>NC_090931.1:791994593-793244593 GCF_040938575.1 Ambystoma mexicanum | reverse complement strand
CAGTCTGTTGATGCCACCTGGCTTCCGTTGCTGACCAAAGACCGCTCACCTGCAAATCCTCGCAGAGAGCACCCCAACCCTTCAGAGATGCATCCGTGGCCACTCGGGTCTGAAGCCAAGGAGGCCAGAAGGGTCCCCCCCCCGCCAGGAGACTGTTGCGGTCTGCCCACCAGAACAGGTGTTGACCACTGATGCAGACACCCTGAGGACAGCCAAGAGAGTGCAGAGATACTGAGACCACTGACCCCTCAGGAGCCACTGCAGGGACCTGATGGGCAACCTGGCCCCCGGCACTAGAAAAATGCCATGGCCATGACCATGAGACCTAGGAGGCAGAGGAAGGAAGCCTCTGGTAAAGTGGCATGGTTCTGGAACAAGTCAACCATTTGTGTCAAGCTGACTATTCCCTCTTCGAGCGGGAAGGCTTTCCCAACCCGGGTGTCTAGGACTGCTCTGATGTAATGGAGCCTCTGGACTGGCGTCATTTGGGACTTCTATAAAAATTCAGGGAGAAACCCAGCATGTGCAGCAGCAAGCAGGTGTCCTCTAAATGGGACACAACCTGCATTGGACCAGCCAGTCGTCCAGACATGGAAATACGTGGATTCCATATCTCCTGAGGTGAGCCGCAACTACCACCATGAGCTTGGCGAAGACCGTTGGGGCGGAGGTTAGACCAAAGGGGAGCACTTGAACTGATAATGCATATCCCCTATGCTGAACCTTAGGAACTTCCAGTGCTTTGGATGGATCGGCACATGGAAATGAGCGTCATGTAGGTCTATTGACACCAGCCAGTCCTGTAGTTTGAGAGCGTGGAGAATCTCTCTCAACATCACCACCATGAATTTGCCTTTCCTCAGGAACTTGTTCAAGGCCCTGAGGTCCAGAATGGGACGGAGACCTCTCTTCTTGGGTACCAGGAAATACTGAGAATACCAACCCGATCCTCTCTGCTTGGGCGGTACGTCTTCCGCAGCACCCTTCTACAACAGGGTTCCCAGATCTTCCTGGAGTTCCTGCCCCATTTGGTTTGGGGGTGGCGGGGGTCTGTCCGGAGGTTTTCTTAAAAATGGCAGACAACTACACTGAATGAGCTGAAGAGCCCAGGCATCAGAAGTAATTCCTTGCCACTGGAACAAATGCTCCGTCAACCGTCCACCAATTTGTGACTTGTGAGAAGGGAAATTAAAGCGGCTTCAGAGGCTGGATCGCCCCTGCCGCTGACGCTGCTTGTTGGCCTTTAGAAGCCCCTCTGCCCCTTCTGGAGCGTGAGTAAAGCATCTGCCGTTGACTGGCTGGTGGGAGCTGTGCTCTCCAGACATAAAGAGCATACCGCCTGTTGCCCCGTGCCCTAGAGGCGAATCTGAAGGCAGGTTTGTGCTGCTAGGCCTAAAGATTTAGAAGAGATTTTGGATTCTTTAAATTTCTCTAAAGAATCGTCAGCTTTCGGGCCGTACAGAAGACAGCCCTCGAAGGGCATGTCCAGAAGTTTAACTTGGATAGTAGGCGAAAAACCAGATGTTTTTAAATAGGCCTGCCTCCTTAGCGTTACTGCTGATCCCATAGATCAGCCCACAAAGTCGGCGATGTTCAGGACTGTTCGCAGTGATTGCCTGGCCACCGCTTTCCCATCCTCCACCAGCTGTAGGAAGCCCTCGCACATCTCTCCTTCAGGGACGTACTATGCAGCATTTTGGCAACTGCTGTCCAGAGACCAAAAGAGTACTTGGCAAAACTGCTTACCACATTTGTAGCCTTAACAACCATGCTGCCTGAAGTGTATGCTTTTTTGGCTAAGGCATCAACTTTTTACGCTTCCCTGTCAGGAGGCAGAGTGGAAGTGGAAGATGCAGGTCTAGATGAGAAGGTGGCAGCCTGCATAATAAGCCCCTCCAGGGAAGGGAAGGGTTAAAGGAGAGGAACTAAGGGTCTCCCCTAACCGGCCTATATTTCCCAGAAATGGAGGAGCTAATTGGAGGAATAGAACATGGGTGCTGCCAGAGTTGTTAGAGGATCAGCAATGGCAGGGTTTAAAGGCATATTGCACTCTGTAGTAAGACCTTCATCCAAAATATCTGAGTTCGGAACCTTGTATTGGCGCCACTGAGGATTGCAATGACCCTTTCTACCAAAGCCCTGAATGTTGACAAGTTATAAACATAGGGCTGGGATTGTTGAAATTCCAGTTTTGGAGAGGTGTCTAAACTGCTGGCGTCATGGAGGCCCTGAGCTAGCTGTAACAGCTGATTGCGGTCTTCAAAATAATCAACACCTCATGTACCCAAGTAAATGGGGTCGACATCCCCGTGGTCATCAGCGTCATTACCGCTGAATATACCTACCAGGGTATTGAAAAATTAATACTGGGGTTGCACTGTAAAGTTTTTCTCAACAACCATCGACGTCAAAGGTTTGTCTTTCGGCACTGATATGGTGGATGTCGACTGGTGTCAAGACGCCGCAGCGTCGACATCCTTGGATGCACAGGGTTGATCCGGCTTCCATTGGACCTCTTTCGGAGTCTAAAGGTTTGTCGGTACCGGGACACGAGAGGGGTCAGAAATGCAGAGTGCCGCTCTTACCTCCATAGCCTGCTGTGTGGGGGGTGGGGTTAACTGCGCCGAGTGCAGCATGCTTTTTGAACATGTCAAGCATTGAGGACTTAAAATCCTCCCACTCTTTGCGGGTGGTAGGCAGTGCCGACAGCTTACCTTTTTAAATCGACGAATCGGAGTCCGGACAGTGACAGACTCCTTTTCTTCTTTCGGGACGTGGGACCGTTTCTTCTTCTGCCTATGTTCTTTTTCAGGGAATGGGTGTGTTAGGGAAAATTCTCATAAATGTTCTAATTCCCTTCACCTTAGAGACCCTCAGCAACTTTGCTCGATATTTGAGGACTTGATTTTTTCCTGGAAAGAGTGTGAGCCTTTTTTCCAACTCTTTCATGTGTTTTGATGTGTGTTTTACACTTGTGTTTTTTGATTATGGAGTTTTAGAGAACTCCATAGGCATCATCTTTTCAAGTGTGTTACACAGCACCTTCAGTGCAGTGAGACAGGAATGTCTTTTAGACTTCCCAAAGGTTTAAATACCTTATCTGGGATAAACTACCGTTTCCCAGAGAATGGAAAGTGAAATTGACTTTACTAGTCTTTTCCAAATTCCTAGACCCAGCACACACCATCTTACAATGGAGTGCTGGAGGGGTTACATAGTATCCCCTGTGTCTAAATATTCATGTAGCAGTCAAATGCTACCCTTTCCTATTGAAAAGGCTGGTGGCAGTGGTTTAACAACGAACTACTATGATTTTCCCCGACCGCGAACACCAGTAGCTAAAAATCACGGGAGCCATGTTTTTCATAATGGCGCCTTAAGCCCCTTTGTTTAAACGGGTGCCGGTCTTCTTTTTTCGCCATTTCTTTTTGGAAAGGTCCTTTTAGTGTTTGTCTCTACGCGCCAAACCAGGTTTGGTCCCTTTGTTTCCATGCCTTTGGCAGGCTTCAGGACTTAAAGGAGAGTACCAGGACTTTTTTTTTATTGTCCCTACGGTTCGGCCATGTGTTTTTAAGCATAAATCGGTAGATCGTAGAAAACTTTCCTATGGACCTTACCCGACTTTTCGTCCATTAACGCACTCGAAATCAGCCGCCATTTTGTCATAATCCTATCATTTCCCCCCATCGACCTGGCTCGCCTGCGTTTGCGGCACTAAATCAAATCCCCCGCCCCTGAGCCTGACATCAGCAGACGCGTACCGCCCATTTCCCAACGCCAAAGCACATTTCGTGTCAACAATCGCTGCGCCTCAGCTAATGAAGTGTCGCCATGGAAATGGCAGGACGCCTCTTTCCTCAATAAGTATAAACACACCGTTTCACAACACACAGCAGCAGATTTTCGATTCCATTACTCTCTCTGTGTTACTTTGAGTATTCTGTGACTCGTTTCTGTGCTCTGGTCAGCTACCTTCGCCGCTTCTAGGCCTTGTGAACACCTGTACCATCTCTGTAAATTATTTTACTTTCTTTACCACACAATGGCTACAATAATGCTGTATATGTACGAGCCCGAGTACACCGAGGAGGAACTACTGGAAAGGCAAGCACGCGAAAACGATGGGGATTCGGACGGCAGTTGGGAGGACCAGTCAACGGATGAAGAGCCTGGACCATGTCGCATGGACGGCGTCTCCACCTGGTGCACGTGCAATCGGTGCGAGCTAATGCCAACTGAGGAGGAGAACTGCTGCTGCCGTGAAAATTCCGGGTGCTTGGCCTACATTTCGGAAGGCGAGCCAAGTCCGCAATGCATCACCGAGCTGCCAGAGTTCAGGGAAGCCTGCCTCTCACAGACCGTGTTGAGGATGATGATGGTGCTTATGCACGAACTTCGCGGCACTGTTCGTCCGCGTAATCCGAGTAACGAGTAAGTATACTCTGGTTGTGATGTCAGTGATGCCACTACTATTTCATGGTCGTCTCCCACATATAAAATTACATCTACATATCATTCGAACGCATGTAAATTGGTTCCATATTGTGCATTTTCTAGATAGAATTTTTTTCAAAGCAGAATGACATTTTTTACCTGAATCGACATTGATCCGAAAGTTTTGTCATTTTAATACAGTTTGCATCTTTCATTTTCACAGGTGGTACAGGCTGGTGGCCTATCGTTGCTTCACTTGGTGGCTTCACGGGAGGCTCGGACACTGCGTTCGGAGAGTAATACCTGCCTGTGCGGTACTTGCCATTAGACAACATTTCCCCAGCGACAGCGGACAATACCCCGGATTTTCCCTGGATGTGCTGCAACCGGAACTTTACAATGTGTAATGTTTATTATTTATGTTCAATTGAAATTAAGATCTAAAATAAAACCCAACATATATTTTAACAATGGTTGTTTTGATTTTTTAAATGAATCTAGTGTGTCTCTATTGAATAGTCTTCCTGTGCCTTGTCTTGTCACACCACATGTCTCCGGCCAGCATCCTCCCTCACGCTGGCCGCCCACCTTCAATCCACATAACCGTTGAACCCATATGCAGCAGACATACATATGTTATTTTGCGGGTTGGCATCAAGCCTCCCGGCCTTGCCTCCTCCCCCAAAAATACTTACCACACCACTTTGTTCAAGCGTTGGCAATAAAAGGCCGTTGGATTTTATTGATACAAAACATGGTTATAGGTAAATAATCAATATGGTTGATCATAATAAATCATCCTTTTGGGCACCGGGTACAGAGATGACCCCCTCTGGCCCGTGCCGCCTTGCCACCACAGGCCAGCCTGCTGCTGACTAACTGCCTAGGCATCCAGGGTCTCCAGGGTGAACTGCACCCATATATTCTCCTGGGAGGGTGAGGTATTTATAAACTCACCCCCCAGCCTTCCAAGTATTAGATCCTGCAGCCTGCCTCTTACATGCAGTTAGATGGCCTCTCCTTGGTGAGGCCCTGCGGCAAACGAGTCTTGTCTGCACGACCACCGCCCCAATCCACCCCCCGCCCTATCAAAGGCAGTTCGCACCGGGGTACTTGCGCTGGCAAGTGGAGCTGTCAGGGAGCGATAAAGGCCAAGAGGTGCCAAAGACCATGTACACTTCAAAGTGGTCTATAGAGCATGGGTTGTTGTTCCCATGTCTACCTCCAGACCCCGTGTCTCCTGCCAAGCATCCCCCCTCACGCTGGACGCCCCCCTGCAATCCACATAAGTGTGTCTTCATTCACGAGTCTTCCTGTGTCTTGTCTGCACGACCACCGCCCCAATCCACCCCCCCGCCCTATCAAAGGCAGTTCGCACCGGGGTACTTGTGCTGGCAAGTGGAGCTGTCAGGGAGCGATAAAGGCCAAGAGGTGCCAAAGACCATGTACACTTCAAAGTGGTCTATAGAGCATGGGTTGTTGTTCCCATGTCTACCTCCAGACCCCGTGTCTCCTGCCAAGCATCCCCCCTCACGCTGGACGGCCCCCTGCAATCCACATAAGTGTGTCTCCATTCACGAGTCTTCCTGTGTCTTGTCTGCACGACCACCGCCCCAATCCACCCCCCCGCCCTATCAAAGGCAGTTCGCACCGGGGTACTTGCGCTGGCAAGTGGAGCTGTCAGGGAGCGATAAAGGCCAAGAGGTGCCAAAGACCATGTGCACTTCAAAGTGGTCTATAGAGCATGGGTTGTTGTTCCCATGTCTACCTCCAGACCCCGTGTCTCCTGCCAAGCACCCCCCATCACGCTGGACGGCCCCCTGCAAACCGCATAATGCCACGACATATACATGTCATTCATTCACAAACAAACCCCTGTTTCGAATTCTTTATAACCCACTTCATATTTCTAATGAGAACTACTTTGCGCTTTGCTAGTCAACACGTGAAGGTGCTGGTTATCTGCTCTTCGTCTCTGTGAACTTCCGTGACCACTTCGAGGAAACTCGTCAGTTTGCAACCTGTGAACTGCTCCCTGTTCTACGACAAGAAACTACTCTGATCCCTGCATCTAACTGTTTGTTCGTCAAGGTAAGGCCATGTACCATAATCATTTTGCGTGCAATTTCTTTTCGTTCAAGACAGTACATGCAAGTAACTAGTCACATGTTCTGAGTTTAGTCAAATTATTTTTCTATTTTTTTAAAGTTATTCAAATACTTATCCGCATGTGAATAACGTGTATAGTTCCAAGAACCAAAACGAACCTTGCATTGAACCTTTTATGTGTCATTTAATTTTTTAACACATTGGTATTCATAGAGAATTGTTGATCTTTACTTTTCAGAACTTTCCACAATGCCTGCCTGTTCCATTGGCGGTTGCCCTTCGAAGACCCATAATAAATCTGAAGGTATTATAATGCATGTTTTCCCTAAGACAATAGATCAGATAAGAGAATGGGTCCGATATTGCGGATATCCACCGTCTGAGCTTGAAAGTAGAGTCCTAGAAGTCTTTGCGGACAAGAGGGGTGATCGATACCGCATCTGCAGCAGGCACTTTAGCTCAGACATGTACTCCACATCATTGCTAATAAAGAAGAACACACCGCGAGCGAGGCGAAAATTGCTCCCAACCGCTATTCCCACTCTATTCGTCCACATCCCTCCACTGGTGAGTCAAGTTTATGTATTTATCTCTCGGCCTTGCGGTAGTGTGTAGCATTAGCTAACAATAATTTCCCCATTTATGTATCCACTCAATATGAAGGCGGAAGATTCTCCATCCGTGTCGTTATTGCAGTCATCAGCCACTTCAAGCGCCTATCGGGTAATCTTACTTGGCTATTCTGCCACTGACTTGTTTTAGGCATGTAAATCAATAGTTTTAATTTATCGTGTAATTATTTTACCTAATGGTACACCCTTGTACTCGTCCTCTAGTCTTTGTTTTCAGTTATAATTATTGTTATCCAAAATAATGCAAGTACTGTCTTTCAGGGAGATGCTGAGGAGTCCAACGTATTGACGACTACCGTTGATGTCACTCAGATGCTCGAGGTACGTTTCAGGACAGTTCCATCGATGGAGATCATCAGATCTTGCATTCTTGTAGCGTGATTGTTACACACAATGTTTCTTTCGTTTTTAGCCATTGATATGTCCTTCTGTCGTCGCCCTCCTATGTGTCTTCTTTTTTCAATATTGTGTTCATTACTAATGAAAGTCCTATGTTTCAGGGAGTCGATGGAGCATTAGTCCAAGAAGAATATGGGGGAGCGTGCAGTTACGGGTCGGCGCAACAGCTTGCAGAAGTGTGCACCGCAGTTACATCGTCCCTTGATGTTCTTATGCATTTCGAGGTATGGATACTGACAGTTCGATCAAGCGAAATCATATGACGTCATTACATCCGCTATACTTCCTTCTTTATTAACGCAAGTACTATGTTTCAGGGAGATGACGGAGCTTCTTCTACAAGAACATCACCCCTAGTAGTTGATGCAGATCTCTGGGTGGTGACACTTCCATCGAATCATATTTACATATCCATTATTTATTTTAGACAACTGATCGTTTGTGCAGGTCTATTTAGATGAGCCGTTCACGCCTGCACAAAGTTTCTGTTCTTTTTATCAAAATAGAAAACCATACTAATGCAATTACTGTGTTTCAGGGAGTCACTGAAGCGTCATCTTCAATAATATCATCAATGGAAGTTTATGAGGAGCCCGAGGTATGGATCTTGACAGTTCCATCTAACTAGATCAACAATGCGTGAATAATTGTCGTTTGAATGTTCTACACAAAGCGTTCATTCGTGTTTTGCTATTGACATGTACGTGGGTATTGGTCCCCAAGTACATTTTGTGTTTTCGATATTATTATACATACTAATGAAAGTTCTATGTTTCAGGGAGTCGATGGAGCGTCAGTGCGTGATGGATGTGCTTATCATGAAAATATAGTCGTTGCAGCACGAGAGGAAGTGGAGACATGCACACACGAGTCGGAGCAACAGCGTCCTGATGTTGAAGTTCGAGGCAAGAAAGTTTCAAAGAAAAGAAAGCAAAAGAAGGTTAGTGTCCTGGTCACTATATTATGTTGTTTTTCACTGTTAATAGTTCAATACTGTAAGTTGTGTTTAAACTGAACATCCCTTTTCCAATCTGTCCTCTAGTTGCGAGTGGTTGTACGAACTAGATCTACACAGACAGTGAAGCGAACGAGAGATGTTGCTTGTCAAACCTTTTGGCAGGGACTTGAGACTGGAGATGCATCGTGCCAATGGGAAGAATATGAAGTGATTGACAACGGAGCTATACCACCACCAGCCATTGATAGTGAATGTCCTCCTGGTAGTTCGGATGCAGTCGGAGATCAATTCACAGAATCCACACCCGCGAAAACTAAGACCGCGAGAAAGTTGAAGAAATTGTTTTATTCACCCATCGCCGGAGAAGGAACGGATGTTGCAATGGAAGAGAATGAAGTGGACGACAATGAAACACCATCAATATCACTGAACATAGCGGAAGACGATATCAGAGATTCTACCTTTCATGTGAGTGACATGTCCTCAACGTTACAGGCCGAACCAGCTGGGATGCAGAGTGACAGTATAAGGAAAGAGGCCAAATTCATTGTATTCGATAGTTGTTTGATTGATATTATTATTCGGATGAAATGTGGGCATTCGGTTGGTGGGGAAGTATGTGGGGAGTCATTGATTAATGTGACTCGTGCAATTCGAGGCACTAACCTTAAAATACATGCCACCTGTACAAAATATCATCCTTTCTCATGGTCTGCACAACCTATGCTGGGACAACTGCCAGCAGGCAATCTACTTTGTGCAGCGGCTGCACTTTTTAGTGGTTCAAGTTTTAAAAAATTAGAGTCTTTCTTTCAGTTTGTGGGAATCCATTTCATTGCGAAAACTCAGTTCTACAAATACCAAACCGATTATCTATTTCCAGCCATTAGCGAAGCTTGGAGAATGGAAAAAATGTCTATTGATAGTACATTCGCGGGCAAACGGTTCAGGCTAGCCGGTGATGGACAGTGCGACAGCCCAGGATTTTCAGCCAAGTACTGCACCTACCACTTTCAGGACATGGAAAGTAAGAAAATTGTGAGTTCGGTGGTCGTGCAGGTGTCACAAAGTACATCCTCAGTGGCCATGGAGAAAGTTGGCTTTGTAGCATCATTGCAAGAACTACAATCGCGGGGAATGGTGATCGACCTGATAGCCACGGACAGACACGTTTCAATTGCCAAGACAATGAGAGAACAGTACAAAAATATAAATCACCAATTTGACATTTGGCATCTTGCAAAAACAATCAATAAAAAATTGTCGGCTGCAGGTAAAAAAAAAGAAACGCAAGGTATTTCACAGTGGTCCAAGTCAATCAGCAACCATCTTTGGTGGAGCTCAAAAACATGTGGAGGGTCGTTGGAAATCCTACTGGAAAAATGGCGGTCAGTAATGCCACACTGTACAAACGTTCACCGATGGAACACGAACCAACATTTCCACAATTGTGAACATGGCCATTTGTCCACAGAGGAGGCACGGAAGAAGAAGTGGTTGATTCCTTCATCACCCACTCACAAAGCCATTGAAAAGATTGTATTTGATAAAACTATAACAAAAGCTTTGAGGGGACTCACGGAATTCTGCCACACAGGAGATTTGGAGGTGTTCCACAATATGTGCCTAAAGTACAGGCCAAAACGATTGCATTTTGGCATGGAGGGCACGATAAATCGGACTCTTCTAGCGGTCTTGACACATAACCATAATGTTGGCCGTCAACAAAGTAGGACGACCGGAACTTTAGGGACGCTTCGATACAATAAAGCCTTCACTAAAAGAAGTAAACAATGGGTGATCAAACCAGTGTTTGAGGATATGCAATATGAGTTTATTGAAAGACTTATTGTTGACGTCCTAGATAGGCACATAAATGGAGTTGTGAACGAACCTGTGCAGGGGACAACTGCATTGCCACCCAACATTGCCTGTGTTCCATGTCCACCTAAAGAAGAGCTCATTGAGAAATACACATCACGGTTTAAATGATTGTAATTTGATTGTCTGTTCTCTCGAGTCTCCTCATGTTGCAGGCCCATTGAATATGTGTATCTATGTATTGTGTAAATAAAAGTGATTGCTCAGTGTACATGCAATGTGTCTCTCCACCGTTGCCCCTCCCTTCACTGTGCAGTTGTGCGAACCACCCGGGTGTCACCTGTGACTTTGCTCTGGAGTCTCCTCATGTCGCAGGCCCATTGAATATGTGTAGCTATGTATTGTGTAAATAAAAGTGATTGCTCAGTGTACATGCAATGTGTCTCTCCAACCTTGTTCATTTGCGCATTAAATTAAACCAAACAGTAATATAACTCATTTTTCCAAAAATATAGAATGTCTCCGTATTTATGGTTCTGTTGGGCTGCAAAGCAGGCAGACAAAATGCAAAGATGGAGTGTAAATTTCAAGTCCTGTGAGATGGCCTTAAACTAAATGTAGCTAACTAGGAATGTGTGCTCGTTCAAAGTGAAGGTCAGCTGCTTTGATTTTTTCTCGGGTGCCAGAATGGCCCACGACTCAGTATAAGGTTCTATTGTTATTTGACCTTGACAGGCCGGGACCACGTAAGAAACGATAATGAATATAATTTCAGAAACGAAAGCCATTTCATGTTCGTTCATTAGAAGAAATAACGTCGGCATAGAAGGAGTGGTATTTCGGGGCTGCCCTACGCACAGACACAATGGAAAATGCAAATATAATGTAAGTAACTCTTTAGATGAGTTTATACCGCAATTTAATTACTATACAGTAGCTTACCGCGCACTAGAACCGTCTCCTTTTACGGAAGCACCTCAAAACCTACCTCTTTGCTTCTGCTTTCTCTCCCCCTCTCCCCTGCTACAACTGGTCCACTGTCTGCGATCTCGGTCCTGGGCCCTTCCACTCTCCACCTGCACTCCCTGTCAACCCCTGCACTGGGGGACTGTCTCAGTATCCTACAGCCCCCCCTTGACGTATAAAACCCAGTTGCACTGTCCTAGCTATGAAATAATTTCCCGACCTAATATATAAAATGAATAATTTTAATAAAGATCTGATGGTGAGACTAATTTTATTTTTTATGTTTTTCAAACAGGTACTTCATCCATTACTGTCTGTGTCACGAGTACCAGACACCGGCGGATGGGTTCTATAATCGCCAATTGCTTATCCGCGTGAACAACATTAGCACCCTGACCATTTTGTGGGACGATCGCCAAGTACAAGTATGCCCTTACGCGTACTAACGGCTAGATGCAACATACAGACCGTTGTGGTGGCCTAGTGCCTCGTTGTTGGAACAGCCATGCGATTATCAGTGCGACCGAAGAGCTTATTTTATCGTAAACCAACACCCTGTGTACTGCACACGAACATCGCTTGCCTCAAGACGAACTATTTTGGATCGAGAGCAAAGAAAAATGCAAATCGCTGAATATTCTCTAAACATTGGATGTCAAATAAATGTACTTTGCCAAATGTACAATCTTGCAGTTTGCTTTTAAACCACAGTTTCATATTCCGAATTGTGGCGCTGTATTGTGAGATGATCTAAGACCCTGTGTACAGCAAAGGAACATCGCGTGCCTCAAAACGAACTTTTTGGAACGTGAGCAAATAAAAATGAAAATCGCTGAATATTCTCTAAACATTTGATGTCAAATAAATGTACTTTACCAAATTTACAATCTTGCGGTTTGATTTAAAAGTACAGTTTCATATTCCGAATTGTGGCGCGCTGTGTTGTGAGCTAATCTGTGTTGATTTCCGGGTTCTGTGTAGAGTCGCGTAGAAGACGCCTGGGCGCGTTTGCCTACGCAGCACAGTCACGTCACGGATAGAGGCGGGGAATATGAATGTTTTGATAAAGTCTGTTTCAGGGGCGGGGGATTTGATTTAGTGCCGCAAAAGCAGGTGAGCCAGGTCGATGGGGGGAAATGATAGGATTATCATAAAATGGCGGCTGATTTCGAGTGCGTTAATGGACGAAAAGTCGGGTAAGGTCCATAGGAAAGTTTTCTACGATCTATCGATTTATGCTTAAAAACACATGGCCGAACCGTAGGGACAATAAAAAAATAGTCCCGGAACTATCCTTTAAGACCGGCTCTGGCGTCTAAGTATCTGGGGTGGGCAGGAAGTGAGTGAGGTGCCCAAAGCTCCCTGTGCTTAGTCTCCTAGGAGATCCAAATGCACTCTGACGTGATTGGCTGGCTGACTGTCCGGCAAGGACAGCCACCCTTACTGGGTGTGTGACAGCTAGGCTGGAATGAAAGGGAGAGAACTGTTTAAAAGGCGGATGTTTTGGACTGGAAAGCAGAGTTGACCACTGGAACGAAAGAGCCGAAGAAGAGCTGGAAGAGGACGGCTGCTGCAACTCCTGGAACGTTGGTTTGCCCAGTAAAGCCCTGCTGCAGGTCCGAATTGCCAAGTTCATCTCGACAGAGAAGCCCCTTCAAGGACGACTTCTTCCTTTGAGTTGGTGGGACCAATCAACTCCTAAGCCACCTGGATACCATTCTCAAGGCTTGTTAGGATTAACCAGGTCAAGCGATACCAACTTGTGCGCTTGAATCTACAGCTACTGGAACTGATGTGACTCCATCTTGTTTGCTTTTTCGACGATCCGTGCAGTGCAGGAGTCCCCCGACGTCCTCCCTCTTGTCCCCACGACTGAGGCTCAGGAACAGTGAGATCTGCAGGACCTGCCAGGAACCAACATCTTCAGCTGTATTTTGTTCTTCATACTAAGGTACTGTGCCAACCCGATTGAGAGAACACCAACCTCGCGGTGAAAGTATGTGAAACTTTCCCAACTTGCAGGTCTAATCGGCTTGTGACCCGACATATGATTATTTTTCGCCTATACCACTTCTGATAACTTTTGCAAAGACTTAACCGTTTGATACCAGAAATGCTCTTTCCTATCCAGAACACTAGCCCATTGACTTTGGCCTGGCCTATTGACTCGAATTGAACTCTTCTGGTGAACTGAAACTATTTGCACTGTCTAACAAGTATATGTGATCTATTCTACTTAACTTCTAAGTAACTGAACTGCCATTTGGCTCCTATGTCAGGGGAGCCGTCTTGAAGTTTTGTATTGAAGTGTATTAGTATATAATATTAAGTTGCCTTCTTCTAGTGAAATGTTTTCTAAATGATTGTGTAATAATAAAAGTGTTTTACCAAGAAACCTTGAGTTTAAGTGTTTACTTGAATCACTGTGATTGAAAGTTCTCTGTGTAATTACTTGTACTCACATTCACTCTTGAGATAAGCCTGGATGCTCATAACGCTACCAAAAACTGTGTGGTACAGACATATACTAAAGGTATACCTGTCTGTCCCGTCACCAGTGCAGAGGCACCACAGACACAACTCGTATGGGTAAGTGATGGATATCTTGGTGCAATAGTCGGAACACGGCTTGGAGCACGAGATCTGAGCAACCTACATCTTGCGTCAAGAAATTTGAAAAGGGTTTTTTGACGAAAACATTGAAACAGTCGAAGACTCGCCTGTGTTCCCAAGCAGCGTGTTAGCGCATGGAAAAAAGGAACTGAAGAGTGGGGCGTAGTGACAAAATATTTATACGATGACTGACGCCATGTCTGGAGCGGACGACCAAATGCTGAACAAGACAAGATCGACCGCCGGGTCAAGGTACACTACGCCCCCTGTCGGAAATGTTCCCAAGCAGCAGAGCTGGATGGACTATCAGATGAGTAATCTGCGGGAGAAAAGCAATCCATTGAAAAGCAAGGGAAGTGAGGCTGAAGGCTTAATTTCCATTCAAAAAGTCTTTCCGAACACAGTAAAAAAAGACTTGCCTGTTTAAACTATCCTTCGCCAGCGATTGGATCAAAAGGCATCCACTTAAGTTTCTCATTAGCACTAATGTTGCTTCCACTACCTCAGGAAACATCTGCTCTCCTCCAACCCCACCTCCCATCATAGCCATGCATGCTCTGAACCAATCATGTTTCATGCATTGTATCAAATAACCCACTAGATACATACATATAGCTAACATACTTGCAAATCACAGGAAATGAGAGACACCAATACAAGTTTTACAAAGAAGTTCACAGAAATGACACACTATTACCTGCTGTCTTTCTGAATGCCTGGAGTCATCATCTGGGCTGCAGAGGAATTCGAGCACCTTAAAACAAAATAGAAATAAAATAGAAATAAAGGTGTATCATCAAAAATCCATCATATAAACAACACACCTTCAAGCAGCACAAAACGGTTTCACGCGTTTTCACCACAGAGTTTTCACCACGGCTGTGTTGGCCACATTTTTTTTTTATAATGCAGGGGTTCCCTCCTAATCCCATATCTAACCCACCCAAACACACAACACATACATGTATATTTTTTAAAATGAGGCCAAAACGGGCATGGAGAAAACTCCACTGTGAAAATACCCACGGTTAAAATAGCTGTGGCGAAAACATGGTAAGCACACATAACAGTAGTACTGTGAGAAACCTGAAGGTGTTTCACCCGCTAGTCCCCGGGTATCGGTCATCCCAGTGGCAAGGACACGGCTATCGCTTTTGGTTCCAGTTCCTGGGGGTGGACCAGTGAGGAGGATCATCTGGGTGAAGGGTCTTCAGGGAGTGTGAATGGGACACCGGATGGCAATATGCGGTGTCCCCTTCCCTATAACACCTTTACCCCATCCTACCAGGTAGGATACCTAGGAACTCAGCCCCCACCCCCTTTACAACACAAACACTTTCTCACGGACAACTATGAGAGAAAACGGACATAGGCCTGAGACGTGTACCTGACATGTCCCAATATAATGGTCAGGCAGGGGCAGGCAATTACTGACCATCACACACACCTGACTACCATTACACTTCCCCACACGGATAAAAGGCAGAGCACGAGAGCAAACTCTGAGCAAGGCAAAACACACGAGGCAGCAGCATTTCCAAGATGGCAGTTTAACATGAGGATGAAGACGGCAAAACAGCAGGGGATTAACAAGGAGGGAAGTGCCCTTGGCCTTTTTGATGAGGAACTGTTACTGTCACAACTTTCGAGAATAGAAAGCGTAAGACCAGGAAACCAGGCTGAAGAATCCTGTATTGTGTGTCGGAGTACCCGGGGCCCTCCAGCGTCGATAATCAAAGCGGGGAGAATCACCTGCCGCCGGGGTACTGTCCTTGGCTCCTACAACAAAGCAGTGCCAGTGAAATCAACACAGCCGGTGAGTTTGGGAGACCGATATCACACCAGTCTGTGCTGAAGGCAAGGTTGCAAGCAGCAACATTGTATGGTGAGCGCTGAAGCGAACAGTGTGTTAAAACGCATGTGATAACCAACACAATTGAAGGGGAACAACAGATGATTGAACTTTGAAACTAAGTTGCAATACCTTTGAGTGATCCAGCACTGCGTGCGTGCGCCTACGAAGGTCTCTGTAAGGTATCAAACTAAGAGTGGAGAAAGGTGAAAGAGTGGTAAATGACGGTGCAACTAAGTGGTCCTGCGATGGGTCAAGGAAAATCCTGTGCAATCAATCAAACGGAAGTCTTCTATGTTGACAGTACAAAACAAATTAATGACAACGTGAATTAAGTTGGTCCGAGCCTGAACAAGGGAGCTCAATTGAAAGCTCTTGGGATAAAATACATTTTTGTGTTAAAGAAAATTAAATTGGTCCGAGCCCGGCGGTGGGAGACTGACTGAACATTGTGTTGAGCCAGATCTGAGCCCGGCTGAGGGGAACCCGCGGTAAACAGTGAATCACCCGAGAAATCAGACACATGAAAATTCTATGGAGTTTTATTAACAGGGATCTGAGCCCGGCTGAAAGGAATCCGAGGTGAAAAGTGATTCACTTGAGGAATTGAGTATGTGTAAAATTCCGAGAGGAAAAGAAAGTATTGTTTGTCGAATCAGGCCCTCTGAAAGAAGAGACTATAAAAGGCAAAGAGACTTGGGCACAGAAGGCCCTGATGATAAAGTTTGAACTGCACCTTCGTGCCAGAGAAGCCAAAGACTGTGCTAAGCTCAAGTGTACCACCTTGTTCCGTGCTGAAAACGTGGGGAAGGGAAGCCAACGGCCTCAACATCCTGACATATGATTTCTTGAACACTTTTATTTTGCATAACATTGTTTCCAAAACTATTTGTATTTAGAGATAACGATTGGCAATAGGTTTATTAGTATAGGCCCTTTTATTTTGACAAGACACCACTAGGACTGCGTTATTATTATTTGATAGTCGTTGCTTGCTCCCATCTTTAGATTTAGGATTAGATGGGTATTTTACAAACCCTTATTGAAGTTCAATGAGCACCCTTGAATTGTGGTCAATTGTGTCTGTTTTACTGTTGATACCATGCCTTCCTTACAGGACAAACGATTGGAGCGATAATTTTACTGTCTATTTAATGTATATATTGGGAGTACTGTTGTTCTCTTTATAATATCCCTCCCAAAAAATAAAAACGGTACTGTGTCAGTTCTCCAACTCTCAATACGTGACCTTGAAACCCGCATTTTCTATGTTTCCCCATCACTCCACCCTCATCCTTCACATGCACACTGCAGGTCCTTCCGGTAAGAGTTATGTGTTCCTCTATCGAGGCAAAAAAGAATCGGTATGTTTCAATTAATCAATATGGTTTTATTTAAACCACACCGACAGTGGTTTACTTCACCCATTCCCTGTGAAGTTACAATGTTCAATTGAGAGATATCACAATGGGGTTTTCTTGGTAATCCTTAATTAGCAACATTTTGATCATTCACAAAACGTGATGAATGGAAGTTGTCACTACATGTGTGGAGTAAAATGCGATTTAAATAGAGGTTTCAAGGAGTTAGATGGTTTGAATGCTAATTTGAATAATCTTCAGGAATGTGTCAGCAATTAACAGAGATACACTTTTCAGCAACTAGAAAAGTAATCAAGTCACTTGTTGACATTCCCAGGAAGACAGGGTAACTTGTATGAACATGGTTTGGTGCAGAAAGCAACTAACCTAGATCACTGTTTAGAGTGGGTGCATTACTAATAGCAGACAAATGAAAGCAGCCTTATAGAAATAAATATATATGGGATACATTACTCACCGTAATCGTATTTCTGATGCTTGTATCTGCTTAGATTCACATGCTGTGCATAGGCCGACATCTAGTGGAAGCTGCGGAGTATTACAGTTTGTTTTTCGAAACTCGAAAATGGGCGTCGACACAGGCGTGCCAGTAATACTATCCCTAGTGTGACGTCCACTGTACCCAAGATCCCTCACGCGTCTGGGATCCTCAGATTGTATTTTTTCTGACATGAGGAAGCATGAGGAGTAGCGTGAGTACAGATAATCCAAGCAGATAGACAGAAAGGTAAGACTACAAGCAATCATGCGCCTTCTCTCGGAGGGGAGGAAGGGTGGGTCGCATGTGAATCTAAGCAGATACAAGCATCAGAAATACGATTACGGTGAGTAATGTATCCCTTCTGAGGCTTGTGGAATCTGCTTAGATCACATGCTGTGCATAGATTAGCGAGCAGTACCCGAAGAAGGAGGTGGGATGTGAGAAGGGTCATGAGCAAACAGGTGTCTTAGAACCGCTTGTCCCACTTGTGTATCTGTCTTGGAATGAGTGTCAATGCAGTAATGCTGAGTAAAAGTGTGAATAGAGCTCCAAGTAGCTGCTTTGCAAATGGTGTCGAGGGGAACATTTGCAATGAAAGCCAGAGTGGCCCCATGCCTCTAGTAGAATGGGCCCTTGGCGTAAAAGGCAGAGTTCTTTCAGAAAGAGAGTAACACAGCTGTATACAGTTGATAATCCACTTCGAGATGGCGCCTTTAGAGACGCGATCCCCCTCTCTGCCTGTAGCTACGGAGACAAACAGTTGATCTGTTTTCCTTAGCGGTCTGGTTTTATTTACATAGTAGAGGACCGCCCTACGCACATCAAGGGTGTGTAGTTTCACCTCAGCTGAGCTTTGCGGGTTCTGGAAGAAAGCCGGAAGCTCGATGGACTGGTTTACATGGAATTTAGATATAAATTTAGGTGAGAACCTAGGGTGTGTGCGTAAAACCAGTTTGTCTTTGTGGATAGTAAAGAAAGGATCCTGCACTGACAGAGCCTGAATTTCACTGACCCTTCTTATAGAGGTAATGGCTACTAAGAAGGCCGTTTTATAAGTCAGGTGTTTGAGACTACTTTTATGCATGGGTTCGAAAGGGGGGCCCATGAGCTTAGCTAGCACCACATTGAGGTCCCATCCTGGTGGTGGGTTCGAAATAGGAGGGTGAAGTCTCTTTACTCCTTCCATGAAGGCTTTAATTACTGGTACTTTCCACCACGATACTTTGTTATGGGATGTGGTGTAAGCCGAGAGGGCTGCCAGGTGTACTTTCAGAGAGTTAAAAACCAAACCTGCGTCCAGCAAGTGGAGCATGTATGTTACAACGTTGGAAGGAGTGCAATCAACTGGGTTGATTTGTTTATTCTGGCACCAAATAACGAATCTCTTCCACTTGTCAAAGTAACAGTGCCTTGTGTTTGGTTTCCTGGATTCTTTTAGGATGTCCATACACCTCTGTGGTAAATTGAGATGCCCAAACTCTATGACCTCAGGAGCCATGCTGCCAGGTTCATTGAGTTGGGTTCCTGGTGCACTGTTTGACCTTGTTGCTGGGACAGTAGGTTGTACCAGGCTGGGAGTTTGATGGGCTCGCACACCGCCATCCTGCGTAGGTGTGGAAACCATGGTTGTCTCGCCCACATGGGAGCAACTAGGATGAGCGTCATCGATTCCTTGTTCATCTTGTACACCACCTTCCTGATGAGAGGAGTTGGTGGAAAAGCGTACGCAAACATCCCTGACCAGTTCATCCACAGGGCGTTCCCTTGGGAGTCTGGCTGGGGGAACCTGGATGCAAATCCTGGGCATTGTTTGTTTTCGCTTGTGGCGAATAGGTCTATAGTGGGGACACCCCACTGAGAGAAGAGATCTTCTACGATATCTCTGTGAAGGACCCATTCGTGTTCTTCTGGGAGGGAGTCTCTGCTTAGGGCATCCGCTAGGGAATTGAGCTCCCCTGGAACATGTTGTGATGACAGGAAGATGTTCCGTCTGAGTGCCCATATCCAGATTTTCTGGGCAAGCTTGGACAGATTTGGCGAACGAGTCCCTCCTTGTTTGTTCAGATAGAACATGGCTGTCGTGCTGTCCGTCCGGATCTGCACCGACAAGTTTAGCAGATGGGGCTCGAACGCCCGAAGCGCTCGGAATACTGCCAGAAGCTCTAGCAGGTTGATGTGGTTCTTGGCTACTGAGTGAGACCAGAGACCCTGAGCTGTGTGGTGGAGATGGTGAGCTCCCCACCCAGTCAGGCATGCATCTGTAGTCACCACTGCCTGTACTTCGGGATCGTAAAAGGGTTTTCCCCTTGCGAGATTCTCTCTTGTCCACCAGTGTAAGCTCTGTACGAGTGTTGGCGAAACGACCACTAGATCGTCCCACTGACCACTTGCCTGAGACCACTGTTTCGCCAACCATTCCTGCATGGGACGCATGCGCAGACGCGCGTGGGGGACCAGGTAAATGCATGACGCCATCATGCCCAGTAACCGCATTGCTTTGCGTACCGTTATTTGTTGACCTGACTGATAATGTGGAATTTGCAGTAGTATATTCCGAATTCTCTCTTCCGAAGGGAAGGTCAACCCTTTTTGAGTATCTAGGATTGCTCCTAGGAACTGTTTTGAGGTGCTTGGCACCAGACTTGACTTCTTCTCGTTGATAGAGAAGCCTAATTCGTGGAGGAGGTCGATAGTCCTCTGAATGTTTGACCTGCAAATTCCTGGGGTTTCCCCCGTTATGAGCCAGTCGTCCAGATAAGGGTACACTGGGATTGCCTCCCTGCGTAGGTGTGCAGCTGCCACCGCCAGTACCTTGGTGAATACCCTTGGTGCTGAAGCTATCCCGAAGGGCAGTACCTTGAATTGGTAGTGGCGACTGTCCACTTTGAAGCGCAAGTATTTTCTGTGCGCTGGGAGCATGGAAATATGAAAATAAGCATCTTTCATATCCAAGGTTGCCATGTAATCCCCCTTTTTTAGGAGGGGGATTACCTCTTGTAGCGTGGTCATACGGAATTTTTGGGGCTTGACATACTTGTTGGCAGGCCGTAAGTCCAATACTGGGCGCATTGTTAAATCTTTCTTTGGCACAAGGAAGTAAGTTGAATAGATACCCTTGTTTACCTGGTGTCCTGGGACGAGTTCTATCGCGTCCTTTTCTAGCAGAATGGCGATCTCCTCGAGCAGGATCTTCTGATGTTCTAAGGAGTGTATTCTTTGTCGTGGAGGGTGGTTCCGGGGACGCTGCAGTAATTCTATACAATATCCTGTGGACACTGTTGACAGCACCCATCTGTCTGAGGTGATCCCTTCCCAAGCCTGGGTGAAGTTGGAAATGCGTCCCCCTACTGGGGTTGCGTGAGAAGTGACCCTGAACTGAGCGTCACTGCTTTGGTGGAGGCGTGCCACCTCCCTTGTTGGGGCTGCCTCTGCCTCTTCCACGACCTCTCTTGTTACCCCTGCCGTAACTTTGGGTAGACTGCTGGTTGTTGTTCCATTGTGTACCCTGTCCTTGGGCATAGTTGCCTCTTTGTGAATTTTGGCCGCGTGGGCGACGAAAATTACTGTTCCCCCTCTGGTTAGGGGGTTTGTTGGTAAGCTGGCCAAGGGATTTGAGAGTCTCGTACTCGTCCTTGGCATTTTTAAGTGCGTCTTCGACCGCTTTCCCAAACAATAGATCGGGTTCCACCGGCTTGTCTATTAATGAAGCCTGGGTTTCTGTTTTGAACCCCGACTGCCGTAACCACGCATGTCTTTTGATAACAGTACCTTCTGCTATCAATCTTCCTGCGTTGTCCGCGGCGTCGAAAGTTGCTTTTAATATGCAACCAGACACGGCTCTCCCTTCTGCCGAGATCCGAGCCAACTGGCCCTTTAACGGTTCAGGAGCAGAGGCTATGAGCGCCGCGACCTCTTCCCATTGATGGCAGTTGTAACTAGCCAACAGGGTGGTGGAGTTTGCAATCCTTGCTTGGTAGGCGGACGTTGAGGCTACCTTCCTGCCAAACCCGTACAGTCTTTTGCTCTCCTTGTCGGGAGGAGCTTCTGACGACGATAAGGGTGTCCCAGCCCTTTTCCGAGTGTTGGTAACCACTAGGGAGTCTGGTTTAAGATGTCCTCTTATATAAAGAGGGTCAGACTGGGCTGCCCGAAAAAGTTTTTCGACTCTGGGGTTGACGGCTCTGGTGAGGTTAGGATTCACCAGGGATGGATCTATTCTACGTTGGATGGATTTAAGGATAGGGATGGTCGGAGCGACCGGCCTCCTCTCTCCCACCCACTCTTCTGCGAAGTCCCTTTCCTCTTGTACACCGTGGGTGTCGATGTGAAAATGTTCTGCTGCGCGAGCGAGAACTTCATTAAGGAGGGGCTGGTTATCAACTGGCGAGTCGGTAACTGGGGCTTCGCTCTCTACCGGGGAATCTACTCTGTAAATTTCCTGTTCATCTTCTACCTCCTCCAGGTCCTCATCATCCGCATAGTATTCAGTCCCGGTTTGTTCCTCCATAATTGAAAACTCCTGGTCCCCTTCAGGGAAAGGCTGTCCTTGGTATCTGGGGTGTGGAGTAGAGTATGGAGTAGAGAAAGGCTGCACCTCGAAGGGTTCAGGTCTTTCGAACCGGGCCTTTTTACTTAGGGGGATAGGATCAGAGGAGCCTGAGGGTGTGGCCCCTTGAGGGTCATACGAAAGGAAATGTTCTGGGTTTTTGTCATAAAAATCAGCTAAGGAAGACATCCTTGACATGACCCTGTCTATGTCTTCACTGGACCATTCTTTGGAACAGGGTATGACTTTAGTAGGCAACTTAGAGGACTTATCAAGGGTACCTTTGCTGGATGTTGATGTCCCAGTAGATTTATGTTTGTCTGTCTGCTTAGGGTGGAAGGATGGTCTTACAGGAGTGGAAGGCTGTGCTTTCCGCTGTTTCCCCCCCTCCCCGTGCGTGGAAAAATGTTTTCCCTGCCCCTTGGAGGCCCCAGAGACTTTCGACGCCTGGCGTCGAGGGTCTGGAGAGGTATCTTGTTTCGAGCGTGGGGCCTCGCTGGTGTTAACTACGGCCTCGGTCTCCTGGAGCGCGGCCTGGGGGTGGAAGTCGTCTTCGTCTTCCGACGATCGAACTTCCGTTAATCTAGGGAGCGAGGCACTCTTGGCAAGAGTGGATGATTGCCTTGCGTCATGAGGCGATCTCGATCGAGAGCGCCCAGAGGACACCGAGTCGGACCGTTCTATTTGTGCCTCTTTCCGAGAAGTCGACGTCGTCGAGGTTCGGTTGGACTTAGTGTGCTTAGTGTGTGTAGGGTGTGTAGCGCTTGCGTCGCCGGGGGTCTTCCCCATAGCCGCCCTGCCGGACAACCTTCCGAGGTCGGGGACCTGCGCTCGGCAGTCTTTCGACGCCGTAATGCCCTTGCCGTCCGAAAGTACGGCGTCGCTGCCATCTCTGAAGGCGCCCTCCGCTGCCATGGCCGCCTGCCTGGCGTGGTGGGCCCAACGCTTTGTCGAACGGTCCTTAAGTGTCTTAGGCTTAAACCTACTACACGCTCTGCAGTTCGCTTCGGGGTGGTCCCTCGGCAAGCAGAGGTTGCACGTGGCGTGCCTGTCGACCCAAGGGTATTTGCGGTTGCACTTGGGGCAGAATTGGAAAGGGGTACCCTCCATACGCACCTTGAGGCAGCGGGCTGGTAAGTGTAGGAAATATATATGGTGTACCTATATCCCAAGAGTGAAGAGTATGTACCACCCCCCACTCTCCCTACTTGCAGGGCCGAGGCCAGCGGCCTACTAGGCCCGGGCCGAGGCCAGCGGCCTCCCGAGGCCCAGATCCGTCGTGCAGCAGCCGACGGTCGATGTCTTCTCCAGCCGTCGTCGAGGGTCGACGTTGGGGTGGGGAAGGATGTCAGTAAATAATTTTAAACTTCTATAATTAGCAAAAGTATGGCTAAGGCCAGGGGACTTCGCAAGATGCTTCCGACCAGTATGGCGGAAAAAAACAATCTGAGGATCCCAGACGCGTGAGGGATCTTGGGTACAGCGGATGTCACACTAGGGATAGTATTACTGGCACGCCTGTGTCGACGCCCATTTTCGAGTTTCGAAAAACAAACTGTAATACTCCGCAGCTTCCACTAGATGTCGGCCTATGCACAGCATGTGATCTAAGCAGATTCCACAAGCCTCAGAAATATATATATATATATATGTATATTTATTTATTTATTTCATTGAAAAAACTTTGTTAAAGGGATGTTACGGTTACAAGTAAAACTGAAAAACGACCAGAAATTCATGCTAAGCAACCATAACTAGCCCCACCACCATGCACTGCTAAGATTAACATCCAGGACATCAAAGATGACATCACAAATGTTGCACGTGATACAGCACGATGTTGTCCCTTAACTTTCGAGGGTCACAGTACTTGACTGTTTGTACTGCGATGCACTAATCTACAAGGGGAAGCAGTTTCGTAGTGCTTTCTAGGCCGGAGTCACGGAGCACGAGAAACACTGCCCCCACCTCAAATTTAAGGCCCGCCCAACATCTTCCCCTGTCCACCTGCCCCTGCGTCTCTGTGGTTGGTGCCCCTTCCCTACTCCACCTTACCTTGCCTCTCCACAAAAAAAAGCCCAAAAAATACAAAATCACAAAACACTAAAAAACACGGTTCCTTTAGGAGCCACCTTTCTGTTACGCTCACCTGGCACCCACAGGGGCGTCGGTCGGACCCGGACAGCTGTGGTCTCCACCCACGTGATGCGTAGTGCAGCAATGACTGACTGGATC
Source organism: Ambystoma mexicanum (assembly GCF_040938575.1). Lineage (NCBI taxonomy): Eukaryota > Metazoa > Chordata > Amphibia > Caudata > Ambystomatidae > Ambystoma > Ambystoma mexicanum. The sequence continues at coordinate 793,220,165 of NC_090931.1, read as the reverse complement.
TGCCCTCCTAATCTTGTCTGCTTAACCCGTAAAAATATTCTCCTGCAAGTGGAGAGATGGATTTAGCCACTTGTGGATTCAAGTGATGGCACCCCCACAGTCCTCCCCAAATAATCACCTCCGAAATGCCCTGACAGCAATCTCACCTTATATTCTTGAAAGATGAGCTCTCCATCCTGCGTGGATTTGCAGGGGCGCGATGATTCCAGTTACTTCACTGGTTTGAAGGATCGGGAGAGTTCCGGAGAGTATTGACTCTGAGGTTCCTGGTGAGGACCAGTTAAGTATTAAGTTCATAGAGTTCAATATGTCCGATGTTCACCCTTGTTCCCCCCCCTTCCTTTCTTGTCTTGCAGCTGGCTCATAAAAAGATGCTCTTGTGGCAGCTGGTGGCGCTCAGGTAAGAGTCTGTATTACCCCGGCGCTGTCCGGTAAATGTTGCATGAGAAAAACGTGTTGTTTTGTCTCTCTTTACAGATGCGGCACGTGAAAATATGGAGTCACAAAAGGATGCCTCCGGTGGTAAATCAGGTAAGTCTATGGTGGTAAGAATTATATTTGTTGGCTCCCTTGGCTCACCTTGTGGTTTTCTTTTGTCTCCTAGGTGCCGAAGTTCGGCACAGAAATGATGGAGGCAGCGCCGACCCGAAGGATGCTGTGAAGACTGGTGAGTATGGCGTGGCGCTGCAGCTGGAGGTGCGGCGCGTGCAGAAATGATGTTCTTTACCGGTCAGGAGACAAGATGGATCCAGAATCAGGTGTGGAATAGAAATAAGTTTGTTTTCTAACCTTGTCCCTATCTTTCCTCTTTGTTTTAGGAGCTCCGGATTCGAGGCGGGCGTGGCAGAAGACTGGATGCAGGCTGCAGGCACGGTGAGTGTTACGCTGCTGGATGCAGAATAACGCGAAGCGTGTGTTGCTGGTTGGGTGTGGTTTAAATAGCCTCAAAAGTAGTCCCAGGTAAGAAGTCCCTAGAACCACACCCGCGTAAAAAATAGTCCCTGTAGAAAAATAGTCCCTTTCAGGCTTCATGTTGGATTGGAGTCATTTGCAGCATGGTCTGCCTGAGGTAAGTAATGACTATGAGCCTGGCGCCTTAGGCGCCAGGACTGATTCCTACTATGAGCCTGGCGCCTAAGGCACCAGGACTGAACCCAGATAGCCCCTAGCCGGGGCTGCTGAGGTTTTACTAAATGTCAAGATGCCTGCTCCCGGAGCTGATGGACTTCGTCCGGATGCCTGGGGGTAGGCATCATGACACTTTCACAGTTAAAAATGAAAACTGAAAAAAATAAATCGCATGTCCCTTTTGCAGCCTGCATAGTCCGCGGACAGTGCGGTAGTTTGCGGTCACCTGGAAAATTCCAGGCGTGGAGTGAGAGAATTAAAATAATTTTAATTGTTTTTCCATCAAAAATGGTGGCTCTTTAAAGAATCTTTTTTTTTCCTCTTTTTGGCGTTTGTATTTATTATTTTAATTGTTTGGTTGTATATACTCAACTAACAAATATTATACTGAACTTAATTATTGTTTCCAACTTTCACAAAAAGTGCTCATAATTTGCCTACCTTTTTGTTTACTTCAACTACTAAGGAATACTTGAATCCATATTCTAGATGTTCACAAAAACTGCTTCAATGCATTTTGAACTTTTTTCAAGAAAAATCTGATTGCCTGCATCCGTGAGATGCACGCTATCTCTTCGAAAAATGTTGACAAAATCGAATTAATATTTTCATTATGGAAAGATAACATCCCGCAAAAAAGCACATACAACTTTATTCACATTGTGTCTTGCTGTCTCAATTTGCGGACCAAAATAAATCAAATGCATCCTTATTTGTCTCTATCCATGAAAAAATAATTTTTGAATGTGGAAACAGTTCCAACAACTTTCCAAATATATCCTTCATTGCAAATTGTTAGGAAATTCCGGTAACATAGCCCAAACTGTTGCCTCCACAGTGCACTACAATGATGTCCGTATGCTTGAAGTAAACCATATTCTCACAAATGCAAGGAATTCCGCCCACTTCATTCCTCAAACTCTATACCATGAAACTGGAAATCATCCAATCCAAGATCGTCAGACAATCCAGAGTGTTCACAATACACCTTCAGCCAATGGATCCACAAGTCTCCCACAATCCAGACAGTCTGCTTCCTCAAAGCCATAGCCATATTCACTGCACACAACAAAGATAACTCTTGCTACCCAGTCTTCCTGCGCACCACACCCAGGAAACCGGATTGGCTGATCCCCGGTGTCCGCGGATATCCACAACTGTACGCAGTCTCTGCAGTCCCCTTTCCATGACAGGCATGCTTAAAAGACCCGGTTGTGGCATGCACCGTACGCAGACTACCGTGGTGTCCGTGGACACCATAGCACAGGGCAGCCCTTTTACCCTTTTTACTTTTATGTTTATAACACTCCCTCATTGGCTGTTTTCAAACATTCACACATCCATTCACCAATCACATCCAAAAACTCTACATGTAATCCTGTCATCTCAGTTCAACACTTCAGATGTATTCTTAAACTCTCAGAGTACATGTCTCCTGCTACTCACAACCACCTGCATCAAAAACTACTGTAACAATCTCCAAGATTTCTATTAGCAGATTCAACATCTGCATCTAACAAGACATAGTACAGGTATGCTTATATTTTTAAAGTATTTTTTCAACTTTTTTACAAATGTAAAAGAGATGAAGCTCTTACCCTGTAATAAGCTTCTCAACAAGCATATTATCTTTTTTAACCACTCTAGCAAATGCCATGTATTGCAGCATTCAGCACCTCCTCACAGCAAGTGGCAGTTACTTACAATGCTGTGCATTTAAAAACGTTGCTTTTTAGGAGCCTTTTCATGAAAGTAAAAAATGCATATGTGCATTTATAACAGCACTGTGTGTAACTTTTTTTGTAAAAGAAGGAAAAGCAGATTGAAAAGATTTGTGCAACAGTTTTAAATGGCACGTTGTGTGTGGGCATTTAATTTGTTGGCAGTATATTGATACTGGCCAACACAATGCTTTCCAATCTATAGGTGGTTATCAAGTTTTTTTTCCTGCATTTTGTGACTTGTAATACCATGTTCTCCCATTACACAACTTGGATTACAAGTCGCATAATCCAACAAAAAAAAAAAAAAATAGGACTGGCCTGTAACATTCGTAATCATGACATGTATATGAAATGAAAAATGTAAAATGCTGTACGTTTAACAAAATGTCTTTTTATCAGCATTTTCATTAAAGCTAAAATATGCGTGTATACCTTTACAACAGCACTGTGTGTAACTTCTTTGTAAAAAAAAAAAAACGAAAAAGCAAATGCAAACTATTTGTACAACATTTTTTAGTGCCACTTAGTGTGTGGAAGTTGAATAACTTGGGAGCACACGCATACTTGCTAACATTACCCGGTGCAATCTATATGTGCTTATGCAATCCTACTTTTTTCTCTGAATTCTGGGACTTGTAGTCCAACTTTTCTAATATAAAAAGTGCAACTACAACTACTCCCACAATACAAAGACAAAAACTAAAACTTAATAAGCACCTACATATTGGAATGCATCATATTGGCAAGATGTACTGCTAACACATAAAACTTCCACACAAGTGCCATTTAAAAATGTTCTACAAATCTTTTCCAGCTGCTTTTCTTTTACAAAAAAGTTACACAGTGCTGCTATAAATGCACATATGCATTTTTCAACTTTAATGAAAATGCTAATACATTTTTTTAAACGCTCAGCATTTTTCCTTCCACAAAATTGTGACACTTTCAAACCTCACTCATTACATCCCTTACACTGCACCCATTCTCCACATGCTCACAAAATGTGTATACCGCCAAAGTATCTATATACAGCACTTCACCTTACATATAAAGGTACTCTTCTTTTCCAACCTCTACTATAACACACCAAACACTGCTGCAACAACAATCCGCCATTGCATTACCACTAGGCCACAGTTTTCCTATTCTATAAAAACACTGCAACACATTACAAATACATTGCACCACAAACACAGCAATTCTTTCTTTATAATCAGCAACACTAAAATACCCTTACACCTTTCTCTTACACCCATTTTTGCCCTGGTTCCTTCTAATGTCCCAAACATCACTACTCATTCTCCAAATGCTCTAGCAACATGGTTAACATACTTTAGTACACCACCCATTACACAACTTTATTAACTCCTTTTCCCCAACAACTCCTCCTACCTTCATAAATAACTTCTCTTACTAAAAGTACTTAACCACATATACCCACTAACGTTCTTTTACAATTACAGGAAAGAAGAAACTTCCCAAGACAGCTACTGAAAAAAGAACACTCTTCAGATACTACAAAGCAGGTAAATTAATATAGCATGTGTCTCTCTATTATTGTAACAATGTACTTTCACTATATATGAGCCCAGAGTATTCTTTTCAAATCTACATTTATTTCACTCTTACTCATATTGCAACATTCACACTCTTTCTATTTCCAGCTAAACACCATTATAACACCCACTGTTTTCCTCAAAACATCATAATGTCCCTACTTATTAAATCATACCATCACTCACTAACCCAAGCCCATCACACATGTGCACTCTTACAACCTTCCCCCCACACCCATCATCTCACTACACCATAACACAGAACTCTATTCATATCTACATTCACACCAACACACCCATTCACAATACATGCACATATACATTCCACAACTTTCAAACCCAAACTTTTTTTTCCAACAGACAACAGAATACCTACTAAAAAGCAACTCTGTAGAAAACAAAGAACAAATAGAGCAGATAAGAATAAAAGCAAGCCATATAGTCATCCACCACTAAAACGATATATAGAAAACATTAAGACAAAACAGCGAGTAACCTCACTCAACAAAACAAATCCAGTCACCACTAAAAAAAAGTAAGGCCCCCTCTTGCAAAAACTAAAAGTAAATAAAATAAATGTACAAACAAAAGCAGACCTAATGAACCCAACACTATATCTACCAATGTTAACGTACCCACAGTAAAGCATTCCAAAAAATGTATTTGACAAAGAATTTCTTCATAATCTTATAAAGACAGCTGAAAAGTCATGGTCTACCCTTAAAATGACTGCTTGAAGCTTTAATTGACAGAGCATTTCTACTAAAAAGAAAGTTGTTTATATTGATTTTAAACAGAATTAAATCACTAACTAAATGAATCAATAGATTACAGAAAATACTTCTAAACATGCCCAATGTCAATATAGATAGATTTTCAAACTTCTTTGAAGGTGAATGGATTCACACAAGCAGCACAGAACCATATTTCAATAAACAGGGTTATAAACAAAAACAAAATCACCTAATTGCCATAAACAGTAATGGCCGAGAGTATGAAATGGTAGAATATACCACTATGGCAAAAGAAACCCTTATAGAAAAAACGTCCCCAACAAACTTTCAACCAAATGTTCATTTTGGCCAAACAAACCATCCAGTGTACAAATGGACATGCAGCTCAATGTGTAACGTATGCCAACAATCCTTCAAATCCTTCAACCTACACACCAAAGCAGATCTAAAATAGAGCTAAAAGACCTCTGGGATGACATATAATCTGACAAAACACAGTCACAAAAATTGTACAGCTTCAGTATAAAAATGCTCTCACACAGAGAATGTTTGTGCTACGAAGCTGCAGACCGTTTAACAGGTACAGCAATATATGGCAAATCTGAACATATTGTCTGGCTACCCCCTTGGTACAGATTCATCCCAAAAAAAAGAGTATTAAAATCCTACCAAGAGATAAAAACATTAGCGACAAATGATCCAAACAGCCATGACATTTTTAAAAACAATTTAATTGACACATACTACCCAAACAGATGTATTGCTTTGGAAAACATGTGCATGTACAACATAGCCCAAAACTGCTCCTACAAAAACAATGTCACACCAGATGACACAACTGGCAAATATCCAGTCTCAACTTGTGAAGAAAGCCTAGTAAAACTTACCAAACCCAGCCTAATGAATCATATAAAGTTTTCATTTAAATCTCCGCAACAGAGAATTTTATTACATGGCTTACTACAACGTTTAAACCATGCAGAAAATAAGAATTATTAGGTGACCAGGACTCATTAGAAGCTGCATTCAATGCAAATGAAAACAGCATAAGAAATGTCAATTTCAAACAATACAAACAAATGTTAGACGAACGCCAACAAAAGGAAGAAATTGAAGCTCTGCTAGATAAAGACACTCCAGGCGGCAGTCAACCTTCCCTTACAGCAAGCCAAGAACCACTTGGAGAACCACTCCTTCTAAATGAAGCAGAAATAGCCATGAATGAGGTAGAAAATACCATGTATCAATATAAACAATCAAATCACAGCTAAATGATGAACTCACCATTCATCTAGAAGTCACTGAAGAAACAGAATATGGTCTTAAACAAGAAACTGAAACTTGTAGCTGTACATTTTTTAAACCTCTGCTCCTGTATGTAAGTGGTGGAGCTGGTTCTGGCAAAACGTTCTTAATTAAAATAATCAGCACATACCTACAAGACTTAAACAACAACCTTTCAGCTGTTATAACAGCCCCCACAGGTTTAGCTGCCTACAAGACAGGAGGTGTAACTTTACACAGACTTACTGCTCCTCCCAGTAGAACACCAAAACACTAGAAATTATCATTAGAAGCTGCTACTGAAGTACACAGAATTCTGAAGCAAATGAAAGTACTCATAATATATGAAGTAAGCATGATTTCCAACCTCATGTTAGCTTTAGTTCATCTCAGAATGCAAGAAGTAGGAAGAACTGTTTAGAAGGAAACATGTTATTACTTTCGGAGACGACCTACAGTTAAGACCAGTAAAAGGTCAACCTATTTTCAAAACATTAGGACACAAACAATGTTGTAACACACTGGGCAGCATTGGAAATGTAAAACTCTGGCAAAATGTTCGCTACAGAGAACTAACTCAAAACATATGTCAGTCTGCAGATCTCACCTATGCCTAACATTTTAACAAGCATCAGAATTGGTATGCTTACTAAATATGCAAAATCCAGCTTAAAATCTAGACTCATTGTTAGGGAGAATTCTCTGTAAAGGCTAATTTCCCAAACCTAGTGAGTCCCCCAGCAGCTTTGCTGGATTTATGGGGTTTATGTTTTTCTCCTGCTAAGAGTGAGACTCTTTTCCTCCCACTGTTAGACATGATTTGAGGTGTTCCTTTGACTTTGTATGTGTTTTATGGGCTATGGGGTCCTTTACCCCATAGGGCTTCATGTGTTTTTGGTATGTGGGTTACACAGCACCCTCAGTGCCATAACCCAGGGGTGTCGTAGCGACCCCCAAACATAGACTCCATATCCTGGGACTGACTACTGTCTCCCAGGTCATGTAAAGTCACCATTGGCTTTACTAGTCTCAAATTGTGAACAGAACCAGTACAAACCATCCTATTGCGGACGTACTGGTCGGGGCAATTCGATTGCCCCGGGGTCTGTTGTTTGAGGGGGCACTGTCCAGTCCCCTCGACCGAGTTTTGGCTGGTGGCAGTGGATTCGACTTTTTATATTCGACCACGAATATATTCCTATGGGATTTTCCCATTCTTCGAGGCTACCTCTTTTTAACATAGCCTCGAACATACCGCCGGTTTATTAAATTAATATAAATTCACCGGTTGGTATTTTTTGCCGAAACTTGGTTCCAAAATGGCGTTCGCTTCTGTGACTCCAACCCAAGTCGAGCCCTTTGTTCCACTTTTTGGCGGGCTTCTCCACAGAAGCCTCCAAAAGTGGTGCCACTCTGTCTGGGTACCACAGGGGGTGCGGGAGGGGGTTTAGGCACCCTGGACTGAGTTGCCTCAGCAACTCAAGTCGCACTCTTGTGTGAATGGCCCAAGTGGTGAGCCGCCCGGCTCACCACTTAGCATGTTTGAGTGACAGCTAGGCTGAATGAATGGGGGTTTTCTGCATAAAAGCAGGGCTTTGGGGACTGGAACTTCAGAAGTCGCCACAGGACCTAAAGAATCCGAGGAGGGAGAAGCCGAGCCGACCTGCAACGACGACACCACCGGTGGAGCCCTGCTGAACCGTCTCACCACTTTTCCCGACGACAGAGGAGATCTCCAGTCCGGAGAGTCTTCTTCCTTTGACTGGTGGGGATAACCAGTTTGCCCGTCTTTTCGTCTTCCTGTAACATCTTGTGGCCGCCTTGCCCGTGACAAGCACCCCGGCAACCGGAATACCACGGTTTACCACTACCGCAAAGAAAAAGGTGGTACCTGGTAACCGGGAAACTCCGCGGCTGGCTTCTTCCCTGGCAGCGCAACGACCTCCAGCTTTCCTCCACGTCGAGACCTCCTCTTCCTCTGGACGAAACACCGACTTGCACCCGCTGCCAGGAACAACTGCCCCTGCTGTAGCGTTCTTCCCACTTTCAGGTACTGTGTCCCGCCTGGCTTCCCTTGCGACAGATCGTTTGGGGTGACAGTAAATCCTCGACTTTTTAACCTGGGCTAGCCTGGGACCTGTTAACTAACTTTTCCTGACTTGATCTCAATCTTTTGTGAACTTTCTACAAAGACTCTTTGGGCATAACCCCACTGTGTTATCCTGGACACATTTTGCTTGCTCTCTCTAAGAGTGGGCCTGGCATTTGAACTTCCTTGCTCTCCAGTAGACTTTGCCTAACCTGCCTCACTGTGGTTCTTTGAAAAGTATTGAAATTTGTGTGCTTTCATAACCCTGCCTTTTTCCCTCCCTTTTTTTAAAATAACTTATTAGAGTGCCATCTTATGTTAAGCGCTCACCTCTGTCTGAAAATAAGTGGTGTTTCTCATTAAGACTTGTCTAATAAGTAATTAGGGTTCAATATATATAATAGTGACTGTGTGCGGAATTTATTTACCTCTTTGTGCTAGTGTAATTTACAAGTGTGTCTTTAAATAAATAATGATATACTTTTACACCAAAGCTCTGGTCAGTGTTTGCTTGTGCTACTGTATCTCTGTACCTATTGTGTATACACTATATACTGCCTAACTCATCTTGAGATAAGTCTGACTGCTCAGCCACAGCTACCAGGTAAATCTGGGTGGTACAGACTGCTACAAGTTGGGTTTACTGCCAACCACCTGTAGTCCTGAATCTTTTGCAGTGGTCCCTAAGGGAACTGCACAGGTTTCTGCCTAACACTCATCCATGAGCTGTATGGACAAGGCACATCTGCCCCTGATGCCATGGAACAAGTAACTCAACGAAATATAAAATGCATGTCTTTAATGCCAACCCTTGCAAGCTGTAGTCAATTAAACGATACAATGTTGAAAATAGAAATGCACCCCATACTGCATATCAGCTCCACAGACAAACTAGAAGCGCACAACTAAATAACTTAGAAAAATGTCTCCAACACAGCTGGATGAGAAAAAGTATTAACTGCGTCTAAACTGCAGATATTCCAAAACGTAACATTGACGTAGAACAAGGTTTAGTCAATGGAGCAATTGGTACAGTTGTTGGCTTCCAAACATATCCACAAGACAACATTCAGTTTGTCAACATCCACTTTGACAAACTTGCTGACGTTTTTAAAATTTGTTTTATTGTGTTATTATGGTTAAATAAACCTTTTAACACATACATATTACAAAATCACAAAATAAAAGCACAGAATGGAAAAAAAGACAACATTTAGAACACACGATTATGAAAAAAACATCATTCAGTCATCATAATAATTACAAACATTGTAAAATACCCTACAAAATCTAGAACCAAACAGCGGTTACGTCCAAATCCATCTAGCAACCACCATTCAAACAAATAAAATATATTCAATCGCCTCTAACTCCCACTCCTACAATAGCCCTAGGCAATCAATAGTCTATATATTCCAATTAAAGTATAGGAAGCAAGATTAGTTAAATGTTAGACTTTTTTCTCCAATACATTCTGGATTTGCATCCATATATGGTATGCCGTAAAAATTCAGTACTGTTGAGATCCCCGAGAATATTAATCACCAAGATTGGTCTGATGTAAAGTTCTCCAATTCATATTTCATCCCAAGATAACCCCTATTATGTATCGTAACCAATTCACAACATTCAGTCAATAGATGTCTTGAGGTCTCAATCTCCACCTTACATAGACGGCATAACCTTAGATGGTACTTAACCTTCCAGGCTCCGGTTCCCGAGAAGGTGGGTAGTAGATCAAGTCTCAACATCATAATAAGCTTCCTTAGCCCAATATTAAAAGGGTTGGTGAGGTAAGAACACAAGGTATTTATCATGAATTCCTGTTTAACATATAATGCATATTTTCAATGTTTAGCAATCTTTGTTATGTTAGCGTCCCGGTCCCAAACATGGGCCAACTTCGTGATTTGCTTCTCCATTACGGTGATCTGCGCTCCTTATCTATTAGGAATCCAATTTCATTAAAGAATAACATTATATCTTTTTTCCATTGATACAATGCACAGCTACTGCTATTGTTGATGAGAAGTGACGAAAAATCAGAGAAGATGGACTCATGGTCCTCGCTTTTAAATAGCATTCGTAAAAAGAAAGTACCCATCTTAATTTTCATTTGAGTGTTGAGCGATATTAGTCCCAATTCTAATACCAGGCCTTCAATTGGAGTATTCTTTGGGAGACACATCACCCTACACCAAATTTTTCTTTCACATTTTTTAGGCCTAAAACACTTACAGGAAATAGGGCATGTTTTATATAATTTTACCAAGCCTTCCATGGTGACACCACTCTTGCATCTTATGAATTTAGAGACTGCTAAAAATGTCTTTTCAATTTTTTGGCAAACAAGGTCTCAATCACCGAGACACTCAGGGTATCAGATATAATTATTCCCAAATATATATAAGAATGGACCACCTCAATTTTAACATTGTTCATTTTCCAACAACTTTTGACACATTTTATCTTGTGAGTACAGATCTTCATATTGTTAGTTTTATTGTAATTTACTTTAAAAGGTATTATTCTTTGAATATATAACTAATCTGTCCTTACAGTGCTGCAACCCAATAAGCATCTGATCTAGCAGAAGGGTATCATCCGCACGCATATGCCAGACAACTTATGTGTTGGTTTCCAATTTTAGGAGGAAAATTATGGCATTCCTAAACAAAGGACCCAAGTCTGCAACTTACAGTTATATAAGGTGGGTGGCTAATGGGCAGCCCTGTTTTAAACCAAAGTTAGTTGTAATTTTTTCACTCGGGCAACCCTCCTGGTTCAAGCGCATCTGTACCACATTTTCCAAATATAGCTCCTATATAAAGTGAAATACCAGTGCATTGAGGTTCAATTTTTTCAGTTTTTCCCATAGGATCTGACTACAGTATCAAATGCCCCCTTTAAATCTACATAACATATGTATAGTGATTTGTCTCTATCCTTAAAGCTCTCTCAGACTAAACACTGCAGTGTCCATACATTGGAGAGCGTGCCCATATCTTTTCTAAAACCAGTTTGATGTTTAGGCAACAAATTGTCCCTTTTCATCCAGATATTTAGTTCTGTCAGAAGCAGTTGGGCGAAGATTTTAGAGCAGGCATCCGACATAGCGATCAAGCAGTAATTATTAGGGTTATCTCGTGCACCCTTTTTGAACACCGGGATAGAAGATTTCCAGCTATTTTATTGTTTATATAGCACTTTAATCCAAAGTTTAACAACACGGGAACATTAAACATGGAACATAGAAGCAATAACAGTATATATGAGGCAAACCAGAAAAACAGCATGTGGAACAATTTGCATTTTTGGAGGAAGAAGATTGGAGGGGAAGGAGAAAAGGGAGAGAGCATAGGGAGTAGGAGGGAGGATGGAGATCATGGGGAGACAGGGAAGATAAAGTAACAAGGAAGAGGGTATTGGAAGGAGAGAGAAAAGGTGTCAGGGAGGGGAGTGGAGAAGGAGTGCTTTCAAGGAGGAACGGAAGGAGGAATAGGTGGAAGTGGAGCGGATAGTGAAAGCAAGGGAGTTCCAATGTAGGGGGGCAAGGAGCTGAACGGAGCGGAATCGAGAGGAGGCACAAGGTGGTGGGGGGGTGGAAGGTAAGAAGAGATCAGCAGAACGAAGGGAGTGAGAGGGGGTATAGAATGAGAGAAGAGAGGAGAGGTAAGGAGGGGCGAGGTCATAAAGAGATTTAAAGACAAGACAAAGGAAGTAAAATTTAAGTTGGGAATGGAAAGGAAGCCAGCCTAGGTTGGAAAGTGAGTTGGAGATGGAATCATGGGGAGAGAGAAGACAGAGTGGTAGAGGGATTTAAGGGGGCAAGATGGGAGGCATGGAGGCTGAAAAAGAGAGAAGAACAGTAGAAAAGGCGAGAAAAGATAAGGGAGGAGATTACGAGCATGGTAGCATGGAGGTTGAGAGAAGAACGGACTTTACAGATATTGAAGAGGTGGTAGCGACAAGAGAGAGACGTAATGGAAATATGGTGAGTAAAGGACAGGGATGAGTCAAAGTAGATTCCGGGCATGAGAGGAAATCAGAAGATTAGAAGGGTGAAAATGAATAGAGGGAGAAGGAGGAGGAATTGTGTTAGAAGGGAAGAATAGGACCTCAGTCTTGTCAGTATTAAGAGAGAGATAGTAAGATAATAAGAGGACATCCAATTTTTAATGGCGGTGAGACAGGAGGAGAGATTTAGATGTAGGTCAGGAGAGAAGGAAGAAAAGGAGAGGAAGAGCTGAATATCATCAGCGTAGAAATGGTGAGAAATACCGAATGATGAGATGAGAGGAGCGAGAAGTGAAGTATAGAAAGAGAATAAGAAGGGTCCGAGGACGGAGCCTTGGGGAACGCCGTAGTCCAGAGGGAAGGTGGAGGAGGTACGTCCGCCCCAAGAGACGGCGAATGAGCGGTGTGAAAGGTAAGAGGAGAGCCAGTTAAGGACTGAGCCTTGGAAGCCAAAGGAGGAAAGAGTATTGAGAAGTAAGGGGTGATCGACAGTATCAAAAGCAGCAGAGAGGTCAAGGAGGATGAGGATAGAGGATTGCTTAGCATAGCGAGCGGTAAAGAGGGAGTTAAGGACACAGGTAAGAGCAGATTCAGTGGAGTGTTTGGGGCGAAAGCTAGATTGAGAGGGAGGAAGGAGAGAGTGGTTAGAGATAAAGGTCGAAAGTTGAGAATAGGCTAGGCGTTCAAGTAATTTAGAGAGAAAAGGTAGAAGTGAGATTGGGTGAAACTTAGATGTAAGAAGGGGATTAGCAGAAGGCTTTTTAAGGATAGGGATAATAGTGGCAAGCTTGAAGGCCGTAGGAATGGTGGCCTTGGAGAGAAGTGTTGAAGAAGGAGATTAAATAGGGAATAAGAGGGGTGTAAACCTTGGGAATAAGAAGGGTAGGGATGGGATCAGAAGAGGCGGCGGTAGGGTGGGATTTGGTTAGGAGGAGAGAAACGTCAGAGGGAGAGATGGGAGAAAATTCAGACATGCAAGCCGAGGGGGGGTGCGAAGAGGGACGGGGATGGGAGTAAGAAGGAGATGAGATCATTTTTTAGTGAAGAGAAAAGATTTTTTCAGAGAAGAAGTTAGCAAAGTCGGATGGAGAGAGAGGGGATGTAGAAGAGAGGTCAGGAGGGGGTGTGGAGAGGAGACGAGAGAGGCTTTGAAACGTATGATGAGGATGAGAGGCTTGGGAGTGAAGGAGGTTAGATAGTGAGGGATATGAAAAGTAGGAGGTTTGGTTAGGGAGAGTAGGGGGATTTGAGCCAGCAACGCTCGAGGCGACGAAGGAGACGCCGCATGGCTAGGAGGTGAGGGGAAAGCCAGGGTTGAGAAGGCTTATCTTAGTAAATAGATCAGAGAATAGACTTGCCCAAAATGTCGGCTTATATTTGTACACTAGATCAGGAATGCCATCAGGACCAGGCAACCTGGAGGACTTTAATTTGATGATTATATTTCCAAAGATAATATTTCGAATATTCTTCTAGGTTTCGAAAATTCAAATAATCTTCCTCAATTACATAAGGCGTACATAAGGCATATTTACACCAACACCATCGGGTCTATAGTATAATTCACCAATAGGTTTCATCCATAACGATTCTTTTACAGGGTTAATCTCTTTTTCGGTCACCTTATAATTATTACAGTGAGTTTTGTACAGATCCCAGAATCTACATCCATCCGTGTACATAGCCCTCAACCATTTCTGTCCCAAAGGCGGGTGAAAACACCCAATTTTGTTTTTGGCGGGTGAGAGCCCATTGAAATGAATGGGCTTGCATGAGGCTTGGCGAGTGAGTCAGCTCTTTACAAGGCGGGTGACACCCGCCAAAAGCGTGTGAGTTGAGAGCTATGCGTGTACTTGAGAATATTGCGAACATGGAACCAGTTAACTGAGGATGTAGATGCCCGATGCCTCTTAACATTTTTATATCAAATTTTTAAATTGGATATGATCAAGTTCCCTCTGTTTTCACTTATGGTATCCCTTTGGACTGTTTTAATTTCTCGAATGGGGTTTTTCTTAGCCTCGGCTATAAAAACATCATAGGATTTCCTCACAATGTTAGTTTTTCTAGATATGTCAGTTGAAGGGGTATCCACTGCCCTTTTAGCTCTATTTGAGATCTCATTAAAATAGTGCAACCCCTGGGTCCCTATTTTTTTTTTCGACCAACAGTTTCTCTAAACAGCTAGTATATTTTTTTCTTTATATTCGCCGTGGACCAATACATTCTATTGCCCCCCAGATTTATTGTACTACAACTAGAAGTGTATTCCATCGCCCTAACCTCTATTTATATAGAGAACCTCTTAAGAAAATGATCACTAGCTGTAGTGAGTATCAAGCATAGGGGACCCACATAATCAAGAACAGATTCAGAGAGGAAAATATAATCTATCCAGGAAAAGCAGTTTCTCGGACACCATGTATAGGGAACACTAGCCATCTCTAAGTTTTCTATATACAGTTGGCTTAACTGGTTAGCATATACAAACTGTTCCCATAGATCCATATGCCTAGGAATCTCTTCCTATTATACAAGAGTATCTCCCAATTGATTTTTTATCATCACAAGCGGAGAATCTGAATTGGGAACTTCCCAGCCAAATCTTGCATGATTAAAATCACCCATAATCAGATAATGGGAATTAGCATTAACCCTAGTCCACTCATCAATTATTTTCTCCAGAGTCTCAATGATAGTGGCGTATAATGATCATTAGGTGGGATATATACATTAATCACCAGTATCTATGCTTTAAATTGCATTTGTATCTATGCTTTAAATTGCAAGTGTGGCAGCTAACCCTAACTGCAATTCACCACTAGGGCACTAGATGGTTTTTTGTACCCAGCATTAAACCTCTGGCCGGGCGTCCCATTTCAGATCTTTTCACCTTACGGTGGATAATTTTATATCCGTCAAGTATAAAATCATGAATCAAATCCGATCCTTGCAGAGCAAATAGGTCAACATTCAACAGAAAGAGTAGTTCATTACGATTGGACACAAAGGATCGAAAACCTCTAGTGGTCCAGGTCAGTACCTCGATTCTATTGTTAATCTGAGATTCCTATCATTCTGCAGCATTGCCAATCTCTCTCGACAACCACATATTGTCACTAGGAGGTAATAGCCATCCCTCAGCATGAAGACCTTCCACTATTTTTTTAACCATATGTTCCATGCTTTCTTGCCAGCAACAAGCTTTGTACCATTCATTTGATTTAATTTCTTTTTTTCTTGACCCATTCTCGGTTGCTCCTCCTCCCATCTTAGCTTTTCATAGCCCATCTCCCTAAATACCTTTGCATATACCAAAATACATTCCGAAACAATAGGTGAATCCAAATGAAGTATACACCAATTTGGCACCTTAGAAGAAGACCGTACTTCTACTAATGTCATGTCCCTTGAGGTTATAGCCTTCAAGTCCTGTACTTGATGCAAAAGTTCTAACACATTCATCCTATTCAGGAAAGGACTTTAATTGGAGGCATACAGATCCATAACTTTGATCTTTGTGGTTCTTAACCCCAAAGGACAAAGGATATATTTTAAACCCGGCTCTTTATAAAGACCCTTCATACTTGGTGCATGAGCCATATATTATAAGTTACTCACCGTAGTGACTAACATTCTCTTAGTCCATAGTGCCTTTTTATCCATACTGCATGGGCGTCCCTTCCCAGGGACGGGAGACGGAACCCTTTTCGCCAGAAAAAACCTTCTTTAGAGGCACGCGGGGGTGCGGCCCAGGGAGCATGCGCTGCCCTAGCTCCGCCCTCTGGCGCCACGCGTCAGTCCCCAAGGGTACTAAGAGCACGTTAGTCACTACAGTGAGTAACTTATAATTACTCTTACGTCCAGTTCCCTTTCTTCCATACTGCATGGGCGATTACAACTGAATGTAGCCCCAGGGTGGAGAGGAGACCCTCCTTAAGCAAATAGGTTCCTGAGAACCACCTGTCCGAAAGCTGCATCAGATCTAGAGCTGGCTGCCAAACAGTAATGCTTGCAGAAAGCCGAGGGAGTGGCCCAAGTGGCCGCCCTGCTTATGACTTGCCCAGGGACATGGCGCTGGAATGCGATGGCTGTTGCCTTGGCCCTGACTGCGTGGGCGTGCATGTTGGCCGGATGCGGCTTGTGCTGGCCCTCGTACACCTCTTTGATGGCAGATACCATCCAGCGGTATATGCAAGCCTTAGGGGCCTGATAGCCTGGTCTTGAGCCTCCGATAGTGATGAACAGGACGTCCGATTTGCAGAAGCCCTTGCTCCTGTCCGAGTAAAATTTCAGGGCACGCCTGACATCCAGGCAGTGCAGCACTCTCTGAGCTTCATCCTTGGGGTTGGCAAAAAACATAGGAAGGACTATTTCCTCGTTCAAATGGAAAGTAGACGGCACTTTGAGCAGGAATGCTGGGTGTGTCTGCAGGACTACTTTGTCCTTGTGAAAGGTAGTATATGGTTCAGAGGCAACCAGCGCCTGGATTTCGCTGACTCTACGAGCCGAGGTGAGTTCGACTAGCAAGGCCGTCTTGATGGTGACCAGTCTGATGTCAGCGGACGCCACTGACTTGAACGGTTTGTGGGCCAGGGCGCCCAAAACTGTCACACTCACCTGTGTCTCTGCAGGAGCGATGGAAGAGCCTCCTTGACCCCGAGTTCTCACCTCCCTTGTTTTACCTGGAGGAACACCTGTCAAAGATAAGATGTACACTCAGACCTGGATTCACCTGATTCCCCCGAGCCCCTTCCCTTCTATGCACTGTGGGCTGTGATTTCCCCTTAAGGGCTTACCTTGGTTTTTAGTGGGGTGTGCTCTCCATCCTGCATCCGCAGGGGCGTGATTCTATGGGAGTTCCTCAGGCCTGTACTTGTAGGGATGATAACAATGTCCGTTTGCCGAGTACTGATGCCACACGCTGTTATATGCCTTCACAGCGAGGCAGAGTCAATGTGCTAGTTTCCTCACTAGCAATAAAGTCTTTTCCCCAAAGCAAACGTTGCGTGGTGGATATCGAGAGCTTGGGATTGTCTGAATTGTATTATTTGCCAAAGCTATCTTGGATGGGTAGCGCTGCGTGTAGAACTCAGTGCCGTAGGTATGCGCAGCGCTATAGGTTCAGCACACCTAGTAATGTCTCTCCTTTCCCTTGCAGGAGTGGTTTATGGAGTGCTTGCGCCACGAGTTTGGGGCAACTGGAAAGCCACAGTGGTCCGGTAAGTATGCACTGAGGCTTCGGTAAGTACTCACTGCGTTATTTGAGCGAGCGCAGTAGGTAATGTCTCTCCTTTCTTTTGCAGGACTTCGGGCGCTCACACTACGAACCTGGATTCCTGCGTAGCGGGAAGATTCGGTGAGTATGCGCGGCGTTACTGGAGCGAGCGCGCTAATGAAGTTCTTTTTTGTGCTTACAGGTGCCGGTGTAGGTTTCACCTTGTGACCGGAGAAAGCTGTGGCGTGATGCAAGCACGGGGGTTGATCCGGAGCAGGTAAGCAGAAGCAGGATGATCCAGAGCAGGTAAGCAGAAGCAGGATGATCTGGAGCAGGCAAGTAGAAGCAGGATGATCCGGAGCACGGCGAGTGTGTTGCTTATACAGCTTACAGTAAGCAACACGAAGCACTGGAAGAATCTTGGGTGTGGCTTATATAGCCAGCCACACCCGAACACTAGAAAGCTCATGATCTGTCATGCACTTCCTGTTTGGCAACAGGAAGTGGTAACCAGGAAGTTACTACTAACACCAGGAAAGAATTAAAGGAAGGTATCTGCTATGGGTTTTTTGTGTGCCTATGCCAGGCCTGCCGGGCCTACACCCAGCTTGCCCCGACTACATGCCTGGTACCCATGACAAAGACTATGTTGAGGTCCCACACAGGGTGCGGCCTCTTGACGGGCGGGTAGAAGATCCACCTCCTCCGAGTTCTTGTAAGCTCCGATGGCTGCGAGATATGTACGGCAAGTGTCAACCTGCTCGTCAGAGTGGCCGAGGTGCATCGAGAAGGAAAGCACGTCATCCAAAGTACATGACAGTGGATCGATGTCTTTGGAGTCTGCCCAGTGGTAGAATCTGGTCCATTTGTTTTTATACTGGGCCCTGGTAGCCTTGCTCCTTGCGCCCTGAATGATTTCCAGATTAGCCTGCGAGAGGCTGAGGTGCCTGAGCGTTACCTGCTCAAGAACCATACTGTAAGGGCTAGTTTCTGTGGCGCGTGGTGGATGTCCTTACCCCCCTGCTGCACCAGAAGATGTGCTGGGCCCATCGGGAGATGAATCGGGGGCATCTTCGAGAGGCTGAGCAGCTCCGAAAACCATGGCCTGGCCGGCCACCATGGAGCTATCAGAATTATGTTGAGTTGGCGAGACCCCTTGATTTTGCAAATTACTCTGTGAATCAGCGGAGTGGGCGGAAAGGCGTAAGCCCTCATGCCATTCCACTGAAGCCGAAATGCGTCGCACAGGTAGCCGGGACCCTGTCCCTGCCAGGAGAAGAACTGAGGGCACTTTTTGTTGTCAGGTGGCAAAGAGATCCACCTGGGGATGACCCCACTTGTTGAAGATCTCCTTTATAACGAGGTTGTTTAGCTGCCACTCGTAATTGTCCGCTCCCAGCCTGCTGAGCCTGTCCACCTCCAGGTTGGATTCCCCGGGAGATGCACTGCCGTGAGGTAGATGTCGTTTTCCAGGGCCCACTCCCCACATGCTGATTGCCAGTCTGCACAGAGGAGGGGATCTGGTGTCTCCCTGCTTGTTGACATAGTATATGCTGGTCGAGTTGTCTGTCTGGATGAGGACAACCTTGCCCCTGAGAAGTGGTAGGAATGCCCTGAGTGCTAGCCAGATGGCGTTCAGCTATAGCTAATTGATGTGGTATTCCTGTTCCTGTCGAGTCCAGGTGCCGTGGACTGACAGGCCGTTCAAAGTGGCTCCCCAGCCCTCGAGCGAGCAATCCATGGTGACGGTGGCCTGTGGAGTGGGAGGCCAGAGAGCTTGCCCATCCGTGGTTGCAGTACCTGGACCACCATGTTAGGTCCGGGTGGAGAGATGGAGGAACGTTGATCATCTCGGATTGAGAGGCCCGTTCTTGGTTCCATGATGCCGCTAAGTGCAGCTGACTCCTCCTCATCTTCAGTCTCGTGTTAGTAGTAGGACTG
The DNA here is from genome assembly GCF_040938575.1 of Ambystoma mexicanum. Taxonomy (NCBI): domain Eukaryota; kingdom Metazoa; phylum Chordata; class Amphibia; order Caudata; family Ambystomatidae; genus Ambystoma; species Ambystoma mexicanum. Next base: position 793,200,474 of record NC_090931.1, on the reverse strand, counting down.
CCGCCAATAGACCCAGGAGATGTTGGTACCACCATGCCGAGGTCACCTCTCTGCTGAGGAAGTGGTTGGTGGCCCTCTTGATGGCCCAGATCTTGTCCCCTGACGGAAATACTCTCTCGGAGCACGTGTCCCAGATGAGACCCAAGAATGTCAGTCTGCATGAGCTGCCGCTGTGACTTCTTGAGATTTAACGTGAAGCCCAGATTGTGCAGTGTGTTCATAAGGGCATGGAAAGAGTGGTGAACCGCTTCCGGAGATGTAGCCCTGACGAGTCAGTCATCGAGGTACGGGTAGATGTGGAGTCCCTGCGCTCTGAGGAGGGCCACCACCGTATTCATGAGCCTGGTAAAGACCCTGGGGGCAGAGTTGAGGCAAACAGGAAGGACCTTGTATTGAAAATGGTAGCCCATGATCCTGAACCGAAAGAACGATGGGCTGCCAAATCGGGACATGTAGGTACGCGTCCTTCAGATCCAGGGAGCACATCCAATCTCCCTTGCATAATGTCTCTGCTATAAAAGCTGGCATAACCATCTTGAATTTTTGCAGGGGTAAAGGTAGATTGAGGGTGGAAAGGTCCGGCACAACTCTCAGGCCCCCCTGGTTTTTCTTCTCAATGGAAAGATCCTTAAGTAAAAGCCCAAGACTCGCTGGGAGGCTGGGACCTCCTCCACTGCCTGGCTCTCTACGAGCGACCGGATCTCCGCCAAAAGTTTTGCCGTCCCAACCTGTGGGAGCGGAGTGGAGGGGAGAAGGGAAGAGAGGCTGGGATAGGGAGGCGGTACCCCGTAGACACTACAGAGCGGACCCAGGGGGTCTGTGAAATTCTGGCACCAGAAATGTGCGTGGAGAGCTAGCCTATCCCCACTGGAGACACGTGGACCCGAAGGGAAGTGTCATGTCTTCTTTCCCTCTGAGGCTGTTGCGGAGAAGGGTGACTGGAAAAAGCCCTTACTCGCCCCCCCCTTTTGTTTGCTTGTGCTGGTTCTGGGATGGCAAGTGGTCCGGTTGCCTGGATCTCCTTTCTTCGAAGCCGCGGAACCCTCCGTACGTACGACCCCTGTCGGAGCGCTGCCGAGATTGGGTGTACGATTTGGGCGTGGTCTTTGTTAGGATGGATGAAAACTTAGGCGTTTGTGAGCAGTTTTTCTTTTTGTCCAGCTCCTCGTCCGTGGAGGAGTGGAAGAGGTCCCCCCCTTGAACGTAAGATATAATATGCGTTCCTGGACGTCCGGGTTGAATTTTGTTGCCCGGAGCCAGGCTGTCCTTCTCATGTCTGTGGCGATACAGATGGCACGGCCAGATGTGTTGATATGGGCCACGGTGGATTCCATGAGTTCATGCGCCACCAGCTTGGCCTCGGCCAGCCCCGCCTTAAAGCGTGATTGGCTCCGAGTAGGGAGTTCCGCAAGGAAGTCCGCAATTTCCCGCTATAACCTTTGGTTGGCTGCAGCCAGCATGGCATCTGCGTTGGCCCGACAAAGATGCAAGGACGCGTTGGAATAGAGATTCTTCCCGTACGCCTCCAAGATCTTCTCCTCCTTGCCTAGCAGCGCCGCAGAGGAGGAGGCTGAAGACGACTGAGGCTTGGAGTATAGTGATGCCGATGCGATCACTGACAAGTGTGGCTGAGGATGGGCCGAGAGCAAGAGTGTATCCCCCACCATCTGCCTGTACTTGGCGTTCAGGCGTCGATTGAGCCGAGTGGGGCTTGAGCCAACCCTTCTTGGCCAGGGAGACTACATTGGTCTGCAAAGGAATCCCCGTTTTGGCAGAGGGGCGTCGCGTGAGGACTTAAGCCAGAACCCCCTCTGCCGGCTGCATGACTTTGTGCTGGGGGGAAGCCCAGATACTCCGCCAGCCCGTCAAGACATTCGTGGGAGGCCCTGGCCGAGGATGGCGTATCCGGGTCCTCCTTGTTAGGCAAAATCCTGTGTAGTTCCCTTGGGGAACACTGCAAGAAGATTAAGACTACAGGAGTAAGCAGTAAACCCAATTGGTAGCAGTCTGCACCACCCAGATTTACCTGGTAGCTGTGGCTGAGCAGTCAAGACTTCTCTCAAGATGAATAGGGCAGTATACAGAGGATACACAGTAGGGCTAAAAACACAGTAGAGCAAGCGAACATTGACCAGAGCTTGGTATCAAAAGTATATAATTATTTATTTAAAACACACTTTAGGAAATACACTAAGCACTCTAAATCAAATCAAGTTCAAACACAGTCAGATAAAGTATACACACCTCCCTTAATAATTATTAGACAAGTTTAGGTCAAAACAACACTATTTGTGAAAACAGATGTGAGCGCGTAACCTAGATGGCACTCCAATAATTAAGTTAAAGGGAGATAAAAAGGCAGGTCATGAAAATAAAACAGTTCCCAACACTTTTCAAAGACCACAGCAAGTTAGTGAAGGCAGAGTCTACTGCAGAGCCAAAGTTCATAGGCCAGGCCCACTTTAAATGGAACAAGGCGAAATGTGCCCAAGATCAAACAGTTTAAAAAGCACTCAAGTCTTTGCAGAAATGTTCAAAGGAGGCTGGTTTGATGCGAAAGATAAAGTTAGAAGGTCTGGGGGCCAACCCATTTGGAAGCCAAGGATTTAAGGGTCACCTTTAGCAATCCGCAGAAAGGGAGGCCAGGCGGAACACAGTACCTTAAAGAGTGAGGAAGCTCCAGCGGTGGCAGTTGTTCCTGGCAGCGGGTGCAGTTTGTGGTTTCGACCAGGGGAAGAGAAGATCTCGTCGAGGAGGAAACTTGGAGTCGCTGCACTGCCCAGGGAAGGTACCAGCCACAGAGTTCATTCGGTTAAAAAGGTGCGTTCCTTTTATTCGCGGTCACAGTGGTGAAGCTTGGCTATCCGGCCACTGGGGTGCTTGGCACGGGCGATTCGACCAAGGGACGTCCTGGAAGGCGAATGGCGAACTGGTTGTCTCCACCAGCTCAAACGGAGAAGACTCTTACAGCAGAAGACCTTCTCTTGTCGTCGGGAAAGTGGTGAGGTCGTTGCAGCACGGCTCCACCGGTGGTGTCGTCGTTGCAGATGGCTCAGCTTCTCCCCTCTTCGGATTTCTTAGGTCCTGTGGCGACATCTGAAGTTCCAGTCCCAAAAGCCCTGCTTTTATGCAGAAAAAACCCCATTCAACAGCCTAGCTGTCACTCATACATGCTAAGTGGTGAGCCGGGCGGCTCACCACTGGGCCAATCAGAACAGAGTGCGACTTGAGTTGCTAAGGCAATGCAGTCCAGGGTGCCAATTCCCCCACCCACACATCCTGTGGAACCCAGACAGAGTGGCACCAGTTGGAGGGCTTCCGTGGAGAAGCCCGCCAAAAAGTGGAACAAAGGGCCCGACCTTGGTTGGAGTTACAGAGACGGACACAAACTTCATTTGGGAAAAGAGCTCTGGCAAAAACCGGTGATTTTATATTAAATAAATAAACCAGCGGTATCTTTAACATTGCACCAATAAAGTGGTGCGTTTAAAACCAATGGGAAAATCCCATAGGAAATCTTCCGGTGGAATATTTCGCGTGGTAACCACTGCCACCAGCCAGAAACTCGACAAGGGGGGACTGGACAGTGCCCCCTTGGAAACAGACCCAGGGGCAATCTAATTAACCCCTTCCAGTACTTCCACAATATGATGGTTTGTACTGGTTCTGTTCACAATTTTGGACTAGTAAAGCCAATTGTCACTTTACAAGCCCTGGGAGACAGTCAGTCCCCAGGGTATGGAGTCTATGTTTGGGGGTCACTATGACACCCCTGTGTTACTGCACTGACGGCGCTGTGTAACACATGCACTAAAACAGATGATACCCTACGGAGTAAAAGACCCCATAGGCCATAAGCACACAATAAGTCAAAGAAATACCTCAAATCATGCCTAAGAGTGGGAGGAAAAGAGTCTCACTCTTAACAGGAGAAAAAAAAAAAATCCAGCAAAGCTGCTGGGGGACTCACTAGGTTTGGGAAATAAGCCTTATGGGAGCATTCTCCCTAACACTCCTCCTCAACCGTATCCTGTGGGTCAGGAGGATCCTGTGGAGGAGGAGTAGTTGGTGCCGGAGGCTGGGGTACAGGGATCGTGGCTGGAGGCTGAGGAGGCGGCGGAGGCTGGTGTGGAACCGCCTGAGGCATCGGCTGGGGTGCCGGAGGCAGCAGCTGTGCCGGGGTCTGGGGCGCCGGTTGAGGCGCTTGTGGTGCTGCTAGCATTGCGGGGAGGACTTCCCTGATGGTGTTTTTGCAGATAACCCCCATCCGAGATGACTTCATGAGGCAGAGGAACCTCTCAAAGAATCCCTCCTCACTGGCCGAAGAGGCGGCAGGGGGTGCTGACGGGGTAGCTGGGAGCTGCTGGAGCTGCTTCATACCTTGCCCATATGGACGCAGTGGGAAGCTAGTCAGCGCAAAAAAGAGATAGGCTGTAGGCCACGTACCAGGTTGAGGCCAGTCCCACTGTGATACTCGTTCTTTGCCGAATTCCTGGTATGGCATCGGACGGGTGCCTCTGTCTGGCGCGGTGGCCATCTTGTCAAACTGCCTGCCACGTGCCTGTGACGTGTTGCTCAGCCCGCTGGGCCCGGCCTCCTCGAAGACTCTTGCGTGTGGATCACAAGGCCTACCCTGCTCCTCGGGCCTAGGCCCGGTAGGTGTTTCACGAAGAGCTCCCTCCACCTGGCGAGTCTGTTCTTCAGCGCTTTTGAGGACAGCGAGCCACATGCTGTACAAGCTTGCCAAGTGTGGTCTGGGCCAAGGAAATGTAGGCAGAGGGCGTGGGGGTCTGAATGTGGGGAAGAGCCTGTTGCCGGATGGACACCTGCTGAACCCTGTGGAAGTCGACATGCGCCGGGGAGGAGCGTGACGCCTGAGGACCGTGTACCTGAATGATAAAAAAGACAAAAAATACAAAGAGAAGTATCTGTGCGTGGAATTACATAGTCGAAGCCAAACCCAGGAGCACTGGTGAATTCGGCCTGTTCCTGTCGACGCGGAAAAGGGGACTGAGGTGTGGCGATGGAGGGCGGGGTGAGATCATCGCAATTTAAAGGGGAAGAAGGTTTTTTCTGGTGAAAAAGGTTCTGTTTCCCGTCCCTTGGAAGGGATGCCTATGCAGTAGGGAGGAAAGGGGATGTGACGTAAGATTACATTGTATTCCTTATCACTCCAGTCATCTATATCCAAATAGTCAATATCAGACTCATGCTGATGGATTAGCTCCACCTTCTTCGTAACTTCCAATCTATCCGTTTTCTTATCCATCCAGGACACAATTGACCCTTCGTTATCTGGTCCAACCCTCTTACCAAGTGTTTTTTTCCCTTCTTGCCAGTTCCTTGGGGTTTATTTTTGGATGGAACCGGTCTGGTATGGATTGCTAATATGCCTTCCTCGGATAGCTGGTATTTATTCTGCGATTCCGTGCTGGTTCTGATTATTTTTATTCTTTCCATTCCCCATCTGTTTTCTTTTCTTTTGTTGTTGTTTCCCAGCCCCATTAAGTTAATTCCCTTCAGATGTTTTCCCAACTACCTAAATTGGGCAGAGTGAATTAGCCTCCTCCCTGTAGAACAGGCTCTGGTCATGCATCGTTAGTATCGAGGCCTTAGGATTCAGACAGAGTTGTCCTTCCCCCTTTCACGTATCCCTATTATACCAGGCTGTTTAACATTTAGCCCTGCTAGCACTTCAAAATTAGGAACAGAATCAGCAATTATGAGTATAACCTCTGTCAGTATACTAAAAGCTTCCTTTATCAAGCACTGTTCCCCAAATATGGAACTACACAAGGTAAATAAGGCTTTCAGTATTTTTAAATGTTCAGGCTCCCTAAATATATCCTCCTCGGAGGACTCTAGAGTAAAAAAAGAGGAGTCCTCGTCTATATGCGATGATGAGAAACCTTTTTCTGCTATTTGATTTACGTCAGGTGTTCTATCTAAAGGAATTACCCGTGATACACTGGGAGCCTGCTCATTCATTGTTTCAGTGACCTTCTTTAATTTTAGGCCCATATGTAGGAGTGAGTTATTGTCAATCGGCGCGCAATCAGGCAAGTCCTCATTTTCTATTGGAGTACCAGCCTGATGAACATCCGCCACCATTATAATCAGTGTAGCCAATTGTTCATTGCTCGGTTTAAGATAGGAGGTAATTTTAATTTTGTGCCGCATAAGTCATAGCCGGTTTCTTAACAGGAGTCACTGTAGCACCCGAGCTGATCAGGTCTGTCTGTGTTTTATTATTAATACATTATTTTTGTTTGTCAATCAGTTTGTTTGCCCTCACCACACTGTGGTGCTTTTTGTTGGAGCATCTAGCATTGCTCCATAATTGATATCTCTTCATAGCAGCCGGCATGGTCTAATGGTATCAGATTAGTCACAAACCACCTAACTATGCAGCAGCAAAGAACAATATCATGCACCAGAGGATTGCCGCTTTTCAAAATTTGGGGGAATGGAGTATCACCTATGACACAAAAAAAACATGCAGAAGTAAAAAAAAAAATAGGCCGCACAATAGCACGATTCCTTCTTTTCAAAGACATCCAAATGCGCAGAGAACAATTCTCTATCTCTCTCTTGCATATGCTGTCAATATTCACACATTGGCCCTCATTACGACCCTGGCGGAATTCGGAAAACGATGGCGGAAATGCAATACCGCCATCGAATAGCGCTCGGTGCGACTATGACCCGTCACCGCAAAGTACGATGCCATTAGCGACACCGTAGTGAACGCCAACGCTAACTGCACCAAGCACGCGCGCGCGCGCCATGCCAAACCGTAAACACCACCATGGCGCAACGGTACGCCATTTCCGACCCCAGCGGACATGTACCTAACGCCATCAAGCATGGCGGAATGCACCATTCCGCCATGGTGAGAAGTACGGCATCGCGAATCAACCGTAAACGGCCCCACTGACTGCCCGTACACCGCTCCCTGCCCACAAAGTACAACTCCCCGTAGGTGCAACGAAGCCACAATGCAACCAGTGAAATGCACAAGTCACCCATGCATGCCAACGAACAAATGAACCTCAAGAGGGGCCAATGGGAGCTGCAGGGCACAGATGGCACGAATACAGAAGCCATCCCAATGGACATGACCACAGTCCCCCACCAAGAAACGCACGCAAACACAGGCACCTGTGACCAGCAATATTCAGAAAATCACAACATTCCACCAGTCCACCTGGCTGACCGGCATCTGTCACACAAAACCCAATCCCCCGCCCCTGAGCATGACAACATTCAAACTGTCATATTGGCAGCCCCCATCCCTGACCTCACGGGCTTCGTAGGCAAACGCGCCCAGTACAGGACCACGGAACAAAACTCCGAAGCTGGAACCCAATGCAGATCCCCTCACAATACATCGCTCCCCAAATAGGAATATGCCACATCACTTGCAAAGAAGAACGCTACACGGCCCATATCAGAATAGAATTTTAATGCACATCAATATCACCAAGCCCATACAGCCATCAGGCCATGAACTCCAAAACACATTTCACCATTGTGGGCTGCATCCGCAAGAAATGACCAGCCACTACTTGTGTGACGCCCTGTTCCTTCATGGTACACAGGGCCACATTCACGTACGAAAAGGCAACATGGAAGCGCACAGAACCGCAGGGCCGTCCCAATGGGGAGGCACTAGTCCAGCTGAAAGGCCGAAATGTTGCTCCGAGCCACCAGTACTGCGTAAGGGCATGTGGCCCATTGGCGATCGTCCCATAAGATCGTAATGCTGCTCCACTGATTAACACGAAGCAGCAGGTGTCGGGAGTAAAACCCATCTGCAGGAGTGGCATACAGATGGCAGTGGCAAAAGGGGAGGAGATACCTGTCAACCAAAAGAAAAGAAACAGAATAGAATGGCCATCAGAACTACATTCGAACAACTCACTTCAATGATCACACTAGATCCACAGCCATATGCATGCAAGCCCACTCCAAAGGATCATCACCACCCCAAAACCACTTGCGAATCATAACTATCTATATCGAGGTGAAAACACCATCACAAACGAGTGTACCTGTGCATGCGTCTGTGAAAACAGAATCCTTCAGATGGGATTGGCAACGTGCATGGACACAAGTGTCTGAAGGCGCGTCGAGACAGGGAGGGCTCAACAAGGCCAGATAGACGATGGTCCCACTATGGCAGCCCTGCATCACATAGCGCAGGGGGGGGGCGGACAGATCCCAAGAAGCCCTGTACATGGCAAACTCTGTATCAAATCCCCTGCCCATGCATCCATTCATCATTCCCTCATCCCGTAATGAAAACGCCTGAATATTTACTCACATAACATTAGAAATATCCATTGAGTCTGTGCGTTATGCAGCCTGCAAAATCCACAGTGCCCCAGCACGTAATTCCAGTCTAGTGAAGTAACATGTATTTGGGAACGTCCTGCCTTATCGTCCACTACGCAATTGCGCATCCCATACTATTCATATCAATCATAGCATTCTCGCCATGGCCCCTGTCCCAAGGACATTGAACAATAGAACGTTATATTTGCAGTCAGACCTGTGGGCATCTCCTCGCCTGCAGCTGAAAACCGAAAGCGCCGCCCTTCGAATTCCTCATTTGCAACATCACGTCGAAGAGGCATCTGTGGCCTTTTGAAAACACTAATTAATCCATCGAGTGCGGCTGTGTGTGAAAATGGCAACTGCCTTCACCCACGAATGGGACGCCCCGCCCGTCGTTGCAACTCGGTACAGTGATGAATGAGGGCCCACCGTTACTCGAGTACTACGTTCCACTGACCCTTCACAACTCTGTTCGCGACTGCACAGATAGTATGTGAAACAATGGGACCACAGCAGAATGAACATATCAACCAATGTTACACGGCCATCGGGTACAAATACAAGATTGCAATAGCAAGATGCCATTCCACGAATTGCAGCGTTGTGCGCGGGACGTGCTCGGCCAAAGGGGAGAGCAGTTTGCACAGGTGGAATGAATCACCACAGGTGGAGGCCATTCAGCCTGAAAACACATAAATTGCACACCCAGTCTCCTCCCACAACCACACCCACTCCGAAATGCTACCGGCAGGACTCGCGATGTTGGCCCTGGGGGACCTGATAGCACTGCAAGTACTCCAACTCCAAGAAGAAGACGAACACCAACTACAACCGGCCGCACGGAGGAGACGCAGGAGGAGGAGGAGGCCAAGGCAGGGCCAGCAAGGGCCGCCAGCACAGCCACTACCACCACGCAGGCAGCCCGCAATCCCACGCCTCCGAGCATATCCGTTCAACCTCACTGATGAGCAGATCCACACCCTCTACCGTCTGGACCGGGACACCATAACCGCCATTGTGGACATGACACAGGCTGACCTTGTCAGCATGATAGATAGCCCAACCGCCATCCCACCCCTACTGAAGGTGGTGTCTGTACTCCACTTCCTGGCCACAGGCACCTACCAGCACACAGTCGGACAGTTGCATGGCATTTCACAGCCACTGTTCTCACGGACACTATTGCAAGTGCTCGATGCCCTCCTGAAGCACGCAGACGACTACATCTCTCTACCACGCTCGGAGCAGGAAATTACGAACACAAAAGTGGGATTCCATGCACTTGCCGGCATACCGGGTTGCATTGGTGCCATCGACTGCACCCATGTGGAATTGGTCGTCCCACATGCCATGGAGGCCCAGTACCGCAACCGAAAACAATTTCATTCTCTGAATGTACAAATGGTGTGCGACTCCAACAGGATCATTACACATTGTTGTGCCCGATTCCCTGGATCAACCCATGATTCTATGGTCTTGAGGAACTCTACAATACCACGCTACATGGAGCGACACGCAGGGAACAGGTCCTGGCTACTCGGTGAGTCTCATTACATGCATGATAATGTGGGGTATGTGATTCGGCAATGACCTGGCAGGAAGGGGGGGGGGGGGGGGGGGGAGTGTGCGTACGTAGCAATGGCATTCCACATCATACGTTTCTCGTCCACATACAGGTGATGCTGGATATCCACTGAAGAGATGGCTCCTCACACCAGTCCGGAACCCACAGAACCAGCATGAGGAGGACTACAACCATGCCCACTCACGTACCCGTGTAGTCATAGAACAGGCATTCGGCCTACTGAAGACTCGTTTCCGCTGCCTCAGCAGGTCTGGCGGGGCACTCCTGTACCGCCATGAGAAGGTTGCAAAGATGGTGATGGCATGTGTCATGCTCCACAACATGTGCGTACGTAGAAATGTGCCCATGCCCCCTGACGCAGAACTGCAAGCACCTGAAGATGGTCATGATGAGGGTGGGGATGTGGCAGCACCTCAGGGAGTCTGCGAGGCACCGGAGGCCCGTGACATTCGTCAGCATCTCATTGATGTATGCTTCTAGCACTCACGCCTGGTGGCTGATACATGGACACGGGACTCGTGGCACTGTGTGTGTCTGGGACATGCACAATATGGACTGTACGCCTATGATGGCCTAGTACACAAAGATCAATGTCCACACATCTCATTGGTTGATCGTGCACTTTTTATGGCATATGTGATATCATGTTGTACACCCTATCGACCCGCCACCCAAGTGAGCCCAACACACCCCCTCCACCCTCCCACCTCCCCCCGAACACCAGTGTCCAAAGATGCTCATCGTCAGTGGGCAGTCGCTATTGCAAGCCCCCTCTGCGGGTATCAGGGGCACCCCTGCCTGTGGAGCGCAGGTTCCTCCCAGATCTACGTTGGGGGCTGCCCTGGACGGAACTTGCAACGGATGATGTCTCTGCCTGCTCACGTCCATGCATGTCCCTAAGGGTTTGCGAGAGCTCAGTGAGCACGCGGCGCACTGCGGCAAGTTCACCACATACGTCTTTGGACGTCGCATGCAGTTCCCCCCTCAGGCTCTCGGTGCTTCTCTCCATTTGGACTCTCAGGCTCTCGGTGCTACTCTCCATTTGGACTCTCAGGCTCTCGGTGCTACTCTCCATTTGTGCCCTTAGTGTCTCTGTACCTCTCTCCATTTCTGCCCTAAGTGTCTCAGTTGATGTTTCTATGTCTGCCTTAGTGCCCCCACATTCATCGGCATGGTCCTTGAGGAGCGTGGCCAGTTGCTGCTGTTGCACTATTAACTGGTCGAGGGACTGTTGCCTCTGCTGGGCCATGGCCATTTGCGGGGGTGTCACAGAGGGGCTGTTGTCCTCATGTTGCCCTGCCACAGGGCTTGTGGGGGATGGCCAGTCGTCTTGTGGGTGCCCCTGCGTGGTATCCTCATGTAGTACGGGATGGGACAGACAGGGGGATTGGGACAGGTCATGGATGGATCTGACTTCGACATCCCCGTCTTCTGTGTCGGAGCATGCTGCCATCAATGGGGTGTCACCTATGGTGCTGCTGCCACCGGAGGCAGTGCCTTCTGTGGCATCCGTTGGGGGGACCTGTGGTGGTGGTGTTGTGGGCATGCTGGCTGCTGGGGTGCCTGTTGATGTTCCCTCCTGTGTGCTGCCACCTGATTTGTGCTGCTGCCGTGTCTTGATGCGTGCAGCTGAGGTGGAGGGTCTTTGGCCGTTGGTCTTGGCCCTCTTTGCAGGTGTGCTGGTAGGGGTGTCCTGCAGCTCGTCGTTTGGATCGGACCCTGTGGTGGAGTAAAGGAGGGCGAGGGTTATTGGTGGGTCTGTGGGAATTGGAATGGCATTGTATCACATGCATTGGGGTGGTACCTGAGGGTGATTTGGGTCGGGGCCTTGGAGGTGCTTCCATTTGTGTGTGGAGTGAGGGTGCAGTTGTTTGGCAGCCTGCAGTTGGGGTGTGCCTGCTGCATGTGTAGTGCGTGTTTTAGGGGTTTTTAATTATTTATGTATTTATTGTGGGTTTTAACGTGCGCTATCAGGACGATGTGTGTGGACGTTCTCCTGGACATGTGTTTCTGTTGCACTATGGGGACACATGGTGCTTCACATGGATGGACTTTGTGGTTTTGGCATTGTTTCATTAGGCCCACCTACCTGATTCTTCGGATGTCTGCACTCCTTTCTCCATCCCTCCGACTCCCTCTATGCTCTCCATTCCGATGGTGGAGGCACAGATTTCTTCCCAGGGGGTCAGCTTGATGGGTGATTCCGACCCTCCCCCGGTGGCTGTGGCAATGTTGCGGTTGGCAGAGAGTATGCTGCGGACGCGTATCCGCAGGTCGTCCCATCGCTTACGGCATTGCTGTGGGGTGCGGGGTGCGGTCCCCACCGCACTTACCCGCTGTGCCACCAGAGCCCATATGGCCTTCTTGTTTGCGAGTGCCGTCCTGGTCATTTGCGTGGAGAAGACGACGGCAGCATTCTCCTGGAGGGTCTCTGTTAGCACGGTGAGTTCCTCACGGGAGAAGTGGACCTGCCGCTTGCGGTCGCACGCTTTCTTCGCTACTTTTCCCATTTTTCTTGGTTTCGCTAGGGTGGATGACGGGTTGGGTTGTGTCTCAGGGTAGTGGTTGTGTGGTTTTAGTGGTTTTATAGGTGTACGGCGGGTTGTTTCCCGTTCCGGGCCCGTGTTTTAACTTCCGTTTCCGTATATTTCCGGTCACCGTACTTTACGGTAGGCGCACACTGCGGTGTCCGCTGTGATGGGTGGCGGTATTGCACCTAGGGCGCCGTACGGCGGCGGTGTGGGCCGTTTTGGGTTCATTTCCGCCATCGCGGACTTTGCACTTCCGCCATGCCGTGGTGCTCGTGCCCGATGGGTCGGAATGGGCCGCACTTTGCTCCTTCTTGCAATAGCGGAAACGCTATTTACGCTGTGGCGGTCCGGTCAGTCACTTTCCGCCAGGGTCGTAATGAGGGCCATTGCAAGGTCTAACCCTAGATCACGCATTGAATGACATTGAGGGCAGTCTTTAATGTAGTTTCATGCAATTTCACGTCTACGTACTCAAAGGTCTATTCCTAGTCAGCTTTGATGCAAACAAAGTCAACGTTGACATTCCCAGAGGCTGCAGGCTTTCGGCGCACTACAAACGAAATATATAAACTCCTTGAATCCTAGAATACAACAGGCTATGTGCACTGTACACACCCATCTAGATATGTACCCTGTACCTCAAAAAAGAAAACTGTTAAAAATAAAAGTAATACAAACAGAACCTATAGCACATCTCCCAACAATACCGGGAAAGAAACAAAGAACAACTGCTACTCCATCAAAGAATACAAATACAAAACTGTACATCCATCAGAAGACAAAAAGACACATGTCTCCTCTCAAAAAACAACTGCAGACCCATCAAATGACAGAGAGACAATGCAAATGTATCAATCAATCTTTTCTTCCAATTACCACCAATGTTTCACAGCAGCCCAGTTTTGTCTGCAAATGCCTGTCCTTCATAGAAATGCCACAAATAATCCTGACAACTGTTAGGCAGAATCCTGTGCAGTACCCTTAGGGACCACTACACAAGATTAAGACTACAGGTGGAAGTACAATTTCATCATAGGTACAAGCCTGTACTACACAGAAAAAGTGGTAGCAGTGGCTGAGCAGCCAGACTTATCTCAAGAGCAAATGAGCAGTAGTAGAGATTACACAAAGGACTACAATTACTGTGACTCAAGCAAACACTGACTCAAGGTTTCAGGTTAAAAAGTAAAAGTACATTTATTTTTAGACCATCTGTTCACAAAACACTTCACTTCTATTAAATTAAAACCACATTTCAAATACACTACACAAAACCAATTCCCCTTGTGCAGAACAATTCAAGGTAAGTACCTTTGGATTTGACAGACCGGTGTTGTGAAACAAAGACGCTACCGGGGGTTGTTACGCGATCACTTTTTGACAGTAATGAAAGTTCGTTCTTACGAAAGAAAAGCGTACCCGCAAGAAGAAATGTTACCGTAGTCAAACACACTTAGCACATGAATTAACACAAGAAAATTGGGGATAAAAATCATAGGCAATACTTTTGTCAAGGCAGACCGAATCAAAAGACACTTTCTAAAACGTAGATAAAAGTCAATAGGCCTGCGCCAGTGTCAAGTGGGACAGGGCCCTGTTGTCGAGGATCACAAGGTTAGAACAGTTCACGATTCGAGATTGCCAGGAGTACTTCGATATTGTCAAAAGGGAAGCAAAAGTCATAAGTGGGAAGGAAGACACGGGCAAGCCTTGGGTGAGGAGAAAGGGTTCACCCCAATTCCTCGAAGCTGGACACAGTACCTTATTCGTATGAAGAAAAGCTGGTGCTACGGCAGTTGCTCCTGGTAGTTCCTGCAGACTCACGGTTCCTGAGACTTCAGTCGTGGGGACAAGAAGGAGGACATCTGGAGCGATCTACACTACCCAGGGATGAGGCCAGCAGCAGCAAAGCAATAGTGAATAAAAGGTGCGCTCCTTTAAAACAGAAGAGGCTCTTCAAATGGCTATATGGACCACTACAGCTGTGTGCAGCGATTCTGACCAAGAAGAGGATCCTCTGACTGTGGAAGGTGAGCTGGTTGATCCCACCAGGCTCAAGAGAAGACAACTCCGGACTGGATCTTCTCTTGTCGTTGAAGGGTAGATAGCTCAGGACTGCAGCAGGGCTTCACCGGGACTCAGGAGTTGCAGCAGCCGTCTTCTTCTCCGCTTCTCTTTGGTTCTTTGCAGTTCCAGTGGCGACTCTGACTTCCAGCCCAATAGTCCTGCCTTTTATGCCAAAATCCCCCATTCACACAGCCTGGCTGTCAATCACTCAGCAGGGGAGTTGTCCGGCCCGGACAACCACCTCAGCCAATCAATACAAAGTGCGACTCGGGTCTACAAGGAGACCCTGTGCAGGGGGTGACTAAACCCCTCCCTCACATTCAGCCCACCTAGACACCCAGACGCCAAAGGAGGGCTTCTGGACAGAAGCCCGCCAAAGGTCGGCGAACAAAGGAGGCAAACCTGGTTTGCCGTGCAAAGTAAAACATAAGAAGGACTTTAACAAAAAGAAATGGCGATAAAACCCAACGAGAGCCAAAATAAAAAATATTTGGTCAAGCGGGTTTAAGTTCGAGGCTAATACAATAGCCTAAAACAGTACCACGTTTATATAGTATAATCGCGGTAGAAAAGTTAGGGTAGATACCACTGCCACCAGCCAAGTCCAAGTGTTAAGAGAGCAAAAATAAAGCTCAGCGAGGCACAGACAAAAAGGGGTAGGAATTAACCCATTCCAATACTCCATGTAAGATGGGGTGTATTGGGTATGCAGTTTAAATGACTACATAAAGTAAATGGCAACTTTACCTGTTTCTGGGGGACAGTAGTCAGCCCCAGAAAATTGAGTCAGTGGGAAGTCTCAAAGACAACCCTGTGTCACTGCACTGCACAAAAAGTGGGGCACATGGAGTGGTGTAGCTCCAGAGCCCAAGATCACACAAACAGTAGAAATACACATGGCAAAACGCATGTAAGAGTGGGAAAAAGGCTCACACTCTTACCAGGTGGAAAAAATAAACCCCAGAAATCCAGCAAAGCTGCTGAGGGACTCACTAGGTGAGGGAAATTAGCCATAAATGAGAATTCTCCCTAACAACAACACAGTGTCTCAGGTATAAGCCAAGAATTGGACTACTGTACAGGAATGATAAAATTCACCATAAACACACAGGAAGATCCACAAGAATTCCTAATGCACTTACTACAAGTACTAGAAACCAAAAACATCCCTACTAATGAGATCTCCCAGATTTCGTACACGTGGAAACATACATTCGCTCTCTGCAACCATGTTTCACAACAGCACATCCCTAAAGAACGGTGTGTATATGTATCCATACCAAATTGTAAATCCATTCCAGTTCACCCGCTTCTGCAGAATGCAAATAATGGCGTATTATGCCCCTTTTGTAATTCAGACAATCGTTCCAGCATACAAATAAACTTACATAGCCAATATGTGATACTAATGCTTCTAAGGTAAAATGTAGATGGTACCAAAAACAACTGTAAGCGTACTAGCTTCACACATGGCCATGTATCTCTTGACAAGAAAAACTTCACAACAGTGGGCATAATCTACAACACTGGTGCCAAAACCACTGCAGGCCACCATACTGCATATGTCAAAAAAGAAGTGGTTGGTTTGAATGTAATAACACTTCTGTTACTCTAAAATAAAAGTTACCAGTAAATATAACAAATGCCTACTTAATATTCCTTCAACCCAAATTCAGTCAATATAAACTGTAGCACAATAAATAGAACACGCCAACGGGTATCTAACTACTGCAAAAATACCCTTCATTGCAATACACTTCAAATATGCCATCACAGTTCTTGTTACTGCAATGGTTTATATAAAATGCAATATAATTAAAATACACCAACATTACCACCAAATCTAACAAATGACTACTTAATAATCCTTCACCCCAAATTTACTCACTAAACTATAGCATAATAAACAGTTAGAATACACCAACTGGTATCTAACTACATCTAAAATGCTACGGTAGTACTTTAAAACCCAAAATTTAGAATAGGCCAACAGGTATCTAACTACTTCTAAAAACCCTTCATTACAACACACTTCAAATATGCAATCACAGTTATTCTTATTATAAAACTTCTTCTAAACTCCAATATACTTAGAATACGCAAACAGGTATACAAATACATTCCCTTAAATACAACACACTTCAAACTAACATACTTACACTGACACAATTAGAGTGTTTTTTTTTTTAATTCTCGATGGATTTTTTTTCCTCCAATGACCTAATGATTATTTAATGTCAGTACAAAAACCGTGTACCACAGACTAATGTTATACCAAACATAGTACATAGAATGTACTGTTTATGAGGGTCAAAAAAGTACATCTATATGTAAAATTATACGCAATTAAAGCTTTTAAATTATCCTGGTTAACATATTATACTGTGTTTATTTCACAGAAAAAGAACCAGAGATTCCAGCTTTATTACTGTATGAATCTAAGTAACCCTACCAAGTATAATCCTCTGTTATCTTCACAAAGAAACAAATACAAATTCCATAAGCACTATCCTCAATTGTACTACAATCATAAATACCATATACACTTCAATTGCACCATTCCACCATATTAGAAATACTGTATACTCCCGCTATAGTACCTATAATTACAATACATACATTACTATAGTATGTGTTCCCAGTGGCCATAATTAAACCATATAACAAGTACGTACAATACACCTTCACAAGACTCACGCAGATCCCCATGCCATCCAAATGTCGTCTGCGGACACTAAAATTGACCATGGACTCGGCGGCACCTGTACACCTTTTTTTCACCAATAAAAACAGCTCCATGTAAACTTTATTCCACTCCCCCACCCTTTCCAGGCCCTCTTTTGGCCACCAAATAACCCCAAATAAGTTTTCCAAAGTTTTTGCTCAAAGCATCGTCCACAGCGGCTGTCCGCGGATCCAACATGGCGACCGTTTCACAATATCTGACGCACCTCGCGCTTGTCTTTAACCCATCAACGGGCGCTTTCTATGTCCGCGGATGTTACGCTGGCCTCAGATTGGTCCAGAGGCGTCCGCGAACCCCAAATCAGGTAGTGAGTATGCAGACCGGACCCAGAAATCACTATTTTTATATCTACTTTTTGTCCATTTAAAAAAGAAAATACTGGACAGATTCACACCAAATTTACAAAAGCACGCTTTCGGGACCAAGCCGCTGCTCCTTGCGTGAATTTGGTGAAAATCTGTCAAGCAGTTTGGGCTGTAGGCACAAGCAAAGTTTTTTACCATTGTGTCTGAGGATTTCCATACATTTTGGGACCCTCCCTATAACCTTGCCCCCGCCCCTGGATGAAACTGCACCAAACTTTACAAAACCATTCTGAGAGGGCCATATACTGATTTTGCAGTCTGGTGAGTATTCGTTCAGGGGGCGTCAAAGTTTTAAGCCACCCAAAAAGTGTTCTTACGATGAGTTGAGCAACTTAACCATAACTACAGGGCTGCTACCGCAGGCCCTGTAATATTTTTGACAGTCAGCCAAACACAATAGTGTTGGTCAAAGTGGTAGAGAAAACAAGATCTCTTCAATTATGCTCATTCTGATTGATACAGTATTCCTCACTCAGACTACACTTTTGAAGTATCTTATAGGTGTAGACTGGTAACTAAAACGGTTTTAAATTAGCTAACTGTAGAGCATCTCTGTGCTAACTGTCACAACCCTTAACCAAAACCACATGCCAGGTAAGGTCAGGGTTCGGGGTTCCAGAGGCCTTGCATCCTCTTCCAAGACTCTCTTGGAGTAAGTCCTGGCGCCTTTGGCACCAGGCTCATATTCAGTATGAGGAATGTAACGCTCACCTGACTCCCACGGAGATGCTGACCAGGTCTGGACTGCTGCAGCCTCTTCTAAGGTGATGCGCAGAACTCGGAAGACCGACTGGACAGGACCCCCAAATCTCGCTTGTCTGACTCGCAGGAGAATCCTTCTGGAGATAGAGAAAGGGGATTAACTACCTGCGGAGTAGCGCGTCGGCCTCCCACTTCCCTCTTTCACTCTCCTCAGACCACCTCCGAAATTCCCTGTTAACTCTCACCTTAAGGTTTGAAAGGACGAGCTCTCCATCCTGCTTCTGGTGCAGGGGTGCGATTATATCCAGTTACTTCACTGGTGTTCGGATTGGTGAGAATCCAAGCTTACTTGACTTTCCTAGCAAGGTGCTGTAAGTATACTGTTGTAAAAGTTCAAGAGTTGGCCTCCTTTTCTATTTGCCTTTATATTCAGTAGTCCGTCTCTTATCCCTTTTATCACAGGTGCTGAGCGAAGATTTTGCGCAGAGGAAACAATTCACCGAAGGTAAACTCAGGTGAGTTTATGATGGGTGGTTCCTTTAATGTCCTTATATTCACCCACTAATGCGTGTGTCTTTTTTCCCCCATAGGGGCCGGGGTACGGTACTGCCGAAGAAGCGGCGCCGACCCGAGATGAGGAAAGATTCTCCCAACAATAATCAGGTAAGTCTTATGGCGAAAATCTGGCTTTCCTCAATATGTTCCTTTTGCTCACCTTTTGTTCTTCTCTTCCCCCTTAGGCGCAGGTATGCGGCGGATCGTGCAGATGGTCGCTACGGAGCACGGAGATGCCTCGTGAACAGGTGAGTGGAACGCGGCGCTGCAGCTAGCAACGCGATGCGTCTTTAAAATAAATGTCTTCCCTTAGGATCGCCGGCGTGATGACTCCGGACTCCGGGTAGAAGCAGGTAATGTTCTTCTGTTAACCTTTTCCCTTCTCTTCTTTCCTTTCAGGTGTTCCAGGATGGAGGCGGGCGTGGCTGGAGTCAGGATGCAGGTACGTATTCTTCCCCGGCCACGCCCGAGTGGCAAAATAGTCCCACAGGTAAAATAGTCCCTTTCAGGCCTCAAAGAGGTCTGGATCTGGCAGCACGGTCTGCATCAGGTAAGTTCACATAAACACCCCCTTTATGAGCCTGGCGCCTATGGCGCCAGGACTGAGGTCCAAAATGAGCCTGGCGCCAAAGGTGCCAGGACAGTGTCCAAAGGGCCCCTACTAGGGGTTGCTGGCCTTTTCCCCGGGAACATGATGTCTGCTTCCGGGGATGCTGGTCCTGGACTGGTTCTCCGGGAGTAGGTATCATGACAAGGAACATCTTTAAATGGGACTTTTCCTTGGGCCAACATGGAGGCACTCACATAGTCTAGTTCCTAGAACTAGACTATGTGGTATAGTGTTTTGGGTGTGGTATTCTGGGACTACTTTACCTGGACTATTTTGCTGGGAGACTATTTAAACCATGCCCATGCAACAGAACACGCTTCGCGTATTCTGCAGCCTGCAGCGTAACGTTCACTGTGTCCAGTGTCCTTGCTACCGGCTTCATCGGAGCAACGAACCTGCAGAGGAGAATGAAAAGACATTAACCACAAAAGAAAGGAAGGCAAGAACAGTATAATACAAAGACTGCTGCAGTAAGACCTACCTTAAAGACACTTGAATGGGCTCGAACCAGTGAAGTAACTCGGTCGCCCTAGCCCACTGGAAGCTACGCACCCCTGCAAGAAGGCAGGACGGAGAGCACGCTGAGTACTACAAGAAGGCCCGACCTCTGTCGAAGGCACCACCCGGGATCGGGAAGAGGGTTCCAGGCGCAAATCCATCAACCAGGGCTGAGTGGCGTCCCCGTGGATACCAGGTGAGAGTAACACTAACTTCATCACAGCATCATTGTCACAGGCTTAGTCAGCAGTATATAATGAAGCTACACAAAACGAATGATACTTGTTAATTTTGCCTGGTTGCAGACGCTAATGAGGAACAAATTTCATCTCATTAATGTTCTTTCTGATGAATGTTCCTACCGCAGATTCCTCTCTTGGTATCCATCACCAGCACAGCTGCTCTTTGGAAACATTTCTGCCACCAGGGGGCACAGAGCAGCTATACCAGACACCTCTACAAGCCCCGTACCAGACATGGTGTCAGGGCCAGTATTATATATATATATATAACCACCTTCTCCCCCTTTTCTTTTATGTGCTCTTATTTATATTGCCCAAACCCTGGTTTTATATTGTATATTTTATACTGGCCGCAAGTACTATTGGATGTTATCCAGCACTTAGCACTTTAGTATGTTTTCTACCTCGCTATCACAGAAGATAATCGTAATTTCCAAGTAAATATTTACAAAATCCAACTGATAATTTGTGAGGAACAAAGTTCAAGATGTCAACAAAGCACTTTGCACTATGCACTTTAGGTTTTTAAAGGTGAATTGATTGAGAGTCATGTTTACAGCACTATGCACTTTATAATCTTGAACGTGAAAAAGATCAAAGGATCGGAATGCTATGTCTCCTCACACATATACATTTGGCAAATAGGAAATTTATTGGTGACAGTGTGAAATCATTTTTATCATTTTATGATGCCAGTATTGAATTGTAAATCCAGGCCTTGATTGGGAAAAAATGTGTAAGTGGACAGTGAGCAGGCTTTGACTCTAATCAATAAATAGTAGAGTGACTATAAAACTTAAATTATTGTTTAAATAAAAATAAAAACCTGTCACTGTGCACTGAGCGGCTCCAAAAGATTAATGTGACATCTCCAAATATGTAACGGACTAGCTTAAACGCATTAAGAGTGTGAGTTAACACATTCCAAAATGGCCGCATGCATTCAACATGGAATGTCTATGGGACATTGTAGGAGTTGAAAGAGAAAAGGGCCAAAATGTACTGGGCAGAACCATAGAGATTGAGTAAATCTGTATATAAAAGCATGGTGCAGTTTTCTGTTGTTTTATATGTGAACAAGCAACGGGAGCGTTGCGAAACGCGTTGTAGGTTGCAATGCCTTCAATAAAGCTGGATATGGCACAAGAACTTTGGCGAATGATGGATTGATTTATTTTCAGGAGATTTCTGCTGGCGTCCTGACCGCTTTGAGTACTAATATAATAGCCAAGACCAATACCACGTTTATCTAATATAATAGCGGTAGAAAAGTTAGGGTAGATACCACTGCCACCAGCCAAGTCTAAATGTTAAAAGAGCGAAAAAATGCTCTAGGAGGTACAGATAAAAAGGGATACAAATTAACCTTTCCCAGTACTCCATGGAAGATGGGGTGTACTGGATCTGCGGTAGATTGACTAAGTAAAGTTAATGGCAACTTTACCCCTTTTCTGGGGGGACTACTTTACCCCTTTTCTGGGGGACTGTAGTCAGCCTCAGAAATGGAGTTGGGGGTCGGGGGGGAGTCTCAAAGACAACCCTGTGCCACGGCACTGAAGGTGCTGTGTGACACAGAAAAGAAGGGGGCACTGAAGTGGTGTACTTCAGAGTCCACAATCACAAAAACAGAGAAATACACATGGCAAAACACAGGTAAGAGTGAGGGAAAAGCTCACACTCTTACCAAGTGGAAAAAAAATAAACTCCAGAAGTCCAGCAAAGCTGCTGGGGGACTCACTAGGTGAGGGAAATTAGCCATAAATGAGAATTCTCCCTAACATCGTGTTTATAACAAATGGTTTAAAAATAAATGTACTTGTATTTTTTTACCTGAAACCATGAGTCAGTGTTTGCTTGAGTCACAGTATTTGTGGTCCCTTTGTGTAATCTCTGCTACTGCTCATATACTCTTGAGATAAGCCTGGCTGCTCGACTACTGCTACCACTTTAACATAGTAGTACAGGCTTGTACCAAAGGTAAAACTTGTCTTGTCACCTGTAGTCTTAATTGTGTGTAGTGGTCCCTAAGGGCACTGCATAGGATTCTGCCTAACAGTATGGCTGTGTCTCCCTTCCCCACGTTTGAAGCACAGGACAAGGCGGGACTCTCGAGTACTGCACACTCCTTGGCCTCGTCAGCACGAGGTTCGCAGTTCAGTTCAACGATATGAAAACCTTCAAAGGCCAAGTCTCCTTCTTGTAAAAGTCTCTTGCCTTAGAAGGGCTACTGGTTCTTAACAACAAACAAACAAAAGAAAGTTCCTTCTGTACTCCTGTACCTTGGGCGATTGCTCTTCGCCCCTTGGATCTCCCTCTGCCGGGCTCAGATCCGTCTTTCAACTTGGGCCTCTCTCTGTCGGGTTCACTACGGCCTTTCAGATATTGTTTGTAATATTCAAATGTCCTTTTTAAAAACTTCCCATTGCAAACAACCCTCAACCGGGTTTACTCTTCTCGACACAATGTTCACAGGTGTATTACTCTTGATTCACAAACAAACAAAAGTTCTCTTGGTGGTCTTGCAATTGATCTTCGCCCCTAGGATCTCCCTCCAAAGGTTTCTGATGCTTTTCGCCGTTTTGGGCCTCCCTCCGTTGGGTTCACTACAGCAGCCTTTCTTTAAAACAGTAATGTGTTTTGTACACAGTTCATGTATTGCTCATTATCATCAGAAAGCAAGGTTTTCCTTCTCCTGGCTATCTTTCGGCATCCCTCTCTCGGGTTCACGATTGCCACATTCCACATTTCACAATATTATCAGAAAGCAGTGTTCCCTTCCCCTAACTTTCCTCTAGCAACGGGTCAGAGAATTTCGATTGTACAAGGGATTCAACGTAACCCTTGTGGGACCACTGTGACGCCTCACGCCATCATTTCCTAGAGCCTTCTGGTACTTGCAGTTTCAAAAACAGCTCCCAGTCAGTCTTTCGAATGAGCGTCCACGTGGCGCCGGACTCTTCTGCACCTGGACCTTAACTGGGCTTTCTTTAAAGTTCACACACACACAAGTTCTTTTTTCATCAGTTCCTTGTGTCCATACTATGTTGCTGATTGCAACCTTGGGCTCGACACAGTTTGGTTCGCCATCAGCTCTTTCGAATGTGCGGAACCCTGGTGTCCTGTCTCCCCTCTGGATTCAAGGAAGGTATCACGGTAGCCAGCGTGCCTCCCTGCCTCTATTATCAATGCGGGAGGCCCCCATGCACCGTTGACATCTGCTCCTCCACAAGCCAGCTGTACATCCCAGTCCTATGTTTTCTCTTTCCGAGTCTTCGCAGGTCTGGGTTGGAAAGGGCGCGGGCATCTCCCTCCTTGTCGTCCTTTCAGGTTTGCTCGCTTTGCAGCTCACTTTAAACTGCCGTCCTGGATTAGCTGCTTCCTCATGCGGTTGGCCTTGCTCGAAGTGTGCTTTTGTGCTCCGCCTTTTATCCCTGTGGGGAAGGTAAAGGGCTGCAAGGTGTGCGTGGTTATTGTCAATTGCCTGACTCTGCCTGACCCTTGTGTTGAGACATGTCAGGTAAACGTCTCTGGTGTTGGTCCGTTGTCTGTTACAGTGTAAAAAAGTGTTTGTGTAGGAAAAGGTGGTGGGGCGGGGGGTGGGGTGGGGGGTTTCGAGGGGGTGGGGGGGGAATGTTGAGCTTCCAAATATCCTACATAGTAGGATGGGGAAAAGGTGTTACTCTTGTCTGCCTTGGCCAAAATGTCATCCCAAACAGCAAGAAAGGCAGATTTTCTGACATGCTTGGGGCGGAAGACGATTGAAAAAGATCTAGGATTTAATTTTTTCAGTGTAATCCAGTAATTGCAAAGCTATCCATGATGAGCTGGCTATAGGCCCAAAAGAATCCAAGGAAGGTTTTTTTTGTTTTTAAAGTGGAGAAATTAAAATCTTCTTAAATGAACTTGTTAATATTAATAACATGGGAAACCATAGGAGACAACTGAGGTGCTAAATTGCCCGCTGCAATGGCCGTGTTAGATCGAGCTTGAGTGGAGTGGGTATTAGGAGCAGCAGTATTTTTTTATTTTTTTTATTTTTTACATTAGTATAGCGCACAAACAGCTCTTAATCTTCAAGGCGCTTTTACTTGTAGGGAAATTAGTTACATGGGCAGATTACAAGTTAAAACATATACATTTATACAGTCAGATAAATGGGGAGGAACAAGTTACTTACCTGTAACTGTTGTTCTCCAGCATGGGTCTGGCATGGATTCACATGCTCAAGAATATTCCCCATCGTCAGGCCGGGAATCCTCAGTAAAGAAAAAATCAGTATCAGTTTAGTTTCTGATCTGTCTTTCTCAGTAGTAACCAATCACTGGTCTCTGGGTCATACTGCCCCCAGCCAATGACTGCCCTCTCCCCAAGCCCCACCTCTAGCAGCCATCTTCAGATTTGGTAGCACGCAAAGTGGCAGTATGACCAAGTGCAAGTGAAGAGCCGCAGAGGGGTAGGAGGGAGGGTTCGCATGTGAATCCATGCCAGACCCATGCTGGAGAACAACAGTTACAGGTAAAGTAACTTGTTCCTTCTCCAGCATGGGGTCTGGCATGGATTCACATGCTCATGAATATAAGAATACATAACAGTACACACATGCACAACCACGGGAGGTGGCAAAGGCTCAATATTAAGCATTACATCAAAACTCAACATTAAACATTTCTTACCTCCTCACCAGGCTCACCTTAAGCAAACAGGTTGCGCAGCACTGCTTGGCCGACCCTGGACTCCTCCCTGGAATCCCGGTCGACGCAGTAGAATCTCGTGAAGGTGTGCGTCGACCTCCACGTAGCAGCCCTCCAGATGTCCAGCAGGGGCACACCAGACAAGAACGCTGTGGTAGCAGCGATAGCTCTGGTCAAATGGGCTCTCGGACGGCCAGGCAACGGTCGGTTTGCCGACCGATGACAGTGCATGATGCAGCCGGAGAGCCATCTGGAAATGGAAGCCTTCGAGAGAGCCTTCCCTTGGTTCACAGGTCCAAAGTTCACAAATAGCTGTGATGTCTTCCGAAAACTCTTTGTGCGGCCTACGTAGAACTTCAGCGATTTAGCCACATCCAGCGAGTGCAAAGTCCTCTCGGCCGGTGATGAAGGCGAAGGGAAGAAAACAGGTAACACACCAAGGCCTCGTTGAGGTGGAAGTCCGACGGCACCTTGGGCATAAAGGAAGGGTGCGTCCTCAGCACCACCCTCGTGTCGTGAAAAGTCAAGTATGGAGGCTTGCAGGATAGGGCCTGGATCTCTCCCACTTGTCGTGCAGAGGTGATGGCCACAAGAAACGCAGTCTTCCACGACAGGAACTTCAACGGTGCCGAATGCAGGTGCTCAAATGGCGCCCCCATGAGTCTGGTCAGCACCACGTTGAGCTTCCACGCCGGGGCAGGGGCCTTCACCGGCGGGAACGCTCGGAACAGTCCCTTCATAAATTCCTTCACCAGGTGATGGGACCACAAGGACGCCCCCGTCCTGTGGTTCTGGTGTATCGGGAGAGCGCAGCCAGATGTATCTTGATGGAGGCGTGAGCCAGTCCAGCCTTGGCCAGCGACATTAGGTACAGCAGCACTTGAGGGGCCGTAATCCGTAGAGGGTTAATCTTCTGTGCACGGCACCAGACAGAAAACCTCTTCCACTTATGTCCGTAGCACTTGAGAGTTGAGGACGCCCTGGCCTTTGCAAGGACCTCTCTGCAGTCAGCCGGGATATCGTACCCTACAAACTCTAGTGCTGCAGGAGCCAGGCCTGCAAGTTCAGCGACTCCGGGGCCGTGATGAAGTATGGTGCCTCCTTCTCTGGAGAGAAGATCTGCGTCCGTCGGCAGCTTGACTGGTGGGGACGCTGATAAGTCCAGAAGGTCCGGGAACCAGATCTGCCTCGGCCACGCTGGTGTGACGAGGATCATCCTGCACCGGGACCTCTTGAGCTGGTTGATGAGTCTGAGCAGCAATGGCAACGGAGGGAACGCATATAGGAACAGGCCGTCTCAGAGGAACGAGAAGGCATCGCCCATGCTCCATCGGCTGGGGGAACCTGCTGGCGAACCTCTGGCACATGGAGTTCGTCGCCGTCGCGAACAAGTCGATCTGCGGTTTTCCCCATCGTCAGAAGAGTTGATCCACTTGATCCTGACGTAGTTCCCACTTGTGGCACGAGCGCAGCTCCCTGCTGAGTGAGTCGGCGATGGTGTTCTTTGTCCCTGCCAGATGAAAGGGCACTAGAAACATCCCTTGGGTGACGGCGCAATGCCACAGATCCTGGGCTTCCTTGGAGAGGGCTGGGGATATGGTTCCTCCCTGCTTCCGGATGTAGGAAATCGTGGTGGTGTTGTCGGTGAAGATTCTCACCACCTTGCCCTTGAGGGACGGGAAAAAGGACCTGAGGCCCCAGAACACTGCACGGAGCTCCAGGATGTTGATGTGAAGCGGTTTCTCCTCCGGGAGCCAAAGGCCTCTGGCGTGATGTTCTCTGGTGTGCACTCCCCACCCTTCCAGGGAGGCATCTGTCGTCACCGTTATCTGTTGGGATGGGGTCTGAAAGTCTGTGCCCGCCATCAGATGAGCGCGGGTGCCCCACCACCGGATCGCTCGACAGAAGGTCTCGTTGAGCGGGATCCTGTCCTCGAAGCTGCCCGTCGCTTGGATCCAGTGGGCGTCTAGGAACTCTTGCAGAGGGTGCATCCGAAGCCTGCACAGGCACACGAGATATATGCAGGAGGACATCATCGCGAGGAGGGACTTGATGGACCTCACCCTGGCCACGTCCATGGCCAGCAGACGTTGCACCTTGCCCAGGATGACCTTCGTCCTTTCCTCCGACGGTGAGGCCAGACGCACCACTGTGTCGAGCTTGGCTCCCAGAAACAGTGCGACTTGCGATGGGACCAGGTGGGATTTGGGAAAGTTGATGGAGAATCCCAGGTCCGTGAGCAGCTGGACGGTCTTCGCTGTGTGATCTACGGCAAGCTCCCTTGTCCTTGCTCGGATGAGCCAGTCGTCCAGGTAGGGGTAGACGTGGATCCCATGCAGGCGCAGCCGCGCCACCACCGGTGCGAGGCACTTGGTGAACACCCTGGGTGCCGACTTCAATCTGAACGGGAGGGCCTTGAACTGGTAGTGCCGTCCTTGGACCACGAACCTGAGGAACTTTTGGTGACCTTTCAGAATGGGCATGTTGAAGTACGCATCCTCCAAATCCAACGACGACAGGTGTCCCAGCACGTGCTGGAGGGTGACCATCCGGAACTTCTGTGCCTTGATGTACTTGTTCAGTCGTCGCAGGTCCAGGGTGGGGCGCCATCCTCCTGTCTTCTTTTTCACGAGGAAGTACCTTGAGTATACTCCGGAGCCCCAGAGCCTCTTCGGGATGAGCTCGATGGCACCTTTTTTGAGCATCGCCCTTACCTCCAAAAGCAGTTGAGGGACGTGCCTTTCTTTTCTGGCCACGGGTGGAATGCGGGGGCACTTTTTTAGAAATTCGAGGGCGTGCCCCTGGGCCAGGGCGGCCAGCACCCAACGGTCGGTAGAGATGGACTCCCACACGCTGATGAACTTCGCCAGCCGGCCTCCCACCGGGGTGCTTCGGTCGGGGCCCGACACCGCTGTCCGTTCAATCTTCCTTGGAGGACGCCTTGCCGCCTTGGCCTCCCTGGCGACGACGGCGGGGTCCACCCGACTTGCCTTGTCCTCTATAGGCTTCCTGAGACGAGGAGCGGGCCGCTTGGCGGTACATAGAGGAGCCACCGCCGAATCCCTTGGAGGCACCCCGCTTGCCTCCGGTGCTCCGAAAGGACGGCCTTCGTTGCCGGAGAAAGCCTAGGGCCTTAGCTGTCTCTGTGTCCGCCTTGATGGCTTGGAGGGACTCATCCACTGTTTTCCCAAACAGATTGTTCCCGTCGAACTGCATGCCCAAAACCTTGGCTTGTACGTCCTAGCGGAAATCCGTCGCCTTGAGCCACCCTCGTCGTCTAAGGCAAACGCTGTTGCCTAGCTGGCGGAAACCGGTGTCGGCAATGTCCGTTGCCACTGTAATGGCGTGATCCGACGCCACTTCGCCTTCTTGCAAGATCTCCAGGGCCTCGGCCCTCTTGTCATCCGGTAGGAAGTCCAACAGGGGGGCGATCTTGTACCATAACTCCCTGTGATAGCGGGCCACGATCGCGAGGGCGTTGTCCGCCTTAATCGTTGTTGTCGCCGACGAAATAACTCGTCGTCCCATTGCGTCCAGCTTGTTTCCTTCGCCGTCCGGCGGGGAAGTTGACGTTGAGGCCGATGCCGCCCCCCCGCTTTCTTCTTGGCCGCCGCTGAGACGACCGAGTCAGGGGTCGGTTGTGCCCTAAGGCACAAAAGGGCTGCGTCGGGGACCCGGTACTTCTTCTCGTACCGATCCCTCTTGGCAGGCTTTGTAGACGGGTTCTTGAGAAAGGTCAGACCCTCGTCCCAGATGTCATCCAGCAGAGACACGGCGAGGACTGTCTTCCTCTTGGCCTCGCGCCGTTGGTAAAGGAAACCTTCCTTCTTCTCTTCGGGGCAGAGCTGAAAAAGCTCGGATGCCCTGGCGATCATTGCATGGAAAGATCCAATCTCGTTGAGTCAGGGGTCGGTTGTGCCCTAAGGCACAAAGGGGCCGCGTCGGGGACCCGGTACTTCTTCTCGTACCGATCCCTCTTGGCAGGCGTCGTAGACGGGTTCTTGAGAAAGGTCAGACCCTCGTTCCAGATGTCATCCAGCAGAGACATGGCGAGGACTGTCTTCCTCTTGGCCTCGCGCCGTTGGTAAAGGAAACCTTCCTTCTTCTCTTCGGGGCAGAGCTGAAAAAGCTTGGAGGCCCTAGCGATCATTGCATGGAAAGATCCAATCTCGTTGGGCGGAGAGGCCCGGGCTGGGGGCAATGGGAGCTCCTTCCCATCGTCACCGCCGTCATCGTCGGTACCCGTCGTGGCCGTGTCCGTTCCCGTGTCATCCCCAGGGACGGGGGACATGGGTAAAAGCTGAGCAGGCCGCGAGGGCTGAAAAGGCGGGGCCGGATGGATCTGTCTTCTCTTGTTCGGGGAGCTTTCCGCCGGGCCTGGTTCTGGCTCTGGCTCCTCCGTCGAGCCTTGTTCCGGATCCACCGTCGGTGGTAAGGGTAGTCTCGTCCTTATCTCCGAACATAAGGATTGTATCGCCAACAAAATGGCCGCCGAGTTATCCTGCGGCTCCGGAAGCGACTGGTGACTAGGACCCTCGCCGGTGCCGCCGTCACTCTCGTCGGGATCCCTCTCGTGGGGACGGGCCTCTTCGATGCCCTCGCCGAGGCCCTCTGAGACTTCTACCAGCTCCTCCTCGGATGCTGTGTCTGTGTCCACAATGGCCACCGCCCCCCCTCTTTTTCCGCCGGGGTCTTCACTGGGGTCTTTTCGATGGGTCTGAAAGAGGCTTCCCTCTGCGGAGGCAGGGAGACTCTGGGCCCCAAGGACGGCTTCACTGGTGTAGCCTCCACAGACTGCACCAGGGCCGTCGCGACTTCCTCGATAGAGGCCTTGGCTGGGTGAATCAAGGCCTTTACCACCTTGTGTGGGCCTGTGGCCTTCATCTTGGGGTAGAGTCACCGCCTCGCTCCCCCTCGGCCGGATCCTTCGAGCTCGACCGGGGCCTCTCCAGAAGCTTCGCCGGGTTCTCGGCCTTCTTCTTCCCTGACCCAGAGCGTTGGCTCGTGGTTGATGGCGCTGGAGAGGGTGCGCCCTGCCTGGCAGCCGAGGAGCCCGACCCGTTCGGCGCTCCCGGTGCCCGCAGACTCGCAGTGCTTAGCCTTCTGTTGGGCCCCCGTCGCCGGGGCACCCTCACAGGACTTAGAAGACCGCTCGGACTACTACTTCTTCTCACCTGACGGGCTCTTTCCTTCCAGCCAGTTGGAGAGATGAAGGTGTCGGTCCTTGATGGTCCGTTCCGACATGTTCCCGCCAAACGCACAGTCCTTCTCCACGTGTGTTTTGTCCTCATGAAGGCAGTAGAGACATTTCGAGTGCTAGTCCTCCTTGAACACATTCTGCAGCTGACACCCAAGGCAAACCCTGAACAGCTTTCCGGGCGTCGAGCTTCCTTTCTCCTGGGTCATGTTCGGGTAGGCCGCAGAAACTTCTGGAATCCTCCAAGAAGCGTAACTCGACGAAATCTTCACCCTTGAGAGGCGTAGAAAAATCCGACACGGATCCCTGTTAATCGGATGTAGAGACGGTGGAGCTTGAGGCTCTATTTGACCGAAAAATGAGAAATTCTCTTTGAAAAAGCGCGAAAACGCAGCAAAAGCTCGAGAGCTAAACACGAGGACTCCCAACACTTGAGCGTGCGGTAAAAATCTGAAGATGGCTGCCAGAGGTGGGGCTTAGCGAGAGGGCAGTCATTGGCTGGGGGCAGTATGACCCAGAGACCAGTGATTGGTTACTACTGAGAAAGACAGATCAGAAACGAAACTGATACTGATTTTTTCTTTACCGAGGATTCCCGGCCTGAAGACGGGGAATATTCTTGAGCATGTGAATCCATGCCAGACCCCACGCTGGAGAAGTATAACTTCCCAACAGAGGTCAAAGGATTGCAGGATGTGGTGAGGGAAGTGCTCAGGTGAAGAGCATAATTTTCACGACTTTGCGGAATGCCATGTGTGATTTTTCAGCTCGTAGAGGTGGTGGAATGGCATTCCATTGTAGGGCTGCTAGGTAAGGGAAGCTAGCGCCTCCTGCTCCCACTCTCTTGACCATGGGCACAGTGAGCATGTTTGAGTAGGGCGTCCTGGTCGGTCTTGTGGAGGTAGAAACGTGTATCCTTTGGGAGAGGTAAGAAGGGGCAGTTTGGTGGATAAACGTATGGGTCCGTGCCAGGGTTTTAAAAATGATGCACTCTTTGATTGGGAGCCAGTGGGCTTGTCTCCTGGCGGCAGTGATATGTTCCCTTTTGGGGATGCCCATAGCTGCACGAAGTGCGCTCTTTTGGATGACTTGCAGCTTTTCCAGGTTCTTAGCTGATGTACGCAAGAAGAGGGCATTAAAATAGTCTAACCTTGACCCGGTTATAGCTCTTGCTATGGGAGTGCAATTGTCCTTGGAGAGGAATTATCTGGCAGCATTCAGGAGCTTGACATAGTATTCAGCAGAAGAAGCAATGGCAATAACTTGTCTAGTCATAGATAGATTGGAGTCGAGGTAAACCCCAGTGTTTGACTGGTATTCTGATGGTGTTAGATTTAGCTTCAGAGATCCTGGTTTCAAATGACTTTGCTTTCGCACGTATGATCGCTTTTTTGTACTCTTTCACACAGTTCTGGAAATCACGATTGTCAGCGTCCACATGCGTTGTTTGCCATAAGGGTAAGGCTGCCCGTTTCTTAGTACGAAGTTCAACAAGGTCTGTGGTGAACCAGCCATTCGTGTGGCTAGTGGGTTTGACTTTCCAGAGTTTGAGTGGGGCAATGGCGTCAACCGCTGATTTTATGGCATTGTCATTGGACTTTGCGAGGGTCTTTGGGTCAGTGCAGAATGGGGGCCTGAAGGCTGGTACCAGTAAATAAGGTAGCATCCTTTCCTGGGTGAGAGGTTCTGGGGAGTGCAGGACGCATGGGAGGAGTCGGGTAGTGACTATTCCTTGCAGTGGAGATATTGAAATGGATGATATGGTGGTCAGACCATGGGGTGGGTGCGTTGCTAGTGATAGTGAGAGGACAGTTGTGTTGGGCTATCCAGTCCAAGGTTCGGCCTTGGGTGTGGGTGGGGCAGTGATGGAATTGGTGAACCCCAAAGTCTTGAGTGTAATGTTGAGTTACTTAGCTGCGGGAACCTTGGCGTCACCGAGGCCCAAATTGAGGTCACCTAGTGCAGTGCATAGTTAGTGGGGGGCTCTTTGGAGGTGGGAGTATCAAACGGTAGAGTTTGGTGTGGATATATATTTCCAATTGTGACTTTCGTGAGGGCGTTTACCTTGGGTCGATTGTAGTGGCTGTCTGGCGGAAGTTTGAGAGGCAGTGTCTTTGTTCTCTGGCCCGGGTGGGGCTTGAGGAGAAGTAGAGAGATAACAGGCTAAAGTGAGCTTATTTGCAACAGCAAGGGAGAAGAAACCAAGGTGGTTTCATCCATTTCCCTCGAGAGTGGGACTAAACTCGTATCGGAATGAAATTAGCAGTTCTGTGTGTCCTGGTCCTTTGTGACTGTTGGTTGATTGGTACCTGGGTTAAGGTTTTGTCCTATGCCAAGTTTGACTTGGATGTCCTTTTATTTTGGAAACATAAAAAACATTAACCCCTTAACTGCTGAGCTTTAATCACGTCTATGCAAAAAGGATGAGCATACTCGTCCTTGGTACTTAAGGGGTTAAAGTCCTGAACCAACTTTTCCAAGGGGATAAGGGAGGGGGACAAACAGGAGGGTTGGATGAAGTTCTTATTGGAGTTAAAAAGTTCCTTCGGTTTATTGCTTGCTGCCAAACTTTGCTCCCGACTGTAAGAGGCTTTGGAGGAATTAATCCCTTTATTAGGGCTAACTGTGCTTTGCAAGTTCCCTCATCTTTTCAGCTCAAATGATCAGGCTTGATCGCAAATATGGATGTTTTTCAATTCTGCCAGCCATACATTTTTATAAATTGAAGGTGACACTGTCCTTGCTTCATAGTGCTGAATTCCTGATTTTCAAACCCTCCCTTTAGGATCGTAATGAGGGGGTACATTTGGAGGAAGGGCTTGGCTCTTCCGAATTCCACTCCTGTGGTGGTTATCCAATTTAAATTGGGTCTTATAATTATTATTATAATTACTTATTATAATTGGGTTTTTTCTTACATCATTGGCATCCAGGATTAAATGGCAAAATAATTACTTTACGGGGAAATCTTGGATTGTCCTCCAAATTCGCTGTTCGCACTGTTACAAAAATCAATTATGTTCGGGGACTCTCAGATTCTGTCAAATTGGGTGCTGTCTTGTGAAAGTATACTCATGGACGCTAATATGGCCAGAGAATGGCTTACAAGATGTCCTTTGAGCGTAAGGAAAGCACAGTGGAATATGGATTGGTGCTTAGCGTGTAATCAAATATAATCTTACAATGGTTTAGAAATGTGCCCCTGGAAGACAGATACTTAATAAAATTCCACCATATCTCATTAAATGCTGTTCTAAATGTGTATGGTTAAATTATAGGAGAATAAGATTGAATCTTTACCCAAAGTATGACATTTCTGGGTGCAGAACAAAAGTGCAAGATCATCAGCGAACTTTCAGATTATCTCAGAAAACGAAATTCAATGTCTAGAACATTGGTTTCTGGAATGTTCGTTTTTGGATGACAAGAGAAATAAGAGATACATTACTCACCGTAATCGTATTTCTGATGCTTGTATCTGCTTAGATTCACATGCTGTGCATAGGCCGACATCTAGTGGAAGCTGCGGAGTATTACAGTTTGTTTTTCGAAACTCGAAAATGGGCGTCAACACAGGCGTGCCAGTAATACTATCCCTAGTGTGACGTCCACTGTACCCAAGATCCCTCACGCGTC
The DNA here is from genome assembly GCF_040938575.1 of Ambystoma mexicanum. Lineage (NCBI taxonomy): Eukaryota > Metazoa > Chordata > Amphibia > Caudata > Ambystomatidae > Ambystoma > Ambystoma mexicanum. The sequence continues at coordinate 793,166,709 of NC_090931.1, read as the reverse complement.
TGGGATCCTCAGATTGTATTTTTTCTGACATGAGGAAGCATGAGGAGTAGCGTGAGTACAGATAATCCAAGCAGATAGACAGAAAGGTAAGACTACAAGCAATCATGCGCCTTCTCTCGGAGGGGAGGAAGGGTGGGTTGCATGTGAATCTAAGCAGATACAAGCATCAGAAATACGATTACGGTGAGTAATGTATCTCTTCTGAGGCTTGTGGAATCTGCTTAGATCACATGCTGTGCATAGATTAGCGAGCAGTACCCGAAGAAGGAGGTGGGATGTGAGAAGGGTCATGAGCAAACAGGTGTCTTAGAACCGCTTGTCCCACTTGTGTATCTGTCTTGGAATGAGTGTCAATGCAGTAATGTTGAGTAAAAGTGTGAATAGAGCTCCAAGTAGCTGCTTTGCAAATGGTGTCGAGGGGAACATTTGCAATGAAAGCCAGAGTGGCCCCAATGCCTCTAGTAGAATGGGCCCTTGGCGTAAGAGGCAGAGTTTTTCCAGAAAGAGAGTAACACAGCTGTATACAGTTGATAATCCACTTCGAGATCGCGCCTTTAGAGACGCGATCCCCCTCTCTGCCTGTAGCTACGGAGACAAACAGTTGATCTGTTTTCCTTAGCGGTCTGGTTTTATTTACATAGTAGAGGACCGCCCTACGCACATCAAGGGTGTGTAGTTTCACCTCAGCTGAGCTTTGCGGGTTCTGGAAGAAAGCCGGAAGCTCGATGGACTGGTTTACATGGAATTTAGATATAAATTTAGGTGAGAACCTAGGGTGTGTGCGTAAAACCAGTTTGTCTTTGTGGATAGTAAAGAAAGGATCCTGCACTGACAGAGCCTGAATTTCACTGACCCTTCTTATAGAGGTAATGGCTACTAAGAAGGCCGTTTTATAAGTCGGGTGTTTGAGACTACTTTTATGCATGGGTTCGAAAGGGGGGCCCATGAGCTTAGCTAGCACCACATTGAGGTCCCATCCTGGCGGTGGGTTCGAAATAGGAGGGTGAAGTCTCTTTACTCCTTCCATGAAGGCTTTACTTTCCACCACGATACTTTGTTATGGGATGTGGTGTAAGCCGAGAGGGCTGCCAGGTGTACTTTCAGAGAGTTAAAAACCAAACCTGCGTCCAGCAGGTGGAGCATGTATGTTACAACGTTGGAAGGAGTGCAATCAACTGGGTTGATTTGTTTATTCTGGCACCAAATAACGAATCTCTTCCACTTGTTAAAGTAACAGTGCCTTGTGTTTGGTTTCCTGGATTCTTTTAGGATGTCCATACACCTCTGTGGTAAATTGAGATGCCCAAACTCTATGACCTCAGGAGCCATGCTGCCAGGTTCATTGAGTTGGGTTCCTGGTGCACTGTTTGACCTTGTTGCTGGGACAGTAGGTTGTACCAGGCTGGGAGTTTGATGGGCTCGCACAGCGCCATCCTGCGTAGGTGTGGAAACCATGGTTGTCTCGCCCACATGGGAGCAACTAGGATGAGCGTCATCGATTCCTTGTTCATCTTGTACACCACCTTCCTGATGAGAGGAGTTGGTGGAAAAGCGTACGCAAACATCCCTGACCAGTTCATCCACAGGGCGTTCCCTTGGGAGTCTAGCTGGGGGAACCTGGATGCAAATCCTGGGCATTGTTTGTTTTCGCTTGTGGCGAATAGGTCTATAGTGGGGAAACCCCACTGAGAGAAGAGATCTTCTACGATATCTCTGTGAAGGACCCATTCGTGTTCTTCTGGGAGGGAGTCTCTGCTTAGGGCATCCGCTAGGGAATTGAGCTCCCCTGGAACATGTTCCGTCTGAGTGCCCATATCCAGATTTGCTGGGCAAGCTTGGACAGATTTGGCGAACGAGTCCCTCCTTGTTTGTTCAGATAGAACATGGCTGTCGTGCTGTCCGTCCGGATCTGCACCGACAAGTTTAGCAGATGGGGCTCGAACGCCCGAAGCGCCTGGAATACTGCCAGAAGCTCTAGCAGGTTGATGTGGTTCTTGGCTACTGAGTGAGACCAGAGACCCTGAGCTGTGTGGTGGAGATGGTGAGCTCCCCACCCAGTCAGGCATGCATCTGTAGTCACCACTGCCTGTACTTCGGGATCGTAAAAGGGTTTTCCCCTTGCGAGATTCTCTCTTGTCCACCAGTGTAAGCTCTGTACGAGTGTTGGCGAAACGACCACTAGATCGTCCCACTGACCACTTGCCTGAGACCACTGTTTCGCCAACCATTCCTGCATGGGACGCATGCGCAGACGCGCGTGGGGGACCAGGTAAATGCATGACGCCATCATGCCCAGTAACCGCATTGCTTTGCGTACCGTTATTTGTTGACCTGACTGATAATGTGGAATTTGCAGTAGTATATTCCGAATTCTCTCTTCCGAGGGGAAGGTCAACCCTTTCTGAGTATCTAGGATTGCTCCTAGGAACTGTTTTGAGGTGCTTGGCACCAGATTTGACTTCTTCTCGTTGATAGAGAAGCCTAATTCGTGGAGGAGGTCGATAGTCCTCTGAATGTTTGACCTGCAAATTCCTGGGGTTTCCCCCGTTATGAGCCAGTCGTCCAGATAAGGGTACACTGGGATTGCCTCCCTGCGTAGGTGTGCAGCTGCCACCGCCAGTACCTTGGTGAATACCCTTGCTGCTGAAGCTATCCCGAAGGGCAGTACCTTGAATTGGTCGACTGTCCACCTTGAAGCGCAAGTATTTTCTGTGCGCTGGGAGCATGGAAATATGAAAATAAGCATCTTTCATATCCAAGGTTGCCATGTAATCCCCCTTTTTTAGGAGGGGGATTACCTCTTGTAGCGTGGTCATACGGAATTTTTGGGGCTTGACATACTTGTTGGCAGGCCGTAGGTCCAATACTGGGCGCATTGTCAAATCTTTCTTTGGCACAAGGAAGTAAGTTGAATAGGTACCCTTGTTTACCTGGTGTCCTGGGACGAGTTCTATCGCGTCCTTTTCTAGCAGAATGGCGATCTCCTCGAGAAGGATCTTCTGATGTTCTAAGGAGTGTATTCTTTGTCGTGGAGGGTGGTTCCGGGGACGCTGCAGTAATTCTATACAATATCCTGTGGACACTGTTGACAGCACCCATCTGTCTGAGGTGATCCCTTCCCAAGCCTGGGTGAAGTTGGAAATGCGTCCCCCTACTGTGGTTGCGTGAGAAGGGACCCTGAACTGAGCGTCACTGCTTTGGTGGAGGCGTGCCACCTCCCTTGTTGGGGCTGCCTCTGCCTCTTCCACGACCTCTCTTGTTACCCTTGCTGTAACTTTGGGTAGACTGCTGGTTGTTGTTCCATTGTGTACCCTGTCCTTGGGCATAGTTGCCTCTTTGTGAATTTTGGCCGCGTGGGCGACGAAAATTACTGGTTCCCCCTCTGGTTAGGGGGTTTGTTGGTAAGCTGGCCAAGGGATTTGAGAGTTTCGTACTCGTCCTTGGCATTCTTAAGTGCGTCTTCGACCGCTTTCCCAAACAATAGATCGGGTTCCACCGGCTTGTCTATTAATGAAGCCTGGGTTTCTGTTTTGAACCCCGACTGCCGTAACCACGCATGTCTCTTGATAACAGTACCTTCTGCTATCAATCTTCCTGCGTTGTCTGCAGCGTCGAAAGTTGCTTTTAATATGCAACCAGACACGGCTCTCCCTTCTGCCGAGATCCGAGCCAACTGGCCCTTTAACGGTTCAGGAGCAGAGGCTATGAGCGCCGCGACCTCTTCCCATTGATGGCAGTTGTAACTTGCCAACAGGGTGGTGGAGTTTGCAATCCTTGCTTGGTAGGCGGACGTTGAGGCTACCTTCCTGCCAAACCCGTACAGTCTTTTGCTCTCCTTGTCGGGAGGAGCTTCTGACGACGATAAGGGTGTCCCAGCCCTCTTCCGAGTGTTGGTAACCACTAGGGAGTCTGGTTTAAGATGTTCTCTTATATAAAGAGGGTCAGACTGGGCTGCCCGAAAAAGTTTTTCGACTCTGGGGTTGACGGCTCTGGTGAGGTTAGGATTCACCAGGGATGGATCTATTCTACGTTGGATGGATTTAAGGATAGGGATGGTCTGAGCGACCGGCCTCCTCTCTCCCACCAACTCCTCTGCGAAGTCCCTTTCCTCCTGTACACCGTGGGTGTCGATGTGAAAGTTTTCTGCTGCGCGAGCGAGAACTTCATTAAGGAGGGGCTGGTTATCAACTGGCGAGTCGGTAACTGGGGCTTCGCTCTCTACCGGGGAATCTACTCTGTAAATTTCCTGCTCATCTTCTACCTCCTCCAGGTCCTCATCCTCCGCATAGTATTCAGACCCGGTTCGTTCCTCCATAATTGTAAACTCCTGGTCCCCTTCAGGGAAAGGTTGTCCTTGGTATCTGGGGTGTGGAGTAGAGTATGGAGTAGAGTAAGGCTGCACCTCGAAGGGTTCAGGTCTTTCGAACCGGGCGTTTTTACTTAGGGGGATAGGATCAGAGGAGCCTGAGGGTGTGGCCCCTTGAGGGTCATACGAAAGGAAATGTTCTGGGTTTTTGTCATAAAAATCAGCTAAGGAAGACATCCTTGACATGACCCTGTCTATGTCTTCACTGGACCATTCTTTGGAACAGGGTATGACTTTAGTAGGCAACTTAGAGGACTTATCAAGGGTACCCTTGCTGGATGTTGATGTCCCGGTAGATTTATGTTTGTCTGTCTGCTTAGGGTGGAAGGATGGTCTTACAGGAGTGGAAGGCTGTGCTTTCCGCTGTTTCCCCCCCTCCCTGTGTGTGGAAAAATGTTTTCCCTGCCCCTTGGAGGCCCCAGAGACTTTCGACGCCTGGCGCCGAGGGTCGGGAGAGGTATCTTGTTTCGAGCGTGGGGCCTCGCTGGTGTTAACTGCGCTCTCGGTCTCCTGGAGCGCGGCCTGGGAGTGGAAGTCGTCTTCGTCTTCCGACGATCGAACTTCCGTTAATCTAGGGAGCGAGGCACTCTTGGCAAGAGTGGATGATTGCCTTGCGTCATGAGGCGATCTCGATCGAGAGCGCCCAGAGGACACCGAGTCGGACCGTTCTATCTGTGCCTCTTTCCGAGAAGTCGACGTCGTCGAGGTTCGGTTGGACTTAGTGTGCTTAGTGTGTGTAGGGTGTGTAGCGCTTGCGTCGCCGGGGGTCTTCCCCATAGCCGCCCTGCCGGACAACCTTCCGAGGTCGGGGACCTGCGCTCGGCAGTCTTTCGACGCCGTAATGCCCTCGCCGTCCGAAAGTACGGCGTCGCTGCCATCGCTGAAGGCGCCCTCCGCTGCCATGGCCGCCTGCCTGGCGTAGTGGGCCCAACGCTTTGTCGAACGGTCCTTAAGTGTCTTAGGCTTAAACCTACTACACGCTCTGCAGTTCGCTTCGGGGTGGTCCCTCGGCAAGCAGAGATTGCACGTGGCGTGCCTGTCGACCCAAGGGTATTTGCGGTTGCACTTGGGGCAGAATTGGAAAGGGGCACCCTCCATACGCACCTTGAGGCAGCGGGCTGGTAAGTGTAGGAAATATATAAGGTGTACCTATATACCAAGAGTGAAGAGTATGTACCACCCCCCACTCTCCCTACTTGCAGGGCCGAGGCCAGCGGCCTACTAGGCCCGGGCCGAGGCCAGCGGCCTTCCGAGGCCCAGATCCGTCGTGCAGCAGCCGACGGTCGATGTCTTCTCCAGCCGTCGTCGAGGGTCGACGTTGGGGTGGGGAAGGATGTCAATAAATAATTTTAAACTTCAATAATTAGCAAAAGTATGGCTAAGGCCAGGGGACTCCGCAAGATGCTTCCGACCAGTATGGCGGAAAAAAACAATCTGAGGATCCCAGACGCGTGAGGGATCTTGGGTACAGTGGACGTCACACTAGGGATAGTATTACTGGCACGCCTGTGTCGACGCCCATTTTCGAGTTTCGAAAAACAAACTGTAATACTCCGCAGCTTCCACTAGATGTCGGCCTATGCACAGCATGTGATCTAAGCAGATTCCACAAGCCTCAGAAATATGTTTATTAAATGGTTCGCTTATGACCTAACTTCTCTTAAAATAACAGAATTTTGGTATCAGATCTTGAATGGTTTCCAGATTCCCTTAATTATTGTAGCTGTAAAATACATAGTGGCTATTTTTAAATTGATATAACATGTATTTCTTCTTTTGTAACTATTATGTATGTCATCTTTGTATTGTGATCGTCTTAAGTACTGCATACTCCTTTTACCTGCTCACCCCCCTTTGTTTCCCTCCAAACATCCCTTAAGTTCAGAGCTCCCATAACCTTTGACAGGTTGAGTGACGCCTCCCTGCTTCTCTGTGTTCTGTAGGAGGTCCAATCGACATTTGGGGACCACACAAGATTAAAGTCCCCCATCAATATTGTCTCCCTCGCTGCAAATGTTTCTGACTCGGGAGTATATCTTTGAAAAAAGCCTCTTGGCCTTTATTCGGGGCGCATATTACCGCTATAGTAATGCAGAGTCCTCCCAAACACCCTTTAATCACTAAAAACGCCATTTCTTGTTCCCTTTTATCTTATCTACCTTGAGGTCGATTCCCTCTCTAAATGCCACTAGCACCACCACCTTGTTTTCTGAAGCGGCAGCGTGGTAAACCTAAGGGTACGACTTGAATCGGACCCTCGCGGTCTCGCCTGAGGAGGCACATTTCCTGTAGGGACAGTAGACTACATCCTGTCAGGGGCCTGCGGGCAGAGATGTGCACCCAAAGCTGAGGGGGGAAAAGTGCACAAGAGAAAGAAGTGTAAGGAATACTGCACACAAGAAAGGATAGGCGAGTACTACAGACAGGCCACAAAGGCAGTGAACGGAAATGGGGAGGGAGTAGAAGTAAGAAAAACACGTTTGGTTCCCACTTGAGGTGTACACAGAATGGGGGAAGAGTTTCCCCCAGTGTCTGGTAAAACTCTACCCTTCTGAGCTGGTTACTGTTACAGGGGCGCCCACTGAATACTCATGGACAGGAGCAGCAGGAGTAGGTGTCTGTGTCTGGACCCTAAGGCACAAACAAGGAAACAGTACTCACAAGACTAAAGCCTCTACGGGGTCCAACGGGAACTGAACAATGACTGCCTGCTGAAGCAGGAATCAGCGTACTGTTAACAATATGACACAAGGTACAATACTGACACGTGACAAAGGAAAGTGACAGATTGCCTACTGGGAAACCCAGCAGCCAAACTCTGAACGAAGGAATTATACAAGCACAAGCGAGCACAAGAACAGCAACAGAAATATCCAGGGAAGAATAGGAAGTCAAAGTAAGCAAGGTTCAGGACAGAGACCAGGAATGAAAGAGGAAAAGCAAGAAGAAAATAATCTAAGTGCAATGGTACAGGAGACTGGAACTGCAGATTAGAAACCAAGGACCAGAATCAAGTAAAAGCAGACTGAACTATAGACCAGGAACAAGAAAACTCAGGACACACTCTCGACTAGGAAAACAAGGACTGACCTGTGGACTGGTAATAAGGAATTCAAGGAACTGTACATTTGGACTGGAATAACAAGGGCAGGACTGCAGATACATAACAAGGAAATTCAGGACTGGTAACTTGAAAGCTAAAGCCAGGTAACACAGACTATGGGCATAGAACAAGGAACTGCAGGCAAGGAACAAGATAATAGGTGCTAGAGAGCAAGGCGCTGCAGACAGGGAACAGAAGACTGCAAGCAGGGGAGCAGGGTTGCAGTGCAGGAAGCACAGAGGTGCGGGGCAGAAGGCAGGGGAGTGTTGGCAGAGTAGTTGGGCTGCAAGACCGGGAGCACAGGACACTAACAGGAGCAGGCTATGGAAGCAACAGGAAACAGCGGAAATCCAAAGATCAAAGCACAACGGGCTGGAAGTGAAATCGATACAAGAGGTCTGTGCTCCTGTAGGCAGCTGCTTAAATACTGACCCGCCCCCATGCAGCAGCAGGCTCATTAGCATCACCTGGAGAACCACACCTGAAGGTAATCTGCTGCCTCCCTCTCTGATCCTCGGAAAGTGAAAGAAGCACTGATCTCTAAGGCTTCTGGGGATTGTAGTTTTAAGACTGCTGCATGGGAATAGCCAGGGAATGAGAACTGCCACAAGGTGCATTATGGGATATGTAGTTTGTGAAATTAAGTAAGGAAGTACCAAAGTATATCAAACTGAAAATAAAGACAACAATATGAATAGACATTGTACAGGGAGGATTATGGTGATGAATGAGTCCCAAATATTTCACAACAGGTGCCAACTGGTGCTCCAGTGGCACAGTCGTGACAAGTCGGGTTTGTAATCTTCTAGGAATATTTCTACATGCTTCCTTTTGAGGGGCGAGTTTGAATCCCTAATATTATGTGTGAGCCATCTGAATGTGGTGTCTGTTGACTTCGGCTCTCATCTTGCTCCCCCCGCCCCCCAATCGGTGATCTTTTATGTCCAAAACTCTGCTGCAAAGCAGGAGAATAAATACCTACGATGACAAATCTGTGGGAGGACACAATCCATTAGAAAAGAAGACATTTTACTTACCAAGTACATTTTATGCATCTCTTCTTTTGAACAATCACCAACACAAGTAACTTACCTGCTACAGATGCAATCTGGGGATTAGCATAGTGACTTTTGGGAACAAGACCCCACTCTTCTTAGGGATTTCACTGCTGAAGTTAGGGAGTACAACTTGCAACCTGGTTCACTCTCACTGCAGCATCATTTTACTTACCTCTTTTGTTGATTTAAGTGATTGAATACATTGTAAGAACCTCTGGTGACTGTACATACGTTTATTATTGAGTGTTTTGCGATATTATCACCTGCTTGTTTTATTTCTTTAATGTGCGTTTAAGACCCAGAATAAATACTGTATTTTTATACATTCCTGTCTAAATTGAATTATAGTGTGTGTCACTGTGTGGAGGACTCATTGTGGACCCCTGACCCTGCTCACACTCTCCTGACAATAACCTTGACTGCTCTCCATTGCTACCTTAATTGGTTTTGGCTAACCTCTCAGAGTTCCCCTGTTCACTATAAGTAGGTTGGCCTCCTAAAATCTGTCCACCAGGCCAGATTCTAGAAATCCATCTTAACACACCCCTCCTGGATAGAGGTGATGCAGTGCTGCACTGCTTCCCAGGTAAACAGTATGTCAAATGGGAAGTTCCACTTATATTTCACTTCCCTTTTTATGAGCTCTATCACTACCGGGCCCATCTCTCATCTCTTCTGTAGGATGGCAACGCAAGGCCCTGGTATAACTGAATTTACATACTGTTGATCCCCAGGGGTTCCCTCTTCCGTGTGGCCTTCATTTCTTCCTTTTGGGTGTATGAGGTCAGTGCTGCCAGATCATCTCTCAGGCGTGGCTTCTCTCTTCTCCCTTTTTGCCCCGTACTGTGGATTCTATCAATTCCTATCGAATCTGCAGACACATTCTCCAGGATGTCGCTAAACAAAGATTGTAAATACGCGTTGAGTTCTCTGTCACCGTTGAGTTCTCTGTCACCTATTTCCTTCGTAAGGTTCCTGATGTGTATGTGGGAGCGTCTGGATCTGTTTTCTAGGTCTTCCATTTGAATGTCCAGATTTAGTGAGACCCTGCAACTGTTCTGCGAGGTACCCAGTGACTGTTCCTGTGAGGTTGGCATATTCTCCTCCTGTATGGCCTCCTCCTGCCCGATTCCCAAAGCAGCAGAATCCCTCCTGTACCAGGCAATATTTTGGTCTTGGTGTGCGCCGACATCCCCTTCGGTTTCTCCTTTGCCATTTAGGCCCCTTGGTATGTATCATCGAGGATGGCTGTTTGACGAAATCTACACATTGGCCAGAAAGAGTTTGATCTCCTCAGGCTTGCCCATCAGTTCTCCAAGGTCTTACCCATTGTGGGCCCTCCTTTCCAGGGCAGTAACCACTAATGATTCTCTCTGGGGGCCTGCCCCCCACATGCTAGCACAAGTCTTCATAGCTTTGGGCTCCCTCTCTGTGTGGACCCTACATTGACTCCAAGGCCACCTCTGCCCTGGGCCTCCTACCAGGCAGGCTTTAGCACCACTCTCTTCCCCTAATCCCCACCCACTGTGGCGTCTCTCTCTCAGGCTCTGGGCAGAGTCCCCTGGGCAACAAGGCCCTCATCGCCTTGCAGTCGCGGGCAGGAGATCAGTTCACAGCAACTCTGTCACCTTGCAGCTTCTCTTCCCCTGCGCCTCCTTCCTTCAGTCACTAGCAGCGGCACCCCCAACAGCTTTCAAGGCTTACTGCCAAGACACTGTGTGAGGGAGAGGGCCCTCTTCTGCTCCTTCTCTGAAGGCCCCCTTAGTACTGGCTCAATGACCCTTATTGCTGATTTGCTAGATGCAGCTGGCCGGGTATGGCCTCACCAGACCCTGCGTCTCAGGTGTGTGAGGTCGGCTGTCTGTGTATCCATGCTGGGTGCTTCAGGGAGCCTGGTCCCCCAGTGGTTCCGCTGATTGAGGCCGCGGAAGCAAAATCAGCATGCCCTCACCCGCCTCTCCTTTATGGCGCTCTCCCCATTGTCCTTCCCAATTGGATCTTTGCCAATCTCGGGGGCTCAGGAGTAATCATACAGGCTTCTGCAGAGTGTTGTGTGGTTTGCACCCAGAATGGCTGCGGCGACTGCTGGTAGTCTGCTATTTTTTGGGAGCTGAGCAGAGCTCCGAGCGGCACGTCTACTCTATAATGGGGGACATCATGAATCAAGGCCTATGTTTTGATGTGTGTTTAACATCCGTTTTCCCTACTTCAGTAAATGAATATATTGTTTGAATAACTGCTTGTGATTCTAAAGTAGTGTTTCCCAACTATAAGGCTATATGTACTAAAGTACATTTAATTACCTTGAAAAACGTACAGTGCCTTAGTGTTATGTATTGTAATAAATGTGGATTATTATTATAACTCACCTATGTGGGTCTTTTACATTATAATTTCTGCTAAGTGTTAACTGTACTACACAACAGTGCCCCCTTCTTCCTTAGTTCAGCCTTGCTGCTTGGTCAACACCACTTAAAGAGAGTGGCTCAAACAGGGTTGTGAATAACTATGGTAAAGCTACGTTGACTTTTCCGAGTCCTACCCCAGATAGGGACTTTGAAAAACCCTCCTAACAATGTACTTGCCAAGCTTCTACAAACAGCCCAATTGAAACCAACTTCAGCGCAACATGGGAATGATTGGTTGGTTGCAACAGTTGCAGCACAGATGGTGTACCTGCTCCAGTCAGCACCGCACCTTCTGGTGTGATACAGCTCTGAGTGACGTAGGAACTGCCAAGTGGCTGTGACCAAGTAAATGAGGGTTCAGTGGAGGGTAGTGTTTAATGCTGATTACAGCAGCACTGCCACAGTCTTCACTGAGATGGTCAGTCTGGGCTCATTTCCGGGCCTCAGGAACCCTTGTTTCGCTGCCTCACTAGGTCAATGTGTATTACCAGCCCACGTGGGCCAGGCAGTGTGGGTGCAAAGAACAAATCCCTTACCGCTCAGTAATGTTTTTTCTGATGGATGTTGCTCCCACGAATTCCTCATCTATGATAATCCTGTCCACAGCAGAGCTACTCTTCAGAAACTTTCCCGCCACCTCTGACAGCGCAATCAATGGTGTTCTAGCTATACGCCAAGACAATCCGGTAGGAAGGGCGATGAGGAATCTGTGTGAGGAACATCCATCAGAAAGAGCATTACAGAGAGAGAAGTAATATGTTCTTCTAATCAATTCCTTCCTCTCACGGATTCCTCATCTATGTTAGATGCCCAAAGCAGTACAAGGACACCACTTAGACGACAAAACTCTGGAGGGCCACCCTACCAAAATGGGCATCATGGCATGAAAGGCGATCCAAGCACTAATGCTTAGCAAATGTACTTAGAGACGGCCACGTATCCACTTGGCAGATGTCCAGTACAGGGACTCCTCTCTGCCAGGCAGAGGTGGCAGCCACTACGCTGGTAGAATGAGCACACAGTCCTTAGGCACATCTGTCCCAGCCAGATCATGGCATTCTGAGATGCAAAGAATGATCCACCTTGACAAGGTCTGTTTGGTCACAGCCCAGCCAGCACGTGCCCCAGCTTAACCAATTAAAGCTGGTTATCTTTCCTGGCCTCTCTTGTCCGGGAGATATAGTAGCTTAGGGCCCACACTGGATCCAGCCGATGGAATTGTTCCCCTGCCTTGGAAGGGTGAGGTGTAAGAAAAACACAGGAAGATGGATCTTTTGAGAGACGAAATTCCGAGACCACCTTTGGAAGAGAAGAGTGTCTCAATCTCAATGTCACCTTCTCTATGGTGAAAACCAAATAGGGAGGTTTAACAGATTACGCCTGGAGATCACTCACCAGTCTCGTGGAAGTGATGACAACCAGGAAAATCACCTTATGGGGGAGCAGTCTAGTAGAACAGAAATGGAAGGGCTCAAATGGAGCTCCCCTTAAGGAATGTCAAAACTAAATTTAAATCACACGCCAGAACCACAAACTAGCATGGAGGTAACTGGTTACACAAACTCTGCAAGAACTGTATAACAGTGAGGATTGTAAAGAATGAGCCCTGTTCCAGGGACCTCAAAAACTGCAACAGCGGCAAGGTATTACCTTAACAGTGCCGATCTTCAGATCACTCTTCCAGCCAAGCCAAAAATGTACGCCACCTGCAGGCATAAAAATACTTTGCTGTGGGTCTCTGAGCTGAGAGGAGCACATCAAGGATTTTGCCCGACATGTCCCACTCTTTGTATCTCAGCCTCTCAGTATCTGAGGATGAAGGTTCAGGATGCTGATGTTCGGGTGGAGGTCCTGCCCCTCCAATTGAGAGAGCAAGTAGACTCTCCTCAGAAGGCTCAAAGTGTAACGCTCACCTGGTTCCCACGGGGGCGCTGGTCTAGTCTGGATTGCTGTGGCCTCTTCTAGCGTGCTGCGCAGGACCCGGAACACCGATTGGACAGGACCTCCAAATCGTGCTTGCCTGGCCCGTAGGAATATCCTTCTGCAGATGAGAAAGGGGATTGACAGTCTGCAGAATAGTGTGCTAGCTCCCCCCTTTCCTCCTTCGTTCCTCTCTAACTTCCTCCAAACCCCGGTTTAAGCTCACCTTATGATTTGGAAGGATGAACTCTCCATCCTGCTTCTGGTGCAGGGGCGCGCGTTCGTCCAGTTACTTCACTGGTTTTCAGAATGGCGCTGGCAAAATCCACTTGACTTTCCTGAGCGATGCACCGTAAGTATGAAAGTTCAAAGTTCAAGTGAGGCCCCCTTTATGTTGTCTTTCTAACCTGTGATCTGTCCTTTATTTCAGGTGCAGAATGAAGGCGATGCGTCGAGGGGTTAAACTGCCGAGGTGAGTAGTGATGAGGGCGATCCCTCTAAATGTCCTTATCATTCCCCAGAAATGTCTCTCGTCCTTTCCCCATAGGGGCCGGGTACGGTAGCTGCCAACGGGGCGGCGCCGACTCGAAATGTGGAAGAAAAGCCGGTAAGTATTATGGCTGTTAATCAGGCTTTCCTTCTGTGTTCCTTCTGCTCACCTTTTGTCTCTTCCTCTCTCCTCTAGGTGCAGAGATGTGGCGTCCGATGCTGACAGCCGCGATGGAGCCGGGAGATGTCTCGAGGACAGGTGAGTGAAGCGTGGTGCTGCAGCGAGCAACGCGATGCTTTTAAATGGAAGTCTTTCTTCAGGGATACTGGCGAGAAGATTCCGGATGCAGGTAAGAAGTTTGAAATAGTCCTTGGTTTTCACCTTTCTCTTCTCTTCCTTCCTTGCAGGTCTTCCAGGTCCGAGGCGGGCGTGGCTGGAGTCCAGGAGCAGGAGCAGTCACAGTGAGCGTTGAGCTGCAGGAAGCAGAACAACGCGAAGCATGAGCTGCTGTCTGGGCATGGCTTAAATAGCCTCCAAAGAAGTCCCAGGTATGTATCCTTCCCCAACTAGGTATGTATCCTTTCCTGGCCACGCCCGAGTGAAAAAATAGTCCCTATGAAAAAATAGTCCCTTTCAGGTCTCAGGGAGGCCTGAAGCATGCAGCATGGTCTGCATCAGGTAAGTGCACAAAACACCTCCCTTTATGAGCCTGGCGTCTATGGCGCCAGGACTGATGTCCAACATGAGCCTGGCGCCAAAGGCGCCAGGACTGAGTCCAAAGAGCCCCTATAAAGGGCCGCTGGGCTTTTACCCGAGGGCATGATGCCTGCTTCCGGGGGTGCTGGGCCTGGCCTGGTGCTCCGGGGGTAGGCATCATTCCAGCACTCCCCCCCCAAGGCCCCTCCCAAGGTCGTTCCTTCTGGAGGTTTCGGTTTGTTTGGGAAATTCCGATGGAACCTTTTTACCAGACGAGGTGCATGTACGTGATCACTGGGTTCCCAAGACCTTTCCTGAGGCCTGTACCCTTTCCAATCAATTAGATAGAAAAGTTTTGATTTTGAGATCTTAGAATCCAAAATGTTCTTCACCTCGAATTCAGGCTCCCCATCTATCTGAATCGGTTCTGGTGGCTTTGTTAATCTGGTTCCTGGGGGCACTGGTTTCAAAAGTGACACATGAAAAACGGGGTGAATCCGCATGTTAGCTGGTAGATCGAGCTTGACTGCCACTGGGTTGATTATAGCTTTGATCGAGTAAGGGCCTAAATACCTTGGATTAAAAGTTCGAGGCCCCTTGAGTGATAGGTGTTTGGTAGCCAACCATACTTGATCCCCTATTTGGTATGGAGACGCCTCTCTTCGATGCAGATCCGCATTCTTTTTGTATTTCCCTTTCACATGTTGCAAATGTGCAGTTGCATCCTTGAAGGCTTGAGTAATCGTAGAATGCAAATGGTCCACTGCGGGCATTTCAAGGCTCAGAGGTGAGTCCAAGTCTGAGGTACGAGGGTGATGTCCATATAGGGTATAAAAGGGGCTCTGACCAGTTCCAGAGTGTATCGAGTTATTGTATGCATATTCAGCCACCCATAAAATGTCCTTCCAATTACCCTCCGATTGGTGCATCATACATCGTAGATATTGCTCAAGGGCCTGGTTCGTTCTCTCCGTCTGACCATCGGTCTGTGGGTGGTGGCTGGTCGAGAGTCTTACGTCGATTTGTGCCAGTTGACAACACTTTTTCCAAAAATGAGAAATAAACTGGCTTCCCCGATCGGAGACTAGTATGGACGGGAATCCATGCAAACGGATGATATTGTCGAGGAATTCCTTGGCAAGAACAAAGGCTGAAGGTAATCCTTTCAACGGAATAAAGTGGGCCATTTTGGAAAATAAATCCACCACGACCAGAATAGTATTGTAACCATTACAAGAGGGCAGGTCCGTGATAAAATCTAGTGACAGGGTGTGCCAAGGTGCTGGTGGAATGTCTAAGGGCTGAATAAGACCGGCGGGTCTTGTCTTTTGACCTTTGTTTTGGGCACAAACGCCACAGGACATCACGAAAGATTTAATATCCTTTCGCCAGGAAGGCCACCAGAATTGTCGTTTAACCTTTTCCTCTGTTTTGGCAATGCCAGGATGTCCTTCCATCAGGGTATCATGATGATGGGAAATAACCAGTTCTTGCAATTCCTTTTCTGGCAAAAATAAGCATCCTTGGAAGTAAGGTAAGCCATCCTTGACTGAAAAGTTAGACCCCCTTTTGATCCAATCCTGCAAGGCTGAAGAGTCCAGGAATTGTTTCACTCGTGCTTGATTGTCTTCAAGGGTTTGTAAAGTGGTTATCCCCAAAATTCTTTGTTCGGGAATTATCGGCACAGGTTCTGAGTTTGTGTCTATTTCTTCCATTCCAATTCGGGATAGAGCGTCCGCCTTACCATTCTTATAGCCGGGACAGTAGGTGATTACAAAATCGAACTCAGCAAAGAACAAAGCCCATCAGAGCTGTCGAGACGATTGAGCCTTGGCAATTTTTAAATATTGTAAATTTCGGTGATCAGTGATCACGGTGATGGTATGCCGGGCGCCGAGGAGATAATGCCTCCAAGCCTTAAAGGCGGACTTAATGGCTAATAGTTCCTTATCGGTGATCGCATAATTTATCTCCGGCGGCGAGAACTTTCTGGACCAAAATGCTACGGGGTGTAGTTGGTTGGTTTCAGGGTCTCTCTGAGACAGGACAGCTCCCATGGCTAAGCTGGACGCGTCGGTTTCGACTATATATGGGAAATTGGGACGCGGGTGCTTCAAAATAGGTGCGGACGTGAACTTAGCTTTCAACTCCTGAAAGGCCTATTCGGCTTCCTCGGTCCATTAAAAACGTTTATTTTTTCGCAAGAGTGCAGTGATGGGTTGCACCACACGTGAAAACTCCGGGATAAACCTGCGATAAAAGTTGGCAAAACCAAGCATGCTTTGGACACCTTTCACCGAACTAGGTGATGGCCATTTGAGGATGGCATCCACTTTCCGTGAATCCATTCGGACCCCTTTAGGTGTCAGGATGAATCCAAGAAACTCAACCTCCGTGGTATGGAAAACACATTTTTCCAGCTTGGCAAACAGTTTGTGCTGGCGCAGTTTCTCTAGGACGGCCCCGACATGCTTTCTGTGATCAGATTCCAAAGAGGAGTACACAAGAATGTCATTGATATACACGACAACACAGACATCGATGAGTTCCCGAAGGACATCGTTCATGAAGAATTGGAAGGCTGCAGGCGCGTTGCACAACCCGAAAGGCATCACCTGGTATTCGAATAGTCCATATTTTGTACGGAAGGCCGTTTTCCATTCGTCGCCTTCTTTTACTCGTACCAGATGATAAGCCCCCCGGAGATCTAACTTGGTGTATACGCAAGCGTCCTTCACCTGGTCAAGGAGTTCAGGGATCAGAGGCAGAGGGTAACGATTTTTAACAGTTATCTGGTTCAATGCGCGGTAATCGATACAAGTTCTAAGGTCACCTTCTTTTTTAGGCTCGAAGAACAAAGCTGAGGATGCCGGGGACTTTGACGGGCGAATGAAACCATTGGCGAGGTATTGATCTAAATATTGTCTCAAATGCAGATTCTCTGGTTCAGTAAGGGCGTAAATCCTGCTACAAGGGGGTTGTGCACCGGGCACCAGATCGATTTGGCAATCGTACGATCTGTGGGGAGGTAACATGTTGGCCTGTTCCTTTTGGAAGACGTCCTGAAAGTCTTGGTACTCTGGAGGTAGTTGCACAGGGACAGAGGTTACTGATGCTAGATTAATCTTTGGATTTTCTGGGTAGCAGGTTTGTGCACAATCCGGGAAGGTTATTCTCTTCGCTCGCCAATCAATTCGAGGATTGTGTGTCTCTAACCAAGGGATTCCGAGAATAAGCTGAAACTGTGGAGCCTTGATTACATCAAACACAACTGCCTCCCGATGGCCATCCGGACCTACAAGTGTCACCTCAGCTGTGGAATGTGTTACCGGTCCAGAGGCAATTTCGGTTCCATCTACTGTGGTGATGACATCTTTGTTGGTTTTAGGACGCAGAGTGAGGTTTATCCTAGAGACCAATTCTCGATCCACATAGTTTCCTATAGCCCCGCTATCAATGTATGCCTTTATAGCATGCAACCGTTTAGGCTGTTCCGGATCTACGAGGACCATTGGCACAATGAAATGCGAGGTCTGAGAGTTAGTTTTCAAGCTCGGCAAGCGGACCCCTACACTTGCCGGGTGTGGTCGTTTCCCGATACAGAGTTTCCATGGATTTTATCAGCGGCTCCTACCACCTTCTTGGGCGGCTTAACCGGGCAATCTCGTAGAAAGTGTCCAGAGGACCCACAATAAAGGCATAATTGCATCTGTCGTCTTCTTTCCCGTTCTTTTTGAGTTAGGGGTCCTTTAACCCCTCCGATTTGCATAGGCTCCGAGCCATCAGCCCCCTTGGGGTTAGCGTGGGTCTTGGCCAACACCCGGCTTTCAAACTTGGACCGATCTGCTTTTCTGTTTTGCAGCCTGTGATCCAATTGGACCACTAAGTCTATATATTCAGTGCATTCTTGGGGCGGATTTACAACTTGTGCCAGGACATCTTTAAGTTCTCCGCGTAGACCATGATAGAATAACGTGATTCTTTTATCCTCTGGCCAACCAGTTTCCACAATTAGTCTATTGAAGGTTGCAATGTAGGATAGAAGGTCTTGATTGTCCTGTCGCAGAGATAGAAGTTCGTCATCCAGAGCCTGTCCCTGGGAGTGTCGAGCAAATAACCTTTCCATGCTTGTTTGAAATCCTTGAAAATCACGAAGAATCGGGTCATCTTGAGTTACCAGTGGGACTGACCAATCGGCAGCACAGCCGCTGAGATATGACAACACAAAGGCTACCTTGGTCTGATCATTAGGGAAGGCCCCAGGTCTGCATAGGAAGTGCAAACGACACTGATTCATGAATACGGCGAATCGTTTGGGGTCCCCAGCAAAGCGTTCAGGTGGGGCCAGCGGCATGTTTCCAGGTAGATTAATATGCACCGGGTTACTGGAAACCACAGGAGCGGGGTTCCCTCCGGAACCGGGTAAAGGAGTTTGTCCAGCTTGACCTTGCAAAAGCTGTCTAGCCAGGTCATCAGCTCTATCCTTTATTACAATCACTTCCCTCCTGAGGGCACTAGTCTCTTGACGAGCGGCGTGTACTTCGGCCCGTAATTCCCCCAGTAATTGGGCCAACTGGTCAGTTTCGGAAGTTTCCATAGCGCCTGGGTGGGAATTTGTAGGAAGGCTTCGCGTTCTGTAACGCTCACCTGGTTCCCACGGGGGCGCTGGTCTAGTCTGGATTGCTGTGGCCTCTTCTAGCGTGCTGCGCATGACCCGGAACACCGATTGGACAGGACCTCCAAATCGTGCTTGCCTGGCCCGTAGGAATATCCTTCTGCAGATGAGAAAGGGGATTGACAGTCTGCAGAATAGTGTGCTAGCTCCCCCCTTTCCTCCTTCGTTCCTCTCTAACTTCCTCCAAACCCCGGTTTAAGCTCACCTTATGATTTGGAAGGATGAACTCTCCATCCTGCTTCTGGTGCAGGGGCGCGCGTTCGTCCAGTTACTTCACTGGTTTTCAGAATGGCACTGGCAAAATCCACTTGACTTTCCTGAGCGATGCGCCGTAATTATGAAAGTTCAAAGTTCAAGTGAGGCCCCCTTTATGTTGTCTTTCTAACCTGTGATCTGTCCTTTATTTCAGGTGCAGACTGAAGGCGATGCGTCGAGGGGTTAAACTGCCGAGGTGAGTAGTGATGAGGGCGATCCCTCTAAATGTCCTTATCATTCCCCAGAAATGTCTCTTGTCCTTTCCCCATAGGGGCCGGGGTACGGTACCTGCCAACGGGGCGGCGCCGACCCGAAATGTGGAAGAAAAGCCGGTAAGTATTATGGCTGTTAATCAGGCTTTCCTTCTGTGTTCCTTCTGCTCACCTTTTGTTTCTTCCTCTCTCCTCTAGGTGCAGAGATGTGGCGTCCGATGCTGACAGCCGCGATGGAGCCGGGAGATGTCTCGAGGACAGGTGAGTGAAGCGTGGCGCTGCAGCGAGCAACGCAATGCTTTTAAATGGAAGTCTTTCTTCAGGGATGCTGGCGAGAAGATTCCGAATGCAGGTAAGAAGTTTGAAATAGTCCTTGGTTTTCACCTTTCTCTTCTCTTCCTTCCTTGCAGGTCTTCCAGGTTCGAGGCGGGCGTGGCTGGAGTCCAGGAGCAGGAGCAGACACGGTGAGCGTTAAGCTGCAGGAAGCAGAACAACGCGAAGCATGAGCTGCTGTCTGGGCGTGGCTTAAATAGCCTCCAAAGAAGTCCCAGGTATGTATCCTTCCCCAACTATGTATGCATCCTTCCCTGGCCACGCCCGAGTGGAAAAAATAGTCCCTATGAAAAATTAGTCCCTTTCAGGTCTCAGGAAGGCCTGAAGCGTGCAGCATGGTCTGCATCAGGTAAGTGCATAAAACACCTCCCTTTATGAGCCTGGCGCCTATGGCACCAGGACTGATGTCCAACATGAGCCTGGTGCCAAAGGCGCCAGGACTGAGTCCAAAGAGCCCCTATAAAGGGCAGCTGGGCTTTTACCCGAGGGCATGATGCCTGCTTCCGGGGGTGCTGGGCCTGGCCTGGTGCTCCGGGGGTAGGCATCATGACACAAAGGAGGACAGAAAGAAATGTCCAGCAACTCCGGATACCACATTCTCTGGGCCCAGTCCGGAGCGATCAGAATAAACGTGGTTCGACGGGAATGCATAAAGAAGTTTGCATTTCCATTCGAACAGTGCGTTGCCAGAGCACCCTGACAAGGAAATTCCCAATAGTAGAATAGCTTGCACTTCTTGTTCACACAGGAAGCAAAGCAATCCACTTGAGGAGTTCCCAAACAAAGAAGATCCCCCTGGAACCTCCTGAGTGAGCTCCCACTCATGGAAGGCCAACTGAGACAATGCTCCAGGTATCCGTTGTGACATTCTCCTTTCTGGCAAGATGGCCAGTTGTCAGAGAGCCGCTGTTCACCAGAGCCCAAAACGACAGTGGTAATGCTTCTCTTCATGGCGACAAGGACCCCACACCACCCCACTTGTTGGGGTAGCGCATGGCCACTGTGTTATCCGTCAGGAACAGTACATACTGGCATTTCACAGAGGGGAGGAAGGTGATTAGGGCCAGCCTGATCTCTCCCAGCTCCAAACAATTGATATGTTCCAGACACTGAGGGAAACCAGAGTCTGCTCACTGGCCGTTCCGACAGGTGAACGACGCAGCCTGTCAGATACATCGGTGACCACTGTCACTTGAGGCCAGACTTGACAAAACAACATGCCTCTCAACAAGTTGTCTCTCATGGCCCACCATGCAAGATCCTGAGCCACCTGCTCTGAAGCCTGATGACGGTCTGACATGAAGCCTTGAAATTGCGATCATTGGCTACTGAGGGGCCACTGAAGCGATCTCAGGCACAGCCTCGCCTCCGGAACCACTAGGATGCAGGAGGCCATGAGGCCTAGTAGGTGCAGAAAAGCTGAGGCTGGGATTTGCCCTTGAGATTGGAGGACATTGACCATTTGATAGGCGTTCGCCACTCGGTCTTCGAGCGGGAATGCCCTGCCCAAGACCACTCTGATAAACTGGAGGGACTGGGACAGCAAAACCAAAGACTGACATTCAGGGAACAGTCCAAGCTGTTCAACAAACTGCATGTGCTGATGTTGGCCCAGCACAAACCTCAGGTACTTCCTCTACTTCTGATGGATAGGCACATGGAATTAGGCATCCTGAAGGCCCAGTGATACCAACCACTCCTGCAGATCGAGGGCTTGCAGGATTTGGGCTAAACTAACCATCTTGAATTTGCCCTTATGCAGGAACAAATTCAGCAGTCGCAGATCCCTTCTTGGACACAAACCCTGTTCTTCTTCGTACCAGAGAATAGGTGGAATACATACCCTTGTCTGGTTCAGAGTGTGGTACAAGATCTATCAAGCTCTCTGAGAGAAGCTGAAGGATCTCCTCTAGGAGGATGAGATACAGAGGCAAGGTGTTGGTGTGAGGGATATGGTGTTGAGGATGTTGCAAGAGAGGGAGGCAGTAGCCGTGTTGAATTACCTGCAGGGCCCAACTATCAGACGTGGTCTTGGACCAATCGTGCTGAACAGGAAAGCCTCCCCTTCACAGGGGAATTGTGGCAGAAGATGTCACATAGGTTTTGCCCCTTGTGGTGCAGAGGAGACGGTGACCGCAGCTGCTCCTCCTCTGGAGGCATCTTTAACTGTACCCCTTGGAAAGCGTCTTCCTTGCAGCCTTAATGGGGTGCCTAGCCTTGACTTTGCGGGACATAGGAGTCTGACCGAAGAAAATCTGGACCCCTTGCCGAAGGCACTGAGGGTTGTTGTACACCTAGACCCAAGAACTTTGCTGTAACCTTTGACGACTGAAATGTCTGGAGGGAGTCATAAGCTTTTGCCCCAAACACTTTCTGTCCATCAAAAGGCATGTCCAGGAGTTTACCTAAACCCCCTCGACCAAGAGTGACACCCAACCACTGTGCTCGTGGCCATGGATCTACCGACACAATCAGCTGTGTCCAGTCCAGACTGCAGCATCCGACGAGAGGCTTCCCTGCCATCCGTTACTATAGACATGAAGAACTACCACAATTGCACAAAGGGTGAGACTGCCTGATGCAAAAATGTTCTGCCTCCAAGTGTCCAGCGGTTTCCTCTCCCTGTCAGGTGGAAGAGAAGGAAAGGTGGATAACTTCAGGTTTGCAGTCATGGCCTGAAACACTAAGCTATCGGAAGAGGCATGAGTAGACAAGAAGGCCGAATCCGAGGGAGAGTGAACAATGCTTTTTAGCCAGCTCCCTGTCAATGGCAGGTGCTGAGGCAGGCCTCTCCAACACCTTTAGTATGGGGGGCCTCCACTGCCACATTGAAGGGTAGCAGTGTTTCCCTCTTGGGCACTTCAACCAGGATGCCTGTAAATTTTAAATGAATCTTGAGCCTGGGTGGAACAGAAAGCCCTAGGGTCTCAGCCACCTAATCTATCAGCCTGGGGGCTGAAAGAATGTCCATCTCAGAGGAGGTATCTAGAACATTTGCCTCCTGGAGATCTGAGGCCAGTCCCCTGGCCATCTTTGCCTTTCTCATAGGGAAGACGTTCATCGCTGGAGATCAAAGGTTCCAACCCAAAGCGCACCTGGTCTTCCTCTTCGTCAGAGATGTCAAACATATGGGACATGAAGGGTTTCAAAGCAAGAGGGGCATATTTCAGACAGGCCCCAGTGCCTGTGTCACAGACACCAAAGACGAAACCAGCGCTGACATCTCAATGCCGAAAGGAGTGTCTGGCAGCATTGGAGAACTCTGTTTCCCTTAGAATCCAGCCCGAGATTGAAGGCGTGTGCGGGCCTGATCCCCAGCAGGAACTCTGTTGGTCCCAGAAGACGGAGTGGGTCCCATCGGTACTGACGCCAACAGCGCTAAAGCAGTCAATGCCTTGGTGTCTAGCATCTTAAGGCAAAATTGTTCCCATTACTCCAAGATTGGGTACTGGGTCGGAAAGGTACCCAAGACGTCATTTGTGGAGAGTCTCTGGAGGGATGGCTCTTCTTTGAAGAGGAGATAGTATGCCGGTGCAAGGATCAGCTCGAAGAGTGGGATCTCGTGGGATGCTGCTGCGTCGTCTTATTCTTTTTTATTTGCATGGAGGCAATCCCTCCTCGGATTTGTGTTACGCGACATGCAACCTCGAACGAGACCGCATGACTTTGCCCTTTGTTTTGTGGATATACGTGAAGATCTTAGCTGCCCATTCCTGGTGGGCTTTCAGGTGTATGGCATGACACGACCCGCAATTCTGGGTGTTGTGCTCTTTGCCCAAGCAGTAGAGGCAAACCCGGTGCAGATCCGAAACCAACATCTGTCTGCAGTAATACGCTCATGGCTTGAAGCCTGCGGCCTTCCTGTGGTTAGGCATAGCAAAGAAGAAAACAAAAAAGGCTTGACAAGCAGATTCCTGAAGCGAACAGAGCACGCAGAAAAAAGGAACTGCGCGAAGGCCGCGAGGCACATACAGGCGTCGGACAGAACCGATGTGGAGGAAAAGTTTCCAAAGAGCAGCTGCACTGTGGATAGGAATATCAGATGAAGAATCCGTGGGAGGAAGGAATCCATTAGAAACTCAAATTAGTTCAGATTTGAAAAGTACTAGGTGTGGTCATCATCGATGTCCATCAATCTGCAGCCTTAAGATTTATCTCTGTAGCCTCTTCCCAGGCTCCTTGCACACTGAAAACCCATCCAAACCCCACCACCCCGACCCAATACGCTGATACTTCCATCACCAATGTTATGCTATGACCATCTCCCAGCAAGCTGACTGGATTGCGGTCAAGCACAGTCCTAGCTTGGGCTACACTGCCATAGCGGTCTCATCCATGCAGTGCTCCCTTTTTGACCGTCATACCATGGCCGAGAGCAACATCATTTTAGGGTGCCCCGAGCTACAAGTTGTGAATCACTGATGTGGAGTGTAAGTTTAATTTTTATAATGCAAGCCCCATGATGCAGGACGAACAAGCCCTCCACATTTAAAAGCAAATGGTAGGGAAAAAAAACTATATAACATGATTTTCACAAAAGGTTCTTCTGTGCAGTTAGAACTGCGATTTTTCGAAAGCAGGTGTCATGGGCACATAAATGCACATTCTGCAAATATCAGGTTATATTTTTTGGCAATACGTGTATTTATGGATATTTCTAGGAACTGTGGACAGTTTTTTGCTGTTTTGGACATCGGTTTATGGGGGCTAAAAGATTTGTTTTAAAAAAAATGGCTCAAAACCTTTGAATATTACTACATATAACCAACCCCTCAGCAAGGATAAACAAAAGTCAGCCAAAAAATGATGTTGCTCTTAAAGGCAACATTCTACAATGTTACCCTGGCTTCTAGAAAATGGCTGATGCTATAACAGTCTTAGCTCTATGATGCACTCGACATGCATCAAAAGGCTGCTGCAAGCGTCCTTCTATTATGTAACTGCAATGGGTCTAGCATGAGATAAAGGTCTTTATAAACAGACTGTTCTTTTGTGGTTCGACATGCACTGAAGCAGTTCTTTCACTAATATTATACCTATCCAATTTTTTGTCATCACAGACACCATCTTATTCTTAATCAAGAATAAATCACAATCACTGTATTAAATTGTTCAAAAATGAATCACTGTCAATTACAAAAAAATTTTTATAAAGGTTTTTTATCTAAAACATTTCAATACCTGTGCTTTACTCTTACATACAATGTTGGTGACACTTCATAGTTGTCCTATAAATTCCCTCATATTAACCATGCAGCAATGTAGTATTGTCTTAGTTGCTGCTAAGTTTAATATCAACTTTGTCAATATTTTTGAGTAATTTTCCTGCTCCTAAGATGTACAACATGTGTTCATCATATTTCATTCACCACATGTTTCAGTTCCTGTCTATCTTTTATAATGGAACTTTCCCCAGGAGGCTAAGTTACACCATCATATGTATTTCTACAGCAGCCATTATATTTATAAGTAAAGCATCCGTCATTCTATCTCTTCTTAGTGGGTTTTGATTGAATTGCTAGCGCAGCTAAAAAAATAAAAAAAATAAAAAAACAATTTCTTGTGGGAATCTGCAATGACATAATAGGCGGCGAATCATAAATAATCTCCATCTAATATTATAATTATTTCAATGCTACTAATAATACGGAAGAATAATCATAATTACCCTAATTGCACTTGATTATCAAATTATCCAAATTTGATGTTCGCATCTGCTCACCTATAAACATAAATAAGCGGTTTTTAAGCTTGGATGTAAGGTAACTTTTTATTTAAAAAATTGTAATTGAAGGGGATTAATGTTCAAATGATTATTCATTATTCATTTATTCATGATTAAGAATAAGATGGTATCTGTGAAGACGCAAAATGTGATAGGTGTAATATTAATGATTATGCCGTTTTTCGGGATTAACCTATCCATGTTGTAAATTCCGGTATCCTCCATTTATATATTTTGAAGCAGTTCTCACCATCCATGAGAGTTTGAGGAGTGGTTGGCACAACCAGTGTTTACAATGCACAAAACATATCTATTCATCAAAAGACTCAAAAGGTATAATTTGGTGAGGATCTTGAGTGATTATGGTCATGAATGGCCTTCTAAGGAAATCAGAATTAGATGTTTTACCACCTTTGCCTTTGAATGTGTCAATCAAAACAAATATTTAATATATAAAAAACATGAAACCTACAAATACCCAATTATAAAAACAGGAAGAATAATTTTTCCTCAAACAGCTGCTCACTTCAGGGGAGTCTATGCAACATTGTTTCTTGAGGCACATGGTTTGGTTTGATAAGGTAGGTAGCTGATCGTGTGCCTCGAAAACTGGAATACTATCTGGAATACTGCAATTTGGTTGCTCATGGGAATAATCTTACCTGATCAAAAAGCACTCTGTTTACAAACAAAGTATTATCTGGCTTAGCTAACTGCCGTGCAAGGAAGGTGAAAAGGCACCCAACTTGAGATGGAGTGAAATCCGAATTATCCACCATAACCTAAAAGTTAAAGATCACACTGTTAGTGCAGATAGAGTGTCTGGTAAAAATGTACAAATATAAAGAACTCATAAGGATCAACTCTAGTGTTACTTTTGGAGAGAGACTAGTGGATCTACAAAGAAGAAATTGTAGTAACTCTGATTTACTGGACTTTTTCACATTATATAATAGTATTTAATTTAAAAGAGGCAGAACAGCAGAATTCATCATCACATCAAAGTGTGGTCAAGAATCAGAAGGCAAGAATCGGGTGAAATCAGAAATGTCCAACAAATATGAATCAATAGTAAAACATACAATAGTCAACAGAATATTCACATCTATTCCATCCACACTCCTCCCAACTGAATGTAAAATATATACTCAAATCCTTCATAGATCTAATAATGCATGCCAACTCAGCTCACTCAGTTGTTGCAAGACAAGTCATTCTCCCGATTGAACCCGCAACCTTGAATTTCCTTTTCTCTTCAAGTTCTTTGAGGTAGGTTTATGCCCCATCATCAGCACCTTTTGTAGCCATAGTTTATTAAAGTTGTTCAGTCGGAGGAGGCCACCAGGGGGCGCACAGGCAATGGCTGCCTGAGTGTACAGCCCCCACCGAAGCCTGGCAGTTACAGGGGATTGAGCCCCCCCAGAACCCTCCCAGGTGGTCCCAACTCGACGGATTGGCGTGGTGACCCCCAGGAGAACAAAAGAGCTGCACTCGTCAGGTGAGCGGGTGGGGGTGAGGAGACCTTCTCGCAAGCGACACAGGCGGGTAGGGGTTCCTGGATCCTCACCTGGAACGCGAGCACGCCGGCCATTGCCAAGGAGGGATCAGAAGACACCGGATGGGGACGGCGAGACGGCGCTGCCGGGTCCTTCGCCCAAAGTGAGCACCCCTGGGGCCAGTGCCCATGGCCACAGCTGAATATTCTGTCCCCCCCTGGGCCACGGAGAAAGCACTGACAGTCTCGGGGGAATCCGGGTGCGAGGCCCCCGCCCGGTGTTGGTGGGGCGTGTGCCCACCCGGAAACAACCCCTCTTCCCCCCGGGGGCCAAAGTGCGGACGGTTGTCATTAAGCCGTGGGCAGGGACCACGGTGCCCTGCCCCGTGGGAAGGGCCCTCCCGACCTGGTCATACGGACTCAGCTGCCCAGATCAACCACAACGAGGAGGCCAAAAGGTTTCCCCGACTGCCACGGCGAAGCTGGACTGGGTGAGAGGCCCCCGCCCGGTGACGGTGGGGCGTGTGCCCGCCCAATAACGACCCCCCTGTAGCAGCATAGGCATACCACAGTCAGGTGGTGGAGGGCCTTATCCCGGTCCCCCCCCCCTTTTCACGAGCCCCCTCTGGGAGCCCCAGGAAGGAGATCACCGGCCGACCCGAGAGGGGTTCCTCGGTCCCCGCCGGGGCCGCAAAGGTCTCAGCGGCGGGGCACAGGGGGTGACCAGATGAACTGGCGGGAAACCTTGAAGGAATTTCGCTTACAGGAGGCAGCAAGTAGCAACAAAGGTACGAGCCTCAATAGAGAAATGGCCCAGTCGGAGGCCCCGGCACCTTCCACAGTGGCAATGGAAAGGGGTTTTGCCTCAATTCTGCAGGAAATCAGGGACATGCGCTCTGACATCGCCCAGTAATTCGAAAAAAATGGACCAAAGGGTGGACAAGGTCGAGGACAGACTGTTACAGGTGGAGACCAACCAATCAACATCAGCGGCCCAAGAAATACAAATAGACATGAGGCTGGCTGCCCTGGAGAAGAGGGCCGAGGAACGGGCCAGGCAGATGGATGACTTCGAAAACAGGGAAAGGAGGAACAACCTCAGAATTTTTGGGGTACCCGAATTGGAAGGAGAAACGGAGAGAGACATCACCCGAGCAGTGAGAGACATCATCACCCTCCTGTTTGCAGAAGAGATGACAAGGGAACTCACATTCGATAGGGTGCACAGGGCAGGGGGTAGAGCAGGGGGCCCCCGGTTAATTTTGGTCCGGTTCCACTACTATTCGGAAAAGACAAAAGTGCTGGAGGAGGCCAGGAAGGCCCGGGAGATCACCTACAATAATACCCAGATTTCAATGTACCAGGATCTCTCCGCCTACACACTGGCCAAACGCAGAATGTGCCACCCCCTAACGCAACTGCTCAGAGAGAAGGGGGTGGGCTACAGATGGGGCTACCCCTTCTCCCTGGCTTTCGAATATATGGGTCAACGGTCAACTCTGATCACGGAAGATGACATACGGGGAGCCGTCCAAGATTACATAGCGGATTCGAACCCCCGGAGGGGCCCATCAGGGCCGGAGATGGACAGACCAAGTGGCCCTGGCCCGTCGGGAAACAGGAGAAGGAAAACTGGCGCGAGGAAATTCAGAAAAATGAATACTCCGTCACCAGCGAAGGACGGAGAGCAGAACGACTCTGAGGACTAAGGACGGGGGCGACCGGTCAAGTTTTGGAATGAGGAATGAAGACTCAGAGGTTCTACCGCTAACAGCGTCCCCATGAACAGCAAGTATAAGGGGTCCATAGAGGGGACAATGCAGCAGGGAGGGAGAGGGGGCTCAAAGCGATGAGCACTACATGAAACGCCAGGCCGAGGTGGGCAGGCTGGTGGTTCGGCCAACAGCCAGTGATGGCATAACTAATTGGCTGGACACCGGGGAGGGGGAAGAGGGTGTGCAGGAAAGTTGCGGTTGTTAGGGGTTGGGACTGGGGAACAGTTTGGGAAATGTTTTAGGCCAAGGGAGGGGTGGGGGGAGAGGGGGAGCACATAATGAAACTAAGGGAACGTGCAAGGAGGGGTGAAGTGAAGATGTTGACAGAGAGAGAAGATAACTTAGATAATGGCTGAAAGACTGCCGGCCCTGGGAGTGGGTTCCCTCAACGTACGGGGTCTGAACACCCCCACAAAGAGGTCCCTGGTCTGTAGTGAATTTAGAAGGGCGAACCTTGACCTTCTCTTCTTACAAGAGACTCACTGGGCACGGGGGAAGGAGCCCAAAATGCGGGGGGGAGGAATTGGGGAGGTTTTCTGTGCATCCCACAAGGGCAAAAAAAGAGGGGTGGCTATTCTATTAGCAAGGAATGTTGGCTTTGAAAAAGAGGCCATACTGAAAGACCCAGAGGGCCGTTACTTCCAGATACGGGGTTCCTGCAGGGCGCTCCACTTACCGAATGAAGGTCAAGCTCAATTCTGGGAAGAGGTGAGGGATAGACTCAAGCTCTTTGTCCAAGGCACGATGGTGGTGGGGGGCGGGGGGGGGGACTACAACATGGTCCTGGACCCAACCCAGGATAGGAAACGCGCTGTCCCCAGATCTCCAGGGCAGCAGACGAGACCATGGCACGAAACTTCCAAAGGGTTAACTCAGAATTGGGTCTGGTGGACACAATCCCGACCCCCAGGACGGGCGCCCCCTCTTTCATATGTTATTCAGCCATCGACACGTCATTTTCTATAATAGACTACATTTTAGTGGATGAGACCCTGCACCCATTCGTCACTGGCTACAGGGTCGACCCCGTCCCCTGGTCGGACCACGACCTGGTCCGCGTCACTGTAGCAAGGGGATGGCTAAGCGATCGCAGGGGACGATGGAAATGTAACGACTCCTTGCTGAAGGACGAGGTCCACGCACAGGAGGCGCTCGACGCCATAACGGAATTCTTCGAGCTCAATGACAATGGGGAGGTAGGCCCGCACACCCTATGGGATGCTTTTAAGGCAACCCTAAGGGGAGTCCTCATCAAAAAGGGAGCCCAGAACAAAAGAGAAAGGGAAGCCCAGGAGAAGTCTCAGAGAGAAAATAGCCCAACTCCAGCAGGGGGGCCCCCCAGCAGAACCCTTAAAACGCGATCAGGTAACCGCCCTGGACGGCTGTAGGCTCCAGTTAAAGGACCTCCTCCTGCACAAAACAGAAAGGAGTCTCCAGCTGGTTAAGCAAAAGTATTATGAAAAGGGGGACAGGATGGACAGGATTCTAGCCTGGAAACTGAGGGAGGTACAGAGAAGTAGAATGGTGAAAGCAGTGAAGAGGGGTCAAGAGACCATGACATGTCCCACATAGGAGATTTCCAACTTTATTTCTGCGCGGCCCAGTTGCGTATCCTCCTAGAGCACATGAGGGAGGGGATGGAAACCTATTGGTCCTATTTGGAAGACATGGACGCCCACCCTCTTAAAGTCTGAGACCTCTTGTGGGTCCCAGGCAGGTTCATCCTGAATAGACTTAAATCCCACCCAACACTGGGAGTTCTCTGGGCAATCTGGAAGGAGGGCTCCCTGATGTCCTCACTCTGGGGACACCCCCTCAAACTGGGAAGTAGGGGGTTCCGCAATGCACAGGCCTGGTCCGACTCGGGAATGGAGTGGACGGGGCAGATGTTCAGGGAAGGGGAATTCCTAACATATGAGGAATTGAGAGACGCTCTCGGGCAGGGGTCTCTCTCCATATTTGAATACCTCCGCCTGAAGGGTATTCTCTGTGACCAGTCATGGGGCCAAAATTTGAAGAGACAGCTGACCCCCTTTGAGAAACTACTAGACACAGCGACTTCAAGGAAGGGGGCGGTGTCCGGGATGTACAAAATCCTGAACACTATCAACCTAGTGGAGAGGAGGGGTTTCCTCTCATTCTGGAACGATTTAGCAGGAGAGGTCATCTCGAAGGACGCCCGGTCAAGGATATTTAAAATAGCATTCCATGGGAACTTATTCACAGCAGATATGGAACACAATTTTAAGATTCTGCATCAGTGGCATAGGGACCCCGTGAAGTTGTCAAAGATGTTCTCAGGGGTATCCCCCGAATGCCCAAAGGGCTTTGACCAGGCGGGAACGAGGGGCCACATGTGGTGCCACTGCCCAAAAGTACAGGTTTATTGGGAGAAGGTAAGGCGCTGGATTGCTGAAGTCTCAGAGGAATTGCTCCCCCAGAACCCTCTGACAATGTTGCTGGGTCTCCCTCCGGAGGATACGGAAATACACAGGTACCCTAGAATGTGGGAAACAATGCTGAGGGAGGGCAGGGTGGCCCTGCCGCAGAAATGGAAGAGCCTGGAGAACCCCTCAAAGGAGGACTGGATGAAAAAAGTAAAGAATATGTTCTTAATGGACAAACTAACGGCAATGAAGAACAATGACTCTGGCTCATTCCAAGCGAACTGGTATGGGGTGCAGCAGACCTGGGGATGGGACATTCACTGATGCCCGGTAGGGACCCGGGCGGGGGCGGGCGGGGATGGGGTTAGGGATGAACTAAAAATGGAACGAGAGCCCATGGCCCGGGGGACGGTGGTCGAATTACAGCCAGAGAAGAAGTAAACGTCCACATTTACTCCCAAACTCCGGACACAAAAGAGCATTCTAGGAGACTCACAAACTTATGGTTCAAGTTTGAATAAGTTTTCAGGGGGGTGGGTATGTATTGGGGTGAGGGGTGGAGGGGAGGGAGCAGTGTCTATTGGGCCAACCGAATGTATATCCTTTGAACATGCATCAAGCCCGTTTGTTATATTAGGAAAATGCTAATAAAACCAAAGTTTCAAAAAAAAAAAAAGTTGCTCAGTCATTGGTAGGGACATTCGTTAGAGTAGCAGCAATGGGGAGAGTCTCCACTGGATACCTAGAACACGTGTAATACTCTTGCAGACCTTTTTCCCAGTCATGTTTTACCAGATTACTATCCAAAAACATGTTCGAGTAAGTGGATGGGATTGCACAAAATTCTAGCAAGCAGGAGAATATAGAAGCCTGAGCCTATGCATCTTTACTTGGGTCCAATATTGCCTAAAGCAAGTTGACAGACTGGTACAGTTAATTGACTCTTCTCTTTCCAGGAGCAGCAATGTCCGCTTTTCAAATTTGGGGACAACATGGTCTGAATTTGTTGGACCTAATTGAATTAATTTCTGGAAAAAACTTCTACAGTTAATTATAACGGCAGCCACAGAGATGATTATAATTGAACTTGACCTATAGAGCTTGGATTATAGTGCTATTTATCTTCACTGGGTCCACACATTAAAAACAAGATATATGATGAAAAAGACCTCACTGGCCAATGAGGCTACCCTTTTTTTTTATTGGTTAAAAAACAATTAACCTTTAAAAACATACATATGAAATAAATCAAGAAAAAAAATACATAAAAAAGAATACAAATGTATATATTCCTATTCATGTGCCTATTCATAATAATTATGCAAAAGAATTTCTTTTAAACTTTCAAATAAAAGAAAATTAAACAGTAGTAAACTTCGAGATTACTGTCCATATTCAAAGCTCACAAAAAAGTCACAACTGCTATAACCACAGATGTAGTGGATACAGATAAAGAGTACTTCCATATAGCGTCTGAATCACTATTATTGAACCTATGCACATTTTCTAAAAACAAGTCCCTGCAAATCCTTGAACAGCGCTGCAATCAATTAGCAAGTGTTTTATTGTTTCGATCTTGACCATGCCTACAAAAGAGAGACTGCTCCTTTACCCATATCGAACCAAGATCTCCTTTGTGTAAAGCAGTTCCACCTAAACCTTATAAAAAGATGGCAGGTATGTTTATCAGGGTAAAATGACAAAACAGGGGCCAATGTGCCTCGCTTTTGTGATCCCCCTTAAGGTGGCCCATCGAGGAATAATGATGAAATTCCTCTACAGTGTGCACCCAGTCTAAGGACCTCATCACGAGTTGGCCGGAATCTCGGCTTTAATAGCTGCCCTGCCACCACCACTCTATCCATTCATCTCCAAGGTTTCTTACGATCTTCCTTCTGCCAGTCTCTAATAATTCTAATTTGGGCCGCTAGATAGTACACCCTAAAGTCCGGCACGCCCATTCCCCCGGTAACAAGGGGTCCTCATAAGAGACGCTGCCAACCTCGGTTTCTTCCGGTTCCATATAAACCTGCTTGTGATCTTGTGTAAGTGCCCTGAAGAAGCTATGTGGGACTATGGTTGGAACGGTCGTTAAATGGTATAAAAGCTGAGGTAGAACCACCATCTTTAGTACATTAATGCGTCCAAGCCAGGAAATGTTTAGGGGACCCCAGTCAACCAGTTTTGATTTAATTTTCTGTATCAGGGGAACATAATTTGCCCTAAATAGTTCTCCTAGTGTCCTGGTAAGGTACACTCCATGGTATTAATGTGCTTAGCAGCCCATCTGAAGGCGTAGGTGTTCCTGATGTATCTCTCAGTGGATGGTGTTAGCCCCAGGCTGAGAATTTCTTATTTGCTTGGGTTGATCATCAGCCCTGCAACCTGTCCAAATTGATCCAGTTCATAGCAGAGCACTGGGAGAGACACCTTTGGGTCTATCAACGTGAGGAGCAAATCGTCTGCAAAGGCAGTTACTTTATGCCCTTGCCCCCCAAACGGTATACCCTTTATATTTTCTGCCTCCCAGATTGCTGTTAAAAAAGGCTCCAAGTGGAGAGCCTACAGCAGTGGGGAGAGTGGGCAGCCTTGTTTGGTACCTCGCTCTACCTGCACCGGACCTGATATACTCCCATTAATTGCCAGTCTAAGGGTCACATTTTTGATAATTGGCCATTACCCGAGCTATAAATTTAGGGCCAAACCCCATCCTATGCATCGTGGCGAAGAGGAAGCTCCACTCCACCCGATCAAATGCCTTTTCGGCATCTATTGCCAGGAGGAAAGCCGAAACCCCCCCTTCTGTGAGCTTTTTCCCTCAGGTGAACTATCCTCCTTACGTTATCGGCCGTCTGGCGACCCCTTATAAAACCCGCTTGATCTGCCTGGACAATTGTGGGCATAATGGAGTCCAATCTGGATGCCAACACCTTATTATATAGCTTGGAGTTGACATTTATTAAAGCGATCGGACGGTACGCCCCACACTGCACCGGATCCTTTCCTTTCATATGTATAAGAACCACCTTTGCCTCCTCCATTGACTTTGGCAGAACCCCAGTCTCTCCTATATGATTAAACAATCTAGTGAGATGGGGATCAGGACTTCCTTATGCAGCTTATAAAATTCAGCTACAAACCCATCCGGCTACGGAGCTTTATTAGTTGTTAGGGTAGACACCACCTTTCTGACCTCGTCTGCTGTTCTCTCCCTTTCCAACCTTTCCCTGTCTTCTTCCGTTATAGCTAGGAGATTGACCCTTTTTAACTAGCTCTCATGTGCGCTAGGATCCGGTTTGCATGAGGTATAGAGGTTTGTGCAGAATTTGCGGAACTCCCTCCATCTCACTATTAGAGGTGAACGTCTGGGCCCCTTCTCCCCTGATTTTCAAGATCGTTCTATCCCTTTATTCTCTGTGGAGCATCCTGGCTAGCAGGCGATCTGTTGTGTTTGCTTTAACATAATATTTTTGCCGCAGGCGAAGCAGATTCCTTTCTGCTTGTCTAGATTGGATGAGGTTCAGCTGGGCTCTAAGTATGCAAACCTTTCTTTCAATAGCCCTCGTTTGCTTCCCAGCCATCTGTTCCATTGCTTCCTTAAGCCTATTGCCCAACCGCTCCTCGTCTAGTCGCATCTCCCTTTCCCTTCTTGATTTAATCGCTATGATTCTACCCCTAATCGTGACCTTAAGGGCATCCCACCATATCTGTGGTGAGGTGTCCCCCCATCTATTGTAAGTGACGAAGTCTACAAGTCCCTTTGCTAGAATAGGGTCTTTAAAGAGAGTGGTAGGATACCTCCATTTCCACAGCCCAGGGGCCCCTTTGGTCTAGTGATCACCAATAGGACTGGGGCATGATCTGAGAGTGAGATGGGACCCAGTGAGATGTCTATCACCTTCCCTAAGAGAGAGCTAGATACCCAGGCATAATCAATACGTGAATGTATTTTATGTGCATGGGAGTAGAACGTGAATCCGGGCGTGTCTCCCTGAATTTCTCTCCAAGCATCCACCAGCACCAAGTCCCTCATTTTCGCTTTTAAGTTTTCCGAGGGGCCACCCTGCGATCCCCAGAGCACCCTACTCCTGTCCCTATGGGGTTCCCATGTCATGTTAAAATCCCCTGTTAATATGATACGGCCAGCAGCGAAATTGCTCAATTTGGTGAGGACTTTTATCATAAATGGGTCCTGACCAGTGTTGGGCGCATACATTTTTGCAACTGTATAGACCTCTCCTCTGCCCTCCAAAATCACTGCCAGGTACCTGCCCTGAGAGTCTCGCTGCAAGTCCTTAACCGTCAAATCTCCCCTTCTTTTTTGATCCCAAAGAAAGACGGGGGGATTGAGACCCATCATGGACTTACGTTGGTTGGACACACTTCTTCTGAAGGACAAGTTCAAGATGGTGACTCTTTCTCAAGTCCTCCAGGCCCTTCACCTTCAGGATTGGTTGGTGTCTCTGGACCTCAAGGATGCTTACTTTAATGTGCCGATCCATCCCGCGCACAGGAACAACTGAGGTTTGCGGCTGGCGACTCGCACTTTCAGTTTCGGGTCCTGCCATTCAGATTGACCTCCGCCCTGAGGGTCTTCAGCAATCTCATGGTGGTAGTGGCAGCGTACCTCAGACGAGGGGGGGGATTCACGTCTACCCCTACCTGGACGACTGGCTGATCCGGGCGCGCTCTCCCGAGCTCGCGTTGGATCATCTCAGTGTCACCTGCCACACCCTCCACAGGCTGGGCTTCTCCCTGAATTTCAAGAAGTCGCATCTGACACCTTACCAACAGCTCCAGTACATCAGGACTGTGTTAGACACGTTCTTGGGGAAGTGTTCGCCTCCCAAGGTCAGGGCGCATCACATTGTGCAGATGGTGGACAAGTTTCAACATGCCACGAGTCTCCCGGCTTTCGAATTCTTAAGGTTGCTCGCCCTCATGGCATCCTGCATTTTTCTGGTGCCAGAGGCTAGGCTGCGGATGAGATCCCTGCAGTGGGTTCGCAAGATGCAGTGGTCACAGTTCTCCGGCAAGATGTCGGATCCCGTTCAGATTCCATTCTCTGTCTCCCAGGATCTTCTCTGGTAGGCCAACTAAGGGAACCTGATGAGGGGGGAACCTTTTTGGCACCCGTGGCCGGAGGTGATTGTAGTGAAGGTTGCTTCCCTCACAGGATGGGGCACCCATGCCAACGATTTGACAGTCAGCGGTCATTAGTCACCATCAGAGTCCAAACTCCACATCAATCTGTTAGAGCTGAGGGCCATCAGGCTAGCTCTGAATGCTTTTCTGCCTTCTGTACGGGGGAAGAGTGTCCTGATCATGACGGACAACGTAGTGGCCATGCATTACCTCAACAAAAAAAGGGGGGTAGGGTCACTCCCGTTGTGCAGAGAGGCAATGCAGCTCTGGTTCTGGCCCATTCAGCAGGAAATTTAGATTCAGCACTTCATCTGGCCAGAGACGAAAAAGCAGCGGCGGACGCTCTGAGCAGGCAGAACACGATCTCTCACGAGTGGGAGTTGGCTCAGGAAGTCCTTCAGGAGATCTTCGCCCTTTGGGGAACCCCACAAGTGGATCTCTCCGCCACCAGTGTCAACCGGAAGTGCGAGAGATTCTGCTCAAGGGAATTTCCTCCAAGAGGAGCCTTAGGAGACGCGTTTGTGGTGGATTGGTAATTCCCACTGTTGTACGTGTTTCCTCCAGTCCCCATCATTCCTCAAGTGTTGCAGAGGTTCGGTTCCCACATGATCCTCATTGCTCCAGATTGGGCCAGGAGAGCATGGTACCCGGACCCTCTAGAAATGTCCATCTGCCCTCCACGTCGTCTTCCCTACCGAGAGGATCTGCTCTCGCGCGCGAGGTGGGGGAGGCGGGTCGTCAGGTTCTCCATCCAGAGGTCAAGAATCTCAACCTTCATGCTTGGTATCTGAAAGGTTGAGGTATAAGGATAGGGACCTCCCGGATGATATGATGGAGGTGTTGCTTTCGGCCAGGTGGCCTGCAACAAAATCCCTGTACCGTTGCTGTTGGCGTAAGTTCTGCTACTGATGCAGAAATCACAATGTTGATCCTTTTCAGTGCTCCATTCCTATGGTTTTGTCTTTCTTACTTTCTTTGGCCCACAGGGACTTTCAAGTGGGTACCATTAAAGGTTACCTGGCGGCGCTGTCTATCTTTAAGCGCTCGTCCGAAGAATGTTCTTACTTTAAGATTCCTTTGATTTCTATGTTTCTTAAAGCACTGGCTAATGTATTCCCGCCGTCCCCTTTCCAGGGGGCGGTTTGGGATTTGAATTTGGTTTTGAAATTTCTCATGGGTGCTCCATTTGAACCTTTGCACTCTTGTCCTTTCGGATTACTGTCCTTCAAGACTGTGTTCTTGGTTGCGCTTACTTCCACTCGCAGAGTGAGTGAATTGCAGGCACTTTCATCTAAGCCACCCTTTACCGTGTTTCACAAGGATAGGGTTGAACTATGAATACGTCCCTCTTTTCTACCTTAGGTAGCATCTGAATATCATTTGAGTCAAAAGGTGGTTCTTCCATCTTTCTACCCGCCTCCCCATGCTGGGAAGGAAGAGGAGCGACTTGCATCGGTTGGATCCTAGGAGAGCTCTGAGCTTTTACATTTCTTTATGATGTCCAGGGTCAGAGTGGACGATCAACTCTTTGTGGGATATGCTGGACGCCGATTGGGCAAGGCTGTTACCAAACAGACCTTGTCCAGGTGGATTATCCTCACCATTTCGGAATGTTATTGATTGGCGGGTAAGGACGCTCCTGAAGGGTTGCAAGCTCATTCCACTAGGGGCTTCCTACTTCCACAGCCCTACAGCGGGGGGTTCCTATTAGGAACATTTGTGATGCAGCCACATGGAGTTCAATCCACACCTTTGTTAAACATTACTCCCTGGAAACAATCCATGGTCAGGATATGGCCTTTGGTAAGGCGGTTCTTTATTCCGCAATTTGATTGGATACTCTAACTTCTTTTCCCTCCTCCATTTACTGGTACTGCTTTGGGAGTCTGTCAAAGATGTGGAATACGTTGGAGGACACAATCCATTCGAAGAACAAGTTACTTACCAACTGGTAACGTTCTTTCGATTGGATGTTCCTCCATCGTATTCCACATCACCCTTCCAGCCTGCCCCTCTGAAGAATTTCCTATGCGAATGCAGCTTACGTTTCCGCAAGGCTATGTGCAGTCGAGCAGGCATGAAACTGGTGTCACATGTTCTGAGGGAAAAAACTTAAACTGAGGCTACGGGCGAATGTTATAACATTCGGTGATGTCACCCTCGACGGGGGCCTTCGAGGGACATCGACCCGACGTCATGGACGCAGAAGCCCTCTGCTGAAAAAGTTTTGAAGTGCACAGCTGTGGACATTTAATGTCAAAGATGTGGAATACGTTGGAGGAACATCCAGTCGAAAGAACGTTACCAGTTGGTAAGTAACTAGTTCTTATTGTATAAGCGCCTAACAAGCAAATAATAAATAAATAAATAAATAAAATCCTGACATTTTTGCTTGGGGTGATACTGTTTTATGTTTTTGAGCGGTACCCTTGTAATTATTTTCCAGAATAAAAGCAGTTGAACGGAAATCTGTGTTCTTAACGTGCTGCTTGTTCATATACAACTGTGGCACTGGTAACAGCTCCAATATTGTCTTCCACACCTTTTCAGTTTCATAAAGTTCTGGCCCATCTTTCTTTCACAGCATAGCATTTTAATTTTTGTTAACTTTTTTTTAATTAAGTAAAGGAAATATAATGGTTGTTAGCTTCACCATCTATCAAATGCCTGACAAATCCGATGTATCCCCCTCTATAGGTCTTCCCTAAGGCATTTCCCGCATTTTGTCTCCAATGCCTTTTTACTTTATACTCTTGGCATGTAGGGCGCGGCAGTTCTGAAGGAATTTGAGGGACTGTGCTCAGCTCTATTGGTGGAATGTGGCTGTGACCTGGTAAAATTAGTGAGAAATCTGTGCAATGTAAAACAGGCTCTTTATGACTTAAGGCCTCATCACATGTTGGGCTGTAGCCCTTAAATGTGGAAGTAACGGTATTACCGCCACATTTAAGGGCTGGCCCTATCACGAGTTGAGCGTTAAAAGGGCTGTTTTACCACCAGCTTTTTTTCTGAAGGTGAAAATCCCATTCAGCGCCCTTTTTTCAGCAGTCTAACCGCCGGCTGTATTAGGGCGCAGTATTAGCGCCGAAAATGCCCCATTGGATCCAATGGACCCTATGGGGCATGGGGATTTACTGTTAACACCTAATCCTTGATCCGGCTCTAATACCGCCAGCCAGGTGGGCGCTAACGCTACCCAGGAAATACATGCAGAAGTGGCAGTTGGATACAGGGGCAGGGGCAGGGGCAGTTATCGGGGATCCAGAATGGCAACATTTGTGGGCTCAAATACCGAAATTAACGATTTTAATTAGTTGAAAGTGCTTTTCTCTTTTCGTTTGTTTTATTTGTTGTTGTGAGAATAAGAAATGCAAATAAAAATCAAGTTGAAAAAAAATAAAATAAATTAAATAATGGGAATACCAACCCTTGTTCCTCTCTGCAACAGACACTAGTTCTAGCGAACCATGGGACATGGCCTCATGACTGTTTGGAAGAGGCTGCGGCAGTGCCTGAAGGCAAAAAGGCACCTGCTTGAGCGGCTTTGGCACCACGATTTCCCCGACCACCAGGGGTACTTTTTCGCTGGCCCCTTTGACTGGCAGCCCCCTCTCTTTCTACCAAAGGAGGAGTAGTAATGAAAAGAACCTCCCCTCCACTGCTGTCCCCTAGGACGAAAAGGCGGAGGTTGACGCACTGCAGCGCTTAAAGATTTCGCTGCACCTTTTGAGGTCTGCAATCTCTCAAGACTCTCGTCAGCCTTGCTGCCAAACAAATGTGTGCCATCAAAGGGCATGTTCAGAAGACAGGCCTGCACATCCGGAGCAAACCCCGGCTTCCGCAAGCAACCACGCAAGTCTGTGTATAACGGTGCTCGCAGCCATGGATTGTCTAACACTGTCGGCCGTATCCAAACCCGACTGAAGGGATTCGCACATGGCATCCTTGCCGTCCTGCATGAGAGCGAGGAACCCATCCTTTTCTTCCCCCCTCGGGAATATGCTCGGCCACCAAAGAAACACAATTCCACATAGTGTGTGAAAACCTTGCCAAGGCACACGTGGAGTTGGCCGATTTCAAGGCCATGCTCCCAGCAGAAAACACCTTCCGGGCCCAACCGACGAAGCGCTTGTCGTCCCTATGCGGATGGATGGTAGGGTACGCCGCCTGCCTCGAGGTGGCCGTAGCCGCCTGAACCACCAAACTCTCGGGAGTGAGTAGATAAATAGCTGTTGTCGCTAACGGAAGGGCGGTATTTCTTGGTCAAAGACTTATTAACAGCCGAAAGAGATTCTGGGGACTGCCAAGCAGCTGCCACCCTTTTCTGCAAGGTAAGATGAAATGGCAAAACAGGGTCAGAGGACAGACCTTGATCTAAAATGTCCATCGGATCATCTTGCACAAAGTCTTCAGGAGGACTGGACCCACCCAGATACTCAGAGACCCTCGCCAAGAGCCTCCTGTACGAAGACTCTGCATGAGCCCCACACTCAGGCCTACCGAATTCCACTTCCGGAGAAGTGTCCAACCCACTTGCATCATGGAGGGTCTGCCGCAACTCCTCCAACTGACTGTCGCCAGAAAAAAGTGCAGCCTCATCAAGGTCACCAGGGTCCTCAACCGCAGACCTTTCTTCCTCTTCATAAATGACATCCAGAGGGAGTTGAAAGCCAGGCCTGGGGACAGAAGAGGGCCTGGAGGCCAAAACTGGTTGCACAGACTTCCCAGTAGCCTTCCTTGGAAGATCCACGAGATCCGGGTACTACAAGGGCAAATTTTGAGAAAAAATCCCAGAAGGCGCTGAAGTCGAGAGCGTCGACAACCTCGGCGTTGTGTGCGACGAAGGCTTCAGTGTCGACACAGGTGCCGACGCCACCCTGGGCTGGTACGAGGGTAAAGCGTCAACATCCGAGTCGGACGGACACAGAGTCGACACCGGCACTTCAGTAGGTAACTGCTGTCTCGCTGGGGACAAGGACCGAGACCTAGAGACAAGTCTCTTGCGACTTTTCGAATCCTTGTCTGTACGGGACCTCGAAGGCTCCCGATGCGAGTTGCGAAGTGGACCCGAGCCCAAAGGCGTGCGAGCCACAGTACGAGACCAATCCTGGCCGGCTTTGTCAGAAGGCGCGACAGGACCCGTGCCCTGAAATTGAAAATTCGCCAACATAGATTCTTTAAACGCCACCCATTCCTCCTGAGTCGAGGACTTTGTCGGGCACGTAACCTTCCTCGAGTCGAGGCACCCTCCTCCGAGGAGGACGGGGAAGGCGACCGGTGACGGCGCTTCCTAGAGTGCCGGGACGAGGAAGACGAGTGGCGGGAACTACTCTGGGACCGAGATCCCCAGGACTCCTTCCGACGAGGAGAGTCGCCCCTCGAGTCATCAGTGGAAACCCCCATGGACTTGGAAGTCCGGGACTTAACAGGCTTAGAGCCCCTACCTACCTGGAGCTTCCGCTTCCGCTCCCGCAAGGCCTTGGCAGTCAGCAACTGGCATTTCGAGCAGTTGTCGGTGTCGTGCGACTCATCCAGGCACCACAAACAAATGCGCTGTGGGTCACTGAGTGACATTTTCGACTTGCAGTCCCGGCAGGTCTTGAAGCCAGACTGCGGAGTCGGAGGGGTCGAACAGAAAGACATTGTAACGATGAACACACAAGACGTGCCGAGTCTCACGAAGTTAACACGTTCGCGGAAAAAAACAGAACTGAGGCTACGGCCGCCGTGCGTCCTATTTATAACATCCGGTGATGTCGCCCACGACGGAGGCCTTCGAGGGACATCGACCCGACGTCATGGACACAGACGCCCTCTGCTGAAAAAGTTTCCGGAGTGCACAGCTGTGGACATTACATGTCAAAGATGTGAAATATGTTGGGAGGAAACAATCCATTCGAAATACAGTTTCAAACCGCCCACAGGGAAAGGGAGGAAGCCGGAGTGGGAATTACTTTAAAATACATAAAAAACACAATACTTAAGAGCAGTGGGGGGAAAAGGAAAAAGTGTTTGGGAGATTTCTCAGAAATGTGCCAATTCCCTTCTACCTTAGAGACCCCGAGCTCTTTTGCTGGACTTTTAATTTCTAACCTGGAGAGAGGGAGACCTTTTTTTCCCCACTCTCTCATGTATTTTGCTGTGATTTGGACTCTGTGTTTCTTTTGACTTTGGAGTCTGACTAGCTCCATAGGCATCATCTTTTACATTGTGGCACACAGAACCTTCAGTGCAGTGGCACAGGGAAGTCTTAGATTTCCCAAACGTTTAAATACCTTCTCTTGGTAAAACTACTGTTTCCAAGACGTGAAGTGAAATTGACTTTACTTACATTTTGTAACTTTCTAGACCCACCACACACTATGTTACAATAGGGTACTGGAGGGGTTACTTAGTATCCCCTTTGTCTAGTTTCTCATGTAACGTGGTTATGTACCCTTTCTACAATTAATGGCTGGTGGCAGTGGTTTACTTTTTACTACCATTTTGCGTTTTTAACGCGGGCTGCGTTTGCAGCTGCAGTAAGGCACCGGTGGGTGCCCATTTTGTCTTCCTGCCATAGGGCACATAATGTCTAAAGCCTCTGTGCCTGGAGGCGAAGCTGAATGCAGGTTTGGCCGGCTGCGCCACTAGGCCCAAAGATTTAGAAGCCAATGTTGATTCCTTGCATTTCTCTAAGGATTCATCTGTTTTCTGCCTGAAAAGCATGTCACCTTCAAAGGGCATCTCCGGCAACCATTTTTTAACATTTGGAGAGAAGCCAGATGTTATTAGATAGGCTTGGCGTCTCATTACAACGGCTGTACCATTGCTCTGCCGACGCAATCTGCTACGTCCAGACTCGTTTGTAATGACTGCTTGGCTACCTCCTTCCCATCCTCCACCAGCTGTTAGAATCCGTCCCTCATGGCACCACCCTCAGGGACGTATTCACCAGCATATTGTACAGCCTTCCATAAACCAACAGAGTACTTGGCGAATCCACATGCTACGATACTGGCTTTGAACGCCTTTCTAACCAATGAGTCAGATTTCTTCCCCTCTCTGCCCGTAGGCAGATTAGAGGTGGATGCGGCAGGTCTAGTGGAAATAGTTGCAGCCTGTATATCTAACCCTTGCGCCAGGATGTGTGGCGAGGAAAGAAGGGTCTTCTCTTACCAGCCTATACTTCCCTGGAAAATTGGCATTCACAGGGGGAATGGTACAAGGGTGCTGCCATAAGGAGGCCAAAGGGTCAGCGCAATGGCTGGGTTGAAACGCATGTTACGCCCGACTGTAGGACTCTCGTCCAAAATGTTGGTAAGCTCTTACCCCTGAAAAGGGGTAGTTGACACCTTCAATTTCAGGGTGTCAACCACCCTGTGAACCAGATCCCTAAACCTAACATTAGCGTGGGTACAGGGCTGGTTTTGCTGCAACTCAAGGTCTGGGGAGGTTTCCAGACCACTGGGGTCATGTAGACCCTGTGCTAGGGCCAATAAATCGACAACGCCTTCTCCAGTGTAGACAGGGTCGACTGAGTCCTCGGGGGCATCGACGCCAAATATGGAATGCATCGAATCGAAGAAACCCGATCTCGACAGCGGCACAAATGAACCGTCACCGACCGTCAATGCAGAGGGTTTGAGTATAGGTTTCGAAGCCAAAGCTTTCAATGTAAAGGTTCTTTCGGTGCCGAGGGACGCTCGGATAACTGATGGGTGTCATAGTCCTTGGCCTTACGGCCCTCCACCGAGATATGCCTGGTAGGTGTAACGCCCAAAGATGTTTTCGACAGCAACGATGTTGACGGAGTGGCTGGCTTGGGGTCGGAAGCACTGAGAGCCGCTTTTGCCACCAACCCTTGTGGGTCGGGGGCCACAGTCACACCTACAGTAGCTTGCCTCAAACATTTCTAACATTGAAGCTTTTGCCACTCTTCCCGAGTGCTCGGCCCCGCAGAGGGCTTACCCCGTTCCGACGACGAGCTGCACTTGCGTCGATGGCAGTAGTGTTGCTGCTTCTTCCACAAGCAAGACAACGAGGAATGGCTCCTGGAATGGGACCATTGCTTGGTTTTCTTTGGTATTGTTCCTTCCACTTGTCGGGATGGGGCTCCTCAGTCTCGGCCTCCAAAGACCGGACAAGCGACCGGGACGGAGACTTGGC
Organism: Ambystoma mexicanum; assembly: GCF_040938575.1. Taxonomy (NCBI): domain Eukaryota; kingdom Metazoa; phylum Chordata; class Amphibia; order Caudata; family Ambystomatidae; genus Ambystoma; species Ambystoma mexicanum. The sequence continues at coordinate 793,122,518 of NC_090931.1, read as the reverse complement.
TTATGGTCGGCCCAAGACCAGTTTCCCGGCCCTCTCATATAGGTATTTCGGCTGCATCTTTGTGCAAGACGCGCAGGCCTCCGTGTCGTGACTAACACCTAGACACCATAGACAGACGTCATGGGGGTCGGTCACAAATATTTTGGCCTCGCAAATCGCATCATCGCTTGAAGGCCGAAACCCTGTGAGACGACATTGCGTTGAGGTTTTAGAAGAAAAACGTACAAACAGTACAAAAAGAACATTGAGTAAACTCTCGTCATGTTCCTGATGCAGCGTGCAAGCGCAAGGAAAAAAGGAACTGAATCATGGGGCGTAGTGACGTGCTATATATATGTATATATGACGCCTGATGTCACTTCCGAGGCTGACGATCGAGAGCCAGACAAGACGGTTGAGTCGAGGTTCACTACGCCCTCTGTCGAAAAGATTCTAAACAGCAGAGCTGGATGATGGATATCTATCATGATGAGTGTAATGGAGAATTCTCATTCTATGGCTAATTTCCCTCACCTAGCGAGTCCCCCAGCAGCTCTGCTGGACTTCTGGAGTATATTTTTTCCACTTGGTAAGAGTGTGAGCCTTTTTCCCAGTCTTACATGTGTTTTGCCATGTGTATCTTTACTGTTTGTGTAATAGTGGGCTCTGGAGTACACCACTCCATAAGGCCCACTTTTTGTGTATGTTACACAGCACCTTCAGTGCAGTGACACAGGGTTGTCTTTTAGACTTCCCACTGACTCAATTTTTCTGAGGCTGACTACTCTCCCCCAGAAACAGGTAAAGTTGCCATTTACTTTAGTCATTTAAAACTACAGACCAGCTGGATCTTGTAGAAGGTCTGCATGGAGCCAGCAGCACCTCAAGTACCTCCTCCTCTGTGAGGTCCCAGTCATCATACCTCGCCATGTATGTTGAGGGAATCTGGGGTTGGGTGGAGCACTCGACCCTCCAACTGGGTTAGGAGATCCTGACACTGAGGCAACCGGTGAAGTGGACAGGTGGTCCGATCCAGGAGAATAGAGTACCACGTTCTCCTTGCCCAATTCGGGGTAATCAAGATCATGGTCACTCGAAATCTCTTCAACCCCCTGAGAAACCAAAGGATGACGGGAATCGGGGTGAAGGCGTAGTGGAGAGGGAAGATCCAATCCACCAGAAACGCATCCCACAGTGCACCGTTTGCTGGGAATTCTCTCAAGCAAAACTATTTACATGCATCATTTTTATCCATAACATCGTACATTGTTTAGACACCCCTCTTTAGATTACGAAATATTGAGCAATGATGAAGTCACCCACGCATGCGCGTTATGACATCACATTAGCCCGTATTTTTCACTCTTATGAACGAAATCAACACCTAAACTGGTGTTTCAAATCATGTTCGCTTAGCCCTATAAATAAATCCTTTGTTGAAGATTTCTACAGATTACGTGGTATATAACATTGTTGTCGTCATCCGTGCATGCGCTAAATGATGTCACAGCTTCGGAAAATATGTCTTTGTAGACTCACTGCAATTCAACATAAACATGTTTAGAGTGACGTCAATTTAGATACTAGGACTCACTCGGCATATATTTACAGACTGAGATAGATTCCTTATCTTGTTTTCGCTACACAAATAACGGTATGCCAATGATGTCACTCACGCATGCGCGTAGTGACGTCATCACCAATCGTGAATATAAACCATGGCCACCATCTGGAATTGCAGCAGTCGTCCCTTGTCAACCTTGGCTTCCAGGAGGCTCTACAGTTACCTGGTGAAATTGGCATTAGAAGTAAGTTTTGCAGCGATTACACAACTATCGTTTGCTTCCTAGTGTTTAACTGGCTAGTATTCTAAAGATACTTATCTGACTTTTTCAGAATAATTTTGGTGAAGAAAATATTCAAGATAACACCATATGAAGCTCAGCATTTTTTGGAGCTCTTGCAAGTCCCTCAAGCTGGCTTGTTGCTAAAATATACCTTTAATTGCTTAGCAGGTTACATCATGATATTATCTAGAACTTACCAGGAACATACAGATGTTTTTTTAGATAATACCACTCTTGAAAAAACAAGAAATTTCGTTAGAAGACACAAATCTTCTCTGCAACATTTAATTACTGAATATCATTTTGAAACCCAACCACAAGGTCAGCAGGTTTTGGTTTGATTATATTTTTTCGTTTCATACTAAGAGCATTCACTGTGCAATTTTAGACAGTTGCCTGAATCCCAAATAAAAGCTAGCTGCTCCTCATCTCCTAAATTATCTCCAATTAAGCTAATTCAACACATTTTTGACCACTTCATGGGTAGTTGTTGCTTAGTGAGATTTTTTCGATAGATGGATTTACCTTGCATATGTAAGAATTCAAATGTTTGGCAAACTGGTCATGAAACTTTGAATGTAATGATGAGAATTTAAAGATTGAAAATGTTAAACTTTTTACTTTTAATGCATTGTTTTCATTGCCAAATATGAGTCTAATCAAGTTAACTTTCTCTAATGTTCTCTGTAGAAATAATTGAAAAACCTCTTGCCCCAAAACTCGAAACGCGTTGGGCCAATTGTACAATAAATATTTTGATCTTGTTAAACATGGAACTGTCACTTCTCTGTTTTTTAACATAAATACATTTAAGATTCTGAATTTCCATTCAAAAGTGGTTATGGGTCAGGATAGCAACCCTACCCACAGATGGGCTTAATTAGGCATTGTATGCCTCACATTACTTTTTTGTCTGATATTTTCAGACCATAGTTAGGGAACCCTTCTTTTTTTGTACTATTTGTCAACCTAGATGCCAAGGTTGGAACAAGTTACTTACCTGTAACTGTTGTTCTCCAGCATGGGTCTGGCATGGATTCACATGCTCATGAATATTCCCCGTCGTCAGGCTGGGAATCCTCGGTAAAGAAAAAACCAGTATCAGTTTCGTTTCTGATCTGTCTTTCGTAGTAATAACCAATCACTGGTCTCTGCGTCATACTGACCACAGCCAATGACTGCCCTCTACCTAAGCACCGCCTCTGGCAGCCATCTTCAGATTTGGAAGCACGTGAAGTGGCAGTATGACCAAGTGAAGAGCCGCAGAGGGGTAGGCGGGAGGGTTCGCATGTGAATCCATGCCAGACCCATGCTGGAGAACAACAGTTACAGGTAAGTAACTTGTTCCTTCTCCAGCATGGGGTCTGGCATGGATTCACATGCTCATGAATAAAGAATACATAGCAGTACACACATGCACAACCACGGGAGGTGGCAAAGGCTCAACATTAAGCATCACATCAACTCAACATTAAGCATCTTACCTCCTCACCAGGCTCACCTCAGGCGAACAGGTTGCGCAGCACTGCTTGGCCGACCCTGGACTCCTCCCTGGAATCCCGGTCGACGCAGTAGAATTTCGTGAAGGTGTGCGTCGACCTCCACGTAGCAGCCCTGCATATGTCCAGCAGGGGCACACCAGATAGGAACGCCGTGGTAGCTGCGATCGCTCTGGTGGAATGGGCTCTCGGACGGCCAGGCAGCGGTCGGTTTGCCAACCGGTGACAGCACATGATACAGCCGGAGAGCCATCTGGAGATGGAAGCCTTCGAGAGAGCCTTCCCCTGATTGACAGGTCCAAAGTTCACAAAGAGTTGTGACGTCTTCCGAAAACCCTTCGTGCGGTCCACGTAGAACTTCAGCGCTCTAGCTACATCCAGCGAGTGCAAAGTCCTCTCAGCCGGCGACTAAGGCGACGGGAAGAACACAGGTAACACCAAGGGTTCGTTGAGATGGAAGTCCGACGGTACCTTGGGCATGAAGGAGGGGTGCGTCCTGAGCACTACCCTCGTGTCGTGGAAAGTCAAGTACGGGGCCTTGCAGGAAAGGGCCTGGATCTCTCCCACTCGTCGTGCGGAGGTGATGGCCACAAGAAAAGCTGTTTTCCACGATAGAAACTTCAACGGGGCCGAGTGCAGAGGCTCGAACGGAGGTCCCATGAGCTTGGTCAGCACCACGTTGAGCTCCCACGCCGGGGCCGGAGCCTTCACCGGCGGGAACGATCTGAACAGTCCCTTCATGAACTCTTTCACCAGACGATGAGACCACAAGGACGTCCGGCCCGTGGTTCTGGTGTATCGGGAGATCGCAGCAAGATGAATCTTGATGGACGCATGTGCCAGACCAGCTTTGGCCAGCGTCAGCAGGTACGGCAGTACTTGGGGAGCCGTAATCCGTAGAGGGTTAATCTTCTGTGCGTGGCACCAGACAGAGAACCTCTTCCATTTGTGTCCATAGCATTTAAGAGTCGAGGACGCCCTGGCCTTTGCAAGAACCTCTCTGCAATCGGCCGGTATGTCGTATCCTCCAAACTCTAGTGCTGCAGGAGCCAGGCCTGCAAGTTCAGCGACTTCGGGTCGTGGTGGAGGATGGCGCCTCCTTCCCTGGAGAGTAGATCCGCGTCCGCCGGCAGCTTGATCGGCGGGGACGCTGACAAGTCCAGAAGGTCCGGGAACCATATCTGCCTCGGCCACGCAGGTGCGACGAGGATCATCCTGCACCGTGACCTCTTGAGCTGGTTGACGAGCCGGATTAGCAGAGGCAAGGGAGGGAACGCGTAGAGGAACAGGCCCTCCCAGGGGAACGAGAAAGCATCGCCCATGCTCCTCGTCTGGGGAAACCTGCTGGCGAACCTCCGGCACTTGGCGTTCGTCGCCGTCGCGAACAGGTCGATCTGGGGTGTGCCCCACCGTCGGAAGAGGCGATCCACCAGATCCTGCCGTAGTTCCCACTCGTGGCACGAGCGCAGCTCCCTGCTGAGTGAGTCGGCGATGGTGTTTTTTATCCCTGCCAGATGAAACGGCACCAGAAAAATCCCTTGGGCGACGGCCCAATGCCACAGGTCCTGCGCCTCCTTGGACAGCGCTGGGGACCTGGTTCCGCCCTGTTTCCTGATGTAAAACATGGTGGTGGTGTTGTCGGTGAAGATTCTCACCACCTTGCCCTTGAGGGACGGAAGGAAGGACCTGAGGGCCCAAAACACTGCACGGAGCTCCAGGACGTTGATATGTAGGGACTTCTCCGTCGGGAGCCAGAGTCCCCTTGCGTGCAGATTTTCGGTGTGCGCTCCCCACCCTTCCAGGGAGGCATCCATGGTCACAGTCTCCTGGTGGGCTGGGGTCTGGAAGTCCATGCCCGCCGTCAGATGCGCGCGGGTGCCCCACCACCGTATCGCTCGTCGGAAACTCTCGTCGAGCTTGATCCTTTCCTCGAAGCTGCCCGTCGTCTGGATCCAGCGCGCATCCAGGAATTCTTGCAACGGGCGCATCCGGAGCCTGCACATGGGAATGAGGTAGATGCAGGAAGACATCATCCCGAGGAGGGACTTGATGGACCTCACTTTGGCCGCGTCGGCCACCAACATCCGTTGCACCTTGCCCAAGATGGTCCTGGTCCTCTCCTCCGACGGGGAGGCCAGAAGGGACACTGTGTCGAGCCTCGCTCCCAGAAACAGTGCGACTTGCGCGGGCACCAGGTGGGATTTGGCGTAGTTCACGGAGAATCCCAGGTCCGTGAGGAGTTGGACGGTCCTTGCTGTGTGGACCACGGCGAGCTCCCTCGTCTTGGCGCGGATGAGCCAGTCGTCCAGGTAGGGGTAGACGTGGATCCCCTCGCGGCGCAGCTGCGCCGCCACCGGTGCAAGGCACTTGGTGAATACCCTGGGTGCCGACCGTAGTCCGAAGGGAAGGGCTTTGAACTGGTAATGACGCCCTTGGACCACGAATCTGAGGAATTTGCGGTGCCCCTTTAGGATGGGAATGTGGAAGTAGGCATCCTCCAAATCCAAAGACGATAGGAAGTCTCCTTCCTTTACCTCCAGGAGAAGTTGAGGGACGTGAAGTTCTTTCCTGGCCACGGGGGGGACGCGCGGGCACCTTCTTTGAAACTCGAGCGCGTGGCCCCGGGCCAGGGCGTCCAGCACCCAACGGTCGGTGGAGATGGACTCCCACACGCTGACGAAGCCCGCCAGCCGGCCTCCCACCGGGGTGCTTCGGTGGGGGCCCGACCCCAAGGCCGGTTCAATCCTGCTTGGACGCGGCCTTGCCGCCTTGACCTCCTTGGCGACGACGGCGGGGTCCGCTAGACTTGCCTCGTCCTCTGTAGGCCTCTTGCGACGACGAGCGGGCCGCTTGACGGTAGGAAGCGAAACCGCCGCCGGAACCTTTGGAGGCGCCCTTGCCTCCGCCGCTCCGAAAGGGCGTCCGTCGTTGCAGGACTCCAAGGGCCCGGGCCGTCTCAGTATCCGCCTTGATGGCCTGAAGGGAATCGTCCACTGTCTTCCCAAACAGGTTGTTCCCGTCGAAGGGCATGTCCAGGACTCTGGTCTGGACGTCCTGCCGGAAGTCCGTAGCTTTGAGCCATCCACGACGTCGAAGGCAAACACCGTTGCCCAGCTGGCGGAATCCAGTGTCGGCGATGTCCGTCGCCACGGTGATGGTGTGGTCCGAGGCCACCTCACCTTCCTGCAGGATCTCAAGGGCCTCCGCCCTCTTGTCGTCCGGCAGAAAATCCAGCAGAGGAGCCATCTTGTACCAGAGCTCCCTGTCGTAGCGGGCCACGATAGCCAAGGCGTTGGCCGCTTTAATCGTCGTCGCTGCCGACGAGATGACTCTACGCCCCATAGTATCCAATTTCTTTCCCTCGCCGTCCGGCGGGGAAGTCGATGTGGAGGCCGCACCCCCCCCCGCTTTCTTCCTGGCTGCCGCGGAGACGACGGAGTCCGGGGTAGGCTGCGCCCGGAGGCATAGGGGGGCCGTGTCCGGGACCCGGTACTTTTTCTCGTACCGGTCTCTTCTAGCTGGCGTCGTGGAAGGGTTCTTGAGGAGGGAAAGGCCCTCATCCCAAATGTCGTCCAACAGAGGCACTGCGAGGACCGTCTTCCTCTTGGCCTCGTGCCGCTGATAAAGGAAGCCTTCCTTTTTCTTCTCCTCAGGGCAGAGTTGGAAAAGCTCGGAAGCCCTGGAGATCATGGAGTGGAAAGATCCGATCTCGTCGGGCGGAGAGGCCCTGGTGGGAGGCGACGACGGAAAATCCTCGTCGTATGCCTCGTCGTCCGTACCCGTCGCTGCCGTGTCAGTCCCCGTATCATCCCCTCGGGTGGACGGGGAGGAGGGCTGGAAGGGGCGCGACGGTTGAAAAGGAGGTGGTGGATGGATCCTTCTTTTCTTGGTAGGGGGAACACCAGAAGGTCCCGGTTCTGGATCCCCCGAAGGGAGAGGTTCCTCCGTCGGTAACGGTAGCCTCGTCCTTATCTCGGAGCATAAGGACTGTATGGCCAACAAAATGGCCGCCGAGTTGTCTTGCGGCGCTGGCAGAGGGGAATCCGACGGGCGAGCAGGGGCCCCGTCGGTATCCTCGACGATGTCGTCGTCGTCACCTGCGTCGGGGTCCATTCCGACGGGCTGGCCTTCTTCCACGCCTAGGCCGTGGCTTAAGACCTCGATCAGTTCCTCTTCTGAGGTTGAGGCCGACTCTACGACGACGCCCTGCCCCCCCTTCTTCTTCCCCACGGAGGGTTTCACGGGGGTCCTATCGATGGGCACAAAGGAAGACTCCCTCCGAGGAGGCAGGGAGATTCTGGGCCCTGAGGTCGCCACCACTGGTGCAGCCACCACAGGCTGAGCCAGGGCCGCCGCGACCGTTTCGATAGAGGGCTTGGTCGGATGGATCAAGGCCTTCACCACCTTAGGTGCGCTCACCGCCTTATCCTTGAGGGAGGGGGCACTGCCACGCTCCTCCTCTGCCTTAGAGCTCGACCGGGGCCTCTCCAGGAGCTTCGCCGGGTGCTCGGCCTTCCTCTTACCCGACCCAGAGCGTTGGCTCGTGGTTGATGGTGCCGGGGAGGGTGCGCCCTGCCTGGCGCCCGTAGAGCCCGACCGTTCGGCGCTCCCGGTGCCAGCGGACTCGCGGTGCTTGGCCTTATGTTGGGCCCCCGTCGCCGGGGCGCCCTCAAAGGTCTTAGAAGACCGCTCGGATTTCTTCTTCTTCACGCCAGACGGGCTCTTACCCTCCAGCCAGTTGGCGAGACGTTGATGGCGGTCCTTCATGGTCCGTTCCGACATGTTGCCGCAAAACGCACAGTCCTTCTCCACGTGCGTCTTGTCCTCATGAAGGCAGTAAAGGCAGAAAGAGTGTTCGTCCTCCTTGAAGACGTTCTGCAGCTGGCATCCAGGGCAGACCCTGAACAGCTTTCCGGGCGTCGAGCTTCCCTTCTCCTGGGCCATCTCCGAGACAGGGCCTGAGAAGCTTCTGGAGTCCTCCGAAGTGTAGCTCGACGAAATCTTCACCCTTGAGGGGCACAGATGAATCCGACACGGGTCCCCGTTGATCGGATGTAGGATCGGTGGAGCTTGAGGCTCTTTTGACCGAAAGAATCGAAGTTTTTGTAAAAAGCGCGAAAAAATAGCACTAACGCTCGAGAGCAATAGCACGAGGATCCCAACACATGAACGTGCGGTAAAAATCTGAAGATGGCTGCCAGAGGCGGTGCTTAGGTAGAGGGCAGTCATTGGCTGTGGTCAGTATGACGCAGAGACCAGTGATTGGTTATTACTACGAAAGACAGATCAGAAACGAAACTGATACTGGTTTTTTCTTTACCGAGGATTCCCAGCCTGACGACGGGGAATATTCATGAGCATGTGAATCCATGCCAGACCCCATGCTGGAGAAGTTTTTTTCTCCCCTGCAACTTGAATTTTCTTAAGTGTTCACTACACTACTAATTCTTACTACTTCAAATAACTAGAAATCTAGATCTAACTAGGTGTGCTTAGTGTTTTTTTCACTTTTTCACCCTCAGGGACGTATTCTGCAGCGTGTTCCACAGCCTTCCATAACCCAAAAGAGTATTTGGCGAATCCACAGGCTATGTTTGTGGCTTTGAGCTCCATGCTGCCAGCTGTGAATACCTTTCTGGCCAATGCATCAGATTTCTTTCCCTCTCTGTCCGTAGGCAGATTGGAAGTGGATGCTGCATGTCTGGTGGAAATAGTGGCAGCCTGTATAACCAACCCTTCTGGGGAAGGGTGTGTGGCGAGGACAGAAGGGTCTCCTCTTGCCGGCCTATACTTACCTGTAAAATTGGCATTCACAGGGGGAATAGTACAAGGGTGCTGCCATAAGGAGGCTAAAGGGTCTGCAATGGCTGGGTTGAATGGCATGTTCAACTGTGGGACCCTCGTCCAAAATGGCAGTGAACTCATACCCCTGAAGGGGTGTGGGTGACACCTTCAACCCCAGGGTGTCAACAACCCTGTGAACCAGATCCCTGAACTTGATATTACCATGGGTATAGGGCTGGTTTTGAGGTTAATCAAGGTCTGGTGAAGTATCCAGACCACTGGTGTCTTGTAGACTGTGAGCTAGGGCCCATAAATCGGCCTGTTCGTCGAATAAAATTGATGCTGCCGGCTCCCATGTAAACGTGGTCGACTGCTTCATCAGGGTCATGAACGCCAAATATGTATTGCATAGAGTCTAAGAAACTCGATCTCGACAGCGCCACAAATTAACCGTTTGCAACGAGGGCCTGAGAATAGATTTCAAAGCTGAAGCTTATGATGCCGAAGATTCTTTCGGCACCGAGGGACACTCGGATAACCGATGGGCATTGTGGGCCACAGCCTTATGACCATCCAATGATTTATGTCTGAAAAGCGTGACGCCCAAAGGCGTTTTCTACATTGACAATGTCGATGGAGAGGCTGGATTTGGGTTGGGAGCGCCGCTTTTGCAGCTAAAGCTTGCTGGTCGGGGCCGCACCTACGGCAGTTTGTTTCCTAAACATGTGAAGCATGAAAGTCTTAAAGCTTTCCCACTCTTCCGGAGTGGTCAACCGCACTGAGGGCTTACCTCTATCAGACGATGAGCTGGACTTGCGTCGATGATGGTGGTGCCGCTTCTCCTTCCGCGAGGAAGATGAGGAATGGCTCCTGAGTGGGACCGTTTTAGTCTTTTTATGATGTTGTTCCTTCCCTTTGCCAGTGGTGGGCTCCTCAGTCTCAGCCTCCGAAGAAGGACGAGGGACCGCGCCAGAGATTCGCCGACCGGTCGACCCAAAGCCCGTTTGCCGGTCCAATCACGAAGGGACTTGGGCTGCATCCGTGTCATCAACTGTCACTTTTGGAGCTGGACAAGACGGAACAACGATCGACAGCCGAGTCGAAGTCCACTACGCCCCCTATAGAAAAGTTTTCGAAAAGCAGAGTTGCGACTTATATCTATCAAGAAGAGGAATCTGCAGGAGAAAAGCAATCCATTCAAAGGAATAAGGCAAAGCCTGCCACAGCAAAGGGTGCCACTGTCTGTGCTGCTGTGCTGGCGTGAGGTCCCGACTTGGTTGCTCGTGGAGGCCATGTCCCCTAATTCGCCAGAAGAGGAAGGATTAAAACCCCTGCGCTGTCACCCTTGCAGCGAAGCCTGCCGCGGGAAAGGGTGCTGCTGTCTGTGCCTGGCTGTGCCGATGTGCCGCTACAAAGGTAAAGTGGCTGCGAGGTAAGAGCACTGATTCTAACCGGGCTGTGAGGTGAGGGAGTTGACGTTGGCGTGGTGTATGAGAGCATGAGCATAACATCACCCAAGCTCACATATCATCCCTAAGAGCCAAAAATTTGAGGTTTAAACTCCTGCTTTCCGCTAACTGATCCAGAACATTGATCTGCTGGGCGTGGTGTGGAAAACTACTTTTGATATAGGATTGGAGAACTGGAAAAGCAACCTGCGACTTTATTTTCGGCTAGGGCAGGGGTGGAGAGACGGACTACGGCAGCTGCTCCCGCTGTCAGAGTTCCCTGCCTCCCAGGTTGCTACTGCTTGTTCAATCTGTCCCATGCTCTGCCCAAAAAGCTCACCTAAGTAATAGAGAAAGGGAAGCAGGGAAGTGAGGTGGAGAATTTACATCTGGTGGTTGGAAACCCTCCTTTTCCTATTTACTAGCCCCAATTGTTAACCTATCAATCTATCAACCTGCTAATATACTAATCTGCCCCCGCGCCCTTCACTGCTGCCCTCCTCCACCCCCCAAGGGCTGCGAGCGTGCTGTCCCTCAGCGTGGTTGGGTGGTGGCTAGTCGGAAACTGGCTTGGTGGAGTATGGTGAACTCTTGTGGACCTTGGATTTGGATTCGGACTCCCTGGTGCTTTGATGCCTGTAGTCACGCTGAGGGAGCCATATTTTGTTACCCCTAAGAGACAGCCCAGTTTGCGTCAACCAAAAGGTGGCAAACTGACAGGACTGCTCCGTGACCGAACTGGACGGTGCTCCTCCATTTAAACCATTGTCACTGATTTTATCCAACATCATCATCTCTTAACTTATTAACTAGCCCAAACCAACTTTTAAATGATATCTCTATTTTGTAACTATCTTAATAAAATCATTGTTCAACCTATCAATTGGGAAGGGGATTCTGGCTCACGGCGAATATTATATTGCATTAATTTGTCAGGCAGCTGGGAGACGGACTACGGCAGCCCCGTAAACCAGTCGAAAGTGCCAGACATATACCGGCATATAGTGATACTGACACGGATATATTTTGGCCACTCAGTTGGTTTTGGAAACTTTCTTTTATTATCACTTTTTAACTTTAACTTTTTAAACTTTTTTTTATTTGTTCATTGCTGTGTTTCATTGCTCATTTGCTCCCCTTCTGTTTGGACTCTTTACTGGACTCCCATGAAATGATTAGGAGTTTCTCAAGACGGCTTTTAGTATGGTATTTTCTTGTTCCAATTATTGTTGTTGAACCTGGTCAACAGGAAAACTCATAGCATCCGACCTGTGGTAAATTAAGGTTACTGCAGGAGCGAAGGAGAAGAGCAACTGTGTAATTGCTAACCATGGTGAAACGTAAAGCGTCCACAAGCCTCTTGGCTACCCAGGGCCCAAAGAAACTCAAACGTCGAGGAGAAGGAAAAATCCCCTCTGCTGGAGAACATAGTGGCACTAGCAGAGGGAGCACCCCGGGTGTTGCAGGGTTCCAAGGGAGGGACAGGGGTTTGGGGGGGTGAGGTGGGAGAAACGGCGGGACCTTGGATTCATATTTACAAAAAGTCATACGAATGGATGAGCAGATTAGGGTGGAGGAATTGGCAATTACCTCCACAAGGAGGTGGGCCACAATGCACAAGCCTGTCCCAGCAAGCACCCAAGAGACAGCCAGACCAGTACCCGGGGCGAGAGACGGTCAATGCTCATTGGTTGTCTCCCGCCCAGATTCTGGGCTGGCTGCAGTACCAGCAATCCCTTCCTTATCCTCCGGAACAGGTGACCATAACCAGGCTGACCCGCACAATGTCCCTTATGAGGGCAATTATAGTTCTCCCTCGCTCATAGCTGAACCACAGAACCCATCAACGGGTTGGGTGTCGAAGAACTAAATAGTGAATTAATGTTACCACTGATGAATTTTCTGACAAATTCTAAAATGGGTATCATGAAGACCTTGCAGATCTTGGATGATCAGGTTAGGTCACTAAAAAAAGAGGTCGAGGCACTAAGCACCCAGATTAGACAATGCCTATAATGTGACCCAACAGGGAAGGGGGCCGGTCAGGGAGTTGCAAACTTACCCCCTGGGCAGTTTGCTATTCTAGGAAGAAGTAAGGAGGTGAGTGGGGTGTTAGGGGAAACTCCCAGGTATGCCAGAGGGATACTGGAAGTTCACGGACTTGGAGACCCCAACACCCTCCCCTAGAATACACAGATGACTCAGTCAACGGCAAGTTCGAACTGTGGTTTATTACAAGCAAAACCAACAGGGATCAGCACAGGTACAGAGAATTATTCATGCACATCTCGCTCTTCCAATGCTCAGTTGCTCACAGGCCGGTTTTACTCCCAAATGGCGTCAGCTCTTCGTCACACCCTGGGCCCTTCTCCAGAAAACCTATTGGGCCCAGTGATTGGATACTGAGTATTCTATAACCTGTGCAGGACACTATAGATGTTATTCTACTGGCCCTTGCATGTCAGCTGGCTGGCCTGTTCCATCCTCATTTCACTAACTATAACATTGTTGCAGTGGTGTGGACCTACCATTGGTTCTTGCCCATTGCTACCCACCCCTAGGCTACTAACCTGATTGGCTAGAGCTGACGTCCCCAGGCCTGGGACCCAAAAAGGTTCTCAGCTCGCTATGTACCTTTTCAAGGTGATGAGAACGATTATGTGTCTGTATTGTAACTTGTGTACACCACCCTCGCCATACGAGAATATCCTCTCCTTTCCCACCACCGATCACTGTCCATTGTCTGTTCAGCGACCACAAATTTGAGCTGTGCATCTCTGAATTGAGGATTTATTCTTATTTTTCTGCAGCTGGTCCCTTTGTCGTCTGGGGATTGGAATGTCACCCGTATCGCTTGACCTTGGCTGCGGGTCCTGTCTCACACGTCTTACTCTCTGTCCAGCCTGATTCAGTTCAGCTTGTCTCTTGCTCAGAGGCCTGAGGCCTGCTGTAATTTTCCTAAACCTTATAATGCAGTTTCTACATTGTCCATGCTATACTATATTTTCCATAGGTTAGTCACACTTGGCTCTGTCAGGTCCCATAGGTGCTCCTGCAGTTCCATATGGTTATTAGTGGTTAAGCAGCTGCAAACTTTGCTCAGGGTCTCTTGTGCCTTGCGGTTTCTGCGTTGCTGCACTTGTCTAATGGCGAAAATAATAAAAGCAATGACAGTGGGCCTCATTACACGGTAGGCGGTAACCATGGCGCTATTAGCGCCATGGTTGCCGCCGGTATTTTACCGTGTCCGCCTTGGTGGATGGCGGAATTACCGCCCTACTCCAAGGTGAGCGGGGGCGGTAATTCCCCATTCACCAAGGCTCTTCCCCATTCCCATTTTTGCCCCCATAGGGCATAATGGGAATGGGGAAGGTGCTAATTAAAGTACCGCAAATTGCAGTACCGTAATTAGCTCCGAGGTCCCTTTGCGGCACCCCACTTTAACGGCTGGTAAAACCAGCCGTTAAAGTCGGGTCCCGCAAAGGGAACTCGTAGTAAGGCGGTAGGGGTTTACTGGTACCGGTGCCCTTACTGGTACCGGTAAACCCCTACCGCCTACCGTGTAATGAGGCCCAGTATGTATATATATCTGTCCTCCAACTATAGAATTGTACGCTCGTGTACTTCATGTATTCGAGTGTATGTTTGTGTCCCGAAGTGCGGATGGCACATGTGCTTCATGTCTAACGCTGCTATGTCGTGGTGTCTTTAACGACATCAGCAACATGGCTCCTTGGTGCTTTAGTCCAGGTTGTCCATATAGGTGGCTCGGACCATGACCTGCAGCTCTTTGTCCACACATGAATAGATCTGTACCGCTCCTGGTCTCTATGGCTGGCTGAGGGGATACCTCTCAACGTATTTATCAATCATTGGTCTGTTAGGAATACGTCCAAAATAAAATTGATGATTGTGGTGTTTCCTGGCTTTTCATCTTGTCATGAATTTACTAGGGTGGCGGGGGGGCGGTGGCAGGATCCCGACTCCCTCTTCAGGGGGAATGTTAGGAGACAGGAACTAGATGTTCCTGTGGAAATACATGCTCCTTCCAACCATCGGTTCCATGTATTAATATTCTCACAAAAATATCGCCATATTTTTGCGGCAATATTGACCCCTGAACCCTGCGGGGGACACCCCTGCATTATTTTAAAATGTGCGGGGAACACCCCCGCAACTCCCGCTCCCACAAATTATCCCCCCCCAAAATATCGCCTATGGCGAGACAAACAGCCATATGTACGGTGATATTTTTGGTGGGGATATTTTGTTGGGATACCCAACCATCATCCCAGCCAGCGTATGCTCCCACCGATGTCAGAACAATCCCGGTCTTTAGCCCAGCGCTTGAGACCTTTAGGTACCCAATGTGGAGAAGAGGCCATAACAAGAGGGGCGCCACTGCCGGCACAGGATAAGGCAGACTCAAGGCGTTACACCCTCCAGCTGCCCCCAGTGGCTATACCATTGGTTGATGTAAAACTCAATGTACCAATTCCGGAGACTGGGTATCCCCAAGACTGCGGGGCACTGATCAATAAATCAGCTCAATTGGTTAATTCAAACATTCTGAGTGGCTCCATAGAACCCCGCCTGATCCTAATGGCTCAGAGTACCATGGGTGGGCTCCATGGCCAAATCGATAGCCGGGGACTGTGTGGGGGTAACCTTTAAAGATGCACAGGTGACTAAGTATCTGGTAGAGTTTAACCTGGACACCGAGCCATAACCGTAGGGCCGGGTTGGTGCCGCCAAATTTCTTCTACCCCAAGGACAGGCAGAAGGGAAAGGCAGCACCGAGACACATGGATCAGGTTTGCTCAAAAGTGCCCCTGTATCCATGTCGAATCCCCTTTCAAGCGGCTCAGTTCCAACATGGTGCGGGTCGCAGGGAGGAGGGTGACACTGGTCAGGAGGGCAGGGTACTCTGTGTTTGCACAGAACCAATTTGCTTTCCTGACCATTATGGACGACATCAAATGATGCCAGTCGCCTGGGGCAGCCCATGGACAGTCTCAAGAGGTGGTAGCAAGTGCTGATCCGCATGGGTTGTGGGGGTGGGAAGGAATTTGCTATTGCTGTCATAGAATGTGGCCGGAATAAAAACAAGGCTGGCCTGTTCAGAGACACATACCACATTTGGTGAAGTAGATGTTGTACTGCTCCAAGAAACATGGTCCCAGGATGAGATTAATGTTGATGGTTTTGTCTCAGATCAGCGGTTGGCGGCGAGAAACAAGCAAGGGAGAAGCTTTGGTGGGCTATGTATTCTGGTCAAAACGCACCGGGAGAGTGTACAGGTGGCTTTGACAACACCAGCGCCATATATACTGGCAGATAAAATCCTTAGGCCAGAACAGGTAGACCTGTTAGTAGTTAATTTCTATAATAGTACCCATAAACGGAATGGGAAGAACTGTCTGGGTGTGTTGGCTACAGTCCTGCAGGGGCTTTCCTCCAGGCTCTCTATAGGTAATGTGTGTCTGGTGTTGGGAGGCGACTTCAACGCAAAATTCGTGGGTAGGCCGGTCGATAATTTGTATAACACAGAAGATGCTGTGGTAGGGATATCCCCTCCCGTCATGATGGATACTAGGCTCTGTGTGGAAGGGTTGCGCCTTTGGCACTATCTCTAGGAGTGGGGACTGCAGGCAGTAAATGGATGACTGGGTGGGGACATCCCTGTCAGAGTTACTTTCTGCTCTGCAATGGGTAGCTCAACGATTTACTATTTTTGTATGCCAGTTGAGCACTGGGGCCTCATAAAAGGTTTTGATGTGGTGGATAACATATGTAGCAACCATTTTCGCATTAAGCTTGAGATCGAGATCGAGTCAGCTCCAAGGTTGGATATGTTGAGCCAAGTGTATCGCCTGGAAGTGTCCCTAGATACCTCCCAGCGTAGGCTTAAATGGAGGGAGGACAAAAAGGAGGATCTATTAAGAAAGGCAGTCCAATCAAGCCCCCACCAACTTGAGAATCTGCTGTCGGGGAATTTGGATAGCTGACCCAGCTCTCCCCAGTGTTTTCTTGTGCCCCAGGTAAACGAGGAGGAAAGAGAAAGGGGGGACGAGGGGGTATTGGTTTTACTGATTGCACCAGAGCTAGGAAGAACCTTTTATTTGCTCCGATTAGTGCAGGAACTCAAAAAAACGCCATTTATAAGTGCTAGATCCCATTATAAGAACACATGTGGCCATTAGAAAAAGGGAAACTGAGGAAGAAGCATGGGAAGCCTGGGTGGTAGCCGCAAGGGATAACAACTCCAAATTGTTTTGGGAGATTGCCCAGAGGGGCCCCTATTATACATTTAATATGGATATCCTGATTAATAATGCCTCGGATAGGGCCTGGTTGGACCATTTTTCAACCCTATACAGTGCGGGGAGAGGGGCCGATGAAGATGGGCAAGCGATTAGGGGTAGTCCGGGTCGTAGTGAAGGGATGGGCACGGAGACAAGTACTGTTTTCTCAGTGGACCAAATAAAGGAGGATATAGGTTGCTAGCGTTGTAACCGAGCTCCGGGCCCAGATAATGTCCCGGCTGACTTATTTGTTATGGCTCTGGATGGACCTCTGGGCACCAGCACTAGCACAAGGGATTAATGCAAAATGTGCTGGTGGGGCTATCAAACCCTTGTAGATCACAATGTCCTATGCCACCACTTAACTTCTAGCACCAAGTTCTCACCTAAAGCCACTGCATGGATATTATCCTTCCTACAAGGAAGGACCAGGCATGTTTTTTCCGCTATAGCTTCTGCCTCGCCCACCATCATCCTATGTGGCATACCACAAGGCTCATGCATTTCGCCCACCCTCTACAATATCTTTTTATATGTCCCCTCTTCCACATTCTCGACTCACTGGGTATCTCTTACACCAACTACGAGGACCATACCCAAATCCTCCCCTCACACTGACAGGTGACTATGACACTCACTCCAGGACCCTCAAAGAAATCTACACCACCATCCAGGCATGGATGGCGACAAACGGACTCTGTCTAAACTCTGACAAAACCAAGCTGCTCCTGATAGGATCTAATGAAACACTCAAAAACCTTGACTCTCAATTCAGCAACTTCCACACTTTCGGAATCAGAATCCCAGTTGCAGGCTCAGTGAAAACACTGGGAGTCTATCTAGAGTCTAACTTAACAATGACCAGGCATGTCAACGGCATTGCATCCTCCGCAGCTTACCATGCCATAATTCTGAATTCAGTCAGACCATTCATCTCCAAGGACAACTGCAACACCATTGCTAGAACAAAAGGCAGGGAGTCGAGGCTACCCCTCTCTTGGACACACAGGAGGTGCAGAAACCTACAGACGAATAGAAATTATTATAAACTAGCCATTTGATCACACAAACAAGATGGAAAAAATTATATATCTACTGTAGAAATGTACTTATAGTGTCTGACAGTACATAAAACATCACCCACTGTGCTACTAACTTCACCATGTACAGAATTGTATGTCTTATGCTCACTTCCTGATGAATATTTTTGTTTTTAGTATGCTTCTTTAATGACAATAAATTTTGTTTTATCAGTATTTTTCCCCATCTTGTTTGTGTGATCGAATGGTTAGTTCATAATGATTTCAAGTCGTCTGTAGGTTTCTGCACCTCCTGTGCGTCCAAAAGAGGGGTAGCCTCGACTCCCTGCCTTTTGTTTGGTTACTTACTTACCCTCTAGAGTCAGGCCCCCTGTAAACAAAAAAAAGAGGGTCATTGCCCTATATGTTCGTCACCATTGCTAGAGCCATTACAGGGTCAAGACTAGATTACTGCAATGCCCTCTTAGGCACATCTTCAAAAAACATGGAAAAACTACAAGTCATCCAAAACAATTCCCTGCACGCAGCCATCGGCATTCCTAAAAGGGAGCACATCAGAGCCGCCAGGAAGCAAGCTCACTGGTTCCAATCAAAGAACGAGTACTCTTTAAGGCTCTAGCCCTGACCCACAAGTGTATCCACCAAACTGCCGCTCCATACCTCTCTGCAAGAATACACCTCTCTACATCCACAAGACCAACCAGAACACTCTACTTAAACGTGCTAACATTACCCAAAATCAAGAGAGCCCAAACAGGAGGTGCCAGCTTCCCCTACCTAGCAGCCCAAACACTGGAATGCCCTTCCACCACCCGTACGAGATGAAAATTCTCATTTAGCATTCCAAAAAGCTGTAAAAACATGGATCTTTGTTTGATAACCTCTCACTACACCCCTCTAGCCTGGAATTATACCTGTAAGAAAATATACAATGTATTATGATATGTAACTAATTAAGCCACAAATTATGATATGTAACTGTAACTAAGTTCTGCACAAGTAACAGCGCTGCGATGCTCAAGGGCTGCCTGAGCGCTATACAAATGTAAAAATAAATAAATAAAATGGTCCATGGCGGTTATCCAGTCAATATATAAGAAGGGATCTTGGGCTTCCCCTGCTTCACAGACCCATATCACTCTTGGATTCCATGTTCAAAATACTAGGTTGTGCCATTTTGGCCCGACTAAAGGACTGGGTTGTGAGTAGTGGGGTCCTCTCTCTGGTCCAGCTAGGATTTCGACCAGGGTTGGGAACAGCCGAGCAGTTACTCAACCTCTATTTGGTAATGGCACATTCACTCTATTTGAAAGAGGAGCCCGTTTATTTGGCATTCATGGATCTGAGCACGGCATTTGACAAAGTCAATCGTGCCAAGCTGTGGGATATGCTCAAGTCCATGAATTGCCCGGGGTCCCTGGTAAACCTTCTGGCCAGGTTGCATGGCTCCACACAGGCATGTGTCAGGAGTGGTACGAATGGGCACTGTAAAGGTTTTTTTCCAGTTGAACTGGGGGTATGCCAGGGATGCGTTCTGGCGCCCCTACATTTTTGTCTATATATAAATGGTCTCCACAAGCACATCCTAAAATCTTCTCCAGACGTACCAAAATGGGTAGCCGGCCTTTACCAGTCCTAGTGTATGTAGACGATTCTGTTTTGATGGCCCGTACACCAAGAGCTCTGCAGGCCCATATCTCGGACTACGCCGACTTTATGGAGGGGCTGGATCTGGTGGTAAATGCCGGCGGTGATGGTTTGTTGGAAGGGGAGACAGAGGGCTTCCAATTTTGGAGTACAAATGGAAATTGGGTTGTACACCAATCAGGGATATGGTCTCCCTGCAGCCAGATTTGCATTGGATCAGGCTATGGGTTAATGGTAAAGCAGCACTCACCCACAAATTGATAATCTTACTGATAGACAAGGACTCGGGAGGTAAAGTCCCATGGCTGTCCCACACCAAGAAACAGCTGAGGGCGACCTGTACCCACCATGTAATATGCTCTCTCAGCGCAAGACAAATTGATGGACTGCCTGCTGCTATGAATCTGTGAGAATGGATAGCGAAAGTTTAGAAATACTGAAGCCAAAGAACCGTGCGTTAATGACAATCATGTACCGGGTGTCCAGCGCTATTTGCTACGGGCGGAGTTCCCGGCCGATCGCATACTCGTATCTAGGGCAGGGTTTTACTGTATCCCCCTAAGGGCTGTGTTGGCAGCATGGGGGTGGAGGGGACAAGGGGGACTCACCACGTGTGGACTGGTCCTTACTCACATATTTGAAAACAGCACTTCTCTCAGGAAACTACTGTAAGTATACTGCCCTGAAATGAGTTTATGCACACTTTTTAATTAACTGTGAGATTATTCTTAGCTGCTATTTCGGTGAGGTTCTTATGATTATATGTTCAATTGTGTCATAATTGGTATGTATTTTTGTACGTCCTGAATAATCGCGGTGCCTTCGGGGTCTCCCTGGGACTAGGGAAGCAGAAAAAGTCCACCAGCGTCACCGCGGCTACAACCACCAACTGCCCATGACTGAGCGGTGACGCCGCGCAGAGTGCTCTGCAACCCGTATCCGCAGGTAAGTGAGTGCAGAACTTGACACATGTTCTCCTCGCCCAATCCGGGGCGATCAATTTTAGGGTTGCTCGGAACCTCCTAAACCTACTGAGAACCCACGAAATGATGGGAATTGAAGAAGGCATATCAACCGTCCTCCAACCGAGGAGTCGTGGGAGGAGAAATCAAAGCAGCTTTGAGGTCGGAGCCGCTGCTGACGTAGTCTGCTGGACTCTAGAAGCCCCCGTGCCCCTTCTGGAGCACGGGAAACGCCTCTGCCCCTGCCTGGCGGGAGCTGAGCCCTCCTGCCATAGGGGAGGTAGCACCTGTAGCCTCTACCCCCTACAAGAGAAATTAAAAGGCATGTTTGGCCGGCTACTTCACAGCTAGGCTGAGCGACTTTACGACAAACCTGGACTCCTTGAACTTTTACAAAGAGCCATCGGTCTTCGGGCCGAAGAGATTCTCCCCATCAAATCAATATTGAGAAGTGTATTCTGGACGTTGGGAAAGAACCCTGAGGAGTGGAGGTAGACCTGCCTTCTGAGAACCATAGCCAAGTCCATTACCGTCCAACAGTCTGCCACATCCAGGCCAGTCTGCAAAGACTGTCAGGCCAACTCCTTTCTGTCATCCACCAACTGCAGGAAACCCTCCCGCATCTCCCCTCAGGGTTGTACTGGGCCACCTGCTCAACTGCCTTATACAAGCCAAAGGAGTACTTTGCAAAGTGACAGGAGACAGTTGCTTTTAAAGCCATGCTTCCAGAGGAAAATATTTTCTTCGCTAGGGCATCCACTTTCTTGCGATGTCTGTCGATTGGCAAATTAGATGTAGAAGTGGCGGGCCTGGTGGGCACTGTGGCTGCCTGTACGACCAATACTTCCGGTGTAGGGTGAGACAAGAGAAATGAATCTCCTCTTGCTGGCCTATATTCCTTTGTAAGGTCTTAATTGACCAGCGGATAGGTACAAGGATGCTGCCATAAGGTGGCAATGGGATCGGCGATAGCCGGATTGAAAGGCATAGCTCTTTCTGTGGCAGGTCCCTTATCGAGAATGTCTGTAAGGTCATAACCTTGGATAGGCTTAGCTTGAGTATTTCACCCCATGGTATCCACAACTATCAACAAGTGCCCTACATTTTGCATTGGTATGGGCATAGGGATGGGCGTGCTGCATTTCGAAGTCGGGAGACGTATCCAGCCCGCTAGCATTGTGCAATCCCCTCAGCCAAAGCTATCAGGACTGCTTGGTCGACAAAATAGTCAGTGCCATCAGCCCCCGAGTAAATGGGAGCGACGTCACCTTCATTATCAGCGCTGAAGATGTCTGCCATAGTGCTGAAAAAAATCAAATCTTGATTTTGATGGGAAAGACCACTCAATAGCCGTCGACTTTGACTGTTTGGAAGTCGACTTCTATGGTTTGGTGGTCGGCACAGACAGGGTCCTAGGCGACGATGGCGCATCAAGATAATCGCGTTGGCAGTGCGCGGGAAGATCCTGGGGTCGAAGGTACAGTTTTGCTCGGCGTCGAGCCCAAAGGCTCCGCCAACACCAATGGCGAACTTGGTTTTGCTCTGGGGCTAGAGTCACCAGGCACCACTGGAGCTACCGGTGCCTGCTCTATCGGGGCTCGCCCGAATCCACAGCCGCTTTCTTGGACATCTCTAGCATCTGGGAGTAAAAGTCCTCCCATTCAGATCTGGACACTGGCCCTACCGACGACTTATCGCATTCGGAAGAAGAGTTCGATTTGCGCCGGTGTCAGTAGCATGTCCTCTTCTTATGAGAGGTAGATGAGGATGAGTGGATCCTGCAATGGGACCGGTTCTTGGCCTTCCATCGAAGTCTATCTTCCTTCTCTGTGGTAGGCCCTTCCAGTTCGAAATGGTCGACCGCGCCAGTGCCTTGGAGGGCGGTAGGTCCATTGCAAGTTTTGCTGCCCGATCCAGCAAACTTTGTTTGCAGTAAATTGCAAATAAAGGTTTCACTGTGTATGGCTGGCCTTTGGGTGGCAGCATTGCACCAAATATGCAGTATATTTATGGTGACATGCACCATTTTACAGAAAGTACCGGTAAATATTTTGTCACCTGTCACCACGGGGCACGTGCATTTCTCTAAGGTCGAGAATGCAAATGTAGGAACTAGTCTGCAGAAGAATTTGCAAGGCCTGTATGATCTCAACACACTAGGTCGAATGCCCTCTGGGGTCCTTTGTCCAGGTATGGGAAATTCATCAGACTTATAGATATGTGTGTGTATTTTAGCCCGTACGGTAGGTAGTGGTGGCCAAGTCCCTTCTGGTCACCCATATTGAGCAGGCAAGTGGATGGGTGTAGACACGTATTTTGGAGAGTATGGAGCGAGGTATTGTGTGTGCAGTTTGACCGAATTTTACTGTGGGGTATAGCTGCATTCTAATGGTAGAGTTGCTGTGCAATGTATGTGAAGCAGGAGAGGCATTATGTGTACAGATAGACCAAATTTATCGTGGGGCATAGCTGCATCTAATGGTAGAGGTGCTGTGCGAAGTATGTGAAACAGGAGAGACATTATGTGTACAGCTAGACCAAATCTTATCCATCACAGCTAAATGCAATACAAGGCTATAATCAAAATCACAGCTAGATGCAATACAAGACTAAAATTAAAATCACGGCTAGATGCAATACAAGAGTCAATTTAAGAGTTACAATCGTGAAGTGTATGCGTGGAGTAGCAAAAGCAGAGTATTATCAGGTCTATGGAAAACAGTAGCTCTAACAGTGGAAGTAATACTTGCCTTGTCGTTGCTGGTAGGTTTTGAGGCCTGGCATTGTCTCTCATGGGCAAACAGGAACTGGGAGCTGCACTGAAGACTGGCTGTTCGGGTTACATGGTGGTCCCGAGGTGAAAACTTTCTTTGCCAAGGCATTGACTTTTCTCGACTCCCTATCAGTGGAGAGGTTACATGCCAAGGGCCCGGATGTAACAATATGGAAGCACTAGACGGCAAAGCCCTCTCAGTCTGCGGTCCTTAGTCAAGGTGTCATTAAGTTTTTACTGCAACATCGGTTTCATTGATACGCTGAGCCCTAATGCCACGACAACCTTCTCGAATGTCTTGCGATAGTCGACGTCAGGGTTTTTATCCAAACCACTTGCATCGTAGAGGCCCTCCGTCAGTTGTAGAACCCAACCTGGCCTGCCATAAAATCTGGCAATGGGAACAGTGCACCACCCATCTGTTCCAACATGAAGGGAATTGGGTCTCCTGCTATGTCAAAAATCGACCGCATCGAGTCGAAGAACATGAATCTAGTGTCTGGCATAAAGTTCCGATCTTGCAGACCTTCCACCGGCCGAGGGGCTTCTTGGCCCAAGGGGGCTGCCGACAGTATCAGTGCAGGAATACTTTTCTCCTTTAGTGTCTTGCTTGAGGGCATTCGACCTCCCTTGGCTGCCTCCGTGCTGGTCGGACCAGGCACAGTTGGATCAGAATCCACCTGCAGCGTCGAGGCTGAAGCCATACAAGCCGAGGCCTTTCCAAAGACTTTGAACATTTGATTCTTTAAGTCCTCCCATTCCCTCCCTAGACATGCCCTTCAGCTGGGTATGATTTTTGTGCGACAATGAGGAGTGGAGAGATTCGCTACGCAAGTGCACATTTTTCTTGGACTTCTTGTGGTAACATACTGCTTAATGTTTCTCGGGAGTAGGACCCTCAGTGTCATGTTCTGACGACCTTGGAAGCGATTTTGCCAGGGACTTTGATGCTGGTTTGTCGAGTGCCAGTTTTGTTGAACGTTACTTCACCTCCAGAAAAGAATCACATTGCTCCATATCATGACCAATACCAAGTCACCAGACACAGATAGTGAGGGACATTTAGAGTTACAGTCTTTGCAGCATTTAAATGCAGACGGTTTATGCCCCGACATACTGAGATGAGTTTGAATTATTTCAATTAGAAAAAACGAGTGCGTTCCGAATAGTTTGCTGAACGCACAGAAAAAAGTAACTGAGAGCGTTGTGAATTCCTTTGATACAGCAATCAGCGTCACATCCATTGTAGAGGAGTGATGAGGCCATATACGAGAGTGGTCGACGATATCGAGCAACACTATGCCCCCTGTCAAAAAAACTTCTGAGCAGCTGATGCTGGATAACTATGAAGATGAGGAATCTGTGGGAGAATGCAATCCATTGAAATGTCACCTACAATACAGCTAATTCTCTAATACGGATCACAATGCAAAACTGCATGACAGTAGAAGCTATAAATACTTGCATGTTGATCTACTCACTCCTAGCATACAATGGTACAATGCTCCATCTCTGCTTAACCAGTTTCACTGCTGCTTGCTACTATCAAACTCCCTCAGTGGTGGTTATTTACAAATGCGTGTCAGTCATCGCCAATCCTGAATTCGAAAAGGGACGTTGCTCTACTCCTGCTTAGTTCAGTCTCACAGCTGCCAGCTACCTTTTTGTGAGGGGTCAGAAATGTGAGGCGGACAACTTTGTAAACATTTTTCTACAAATGCCATTTTATTAAATCAAAAGGTTGGATAAACAACTCACTATCCCTACCCTGATGAGGATTTCCCTTCCTAAAATAAACTGAAGGAAAACACTCTAATAAAAGGTTTCTGTCCCTCACACTTGTATATACACCAAATCAATAGGAAAGCATATGGCAGTTTAACAACAAACAAACAAAACAATATAGGTCACAACACAATAGCTACTTCTTCTGACAATCTGGGTGAATTCCCCACCCCAGATTCAAGCATGTCATTCCTTAAATGTTCAAAAGGGATAAGGAAATCCTGTATCATAACACAAAGTTCCAATTCAGTTCTTAGATTCCAAGGAGGGTTCACAATTGTTTTAACAAAGCTTTCCTTTTTTCACTTGTATTCCAGGTCTTGAGACAGCTTCTTGTCATCAACAATGAATAATTCATAGCTTCATTAATTACAAAATAAATGTCTTTGTCAGTATGTTTTGATACCACTTCGTCATAAGCTTGACCTCAACATGGTACTTTATGAGCTTCTACCTGCTTTACTCTCATGCCAGGTTTACCACCTCTGCAACACTTTGTTTCAGTGTATTCTTGCCAGAACAGAACTAATGGTTACCAATGTTCTCAGTCTTGTATACTCTCCTACCAGTCAAGATAAACTACTGCAGTTCACTGTACGGGTATACTCTCCTGCCTCAACAGAACCAATTGGCACAAAGTTCAAAGACTTGGTATACTCCCTTGCCAAGCTCAACTACTATACTAAGTACTTCTGTGGTAAATGTCAACTTCAAAGGTTTTAACAATGTCTACTGCTTCACAACATTAGATTTTATTATTCTCTTCAGGGGACACAAGAATCACACTGGTCCTATTTACTACACCTAAGTGTTTGCCAAAGCAAGACAGGCAATGCTTCCTTCTTCCTGAACCTCTTATCAGAAGAGCATCCCTCCTGCCAATCTTGTTCCACCTTTGTATTATTAACCAACTGCTTATTATAATGCTTCCTCTTCTACACTCTTCTTTGGCAATGTGGATTTAAACATTCTCTACATCTGGGCAATATTCCTCATAAACTCTTATGTTCAGTTATCTTCTTTTGACTTAGGTAATCGTCAATTGCCTTAGTATGTGTCCCGTTTGGCTTTGGCAATGATGGTTTGGGTTCCCATCTTGAGATATTGCCCCTTTGTCAGGTTGGATGTTATCACCAACTGATAGCAATCCCTCCTTCAGATGGGATCTTTGGAGTCTCTCTCTGCCAACTGCTTTGGTTTACATCACCTTGGTATATGTCAAATTCAGTACTTTGTTTCACATTAGTTCGGTATTCAATAGTGAGTCTGGATTCAGGCACGAAATAACAGTGAGCTCACTGGTGGTGTGCATCCGTGTACCTCGCTGCTCCCGGATCGCCTCGTTCAGTTCTGCGGCACGGCCGGGCAACCTCTCCTGCACAGCTTCCCGCATCTCAGAGCCCTTGTGGCTGCCCCAGCAATCCGGTCCTTGTCAGCCTCCGCTGAATGCTGGAGAAAGTCACAAACAGGTGCGCTGCAGACGAAATATCGAGCCCACACTACCCTGTATGGACCGGCATCAGCTTCTCTTGTCACTCTGGTCCTGGCATCCTGGCTCTTACACAATTTCTTATGCTGCTTCGTGAAGAGTGCAATACTCATCCACCCACTGCTACTACTACTACTGCTCTCCTGCTGCTTTGGCCGCCTTGCCTTTTTCCACCTTGATCTAATGGCCTGCACACGAGGGGAGCCTTTTATGCCTCTCAGCCATCCTCAGGTATGGGTCATTAATCCTATTGGTCTGCTCTCTGCAGCCCTCTTCTTCGTCCGAGTACTATGGGAATGCTGGCACTTGAAGTCCCTACCACAAAAGTCAGTTCTTTTAATATTTTCTCCACCAAGATCCTTTTTCTCCTTAAGCATATTCCTCAAAGGAGTATCACAGGGATAAAAAGATACATTTGGTTTTTACAGGAGGATTGCAAAATTTCCAGCTTCAGGTTGATCGTTCTTAAAGACCTCTCTGCAAGCTTTTGCTGAGACTCATGGGATTTCCTATGTCTGGGAGTGTTATAATTTTGGTATGAGCCTTTCGCACCCCTGATACATGACTGGTTACAATTATCTTCACTGACATTGTCATAATTACCTTTAGGAAATACCTGGTCTCTTTGGCAACATGCCATTACATGTACTGGCATTAATGAAATCCCCTTCCTGGAGGTAGACACATACTGCGTCTCATCCCATGAAGTCCTCCTGTTTCCCTGGGACCCTGCTCCTCCCAGGTGATCCTCCCGGCTAACACTGCCTCAGGGTCCGGATCAGGATCAGAAAGCGTCTGCCTTTCCCTGGCCACCTGAGAGGTGACTTTCGGTATGGTTTTCGTGAGGACTCCATAGGATTCATCACATTTTACCCACAGATATTTCAACTTGATTAATAGCATGCATCACCATAGAGGTCTCAATATAGGCTCCTGCACCAGAATGTCTCCCTACTGAGCGAAAGCTGCGGTACAACAGGTTTACCTCCACATCAAATACATTTCACCAGTCTGTAGTAATGCAGTATTGAGGCAGGTATAGGGAAGTGTATTTAAGTGAGCACTCTGAAGCCTTCGGGCATGTGGCACCTTTACAGAAGTATTCAAATAAATAAACAAATACATAAATAAATAGGTTATTTGGAAAGCAATTGTGAGACATCCGAACAGCCTCAAGGCCCATGGCCATCTGACCCTTACACCAATTTGCAGCCTAGAGCATGCAGTACTTCTGGAATACTACATTAACACACAGAATATAAGACAGTAGGAGGAGGGGCGCAGAAGAAACGGGACAAAGGTTAAAGAGCCCCAGGATGTAAAAGGCAAAGGACAAATGGACTGAAAGGGGAAGAAATAAATTAGAATGGGGAACAAAGGGAGAACAAAAGACCCAGAAGAGGGACTACTAGTGAAGAACAAAAGGGTTAGAAACATTAGGTTAGCAGAGAGAAAATCATTCAGTCCGACCAAAGGACTGAGGAGCTTTTAAGATGAAAACGAATTAAAGTGAATAATACAACAAGTAGTTCAAAGCATAGCTTGCAGTAGCCCTCCGCCCGGAAACATCTTTTTGATTAAAGGCACCATACAAATACTCAATAAATAAAATAAATATTGCTGAATTCAAATGTAAGAATGTGTTTTGTTCTAAAGCGACAATATGTAGTTTGGCACATGTTTTTCATCAATTATAAAGTATCATAGTAAAAATAGGTTAAACTATTTTAATATAAGTTATAAAACATTGGTCAGAAAGCAGTAGTATATCCTCTTTTTCGTCACCTTCAGTAAAATGTCCACGATCCTTTGCTGATATTCCACAGCTTGCTTGTCATTCTTAAAATCTTCAAAAGTCTGAATTTAAAAAGAAATAATAGATTGTACAAGATTATCAAAATACTTCAAAGAAAATGGCAGCCTACTTACATGCTCATTCTTCTTGGGGCAGATGTGTGTGTATATATATATATATATATATATATATATATATATATATATATATATATATATATATATATATATATATATCAACATCCAAAACAAATCTAATATGCTAGTAAAAGCAACATGATCATATAGTAAAAGACAATGTCAGGGAAAGGATGTGCATGTTTTCTGTTGACGTTTAAAACAAAGGCACTGCAATGGAAACACTTCGACGTTGGTAGTGAATATTTGGATCTTTTTATGCTTCCACTTAAAAATCACAACAGCAAGTGTGCTTCGATCAAGCCTATGTCTAATAAAATCCCAAGAAACAAAAGTTCACACCTCCATCTACACAGAAAAAATCACCTGATTACCCCCCCCCCCACCCCCAACCCACCTCTCAACACAGGTCTTGCTGCTCAGCAGCAGAAATTAACAGGTAAGGCTAGGTGCCAGCTCTGCTTTTTTAGTTACTATTAAGCCTAACTAAACAGTTATGACCCACAGCCCTGTGCTATGCACTGTATATTACATGGGCCTAACATTGGATAAGTTTCCCCTTCTAGCCAAACCTATGTACCAAAGGGAGGTAGCGAATAGAAAAAGATAGGTGGACTATAGTCTCAGCAGTTGCATAGTAGGGGAAAGTGTTTTTACTTTAACGAGATGCCAAAGCGGTAGAAAATGAATACCATCCGTTATTGCTGATAGATAGGAAGTGACACTAGCCCACCACAAACACATAGAATCACAATTAAGAACAACAGGCATGTTTTCCACCAAGAACGGAGTACCTCAGACAAAATGAATGTTACTCCTCTTCTCTGAGACATACTCAGACCACAAGGTGGAGGACACCTATATGTTGATGATAAAAGCATCCACAATTCTATGGCAAGACGGAGACGAGCATTATGCTTTACCTCTTTATTACTGCTCCTTACAGCAATTGAATTTAAACACATATTTTACTCTTTTTTTTTTAAACTTGGTAACACGGTTTGCTCAAAACAAAACTCGGGGTAACAGTTTTGAAACTGAGGTAAAAATGTCTTTAGACCTCCAAATCCCCATAATCCTCTGGGATCAGGTAGTCCTATTCAGTCCATTTCATCCAATCAGGCTTAACCCATGGGGTGTACAATTAAGGGGAAGAAGAAGATGCCGGGTACACTCCGGATGAGGAGAGCGGGATGAAGAGGAACCCCCTCAACAACCCAATATATCGGGACAGCCTCCTGAGGAGGAAAGCCTTGGAGATATGTTTGATCCGGAAGCGATAAGGCATCCAAAATATACAGACTGGGTGCCCTCACACAGAGTTGCGCTTTACATGACGCCGAACATAAGAAAACCTCTTGCTAGAGAAGTAAGATCTAAAATGAGGACAGAGTGCCCTAGACCTGAGCTGCCGGGCAAAGTTACCAACACCCCGGATCTCGACCCGAAAATGATGACCTTTGTCACTAAATTATCCATAGATTTTCGGAAAGGGGTGGACAGAGCATGGCGAGGCTGCCAGGATAAACTCTTGGACCTCTGTGGCCCGCTCTCAAAAATCATGGATTTAGCGGAGAGAGCCATAGACACGAACACACCTGTGGACCCTCGAGCGCTAGAAAATTCGGCCCAGCGGGCAGTATGCTTGCTAGGGAATGCTAATTGTGCACTTTCTTCAGAGAGGAGAAGAGGAGTACTGTTGAAAATCGACAGCAAACTCAGCGACCTCTCCTCGTACAAATCGGGAGAAGGAGTGAAAGGCATGCGGTTTGGAGACGCTTTCGCCAAAGAGGTGAACCAGTTTGTCGGGACATACTCCGCGCCCTGGAGAAAGCGCAAAGTTCAATGAGGAGGATATTCCCCACTCTGGTTTTTGCCGGGACCGGGTGACAAAGGTGTCGAGCGTCCGGTCGCTTCACCACGCACAAGAGACCCCAGGGACCAAGAGCCCAATACTGGGAGAATCGCCAGCAAGACAACTTTTTCCCAGCGAGAAGCCGTTACCCCAGAAACAGAAGGGGGAGGGGAGCCTTCAGGCAGCAGAGCACACCAGGCGGCTAATACTGTACCAGCAACCTACAAAGTAGGGGGCAGAACAATCTGCTTTTTGCAAGCATGGCGCGATTTGTCCAGCGACACCTGGGTTTTGCAAGCAGTATCAGGCATGCGCCTAGAATTTGTAGGCTCGCCCTCTCAGACTCGGGAACCAGCCCTGTTAATCACAGCGCAGAGCGAACAAGTGCAGCTCACCAGCCAGTTACGCAGTCTAGCAGACAAGGGAGCCATAGAACGGGAAGTTCAGGAGGGGCCAGGCTGCATCAGCAATATGTTCCTGGTCCACATAGGGGAAAAGGTCAGACCGGTGATACATCTGAAAGGTTTGAATGAATAGGTAGTTTACCGACATTTCAAAATGGAAGGTATTCACCTTCTGCCGTACCTACTCAGGACAGGAGATTGGCTCGCCCGCTTGGATCTCAAAGACGCCTATCTGACCATTCCAATAGCAGCGGAACATCGAAAGCATCTCTGCTTCAGATGGGACGCGGAAATATGGAGGTTCACATGCCTTCCCTTTGGCCTAGCATCCGGTCCATGGGCCTTCACCAAGCTATGCACCCAGTAGCAGCGTTCATTCGCGAAAGAGGGATAAGGATAATAATATACCTTGACGATATACTGATTTTAGGACAGAACGCCGCACTGCTACGAGACCAAGCAGCATGGGTCTGAAAATTGGTGGCCTCCCTCGGCTTTGTCATAAACTCAGACCCTTTCAAAGAAAATAATTTCTAGGCTTTGTGATGGATAGAAAGAAAGCCTCACTAGAATTACCAGCTCAGAAAGTGCGAGCGATATGGAAAGAACTAAGGTGATAGAGAAGAAAGTTATTTCGCTTCGCAATCTAGCTCGTATTGTGGGTCTCCTCGCAGCCTCGATACAGGCGATCTTCCCGGGCCCATTGCACTATAGGGGCCTTCAGAGGCTGAAAATCAGACACCTCAGAGGAGGACTGGGTTACCACCAACTCGCTACCCTAGACCAAGAAGCCATTACAGAACTTCATTGGTGGTTGTGAAATATGGAAGCCTGGAACGGCAGGGCAATCTTCGGAGACACCACAGACCTAGTAATAGAATCGGACGCCAGCAGAGCAGGCTGGGGAGCTAGCTGCAGAGATTTGGAAACTGGGGGGAAAATGGTCGCAGGAAGAGCTGCAACTTTACATAAACTGTCTGGATCTTTTAGCAGGTTCCTTTGCCGTGAGAGCATTTACCAGAGATCGAGCCAATTGTGTCCTTCTCAAGATGGACAACATTTCAGCGGTCCGATATATAAACAAGCTGGGAGGCACATCCTCCAGGATGTTAGCAGAGTTGGCAAAGGATTTTTGGCATCACTGTTTACGTCAGCAGATCTCTGTATCAGCAGAATATCCCATCACTTTTGTGGTCAGTTTGTTTCTCCTTGTGAGAGAGGGTATGCCCAGACGTAGGTCCCTTGCTCGCTGCGCCACAGGGAACCAGGCTGCACCTCACTGAGGAGGTCCAACAAGGCCGAAACATGTCTGGGGTTGCTTGGTTTTCTGTGCAGAGGGGACCTGGCCTAGCAGTTGGGGCTGGGCTGCTACCTTCGGTGGCGGATTTGCACATGGCTGGTCCCCTTTTGCAATGGCGCAGATGGGCTAAAAAAAGGTGGTGTGGAAGGTTGCCCAGAGCAATTGCCAGTGGTTTAGATTCATTCGAAACCTTCCACCCATCACTTTTGTGGTCAACTATCAGCAGAATATCCACCAGGGGCTCAGAATGTAGTAGCGGACTGGAATTCGAGATATCTGGTAGACTCCAGCGACCGGATACTACTCCCATGCATCTCCACCCGGATTCAGCGACTCTGGGGAACCCTTCAAGATAGATCTATTTGCCACTAGGCTCAATGCCCAGATGCCCAGGTTTTACAGTTGGAGGATAGATAATAAAGACCACTCACGATCCCAGTTATCAGGAAAGTTAGCCATGCTCTTAAGTCTTATTGCTTGTAGAAGAGTTTCAGAAGTGAAAGCTCTGGAAATAGATAGGAAGATCTTCTACCCAGAAGGAGTAGCATTTAATGTAGCGAATAGGACCAAATCGGATTCTACAATTATTTCATATCCTTATTTTCCAGATAATACTAAGTTGTGCGTAGCGCAATGCATTAAGGAGTATGAAGCTGCCACGGCAGGGTTGAGGCCTAGTGGGGTCACCCAGCCGTTAATTGCGAGTAGAAAGCCTTTTCATGCAGTAGCAACAGTCACCATTGCGAGATGGGTTAGAGAGGTGATACACTGGGCAGGAGTGGATTTATCTCAATTTGGCGCGCACTCAGCAAGGGGAGCAATGGCATCTAGAGCATTTGCAACAGGCGTGTCCTTGCAGGACATCATGAAATCAGCCGACTGGTCTAATGAATGTCCTTTTAAGAGTCTCCGTTTTAAGCCTGTCTCACAGATAGCTAATAGAGTGATTAATAGCTTTGAACAAGCATAATGCTCGCCTCTGTCTTGCCTTAGAATAAAGATTGTCCAGGCTTACAGCGCAGGCCAGTCTTGATTCTATTAAAGACAAGGAGGCAAGCATTATATCCCACCCTTGTGGGGCATGAACATACCTTGGAATGTATTAAGATGTATGTTAATGAAAGACCCACCCTTATGATCACGTCTCCATTCTTTCCAGGAGAAGACCAAAAGGCGACCTGAGTAGAAGTACAGATAAGAGAAATGTTAAGTTGTGGAACGACGTTCTCTTTGCCATCTGAGAGCAAAGAAGCTGGCAAAGATGGACTTTACAAGTTCTCTTCCGTTAGTTCAAGTTGACTGTTGGATTTCGAGGATTTACATTGGTTGATCGCCAAAGAAAGAGGAATTGGGATCAGCAAGGGCCCCTGTTATAGCCATGGGTTAAGCCTGATTGGATGAAATGGACTGAATAGGACTACCTGATTCCAGAGGATTATGGGGATTTGTAGTTCTAAAGACATTTTTACCTCAGTTTCAAAACTATGTTACCCCGAGTTTTGTTTTGAGCAATATGTGTTTAAATTGAATTGCTGTAAGGAGCAGTAATAAAGTAGTAAAGCATAATGCTCGCCTCCTTATCTTTAATAGAATCAAGACTGGCCTGCGCTGTAAGCCTGGAAAATCTTCATTGTTTGTTATGATTTCGTACTGACCCCTTGGGACATTTCAAACCAGATTAACTGTCTCCATAGACAAGTAGCACAGAGGGTGCGGAGCAGAGCAAACATCATACAGCCTATACCATCTGGTGCCTCTGACCCTCCACCTGTACCCTTTTTGGCTTTCATGCAAAATTCACAGAAAATACCTTGTGACTCCTGTCACCATCCCCCACTTCTTTGAAGGCTATTATCCCAACGGAAATATGTCTAATACCATGCGTTAAGATGGATTTCCAAATAAACCCTGGTGGGAAGGTTTTCAGAGGCCACTATTATGTTGAACAGGGGAGACGCTGAGAGGTTAGCCAAACCCAATCAAGGTGAGGTAGCGGAGCAGTCAAGGCTTAGTCTCAGGAAGAGTGTGAAAGTGGTCTACGGCAACAATGAGTCCACACAGAGCAACACCAGTAATTCCAGTTAGATCGATAATTATATACAAATACAAGGATTTATTAGCACTTTTTTTACATACTAAGCAGAAAAAATACCAGGCAAATATTATTATTGTTAAATAGACATATACATTCGCCCTTAGGAGAGTTAGATCAGCATTTGATTCATGATTAGTGCAACACAGGTAATTCAGATGCATAAAGATGCACACAAAACAGCTTCCTAATTCTAATACAGTCGAACCCTAAGAGGGTTTGGGGCCTTGTGCCCAGAAGTCACCAATTCCAAAGCATATACTTCCGTCAGGTAAGTTTATGCAGAGAGTAGCAGTGCCAGTAGTTATGATTATTAAAGCGTTATCAGAAGTTAGATAAAAGTTCATGTAACGTTCAGTTAACTACTGTGACAGTGCCATAGTTTCAGCCCCGTCAGGGGAGGGAGGAAGCATGACCTCGAACGGTGCCTGCATCGGGCCCCTCCCCAAACCTGTTGTGATGGTGGCACAAGAGCAGCAGCAGAGAGCAGCGGGACTAGCCGGCAGACATGGGGCAGCTCCACGTCGGTAAACCAAGGAGCGGATGGCCACCCCAGCGCTGCACCAGGCTGCTCAAACTAGCCCTGCAGAGTGACCGGCCAATCAGCCACGGAGGCCAGCAGGACGCCAGTACGGCGGAGGAGGATGTGGCTGCCTACATGGAGGAGGGAGCAGAGCCGGCTACACAAGGAACACTGCCGGAGAGCCGCAAGCTGCCGCAGCATCCAGGAGGGGAGAGCAGCTCCAGCAGCTGCTGGAGTCCATGCACCAGGAGGAACCAACCCTACACCACCAGGGATGATTTATAAACAAAGGCCTCAAGCGTGGCCATAACCCACTAGCCCACGGGGGAAATACTTACTTTATAAAGGAAGGCCAAGTTGCGGGGCTTTACATGCCAGAAACACGACAGGGCCACGGAAAAGGGGGCAGAGCTTAGAAGCCTTTAAGAAGTCTCCCCTGCCCTTCCCTCACTATCTCCAGAAAGGTACATTGATTGGTCATGGGAAGTTGGCCAATTCAGGGAGTGGTTGGGATATTTAAAGAGCAGTTTGGGAGTTGTCTGGGGTGGGTTAGTTGGGTGAGGACATGTCTGAGAGTCCAGAAGAGGAGAGCGAGGAAAGAGTGTGGAGGTTACATGACCATTCTAATCACTTATGATGCTCTCCCCAGTACAATTTTGGTCTTAATGCTAGATCAGTTTCCAACAAATCTCATTCTATCCTTGACTTATTTTTTCAGAATAATTTTCATTTTCACTGCTTAACCGAAACCTAGATTACCCCTGACAATTCTTTTATTCCAGCCTCCTTTCATACTGCTTCCACCTCGTTCTTCCACAGTCCTCGCCCATGTAGGCCTGGCGGGATGTTAGGCAGAATCCTGTGCAGTTCCCTTAGGGAACACTGCAAAAAGATGAAGACCACAGGAGTAAGCAGTAAACCCAATTGGTAGCAGTCTGCACCACCCAGATTTACCTGGTAGATGTGGCTGAGCAGTCAGACTTCTCTCAAGAAGAGTAAGGCAGTATGTAGAGTATACACAATAGGGCTAACAACACAGTAGAGCAAACAAACACTGACCAGAGCTTTGTATCAAAAGTATAGAGTTATTTATGTATAACACACTTTAGGCAATACACTAGCACTCTAAATCAAAAGCGGGTTAAAACACAGTCAGGTAAAGTATACACACCTCCCTTAATAGCTATTAGACAAGTCAGAGTTGAAACACCACTATTTGTTAAGACAGATGTGAGCGCTTAACTAAGATGTCACTCCAATAGTTTGGTTAGAGGGAGAGAAAAAGGCAGAGCATAAGAATAATACAGTCCCAACACTTTTTAAGAGTCAGAGCAAGGGAATAAAGGCAGAATATACTGTAGAGTCAAAGTTCATAGGCCAGGCCCACTTTAAATGGAGCAAAGCGAAATATGCCCAGGATCACACAGTTTAAGTTGCACTAAAAGTCTTTGCAGAGTGTTCAGAGTGTTGGTTTAGTTCAAGAAACAAAGTTAGAAGGTCTGGGGCCAACCCAGTGTAGAAAGCCAAGGATTTAAGGGTCACCTTTAGCAATCTGTAGAAAGGGAGGCCAGGTAGGACACAGTACCTTAAGAGAGAATAAAAGGGGTCCTTTTATTAGCAGTCAAAGTGGTGAAGCTTGGCTATCCGGCCGCCGGGGTGCTTGGCACGGGCGATTCGACCAAGAGACGTCTTTGGAAGGCGAAAGAGACGAACTGGTTGGTCCCACCAGCTCAGGGGGAGAAGACTCGTCCAGCAGAAGATCTTCTCTTGTTGTTGGGAAAGTGGTGAGTTTGTTGCAGCAGGGCTTCACCGGTGGTGTCGTCGTTGTAGATGGCTCAGCTTCTTCCCTCTTCGGATTCTTAGGTCCTGTGGCGACTTCTGAAGTTCCAGTCCCAAAGGCTCTGCTTTTATGCAGAAAAACCCCCATTCATCAGCCTAGCTGTCAATCACACATGCTAAGTGAGCCGGGCGGCTCACCACTGGGCCAATCAGAGAAGAGTGCGACTTGAGTTGCTACGGCAACTCAGTCCAGGGTGCCAAATCCCCCCTCCACCCCTCCTATGGAACCCAGACAGAGTAGCACCTTTTGGAGGGCTTCTGTGGAGAAGCCCGCCAAAATAGTGGAACAAAGGGCTCGACCTTGGTCAGAGTTACAGAGACAGACACAAACGCCATTTTGGAACCAAGTTCTGGCAAAAAGACCCAACTGTGGATTTAATATTAAATAAAGCAGCAGTATCTTTAACATTGCACCAAAAGTGGTGCGTTTAAAATCAATGGGAAAATCCCATAGAGAATATTCCGAAGGAATATTTTGCATGGTAACCACTGCCACCAGCCAGAAACTCGACAAGGGGGGACTGCACAGTGCCCCCTTGGAAACAGACCCAGGGGCAATCGAATTACCCCTACCAGTACTTCCACAATATGATGCTGTGTACTGGTTCTGTTCACAATTTAGGACTAGTAAAGTCAATGGTGACTTTACATGCTCTGGGAGACAGTAGTCAGTCCCAGGGTATGGAGTCTATGTTGGGGAGTCACTATGACACCCCTGTGTTACTGCACTGAGGGTGCTGTGTAACACACATACAAAAACAGATGATGCCCTATGGAGTAGAAAGAGGTTTCCCCATAGCCCATGAACACATACTAAGTCAAAAAGCACCTCAAATCATGTCTAAGAGTGGGAGGAAAAGAGTCTCACTCTTAGCAGGAGAAAAAAAACAAACCCCAAAAATCCAGCAAAGCTGCTGGGGGACTCACTAGGTTTGGGAAATTAGCCTATTGAAAGATCTCTCTCCAACACGGGACACTGGAACTCTCTATAATTCCTCTAGGACTCTTCTACCTCCTCCTTCTAGTCTCCCAATCTTTACTTCATTTGAATGTCATGTTTCTTCCTTTAAAAAAAAAAAAAAAAACTTTATTGGTGATTCAGGTCACATAACATTTTACCATACAATGTAAAGTTGAGGTACAACATCAGGCCATTGAGTTATACTGCATTCAGACAGGGCACTGTATTAGCAAAGCTGCCACCAATCCAATTAAAACCGCTCACAGCCCAAAGAGGAGAGTCATTGGTACTGTAGCCTGCCACTCACATACTTGGGAAGCATTCAGACTATGTCAACCATTAATCCCCCCATTTCATGCACCCCTCCTATAAGTCCGATTCAGGACTGTGGGCTAATGGGTAGGCTGAGAAGGGGCTCCAGATGTTCTTGGGTCTATTCTGCAGCCCACATGGGTCTGCATACTCCTTGTCAGTGTCACTTAGCCATGTTAAGTCTTTTACCCACAACTTTATCCCTGGCAGGGATGGACTAGTCCATTTCATCAACATACATCGCCAGGCGACTATCATGCTTGTCGTGAGTGGTTTCCGGTACTGTTTAGGCAGACCCGGAGCCGAGCCAAACATGCAGCACAGTAGGTCACCAGAGATAGTCTGCCCCAACATCTCTGAGATACATTTCCCCACCTCCTCCCAGAAAGGTTTCAGACTATTTCAGGCCCACAACGTGTGTAGGAAGTCAGCCGGTTCATAATTGCATCTCAGACAGCAGGCCGACCTGGTGTTATCAAACTGATGCATACGGGCCCAACGTCAGATGCACTCTGTGCAGTGTTTTAAGCTGGATCCACTGTACCATGGTGCTGAAAGCCCCGCTGTGCGTGTTTTCACATCGCTTCGCCCAATGTTTATCCATGAAGGAAGTCCCAGCATCCCCCCTCCCATTTCTGTCTGCATTTTAGGGGTTCCTGAGGAGAGCCTTGCTGAATCAGTTTGTACAATGAAGAGACCACCCCCCTGCTACCCGACAAGCACACCATGAAATGCAACAACGGGGTAACTTGCGGCATCTCCGGAAACGAGGGTGAGCACTCCCAGAGAGCTGCTCTCATTCTAAAATACTGCAACCCGGCATCCACCGTGAAGCAAAATATAACTGAGACGCCAGGAAATATAATTCCACATCGGGGGCCCCGCACCCCCCCTGTCCCAGGGGAGGGTTAAAGTATCCCAACTAATATGTGAGTTTCACAGATGCCATGCCAGCTTAACCAACTGAGCCTTCACCTCTGCAAAATATCCAACCCCCGGCCATTCTGTGATGTTCTGGAAAATGTATAGCAGTTTGGGAATCACCACCATCTTAGCTACTGCAATTCTGCCCAACGACGAGAGGGGGAGCCCACACCACCTTTCCACCTTCGCCTTCAGGGTGTGTAGCTATTTTACATGACATGGTTGTCTGCTAATAGTGTCTGGGCATTTCTAGTGACCCGCACCCCCAGGTATGTGACCCCCCCCCTGCTGCTCCCATCTATATCCCTAAGTATTTGGAGGTTTGCTTGTGGCCTCGTTCAGTGGGAATAATGTAGATTTGCCCCTATTCAGCCTTAGACCCGAGGCCTCTCCGAATCTCTCAACCTCACACGACAGAGGCCCCAAATTAGTTGGGGGGGTCTTTAAAATATAAAATGGCATTGTCTGGATACAGCAACACTAGTTCCCTAGTATCACCCAAAGCCAGGGCCCTAGCCCCATGGTATTTCCTCTGTCGGGCCACCATCACCTCTGTCGCCGCAGCAAAAAGCAAGGGTGAGAGTGGACACCCTTTCCTGGTCCCTCTTCCCAATGCAAAGGCCCGGGACCTCATGCCTCCAACTCCTTTTCGGGCGTTCGCTCCAGAATATAGCAGCCTGACCGCCTAGAGGTAATATTTCGGGACTCCCAACTGGCGCAATACCTCAAACAGATAACTCCACTCGATTGAGTGAAATGCTTTTTCCATGTCGAGCAGGGTCACCGCAGCTTGCACCTCGGGGTCGATCTGGGCTAGAATCGCAAATAGCCTACGCTGGTTTGACGAGGTCCATCTCCCTGGGATAAAGCCTGACTGGTCTACATGTATTATGTGGGAGATGTGCGGGAGAAGGCGATCCGCCAGTATCTTGGCAAAGATTTTTGTGTCACGATTCAGCAGCAATATAGGGCGCTACGATGAACATTCCAGAGGGTTCTTGTCCGGTTTCAGAATCAACGTTATCACACCTTCTCGCATTGTCGTGGGGAGCCGTCCCATCTTCATACTCTCCTCCCACATCGATAGCATATGTTGCGACATCTCGGGTCCCCACACCTTATAGAACTCAGCCGTGATCCCATCCGTACCTTGGAAGAGGGCAGGGCACGAATTGCCAGGAGGACCTCGTTGATTGTGATGTGTACCGACAGTGATTCTACTGATTCTACTGCCTCTTCTCTCAGCATTGGGAGGGCCCGTATATATTCCTCCATTTCCCCCATAGGCATCGACCAATTTGATGCATATAAGTTCCTTTAGAATCGGTGAAAGGTGTCCGCTATATCCTCCGAGCTTACCACCACCTCCCCCTCCAGTGTCCACACCTTTGCTATATCTGTATTTCCTCTCTGGTGCCTAATCATTGCTGCCAGAAGTTTACCTGGCCTTCCTTCTTCACCGTACCCACGAGCTATTGCCGGGAGCGCCAGGTACTTAACCTCATGATCCGCCAGGTCATTAAAGCAGTATAATTCTTCCTTCAATTTAATAGGGGCCCAAACCCACCTCCCGTGTCTACTTTCACTTCTGGTACTTTAATTTCCGCTTCTGTTTCGTTCAGCTGTCTGCGTATCAGTTTTAACACACCGAGTTCCAAGGACAGGCACCTGTCCCGCAGCACAATCTTAAACACCTCCCATACAGTACTCCTGTCCGAAACTGAACCTAAATTCTCATGAAAATATGACTTAATCAAGTCATGTACTTCACTTTTAAATGCTATGTCTGACATTGCAGCGGGCTTGAATCTCCAAAAGGGACGGGATACTACCTACCCTTTCCGGACTCAGCGACCAGAGAACCGGCGAGTGGTCGGACAGCATTCTAGGGAGGAGAATGCAGTTGATTGTCCAGTGGATGAGGTGGGGGCTTGCTAGTATGTAATCTAACCACAAGGAGGTCCCATGTACTGTCGAGTGGAACGAGTACTCTCTCTCCTCCAGACGGAGCACCCTTCACACATCTTCCAGCGCTTACATTGCTTGAATATGCCTGTCTTGCCCGCATCCTCCCATAAGACATACCTTGGCCGTTTACCAGCTCTACGCGATGTGAATAATCTTTACTACTAGATCCCAACAATCCCTACAACTCCCCCCTGCCCTCCCCACTCCACCATCCCCAAACCTACCCACCCCCACTGCCCACCCCCAACTTGCAGTGACAACCCCCCAAACCCAGCTACCCACAACAACTGAGTTACCAAGTGACCTCTCCACACCCTGGACCTCGGGGGGAGATCACTTAGCTTAATCTTGGTATGCATCAGGACATATTTGTTACATGTTTACCACACATACTGGATACCCATCGGGGAATATTGACGTTTTGGACACCATTACCCACTTTCAACTAGGGGCTGGCCCAGTACATCTCGTGACCACTGCAAAAGCACTTCCAACATCCTCCCTTAGTCAGCAGACACTATTATTCTGGCCAAGCAGGCTGCTTTGGAAGCATCTAGAAAACCGGGCACCGCTCCCAGGTCTGTAAAGAAGTGTGATTGATCTCCATGCTGGACCCTTAGCTTGGACGGGTACTGCATGGCATATTGTATGCCACGATCTCGAAGTTCTCTCTTTGCCGCAAGAAAGGAGAGGCGGGCCTTCTGCACAGACGGGGTGAAGTACGGGTAAAAGGAGACCCTGGTGTTCCTGTACGTGAGGTCTCCCGAATTCCCTGGCCCTTCGGAGTACAGTATCTCGGTCCCTGTAATTTAGCAGGCCTGCAATTATCAGGCGCAGATTCTGTCCCGGTATAGGAGCAGTCTGACACCTGATGCGCTCTCTCGCCCAGGAATTGAGTGGACAATGGGGGATCCTGCAGTACCTCCTTGATGAAGTTTTCCATAAACACCTCCATATTCTGCTGCAGGATCAATTTATGGAACCCCCACCGCCAGGATGTTGTTTCTCTGTGATCTCGCCTAAAGATCTTTGTTCTTGTCCTTGACCATCTTCACTTCTCTCTGCAGCTCCCGTATCGCCTGCATCACCTCACCACTAGTGTCCTCCAGTGTCCCCACGCGGTGCTCAAGTTCATATATCCGCCCGTTTTCTTTCTCAATGCGCTCCTGCATCCCGTCAACCTTGTATGCCATCCCATCCAGTTTAGGATTGATTTACGCAAAAAAGCCAGTTCTCATCTCTGCCAGCACTAGGCCCAGTTCTGACTGCCAACCGTCCCCATTCGAGTTCGAAGATGACTACTCCTGGGCCGAAAGGAGCGTTTTCTCTGTGCTGTCCCGAGACAGCAACATCTTCTCACAGCCTTTAAGTAGCCCTTCCGTCTGAGAAAAGGTCAAGCGGGACTGCCGTTTGTTGCCTTTAGCCATGTACCTCGCTCTCCTGACCCTTCTCCTGGGCACTCACCGGTCGTGCCCCCCTCAGTTGGGCCCGGGGCCACTCCTTTGCTGATTATGAAATAAGACGGAAGCGGCGCCCCTCTGCACTCCCCTGGGCCGAGATCTCTGCCGACTGTCTGTCTCTGCTGCTATCAATGACCCAAAGGAGGAGTCCCTGTTTGTGATCCCCTTGATTCATTCCCAGTGTTCACACCTTGGTGCCCCCAGCCCAAGCAGGAGTCCATGGGCTGCCTCACGTGGAGCCCAAGGTCACACCAGCAGTCTATGGAGGCTTCTTATTAGCCCAAAGTCTGGTTCCCACAGTGTGATCAACCTGAGGGCCTTCACACTCTTAGGTGCTCTCACCCACGCAGATCAGGATATTAAGTATCGGCTGTTTTGGAGGGTACACATCTGCCTCTAGTGACCCTGGCGTTAATGTCCTAGGGGTTCTAGCAGATGTAGCGTTCTCTCACCCTGCGTGTGTTTTCCCTTCAGGGCCAGGCTGGGCTCCCTCTTGAGGCAACTCTTCCCAGCTTCTGTACGTTGCCGGGCTGGGTAAACATTTCTGCTGGCACTGGCCCGATAGGTTCCCTCCTCCCTTCTGCGGAAGCTGCTCCTCTTCGGCAGGGCTTCCCTCTCTTTGTTACGCCGTGGTGGCTTGCCCTTCGCACTCTGCCCGGAACCTCTGCAGTCACAGGAGCCGCGGAACCCCCTGCCTCGGTGCCTCCTGAGATGGGTGTGTACTCACCCCTGCCGGCCAGCCACCGACTATGGCTGCCCTCCATCTCTGGCCGCTCACAGCGCCCTCAGGCTGACACCCGCATGCTGGGGTCCGTTGCGCCTCCGTCGAGGCGCATGCAGGGCCGCTCTATTTTCCTCAATGGGGGGTCCCCCCGGCTCAGCAGCCCCACTACAGGGATCCGCCAGCTGGTCTCCTCCTCTAATTGTGGTGGGGCTCGCCCAGCTCCTCACGCGAGGGCACCCATTGCTGCCAGCGCTAAGTCCCTCTGCTGGTGCCGATCGGTCCCTCCAGGCCGCTGTTTCCACACCGCTCCTCCTTTACTTTCTGGCTCTTCAGGATCTCTCGCAGAGCCAGATTTGGGCCACTTTGTGCCGACCCCCTTATCCACGTGTCCATCGGTCAGGGTCCAGAATTGTGCCCTCTGGGTGTATCAGTAATCTCCCCTCCCGGCGGGTCGAATGCAGAGGTTAGAGAAATGCGGCCATCCTGGCTGCGGGCTCTCTAGGGCCCCCAAGCCCATGTTTCTTCCTTTTCTAATCCTTTTCCTGTTTTGCTTCTTGTTGTATATCGTTGTCCTGGTCTAGCTACTGAATTTCTTGAACATCTCGATCTCCTCTTATCCTAGCTTCTCCCATCTTCCTTGCCTCCTTCTTCTTCTTCTTCTTGGGGACTTCAATCTCCCCTCCTCTAACTCGTCTTTCCCTCTGCTGGTTTCCCTTACTGATTCCTATCATTTGCATCTTCTTCCCTCCCCCCTTCTCATCAGTCTGGTTCCTGCCTCAATCTATTTTTTTCATCACTTCCTTCTCCCTCTCCCTTGTCTTCCTCTCCCATTTATGCATCTGATCATTTACTTATTCCTCCGCCCCACACTGCCTATTTCTTCTTCTTCCTCAGCTATCTTTACTCGTCGTAATCTCTCTTCATTTGACTCTGCAATTTATTTTTCTTCCTTGCACTCCTCTCTTCCTTCAATTTCCATCTTCTCTTCCCATTCTCTTGATATGGC
Source organism: Ambystoma mexicanum (assembly GCF_040938575.1). Lineage (NCBI taxonomy): Eukaryota > Metazoa > Chordata > Amphibia > Caudata > Ambystomatidae > Ambystoma > Ambystoma mexicanum. The sequence goes on along the minus strand of NC_090931.1, from coordinate 793,078,660 downwards.
TACTAGTACTTTGTATTTCTCTGCGCTATCTGGGCTTGACTCAGTCTCTCCTCTGCGCCTCTTTTCTCTCACTCATTTAACTCCACAACCCTGGAATTCTCCAGACCTTGTCTCCCTGCGCCGCAGTTTGTGTAAAGCTAAACAGCAATGGAAAAACTCTCAATCCCATTCCGACCTTCTTGCACTTTCAACTTTACACACTTCCTTTGACTCTGCTTTACTTGCCACAAAAAAATGCATTTTTCAGAACTCACACTCTCTCTATCCCATCCCCCTCGTCGTCTTGATCAACTTCTTCACAATATTCTCCTAAAGCGTCTGATCCATCTGCGTTTTCGTCTCTCACCTCCTCTGACATAACAAATGACTTTACATCTGAAGTGGCAAATCTCTGCTCAGCTTTTACTTCCTCTATTACTCATTCCTCTTCTTCCTTTCCTGTCTTACCTTCACACTCTCTTCATTCTCTCCTATTGCTGATTCCGATACTTTGGCTATTCTAGCTCGTGCTCACCCCACTGTTTCTCCTTCTGATCCTCTTCCATTAGCCCTCAGGTCTATGCTCATCTCCTTCCTTATCTTACATCTCTCAATTCCTCCTGTGCAAACTCTTGCTTTCCCTTCTACCTTTAAGCAGGCACTTATTCTTCCTATCCTGAAAAAAACCTACTCTTACCTCATCTATTCCCGACAACCTCTGGCCTATCCCATTTCGGTAATTTCTTTCTAAAATTCTTGAACGGGCTGCCTATGCTCAGGTAACCAGTTATCTAAATCTTCACTCCCTTCTCCTGCCTCTTCAATCTGGCTTTTGTCCCTCTCGCGCTACAGAGACTGCTCTTTTACATGTCTCTAACTTTCTCCTATCTGATCATCACTCCAAGCTCTCCTCTGTTCTTATTCTCCTTGACTTGTCTGTGATGTTTGCTACTGTTGATCACTCTCTCCTTATATCTTCTCTTTCTACCTTGTGCATTTCGGGATCTGTTCTTGAATGGTTCCGCTCTTATCTTTCTCAACGGTCCTGCTCTGTTAACTGGTCCGGACACTTCTCCTTCGCTCCCGCTCTTATAGGGCGTTCTCCAAGGCTCTGTACTTGGTCCTCTTTTATCTCTTTATACTGGTCCTCTCTCTGCTCATATCTCTTCATTCAATCTTTCTTTTCATCTGTACACAGATGACACTCAGATCTCTTTCTCCTTTATCTCTTGCTTTGCACTCTATTGCTTCATACTGTCTTTTTGCTGTTCAAAACTGGATGTCTTCTCATTTTCTTCATCTCAACCCTTCTAAAACTGAGGTTCTGTTCTTTCCTGCATCCACTATTCCTCTTAGTCTTCCCAGTCTGTCTCTCTCTCTCTTTTCCTCCATCTTCTCTTCATTTTTCATCATCCGTGAGTAACTTGGGCATTATTTTGTATCCTTCTCTCTCGTCCTATTGCTCGTTCTTGTCATTATGCACTTTTCAACATCCGTCATGCTAGCCCCTATTTCTCTTTTCATGCCATGAAACAACTTATTATTTCTCGCGTGGACTACTGCTCATCTCTGTTGCTTAGTCTCTGTGCCTCACATCTTCTCCTCCTTCGTCGTGTTTATAACTCCTCGATTCGTCTCCTTTTGTCTTTACCTGCTTGGTCTTCTGTTACATTATCCTTACTTTCTATTTCACTACTCCCTTTCGAATCACGTCTCCGCTACCATTTTCTCTCAATTGCCTTCAAATGTACCCCGGGTCTGGCCACCCATATCTTTTTGATCCTTACTCTCATTCTATGATCCGCCTCGCTCTCTCAGTTCACAGAATGAATTTCTCTTAACTGTTACCAAACCCCTCTCTGCTGTTTCTCGTTTCTTTTGCTGTTCCCAATCATTGGAACTCTCTCCCCCTCTCACTTCGCTCTGCCTCATCTCTCTCTATTTTCTAATCAAACCTTAACACTCACCTTTTATCTTCTCTTGTTAGTTAAATTGGTCTGCTTGTCCCCCTTCTGTTTTGAACCCATATTTACATTTTCATGTGATTGTACAGCTTTTTTGATACATTTAGTTCAGCGCCTTTGGCGAAAGGCGCTCTACACATTCAATAAATCGAAATTTAATGAGAGGTGTCTGTGGAGTGTTCGTGCGTGAGAGTAAGGAGTGAGTGCAGAAGTGGTAAAATAGGAGTAGAGGCGGAAGTAGTAGTTGGAAGTGGAGGTAGTGGGAGTCGCAGGGTAGTTGTGGGAGGGAGATAAAGTTGTAGTAGTAAGAAGTAGATGTGGGAGTAAGAGGTATGAGTAGTATTGGTAGTAGTGGGTGAGAGTTGAGAGAGAGGAACAGTAGTAAAGTGTTAGTAGCAGTAGAGGGGGAGTAGTAGTAAGAGGTAGCAGAGAGGCGGTAGCGGGAGTATGTGTTAGCGGAGTAGTAGTACGCGATAGGAGTGAGGAGGTGGAAGTGATAGCGGAAAGGTAGTAGTGGCAAGGAAGTAGAGAAGGAGGAAGGAGACAATAACAATGTAGGGGCAGTAGACAGTGTGAAGGCATTATGAGGTAGACACAGACAACAGATTCAAAATTGGTTCTAAAAAGCTTTAGTAACTTAAAAGGCAGGATGAAGTAAGGCCTAACTTGCCCTATGCGAAGGTGGGATTTCCCTACCTAAAAAAAACTAAGGATAGTCTTTGTCACAAAGTCCAAATAAAATGTCTGTGTCCAAAATCTATACTTGCCCTCACAACTAACTGAATACAATGTGTAGGGATGTCAGCATCAAAACGAATAGTGTTCAAAAGAAAGTTCAGAGCTTCTTCCAGCTCTTGGCTTATAATTGCTTCCCCAAGATCAAAACAGTTACAATATATTGAGTTTTTTTCCCCCAAGAGTTCCAAATCTTCCAGTTTTAAAAAAAACACAGTTCCTTGGGGCACTTCAAAATCACATACAAGGTTATTGCAAAACGCAAGCTTCGTTATGTATACTTTCGTTGGCTTTTCCACAACAGGGAGCACTCAGTCTAGGCACACTTGTCGGACCACACAGTCCACCCATTACAGGTCACGCAACCGATACCCCTTCTTGACTGATTCCATCAACAATTAGCCACTGCTTCCATTTAACAGTAATGTTTACTTGATTCCCCAATGTCACACTCTTCTTACACTGTGCCGTGGCTTGGTTGCCCACCATGAACTTTGTTACATTTTTCTGTATTCCTCTGACTCTTGCCAACACAGGTTTCCTTTTAACCTGCAATTCCTGGACCCCTTTTAGCTTTGGGCCAATGCTTGGATTCTCATTTCATACCCTTCTTGGTATTCTCTTGACTATGCCAAAACGTGTGTTTCAGACAATACGTTTCGTGGCATCTTCTTCATGCACCACTTTGCTTTCACTCCACTCACGAGTGCTCAACTTTCTTTTTACTCTGTGCGGCATTCAAAACTACTTGCAGTAACTTTCAGTTAGTCTGGCTTTCAAAAGTACTTGTAACATCTTTCTGTTCCTTCGCTATTCACAATTACTTTGTTACATGTTTCCGGAGCGCCCTGGTATGAGTGCCTCTCTGGTTTCCACTCACCGGTCACACACGGCAGATCCCTTCTGCTTATTGTCCTTTGTGACGGGCCTCTCAACGCTCCTTGTTCAGCATTCCCGTGTCCCCAAACTACACCTCTCCCTCGTGGCAGCCACAGAGCACTGTTCGCTCTCCTGGTTTCCCGCGGTGGATGGAGTATGTCTGAGTGCCACAGCTCCTGCTGCGCAGACCCCATAACAAGGGTAGCAGGATGTCCAAACCCTCTCACAGCCTACCTCGGCCTCAGTGTCTCTCTCCCTCTCCTACTCGACACGGCTCCCAGCATCTGGGTCTCCAGGTCCCTTCTCTCCAGCCAGCTCTTACTTCTTTTCTTCCATGCAACAAACTTTATATCTGTTAGGTGTGTTAAATGACCCCAGGTGTGGGTCATTAAGTCTAATTGCCTGACTCTGGGGAAACCCATTAGGTGGAGATGCCTGGTTGTTCCACCTGTGTGCCTCCATAGCCCTTCGTCTCAGTACCAGAGTGCCGTTTGGGACTGTCAGATTTAATAAAAGAAGAATGTATAACGCTTTTGTTTCTGATATGTGTTTGCATCAATCAACTGAGGATGTGCCATCGTAGTTGGTCTCTTCCTCGTCCCAGTATTGAAGGGATGTTCTGGGGGACAGTTTGAAGGGAAGAAAAGGGAAAGGGTTGAGAGTAGCCGACAAAGGCTTGAGGGATAGAGGGTTAATTCTGAAAAGGGAATGGGGTATAACATGTCTCACCTAAGGACGTCCTCTCCCCACGTTCCCTCCACCCAGATGATCCTTCCTTGCATGCCAGGGTCAGGATCCAAAATCAATGGCCTTTCCCTGGCCACCTGAGAGGAGGATCCAGGGGGAAAGAAGTGAGGACACCCTCAGGTTGGTAGTAGGTGGTAGAATTAGTAGAGAGATAAAGAGTAAGAAGAAAAGGAACAGCAAAGGGTGGAGGTAGGAAGGTTGAGGGTAACATCAGAGGGCTAGTCGCGTGGCAGGAGAAGAACATCTTGGGATCCAGGGTCAGGCGAGACTGAGTGTGTGTGTGTGTGTGTGTGTGTGGAGAGACAGTGGTACAGTGCGACCATCCCTATACCATCCCTATACCACCCCTAGAATACCAAGCGGAGCTTGGCCAGGGAGAGTTAGAAGAACCATAGGTCGGAGGGGGAGGAGAAAAGTCCGGGGAAGTTGAGTTAGAGAGGGACGGCCCTGGTGCCGAATTCCCCAAGATCCTGTTGGCCCTAAAACCCTTGACACCATTCATCAGCTGATTTGCTTGTAATATTCCAAATAAACACTCTTGAAACGTGACTGAGAAGCCTCCGGAGTGGTTATTTGTGGTGCTCCCCCATCACAGTACTTAACTAAATGGAACTTTAATATAGGCCTAGGGAAGTACCACAAAGCATGAAAGAGTGAGTTACGCCCATGTAAACTTAAACTTAAGGAGGATAGTGAGGGGACAGAAGAACAAGTTACTTACCAACTGGTAATGTTGTTTCGACTGGATGTTCCTCCAACGCATTGCACATCTTTGACATGTAATGTCCACAGCTGTGCACTTCGAAACTTTTCGGCAGATGGCGTCCTGCATCGATGGCGTTGGGTCCATGTCCCTCGAAGGCCTTCGTCGAGGGCGACGTCACAGGATGTTATAAATAGGACGGACGGCGCCCGTAGCCTCAGTTTAAGTTTTTTCCCCCAGAACGTGTGACACCAGTCTGATGCCTGCTGGACTGCATTTAGCCTTGCGGAAAACGGAAGCTGCAATCGCATAGGAAATTCTCCTGAGGGGCAGGCTGGGAGGGCAATGTGGAATTCGTTGTAGAAACATCCAGTCGAAAGTACGTTACCAGTTGAGAAGTAACTTGTTCTTCGAATGGATTGTGTCCTCCAACGCATTCCACATCTTTGAGAGACTCCCAAAGCAGTACCAGTAACTGGAGGAGGGAAAAGAAGTTAGAGTACCCAATCAGATTGCTGAATAAAGAACCGCCTTCCCAAAGGCCATATCCTGACCATGGATTGTATCCAGGGAATAATGTTTTACAAAGGTATGAATGGAAGCCCAAGTAGCAGCATCACAAATATTCCTAATAGGAAAACCCCACTGGAGGGTGGTGGAAGTAGCTACGCCCCTAGTGAAATGAGCTCTCAACCCATCAGGAGGGTCCTTACCCGCCAATCGATAACATTCCGAAATGGTGAGGATAATCTACCTGGACAAGGTGTGTTTGGTAACAGCCTGGCCCAATCTGTGTCCAGCATATCCTACAAAGAGTTGATCGTCCACTCTGACCCTGGACATCCTAGAAATGTAAAAGCTCAGAGTTCTCCTAGGATCCAAACGATGGAGTCGCTCCTCTTCCTTACCGGGATGAGGAGGAGGGTAGAAAGATGGAAGAACGACCTTTTGACTCAAATGGTATTCAGAAACTACCTTAGGTAGAAAGGAGGGACGTACTCGCAGTAGAACCCTGTCCTTGTGAAACACAGTAAAGGGTGGCTTAGATGAAAGTGCCTGCAATTCACTCACTCTGCGAGTGGAAGTAACCGCAACCAAGAACACAGTCTTGAAGGGCAGTAATCTCAAAGGACACGAGTGCAAAGGTTCAAACGGAGCACCCATAAGAAATTTCAAAATCAAACCGGCACCTGGAAAGGAGACGGCGGGAATACATTAGTCAGCACTTTAAGAAACTGAGAAATAAAAGGCATCTTAAAATAAGAAAATTCTTCAGACGAGCGCTTTTCAAACACTTTCACCGTGGCTGAACGAAACGAACAACCGGATTTGCACAGTACCATAAAACGGAGAGGGAGCTGTAGCTGAAGCAACTGTCGGACTGACAAGAAGTAGGAAGACAGGAGGGTCTTGCACTACCCAGGGAAGAAACCAGCAGCAGAGCAAAGCAACAAATAAAAGGGGCGCTCCTTAAAACCCAAGCAGGGTCCGACTTTCCTGGCTATCCGGCCCACTTTAGCTCTGTGCAGCGAATTCGACCAGAGGAGGGGTCCTGGCTTGCAGTTTGGGCGAACTGGTTGGTCCCACCAGCACAAGGGAAGAAGTTTCCTGGAGGATCTTCTCTGTCGTCGGATTCTGAAGATTCAGACCTGCAGCAGGGCTTCACCGGGCGGTTCAGTCGTTGTATGGGTCCTCTTCTGTCAGCTCCTCATTGGTTCTTTCGTTCCAGTGGTGACTCTGCCTTTCCAGTACCAGAGTCCTGCTTTTTATGCAGTTTTCCCCCATTCATACAGCCTGGCTGTCAATCACAAGGACAGTCCCCTTAGCCAATCAAACAGGAGTGCGACTTGGGTTACCAAGGGAACCCATGGCAGGGGTCCGAAGACCCCTCCCTCACATCCTGCCTACCTAGACTTTAAGGCGCCTTAAAGAGGGCTTCTGTGCAGAAGCCCGTGAAAAGACGGTGAACAAAGGAATCATCCCCGGTTTGGCATGCAGAGAAAAACACAAGAAAGACTAACAAAAAGAAATGGCGAATAAACCCACTCGGAGCCAAAATAAAATGTATTTGGTCAAGCAGGTTTATGTTCGAGGCTAATATAATAGCCTAAAACAACACCACGTTTATATAAGATAATCGCGGTACGAAAAATAGGGTACTTACCACTGCCACCAGCCAAGTCTTGATGTAAAGGGAGCAAAACAAGGCTCCAAGAGACACAGACAAAAAGGGATAAGAATTAACCCGTTCCATTACTCCATGTAAGTTGGGGTGTACTGGGTCTGTGGTTTAAAGTGACGAAAATAAAGTTAATGGCAACTTTAGCTTTTCTGGGGGACAGTAGTCAGCCCCAGAAAATGGAGTCAGTTGGAAGTCTCAAAGACAACCCTATGTCACTGCACTGAAGGTGCTGTGTAACACACATGAAAAATATGAGGCCATGGAGTAGGTGAGGCTCCACTGCTCAAGATCACACAAAAAGTGAAAACACACAGCAAAACACATGTAAGAGTGAGAGAAAAGGCTAACACTCTTACCCCAGGTGAAAAAAATAAATCCTAGAAATCCAACAAAGCTGCTGGGGGACTCATTAGGTAAGGGAAATCAGCCATTTATGAGAATTATCCCTAACAAAAAGATCCACTTGCGGGGTTCCCCAAAGGGCGAAGATCTCCTGAAGGACTTCCTGCGCCAACTCCCACTCGTGGGAGACCGCGCTCTGCCTGCTCAAAGCATCCGCCGCAGCATTGTCATCTCCGGCCAGATGAACTGCCGAGATCGAAATTTCCTGCTGGATTGCCCAGAACCAGAGCTGCATTGCCTCTCTGCACAACGGAAGTGAACCCCGCCCCTTTTGTTGAGGTAATGCATGGCCACTGTGTTGTCCGTCATGATCAGGACACTCTTCCCCCGTACAGAGGGCAGAAACGCCTTCAGGGCTAGCCTGAAGGCCCTCAGCTCTAACAAAATGATGTGGAGTCTGGACTCCGACGGAAACCAACGACCACTGGCAGTCAAGTCGTTGGCATGAGCGCCCCATCCAGTGAGGGAAGCATTAGTCCCTACCGTCACCTCTGGCCACGGTTGCCAAAACTGTTCCCCCCTCATCAGTTTCCCTACATTGGACGACCAGAAAAGATCCTGGGAGACTGAGAATGGAATCTGAACGGGATCCGACATCTTGCCCGAGAACTGCGACCACTGCATCTTGAGCGCCCACTGCAGGGATCTCATCTGCAGCCTGGTCTCTGGCACCAGAAAAATGCAGGATGCCACGAGGCCGAGCAACCTTAAGAATTCGAAAGCTGGGAGACTCTGGGCATGTTGAAACTTGTCCACCATCTGCACAATGTGATGTGCCCTTACCTCCGGAGGCGAACACTTCCCCAAGGACGTGTCCAACTCATGGCACGCCATTCTTCGAGATGCTGAGACAGTCTGCCCCCAACAGGCGAACCATGGGACATGGCCTCACGACTGTTTGGAAGCGGTTGCGGCAGTGCCTGAAGGCAAAGAGGCAACTGCCTGAGCGGCTTTGGCACCACGATTTCCCTGACCACCATGGGTACTTTTTCGCTGGCCCCTTTGACTGGCAGCCCCTCTCGTCCAACCAAAAGAGTAGTAGTAACGAAAGGAACCTCCCCTCCACTGCTGTCCCCTAGGACGAAAAGGCGGAGGTTGATGCACTGCAACGCTTAAAGATTTTGCCGCAGCTTTTGAGTTCTGCAAACTCTCAAGGCTCTCGTCAGCCTTGCTGCCAAACAAATGTGCGCCATCAAAGGGCCTGTACATCCGGAGCAAACCCGACTTCTGCAACCACTCAAATCGGCGGATAACTGTGCTCGCAGCCATGGAACGGCTAACACTGTCGGGCTAATCCAAACCCGACTGAAGGGATTCACACATGGCATCCTTGCCGTCCTGCACGAGAGCAAGGAACCCATCCCTTTCGTCCCCCTCGGGAGTATGCTCAGCCGCCAAAGAATCACAATTCCACAGAGTGTGTGAAAACCTTGCCAAGGCACACATGGAGTTGGCCGATTTCAGGGCAATGCTCCCAGCAGAAAATACCTTCCAGGCCCAACCATCGAAGCGCTTGTCGTCCCTGTCCGGAGGGATGGTAGGGTGCGCCGCCTGCCTCGAGGTGGCCTTAGCCGGCTGAACCACCAAACTCTCAGGAGTGGGGTGAGTAGATAGATAGCTGGGGTTGCTAACGAAGAGCGGTATTTCTTGGTCAAAGACTTATTAACAGTCGGAAGAGATTCCGGGGACTGCCAAGCAGCTGCCACCCTTTTCTGCAGGGTAAGATGAAATGGCAATACCGGGTCAGGGGACAGACCTTGATCCAAGATGTCCGTCATATCATCCTGCACAAAGTCTTCCGGAGGACTAGACCAGCCCAGATACTTCCGAATGAGACAGAAGCAGTCATCCAAGAGCCATCGCCAGATGCCTTCTCGTTTGGACAGAAGCGACAACCTACAGAACTTTGAGCGGGGATAGATGGGAGGGTCGATGAGGAATCTGCAGGAGAAGAATCCATGGAAAGATCATTACGTTGAGTAATTTGTCCTTTAATGGATTGCTTTTTTTCCCCTGCAGGTTCCTCATCATGATAGACTCCCCAAGCAGTTAGGATAATGGAGGAGGGCAGAAAGATTTAAACTAGTAGATTCTGTAGAACTGCCCTACCAAACCTTGCATCAGCTCCCTGTGCAACATCCAAGGCAGAGTGCTTGGTGAAAGTAGGTAAGGCTGACCAAGTGGCCGCTCGGCATATATCCCTAACAGGAATTCTCTCTGGACAGCTGTAGAGGCTGACGCCCATCTGGCTGAGTGGGCCCTGATGCCTGCTGGAAGCTCATTGCCTGCCGATTTGTAACACTCGGATATGCACAAAATAATCCAACTTGACAGGGTTTGTTTAGTGATGGCAAGAACTTTTCTAGACAAGGAATGGGCCACAAAGAACTGGACTGATTCCCTAAACTCGGATGTGCGAGCAACATAGAAGCTTAACGCTCTCTTGGGTCCAAGGCGGTGGAACCGCTCTTCCTCTTTTGAGGGATGTGGAGGAGGGTAAAAGACAGGTAAATCAATTGACTGGGACAGATGAAACTCTGAAACCATTTTAGGAAGGAATCTGGGCTGACTAAGAGACTTTCTCACAAAAGAACTTAAGAAAGGGAGGTTTGCAGGACAAGGCTTGCAGTTTGTTAACCCTCCTGGCAGATGTGATCGCAACCAAAAAGGCTGTTTTATGGATAACAGCCGCAAAGAACATGAGTGCATAGGCTCAAACGGAGCCGCCATCAAGTAGGTCAAAACCAGATTAAGATCCCAATCTGGGACAACAAATGGGGTTGGCGGAAACTTCTTGAGAAGGCCCTTCAGGAACTGTGCCATGAACGGAATAGTAAAAAAACCTTGGTCTGGGAACCTCTGGTACACAGACAGGTCCGCCAAATGCAATTTTTTCTGTGGCAACCTGAAGGTCTGAAGAGGCCAGTGATAGAAAGAACTCCATCACTGTGCTGGTGGGGCAAGAGAGGGTCAGTCTCGCGTTCCCTGCACCACACTTCAAATCTTCTCCACCTGCGTGCGTACAGAGATCTAGTAGCAGGTCTGCATGCAGCCAGCGATACCTCAAGTACCTCCTCTGAGAGGTCCCAGTCATCATACTTCATCCTCTCAAGAGCCTTGCATGTAGGTTGAGGGAGTGCAGGTTTGGGTGGAACACTCGACCCTCCGACTGGGTTAGGAGATCCAGATGCTGAGGCAACTGGTGAGGTAGACAGATGGTCAGATCCAGGAGATCGTAGTACCACGTTCTCCTCGTCCAATCCGGGGCGATCAAGATCATGGTCGCTCGAAATCTCTTCAACCTCCTGAGAACCCAAGGCATGACGGGAATCGGGGGGGAAGGCGTAGTGGAGACGGAAGATCAAATCCACCAGAAACATGTCCCGCAGTGTGCCGTTCACTGGGAATTCCCTCAAGCAAAACTGTTTGCACTTTCTGTTGGACTCTGTGGCAAACAGATCCACTGCCAAGGTACCCCAGAGAGCGAAGACCTTCTCAAGGATGTCCTGACATACTTCCCACTCGTGTGAGACCGAGCTCTGCCTGCTCAGAGCATCCTCCATGGTGTTCTCTGTCCCCGCCAGATGAACTGCAGTTCTACTTTAGTTCTCTCGCAACCAAAACCACAGCTGAACTGCCTCTGCAAAAAGTGGGCGGGAGTGCACACCACCCTGCTTGTTGAGGTAGTGCATGGCCACTGTGTTGTCCGTGAGAACGAGGACATGCTTCCCTCAGAGACGGGGCAAAGGCCCTCGGGGCTAACGTGGTGGCCCACAACTCCAGCTTGTTGATATGCCACCTGACTTCTGATGGAGACCAGAGGCCGCTCGCCTGCAAATCCTCGCAGTGGGTGCCCCCACCCTTCAGGGACGCATCCGTGACCACTCAGGCCTTGCGCCACAGAGGCCAGGATTCCCCCGCCAGTAGATTGCTGCATGTGCTCCACCAGCCGAGTTCACAGACTACCTGGCTGGAGACTAAAAGGTGATCTGTGAGCGCTCCCAAACACTGAGACCACTGGTCCCTCAGGAGCCACTGAAGGGATCTCATACGCAGCCTGGCCTCTGGCACTAGAAAAATACAGGAGGGCATGAGACCCAAGAGGCAGAGGAAGGAAGCCACTGGAAGGGTGGCGTAGTTCTGAAACAAATGCACCATCAGGGCTATGTTGCAGACTTTCTCCTCAGGAGGAAAAGCCTTCCCTACCCGGGTGTTTAGGACTGCTCCGATGAACTGGAGCTGCTGAACTGGTGTCAAATGGCACTTTGAGAGTGAAGCCCAGCTTGTTCAGTAGTAGGCAGGTGTCTTCCGGATGAGACAAGACTTGCCCTGCTGACTTCCCTCGGATCAGCCAGTCGTCCAGATATGGAAATACATTGACTCTGGATCTCCTGAATTGAGCCGCAACTACAATTGGCGCGCAGGTCAACCCAAAGGGAAGCACTTTGAACTGATAGTGCTTGTCGCCTTTGAGGAACCGTAAGAACTTCCTGTGCTTTTGGCGTATCAGCACATGGAAATAAGCTTCATGTAGGTCTATTGACACCAGCCAGTCCTGGAGTTTGAGAGCGTGGAGAATCTCTCTCAACATCACCATCCTGAATTTGTCCTTCCGCAGGAACTTGTTAAAGGCCCTGAGGTCCAGGATCGGACGGAGACCCCTCCCCCCTTCTTGGGCACCAGAAAATGCTGGGAATACCAAGCCAACCCTCTCTGATCGGGAGCTACCTCTTCCACGGCACCCTTCCATAACAGGCCTCTCAGATCTTGCTTGAGCTCCTGTCCCGGTTGGATTGCGGGAGGTGGAGGTCTGGCTGGAGGCCTATTTCGAAAAGGCAAACAATAACCCCACCGAATTAACTGCAGGGCCAAGACATCTGAAGGTATTTCCTGCCACTGGGGCCAATGCCCTGCCAGTCGTCCACGAACCGGTGCATCGTGGGAGGGGAAAATCAAAACGGCTTCAGGGTCTTGGGTGTCCCCGCCGCTGTTGCAGCTTGCTGGCCTCTAGAGGCCCCTCTGCCCCTTGCGGGAAGTGAGAAGCGCCTCTGCCCTTGCCTGGCTTGCGGGAGCTGCGCTTTCCTGCCATAGGGAACAAAAGTCTATATCCTCCGCCACTGGAGGCAGGTTTGGCCGGCTGCACCGCTAGGCCTAAAGATTTAGCAGCCAACTTGGATTCCTTAAATTTCTCTAAGGATTTGTTCACTTTCTGGCCGAAAAGCATGTCCCCTTCGAAGGGCATGTCCAACAGCCATTTTTGAACATGTGGAGAAAAGCCAGACTGAACCCACTGCTCTGCCAACGCAGCCCGATACATCCAGGCCCGTTTGGAATGACTGCTTGGCTACCTCCATTCCATCCTGCACCAGCTGTAAAAAATCTGTCCCGCATGGTACCCTCAGCGACATATCCGGCAGCATGTTCTACAGCCTTCCCTAAGCCAAAGGAGTACTTGGCGAACCCACATGCTATGTTAGTGGCTTTGAGCGCCATGCTACCAGAGGTGAACACCTTTCTGGCCAGCGCGTCATATTTCTTTCCCTCTCTGTCCGTATGCAGATGGGAAGTGGATACCGCAGGTCTGGTGGAAATAGTGGCAGCCTGTATAACCAACCCTTTCGGGGAAGGGTGTGTGACGAGGAAAGAAGAGTCTCCTCTTGCCGGCCTATACTTCCTTGTCAAATTTGCATTAACAGGCAGAACGGTACAAGGGTGCTGCCATAAGAAGGCTAAAGGGTCCGCAATGGCTGGGTTGAATGGCATGTTATGCTCGACTGAGACCCTCGTCCAAAATGTCAGTGAGCTCATACTCATGAAGAGGTGTAGCGGACGCCTTCAACCCAAGGGTGTCCACAATCCTGCGAAGCCGATCCTTAAACTTAATATTTGCATGGGGTATAGGGCTGGTTTTGCTGTAACTCAAGCTCTCGGGAATTATCTAGCACACTGGCGTCTTGTAGACCCTGTTCTAGGGACAACAAATCGGCCTGGTCGTCGAGAAAATCGAAGCTGCCGGCTGCCGTGTAGACAGGGTCGACTGGGTCATCGACGCCACATATGGATTGCATAGAGTCGAAGAAATCCGATCTCAACAGTGGCACAAATGAACAGTCGCCGACTGTCGGCGCAAGGGCTTGATAATAAGTTTCGAAGGCCAAGCTTTTGATGGTGAAGGTTCTTTCAGTGCCGAGGGACGCTCGAATAACCGATGTGCATTGTGGGCCTCAGCCTTACGGCCATCCAGCGATTTATGCCTAGGAGTGACGCCCCGAGGCATTTTCAACATCAACAACGGAGTGGCTGGCTTGGAATCGGGAGCACCGAGTGCCACTTTTGCCGCCAAAGCTTGCTGGTCGGGGGCCGGAGCAGCACCTACAGTAGCTTGCCTTTGAAACATTTCAAGTACAGACGTTTTAAAACTTTCCCACTCTTCCTGAGTGGTCGGCCCCGCCGAGGGCTTACCTTGTTCCAAGTAGGGCTTGTGTCAATGGCGGTGGTGCTGCTTTTCCTTCCGCAAGGAAGACGGGGAATGGCTCCTGGATTGGGACAGTTTCTTGGTCTTCTTACAGTGTCGTTCCTTTCCCTTGTTGGCAGTGGGCTCTTCCGTCTCGGCCTCTGAAGAACAGACGAGCGACCGCACCAGAGACTTCGAGCACGGTCAGCCCAAGGCAAGATCCCGGCCCTCTCACGTAGGAATTTCGGCTGCATCTTTGCACACAATGTGCAGGTCTCTGTGTTGTGACTAACACCTAGACACCACAGTCAGACGTTGTGGGTGTCGATAACGGACATTTTGGCCTCGCAATTGCAGCATCGCTTGAAGCCGAAACCCTGTGAGACGACATTGTGTCAAGGTTTTACAAATCTTACAAAAAAACATCAAGTAAAGTTGAGTAGTGTTCCCGATGCAGTGTGCAAGCGTGCGGAAAAAACAAACTGAAGCATGGGGCGTAGTGACTAGCTATATATACAGGACGCCTGACATCACTTCCAGAGCCGACGATCAAAATCCGGGCAAGACGGATCGACAGCCTAGTCGAGGTCCACTACACCCACTGTAGAAAGATTTCCCAACAGCAGAGCTGGATGATGGATATCTATCATGATGAGGAATCTGCGGGAGAAAAGCAATCCATTGAAGGTCACTTTTAGTGTCAGGATTTAGCTTGGTCAGTCACAGTGAGTACACAGGAATCGGTTCTAGACAGTTTCTAGTAGAAACCCCATATGAATAAATATGAAAACCTCTGTGGGGCAGACTACCTGAGGACACAACAGGGAGTGCTGCAACGGGATAGGGGAGCAGGGCTTCACTGGGACACCACTGGAGTCTATGCTGGTCAGCTGCAGGGGTCATCTTCGGGTCATCAGTGGGCTGCTTTTCCTCATATTTTTATTTGTTTGTTTATTTATGGAGTACCAAAGCCAGAAGGCACCAGGGCGCTACATTAACACAACACCACCTCGAAGACAGGACAACAGGGGAAAAAGGGAGACTTGAGTCATACCAAGGATTTAAGAGAATAAGTGGGTCTTCAGAAACTTTCTAAAGCACAGCAAGTTGCCTCAGCGCTGAGGGAAGTGTATTCCAGATTTGTGAAGCTAGTAAAGGAAAAGATCTCCTGAAACATCTGCTTTTCATTACTCTGGGAATAGTAAATTGACCACTAGTACTAGAGCAAAGCTGTCTTGTTGGACTATATAGAGTTGTATGTTCCTTCAGATAATTAGGAGCATTACCGTAGATGCATTTATGAATCAGGGTAATGGCCTCGAAATGTATCCTTGCCGACACAGTAAGCCAAAGTAGTTTCTGTCTTACACCCGTGATATGGTCTCTTTTGGGAATGTCATTGATGACACGTACTGCTTCATTTGTATTATCTACAATGAATTGATACAGCAAGACTTAGCCACAAGAAGTAAGACCAGGGTAAAATGAATTGTACAATTTGTTTTGTGACAGAAAAGATGTACAGTTTCTTACCACTTTTAGATGCTATTGAGTACTACAAACTTCCCCTTCAACATGAGCGGCAGAATTCACAGTCGCATTCGTGTGAACGCCAAGAGTTTTAACTTTGCCTCTAGTGAGAACTGTGATGTTATCCATGGAAGAGTAGAGTAGTCAGCACAAAGCTTAGTTCTGACTTGAATGGATCCGAAAAGCATCAGTTCACTCTTAGAGAGATTTAGACACATGGAGTTCAGATTCATCCAATCATTGATGAATTCATAAAAGTGTTGTAGCTGGGCTGAGTCTAAGTCATAGTTGGCACTAAACTCCAGTACGAGCGGAGTGTCGTCAGCATAGTTTGTGCAATGAATGTTCAGAAATGTTCACAAGTCACAGAGGCTTGATGTGCAATTTAAATAGAAAGGGGGACAAACATGCACCCCCAGGGACACCCTCCGTAATGCGTTCAGTTACAGAAGTAGCTTTGCCCCAGCACACACGCGATTGCCCTTTACCCAAGAAGGATGAGAACCAGTTGATTGCATCAGTCGGGCAATGTCCATGAGAGCGTAATCGGTCCCTGTGACATGAATGTTCCAGTAAATCAAAAGCGGTTGACAGGTCCAATAATACCAACATGACAGCATTGCCCTTCTCCACAATGGTAATCATTTTTGTATCCAAGTCCATTAACGAGGTCTTAGTCCTGTGTAAAGCACAAAAACCAGATTGTTGTTGGTGTAGGATGTTATTTGCTTCCAAGTGGTGCTAAAACTGAATTGTGGCAATTTTGTCAATAACCTTTAACAAGAATAGCGAATTGGTTATCGGATGCAAGTTGCTTGGGTTGTTAAGATCTGAACCTGGTTTCTTTGGTAAGGGAGAAGCAACGACTTGTTTGAGACTACTAGGTACAGTACCATGACTTAATGAGGAATTGACGAAGCGCACTATGAAAGGGGAAAAGATGTTTGGATTTTTTACAATGAATTTAGAAGGCAGAATCTCTCCTGGACATGAAGTCTGTCGTGTGTCGCATTTGTTTCAAAAGTTTGAGAATTTCATCTTCTGAAATACGTGAAAAGGAGAAATAGTGAGAGGGGTGGATAGCAGTTTCCGTATTCAGAAAAGGATGATGTGTGAGACTTTAAAGAAGCTGCCATCTTAATGCGCGCCTCAGAGATCTTATTGACAAATGCTTGTTGTACTTTGTTGCAGATTTCATTGGTGGGTAAGAACAATTGAGATTGGAATTTAGGTTCTTCCAAACTATGATAGACCTCGAATAGTTTCTTGGTGTCAATTTCAGCAGACTCAATTTCCATGTTAACATTTATTTCGTTATGCTCATAAATGTGTTGTTTATAAACATGCTGAATCTGTTTCCAGGCTGTTTTGTTTTAGCAGGTGGGATTTTTTTCCCAAGCGCTTTCAAGCCGTCTTTGGTCTGCTTTAATCTGAGATAGCATAGGGGTGAACCATGATTGCCTGATGAGGTTATCTCGGACTGTTTTGGTGCAACCTTATCTAGAAGACAAGTCATTTGTAAGTTATAGGTGTTAACTAACACATCAGGGGGGTCCATATCCTGTGTAGATTTCATAATTTGCTTATCGTAGTTGTCTAAGGCCTCTAGAATAACCTTTTCTAAATGGAATGGTTACAACAGTGATCTGCTGAACAGTCACAGGAGTCCTCCCTTCATCCAAGATTCAGGCTGAGCGCAAGTCCAAGCCCACCAGTGAAAAGGATCTGCACCATTTAAACAGCCAATGACTATCCAATCATGGTTAGGAACTAGTCAATACATCACCAGACTTTCAGGCACCAGACATGCAAATTGGGACCAGACCGTCCCTCAGCTCGCAAAAGTTGCATCTTTCCCTGGGAAAGGGATTTCCATAAAAGGCATTTCCTGACATGAGAAGGCATGAAGAAGGCCATAGAGCAATATGGCAAAAGAACAACCTTGTAGCATGGCTATCTTTGGTGCTAGCCACCTTTAGGAGCCATTCGGGGTAATTGCAAAAGTGCACAAGTAAAATAACACAAAAAGGGTAAAAATATCAAAGCTGTCACCAGCTTGTCTTAGGCACATTGTAAAATTAACCACAAATCCATTGTATAAAAAAGATATAAGGATACAAATGACCCTAACTGCACTTGTGTGGAATTGTAATCATAAAAGAGTTCATAGAGACATAGCCATAGTACTGATAGTCTTAGGGATTAGCCATTTCCCCATATGAAAGAGCAAAACAGGTATGGGAAGTAAAGCAGAAGGCTTTAATTACCTCCAAAAGCTCAGGACAGGGTTCAAAAGAAGCAAAAAGAAAGGTTGTCCCTTAGAAATCTTTGGAGGGAAAGGTGCAAAAAGAAAATCTTTCCTAACACCACGCTCCCACCTACCACCACCCACATTGACTCTCCCCATCTCCAAATGTATACATGGTGTATTCAGCTTTGACATGACATGTCTCTAAATAAAATATTTGGGGTCAGCTGACAACCCTTCTCCCACTCACTCGCCAGATGAACAAATTACTTACCTCTTTTAATGTTATTAAATGGATGTTCCTCCCATGGATTCCTCATCTTGAATATTCTTTCCTGCCATCTAGCAGACCTCAGAAGCCTTCTCCCAGCAGGGGGCACTGTGCAGCTCCCTGTGAAAGGATCCTCGGCGCTGTCGAAACATGTCCCAATACAAGGGTCAGGCAAAATCAGGCAATTGAACAGAATCACACATACCTCACAGCTCTTTCCCTATCCCACAGGGATAAAGGTGGAGCAAGAGAGCACAGTACGAGCCAGGCAGACTGCACAACGAGACAGCTATCCAGACCCGGCAGTAGAAAAGGAGGAGAAAGGCAGCGAATATCGAGAGGTTGACAAGGAGGGACACGACCTTGCCCTTTTTTCGACGAAGACCCACAAAACCTCTGCAGAGCGAATAGTAAGACCAAGGACAATAGCCCAAGTCTGTAGCAGCAGATGTCAACAGTAAACGGAGCATGTTGACGCTGATAAGCGGGAGCGAGCGAAACTCCTGCTACCGTGATACCGGCCTTGACTCCAGTTACGAAGCAAAGCCAAGCGGTCCATCAGAGCCGGTGAGTCGAGGGGAGAGCCGATGAGATCCGGGCTGTGGTAAATCAAAGACGCAAAGTGGCAAGTTGAATAAAGTTCAAAAAACTGTAAAAGTGTTGAGGGGAGACCAGCTGCAGAGGGGACCGGCACCACATGGGTGCTAACTCGAGAGACTCTGGTCGATCCCCGTTTGAATGAAACTACAAGTACCAGAAGGCTGCAGGAGAGCCGCCAATTTAGGTCAAAGTGGTCATACAGGAGGTCAAGCAAAACCCCTGTATCTTTCGACAGCCTTTGACCGAAGTACTGTGAGAAAGTAAGGGAAGTGAATCCTGCAAACATTTGTGAATGTGAAGTTGGCAAGAGTGAACCTGACCGAGGGATGCGGACAAGAAGGGGGCAAGTCTAAAGTCCCAAGAAACAGGGTGTTCACAAACGTGAACCCGGCTGAGGGATGCTCTCTATGACCCGTTTAAAAAGACATTGACATTTAACAAGGGCCCGAGACTGAACGAGCGAGATGCAGGGGTGAAGCTATCACCCAAAGTTAATTGTAAGAAGACATTAAGATTTGGCAAAGACGGAAAAGACATAGTGAACACAGTGGAGGGAGGCTGAGAGTAAAGAGGGGGCCCCGCCAGAAAGAGAGCGACCCAGGGGTGAGGAATCCTCACCCTAAGTGAAAGCCGGAAACAAACTTTCATTTGTTCAAGAAACTTTTGTTTTGTTGATTGGATACATCAGGCTTTCGAAGGCAAGAGACTCAAGTGAAAAGAGACTAGGCCATTGAGGC
This sequence comes from Ambystoma mexicanum, assembly GCF_040938575.1. Taxonomy (NCBI): domain Eukaryota; kingdom Metazoa; phylum Chordata; class Amphibia; order Caudata; family Ambystomatidae; genus Ambystoma; species Ambystoma mexicanum. Next base: position 793,059,229 of record NC_090931.1, on the reverse strand, counting down.
TCCTGATATACTGGAACAGAACTGTCGATTGTCGATTTATGCAAAAAACATGGGGAAGGGGGACCCAAGCTACCACATCCTGACATATTATTTGGGAACACTTCTTTCTTTTCTTGAAAACCATCCCACACCCTTTTTGTAGTAGTTGTAAGGTTTTACAATAGGTATCTTAGTATAGGCCCCTTTAATTTTGACACAACAGCACTAGGACAACCTTATTTTCCCTTGATGGTCGACGCTTGCTCCCATCTTAGAATTAGGTTTAGTTTAGGCGTTTTTCCACCCTGCAAACATTGTTCAAAAAACACCCTTGAACTGCGATCACATGTGTCTGTCTTTACTGTTGCCAGCATGAGTTCCTTACAGTACCTTGAATGTCAACTTATCTTTGTAAGGTTCCATGTCATTTCATCGCGGGTTGTTTTTTCTCGGTGTTTCTTACCGTGAATTTTTTTGCGGGGGATGCCCCCCTAAACCCCCATTTTCTAAAAAATTCAGAGTTTTTCGAAAAAAACATCCCGCGATGAAAGGACATCGTACCCTTTGTAAAGGACTGTGAATGGTGGATTGCAGGCAATTCGCTTACCTTATGCATAAGGATATTTATATCAAGAAGGTAGTCTTCCATGTTAGGAGCCTCAATGGGCAAAAATGCATTGGCGCAAAAGGAATGTCAATACCAAATTCAAATCCTATGCCGGCACCACTAATGGGGTTGGGCGGAAGGTGTTTGTCAGTCCTATTACAAATTGTAGCACTAAAGGGATTGTGAAATACAACCCCAGATCGGGCGTGTTCTTAAAAATTGACAGCCCTGCAACATAGCACTTGACAGTGGCAATCTAGAGACCTTGTCTTGCCAGATGTAGAAGGAATGTCAACACTTTTGAGATGTCACACCAAAAAAGATTTACATTGTTGGTTCAACAGCAGCTGCAAAGTTTCTTCCAACGGCAGCGGTACAGAGCCTTTATTGCTGGCCTCTACCTGAAAGAAACACCTCTATTATGTCTTTCCGGAGGTCCCAATCCCTGTACTCTAGCCTTTCAGAAGCCATGCGTGCAGGTTGAGCATATCTATGCTCGGGTGAAGGAACAGGGCTCTCTCCTTCGATAGACATTCTGATCTCTGGGGAAGACGCAGCGGAGGTCAGATGCCTACATCGTGATGATCTGAGTACCACATCCTCCTCGTCCAATCCGGGGCAATCAAGATCATGGTTTCCCATTCCTCCTATACCTCTTGATCACTTGGGGGATGACGAGAAAGTTGGAAATCCAAATCCACTACAAATGTATCACTCAGTGCCCCTTTTGGGGGAAATTCCCTGGAGCAGAAAAGTTTGCACTTCCTGTTCACACTGGATTATGAACAAGTCCACCTGGGGGGGTTCCCCAAAAGGCGAAGATCCACAGAAGGACATTCTTGTACAGCTCCCATTTGCGGGAGACAGAGTGCTGCCTGTTCAGGGCGTCCGCTGTTGTGCTGTCCCTCCCGGTTAGTTGAATTGCTGATAGGGTGATGCTGTTCTGTAATACCTCTCTACACAGGTGGGGTGACCCTACTCCGCCTCTCATGTTGATGTAATCCACTGCCATTGTATTGTTAGTCATGATCAGGACAGTTTCCCCCTATATGTAGGGCAAGAAAGCCATCAACGCCATTCTGATCGCCCTCAGCTCCAACAGGTTTATTTGCAACTTTGTCTCCGCCAGGGACCATAGCCCACTCACTATCAGCTCGTTCAGGTGAGCGACCCAGCCTTTCAGCAACACACCCATCACCATGATTGCTTCCGTCCACGGTTGCCAAAATTGTTCTTCTGCCACCACATTCTCCCTTTCAAACTAAGTGGAAAAAAAATCAATGCCAGTAAAAAAACAAAAGGTACACATCATATTAGTGACAAAGTACTTTTGTCTGCTTCCTTGTCGGATCTCTCAGAATCCGTAACGATGGAACCAAGCTTGGACCCGTAGTGTAGCCGTAGAATTATTTCTACAAATGTAACCCTCTGAACACACAAGGTAAATACAGAGGGATAAATTAGTCAAAAGATAAGGAACACCACACGAACGACCAGGCTCTGCAAAGAAACAAGATGAACAGCTTAGATTTGGAGCCAATCAATACTATATAAGGTATGAGGAAACAGCCAACTAAACACTGACCAGAGTAGAACAAGGCTCCCAGAGTGCTCTGGTCAAATAGGGGTGAAGGCAATACTGGGTCAAAGATGCGCTCCATGAAAACAGAATAAACGACATGAAGCTAGAAAAAGATTCAAGGACAAAAGAATGTGAAGGAAGAGGTGAGACTTACCACTTGTCCTGATGATGTCTCTGTACCAATTGGACACCCAGTGTACTAGTAACTAAAACCGACGGCACGAGGACGCCTAATCGGAATGAGGCAGTCTCGTTCCAATTCTATCCTGCCGGCATGAGGACACCTAACGGCTTCAGCGCAAAGGGTGACAGTCTCAAGTTCAGCACTTTTCTTCTGTGTATACTAGGGTGTTGTTGGTAAGTTCACAAGAAAAAATGAAGTGAGACGGTAATCCAAGTGGTTGGTATGTATTCCTTATCGAGATGAGCGGACAACCCACCTTCCAGAACAATTTGTTGAGAGCGTACTGGATGTTTCACACGGTACGAAACGTTATTCAGGTCAGAGAATTCAAAATCGGCAGGCAAGCGCGTCATCGTGTAGCAGATCGGGTTCAGTGCACGGGTAGACAAGCAGATCCAAAGCGGCAGGCAGTTGAGGGTCGGTAAGCGGTCCGGGTCACAAAGAATCATAAGGTAGCAGGGTGAGGAAACAGAGGCAAGGGAGAGAACACAGAATGCAAGAGACAAAACAGGGCGAAATTGCAGCCGATTACAAAATCAGAAGCGAGGAACTCAGCAACCCGAAAATGTTATGTAGGTTGCCCTGGAAATCACGCCCTCAGCGTAACATACTGTGAGGACGACGTAATGGATGCCAAAGTCGCCATGGTAACCTGTATCCATTGTATCTATGGAATCTGGTATGGCAAAAGCGTAGTTTCCCGCTCTGAAGCTTATTTCCATGCGAAAGGGAGCGAATTGGCACGGGACCAGGACGAACCTGACAGTACCCCTCCTCAAAGATGCCCTCCTCTGAGCGGACCAGAATCGACAGATCAACAATGGGGCATGAATGTTTTGTATAGGTTCCCAGGTTCTGTCTTCAGGACTGTAACCCTTCCAGTCCACCAGGTAAAGACGCACTCCACGAGACACCTTAGTATCGAGGTTGCAACAGACTTCATATTCATCTGAACCTTGGACTGAAAGAGGAGGTGGACGATCAGGTCACCGAGTGGAGGGATGGAAAGGTTTCAGGAGTGCAACATGGAACACAGGATGAATATGCCAAGAGGGAGGCAAATCCAGGCGCACTGTGACAGGATTCACAAAATCAGTGATCGAATAGGGACCTACATAAAGAGTTAGGAGAGAACAACGGCCTGGTAATCGTAGGTTCCGGGTTCCCAGCCATACTTTCGATCCCACCTTATAACAGGGGGCAGGTGACCTGTGAACATCTGCATGCTTTCTTTGACAGAGTTTAGCTGCATGCAGATGTGCGGACATCGAGTTCCGAATCTTAGTCAGATCACAAATACAGGCCACGGCACACAGGCTATTAGGCGATGCTGTGGGTTCCAAGGGAAGAGTACAAGGATGTCGACCATACACAGCAAAGAAGGGTGAAGTACCGGTAGAGGTATGCAAAGAGTTATTATATGCAAATTCTGCCCTAACTAAAACAGACAACCAGGTGTCTTAAAGTTGTAAAATAAGACACTGCAGTTATTGCTCAAGAGTGGCAGACATTCTGTCTGACCGTCCGTCTGTGGATGGCAAGCTGATGAAAAACGGTCCTCGATGCCTAGGGAGTTTGTGAGAGCCCTACAGAACTTAGACGTAAATTGGGTTCCGCGATCGGACACGATGACATGTGGAAGACTAAAAAAAACGATATATCTGCCGCAGAAACAGATCCGCCAAAACAGGTGCACTAGGAAGACCTTTGCAAGGAATAAACAAGGCCATCTTGGAAAAAGAGTGGATCACCACCCAGATAGAGTCATAACTGTGATCATTTGGTAGATCGACGATAAAGTCCATGGATCACATCTCCCACGGATGATCAGGAATGGGCAAAGGGCGTAAGAGACCTATAGGCTTGGAGAGTATACTTTTGCATTGGGCACAGACAGCACAGGATTTTATGTACTCTAGGACGTCTTCCTTCTTGGAAGACCACCAACAGCAACGTTGTAATAGGTCAAGTGTTTTCCTTATTGTAACGCTCACCTGGTATCCACAGGGACGCCACCCGACTTGGTTGGACTGCTTCCGACCTGGATTCGCCTCTCCCGGGTTCTCGTTCTGTCGAGGATCTAGTCTTGTGTTTCAAATAGATGCGCTCTCCGTCCTGCAGTTCTGTGCAGGGGTGCGTCGTGAAATGGGCGCCTTGCTGGCAAATTACTTCACTGGCGTGGGCCCGAGAGTCCAGACCTACTGCGACTCCGCTCTTGAGGCAAGTGTATTGTTCTTAAATAATGTGTCCATAATTGTAAATGCCCTGGTTAATGTCCTCCTTCTCTCATAGGTGCAGAAGGGATGATGAAGACGTCGAGCTGATGGAGGGCTGTGCTCGAGATGGTGAGTGAATGCGCGGATGCGGCGCTATGTGCGCTTTTGCTGTTTGGCTAACCTGTATTATTCTTCTCTTGCAGGCCACCGTGATGTTCCTGGATGAAGAACGGCCGGGAGGACACGGAACGTTGAGTGGAAGATGTCCGGACAGCCGTCAAGTACCAACAGAGAGTTTCGCTAGGTAAGAGCGCTTCCGAATGATGCTTGAATGAGGAAGGCGAACACCTACTAATGTTGTCCTTTTCTTTCCTCCTCCAGGATGCTGCTTTCAAGCGAGAACGAGCTTCCGAGGCGACACTGGAGTGATCGAGGAGCTGGATTGCCAAGCAGGTAAGCAGGTAAGGATAAGTAAGGATGGTTAATGATGATGATCTTCTCTTCTCCCTTGCAGGTGCAGGCCTGGAATGCTGAGGACAGATCATGGTGAATGTCACGCTGCGAGTGCAGAGCAACGCGAAGCATGTGCTGCAGCTCAGGCGTGGCTTAAATAGTCTACAGGTATCCCAGGTGCCTTCAGGGCTGACCACACCCTAGATGCTAGACCGCATGGTTCAGTTCTGAACTGAACCATGTGGGGGCAGCCATGTTGTTCCATTCCCATTGGAAGCTCCATCTGACATATGAGCCTGGCGCCAAAGGCGCCAGGACTGACTCCAGGAGAGTCTTGAGGGGCATGACTGGGCCCTTGGGGACCTGCAGGAACACTGTGATGAGGCCCAGAGACCCGAGTACCAGGGCCAGGGGCTATGGCCATGACATTTATCCCTGGATGTGCAGTGAACCTGGAATCGTGGCACCACTGGAGCGCGGTTCTACGGGTATCATGGTCAGGGAGATATATCAAACCCATATGATGGGGTAAGCCACTGAGAACCGTCAATCATAGCTCCTGAACCCGTGCGGGGTTATTACACACTCAGTTCAAAGAGAAGTGCGTAGGGGGGTTTGCACCACACAAGCACAAACGATCTGTTGTGGAGACAGGAGAGGCTCACCGCCATGGTCACGTGTTGGAAAACCATGTATACGAGACAGTGCATCAGCCTTGGACTGTTTGGAACCAGGTCTGTATGCGATTTCAAAGTGGTACATGGAGAAGAACTCATGCCATCTAGCATGTCGAGCGATGGTGCATTTCACCGATTGTAGGGCAAGGAAGTTACGGTGATCGGTGAAGACCTGTGCAGGCAATGAGGTACCCAGAAGATGATGCTACCAGACTAAGAAGGCATCGCGATCAGCCAGTAGTTCTTTTTCAGTTATGGTGTAATTATCTTCGTACAATGTTAGTATCCTAGAATGAAACGCCATTGGGTGTAGACACCCTGTGCCAGGGCATTCTTGCGAAAGGATCGCCCCAACGGCCACGTCTGAGGCATCTGCTTCGACGATAAAAGGCAAGGCAGGGTTAGGATGTAACAATACTGGGGCCGTAGTAAAGGCTGATTTGTGGCGGTCAAAAGCGTCTTGCGCTGCATCACTCCAAACAAAAGTGTTCTTAGAACTAGTAAGAGAAGTCAAAGGTGATGCCATAGAAGAGAAAGACTTGATAAAACGGCGGTAGTAATTGGCAAAACCAAGGAATGACTGAAGTTGTTTCAAGGTAGAAGGGAAGGGCCAATCCAGAATCGCCTTAACCTTGGTATTGCTCATTTGTATACCACGGTCTGTAATATCATAGCCCAGAAATTATACTGAAGAAGCATGGAAAAAGCATTTCTCTATTTTGGCATACAAATGGTTTTCCCTAAGCCGCTGCAAGACGCAGGAGAGGTGCGATACATGAGAGCCATAATCAGGAGAATAATTAAGAATGTCGTCCAGATATACTACGACAAACCTATCCAGCATATCTTTGAACACATCATTGATAAAGTGCTGGAAAGTAGCGGGGGCGGAGCCCGAATGGCATGACGCAATATTCAAATAAGCCATACTTGGTTTTAAAGGCTGTCTTCCACTCATCACCAGAACGTATTCTAACCAAATTGTAACCCCCCCTTAAATCGAGTTTGGTAAAGACTTTGGAGGTACCTAACTGATCGAGTAAAACCAGGATCAGAGGGATGGGATATTGGTTACGTATGGTGATAGCATTGAGCTCCCGGTAATCAATACAAGGGCGCAGGTCCCCTTCTTTCTTGGGTACAAAAAAACATGGGTGAGGCTGCAGGGGAACGTGAAGGCCGAATAAACCCTGTACTAAGGATTTTTCGATATATTGTTTCAGAATACCGTCTTCTTTCCGAGTCAAAGAATAGGTCCTACCATTCGGTATTTTAGCCCCTGGAAGGATATCAATGGGACAGTCGTAGGGTCTATGTGGAGGAAGCACCTCAGCGACTTTTGAATACATCCTTATAAGCTGTATACTCCCGGGGCAAAGACAGCAGAAACAGCTCCCAGTAGGTGCGATTCCCAACAAGGTTCGACAGGGACTCCTGAGTTTAGCAGGAGTCATCAAGCAATGTTCTGTGCAGTATGAAGACAAAAAACAGCGTTCCCCCGTTACCCAGTCAATGGTTGGGTTATATAACTTCAACCATGGTAAACCCAATATCATCATGAACTGGGGGGCTGTTATAACATCAAAGGAGATGGTTTCCGAATGTCCTGAATCGGAGATCTTGATCAGAGGCACTGTTTGTTTGGTAACCAAGCCTGACAACAAAGTACTGCTGTCTACAGCGTTAACTTGTTCTGGACAGTCTTTAGAGACAAGAGGCACTTTGTTTTCATGGGCATACAAGGTCTATGTAATTCCCCGTAGCCCCTGAATCTACCACAGGTTCACCAAACCAAAAGGAACCCGTCAAGGATTTGAACGATGCCTGAAAAGTAACAGGAGAAAACATAGTGGAGTCCATAGATACAGAACTCAGCAGCTGGACCCCTTCCACTACCGAGTTTTCACATTTCCCGACTTCTTAGGTTTTTTCGGGCATGACTTTAGGAAGTGGTCTGTTGAACCACAATAGAAACATAGATTTTCTGAGCATCTTCTTTCTCTTTCAAGAGGGGTCAAAGGTCCTCTTAGGGCACCCATCTACATTGGTTCAGGCTGATTGGTGACCATAGGAGCAGCTGGGACTAGAACCGGTATTTGGGCCCTCTTTTCCCCTCTTTCTCTCTGCTCTGCGTGCATCAACTTGGAGAACCAGATCCAATAACTCATGGAAGGCAGTAGGAACCACCGGAACAGTCGCAAGGGTATCCTTGAGAGTGTCTGGGAGACCCTTATAGCACAGTGATGCCTTCTTGTCCTCGGGCCACCCTGTTTCAGCGAAGAGCTGGTTGAACCTAGTGACATAGGCAAGGAGAGGTTTGTCCCCTTGTTCTAAACCCAAAAGCTCTAGTTCAGTAGCATGGGTTTTGTATCTTGTGTCAAAAACCCGACTCATAGCCTCCAACAAGGCATCGCAGTCAAACAACAGAGGACTACCACCTTCCAACAAAGGATTAGCTCAGGCCGCAGCGGTTCCGGCCAGATGAAAGAGGACAAAAGCCACCTTGGTAGCAGAATCAGGAAAAGCATTAGGACGGCACAAAAGTGCAAATGGCACTGGTTCAAAAACGTCCTATAAACCCTAGGATCTCCATGAAATCGCTCAGGGGGTGCTGGAGGGTGCGGCATAGCCATGTACACTGGAGCAATGGCCGTAGCTTGGGGAGCAGGATCCCCAGAACAGGCAGCTGCGACCTAGGGAGGGAACTGTTCTGCTGCCGGCACCAGAGCCTGAAGACCATCAATGTGTGCCTTTGTGGTAGCATGAGCTGTTTGCATGTCAGCACGCAGCTCTGCTATGAGTTGCATTAATGCAGCCAAGGTCTCGTTGGTGTACATGTTAAAAGGCTTCTGATTATGTCAGATCTGTTAGAATCCGTAATGATGGAACCAAGCTTGGACCCGTAGTGTAGCCGTAGAATTCTTCCTACAAATGTAACCCTCTGAACACACAAGGTAAATACAGAGGGATCAATTAGTTGAAAGATAAGGAACACCACAAGAACGACCAGGCTCTGCAAAGAAACAAGATGAACAGCTTAGATTTGGAGCCAATCAATGCTATACAAGGTATGAGGAAATAGCCAACTAAACACTGACCAGAGTAGAACACGGCTCCCAGAGTGCTCTGGTCAAATAGGGGTGAAGGCAATACTGGGTCAAAGATGTGATCTATGAAAACAGAATGAACGACATGAAGCTAGGAAAAGATTCAAGGACAATAGCATGTGAAGGAAGAGGTAAGACTTACCACTTGTCCTGATGATGTCTCTGTACCAATTGGACACCCAGTGTACTAGTAACTTAAACCGACGGCACAATGACGCCTAATCGGAATGAGGCAGTCTCTAGTCCCAATCCTATCTCGCCGGCACGAGGACGCCCAAAGGCTTCAGCGCAGAGGGTAGCAGTCTCAAGTTCAGCGCTTTTCTTCTGTGTACACTAGGGTGTTGTTGGTAAATTCACAAGAAAAAATGAAGTGAGTCCAAGTGATCCTATAAGGGTCTCTCAGACACTCTCAAGGATACCCTTGCGACTGTTCCGGTGGTTCCTACTGCCTTCCATGAGTTATTGGATCTGGTTCTCCAAGTTGATGCACGCAGAGCAGAGAGAAAGGGGGAAAAGAGGGCCCAAATACCGGTTCTAGTCCCACCTGCTCGTACGATTTGCCTCGAGTCCAAATCTTTCATAAAAGGATGATTCCTGCTGCCATTTGGCAGATCACCATTTGAGACAAGACCCTTCCGAATAAGTGCAGCCCGCCGAAAACCCAAGGACGACCATTGCCTCCTGCCAATTCCAGGTGAAGCCCTGCTCCTCTGTGCTGATCTCAAGAAGGCCCTCATCAGTGCTTTGACCCCTGGACCGGTTGGTACAACCAGTCACGACCCCTGCTCGAGGATCCATGCCTGGTGAACCTTCAGAAGTCTCCAGGGACTAAGTGGTGCACTGGTCAGCTTTATCCTGGGCTGCCTCACTGCCACAATTGTCACTCTGAATGCATCCTTGCAGCTTGAAGGATCTTCAACTTCTGCTACAATACACATGCGCCTTTATTTTCAGCCTTTTTGTACCAACAGAAGCCATGCAGGACCTACGCCTTTGTTTGTAAACTGGAGGTCACCTGTTGCGGCCTTATCATGGCGACTCCCGCTGAATCCACTCTTCTTCGCTGCCTGGTGGCCTCCTGAAGTCGCCTCCTTCACAGAAGTCCACGTCCTTTTGTGCCAAACGTGCTCAGCTGTCTAGTCTCTGGAACCGCAATACAGATGCCGCGACCCACCACAACTCGTCTTGTAAATGACCTCTGCACCTGCAAACCCAGGATCTACCTCGACCGGACCATGCCTAGAAGTAAGTGGGCCTAGTAGATTCCAGTACCTCTGAAGTAGACCTTGGAAAAATCAGAGTAAGGGGGTAAAAGTTAACACACCTGTTCCTGCCCCCCCTTCATACGGTTGTGTGGGCGTAAAGCACCAGAAAGACTATAACTGGAGGTTAGTGTTTGTATTCTGAGGCGTGTGGATCTGTTTAGAATCGCATGCTTTGCAAAGACTAGAAACTAGTACCTTATGAAGGAGATGGGTAAACTGAAGGGAAAGAAACCAACATGTTTCAACACTGCTTGTCCCACCTGTGAATCATTTCTGGCTTGTGTGTCAACACAATAATGCTGCATGAAAGTGTGAAGTGAACTCTATGTAGCAGCTTTACAGATGGCTTCCAGTGGTACATTTGCGATGAAAGCAAAGGTAGTCCCAGTGCTAAGTGTAGAGTGTGCACTAGGTGTAAAGGGAAGTATATTGCTTGATAGGCTCTAACACTGTTTCATACGCCTAGCAATCCACCTGGCGATGTTAGCCTACAAGACAGGGTGCCCTCCTCTTCCTGCTGCCAGACAAACAAAGAACTGATCTGTTTGTTTTAATGGCTTTGCCTTATTAAGCTAGAACATGACTGCCCTACGTACATCTAGTGTGTGAAGTGCTCTTTCTCCTGAATTCTGAGGGTTCTTCAAGAACTATGGAAGTTCAACTGATTAGTTTACATGACATTTAGATATGTATTTTGGAGAAAAACGTGGGTGTGTTCTTTATGTACTGTTACAAAGGGAAGCTTGGTGATTCTACAAATAGAACTAATGGTTATAAGAAAAGCCACCTTGTAAGTGAGTAGTTCTAAAAGGGATGCTTTGTGCATTGGTTCAAAAGGAGGACACATGAGCTTGCTTAGTAGCACATTTAAATCCCGACCCAGTGGTAGGTTAGCAACCAGTGGATGTAATCATTTTACTCCTTCCATGAAGGCTTTAACAACCAGAATCTTCTACCAGGAAATCTTGTTTTGGGGTGTTGTGTATGCAGATAGTGCTGCTAAATGCACCCCTTAATGAATTAAAAACCAGCACTGAATACAGTAAATACAACAGATAACGCAAAATATGTGATGGTTAACAAGTAATTGGATTGACATTCGACTTTCTGCACCACACAACTAAACTTTTCCAATTATTAAAGTAGCAGTGTCTCATTTTAGTCTAACAAGCTTCCCTCAAAAGGTACAAGCTTCCCTCAAAATGTCCATGCATCGGTCAGGTAAATGTCAGTGTCCAAACGATACGACCTCAAAAGCCAAGTTGCTAAATTCCTTGTATGAGGTTGCGGATGTAAAATTAAATCCTGACTCTGTGACAGCATGTTGAGAGTGGGAGTCCATATTATTGGAGGGCGCAGGGAAATCTCGAGGAGGTGGGAGTAACCACGCTTAAAGCGCCCACATTGGTGCTATGAAAAGGAGAAATTACTTATAAGTGATGTTCTTTTGATGGATTCTTCTCCTGCAGATTCCTCATCCAATAGATATCATTCCAGCGTGAGCTGCTTCGACACTTTATTCGACAGGGGGCGTAGTGCAGCTCAGTGTCGTCCATAGTCTCCATCATGACTCAAATGCGCCACTCCTTGACTCCAGATGTGACATTGGGAGTATATACAAAACGTCACTACACCCCATACCAGAGTTCCCCATCTATTTTCGCCGTGCTCAGCAACCTTGGGAAGAATCCCAATGGCATTCGGCAAAGACAAACGAAAAAAACAGATTTTGTGTGTGTGTGAGGAACAGTCACAAATACGGTCAGCAAAAGGCAGACAGTAGTGAATTCTAAACAATCTTGCACCCCCTTTATTTTAATTCAACGTTACAACCTTTTGGTTGTTGTCCCACCAAAGAAGTGAAACCAAGAGCGGAGCAGAACACTTTCATAGCGGGGCAGACTGGGAGGGCGATGAGGAATCTGTGGAAGAAGAATTCATAGAAGGAACATTAACAGTAAGTAATTTCTCTTTCAATGGATTACCTTCTCCTGCAGATTCCTTATCTGATAGACTCCCAAAACAGTATAGCATGTGGAGGCAGGATAAAAGTCTTTAAATGAGGAATCTTTGCAATAACGCTCTTCCAAAGCGGGGGTCAGCCCCATAAGTCATGTCCAGGCTGTAATACCTCATGAACGTGTGGAGTGACGACCACGTAGCTGCATGATAGATCTCTTTCACAGGCTCACCCAGCCCTACAGATAAGGGGTGTATCGGCCACTTTTACTCCCTAAAAATAGGCAAATACTCCCAAAAAATTAAAATAAGGAGTAGGAAATACTCCCAACAAAAAATAGGAAACAGATACATAGGACTATGTGCCCCTGCTTTTACCCAAACTGCTCTATGGATATGTTTGGACCAGTAGAGCATGTAGTAGAAGAGGAAGAAATTACTATTACTGACTGATCAGAAGAAGTAAACATGCATCTTTTAATGTACAAGAACTCTAATACAATCTAATTTAGACTACTGTAATAGCCTTTACCTAGGGGCCAACCAAGCTATTATCAGCAAACTCCAAGTCCTTCAAAACAATGCGCTACGAGCAGCATTAAACATCCCAAGGCGAGAGCATATCTCTGCCACCAGAATCGCATGCAAATGGCTATTCATTCAACAAAAAAATCGATCTAAAAACTCTCTGCCTCACTTATAAAGCCATCAACCACCTAGCCCCACCTTACCTCACTAACAAATTTACTATGAAGCCCTCCATCAGAACTACCAGATCATCCAACACTTTATGTCTCACAGAGCCCAGATTCACCTCCAAAAGAGCCGGGGGCTCGAGCTTCACTGTCCTCGCCTCCCAACTTTGGAACTCCTTGCCATTGAACATTAAGTCGGCCAAATCCTGCCAGTCTTTCAGGAAACTTGCCATTGGTTGGCTATTGATCAGAAGTCTACCTCCAAGCCAGACCTAGTTATATTCTGCATATTTTGTACTTGCACTTATGTCACTTCTGGATGTTCTGTACCGTCATTGCCTGTACCTGCTGTATATAACCCATGTTAAAGTATCTCTACTAACTTTCATGTACTGTGCCTTGTAACTTGTACTACCGCCCTTTCACTCCCGGGTCCGGAGCGCTATATAAATAAATAAACAAACATAACTACGTGCAAGAAGAACAAGTTACTTCCTCCTGGTAATGTTCTTTCGACTGGATGTTCCTCCCACGTATTCCTCATCTTTGATATTCGATATCCAGCTTCAGCTGCTTCGGCAAAAAATGTCAGCATTGGGGGCTGTGTGTCGAATGAAGTAGAGTGGATGTCACTAGAGGGCCTCCGTCTTGAGGATGATGTCATTGAATGCGTATATAGCGCACGCAGCGCCCGTTGGCTTCAGGTCTGTTTTTTCATGTATTTCTCAAGTAGAACTACCCGCATCAACACAGGTTTGACTGTACTAGGCTCTGAAGGAGCGAAAGCTATAATGGCATGGGAAATTCTACTGAGGGGTAGGCTGGGAGGGCGATGAGGAATATGTGGGAAGAACATCCAGTTGAAAGAATGTTACCAGGGGTAAAGTAACTTGTTCTACGAATGCATTGTGTCCTCCCACGTATTCTTCATCTTTGATAGACCCCCAAAGCAGTGTTTGTTTTGGTGGAGGGAGTAAGAATTTTGTCATCAATGCATTCCATGAACAGAATGGAGGACAGCTTTTCCAAAGCTTCCATCCTGACTTAGGGTAGAATCAAGGCTGTAATGCTTAGTGAAAGTGTGTATTCTGGACCACCTAGCTGCTTCACAAATGTTTTTAATAGGAACCCCTCTTTGAAGAGCAGAGGAAGTATCCATGCCCCTAGTGGAATGGGCCCTCAAACCTCCTGGAGGATCCTTGCCTGCCAACCTGTAGCATTCTGAAATAGCTAGTATAACCCATCTGGATAAGGTCTGCTTTGTTACAGCTTGACCCAGTCTTTGACCCGTATAACCTATGAATAGATAGTCATCCAGACAAAATTTTGACAACCCTGATATTTAGAAGCTTAGAGCCCTGCATGGATCAAGCTTGTGGAACCTCTTCTCTTCCTTGCGAGGATGAGGTGGAGAGTAGAAGAGGGTAACACAATATTCTGTCGTAAATGAAAGTCTGAAATTACCTTAGGTAGAAATGAAGGCTTAACCCTCAGGATGACCTTGTCCTTGTGAAAAACTGTAAATGGTGGTTTAGAGCATAGTGACTGCAACTCACTCACTCTATGGGGTGAAGTTAGTGCTACCAACAAGATGGTCTTGAAAGTTAGTAACCTTAAGAGACATGAATGGAGAGGTTCAAATGGTGCACACAACACCAGATTGAGGTTCCAAACGGGAACTTGAAAGGGAGATGGAGGGAACACATTAGTGAGTCCCTTCAGAAATCGTATCACCAAAGGTATCTTAAAATATGAAGTTTCCTCAGACGAGCGCTTGAAGATGGTTGGCGCAGTCAAATAAACTTTAATGGTCCCAACCTGGAGCCCCAGATTGGCAGGGTAAAGTAGAAAGGATAACACCTCCAGCGTTTTGCATGGCAAATAGTCCACATTCTTGTCCCTGGACCAGCTGCAGAATGTGTTCCAATGGCAGCGGTACAAAGACTTCGTTGCTGGCCTTCTGGCTGAAAGCAAATTCTCCATTACATCATCCGGGAGGTCCCAATCCTTGCATCTCAGACTTTCAGAAACTATGCGTGAAGGCTGAGTGTCTTGACCTCTGGGGGGAGAACCCGACCCTCCTCTCGCGAGAGAAGGTCTTCTCTTTGTGGAAGAAGTATTGGAGGGCAGATGGACATGTCCCACTTCCTCCTGGTCCAATCCGGGGCAATTAGGATCATGGATGTCCCAAACTTTCTCAACCTCCAGATCACGTGAGCAATGACGGGGACTGGAGGAAACACCTACTGGAAGGAGTAGAAACTCCCAGTTCACTACGAACGCGTCTCAAGCTCCTCTTGGGGGAAATGCCCTGGAGCCGTACAGTTTGCACTTCCGGTTGACACTGGTCGTGAACAGATGAACTTGAGGGGTTCGCCAAAGGGTCAAGGTCTCTTGAAGGACTTCCTGAGCTAGCTCCCACTCGTGGGAGACTGTGCTCTGCCTGCTCAGAGCATCTGCCGCAGTGTTCTCCTCCCCGGCTAGGTGAACTGCTGACAGGGAGATTTCATTCTTGACTTGCCCAGAACCAGAGCTGCATTGCTTCTCTGTACAGTGGTAGTGACCCTAAGCCTCTTCTCTTGTTGAGGTACTACATGGTCACCGTATTGTCCATCATTATCAGAACATTCTTTCCTCGTACAGAGGGCAGGAAGGCCTTCAGCGCAAGTGCAATTGCCCTCAGCTCCAAAAGGTTGATGTGTAGTTTGGACTCCGACGGAGACAAATGCCGCTTATTGTCAGATTGTTGGCGTGGGCTCCCCACTCCGTGAGTCGTCCGCCACTACTGTTATCGCTGGCCATGGTTGCCAAAAAGGTTCTCCCTTCAGAATGCTGTCCTTGCTGGCCCACCCACAGGAGAACCTGTGCGACTCTGCTTGGAACTTGAAGTACGTCTGACATGTTGCTTGAGAATTGAGATCATTGGGGGTCATTACGACCAGGGCGCAAAGGGATACTGGGCACCGGTAATGACACCGGTGCCGGTAATCCCTTTGTGCCCTACTATGAGGTCCCTTAGCGGGAGCCGCAAAGGGACCAGGGAGCAAATAACGGTACCGCAAATTGCGGTACCGTTATTTGCACCTTCCCCATTCCCACTGAGCCCTATGGGGGCTCAAATGGGAATGGGGAATGGCTCTGGTGAATGGGGAATTACCGGTCCCACCAACCTCGGACTGGACCAGTAATTAATCCCTTCACCAGGCCGGAGTCGGACCGATTTTGGAGGCAGCCATGGCGATAATAGCGCCATGGCTACCTCCAAACTCGGAATGAGGGCCATTGTGTTCTGAGAGCCCATTGAAGGGATCTCATTCTCAAGCAAGCCTCTGGCACCAGAAAAATGCAGGATGCCATGAGGCCGAGCAACCTCAAAAAGTTGAAGGCCAGAAGATGCTGGGCACTCTGAAACTTGGAGACCATCTGCAGAATGTATTGAGCCCTCACCTCGGGTGGCAAGCTCTTTCCCAAGGATGTATCCAGTATTGCCCTGATGAACTGAAGCTTTTGAGACGGTGATATATGGGACTTCTTGTAATTGAGGGAGGAGCCCAGTCTGTGAAGAAAGTGGCAGGTGACGTTGAGATGTTCTAGGGCCTGTTCGGGAGAACACGCCCTGATCAGCCAATCGTACAGGTAGGGGGAGACGTGAATTCCCCCCTCTCCTGAGACTCGCTGCCACCACCACCATCAGTTTGGTGAAAACACTTGGGCGAAGGTCAACCTGAATGGCAGAACTCGAAAATGACAATGAGAACCGCCAAGGGGCGAACCTCAGGTATTTCCTGTGCTTGAGATGGATTGCCACATGAAAATAAGCATCATGAAGGTCCAATGACACCATCCAATCCTGGAGTTGGAGGGCCTGAAGGATCTGAGAAAGTGTGACCATCTTGAACTTGTCCGTCCTGAGGAACCTGTTCAATTATCTCAAGTCCAAGACGGGTCTCAGTCCTCCGTCCTTCTCTGTGATTAGGAATTATGGAGAATGCCATCCTTTGCTCCTCTCCGCTACACATACCGGTTTCTATAGCACTTTTCTCTAGCAGGGTCAAAATTTCCTGCACAAGGAGCGGATCTGGAACCTGAATGAAGGGAAGGCAGTAATCTCGGGCTGTGGTTTCTAATGCCCAAGCATCAGAAGTAAAGTGTTGCCATTCTTTCAAATGCTGAGACAGTCTGCCTCCCACTGGGGTGTCATGACAAGACCTTAGAGAGGTTTTGAGGGGGCTTAAGCAGTGGCTGTTGGTAAAGATGCTGCTGCTTGAGCAGGCTTTACAACTCTCCCTCGTCCACCACGAGCGATTCTTCTTTGGCCTCTTTGACCAGCCATTCCTCTCGCTCTTCCAACTGAGGAGTAGTAGCAAAAGCATCTACCTCTCCAAGAAGTCCCACTGGGGTGAAAAGGCTGAGGCTGTCTAATAGCAGCACCCAAAGATTTGGCTGCCGCATTCGAGGTCTGCAGCTTCTCAAGGCTTTCATCAGCCTTGCTGGCAAAAAGGTGAGACCCGTCAAAAGGCATTTGAAGGAGTCTAGATTGCACATCCGGTGCATATCGAGACTTCCTTAACCACGAAAAACTGCGAATTACGGTGCTTGCCGCCATGGCTCGGCTGATGCTGTCAGCAGAATCCAGACCCAATTGAAGAAACTTGCACATGGCTTCCTTGCCATCCTTAACAATGGCCAAGAAACCGTCTCTTTCCTCCCCTTTAGGAATATGCTCAGCCACCATAGAAATGCAGTCCCATAGAGTGTATGAAAACTTTGCCAAGGCACATGTGGAGTTGGCTGATTTAAGTGCCATGCTCCCAGAAGAAAATACCTTTCTTGACCAGGCATCTACCCTTTTATCATCCCTATCAGGAGGGATGGTTGGATAGGCTGACTGTTTTGAGGTAGCGGTTGCCGCCTGCACCAACAGACTTTCTGGGGTAGGGTGTTTGGATAAGTAGCTGTGCTCACTACTTGATGGACAGTATTTTGTTGTTAAGTTTTTATTTACTGCCGGACATGACCCCAGTGCTTCCCAATTGGCACTTACTCTCTTCTGAAGAGCAATGTGAAAAGGTAAGATGGGATCCTTTTGACGACCTTTATCAGGTATGTCTGCAAGATCATCTTGTTCGAAAGGGAGGGCAGGTCTGCTACATCCCAGGTAATCCACTAGCCTGGTCATCAACTGTCTGTAAGTGTCAGGAATGCCTTCCTCTGTGTCTGTGGATTCCGTCTCAAAATCCCCCTCCTCCTCACCTGTGTGCTGGGTTCTGGAGATGATATCCTCTTCTTTCTTCTGGTCGGTATCTTTTTTTTTTTTTTTAAGAAGATAGGGTCTGCCACGGAAGAAAGCCACTGTGACCGCAAGGTCTCAGCAGGCCAGTGGCCTTGCTTCTGGAGCAGCCATGTTGTAGGAAAAAAAGCCTCCAGGCATAATAAAAAAACCCTTGTAGTTTCCAAGATGTATATATCCCAGCTGGTATCCACAGGTAACTTGTCAGAGTTGGAACTGCCCTGGGATACCCGGTAACTTATCAGATAGATTGGCAACACAGCTGATAGACTGTCGTCAAGGAAGGCGACACGAGAGGAACCTGGAAAGGCCAGGAACGGCAGGTTGTGCAAATAGCCACAGAGGACACAAAAAAGAGGCGGGTCCTATGGGAAGAGGAGACCACCAAAGAGTCTCCTGTTGAAGCAAGCGCCTAGAAGGTAAACCGAGGTACAGACTCAGCGAGTGCTCGAAAGCGAGCGAAAGTGCCCAGTGAGCCACCTGAGCGGAAGAGAGAAACAAAAACAATTGAAAGGCAGAGAGGCAGCAAAGCTAGAGAAGGAAAGGCGCAAAGCAGGGAAGTGAGCCGGGAAGCACCTAAGAGAGGGCGAGCGGGAGATAACAACGAACAAGAGGGAAGCGGAACGAGATCCTCGAAGGGAGAGATGAAGTCGATAAACCAGGAGAGCAAATAGCGGAAAAGGAACAAGTTACTTACCTGTAACTGTTGTTCTCCAGCATGGGTCTGGCATGGATTCACATGCTCATGAATATTCCCCGTCGTCAGGCTGGGAATCCTCGGTAAAGAAAAAACCAGTATCAGTTTCGTTTCTGATCTGTCTTTCGTAGTAATAACCAATCACTGGTCTCTGCGTCATACTGACCACAGCCAATGACTGCCCTCTACCTAAGCACCGCCTCTGGCAGCCATCTTCAGATTTGGAAGCACGTGAAGTGGCAGTATGACCAAGTGAAGAGCCGCAGAGGGGTAGGCGGGAGGGTTCGCATGTGAATCCATGCCAGACCCATGCTGGAGAACAACAGTTACAGGTAAGTAACTTGTTCCTTCTCCAGCATGGGGTCTGGCATGGATTCACATGCTCATGAATAAAGAATACATAGCAGTACACACATGCACAACCACGGGAGGTGGCAAAGGCTCAACATTAAGCATCACATCAACTCAACATTAAGCATCTTACCTCCTCACCAGGCTCACCTCAGGCGAACAGGTTGCGCAGCACTGCTTGGCCGACCCTGGACTCCTCCCTGGAATCCCGGTCGACGCAGTAGAATTTCGTGAAGGTGTGCGTCGACCTCCACGTAGCAGCCCTGCATATGTCCAGCAGGGGCACACCAGATAGGAACGCCGTGGTAGCTGCGATCGCTCTGGTGGAATGGGCTCTCGGACGGCCAGGCAGCGGTCGGTTTGCCAACCGGTGACAGCACATGATACAGCCGGAGAGCCATCTGGAGATGGAAGCCTTCGAGAGAGCCTTCCCCTGATTGACAGGTCCAAAGTTCACAAAGAGTTGTGACGTCTTCCGAAAACCCTTCGTGCGGTCCACGTAGAACTTCAGCGCTCTAGCTACATCCAGCGAGTGCAAAGTCCTCTCAGCCGGCGACGAAGGCGACGGGAAGAACACAGGTAACACCAAGGGTTCGTTGAGATGGAAGTCCGACGGTACCTTGGGCATGAAGGAGGGGTGCTTTCTGAGCACTACCCTCGTGTCGTGGAAAGTCAAGTACGGGGCCTTGCAGGAAAGGGCCTGGATCTCTCCCACTCGTCGTGCGGAGGTGATGGCCACAAGAAAAGCTGTTTTCCACGATAGAAACTTCAACGGGGCCGAGTGCAGAGGCTCGAACGGAGGTCCCATGAGCTTGGTCAGCACCACGTTGAGCTCCCACGCCGGGGCCGGAGCCTTCACCGGCGGGAACGATCTGAACAGTCCCTTCATGAACTCTTTCACCAGACGATGAGACCACAAGGACGTCCGGCCCGTGGTTCTGGTGTATCGGGAGATCGCAGCAAGATGAATCTTGATGGACGCATGTGCCAGACCAGCTTTGGCCAGCGTCAGCAGGTACGGCAGTACTTGGGGAGCCGTAATCCGTAGAGGGTTAATCTTCTGTGCGTGGCACCAGACAGAGAACCTCTTCCATTTGTGTCCATAGCATTTAAGAGTCGAGGACGCCCTGGCCTTTGCAAGAACCTCTCTGCAATCAGCCGGTATGTCGTATCCTCCAAACTCTAGTGCTGCAGGAGCCAGGCCTGCAAGTTCAGCGACTTCGGGTCGTGGTGGAGGATGGCGCCTCCTTCCCTGGAGAGTAGATCCGCGTCCGCCGGCAGCTTGATCGGCGGGGACGCTGACAAGTCCAGAAGGTCCGGGAACCATATCTGCCTCGGCCACGCAGGTGCGACGAGGATCATCCTGCACCGTGACCTCTTGAGCTGGTTGACGAGCCGGATTAGCAGAGGCAAGGGAGGGAACGCGTAGAGGAACAGGCCCTCCCAGGGGAACGAGAAAGCATCGCCCATGCTCCTCGTCTGGGGAAACCTGCTGGCGAACCTCCGGCACTTGGCGTTCGTCGCCGTCGCGAACAGGTCGATCTGGGGTGTGCCCCACCGTCGGAAGAGGCGATCCACCAGATCCTGCCGTAGTTCCCACTCGTGGCACGAGCGCAGCTCCCTGCTGAGTGAGTCGGCGATGGTGTTTTTTATCCCTGCCAGATGAAACGGCACCAGAAAAATCCCTTGGGCGACGGCCCAATGCCACAGGTCCTGCGCCTCCTTGGACAGCGCTGGGGACCTGGTTCCGCCCTGTTTCCTGATGTAAAACATGGTGGTGGTGTTGTCGGTGAAGATCCTCACCACCTTGCCCTTGAGGGACGGAAGGAAGGACCTGAGGGCCCAAAACACTGCACGGAGCTCCAGGACGTTGATATGTAGGGACTTCTCCGTCGGGAGCCAGAGTCCCCTTGCGTGCAGATTTTCGGTGTGCGCTCCCCACCCTTCCAGGGAGGCATCCGTGGTCACAGTCTCCTGGTGGGCTGGGGTCTGGAAGTCCATGCCCGCCGTCAGATGCGCGCGGGTGCCCCACCACCGTATCGCTCGTCGGAAACTCTCGTCGAGCTTGATCCTTTCCTCGAAGCTGCCCGTCGTCTGGATCCAGCGCGCATCCAGGAATTCTTGCAACGGGCGCATCCGGAGCCTGCACATGGGAATGAGGTAGATGCAGGAAGACATCATCCCGAGGAGGGACTTGATGGACCTCACTTTGGCCGCGTCGGCCACCAACATCCGTTGCACCTTGCCCAAGATGGTCCTGGTCCTCTCCTCCGACGGGGAGGCCAGAAGGGACACTGTGTCGAGCCTCGCTCCCAGAAACAGTGCGACTTGCGCGGGCACCAGGTGGGATTTGGCGTAGTTCACGGAGAATCCCAGGTCCGTGAGGAGTTGGACGGTCCTTGCCGTGTGGACCACGGCGAGCTCCCTCGTCTTGGCGCGGATGAGCCAGTCGTCCAGGTAGGGGTAGACGTGGATCCCCTCGCGGCGCAGCTGCGCCGCCACCGGTGCAAGGCACTTGGTGAATACCCTGGGTGCCGACCGTAGTCCGAAGGGAAGGGCTTTGAACTGGTAATGACGCCCTTGGACCACGAATCTGAGGAATTTGCGGTGCCCCTTTAGGATGGGAATGTGGAAGTAGGCATCCTCCAAATCCAAAGACGATAGGAAGTCTCCTTCCTCCAGCTGACCCAGGACGTGCTGGAGGGTGACCATCCGGAACTTCTGCGCCTTGATGAACTTGTTCAGACGTCGCAGGTCCAGGATGGGGCGCCATCCTCCCGTCTTCTTCTTCACGAGGAAGTATCTCGAGTAGACTCCGGAGCCCCGAAGCCTCTTTGGGACGAGTTCGATGGCGCCCTTTCTGAGCATCGCCTTTACCTCCAGGAGAAGTTGAGGGACGTGAAGTTCTTTCCTGGCCACGGGGGGGGGACGCGCGGGCACCTTCTTTGAAACTCGAGCGCGTGGCCCCGGGCCAGGGCGTCCAGCACCCAACGGTCGGTGGAGATGGACTCCCACACGCTGACGAAGCCCGCCAGCCGGCCTCCCACCGGGGTGCTTCGGTGGGGGCCCGACCCCAAGGCCGGTTCAATCCTGCTTGGACGCGGCCTTGCCGCCTTGACCTCCTTGGCGACGACGGCGGGGTCCGCTAGACTTGCCTCGTCCTCTGTAGGCCTCTTGCGACGACGAGCGGGCCGCTTGATGGTAGGAAGCGAAACCGCCGCCGGAACCTTTGGAGGCGCCCTTGCCTCCGCCGCTCCGAAAGGGCGTCCGTCGTTGCAGGACTCCAAGTGCCCGGGCCGTCTCAGTATCCGCCTTGATGGCCTGAAGGGAATCGTCCACTGTCTTCCCAAACAGGTTGTTCCCGTCGAAGGGCATGTCCAGGACTCTGGTCTGGACGTCCTGCCGGAAGTCCGTAGCTTTGAGCCATCCACGACGTCGAAGGCAAACACCGTTGCCCAGCTGGCGGAATCCAGTGTCGGCGATGTCCGTCGCCACGGTGATGGCGTGGTCCGAGGCCACCTCACCTTCCTGCAGGATCTCAAGGGCCTCCGCCCTCTTGTCGTCCGGCAGAAAATCCAGCAGAGGAGCCATCTTGTACCAGAGCTCCCTGTCGTAGCGGGCCACGATAGCCAAGGCGTTGGCCGCTTTAATCGTCGTCGCTGCCGACGAGATGACTCTACGCCCCATAGTATCCAATTTCTTTCCCTCGCCGTCCGGCGGGGAAGTCGATGTGGAGGCCGCACCCCCCCCCCGCTTTCTTCCTGGCTGCCGCGGAGACGACGGAGTCCGGGGTAGGCTGCGCCCGGAGGCATAGGGGGGCCGTGTCCGGGACCCGGTACTTTTTCTCGTACCGGTCTCTTCTAGCTGGCGTCGTGGAAGGGTTCTTGAGGAGGGAAAGGCCCTCATCCCAAATGTCGTCCAACAGAGGCACTGCGAGGACCGTCTTCCTCTTGGCCTCGCGCCGCTGATAAAGGAAGCCTTCCTTTTTCTTCTCCTCAGGGCAGAGTTGGAAAAGCTCGGAAGCCCTGGAGATCATGGAGTGGAAAGATCCGATCTCGTCGGGCGGAGAGGCCCTGGTGGGAGGCGACGACGGAAAATCCTCGTCGTATGCCTCGTCGTCCGTACCCGTCGCTGCCGTGTCAGTCCCCGTATCATCCCCTCGGGTGGACGGGGAGGAGGGCTGGAAGGGGCGCGACGGTTGAAAAGGAGGTGGTGGATGGATCCTTCTTTTCTTGGTAGGGGGAACACCAGAAGGTCCCGGTTCTGGATCCCCCGAAGGGAGAGGTTCCTCCGTCGGTACCGGTAGCCTCGTCCTTATCTCGGAGCATAAGGACTGTATGGCCAACAAAATGGCCGCCGAGTTGTCTTGCGGCGCTGGCAGAGGGGAATCCGACGGGCGAGCAGGGGCCCCGTCGGTATCCTCGACGATGTCGTCGTCGTCACCTGCGTCGGGGTCCATTCCGACGGGCTGGCCTTCTTCCACGCCTAGGCCGTGGCTTAAGACCTCGATCAGTTCCTCTTCTGAGGTTGAGGCCGACTCTACGACGACGCCCTGCCCCCCCTTCTTCTTCCCCACGGAGGGTTTCACGGGGGTCCTATCGATGGGCACAAAGGAAGACTCCCTCCGAGGAGGCAGGGAGATTCTGGGCCCTGAGGTCGCCACCACTGGTGCAGCCACCACAGGCTGAGCCAGGGCCGCCGCGACCGTTTCGATAGAGGGCTTGGTCGGATGGATCAAGGCCTTCACCACCTTAGGTGCGCTCACCGCCTTATCCTTGAGGGAGGGGGCACTGCCACGCTCCTCCTCTGCCTTAGAGCTCGACCGGGGCCTCTCCAGGAGCTTCGCTGGGTGCTCGGCCTTCCTCTTACCCGACCCAGAGCGTTGGCTCGTGGTTGATGGTGCCGGGGAGGGTGCGCCCTGCCTGGCGCCCGTAGAGCCCGACCGTTCGGCGCTCCCGGTGCCAGCGGACTCGCGGTGCTTGGCCTTATGTTGGGCCCCCGTCGCCGGGGCGCCCTCAAAGGTCTTAGAAGACCGCTCGGATTTCTTCTTCTTCTCGCCAGACGGGCTCTTACCCTCCAGCCAGTTGGCGAGACGTTGATGGCGGTCCTTCATGGTCCGTTCCGACATGTTGCCGCAAAACGCACAGTCCTTCTCCACGTGCGTCTTGTCCTCATGAAGGCAGTAAAGGCAGAAAGAGTGTTCGTCCTCCTTGAAGACGTTCTGCAGCTGGCATCCAGGGCAGACCCTGAACAGCTTTCCGGGCGTCGAGCTTCCCTTCTCCTGGGCCATCTCCGAGACAGGGCCTGAGAAGCTTCTGGAGTCCTCCGAAGTGTAGCTCGACGAAATCTTCACCCTTGAGGGGCACAGATGAATCCGACATGGGTCCCCGTTGATCGGATGTAGGATCGGTGGAGCTTGAGGCTCTTTTGACCGAAAGAATCGAAGTTTTTGTAAAAAGCGCGAAAAAATAGCACTAACGCTCGAGAGCAATAGCACGAGGATCCCAACACATGAACGTGCGGTAAAAATCTGAAGATGGCTGCCAGAGGCGGTGCTTAGGTAGAGGGCAGTCATTGGCTGTGGTCAGTATGACGCAGAGACCAGTGATTGGTTATTACTACGAAAGACAGATCAGAAACGAAACTGATACTGGTTTTTTCTTTACCGAGGATTCCCAGCCTGACGACGGGGAATATTCATGAGCATGTGAATCCATGCCAGACCCCATGCTGGAGAACAGGTAAAGAAACAGCGGAGCACCGCACAAGAGAAATAATAACAGAGCGTGACAACTAGCAGAGGAAAAATATGATACAGGATACTCCTTACCCTTGTGTTCTTGAAGGAGGGCCGCTCCCACCGCTGCCGATGAAGCTTCGGTCTCCAGGATAAATGGTTTGGATTGGTCAGGTTGTCGCAAGAAGGGTGCTGAACAAAAGCGATGTTTAAATTGTGAGAAGCTTTCTTCAGCTGTCTGAGTCCATCGGAAAGGAGAGAATGATTTTTTAAGTTGAGTGGTTAAAGGTAAGACCAAATTGGAGAATTCAGGAATACATTTTCGATAAAAGTTAGCCAATCCTATAAATCTTTGTACATCCTTTACTGATTTGGGTGAGGGCCATTCCATGATGGCAGACACCTTATGGGGATCCATGGTGACTCCTAGATATGAAAGAATAAAGCCCGAGTAAGGTATGGTTGAGGTGGAAAAAACACACTTCTCAGGTTTGACCAATAAATGGTGTGTCTTAAGTCTGCGGAGCACTTCTTTGACATGATTCTGATGATCTGCCTTATTGTGAGAGTAAATGAGAACGTCATCAAGATACTGCCGTAGTACGTGTTTCTCTGTTACGGAAAGAGAGTACATCCTCCCGAAGGGCACTAAGACACCGGGTATGAGGTCAATGGCGCAATCCTCGGGTCTGTGAGGTGATGGTTCCATGGGGATCTTCTCCAGAAACACATCAGTGAATTCAGTAAGGTCTCCCGGAAGACAATGGATCACAGTTGATTCAGCACTACATACTGTCTTGACTGTCTCAAATCCGGTTCCCTTAAAACAGTTCTTCTTGCAGTAGGGAGAATGAAAGCTAAGCAAGTTTTCTGTCCAGTTGATGGTAGCATTGTGTCTGCAAAGCTGGAGCATTTGCGTCTTAAATGTATCCCACTCCTCTCTCAGGGCAATATAGCTAGGAAAGGCTTACCCGCTCCTCAGATGAACAGGAGTCATGTTTACCTTGATGCCTTTTTTTTCTTGTGGGAGGATGAGGAGGATGAATGGTGCGACAGTGAGTGAGAGCGCTTCGTTGTTTTTTTTATGGTGTCTGTTCTCGTTCTTTAGCATGGGACCTTTGGTATCGGGCCCGACAACTTTGCAGCCGATCATGCCGGGGGCTCGATTCTCTGATAGCCTTTGGGTTAATACGCTGACAGGAACCGCACTGGTCCGACGTTGTGGTCCACCCCAAAGCAGCACCACATGCAAATACAGTGCGGGTCCGTGATTGACATCTTCAAGCTGCAGTCCTTACAAAGCTTGAAACACAAGGTTTTAGGACCAGACATATATGCATCAAAGCAAAAGAAGTTTCCCACAGACAAGAATTCTGCGTTCCGAACAGCGTGCAGAAAAAAGGAACTGAGGTATGGGGCCATAGTGACATGTTATATGTACTACTGACATGTCCGGAGTCTAGGAGTGACGTGGTCAAGTTATGACGGAGGTGACAAAAAAAATTGATCTATAGTGCGTTCTCCAGGGACCCCTTTTGTGGGAATATGGCGTAACATGGAGTAATTTGGCCTTTTACATTTTACATTTTCTACTGTTGCGAAAAGATCTAGGTCTGGTTGCCCCATTCTGTAAAAATGTGATTGAGAATTGTCCCATTCATGTCTAACGGATACGATCTGCTTAGGGTGTTGTGGCGACATAGAATGAGATGTCTGACTAGCTTCTTGAAGATTTGGCTATAAACCTTTATTATATGTTTCAAAAAACTATCTTTCCCCATCTCTGGAGGTGGTTTTCCCTACTTCAACCAAACTAAAACCTGGGTCTGTCAGGAAGTCTGTGATGTTCAAGAATGAAAAGATTATCCCTCCTGGTCCGATCTTCTAAACTACCACAAAAGTCCAAAGCACAAAGTCAAATACCAGGAGAATGCCTCCCTTCCCCTGGGTCGAAAGGTCTATGGCTAGGAGAATGCCTCCATCTGGACTTGAAAGTCTCGTCTTCTTATTTAGTTTCTTCTCACTTCCCTTATAGTTCCTTGTGCAGGCGGTCAAGGGTTTCGTTCCTTTCGTTCTTGCTGGAAAAAAAAAAGAAAAAGGTGAAAACGGTCTCTTGGGGTGATCCGGTGCCGACAACAAAAAACTTGTGTCTGCGTATGTTGACCTTCTCTGCTTTTGGGGGGTTCAGGGGGCTGGGTCTCGAATGGTGGGAGGGACTCAATGCTGTCACAGACAACTTCCAAAGGATGCTGGTTTCTGCTTACCAGGTTTTGTCGGTTCCCTTTTCTCCCTATTACTAAGCTGAGGAACAGTTCTCTTGTCAACTCAGGAGAATGACTCCCTTTCTCCTGGGAAGAAGTCTCTCAAAGTTCAGGTTTTACTAAGTTCCACAAATTTCACAAGAATAGGAGAATGGCTCCCATC
This sequence comes from Ambystoma mexicanum, assembly GCF_040938575.1. NCBI lineage: Eukaryota > Metazoa > Chordata > Amphibia > Caudata > Ambystomatidae > Ambystoma > Ambystoma mexicanum. The sequence continues at coordinate 793,032,006 of NC_090931.1, read as the reverse complement.
TCATAGTTTACATACAGTTTTTAGCAGGCTTTTCTTGAGTTACTTCGAGTTTAGAGTCTTCATCAAATCCTCAAGTTCTCTCCACAAACTTTGTATTCTCTTAACTTGAACACTGTACTTTAACGTGTCCCCAACGAGGCGAGGAAGAGACTGCCTGAGCGCTCCTTGACTCTTCAACGTTTTATCAGTACTCTTCAAGTTGCCCCCAACGGGACGAGGAAGAGGCTATCCGGGTCTTTCTTGACTCTTCAATACTACAGTCCTATGTAAATGACCAGGCAGTTGCCTCAAAAAATGATCTACTTCTCCCTTGTCTACTTGTTTCACCTTCTCAAGTTTTCCCGGCCCCCTCCCAGACTTATTACAATTCCCAGTACCTTCACTCTGGGACCTCTTCACCAGTTTCGACAAAGGTTGTAGGTTCGTTCTCCCTCTTTTTTCTTCTGTTTTTCTTTGGCCACTTAACTTGTTACTGTTGGCAGACTGGGTGCAAGTTTCAGACCAAGAGGTCCACCCGTTAAAGGTTGCGCAACCACCACAGTTCCTTGTAGTTCCGATGCAATTTCCTAAGCGGCTCTGCCATAGGCTAGTGTTGGAGGTCTCTGTATAGTTCCTGGACTGTATGGTACACCCAACACGTGTCACGCTACCACCACACTGACTCTCAACTTCAGGGTTGTCGGCTATGCATTCCTGGCATCCCTTGCTTTGTTCTTGCCACTTCCCAACCCCCCTCCACCCCCGCCCACCTCTGCTTCAACAGAGCCAGCCTTCAAACACCTTGTTTCCAACTCGCGGGCTTCTTGGCGGCCTTCTAGCATGCTGACGCTTTCTTTGTCCTTTGTTTAGCTAAAGTAACTGCGACTGCCCCAGCATTACGTCAGTTCTACTAAGAACAGCTGGTCGAACACTTCACGTTTGACTGTGGCATTATCATAGTCAGATTGTCTGACACATTACGGTAACACATAGTCTCTGACTATCATATGTAATGAAGGATTGAGCGTTGTTAGTACCCTGTGGGGTGGAGAGATAAAGGGGCTGTGTCCCAGACTCACAACCTTGTCCCCAGCAGGGTAGTCGCTCCCCATTAGAACCTTCTGCATGTTACTGCCCCAGAGGGCCTATTGGTTAGCAGCCTCACCTCACTTGCCTCATGGAACAGGTTCTCCTCTGGGGAGAAATAACACCATATGAAGGATTGTCACAGTGTCTGCTAAAGAATTGTGTTCTCCTGGAACGCGATGGGCCTGGGGATATATCCCTCTGTGGAGACACCATCTCCATATATTTTGAGCAAGTATGGACAACCTTCAAGGATTGTGTTCTGCCATGTCTGTTAATGTAAAACATGGATGTTTTGCTGCCTGCTATAATGAACACATGTTTCCGCTACAGCTGTTGGTGGAATACATGAAGTGCTCTGTAAAGTGCTAAATGTTCCAGAACATTTATGTGCTGTTTTGCCAGTGGGAGAGTCTATCTCCTCTGCACGGTTAGGTGTAGGTAACAGGCTCCCCACCCCGTTAGTGATACATCCGTTGTGATCTTGATGTGAGTTGGTGGCTTGACAAATGGTTTTTCTTTTAACATGCTTTCTCTTGACCAAAATCTTAAAGCCAACACTAGTGTGTATGAAACTTCCACTAGATCGTCCCAATTCCCCTGTGCTTGAGACCACTGTTTTGCCAACCACTCCTGTACTGGGCACATTTTTAGCCCGGCGTGTGGAAAAATGAAGATGCAGAATGCCATCATGCAGACCAGACGAATGACTTTCCTGATTTATCTAGTGAACCGCCAGGAAACAGGGATTTGTTTTAGACTTTTTTTGTACCCTCTCGTTGGAGGGGAGCACTAGAGTGGCTCTTGTGTCGATAATATCCCCCGGGAAATTGCTTCCGCTGGCTGGGTTCTAGAATGGATTTCTTTTCGTTGATCGAAAAGTACAGCTGGTGTAGAAGGTCGATAGTCCTTTGAGTGTTTTTGCAGCATAAGTCTGGGGTTTCCCCTGTTATAAACCAGTTGTCCGGATAAGGGTCCACTAGAAAGACTTTCCTGTAAAGGTGGACTGCTACTACTGACCGTACTTTTGTGAATACTCCTGGGGCTGATGCAATCCCAAAAGGGAGTATTTTGAACTGATAATAAAGAGGACCTACTTTAAACCGTAAGTACTTTCAATGTGCTCGCCGCATTGAAATATGAAAGTATAGACCGCTCATACCTAGTGTTGCTACAAAGTCTCCCTCTTTGAGTAGTGGAATAACTTCCTGCAACATTGTCATCCTGAATGCTTGAGGCTTCACTTGTATATTTGTCAGCCTTAGGTTGAGCACTGGTCTCTTTGTTTGGTCTTTCTTTGGAACAAGAAAGTGCACAGGATAAATACCCCTGTTTACCTCGGATAGCGGGACTTGCTCTATGGTTTCTTCTTGTAGCAGGGTGTGAATCTCTGCATAGGTGTTCTAGCTGCATTTTTCTGTGTTTTGGAAATAGATTGCATGGTTTTCCTATGAACTCCACGCAATATTCCTTTCGTATGGTCGATCAAACCAACTTATCTGACGTTATTCCCTCCAATGAAATTATGTTATCCAAACGCCTACTGGGGTGACATCTGAGGGAACCTCGAACAGAGTGTCATTGTTTAGAGGCAGCAGCTGCTCACTAGAAGTTTTGTCTCTTCCTCGACTTCTTCCTCTTATAATCTGCCTTTGCATGGTAGACTGTGCTGTACTTTGTTGACCTTGTGTGAGGCGGACAATTGCTTGTGGTTTTTCCAAAATTAAAAATGTCATTTAAGGAAAAAGGCTCAGACAATTTCAAGCTAATCCTACTCTATCAGGAAATTCCCTACCTAATGTAAAGGCTAGTTAATAACTCCTATTATATACAAACTGGCCCTCACACCAAACAACAAAACATTCAAAGTAATTCATAAACATAAAATAATAAAAAACAATTAACCAGTATTTGGATGACCTTCAACTGTCCTGGGTAGATCCTGCCCCCAGGATTGTCCAGAGTGAACTTCGCCAAATGTTCAAAAGAAAAAGTAAAGTCTTGAACCAGTTCTTCTAAGTTCCGTCGACCAAACAAAATCCACTGGTAACAGTTCTTCAGCTTCCAGTTGAAAAGATTTCCTTCCATTTCCAGCCAAGAAAATAGCACCAATGGTAATCCTGGATATACTCTTTCCAAGATTATTTTGCCACAGTTCAAAGAATAGATTAACACTTTCTCCTTCTACAACTTCACAAGTGGTTTTGCCTTCCACATTGTAGTTGGTACAATCGTCAGGATGCTTCATCTTGGGATATTGCTTTCCTCTTCACAACCTCCCTTCAACTATTATTATCACGGGAACAGAACATTTTTTTTTTATTGTTGCATTTTCAGTTTACAAGAAACCTTACACAATGAAAATACAAAAAGAAACGAAAAAGCAAGAAAAAAGGTACAGCATAATAACAATTTAGAAAGGAAAGAAAAAGAAACAGCTTCCATAAAATTTAAAAAATTACAAAGGGCCTCATTACACGGTATGTGGTAACCATGGCGCTAGCAGCGCCATGGTTGCCGCCGGTATTTTACTGTGTCCGCCTTGGTGGATGGATGAATTACCGCCCTACTCCAAGGTGAGCGGGGGCGGTAATTCCCCATTCACCAAGGCACTTCCCCATTCCCATTTTTGCCCCCATAGGGCTCAATGGGAATGGGGAAGGAGCTAATTACGGTACCGCAAATTGCAGTACCGTAATTAGCACCAAGGTCCCTTTGCGGGCCCATTCCTTAACGGCTGCTAAAACCAGCCGTTGAGGTCAGGTCGGGCAAAGGGTCCTCGTAGTAAGGCGGTAAGGGTTTACCAGTACCGGTGCCCTTACCGGTAAACCCTTACTGCATTCCGTGTAATGAGGCCCATAGAAAGAGAAAACAGAAAAATCATTTAAAACATTTTAAAAAATGTCAGTACTAAGTTTTTCTTTTACAATTCAGAACCAAGGAATATAAGGAAAAGATTCAGAGCTAGAACCAAAGAAACAGCAGTGCCCCACATACGACACCAAAACAGGTTCCTGGACACCTCTGAGTTAACAATTATATTATCCTTGAAAAAATTGGTTCGTTCTTTATCAAAGAACTTACACGCAACAACCAAGTGTTTCAAAGTTTCACCAGAATCAATTACACCACAGAACCTACATGCCTTCTCTGGCACCCTCAAATCAGCCAAGGTATACATGTTGCTACAATGCCTAATTTTCCCATAAACAGGTAGTTGTTAAACCTGAAATGCATGTAGTTCATACGTATTACTGGGCATGGAATTTTCTGAAATTATTTATTCCATAGTATGCCACTACTTCAAAAAACATCAATGTAACATCCACTGACAGTATTATACACAAGCACAGTTCTGGTATTTCTGCTTCAAATATGTACTTCAGGATGCTTAGGCATTTTAAAGAAAATACTCGTCAACCTCTATAGGAAGGCAAAGCACTCTTCTTTCCTATATTCCAAGAAAAGGGCAGCCTCTTCACCCCTTCTGTCTGTCTTAATGCCACAAGTATAACCTGCCTCTGTTTCAAGACTAACTCTCTCACAACTTCAGCAGTCTCAGCATTACAGATTATTTGCTCAATCTTCTTACAAGAACCAAGCTCCCTTCTACAACTTTATTCATACCTTCTTGGTTCCAGTAGCTACCCTGAAGCTGTTTTGCCACACCTCAAACTTCAGGTAACAATGTCACACTTGTATCAGAGGACACTGGACTAACAACTTTGCAAATCAGGTGAATAGATTTAAACAGGGCTTGCTTCACTATAGAAAGGGGTTGCCTCTTGGCTTGGGTAATGCTCATTATTCTTGTTAGTACAACAACTTCTAGGTTTAAAGAATACGTAACAATGTTCAGTCTTCAAAGGAGAAACAGATTTAGGCACACGCGACCACTTTTTAAGGTAGATCTTTAACCTTAAATAACTGCAAGTGTTTGTATTCCCATGTGTTATCACGGAGATGCTCTCTAACTCCTGTCGGGAATCACAATTGGCCACACGCGACCAACTAATGCTGCTGTAATACAACATTAGGGTTTTCAGAAGGTTTTAACAAGCGTTCCCTCCTTAATTAGGGACATGCGATCACTCCGGAGACGTTAATAGTTCAACAATGGGAAATGAGATGCTTTTCTTTTTACGCAAGCACTACGCAAGCACTACGACTTTTAATAGAAGTGCGCCAGATACATTTCCATTGTTAGCAATACTTTTCACAACGATGAACAGTTCATACTCACGTCTACTCTCACACAAGCCATTTTAGAGCTGATAACAGTTACCAGCAAGGTTTGTGGAGTGAACCTGAACACCAAGCTTCACTCACCGGCTCCAGGAACACTGCGGTTGCAGGCTTCTTCATCTTCCCGACTTCTTCCACTTCTGCTATAGCTTTGGGCACACTTGGGAACCACACCCTTCTGCAGCACGGTGCCTCAGGTCTGGCCATGCCAACTGGGGGTCTCCTTCACTTCTCTGTCCCTCAGCTTGCTTTCTGTTACGGGCCTCTGGCTTCAGCACGGTCAACGCTCTGCAATTACAGCCACCAGGTGCAGCTGGGAAAACCTTTGCTCTCAGCACGTCTTTCTCAGTGCAGCCATGGCAAGGCAGGGTTTGTGAACACAGGACCCTCTCAGAACTTGCAGGTGAAATCTGCTGTCTCCAAGTCCCGGCGTCCATTAGGTGATCACACTGCCTCATAAACTGCCAGCCTCCTGCTCTTGTACTTCTGCTACTACTGCCAGCATTCCAGCTCCTTCCTCCTTACCTCTCATGTGGCAGCCTTTGATGCTTCATGAGCGGGGCAATTGGTTTCAGGTGCAAGCCTTTAATGTCAATTGCCTGACCATTGCAAACACTGTTAGGTCTAATTGCCTGTCTTCTACATATACATGCCTCATCAGTCCTCTTCTTCATCTCAGCCCCTACCGAATTCTGGGACATGTAGTTTACTTTATCAAAGTCAGGTTTTTCCACTTCTTGTGTATTTTTAAGGGTAGATTGAATTCCCAACAGAGGGGTCATAGGTTTTAACTTCATAAGAGGAAGATGGGGGTAGAAAAGGCTATTCCCTGTAGTGTACCCTTGGTATTGAGGAAGACATTTGCTTTTAGGAACCAAAAAGGATTCTTTCTTTAGTATAATAGGTTTGGGTGTTACAACCTTAGGTTTTACCGCCTTCGATTTAACAGGAGGTTGAGAGATATTAAAATGATAAGCCATAACCTCTTCTGGAATAGTGGTAAGAATCTCCCTGTCTGAGGAAAAATACTGTGTCTCATCCCACGGAATCTCCTCACTTACCTGGACCCTGCCTCCACCCAGGTGATCCTCCCGCAGTACACCACACCCAGGGTTCCTTTCAGGAAGTCACCTGAGACGAGACCTTAGGCAGGGTTTCAGTGAGGGATCCGCAGGATTCTTCACACTTGGTTTTCAAACCAAGTTCTTGATCCTGCAGCTGAGGTGTAGCCAGATTACGAAGCTGTTCTGGGGAATCATTGGACACGAAACCCATGACGGTTGGTAGTAGAACCCCGGTGACGGAAAGATCTACTTGTGATTTGGCCTAAAGTTTTTTGCGTTTCATGCTCTTTCTTGGCTGTTTACAAAGCCTCGTCAACTGTTTTACTGAATAAAACATGGTCCTCAATAGGCATGTTTAGGAGGGTGGCTGGAATCCCAGGTCTTAATCCAGAACCTCTTAACAGGCACATATTTTTACTAGGGTACTTTTGGCCACCAGTATGCCAGCTGTTTCAGCAGCATCCAGGCAGGGTGTTTTTAATAACTGCATAAGCAGATTGCTTGCACTCCAGCTAAACCTTAAAACCCATTTTTGTGACTTTAAAGGTTCATGGGCATCATTAACCAGATCCTGAATCTGATCCCACTGCGCCCTATTAACCCCTTAAGTGCCAAGGACGAGATATCTCGTCCTTGACATTACCTCTGTAGTGCCAAGGACGAGATAGTTTGTCCTTTTTTGGCACCTTGTTTTAAGCGATCCCTGCAAAGCAGGGATTGCTCAAAACTGTAATCCAACCCCCAGGCTATGTGAGGGGGAGGTCCCCCCTCACTGCCAGGGGGCTGGAGTACCTTCAGTTTCACATCGGCGTGCGTAATGCACGCCGGCGTGAAAGTGAAAGTAATTTGACCGTGGCAGCCATTTTGGGCTGCCGCGGTGAAGAGAGAAGGTGAGTGCCCTTCGCCCTCTGCCTCGATTCTCTGGCTGTATTTCAAGCCGGTGAACGAGGCAGGTGTTGTTGGAAAGGGGAGAATCTCCCCTTTCCAACGACACCATTTGTGTAAGCATCACTGCTCACGGATCGGGCGCAGATCGCTCGATCTGTGGGCAGCAATGCCACTAGACACCAGGGATGTCTTTTGTAAGGGGTGAGGGGGGGCTGCTTACTAGGTAAGCAGCCCCCTCACCCCGAGGCCCCAAAGCATGGGACCACATGTATGGAGACCCCTGGGGGCAGATGTATGGCCATCTGCCCCCAGGGGTGGGGGCAATAGGAAAAAAAAGAATTGCCAAAAAAAAAAAGAACGCAATGGGAAGTGGGAGGGGGTTGGGGACCCTAGCCACCATGGACTTTTGTTTGGGTGGTGTCCTTGGAAAGGGGAAGATTCTCCCCTCTCCAACGACACCCTGTGTGACAGCATTGCTAGTCACGGATTGGGCGCAGGGCGCTCGATCCGGGGCTAGCAATAGCCACTAGACCACCGGGATCCCATTTGGGGAGGGGGGACTGCTTACTAGGTAAGCGGCCCTCTCCCCCAAAGCATGGGGCCACATGTATGGAGACCCCTGGGGGCAGATGGGTGACCATCTGCCCCCAGTGGTGGGGGCATATGAAAAAAATAAATATAAAAATAGAACACAATGGGAAGGGGAAAGGGGGTTGGGGACCACTAGCCACCACAGATTTTTTTTAGGACATGAAAGGGTGGTGGCCCTCTCCCTCCCACCCTAAGTGGAAGGGGGGACCCCTTGTCACACTCCCTGGGGGGCAGATTTCTCACCCCAGGGAGGAGTAAATGAGGTGGCTCCCCATCCAATGGGGTGGGGAGGGCCACCAGGAAAGTGTGGGCAGGCCCCTCAAACGATGGGGCCTGCAGGGTAGGGCCCCTCTGGGGCAGATGGGAGCCCATTTGCCCCTAGGGAATGGGGGCAAATAAAATAAAAAAGAAAACAAATTTCATGGCTGGTGTTGGGGGGAGTGCCCCCACCACTGGACCACCAGGGAATTTTTCTATGGAAAGGGGTTGTCCCCCCCTGACCAAAATGGACTAGGGGTCATGTCATGCAGCCCTGCCTGGGGGCAGTTATCTGCTCTTAAGAAGGGGCATGTAACTGCAGGGAGGGCTGCATGAGAATCCCCCGTCTTATCTGCCCCCAGGGAGGGCTGAATGAGATGACCCCCCCCTGCATTTGGTGTGGGGGGAGAGGGTCACCCCCCATTACATTAGAAAATTCCCCGGCGGTTTAGGGTGCCCCTCAGGCCCCCCTGAAGTGCAGTCTGCCATTTTCCATTTTTTTCTTTGTTTACCAAACTTCCCTTGGCACAGATGGGCACATTGGTGTGCCAATCTGCCCTCATCAGGCCCAAACCCTACTTCCCCATCCATTGGGGGGCCTGTCCGATTTATTGGGGTGGGCTTCTCCCCCCACCCCAAATGGAGTGTGGGGGGGCACCTTATGCAGCCCTCCCTGGGGAGCAGATATCTGCCCGTAGGAATGGGCAAGGAACAAGTTACTTACCTGTAACTGTTGTTCTCCAGCATGGGTCTGGCATGGATTCACATGCTCATGAATATTCCCCGTCGTCAGGCTGGGAATCCTCGGTAAAGAAAAAACCAGTATCAGTTTCGTTTCTGATCTGTCTTTCGTAGTAATAACCAATCACTGGTCTCTGCGTCATACTGACCACAGCCAATGACTGCCCTCTACCTAAGCACCGCCTCTGGCAGCCATCTTCAGATTTGGAAGCACGTGAAGTGGCAGTATGACCAAGTGAAGAGCCGCAGAGGGGTAGGCGGGAGGGTTCGCATGTGAATCCATGCCAGACCCATGCTGGAGAACAACAGTTACAGGTAAGTAACTTGTTCCTTCTCCAGCATGGGGTCTGGCATGGATTCACATGCTCATGAATAAAGAATACATAGCAGTACACACATGCACAACCACGGGAGGTGGCAAAGGCTCAACATTAAGCATCACATCAACTCAACATTAAGCATCTTACCTCCTCACCAGGCTCACCTCAGGCGAACAGGTTGCGCAGCACTGCTTGGCCGACCCTGGACTCCTCCCTGGAATCCCGGTCGACGCAGTAGAATTTCGTGAAGGTGTGCGTCGACCTCCACGTAGCAGCCCTGCATATGTCCAGCAGGGGCACACCAGATAGGAACGCCGTGGTAGCTGCGATCGCTCTGGTGGAATGGGCTCTCGGACGGCCAGGCAGCGGTCGGTTTGCCAACCGGTGACAGCACATGATACAGCCGGAGAGCCATCTGGAGATGGAAGCCTTCGAGAGAGCCTTCCCCTGATTGACAGGTCCAAAGTTCACAAAGAGTTGTGACGTCTTCCGAAAACCCTTCGTGCGGTCCACGTAGAAATTCAGCGCTCTAGCTACATCCAGCGAGTGCAAAGTCCTCTCAGCCGGCGACGAAGGCGACGGGAAGAACACAGGTAACACCAAGGGTTCGTTGAGATGGAAGTCCGACGGTACCTTGGGCATGAAGGAGGGGTGCGTCCTGAGCACTACCCTCGTGTCGTGGAAAGTCAAGTACGGGGCCTTGCAGGAAAGGGCCTGGATCTCTCCCACTCGTCGTGCGGAGGTGATGGCCACAAGAAAAGCTGTTTTCCACGATAGAAACTTCAACGGGGCCGAGTGCAGAGGCTCGAACGGAGGTCCCATGAGCTTGGTCAGCACCACGTTGAGCTCCCACGCCGGGGCCGGAGCCTTCACCGGCGGGAACGATCTGAACAGTCCCTTCATGAACTCTTTCACCAGACGATGAGACCACAAGGACGTCCGGCCCGTGGTTCTGGTGTATCGGGAGATCGCAGCAAGATGAATCTTGATGGACGCATGTGCCAGACCAGCTTTGGCCAGCGTCAGCAGGTACGGCAGTACTTGGGGAGCCGTAATCCGTAGAGGGTTAATCTTCTGTGCGTGGCACCAGACAGAGAACCTCTTCCATTTGTGTCCATAGCATTTAAGAGTCGAGGACGCCCTGGCATTTGCAAGAACCTCTCTGCAATCGGCCGGTATGTCGTATCCTCCAAACTCTAGTGCTGCAGGAGCCAGGCCTGCAAGTTCAGCGACTTCGGGTCGTGGTGGAGGATGGCGCCTCCTTCCCTGGAGAGTAGATCCGCGTCCGCCGGCAGCTTGATCGGCGGGGACGCTGACAAGTCCAGAAGGTCCGGGAACCATATCTGCCTCGGCCACGCAGGTGCGACGAGGATCATCCTGCACCGTGACCTCTTGAGCTGGTTGACGAGCCGGATTAGCAGAGGCAAGGGAGGGAACGCGTAGAGGAACAGGCCCTCCCAGGGGAACGAGAAAGCATCGCCCATGCTCCTCGTCTGGGGAAACCTGCTGGCGAACCTCCGGCACTTGGCGTTCGTCGCCGTCGCGAACAGGTCGATCTGGGGTGTGCCCCACCGTCGGAAGAGGCGATCCACCAGATCCTGCCGTAGTTCCCACTCGTGGCACGAGCGCAGCTCCCTGCTGAGTGAGTCGGCGATGGTGTTTTTTATCCCTGCCAGATGAAACGGCACCAGAAAAATCCCTTGGGCGACGGCCCAATGCCACAGGTCCTGCGCCTCCTTGGACAGCGCTGGGGACCTGGTTCCGCCCTGTTTCCTGATGTAAAACATGGTGGTGGTGTTGTCGGTGAAGATCCTCACCACCTTGCCCTTGAGGGACGGAAGGAAGGACCTGAGGGCCCAAAACACTGCACGGAGCTCCAGGACGTTGATATGTAGGGACTTCTCCGTCGGGAGCCAGAGTCCCCTTGCGTGCAGATTTTCGGTGTGCGCTCCCCACCCTTCCAGGGAGGCATCCGTGGTCACAGTCTCCTGGTGGGCTGGGGTCTGGAAGTCCATGCCCGCCGTCAGATGCGCGCGGGTGCCCCACCACCGTATCGCTCGTCGGAAACTCTCGTCGAGCTTGATCCTTTCCTCGAAGCTGCCCGTCGTCTGGATCCAGCGCGCATCCAGGAATTCTTGCAACGGGCGCATCCGGAGCCTGCACATGGGAATGAGGTAGATGCAGGAAGACATCATCCCGAGGAGGGACTTGATGGACCTCACTTTGGCCGCGTCGGCCACCAACATCCGTTGCACCTTGCCCAAGATGGTCCTGGTCCTCTCCTCCGACGGGGAGGCCAGAAGGGACACTGTGTCGAGCCTCGCTCCCAGAAACAGTGCGACTTGCGCGGGCACCAGGTGGGATTTGGCGTAGTTCACGGAGAATCCCAGGTCCGTGAGGAGTTGGACGGTCCTTGCCGTGTGGACCACGGCGAGCTCCCTCGTCTTGGCGCGGATGAGCCAGTCGTCCAGGTAGGGGTAGACGTGGATCCCCTCGCGGCGCAGCTGCGCCGCCACCGGTGCAAGGCACTTGGTGAATACCCTGGGTGCCGACCGTAGTCCGAAGGGAAGGGCTTTGAACTGGTAATGACGCCCTTGGACCACGAATCTGAGGAATTTGCGGTGCCCCTTTAGGATGGGAATGTGGAAGTAGGCATCCTCCAAATCCAAAGACGATAGGAAGTCTCCTTCCTTTACCTCCAGGAGAAGTTGAGGGACGTGAAGTTCTTTCCTGGCCACGGGGGGGACGCGCGGGCACCTTCTTTGAAACTCGAGCGCGTGGCCCCGGGCCAGGGCGTCCAGCACCCAACAGTCGGTGGAGATGGACTCCCACACGCTGACGAAGCCCGCCAGCCGGCCTCCCACCGGGGTGCTTCGGTGGGGGCCCGACCCCAAGGCCGGTTCAATCCTGCTTGGACGCGGCCTTGCCGCCTTGACCTCCTTGGCGACGACGGCGGGGTCCGCTAGACTTGCCTCGTCCTCTGTAGGCCTCTTGCGACGACGAGCGGGCCGCTTGACGGTAGGAAGCGAAACCGCCGCCGGAACCTTTGGAGGCGCCCTTGCCTCCGCCGTTCCGAAAGGGCGTCCGTCGTTGCAGGACTCCAAGGGCCCGGGCCGTCTCAGTATCCGCCTTGATGGCCTGAAGGGAATCGTCCACTGTCTTCCCAAACAGGTTGTTCCCGTCGAAGGGCATGTCCAGGACTCTGGTCTGGACGTCCTGCCGGAAGTCCGTAGCTTTGAGCCATCCACGACGTCGAAGGCAAACACCGTTGCCCAGCTGGCGGAATCCAGTGTCGGCGATGTCCGTCGCCACGGTGATGGCGTGGTCCGAGGCCACCTCACCTTCCTGCAGGATCTCAAGGGCCTCCGCCCTCTTGTCGTCCGGCAGAAAATCCAGCAGAGGAGCCATCTTGTACCAGAGCTCCCTGTCGTAGCGGGCCACGATAGCCAAGGCGTTGGCCGCTTTAATCGTCGTCGCTGCCGACGAGATGACTCTACGCCCCATAGTATCCAATTTCTTTCCCTCGCCGTCCGGCGGGGAAGTCGATGTGGAGGCCGCACCCCCCCCCGCTTTCTTCCTGGCTGCCGCGGAGACGACGGAGTCCGGGGTAGGCTGCGCCCGGAGGCATAGGGGGGCCGTGTCCGGGACCCGGTACTTTTTCTCGTACCGGTCTCTTCTAGCTGGCGTCGTGGAAGGGTTCTTGAGGAGGGAAAGGCCCTCATCCCAAATGTCGTCCAACAGAGGCACTGCGAGGACCGTCTTCCTCTTGGCCTCGCGCCGCTGATAAAGGAAGCCTTCCTTTTTCTTCTCCTCAGGGCAGAGTTGGAAAAGCTCGGAAGCCCTGGAGATCATGGAGTGGAAAGATCCGATCTCGTCGGGCGGAGAGGCCCTGGTGGGAGGCGACGACGGAAAATCCTCGTCGTATGCCTCGTCGTCCGTACCCGTCGCTGCCGTGTCAGTCCCCGTATCATCCCCTCGGGTGGACGGGGAGGAGGGCTGGAAGGGGCGCGACGGTTGAAAAGGAGGTGGTGGATGGATCCTTCTTTTCTTGGTAGGGGGAACACCAGAAGGTCCCGGTTCTGGATCCCCCGAAGGGAGAGGTTCCTCCGTCGGTAACGGTAGCCTCGTCCTTATCTCGGAGCATAAGGACTGTATGGCCAACAAAATGGCCGCCGAGTTGTCTTGCGGCGCTGGCAGAGGGGAATCCGACGGGCGAGCAGGGGCCCCGTCGGTATCCTCGACGATGTCGTCGTCGTCACCTGCGTCGGGGTCCATTCCGACGGGCTGGCCTTCTTCCACGCCTAGGCCGTGGCTTAAGACCTCGATCAGTTCCTCTTCTGAGGTTGAGGCCGACTCTACGACGACGCCCTGCCCCCCCTTCTTCTTCCCCACGGAGGGTTTCACGGGGGTCCTATCGATGGGCACAAAGGAAGACTCCCTCCGAGGAGGCAGGGAGATTCTGGGCCCTGAGGTCGCCACCACTGGTGCAGCCACCACAGGCTGAGCCAGGGCCGCCGCGACCGTTTCGATAGAGGGCTTGGTCGGATGGATCAAGGCCTTCACCACCTTAGGTGCGCTCACCGCCTTATCCTTGAGGGAGGGGGCACTGCCACGCTCCTCCTCTGCCTTAGAGCTCGACCGGGGCCTCTCCAGGAGCTTCGCCGGGTGCTCGGCCTTCCTCTTACCCGACCCAGAGCGTTGGCTCGTGGTTGATGGTGCCGGGGAGGGTGCGCCCTGCCTGGCGCCCGTAGAGCCCGACCGTTCGGCGCTCCCGGTGCCAGCGGACTCGCGGTGCTTGGCCTTATGTTGGGCCCCCGTCGCCGGGGCGCCCTCAAAGGTCTTAGAAGACCGCTCGGATTTCTTCTTCTTCTCGCCAGACGGGCTCTTACCCTCCAGCCAGTTGGCGAGACGTTGATGGCGGTCCTTCATGGTCCGTTCCGACATGTTGCCGCAAAACGCACAGTCCTTCTCCACGTGCGTCTTGTCCTCATGAAGGCAGTAAAGGCAGAAAGAGTGTTCGTCCTCCTTGAAGACGTTCTGCAGCTGGCATCCAGGGCAGACCCTGAACAGCTTTCCGGGCGTCGAGCTTCCCTTCTCCTGGGCCATCTCCGAGACAGGGCCTGAGAAGCTTCTGGAGTCCTCCGAAGTGTAGCTCGACGAAATCTTCACCCTTGAGGGGCACAGATGAATCCGACACGGGTCCCCGTTGATCGGATGTAGGATCGGTGGAGCTTGAGGCTCTTTTGACCGAAAGAATCGAAGTTTTTGTAAAAAGCGCGAAAAAATAGCACTAACGCTCGAGAGCAATAGCACGAGGATCCCAACACATGAACGTGCGGTAAAAATCTGAAGATGGCTGCCAGAGGCGGTGCTTAGGTAGAGGGCAGTCATTGGCTGTGGTCAGTATGACGCAGAGACCAGTGATTGGTTATTACTACGAAAGACAGATCAGAAACGAAACTGATACTGGTTTTTTCTTTACCGAGGATTCCCAGCCTGACGACGGGGAATATTCATGAGCATGTGAATCCATGCAAGACCCCATGCTGGAGAAATGGGTTTTCACTGGGGGGGGGGGGTGAGGTTCAGTAGACTACCAGGGATGGCTTGAAAGGCGGGGGCATGCTTGGAAAGTATTGATTCGTTTTTGCTAGTGTGACCGTAGGTAACACATGTTTTTTGTTTTGTTTACAGCTATTTCTACGTGAGCAGCTGCAACGTTATCTGAGTACTGTTTTTCATTATTCTATGGTTAGGGCCCACTGGCACTGGGGCTAGATTGTTGGTGGTGTGGGTGGGAATGGGCCATCTGGGCAGATATTTTGGTGGGTGGGCTGAGACACAATTGTAGAGACAGGCCACAAATTGCGCCCCATGCCAGCAGAACATTGGTGTTTCCTTGGGAGCGGATGCCTCCCATGTGGGTTGTCCATCTGCAAACCCAGGCTGCAGCTCTGGCTGTGCTACATTACAGTTGTCACCTCTGGGGAGGAATGGGGATCCTGCCGGTGATCCCTGGAGCTGCCCCTGTGCTTAGGGGACGGTGCACCTGTTAGGCAGAAACCTGTGCAGTTCCCTCTGGGACCACTGCAAAAGATTTAGGACTACAGGTGTTTGGCAGTAAACCCACTTGGTAGCAGTCTGTACCACACAGGTTCACTTGGTAGCTGTGGCTGAGCAGTCAGACTTCCCTAAAGAAGAGTTAGGCACTATACAGAGTATTCACAATAGGTCAAAAGAACATAGTAGAACAAGTAAACACTGCCAGAGCTTGGTGTAAAAGAGATAATTATTTATTTAAAACCACATCTAGAAAAACACACAGGCACTAATAGTAAGCAATTCAAAAACACGGTCACTAAAAGATATACACTCCCTTAGAAGAATATTAGACAAGTCTTAAGTAAAGCCCCACTTATTTTCAGACAGCGGTGAGCGCTTAACGCAGATGGCACTCTAATAATTCGTTTAAAAAGGGAGAGAAAAGCAGAGAATAATATGAAACAGATCCCAACACTTTCGTACGATCAAAGCAAGAGAGGAAGGCAAATTAAACTGTGAAGTTAGAGTTCAGTAGGCCGGATCCACTTTAAGAGGATCAGAACGAAATGTGTCCAAGGTCACACGGTTGAAGTGCACAAGAGTCTTGCAAAGGTTCAAAAAGAGTTGGACCAAAAGAAAGGGACCAGTTAGAGGGTCAAGGCGGCCAACCCAGTCCAGAAGGTTAAGGGGTTATTATTACCTTGTAGCAATCTTTAGAAAGGGAGGCCTGGCGGACACGGTACCTTAAAGTGGTGAGAATACTCCAGCAGCGGCAGTTGTTCCTGGCAGCGGATGCAAGTCGGTGCTTAGTCCAGGGGAAGAGAGGATCTCGTCGGGGAGGAAGACAGGAGTCTGTTGCACTGCCAGGGAAGAAACCAGCCGCGGAGTTCTCAGGTAAAAGGAGCGGTCCTTTTATTTGCGGTCCAGTGGTAAGTGGCTATCTGGTTGCCGGGGTGCTTGGCACGGGCAATTCGACCACAAGACGGTCAGGGGTGCGAAGAGAAGAACGTAAACTGGTTGTGCCCACCAGTCAGGGGAAGAAGCCTCTCCAGCCGGGAGATCTTCTCTGTCGTCGGGAAGTGGTGAGTCGGTTCCGCAGGGCTCCACCGGTGGCGTCGTCGTGGTAGGTCGGCTCCGCTTCTCCCTCGTCGGATTCTCAGGTCCTGTGTCGACTTCTGAAGTTCCAGTCCCCAAAGCCCTGCTTTTATGCAGCACACCCCCATTCACTCAGCCTAGCTGTCAATCAAACATGCTAAGTGGGGCCAATCACACAAGAGTGCGACTTGAGTTACCAAGGTAACTCAGTCCAGGGTGCCTAAACCCCCCCCCCCCACACCCCCTGTGGTACCCAGACAGAGTGGCACCACTTTTGGAGGCTTCTGTGGAGAAGCCCGCCAAAAAGTGGAACAAAGGGCTCGACTTTGGTTGGAGTCACAGAAGAGAACACAAACGCCATTTTAGAATCGAGTCCTGGCAAAAAATACCAACCGGCGAATTAATATTAAATAAATAAACCGGCGGTATGTTCGAGGCTATGAGAATTAAATGATTAAAATTGATAGCCTCGAACAATGAGAAAATCCCATAGGGATATATTCGCGGTCGAATATAAAAAGTAGTATCCACTGCCACCAGCCAAAACTCGATCAGGGGGGATGGAGACGTGCCCCCTCGACTAACAGACCCCGGGGCAATCGAAATTGCCCCGACCAGTACGTCCACAGTATGATGGTTTGTACCGGTTTCTGTTAATATTTGGGACTAGTAAAGCCAATGGCGACTTTACATGCCCTGGGAGACAGTAGTCAGTCCCAGGGTATGGAGTCTATGGTGGGGTGTCACTATGACACCCCTGTTTTACTGCACGGAGGGTGCTGTGTAACACACATAGTAAAAACACACGAGACCCTATGGAGTAAAGGACCCCGTAGCCCATAAAACACATTAACAATCAAAGGAACACCATAAATCATGTCCAAGAGTGGGAGAGAAAGAGTCTCACTCTTGGCAGGAGAAAAAACAAACTCCAGAAATCCAGCAAAGCTGCTGGGGGACTCACTAGATTAGGGAATTCAGCCTAAAGAGAGAATTCTCCCTAACACCCACATGGCGCATGGATGTCCAAGGCTGGGGACATCACCTCCAACCGTCCTGGAGTTGCGGCTGGGCTGCATTACAGCTTTTCCCTTCGGGGAGGTATTGGCACACTGATGGTACTCCCTGGTGGGGAGAAACTGTAACGCAGGCCAGCCAGATCTCCAGCAAAGTCGGCGGTAATATCCCTGGCCTTGGGCACCCTTCTCCCATGTGGGTATTTGGCGGGGCTTGTGGGTAATACATTCTGGGTAGATTTGCGCAAGTCAGACATCTTTGAATTCCCACAGGTGTCTTCTTTTCAGAAATGCACAGGGTTCCCTGTTTTCCTTGCTGGCTTCGACACCCTAGGCCCAAATCTGTAGGTTGTCCACATGAACAAAATGTACTGTGCCGAAAGGCTTGGGGCTACCAGTGGGTTACCCTTTTCCTTTTGCGCCCCGGTAGGTGCACCCACACATGTGAGGCCGTTTTCGTCGGGACACCTGTGGGAACGCGGGAAGGTATGACATCTGTTGTTGGCGACATGTTTCGGTGGGTGAGCCGAGTGAAATGTGTGGAAATTGGGGTTTTATCGCCACATTTCGGACTTTGCCGGGCTTTCTGGGTAATAAATTCTGTGCCGATTTGCGCAAGTCAGACCTCTGCAGATTCCCATGGGTGTCTTGTTTTCGGAAATGCATGGGGTTCCCGGTTTTCATTGGTGGCTCCTTGGTGGCTTGGACACCCATGGCCCATGGCCCATATCTGTATGGTTCTCCCTTCTGAAAAAATAGTGAAATTCCGCTGTCGGAAAGGACTTGGGGTTAGCCGCGTGAGGTACCGTTTTCGTCGGGACACCTGTGGGAACGTGGGAAGGGACATTTGTTGAGTTTGCGTGGTTTTCATATCGTTTCGATCCATTTGCTGCTGCCCTTTGTCACACAACCCTTTCATTTCCCAAATGTGACCTACATTTAGTCGCTGCTTTAGGCACCATACACTTTTTTAAACTGCACAAGTCACCTACCCTTGAAAAGGTTTGCTTGTGGTCTTTCAAAAAATGTATGCTTGCCCTTCCCTCACCACATTGGTTTTCCTGATTTACACATGCTAAGTATGTCTGTTCAGGCCGTAAGCATAAAACTCCTGCGTACCATGGCTCTGATTCTTGGCTTGTGGTATTGCTTGTTTTGTGAAAAATTACAAAAAATGTGTTATTTCCTAACTGCAAGAGTCGGGGGAATGTAGCAGAGCATTGTTTTTCTCAAAATTCATGGAAGCCATTGTGGTACAAGGCCAAACATGTCCACCACATACCTTTTTTTCAGTCATTTTCTCGGTTTTTCCCCAAATTATGGAATTTTTCCCTACCTAGTTGTTGCCTGACCTGCGCAAATCACCCCTTCCCAAACTTGGAATTTTATCTACTTTTCAGAAATGTATGCCTTTCTGTCCTCCAATTCGGCTTTCCTACCCTTTACTTCCATTCCGTCCACGCATGTCCAATTGGCAAAAATTGCCAAAATCGCCTACCTCTCACAAAACGGTTGTTAACCAAATCAAAATATTTTTTTTTCGTTTCCACTCAACCTGTTCTTCCAGGAAATTGGGGAATTCAGCACAGCAAACCATTTGTTCCTAGCTCTTACAAGGGAAAACCACAGGCTTCTTTGTACATCATTTTATTGGCATTTTTTGAAAAAAACCAAAAATTTCGCTCTTTTTGCTTATTATCTCTCACCCTCCTACAGCAATCTAGGATTCCTGGCTGGCGTTACGACCGCCTACATGGAAAAAAGGGGGCACATTTGGCCGAGATATCTCATGTAACAAAAAAGTTACAAGGCATTGAATGGCGACATACCGAAATCACCAAAAAAGGACTTGACACTGGGGGAAAAACCCATGGCACTTAAAGGGTTAAAACTAGCCATAAGGGCTCTGTCATTGGCTATCAGAGTTTGGTATGCTGCAGATGTTGCAACCTTTTTGGCCAAAGCATATATTGTTTTGCTAACTTGGTCTGGTGTGGCCTCTGGCGAGGCTAATGGTGTTCCTGTCCTCTTACGAGTAGTGGTAACTACTAATGAGTCTGGTTTCAGTTGCTTTTTGGTATAAAGAGGGTCTGTTGGTGCAGGTTTAAACCATTTCTCTATGCAGGGATTAACCGCTTTCGTGAGTGCGGCAGTGGTGAGCAATGGGATTATTCTTCTTTTGACTGACTGTAATAGTACAGCAGATAGGGGAAATATTTGGAAGAGTTGTGCTATTGATGATAGAAGCATGAAACTTACAGCACATATAATACATAAGGAAAGGTTTTATTTTGGCTACTAGTGGAAAAGCTTGTGTACACAGGCTAATGTGCGTAAAGGAAGACATTTTCACAGTGTAAATCTATAATGTGGTGTATTTTAACATAATTTATGTTAATGGAAAATAAAATGTGCACAGGTGTAAGACTTTGCCCCCGCCTCCCCCTGCTCCTCACCTAATGCTTCCGTCTTGCGGTCCTTGGAGAGGAAGACAGCTTCTTTGGGGGTCTGGAAGTCTCTCTCGATGGCTTCTCTTTGGACTTCCTGTCATGCACGTAAGGTCTGGCTCCCTCGGAGGCCACCTTGACAGGGATTGGGATGTGTCTCGGGGGACCCCGAGGAGCCAAACCCCAATGTTCAGGGAAAAAGCCGGACTGGTGTAAAAAAACCCTGAAGTGTTGTCCTTGTAGTCTGTGAGAGCCTCCGACGAGATGAAAAACAAAGGGCTGATGAAATTACAGGAGAGCAGGCTGTCAGCTCTTGAAATAACAGGAACAATATTGCTCTGATGTGAAGATCCGATGTAGAATACAGAGTAATGATATGGAGTGACAGTGAGTCACTAGGAAACAGACCGGAAGTAGGCTGGAGTAACGGACTGTGTTGACAGTAAGCCGTAGGGAAAAAGAGTACAGAAAGCAGGGCAGAAGAGGTAGTCTCTGAGTAAGTAGGCAGAAAGGTAAGAAACCCAATATACAGACCCCATTTACTAGTATAAGATCGATCCTCGAAAGAATAGGTCAGAACACAAAGAGCCGCGAAGAAGGCGGAGTTTAGAAGAGGGACCAATGGATTAGGTATTGAACTCTGCCTCTTCGATAACGCAAATCCACCAAATACTCAACCTCATACTCCTGAGGTTCCTTAATAGTCGGTGTTCTGATCCGCTGAGTACTCCGTTGATATGGATCCTTCTTACATTCCTTGAGCAAAGAGGTGTGGAATACCGGGTGCACCCGCTGGAGATGCTTGGGTAAGCGTAGTCTAAAAGCCACTGGATTGATCCAAGCCTGAATGGGGAAAGGATCCAAATACCGAGAAGCAAACTTGCCAGTATGAACCCAACAAGGTAGGTACTTAGTAGATAACCAGACCAATTGTCCAGGGTTCCATTCAGGATTGGCCAGCCTACTCCGATCTGCCCACTTCTTCTGGGACTGTCGACTGTTCTCTAATGCTCTTCTAGCCGTGTTGTGGACTTCTTTGAGTTTAGTCAACATGTTATCGATGGCTTGAGTCCTTGTAGCTTGTATACCTGCCCATGGTATTTGTTGAGGATGATATCCATAGGTGCAAAAGAACGGGCTCATCTGAATGGAGGTGTGGATAGGTGTTATTGTAAGAGAATTCTGCTTGAGAGAGGAATGTCGACCACCTTTCCGGTTTGTTACTACAAAAACATCTTAGATATTGCTCAAGGCTTGTGTTGAGTCATTCGGTTTGTCCATTGCTTTGAGGATGGTAACCAGATGAAAGAGCCCGGTGGATACTTAGTTGTTGGCATAAGGCAGACCAAAACTTCGAGGTAAATTGAGTACCTCTGTCTGAGACTATTGCTCGGGGTAGTCCGTGAAGACGTACCACATCCCTGAGAAAAATGGAAGCAGTCTCAGGAGCAGAAGGAAGACAGCATAAAGCAGAAAAATGGGCCATCTTGCTATAGATATAGACTGTTACCATGATAGCCGTCATACCACCAGAATTAGGCAGGTCTACAATAACATCCATGGAAACATGTTCCCAGGGACGACCGGGTAGTGGAGGTTGTGAAGTCTTCCAAGGGTCTTGCCTGTTCTGTACTTGTTTGCTGCACAAACTAGGCATGAAGAAACATATTTTTCTACATCCTTGCATAGGTCTGGCCACCAGAAGCGACAGCATATGAGATCATAGGTCTTCTTGATACCAGGGTGTCCAGAGAGGGGGGACCGTGACACCAAGAAATAACCTCTTCTTGAAGCTTCTTAGAGGGTAGATACAATCCTGTATCATGGTAGTAAAGATTGTCGCTTCCCTGGGCAACTGATACTGGGAAGTTGGGTTGTTGTGCGTACTGGGTTATCAACTTGTGAAGAAAAGGTGATACACTTGCCATTACCTTCAGTCCTGGGAAGAAGAGGTCATGATCCTGATGAAGACCTGTTTCCTCTCCTTGGCTTCGAGAGAGGGCATCTGCCATTCGGTTTTCTGAACCTGGCATGTAGGATATGTGAAAATCAAATTGGGAGAAGAAGTACGCCCATTGGGCATGTCTGGCATTTGAGCATTCCATCTGTTGTAATACACAGAGGTTTTGATGATCTGTTCGAATAAGAAAACGGTTAGCCGCACCCTGGAGATGATGTCGCCATTCTTGACAGGCTAGTTTGATGGCTAACAGTTCTCTTTCCAATACTGAGTAGTTGCGTTCACTCTTTGTCAGAGTCTTGGAATAATACGCGACTGGGTGGGTCAGTCCATCCTCGGCTTCCTGCAAGAGAACTGCCCCAACCACTCCTCCCGAGGCGTCTGTCTCCAGTATGAAGGGACTTTCTTGATTTGGTTGCACTAGTATTGGTGCAGAGGTAAACAGCTGTTTGAGATGAGTAAAAGCCTCTTTCTGTCCTTGGCCAAATAGAAATTTGACCCCCTTCTTAAGCAACGCGGAAATGGGTAGCATCAGACTTGAAAAGTTAGGGATGAATTGGCGATAAAAATTGGCCAAACCTAGAAATGTTTGAACATCCTTGACACACCTTGGTTCCTTCCATTCCAAAATTGCCCTTATTTTACTGGGTTCCATCTCAATGCCATCCTTTGAGAGAATATATCCCAAATATGAAACTGAAGTGACCTCGAACTGACACTTCTCTGGCTTCACTAGGAGTTGGTTGGCCCAGAGGCGACATAGCACCTTCCTGACTTGATCACGATGCTCCTGGAGTTCTTGAGAATATATTAGAATATCATCCAAGTAGATGACGACTGAAACAAACATGTCAGAAAAGACCTTGTCTATGAATCTTTGAAATACCACTGGGGCATTCACTAGGGCAAACGGCATTACCTTGTATTCATATAACCCAAACGGGGTTCGAAACGCGGTCTACCATTCATCTCCGTTTCTTATTCTAAGGAGATGGTACGGTCCTCTGAGGTCCAATTTGGTGAAATATGATGCTCCTCTTACAGCTTCCATGATATCTCCGATTAGTGGCATGGGGTAACGATCCCGAATGGCGATTTGCTGGAGTCCTCTGTAATCTATACAGGGTCGTAATTCAGTCGAGTCCTTCTTAGGGATGAAAAACAACAAAGCGCCACCTGAAGATCGGGATTCTTGAATGAGTCCATTTTGTAGATTGGCATCCAAGTAACTTCGTAGAGCTTTCTTTTCGGAAAAAAACAATGGATACATCCTGCCAAAGGGAACGACAGAACCCGGATGAAGCTCTATCGCACAGTCTTCTGTCCTTTGGGGAGGCAAGAGTCTGGGCAATGTATCTTCAAATACCTCTGCGTATTCCTGGTATTGAAGAGGACTAAATGATACAATCTTAGGGCTGGAAGGTCTGTATTCCACTTTCTCTTCCTTGCTCTGGGGAGTTGACATACAATGGTTCTTACAATAGGAGGAATCAATACTTACACGGTTTGACGTCCAGTCGATATGGGGATTATGTTTCCTCAACCATAGTATTACGATCACTAAAGGAAAATGTGCTGCTCGGATTAGATCAAATATCATTAGTTCATGTTGTTCACTTAAGGCCAAGTGTAAGGGCAAGGTCTCTGAGCTTATGGGGCCCGAAGACAATGGTGTTCTGTCCACCCCTTCAACCGGTATTGGTCTCTCCTGTCTTACCAGAACTTGATGTTCTTTGGCCCATTTGGCATCCATGAAGTTTCCTGCAGCTCCGCAGTCTAACATGGCAAACACCTCAATCGAATTGGAACCGGTGGTCCACAGTTTGACACGAAGCACCATCAAACTGTATCTTCCTTTACTTCTATGGGTCTTGTGAGATAGCCAGGACTGTAGGCTGTTCCCCTGACACCTCCCTTGCATAGGACCGGGGGCTGAAGTTTTCCTTCCGTCGTGGAGGTACCTCTGGACAATCCCTGAGAAGATGTCTTGATGAGCCGCAGTACATACAGAGCCCAGAGTCTCTACGCCTCTTTCGTTCGGCAGGCGTTAATGGTCCACGGGTGGCTCCAATCTGCATAGGTTCCTCCGTAGTTGGAGCTTCCCTGGATGGTGGAGGAGCCGGGTTAAGTGTCGGAGGGTATAGACGAGGTCTTCTTCTTTCCTGTCGGCGTTCTGTTAGTCGGTATTCAATTTGTAAAGAGAGAGTCATAAGATCTTGAAAGGAAGGAGGACAGGGGGCTCGGGCTAATTCATCCTTTATATCCTCGTGAAGTCCTCTTCGAAAGATGGTTTGTTTAGCAGAATCTGGCCAGTCGGCCTTAGCGGCCAACCTTAGAAAGCGAGAAATATATGTTTGGACGTTTGTTTCGTTCCTTGTTTAACATCGAGGATTGCTCAAACGAAGTGTACAGAACTTCTGGGCGGTCGAATCTCCCCTTGAATTGAGCCACAAACCTGTCATAATCGTTCAGTGCTGGGTCGTTATT
Organism: Ambystoma mexicanum; assembly: GCF_040938575.1. Classification (NCBI taxonomy): domain Eukaryota; kingdom Metazoa; phylum Chordata; class Amphibia; order Caudata; family Ambystomatidae; genus Ambystoma; species Ambystoma mexicanum. Next base: position 793,007,787 of record NC_090931.1, on the reverse strand, counting down.
TGAGACCAAAGGGGTAGCCCAAGGTAGAGCGTTTCCGGTTAAGTTTGCAATAAGAAATCCCACCTTGGATCTGGTTGTCTCAAAAGCATGAGGTCTAAAGGTATAGTACACCTGGCAAGCGTCTAAAAATTCCTTAAGACCTCCTGGGTAGCCATCGTATTTACCAAATGACAAGGACATGGGTGGTAGGTCTCCTTGATCATCTCGATGTAGTACTACCTGTTGGCGTACTGCAGCATTTTCAGTCTTGAGAGATTGCACCTCAATGGTTAAGCCTTGCAGGGCGGCAACTAGCTCCTGATATTGTTCGAGGGAAGCCATCTGTTTGGTCGGGCATTGTATTCTGTCAGACTTTGTCCCATCCTCCCCCTGCTCCTCACCTAATGCTTCCGTCTCGCTGTCCTTGCAAGAGGAAGACAGCTTCTTTGGGGGTCTGGAAGTCTCTCTCGATGGCTTCTCTTTGGACTTCCTGTCATGCAAGTAAGGTCTGGCTCCCTCGGAGGCCACCTTGACAGGGATTGGGACCTGTCTCGGGGGACTCCGAGGAGCCAAAGCCCAATGTTCAGGGAAAAAGCCAGACTGGGGTCAAAAAACCCTGAAGTGTTGTCCTTGTAGTCTGTGAGATCCTCCGACGAGAAGAAAAACAAAGGGCTGATGAAATTCCAGGAGAGCAGGCTGTCGGCTCTTGAAATAACAGGAACAATATTGCTCTGATGTGAAGATCCGATGTAGAATACAGAGTAATGATATGGAGTGGCAGTGAGTCACTAGGAAACAGACCGGAAGTAGGCTGGAGTAACAGACTGTGTTGACGGTAAGCCGTAGGGAAAAAGAGAGTACAGAAAGCAGGGCAGAAGAGGTAGGCTCTAAGGAAGTAGGCAGAAAGGTAAGAAACCCAATATACAGACCCCACTTACCAGTATAAGATCGATCCACGAAAGAATAGGTCAGAACACGAAGAGCCGCGAAGAAGGCGGAGTTAAGAAGAGGGACCGCAAGTATGAAAGGCGAGAAAGCCGACAGGAGAGCAAAAAACAAAGCAGAAACCCCGAAGCAGCAGAATGCCGGAAGATAAAGGAATAACGAGTAACAGAGGATAAGGTACTGGGAAGAGTGCCGGTATACACGGGAGAGAGAGAAACTAAGAAGGTTGAATAAGGCTGCTTAGAGAGATTAGCCGCGGAGCACAAGTATCAGGAAACAGATACACGCACAGGGCGGTGGGCGGGGCTTGGTTTTATAAACACGGCTGCCATGATGGATGAGGACTAGACCGCTCCAAGGTGACTCTACATAGCGTTACCCTTCCAGTAATGCCAAAGCTTCCACGGTCGAGTCCTGACAATTGTATCTTCCACTTTTTAGGCGGATCAGTAGTAACCTCAAACAAAATCTCACAGAATCTGTTGAAAGTTCAATATAGTACATACGGCTAATTGATGTATCTGCCCATCATTGTCTTGGATTCCACTTATGGTTTTGGACTCAAATATATATATATATATTGTTGAGGGATGTCAGAGGAAAACAATTAATGTGCAGCATGTAGACATCGGATCATAAAATAAAGTAAATTGAAGTCAAATAAAGTTTCAAACGTACATGAAGAATATTACTGATATAATAATACATACCAAGAAATATTATGATGATAATACATAATTAAGTTATTTATTTTGTTAGGGAAATAGTGCTTAATCAAATGAATTTCTGTTTACATGTTTTTTTAAATGTATACATTTTCTTAGTGTATGCAACTTGAAGTATGCTGTCAAAGTGGTATCCCTGTCTTTGTTCTTTTCTGCAGCTAATTGTATGTTATCATTGTTGATATGACACAAGTGCTTCAAGGCATAACGAGGCAAGGAAGGGGGAACAGAGGGAGGACAGAGAAAACGATCTTACTAGGCCAAGTGACATTGAGATCGCGCAAGTGCAGGTGAGTGGGAGAAGGGAATTGCCATGGGGAAACGGGAGGGGGCAGTGCTGTACATGGGATCAAAACAATGACAAAAAGTGCGGCCAGCAGGTGGCAGTAAAGGCGCATTTTGTTTGCCTGGAAGATAAATTTGAAGTCTTATTCTTGTATACATAATCAACAACTCTCTCTAGCGGTGATAACAGGTGAAGCGGGCATGACGGCTTCAGACAAACATACATCTGGCCTTTTATTATATAATATGATATGATGAGGTTACGGTAAAAATGCAAGTTGAGCGCGGCAAAAAGGCACAAACTTAACAGCTGTGGGATTAGCCCACTAACAAGGGAGGGAGGCTTCATTGATAGCCACACTGTACTTGCTGGAGAATGCCCTAAATAATTGTGCTTCCAGCAAATAGCACATAGGCACTAAAAGTGGGTTACAGGTAAGTATACACATTTACCATTACACCCAGGCACTATAAACAGGGCTCAGAGCATTCACATTTTATGAACGCGCTTAGTAGTCACAGAGGCTGGTAGCACATCGCAAATTACATGCTCCCAGGATTATATAATAAGAAACAAACACAACAGCCTTTGATACTTTTGATGTCAGGAAGCAACGCTCATGGGTGCCGGGGAAAGGCAGTGAATGCACAAACATTTTATAATTCGACAATTTAATTTAATTAAACTGGTCTACCGATGGTTTCAAAGTGCCCCATGGTGGTTTCAAATTGCCCTTTAGCACATCTCAGCCTGGGAAGAGGTTCGAAGAGATCTTCAGAAGCAACATTAAAATGACAACGTGACAATGCTTCAAGGCCCTTACAGTGTCCCGATAGGTTGTGTTCCCATAAGAAACGGATGGAGATGACCGGCGGAAGATGAATAAAGATCTGTTGGTCATCTCAAATGTCTCAATGTTTTGGTACTATGATGTAGGAATTGTGTACTCGACTGACGTCACAGTGGGGGCCGAGGGTGGTGTACTAAGGTTTGCAGGACCCAATCATTTCAAGATGATGTATGTCCTTTTATAGGGGAATTATACAACTTTGCCAATCAGCTTCACACAGAGGACTATCCTACTGTTGCAATATGAGTTGATGTTAATTAGTTTGTTTGGTTATAAAAGCTTTGGTTTTTGGGGTGCATCTTTGACAGCGCTATTCATTCAGTTCTGTTCCGCATTATAGTTGAATTTTGCTTTCCCAGCTGTACCTGAGCCCAGAACAAATTGCGTACACTCCTTTTTAGACTACCTCTGCAACTTTTACTGGTGAGTTCTGGGGGCACTGCAGAGACCTTTGTCAAGTATTATGAGGATTTATATATGGACCCACCCAGTCCTTCAGGACCAACGGGATACACCCTGGTTATGGGGTATCACACTCCCACACCTGAATGTCTGAGAGCCGACCTATCCAATCGCGGAAGAGGAGGTCACCAATGCTATGGCCCAACTCTAGTCTGAAAATGTGCCTGCCCCAAACGGTTTCCCGATCGAGGTGTGGAAGATGTTGGGAAAGCACGTGGCTACACCCCTGGTTCACTTATTATAACATAGCAGGGACACAGGCATGCTACCCCCGGATCTGCGCAAGGCCAGCATAGTGGTATTCACGAAGGATAGACTCCCCCCACGCTGTGTGCCTCTTATCAACCTATCTCGCTGATTAACGGAGAGGCCAAGTTTCGGGCTAAAGTCCTGGCGGATCGCCTGCCACAGGTAATCTCCTCTCTGTTACACCCAAACCAGTGTGGCTTTATACCAGAGAACTCCACAAAAATGAATCTGAGGTAGGTGCACCTGGCCATCGAACAGGCTTCCGTTATTCAGGGATCGTTAACGCTTCAAGGGGTAGATTTCAAGAACGCGTTTGATACGGTGTAATGGGACAGATGGGATTTGGCGAGGAGTTTGTTGGCTGGGTGCACCTACTGTATGCATCTCCGAATGCTGAAATCAGAGTAAATGGAGCGACCTCCAGAACCTTTCCACTGGGACAGGATACCAGAAAAAGGTGCCCCTTTCTCCCCCATCTATTTAACCTGGCTATTGAGCCAATGGCAATACGACTTAGGGCGGACCCCTCATGGGTGGGGTTTCAGTAGCGGGTGGGATGGGCGGACAGGGTGTCACTTTACACAAATGACCTCTTGGTATAGATGGGAGACCCGCCCCGGTCCTGCCCAGCAGTGATGAAATTGCTCAGAGAGCATGTAGGGTTTTTGGGGGGGCAGGGGAGGGTTTAAAGGTCAACTGGAGTAAATCTGTTCTTTTCCCAATACAGGGGGGTGATCTGGCGGTCCCTCCAGACTGCTCATATCAGACTCTAAGGGAAGGTTTCCTGTTATATGGGTATACGGATCTGTCTTCACCACTCAAGGTTCCCATACCAGAATGTGCACCCGTTCTCCAATTGGTTCTCCAGTGATGTCACACATTGGAAGACACTGCATCTTACCCCTAATTGGAAGGGCAGCTCTCTTTAAAATGTTGATGCTATCTAGATACCTCTACGTTCTGAAAAATGCTCCCCACATGATCGCCAAGCAGGATTTCGACAGGATTGATGCGGCTATCAGGGAATTCTTATGGGGGGGCAAGCAAAAATGGATTGCCCTGGCTACGCTGCAACGTTCAGATTGGGAAGGAGGAATTGGGTTGCCTCACTTGCAACGTTATAACTGGGCAAGTCAGCTGCTGACTGTAAATGATTGCCTACATGCGGACCCCCGTGCACCTAACATCAGGGCAGAGAGGGTGTGGAGGGGTTCACGCCGACCCAGGTTATATATGACCCAACATGTCATAGGGGTGTGGAAGGAGGCACATAAACACCTGGGGAAACAAATTCACGCTGGCTCAGCCCTTATGGAATAACAGATAACTTTCGGAATTTGGCAAGATCGTTAGATTCCCATCATTGGTGCAAGCTAACCTCCTCACACTGGGTGATGGGATGAAGGAAGGTAGATTTGTACCCTTTGAAGATTTGCAACGATTGCACAGGCTACCAGACACGGAACACTATCACTATAGGCAGCTGTCACATGCCATACGTGTCAGGGATAAGGTTTGGGGTATAGGGCGGCGCTTCCTGTACCCAAAAAGACATTAAATATGGAAAAAAATACATTTCGCAGCATGCCTTGAGAGTGTGTAGTTCGAAGGTTTCCCGCAGCCCTCCAGCTGGGATTAATTAGGAAATGTTTAAAGTTCGCCGCCACCCGTGCCTCAGTGCAGGTAATTACAGTTTATCAGCATGGGCGGCAGCTGAGGACGCGAGCAGATGAAACCACGCTTGGACGCCGAAGGACTGTGAAGCTTCTCCCCGGGCCGCGGTGGTAATTATTTGCAGGAGGGAGCAGGAGCTGGGCCTCGGCAGTGAATCAGCTTTACTTTTCGTGATGGGCAACTGACTTCAGGGTCCGGATGTCCTTGTGAGGCATCTGGACCGCCAGTTAAGTGCATTTCTTCATTGGCTTGCTTCTGAAATCTATGTTCTTTTGACTGCTTATCTGCTTTTTACCTTTTTGAGAGGGTTAGAGGAATCACGCCACTAAGCGATGAACTGATTAACATTATTCCTAAACAAAATATGCAATTTCCAGGAGAGAATCATCTCTAGTTCATTTGATTTATGAAACATTACAAAGTCTCCCACAGCGAGAGGGCACGTGTTCGGTGTAGTTGTTGTGACTAATTGTTTGTCGCTTCACTGTGACACGTGGGCCATGATTCTTGTCTCTTCATGCAAGGGATATCCCTTTGTTTGTGTCATTTCACCTGTTTGCCAGTGTCAAGTGGAATATTCCACCATTTGCTTCAGTATTGTGTCATGTCTGAGTATTTAACCCCATGTTCTTTGTCTGGAAAGTGATGTCTTATATGACCAGTGCTAAGAATATGCTATGCTAGTTACTCTATGTTTTTCTATAATTGTATGCAGAAGGTTATTTTCAGGTATTAGGAGCACAGGTTAGGGGTTCAGGAGTGGAGTACAGGTATAGGAGTTTTGACCCATATTGTAGCAATTGTCATGTGCTTGCTTGTTATGTTTTCCCTTTCTTCCCTTTGTCATTCCACCCCCTTTTCCTAACTCCTTCTTCCCCCCATTGGCTGCCACGTGACTTCTTGTGTTATTCACGATCAGGCGCCCGTGCCAACCACGGTGGGAGGGTCGGTCTATCCGGCATCTGTGGTTTGGGAGAGGGGGTCGAGTACCCTATCCTCCCTTTGTGAGTTTGACAATACGTACAAAAACTGGGGATCTTCTAGAGGTCCCGCAATGCTCCCAGCTAGAGAGCAATATCCTGCTGGAGAGAATTGTGAGACATGTTATTTCTACGTTATATCAGGCAATCTCTTTTTTTTTTGTATTTGGTTACACAACCTTTTACAAAATCAGACTAGAACAATACAGAAAAAGAAAGTAACCTCAATTATAAGTCTTAACAGAAAATACCAGTACAAATCTGAAACAATTAATCGAAACCACCCTAAAATATTTTTTTCATCAATTACATTTATTAAAAGAGATAAAAGAGGAGAATGAGAGAGAAAAGAAGAAGAGGGGAAAAAAAGGGACAAGAAGGCTGCCAAATGAAACGAAGGCAGTGCCAGAGCCTTGTCAACATTGTAGAAATAAGAAGGTGTCAGTGATTAGAGTGTAAGTAATAGAAACGAGGAACAGGAGACCCACAAGGATTACATAAAGAGGAACAGCATCAATAACAGGGATTCAGATCACAATGTTATTTCTTTCCAATACCTGTACCACCGCTATTGTCAAAGCTCTGTCATGCCCAGATATAATTCGGCCCCAAAACATATCAGAGGGTACACCTTCATGACTCACTCCAAACCTACCGAACAGCAATGACCCTACTGCCCAAGTGCCTTCACACTCCATCAATAAGTGTTTTAGGGATTGGTTAGCTGGCTTTTCGCAGACCCTGCACAAAGTAGTACTGAGTTCACCTTGCCCCCTTTTGGTCAAAATCTTCCCCGTATTCTGAGGACGTTTTTTCTAATCTTCCAGTCCGGGAACTTTACCAGGTATCTTGGGATAACACCCAGTTTTTTAATCAATCTTCTGGAAGAGATTTGCAGCAGAAAGGGCGCGCATCCTATCAACTGTTTTGATCCAATCCATTTCCTCCAAGGCCTTCTTGGACTTCAAGGGATTGTGGCGCAAGGTATCAATGCTAGTATCAGCATTAACGAGACCCCCCCCCCCCGTCACCCTTTCTTCGAGGTTTATGAGCATTTTAGATTTCTTTTCCTTCTAAGTGGACCTTAATGTCTGCGTACAGCATGTGTTCTTGGGAAGTAATAATGATGCGAAAGAAGGAGATGAGTTTCCACTCTGCTTGCGCCTTTAATGACCTCAGACCTAATTTAAATCTAAGGCTAGACATAGAAAGACTCAGGCAGGCTGAGAACTTTCTTCCAGACACTACCTTTCACTCTTTGCCAATCAATGTTCCAAAGGAAGGGTTTAGCTTCCAGGCCATATGGGATCACTGGAATTATTTTAGCTGCATAGTATTTAATCAGCGGGAGGATCGAAAATGTGCAATACTTCACTAACACCTTTTTCATCTGGGGAACCAACTCCAAAATCGTACTCTGCAGATCTCGCTCCACCTTACATGGTGAAGGTGAAGCATAAGCTTTGTATCCCAGATATATCAATTCCTCTACTCTTGGGATTACCTGACCTGCCAATTTCCAATGAGAGTAGATTACCTTTTTATGTGGCTGTCTGAAAACGACTATTTTTGACTTTGTGGGGTTTATGGAAGGACCATTCTCTGTTGTATAATCGTCCAATCTGTTAAGAAGACACTGCAGACCCACTGCAGTGTTATCCAACAGGACAACATCATCGGCATAGGCCAGCCAATGAATTTTGACGCCATTAGTCAATGGACTGGCCAATGCTGATGAACTGAAGACGTCACCCATGTCAGCCAGGTAGAGGTTGAAGAATAGGGGTGCACTCAGGCATCCCTGGCGCACTCCGTTTTCCATCTTAACAGATTCAGAAAGATGACCCTCTTCATCTAGTTGCACTCTTATTGTAGTGTCCTTGTGGAATTCAATTAGCATAGACAGAATGTGTTCTGGGATACCCCACCCTCTCAACTTCGAATCCCACCCTCTCAACTTCGACCATAGCCGGTCCCTAGTAACCTGGACGAAGGCCTTTGAAAAGTCTACCCACGCCCCATATAGTAGTTGTTCTCCCTTACCCCTTGTTTTTCTACTCAAGATATTTAATGCCAACCCATTCAGGGCTGTAGAGAAACCACTTCTAAATCCAGTCTGATATTTTGAGAGGATGTTTGCAGACTTCACCTACCTCTCCAGTTCACCTAAGAGGATCCTTATTAACAATTTGCTTTCAATGTCAAGGAGGGCGATCAGACGATAGTTAACTAGTAACATCCGGTTGCCCCCATTAAACAACAGTATAATTAGCTTGGTTTTCCACAAAGGTAGAAACATTTGCTTCACAAGGATCTCCCTGAATAGCCACAATAGTAATTTGGCCCGAACTACTGGTTATTTTTCAGAATTTGGTATGTTAGGCCATTTGGGCCCGCTGCTCTCGAAGTGGAGGACTTCAGAATCAAGTCTGTCTTGTTGCCTCACCAAATACATGACGATGCACCTGTTTCTTCCACCCTCCTCCTACACTTTGTGAAATTTGTCTGGTCAATATGTCCACCAACAATTTGGCCAGGCAATTTTGTTGCTGATCTTATCAGGGATTTCTAATAGGGTGTTGTGTAAAGCTCCACCTTCCCATTTATATTTGGGTAAACGTAGTCTACCCTTTCTATTTAGCAGAATCTGAGTATGTTTATCTGGAAGTCTGGTAGTTATGTCACGAAATGTCAATTCTAATCAAGAGTGATTACTACCACCATCCGCCTTAATACTCAGAGAAACATCATAAACAAATAGATGTGCCGACATAAAAATATAGTCAAGGGTTGAGGCAAAAAGACCTTGATGCCAGGTTGAGGAGGGAGGGATGTCCCCCGCCACTGCTTCATTCGTCATTTGGAGCCCCCAGGCCCCCAAGAAACCCACCCAAATTTTTCCCTTGCCCGACACTCTCCGTGGCCTTTGATTTGCCTTCACCAGGGAAAGTGGGACACACCGAGTATTTAGATACCCCACAAAGATTATATGAGCTCCCCCAAATGAACATGTTATCTTTTCTAGCAATATGGCAAGGCTATCCAAAAAATCCCGAAGTTTAGAGCATGCGGGGTTCCAGTACGCATGGCTTCTGATGGTTTACTGTTACCTTACATGTTTGTATACCCCTTTTGTCATTAAAAAACATCATGGTATTACTAATTGAGGTGTTTTTAAACGCCATCAGTAACCCTCCTGAAGGTCTGCCTTTGGCTTTTTGTGAGGCAGATTGATTCAAAATTGAACAGCCTTCAATTGCTATAGGGCTAACAAGCCACGTTTCCTGAAGAATAATTATATCAGTTACAGCAAAAAGAAGCTCTTCCATTTTTTTTTAGGTAAATTTGTTGAGACCCCGCGTGTTCAAGCTGATCAGATGCAATTCTCTCTGACACCCCGAGTTTCTGTAATATTTGTGTTAAAATTTCCGTCAGCAGATTAAGTGCGTTTTCTTGAGCACTGTGCCCATTCTCCTCTTGCCTTCTAGGTGATAGTTCAGTTTTCGAGTCTTCCCTAGCACCCATGAATTGTCTGCTTGGCCGCTGTCCGCCTAATTGAATCATCTTGGGATTTTCTGCTGGAGCAACCCTGGAAACTAGTAGACCCTGCCCCTCCAACTCTCTTGAGGCCCCCAGTATGGCTTCCTATGCTTTTCTTGTTGAAAGACCAACTTCTACCAAGTAAGGATTGTTAATGTTAGGGAAAAGCACACATTCCAAGTCCTGAGATTCGAAGAGATATAATTTTGACAGCTTTTTAAAGTGAGACAGAATGACGACTCTGCAGAGGGATCTGTAATTGGTATTTTTTTGCTATTGACGTGAGCCAGACCTTTGGCAACGTGAAGGCTGCATTGGCTTCTTCCTCACTGCTCTCTTGATCAGCCTGCACCAGTGAGTTTTGGTGAGTTGTATTGTGCTGGTTTGCGCCACTTCGGCTTCCATCGACTTGCCAACTCCATTATATTTCATATCGATTCCGGACTGTTTGCCCTGCCACATCCTCACAACCTCTACAGTGGTTGTTTTTCCACGCATCCTATTCAATTGATTCAAAAAGATAGGGGCCATTTTTACACTTGACCCCTGCACTTCGAGTGATGCTGATGTACTGGCTGAACTTAATGGAATTGAAACACGTTTATTCAGCAAGAAGATCGGGGCTAATGGTAATTTCATGCTTGGCGGGGCTAGGTGGTTCACTGAGGAACAGGACTCTCGCAAAGCACTCTGAGACATAGTAGCCCCCTCTGGGAGGCTTTGCTGGATTGCAAGTTCTTACTTATCAATCCATTGTCTTGGCAATCGTTTTGAGCTCCATACTTGCCTTTATGATCTCAATCTCATCCTGTGAGACCTCTACAGGGGGCCGACCCCCAATTTTTTTAGTTTGTTTTCCTTCTTCAGACCTCCCCCTCTTTGCAGATGTTTTCCCTAGAGTTTAAATCGATGGACCTTGTTGAGTCAGGATTGTCTTTTTCCCCCTAAGTGGGCATCTGTGGAGGGTCTTAAAAGTGCCTTGAGAAAGAGGCTTGTTTCCGTTAAAAAAAAAAAAAAAAATATATATATATATATATATATATATATATATATATATATTTAACTTTTTTTTTCTGAGGTGGCTTTATTCCTCCTCCTCCTTCTCACTTCTCTCTTCCTTGCCCTCATACCACCTCTTGGGCAAGGACTTCCCAGCCGATCTTGTGGGGTTATATCAGACTCCTGCGAAAGAACCTCTGGGCGGGACTCCAAAGGGACTGAGTCGCCATCTAGAGTAATCTCTGCCACATTGGCCAGTCTTCTGAATTCCTCCAGAATCGACTCAGACAGCGGTGTATCATCAAAGGGCATGTTTGACTACTCCTCCCCCCCCTGCTCCATCTGCCGTTTTATTTAGGGGTTTTAGTTGGGACAGTAATTCCTGGAGGAATAGGTTATTGATCTCTTCTTCTGATCATTTCACTGCCAAAGCGGTTTGAATTGCTGAAATGTCCAGCCCTTGTTTGGCTACAGCCAAATATCCTTCAAGGCAGGAACCAGGACAGAATTGATAACACTGATAAGCCCCACCAAGGATGAATCACAGTTCGCTGTTTTCGTAGTGTGTTCCAACAGATACCCAGCGTGTGACTGCCCTTCTGCCTTTAGTAATTCGAAACCAGTGAGTCCAAAACAAAATTGAGTGCAGAAAGTGTACCTTCACTTGTTTGGTGTACTGTTTGTGTAGCTAGAGTAGAGGGCAGGGGACGTATACTTTCCAGAATGTCCTTTCTCCTCTCTTCTTCAACAAGAATGTGTTGAGTATCAATGGCGGCCTCCCTCACTCTCAGCCCAGGCGTACAGCGATTCCCCTTCCCCAGATAGTTTACTCTCACAGGAGATACAGCTTAACTCAAAATGTTCCTTTTTGATTTCTCTTTGCAGTAATGTGGAAGTTTGAGTAAAGGAGTATGCTTCTTGATCATTAGCATTTTTACTTCTTTGTATTCCGAAGTGGTCTTCAATATTCTTTTGAATTTTCTTTGTGGCGACTGTGTATTCCAACCCTCGCTCCCAAGCTTGCATTATAGTTTGCTGTCCTTGCTCAGCTGCTGCTCCTATCAGAGGCGTGTAATATAATGGTTGCAGTGTTTGCTGGTGCACTTGAGCTTGGATAAGGAGGCTGGTGTCACTTAATGGATTATTCCCAATGTCTTGGGGTTCTTGCAATGGCAATACCATTGTCTTAGCCACAGGCGTGCTGTCCCATTCTGGGGATCTAGTGTCATTCTGTAGTATTGTGCTACAGAGCTTCATCTTTGTTGACTCCCAGACGCGATTCCTTCACTAGGGAAAGATATAGGGTTCACTTGTGCTGGTCATACTTTTACTTATTGTTATTTATTCTTTTATCCCATGTACTGCACTTTTCTCTCCCCCTTCCCATGCACTTGCGCGATCTTAATGACACCTGGCCTAGTAGGATCGGTGTCTGTCTTCCCTCTGTTCCCCCTCCCTTGCCTCGTCGCGCCTTGAAATACTTGTGTACAGGCATGTTATAAATGCCATATCATATCACTCAATAACAAGCCGTAGGTAACACGGCTTTCCTCTTTAATTAAAGCTCAGTTTTCCTGTTGCACTGTGTACAGGCACAAGTGCCCTCTGGGTAAATTATGAGTACCGGGGCAGAGCTTTTCCTTATTCAGGTCCCGCCCGCCCCAACAAGGCAGAGGGAAACTCACTCTAGTTGTCCCGCGTCTTCACCTTAACCCAGCTCGCCCAAACACAGTCTAAAACTAGTCCGCGCTTAAACTGCTGCGTGGCGTATGATCACAATAACAGACTGCTAGTGTGATTGATAATATAGCAGAGACAGTATGTAGGGTCTGGAGAGGGTGCTCCTCATAAATTAGATGAATAAATTGCTTATTATTTCAAAACATAAGCCAGAAGCATAAACCCTCCTCCTCGCCCGATGGAAGTCCCAAACTTACCGCAACCTTTCCGGCACGCTGCCTTGTCTTCTCTTTTCCACGTGGCTTCACAGATACTAGAGATATACAGAACTGTAAGCGGCTTGAAATGTGAAAGGCAATGGGTCTTCTGAGCCTTTTGAGCCCAAAGAGCACAAAGACACAGACTCTGCTGCAGACTGTGGGGCCGCTCCATGGCAGCAAGCCCTTTTTAAAGGGTAATGGAGAGCAAAATGGGACTGCGGTCCAGCTTTCACACACAGTCTGGATAACAAAGTCTGTAGACACGAACACTCTGCTGCATACTCCGCAATATCTTCTTCCGCCACGGGCGAACTCTCAAAACTTAAAATGAAGTGGGATTGGGATGTGCAGATGACTGAATCCGAAGACTGGGTCGAGGCATTTATGTACCCCAGGGAGGTGGCGATATCAAGCAGACTGTAGTTGGGGCAACTCAAAATATTATATCAGGTCTACTACCCTCGAACCCTGCTTGTTCGGTGGGGATGTGTGGACAGTCTACATTGTTCAAGATGTGGCAACAGGGTAGGCTCTTTCTTTCATGCTGTGTCGAATTGTCCACGGATTCACCGCCTCTGGACTGCATTTCTAAATAGACCGACAACAATGTTGGGAACAGAAATCACATGTGAACCGAAGTTGTTGTAGCTGGGGATTTGAGGCGGAACTGCCCGCTATGAGAAACTTTTTCTATCCACAGCATTTGGCCTCCTTAAACTCAACATCGCAGCGAAAGGGGGTGCACCAGAATGCCCATAAAATCGAGAGTGGGTGTAGGACATGAATATGTGCATGCCACTGGAAAAAATAATATACACTGCTCTGGGCTGCCTCACAAGGGGAGACAAGATATGGGGGAAGTGGGAGGCGGAGGGTTGACTGGGTGGGTCCTAAGGTGTCTCTTGGGTTGGCGGGTGGGGAATTAGGATGCCAAACCTGCTGTGCACGCACAGGTTTAATCTATTGCAGGTGATGTGACCAATCGATTGTATGTTATTGCAAAAGAAATGCATTGTTTTACCAAAAGAAAAAGGCTATTGGGGCCTTCAAGTGTAACCTCTGTAGCAAATTTAATTTGCAAATTTTAGAGTTAGGAATCACTCCATGGCTTCAGGGTTCATTTAAACAAATCAGTGGAGATGTTACCCTGGTTTAGAGTTCAACTGGAAGAGCTCCAGTTTCAAATTAGTATGGAAAGCGAACGGTATACTTGGGGATCCAGCTAACCAAATCGCTTGACAAACTATTTGATGCCAACTACACAACTCCCTGGCATATAACTAAAAGCAACATATGCAGATGCTCCAAACTACATGTGTCTTGAATGGGCAGATTAACTTACAATAAAATTAATATACTGCCAAGATTCATTTTCCGGTTCCAGATTGTGCCTATCTGAGCCCCAGCTCCTTTCTTTAAAGGAAGTTAATAGACTACTCTTCCCTTTCATATAGAATGAAAAAGAAATTAGAATGTAATATGATTTGTCGATATTGCCAAAAGGGGATGAGGAGTTGGCTTCCCACACCTCGAGAAGGAATACTTTAGGACAGAACAGTACATGGGGTTAATAGATCACATTCATGGGAATGGGAAAACAAATGGGTCGGATTGGAGCTCTGGATTTGGTGGAAGAATGGCTGTGTCTTCCAAAGCAGAGGCTCCACAGGAGAGAAAAGTGCCATCCCAATAAAGGTAACATTAAGGAATCAATGGAAGGCAGAGGAGGAGCAGTACCAGCAAACTCTCCATGTGGCTGCCCGCCTTAATTGTATTTGGCCTCCAACAATTATAGATCTTATCCAGTAGCCACTGAGATTTCAAAATTGGTAAGAGGTGGGGATACAGCCAATGGGATAATTAGGGATGAAAGGTACATTTTAATCAGTAAAGAGTGTCTAGTAACAGAGCTCGGGTTGGGGTCCTTATCAGTTTTCCTTGATCTATGACCCATGAGACTATAGGCCTCATTACGACCCTGGCAGGAAAGGAACGGCGATTACCGGCATGGCGTAATCAACGTGTCCGTGCTGGCCAGAGACCGCTAAAAGCAGCACATTACGACTTCTCGGGCACGAGCATTGCGCCATGCCGGTAATGTAATCACTGCCATGCCGCTAAACGCCATAAAACCCCACTTACCGGCATTGTATGCCGTGCAAATAGCAAATGATCGAAAATAGCGGGAACTGTTATTAGCGGCGACCGCAAATAAGCGGATCCGGAAGTTGCGTCACCACACAGGAACGGGAAAGAGCATGGCGGCCATCTTTAAAAATACAATCCATTGCCATCCTCTTCAACCAGTGGACACCTGACCCCCACAACCTCCACAAACTTTCTCCAAAACCCATTCCACATCATAATGCCTAAAGTTTTGAAAAAGACGGGAGATCGGCTGCGGCAGGAGCGCTTTTCTAGGGAGGAGTTAAATATGTTGGCTGAAACCCTACAAGAGCATGCCGATGTAGTCTTTTGAACGGAAACGACCAGACCGGCGCTGATGAGAAAGAAGGCCATATGGGCCATGGTAGCCCAGAGGGTCAGTGCAGTCGGCACAACAGCCCACAATGCCAGACAATGCAGAAAAAGGTGGGACGATCTACATCTCCGTGTCATGAGTATACTGGCGGCCAATAGGAATCTGGGCATGGCGACTGGCGGAGGAGCTGAGTCGCCCATCAAACTGCAGCCGTGGGAGGAGATATGTGCCGCAGCCATAGGCACAGAGAGCAAAGAGGGGGTCAGAGATATGGAGAGAGGAGCCCCGACATCAGGCGACGCAGGTAGGTGCCTTAAAGCCAGCTATGCAAAACTCAACACAATGAAGTCCAGATGTTTGTGAAGTGCAATGATGCCTAACAGAGTCCACACGACACATTGGCACAAGACTGCCTACAGGCAGTGCTGACCTCCACCTTGTACACATGCATTATGCACACCCTTTCTGTAGCCACCCACATGCCTCCATGCTTCTACCACCTAAGAGGGAGACAAACTGTATGTCACTGCCTCCAATGTGCACCATCTAGTAATCAAAATGAATGCAGACATCACAATTTCTGCTCAATGTCCGCAGACCCATAACTAACTCTTTCCCTCCTTTGGTCCACCACAGGCTCTCATTCGGACAGTGCCGATGAGGACACAGGCACTACACCTGCCAAGAAGCCCAGGCCCGAAGACCCAAAACACTGTCCCTCCACCTCTGGTGCCAAAAGCAAACCCCCACAGCAGCCAAAATCCCACAGCACATCACAGGCCATGGCACTGATGTGCAGGAAGTCAAGCACTATGGCACCACCGACTACAAGCATCTGCCCAGTGGTGTCTACTGAAGGCACTGGGTCCGCAGGAAGCAGCACCATAGGTGAGACTGCCATCACTGCAGCTAGCACAGACAATGATGAAGGGGATGTCGATGTCATGGCTCCCCCCCCACTGGCCCCCTGCATTCCCCCGACCTGTCCCCGTGCAGGCAGCATAACAATGGCATACAGGAGCAATCTCCTGAAAATTCCTGGCCGGCCACTCCATGGCCAGTGGCAGATGTGCATGAGGGGAGCAGCACAATGGACACGCCAGAGCCATCATCAACAGGCCACATCACGCGGCAACAACAGCTAAGCTCCCTCTTGACACAGCATGTCGAAGAATGCGCCAGCGCAAGGGGGGAAATGCGCAAATGTGCAGAAACTGAAAAGGCTGCCATAGAGTCCACCTCTAAGGACATTTGTGCTGAACTGGCCGCGGTACGGCAGGTACTTTCTGAGCTTGTCCAGACAATGAGGGACATGCGTCCCTGTGAGCAGCCCAGTTCCTCCTCGGCTGCCAGTTCTACCCGAACCAGCCCCGTCCGCAGATCGGGCAGGAACCTGCGGCATACAGACAGGGGTGCACCGGGTGCCGGGAGTGCCAATAGAGGCGGCCACGTGGACCGATGCCACATGATGCACTTGAGCACAGACATCCACACCATGTTATGGGGAGTTGAGGGAGGAGGGGGAGTGGGTGTGTTGGAGAGTTGAGGCGGGAGGAGGGGATTATGTGTTGGGGAGTTGAGGGGGGAGGGGGTGTGTTCACTTATATTTACTATTTCAATACACATTTTGGTTATGCACGAATCACTTGTGTGGACATTCCTCATTGCGTACGTGTGTTTAATTGGTGAACAGTGTATAGTGTGCATGTCCCAGACACAACTAGTGCCCCAAGTGCCATCTCCATGCGACACCCCCATACTTGTGTGCTAGTAGATTATTTTGATCAGAGTCCGATGCATGTCACGTCCCACCTGTGCATCGCGTACTTCCTGGGGTGCTGTACCATCCCCACCCTCCACATCTTCGTCAGGTGGTTGCTGTTCTGCGTCAGGGGCACATTATGTCTGATGCACATATTGTTTAGCATCAGACATGCCATGACAATCTTTGCCACCTTCTCATGGCGGTACAGGAGTGACCCACCAGACCTGCTGAGGCTGCGAAACCATGCCTTCCAGAGGGCAAATGTCTGCTCAAACACCACACGGGTTCGTGTATGGCCACGATTATAGTCCTCCTCTAGCCTGTTCTGTGGTTTCCGGACTGGGGTAAGGAGACACCGCTTCAAAGGATAGTCTGCATCACCTGCACGTGGGCAACAATGTATGTGTAAGTTAACTCATCATGTTTAACCTTATTGAGTGATACCATGGCATGCATTTGTTTCTTCATCTCAAGCCCATTTCCATGCATGGATGGAGTCACACGATGTGAGTGCTATGTGTGTATTCCTCATATGGACTGTTTTGCATGCCATCAACTAGTGTGCGCTGGGGGTCCAGTTACTTGTGAGTGCACATGCATTGTGTTAGTCCACGACGGTTATTTCTGTGATGTTGCAGATGTCCACCAATTTGTATGCTTTCATCCTGGCAATGGTGATGTCAGCCTCATGATGCTATCACTACGCACAACAAATGGTGTCATGCAATGTAGTTGGCCATCTGTGTCAGTGTAGTGGTGTATTGATGTATTTGACCCTCATGTGACTCCTGTATGCGCAGTGATGGGGGACTGGCCTTTCAGTTCATGGTGTTTTGTGGTGTGTATTGGCTATAGTCAATGCTTGTAGCTGCATTTTGTTGAGGGAGATGCGGTCTGATTTCGTACAGTGCACATGCAGATGCAGATGTCTGTGGGATGGTTGGTACACTGCTTCATTCGCATGGTAGGGCTGCTTACATCTTGCATTATGTGGTCAGGTGCCAAGTCCAGTCTGGGCTGCTTTTGGGGTATAAGCTTGCTCCATTTACTCTGGCACTCGCAGCTAGGTGAAGTATGCATCTCCCCCCCCATCTCAGCAAGGTGAAGTATGCATGTATGCCTCAATCACCTACCCACATCACATTTCCATGAGCCTAACATGCGACTCACCGAGTAGCCAGGATCTCTGCCCTGCATGTCCCTCCATGTAGCGTTGAATCGTGAAGTTCCGCAGGACCATTGAATCATGGGTTGATCTGGGGAATAGGGCACAACAGTGTGTGATGATGTGGTTGGAGTCACATACCATTTGCACGTTGATTGAGTGGTATGGCTTACGGTTGCGGTAAGCTACCTCCATGGCATGTGGAACCACAAATTCAACATGGGTGCAGTCAATGGCGCCAATGCAACCAGGTATGCCGGCCAGTGAATGGAAACCAACTTTGGTGTTTGAGATCTCCTGGCCAGACTGTGGTAAGGAAATGTGTTTGTCTGTGTGCTTGAGGAGGGAATCAGGCACTTGGTTCAGCGTTAAGTGAGGGTAATGGTAGTGAAATGCCATGCAGTTCCCCAACTGTGTCTTGGTAGGTGCCTGTGGCCAGGAAGTGGAGCACAGACACTACCTTCAGTAGGGGTGGGATGGCGGTGCGTGTTTCAATGAGGCTGTCGTCATCTATCATTTCCACAATGGTGGTGATGGTGTCCCGGTCCAGGGTGTGGATCTGGTCAGCGGTTAGCTTGAATGGACTGGCACAGATGCGTGGAATTGGGGGGTGCCTGCGTGGTGGCACTGGCTGTGCTGGTGGGGCATGCTGGCCCTGCCTTGCCCTCCTTCTCCTCCTGCGTCTCCTCTGTGCTGCCTGTTGTACATCTTGTAGTTGTTGTTGTGGCACTTCCACTGCAATCAGGTCCTGCAGCCCCAGCATTGCTAGTGGTGTTGGAATCATTGTGGAGTGTAATTGTGTGTGGGAAGGGGTGGGGTGTGCTCCTTTTGTGCTTGCCCAGTCTGTATTGACTCCACCTGTGCTGATTGTGTGCACCTGTTGCAGCTGGGAACACTGCACATGGCCATTTACGGTTGGTCCGCGATGGCGTTATTAACGCCATGGCGGTAAGGTACTTTACGGCATTCACAAGGGCGTTATTTCCATGGCCGCGTGACTCGTGATGTTCACACCTTAGCGCCATGGCGGTATTTTCGGCATAGGAGTCGCGTGCCCGCGCCCTTGGCGCTTTTAATGGCACCGTTGATTACGGTGCCGTTATTAGCGCTATCTCAGGTCATAATCGGCCCTAGTGGTAAGCGATGCCGGTAATCCTTTACCGCCATCGTTTTTCACTTACTGCTAGGGTCGTAATGAGGGCCTATGTCAGTTTCATTTTACACTAGCCGGTTAGGTCATGTTATATCATGTTGAGGTTTCATTATGTTTTGCTTTAAATGTCACATTTTCAAGCACTTCTGAAGCAGCCATAAGACACCAGGTATCAACCCCCTAAACACCAAAAAACACAAGGTAGACCTGGAAATCTAATCTACTAACTAGACAAAACAGCCTTTTTTGACCTAACAATTGCATGGTGCCCTCTATTAACAGTACACAGTAACTGCAGCCTAGGGTGAGAAGGGTAGCGAAAGGCTGGATTATGTTAATTAACTCCCATACGCGTCCATCCTCAGCCTAGGATTCCTACCTCACACATCAATATAACTATTATCTCAAAGTCCCTAGAAGGATTCAAGAACCTCCAGGAAGGCCGGACTGGGCTTCTTCTTCCAAGTAAGCCATGGTCAAAATCCTACCTTCAGTTAAATGTGCGCATATTTCCTTCCAGCTTTCCCATCCATAGAAACGCGGCCGTTCATGCCTTAGGGGAGTAGGTAGAGGGGCTTTGCATGCTGTGTTTTGGTTTTTACATGCCTTTGCTCACTGTGACACTGTGGAAGGCTCAAAGTCAGGCCAAAATGGGAGCTTTTTATGCTTGGTTTTCAGGGAGCTTTTTGAAACTTGGCAAATTCGGATTTCTGACATACAACTGCTCCTAATTGATGTTGGGGGACTAGGGATGTAAGTGTAAGGGCTTTGGTGTCTATATTTCTTGGGCATGGCTTCAACATGTCCATGCTCACCATGCAGCGAGTAATTTCCAAGCATACTTCACTTGCGCAGCGAACACCACCACTTCAGCTATCTCTCCTCTTGGCGCTGTTCCACATAGAATACAGATGAGTTTGGCAAAAATGTGGTCGAGTTGTACACATAGCTCCTCTACCTTTTCTTTCTCATGCCTTCCTGTGCATCTTAGCTGTCACCCGCCCGCATCCCAACTATCTACCCAACTTTTCTTCTCCCTACCACTACTGAATGCTGTACTATACTCCTCTTTTGCCTCTCTGACAGGCAAAGCACTTTGACGCCATAGACTATGGAAGACATCCTATACAAATACAAAATAAGACAATGCATTACTTACCGTAAAAGCATTTGTGATGGTATCTGCTTAGATTCACATGCTGTGCATAGGTCCGACATCCAGTGGTCACTGCGGAGTATTGCATTTTGTTTTTCGTAGTCGAAAAGGGGACGTCGACAAGGCGTGTCTGTAACACTATCCCTATAGTGACGTGCGTTGTACCCACAATCCCTCACGCGTCGAGGTCCCTCTGTTTGTATTTTTCTGCCCTGAGGGAGCCTTCTATACGTGAGTGAGTACAGAAAAGAGAGAAATATAGGAAAGGATGTCTATGTTCCTTCCATCCGAGCGGGGAGGAAGGGTGGGCGCATGTGAATCTAAGCAGATACAAGCATCAGAAATGCTTTTACGGTAAGTAATGCATTGTCTTCTGATGTTTGTTAATCTGCTTAGAATCACATGCTGTGCATCGACTAGCGAGCAGTACCCGGAGTTGGAGGTGGGTTATGAGAAGGAACAGTAGAGAAAAGATGTCTTAATACTGCCTGTCCCACCTGGGAGTCAGATCTAGAGTGTGCATCTAGACAGTAGTGTTTTGTAAAGGTGTGCACAGAACTCCAGGTAGCCGCTTTGCAGATGGACTCGAGGGGAACATTTGCAATGAATGCTATGGAAGCCCCAGTGCCTCGAGTGGAATGTGCTCTTGGCTTGAAGGGTAGTTCTCTCTTAGCAAGAGTGTAACAGAGTGATGCATTGTACAATCCATCTAGATATAGTGGCTTAGAGACTGCATCTCCTTCTCTTCCTGCTGCCACCGAGACAAAGAACTGATTAGTCTTTCTCAGTGTTCTGGTTCTTTCCATGTAGAACATGACAGCTCTGCATACATCTAGTGTATGCAGACTTTTTTCTCCCAAGCTGGAAGGGTTTTGAAAGAACGTTGGTAGTTCTATAGATTGGTTTACATGAAATTTCGAGATGAATTTTGGTGCAAACCTTGGGTGTGTGCGAAGAACCACCTTATCCTTGTGAACTGTTATGAAGGGGTCTAGTACAGAAAGAGCCTGTAGTTCACTTACTCTCCTAATGGAGGTGATAGCTATTAGGAAAGCAGTCTTAAGAGTGAGGTTTTTAAGAGTTGCCTTGTGCATGGGTTCGAAAGGAGTGCCCATGAGTCTAGAAAGTACCACGTTTAAGTCCCATCCGGGAGCTGGGTTAGCTATCGGGGGGTGTATTCTCTTTACCCCTTCCATGAAGGCCTTGATAACTGGTATCTTCCACAACGACACTTTAAGTTGGGAAGTGGTGTATGCAGAAAGAGCCGCTAGGTGGACTTTAATGGAATTAAACACTAGACCTGAATCCAGTAAATGGGTCAAGTACAGAATAATGTTAGTGGCAGAGCAGCCAACCGGGTTGATGTTCTTACTTCTACACCAGATGACAAATCTTTTCCACTTGCTAGAATAGCAGTGGCGAGTATTAGGTTTTCTGGCTTCCCCAAGGATGTCCATACATCTTTGAGGGAGATGTAAATGTCCAAATTCTATGATCTCAGGAGCCAGGCTGCTAAGTTCATGGTCTGAGGGCATGGATGCAGTGTCCTGCCCTTGTCTTGTGACAGCATGTTGTACGGGCAGGGAAGTTTCATTGGGGAAGATAGGGACATCTCCATCAAGTGAGCGAACCATGGCTGCCGGGCCCACATTGGGGCCACTAGTATCATGGTAACCTGCTCTTGGTGCATCTTGTGCACCACCTTGTTGAGGAGGGGAGTCGGGGGGAAAGGCGTAAACAAATTTCCCTGACCATTGCATCGACAGACCGTTCCCCTTGGACTGGTTTTGGGGGTACCTGGAGGCGTAACTTTGGCATTGTGAGTTCTCCAGGGTTGCGAACAGGTCTATTTCCGGGAAACCCCATTGCGTGAAGACGTCTAAGACGATGTCTTCGTGCAATTGCCATTCGTACTCTTTGGGCAGGGGGAAGTCTCTGCTGAGTTTGTCTGCTAGCAGATTGAGTTCCCCTGGTACATGTTGTGATAGTAGGAACATGTTGTGTTTGAGAGCCCACTTCCATATATTCTGGGACAGCTTGGACAGTCCTGGAGAGTGAGTGCCCCCTTGCTTGTTGAGGTAGTACAGGGCTGTGGTGCTGTCTGTGAGGACCATCACTGTCTTTCCTTGTAAGTGTTCCTGAAAGGCTTTCAGTGCTTTGAACACCGCTAGTAGTTCCAGCAGGTTTATATGCTTGGATGCTAAGCTCGGAGTCCACACTCCGTGAGCAGTTTGATGGGATAGGTGAGCCCCCCCATCCTGTAAGGGATGCGTCTGTGGTTAGAGTGGCTTCCACTGCGGGTGTGGCAAAAGTCTTCCGTAATAACAGGTTTTCCTTTGTCCACCACCGTAGCGAGAGAACCAATGCCTGCGAGACCACCACTAGATCGTCCCATTGTCCGCTGGCCTGACACCACTGGCTGTAAAGCCACTCTTGCATTGGGCGCATGCGCAAGCGCGCGTGAGGTACCAAATAAATACATGACGCCATCATCCCTAGCAAGCGCATTGCTTTGCGTACCGTCACCTCTCGACCCACCACATAACAGGGGATCTGAAACAGCATGTTTTGGACCCTCTCGTTGGAGGGGAAGACGAGGCCGTCCCTTGTTCGAATTAGAGCCCCTAGGAATTGTTTGATTTGGCTGGGGTCTAAGCTGGACTTCTTTTCGTTGATGGAGAAGCCCAGTTGGGACAAAAGGTCTACGGTCTTTTGGGTATTGGAGAAGCATGTTTGGTAAGAATCCCCTGTTATTAGCCAGTCGTCGAGGTAAGGGTATACCGGGATGGATAACCTGCGCAGGTGTGCCACTGCCAGTACTTTCGTAAATACCCTTGGTGCAGATGCTATCCCGAAGGGTAGTACTCTGAACTGGTAGTGTTTGTTCTCTATCTTGAACCTGAGGTATTTTCTGTGCGCTGGCAACATTAAAATATGAAAGTATGCATCTTTCATGTCTAGTGTTGTCATGTAATCCCCCTGTGATAACAGTGGGATTACTTCCTGCAAGGTCACCATACGAAACCTTTGGGGTTTGACAAACTTGTTCGCTGGACGCAGATCTAATACAGGGCGCATGGTTAAATCCTTTTTGGGTACAAGGAAGTACACTGAATAAATACCTTCTGTTACCTGAGATAGGGGGACAGCCTCTATAGCTTCTTTTTTCAGTAGCTCTTCTACTTCTTGAAGAAGAATAGTGAGGTGTTCCGGTGTCATGCGTCGGTTCCGTGGGGGTCTGTATTTCGGGGAACCGTTGAATTCGATGCAGTATCCGTGGGCTATGGTGGATAATACCCAGCGGTCTGACGTTATTCCCTCCCATGCTGAAAGGAACGATGTTAGCCGGCCCCCGACCGGTGATGCATGGGAGGGGACCCGAATCTTCGGGTCATTTGTTGGTATTGGGCGTGGGGCCTTTGGGACTGGAGCCGCGCCCTCTTCCTTTGCCACGACGTTGGCCTCTTTGACTGAACTGGGTGCTTTGGTTAGAGGGCCAGTTGGTAGCAGAATAAAATTACTGTTGGCTTTGTTGCTGGTGTTGGCCACGAAAGGAGCGTCTATTGCCATAGCTGCGTCTGTTAGGTGGCCTAGAAATTTGGTCAAGAGTCTTGATGGTATCAAACTCTTTCTTCGCATGTTCTAGGGCCTCATCAACTGCTTTTCCAAACAGATGTGTTTGTTCTATGGGTTTATTTATCAGGGAAGCCTGTGTTTCCGGCTTAAAACCCGAATTGCGCAACCAGACATGGCGTTTGAGAAGTATTCCCTGAACCAGGGAACGGCCAGCTGCCTCTGCGGCATCTAAGGAGTTCTTTACGATGCCCTGGTTTACAAGAGTTCCCTCTGATATTATAGCTAGCAGGCGTGAACGCAGGGGTTCTGGTGCGTCCTCTGCTTCGCTGCCCAGCTTGCTCCACTGTGCATCTGCGTAGCTAGCTAGTAGGGAATTGTTATTTGCAATCCTGGTTGAGAAGGCGGCGGAGGTCGTGATTCTCTTCCCAAGTGCATAGAGCTTCTTGCCCTCTTTGTCAGGTGGTGCCTCACTAGTAGATAGTGGTACCCCCGCTCTTTTTCTTGTATTAGTCACTACAAGGGAGTCCGGAATAGAATGTCCCCTGATGTACAAAGGGTCAGAGGACGAAGGGCTGAAGAGCTTTTCTATCCGAGGGTTGACCCCTCTGACTAAGGCCGGATTGGAAAGGGAAGGAGTTATTCTTCTCTTTATAGAAGCCAGGAGCGGAATAGACTGACTGACCGGGGCTTTTTCTTTAATAACTCTTTCTACAAAGTCTATGTCCGGAAGAGTCTCCCCTGTGTCTATTTCAAAATGCGCTGCTGCCTTGCGCAACAGTGCATTAAGTGAAGGTTGGTCATCTATGGGGGAGGTGTTTCCAATAGGTGAGTCCTTGTCAGAAGAAGGCTGAAAGACATCAGGGTCTGAGTGCACTGATGGGGATTGGCAAGGCTGCACTGATGGGGAGTGCCAGGGCTGTGAAGTAGCTGTATCCTCTTCAAAAGCTCCTGCACTAGTGTAAGGGTCTTCTTCAAACCTCTCTTCCTCATGTTCTTCCTCTCCACCCAAACACTCCTCATCTTCCTGGAGGTATTGCTCCTCTTCAGTGAGGTCATATGTGTCTGTAGAAGGGGGAAACAGCCTAGGAATCTTGACCCTGGGGTCATCCTGGGTCCATTCTCTTGGTCTTTTGGGTGTGGGTGGGTTTTGGCTACCCAAAAACCTTTCCATTTTTTCCATACAAGAATGGAGTCTTTCAAGGGTCTCATGGGGAACCCCTGAATAGTCTAGAGGGGGGAAATCAGTGTTTTCACCTTCAAAACGCTTAGAACGCTCCCACAACGTCGACGAAAGGTTTCCGGCACCCTCAGAAAAGCCCTCCGGTAGTTCAGAAGTGCCCTTAGATGAAGGGGGCAGTTCCTGGCTACTTTTGTGCTTTTTCGGCGTTTCTATATCTTTTGGTGCGGTATTCGACGTCTGTTTCGTCGTCCGCTTACGTTTGTCCTCGGAAACAATTCTCGCCAGACTCTCGACAACAAGTTCGTCAGTAGAGGGTTCTGGAGTCGACGTTGCTTGCGTTACGCGTTGTTTCTCGACGGCCGCTCTATGGAGCGTTACGTCGGATGTTTTTGAGGTAGCGCCGGTGTTAGATGAAAGCCCAATCGCTGGTCGCGGCTGCGTTTGCGGGTGGGGCTTGAGACCCTTACGGTCTGAGGTAGACGCCGGAGTGCCCTGCGTCCCCTTCGGCGCTGATGGATCCTTCGTCCTCGACGAAGAAGAGCCGTGGGTTGTGTGCTTAGGCCTATGGGGTCTGTGTGCGTCCTTGTTGCCGGGGTGTTCATCCCCATAAGCAGGGCGTGAGCCGAGCCCGTCGGGGCCGGGGACGGACGTCGAGGAGCGCGAGCGCTCCTTCTGGGGGTTAATGACTTCCGTAACGGACGTCGAGTTATCACCCTCCTCGTCACTTTCTGTAACAGCGGCGGCGGGTGAGGAAATTGACTTCGACATAGCGTAGTCCGCCCACCTCTTAACTTTCCGTTCTTTAAGAGTTCTTGGTTTCAAGAGCTTACAGGCCGCGCAGCTGTCCTCTTTATGATCGAGGGGCAAGCAACGATTACAGAGCTTGTGTCTGTCCTTCCAAGTGTATTTGCCCCTACAGCGTGGGCAAAACTTAAAAGGTGTCCTCTCCATAGCTGAGGCAATAAAAACTGGTGATAACAACCCCAAGGGAAAGATAGGGGAGAAAGAAAGACATTCTCGACGAGAAGATAAAAGTTCGAACCCCCACTCTCCCTACTGTATGTTGGCCGGCGAGGCCTGGCCACGTGTTCGGCAGCGCCGAAGGATCTCCTCCGTCTCTTCCCCTCCGTCGATAACTTGCTCGGCGGAGAAACAGCTTCACAGCTAACGTCGAGGGGAGGGATCTTTAACAATAAGTATATATAAAGGACCGAGGTCCGTAGTAAGTGTTTAGCAATGTCTCTCTAGGAGCTCCGCGTAAGGCGACCATAAGCTGGGCGGAAAAAAACAATCTGAGGGACCTCGACGCGTGAGGGATTGTGGGTACAACGCACGTCACTATAGGGATAGTGTTACAGACACGCCTTGTCGACGTCCCCTTTTCGACTACGAAAAACAAAATGCAATACTCCGCAGTGACCACTGGATGTCGGACCTATGCACAGCATGTGATTCTAAGCAGATTAACAAACATCAGAACATATGTTACATGACATACCATCACAGATTCGCTATGGGATGACCGATCTATAAAAGACATAATACTCTGAGAACATATTAGACACGCACATTGGGTCTGATCTCATGAGAAGATTTGCTTGTGTATGGGGTCAGGAATTGATAATAGAAGGATCCAGGCAACAAATTATCAGATGAGCTCTGGAGATTAATATGCATCATCAGAGCATGGATGACTTAGATTGTACCCCAGTATAAGATGCATGGCTTCAAACTGTTGCACAGATGACAATGCCCTCCAAGACTACTATAAGGTATGTTTTCGGGCTCAAGTCTGCTTTGTTGGGAGGTGATGAGAGGAAGGAACATACTGGTACATGTGGTGGAGCTGTACTCGTTCACAGGTATACAGGAAAGTGCAGAGAAATCTTGACTTTTTAGTGGTTCTCTTTTGCCGCATACGATACATAATCTTCTTACGGATGCAAAACCTTGAATAGTGTCATTCTGGAAGTGCCCTTACTTGCTAACGGAGCGATGGGTCAGAAAACAAAAAAACTATATGAAATGGAAACTAACTTTAATGCTTCATGAATCACCCAAGCAATTTGGAGATCAAATGGTACTTTCTTTGGAGCAATATCACAGTGGAGGTATTGGGCGGGCTTGGGGGGGGTGACTTGAATAGACTAGGGCGTCTTAATAAACTATCCCTGAGAGAGGTGGTTAAAAAAACTGCTACACCTGAAAAAGTCCCACATGCTCCACATTTGCCCAGTCTTAGAAAAAGGAAGTCAAAATGATTCACATAACTAAACTCACATGCTGTTATGTAGCTATGAACTCTTTTTTTTCCTTCGACCCCAATTGCAATGGATTGCACTACCGATGAGCATTCCGTAACAGGGTTTTTTGATGTTACTTTCGATTAATTATAGGTTGTGTTGATTTAAAGTTATTTGTTTTGTTGATCTTTAAACATTCAATAAAGTTTATTTGTTATTATTTATCAGTGCTATGGTTTAAAATCAAACCCCTTACCTTTTAATACAAAACACATTAAAATCAAAATAATGGCATTTACACTGTTGAGCAACATTATAAAACAATTAAAAAAAAGAAAATGAGGAAGTAAATGATTACTCATTGAGCATTCTATGAATAAGTGCAATTGCGTAAAAGAGAAACCAATTCTAACAGGTGTCAGGAAGGATATGCATCATAAATATTACAAAAGCAAATTTAAAAATCACTTCCAAATTTGATTCCAAAGATGGCTTGAAAAAATATAATTAACGTTATAATTATAATTAATTTAGGGGGGAAGGATAGCTTGTCTTGGAAGCAAAACAACGCAGTGCAACACAGGTTTGGATCCCGACCCCGTGCTTAGAAACCACTCCTGGTATTAAGCGTGTTATAAATTAACAATTATAAAAATGTTCTGAAAAGATTTAGAGAGGTATAATTGTCTTTTACCTGCTAAAAAATGACATTCTGTAATCAGATGTCTAAGGGTCTCTATGATTGTAGTTGACTTACAAAATATACATGATCTAAGGGTTCTGTAGATATTATTATGAGCCCCTAGGACCTCCATTGTAGGAAGTAAATTGAATCCCACATGCATATAAAACGGAACCTAAATCACGATCAGGAAACTTTTTCAGTGGAAGAATGTTGTTTTAGTGTCACCGGTAGTAATTTAATCCACAGTACATAAGTTTCTCTTCTCATTATCGGGAAAAGCAAGCAGTTTTTCCATAATGGATTAAATAGATTTTAACAATGTATCCCCAAAGGAAGTCCCCCAAAGAAGGTCTTTATCTCTTACATTTATGTTGGCAAAGCTTAGCGCATGAAATAACAACACCATCAGGAAGGAATTAGGATCTTTTTTATACAAGGATAGATGTTTCCAACCTGCCATCGCTGACTGCAACGTCAAACTTAGTTCATATCAGATAACCGCAGTTGACCAACAATTCAGCAAACTTAAAACACGCCTCCAAAAAAGCCCTTCTAGTTTAACTCAAAGATCCTCCATCAAAACCCCCATAACTTCTGCTGCATAAGTTAGAATTGGCACCACCTTAGACTTATACAATTTTACAACAGGAGAGAAGCGGCATATCAGATGTTAATTCACTTAGCTTGGCTTGCTAACATTATACATTTATCAAATAGCTTCATATAGTAAGCTGTCTTCTTATTTTTAGTAAAAATAGAGAAGCCCAAGTAAATTAAAGTCTCGTCAACTTCTAGTGGGGAATTTGTCAAAGTCCAAGCAAACTTCTGCGTAATTCTAAATTTCCTAGGATACATGAAAATCCTGGACTTCGGCGGATTAATTTTAAGGTTGTTACTTGTTAGGTAACCTTCAAGCGCGTTCAACAGATGTTGCAGGCATACTGAAGTATAGTCAAGAAGAACTAAGTAATTTGCATAGGCCAACCAAGTAACTGACTTATTTCTCATTTTCGTGGGAAATGCTCTTAAAAAAGATAGGGCCTCACCAATATCTGCTAAAAACAAATTAAAAAGAAACAGGGCCGAAACACACCCTTGACTTAAGCCCCCATTCGTTGGTACTGGTTTCGATAAAATGCCTTGTGCATTTAGCCTAATTTGTACCTGTGTATCAGTGTAGAGGTAAAGCAAGTCACATAGCTTTGACCACAATAAGGAAAGATTAACACAGTAAAACGCCATAGAGAGATCTACAAACGGCACATAAATAGATTGGTTTTGGCCCATGCCCTCCTTTCAAATGGATCTATGTGATAATGTTGAAATTATCACTGTGAAGCCCAAAATAACATTTTTTTTCTTTCACCCCATGTCACTGCATATATATGCAGGGGAAACGCCCGCAAGACTCCCATACCCCTCCACATGCTTTATTTCCTTAACACAACCACCAAATATATTTGCAGTGAAGTGGGGCTGTCAGAATTTGGTATTTTGGGCTTCACAGTGATGGGTCTGAGATATTTTGGGGGGATACCCTTTGAAACAATGATAAAAGTAATCCAATTAATGACGTACCCAGTTGTTTCTTAAACCCTGACTGATGTATATTATACGCCCTTACAGATAAAGCCCAATCTTCTCAAATCAAACGTATGGATGAAAATATTTTGTTGGTCACCCCCCGCAAGGCTAATAGGTGATTAGTTTTGGGTGATGTTCTCTCCCTTTTTTTAAAATAAATTGGAACTATATATGAAAATTTCCAAGAGGACAGAGTATATACGCTAGAAAGTATATGGTTGTATAGCTCTTTTCAAATCTTTGACCACATTTCACGGTCACCCCTCAAATTAATATTTGAGGGTTCCAAGAAGGTTTGCTATTTTTTTTTATTAACCTACGAATATCCTCCTGGGCATAAACCAAAGCCCACTTGGAATCAGTCATGACAGGGAGGGTATAATTCATTGTTGGGGAAGCATAAAGTTCCCTGTAATACTTTACCCATTCTTCTTCCAAGACAGGATTTAACAGAGAATTGGGACGCACTTGCACTATTTAGTAGCTTCCAAATGGATGCTATATTGTGTGAAGCCAGGAAACGGAGCATTAACTCTGAATACTGTTGAAGCATCTGTCTGTGCCGCTTCACCCAGTTTTTGTATCTCTGCTTAAGCCTCTGAATTACGAATGTTGTGTTACTAGTTGAACCAGAACAAAAAGTTCACAGGTTATGCCTTAACTCCCTTTTTATCAAACATGAGACTATCAAACCCATGTTTATGTCGAAGGGCCTCACGTGTCCTAAACTTAAAAGTAGAATTAAAACTCTAGAAAAAGCCCTGGAAACACTCAGGAGTAAAATCATCACCACAGTCGATCAACCAATTCAAAATTGTATCCTATAATTGTGATTTGAAGACTGTGAGTGGGTTCCATACTAGTCTGTTTTTACTAGCATTCATGGCCAGCTGCAAGGCAAAACAAGGAGGATTTTGTGGAACCAAAACAAAGTCCACGTTATATTCAGCTACCAGGGGTAAATGATCATTCTTATTAGACTCTAAAACCCTGAAAGATTTACATTCCCCAAAGATTCCTATAGAAACAAACATAATCCAATGCTGATTTTTTACAGCCTTGTCCCCAAATATAATGGGGAGGTATGTCTCCCTGCACATTACCCGTTTAGTACCTTTAATCCACAAAGTTGCATAAGCTCAGACTAGACCGGTCAGCAAATTATATGATCCTTTGAAGGCATAGTACCCATACAAAATGAAGCGCCCCCAACTTAAAACAAAAACAGTTGAGGACCCCAGCAATTAAGATACTATTAGAGCCACTTCCAGAAAGCCACCTGTCCAAGACACCAACAATTTGATTCAAGAATTGATCTGTAGAGGTGTCTGTAGGATACCAATAGATATTCAAGAGTAATGTTCGGCTCAATTCATAAATCACAGGGGCCCATACAATTTCCATTGTTTGTGGTGTTGACCTCCCAGTCTCCAAAAGAGATTCCTAGGCTGTTCCTGATACCTATAAGGAAACCAAAGGGCTGGCCTTTAAGCGCAGGGCGGCCTTCCAGTATAGCCATCATGCAGGGGGACTTTCAATTAACCAGGTTTCCTGTAACATAATGTCAAATGTATCCAAATCTAGTGAATCACTCTTAAACAGGTGTGCGTGTCCACATGTATTCCAGGAATGGACAAGTAGGGTTTTAGATGCAACATAGCTAGCAAGTAAAGTTATTGTTTATGCTTTTTGGAGGCTTGTCTGGCTGACGAGTCGAAGCAAACCAGGACCATGTTCATTGCTGTTACATTAGACTGTACATAACATGGTTTAACAAACACCATTATTTCATCCCCATGATCCAAGTTACAGCGTTACACCAAAGGAACCTCTGCTCTATTAACAAGATCCGAGCGGCTAGATGACAATAGACAGGCTAAAGGCTTCCCATTTGGGAAGGCTGGCCTATTAGTTTTCTGATAACAAAAACTCTGGTGGACAGCCAACAAAATACCAAGAATTTAATTAACAAACAATAAGGAGTTTGTTCTCTAGTGTGTTCGATAGTAATAATAAATGTAGTTACAGCAATGTTTTCTTACCAGAGCTAGCACATTCAAAAACTCTCGTGTGTCAAAATGTAGTAGAGTCCGCACATAAGGGTAAACTTCTTCATTGGGCAAGGCTTCTGGTGAGTGAAGGCGAATCAAAAACTCAAACACCTTGGAAGAAAATAATTTCAGCATGAAAGAGCAGTTTACTCATTAGAAAGGCCAGACATAGTTTTGGCAAAGCAATTACATTTGATTACTTACATGCATGTTGTAAACAATAAGCTTCAATTGTACACTATTTACTGAACTTTACAAAAACGTTCCCACCCCGTAAGAACCTTCCTTTAATATCCTTAAATTATAACATTCTGTCATTAAACCGAGATTCCCCTCTTCTATTCGTGGACTCAAACTTCAACATGTTTCTTTTCTATTTTCAGAAATTTGTCAGGAATACTGATTTTGTGCACTTGTGTATGGGGTTCTTTAAACTGTGTCAGTTTCTATTTATGAAATTGGAGAAGATATTGTGGTTAATGTTACCAAAGCATGGGAGATCTTCTACTGAGAATAAACATGGCACAAATAACCAGATCTATGTAATGTATACCACTCAGGGGTGTCTACAACCATGTTTTAGCTCACTATACCCTTCACAGAGGAGAAGGAGAAATTACTTACCACTAATGGGTTCTTCTCCCGCAGATTTGTCATCTGATAGATATCCTTCCAGCTTCAGCTGCTTGGAAACATTTTCAACAGGGGCTGCAGCATGACTCGAAACTGACTCCTCTGGACTCGGCTGTGCAAATCCTCAATTATGGACATGACGCCGGCCATATATATATATATATACTACGTCACTGCGCCCCTATACTTCAGTCCCCCACCTTTGTCCTCCACATCGAGCGCAGCAGCCACAGAGGAAGAATCCAAAGGATTCAGCTTAATGACACCCAAAAAATACTTAACTTTTCTTTTCATGAGGAACAGGCACCGCACTGATAGCAACTGGCTGACAGTACCCACTCAAAGAGACATCAATGGTGCCTACCACCTAATTATCATCACCTCAAGTTCTCATCCTATTAGCAGAGAACAACCAAAAAAAGGCAAAAGACAACATGCATAGCGGGGCACGCTGGGAGGGCGATTAGTAACCTGCAGGAGAAGAATCCATAGAAAAAAACTTTACCAGTACGTAATTTCTACTTCAATGGACTGCATTCTCCTGCAGATTCCCCATCTGATAGACTCCCAAAGCAATACAGAGTGCGATGGCGGGATGAAAGTCCTCAGACAAGGAAGCTCTGCAACACCACTCTGCGGAATCAAACGTCAGAACCACGTGCCACATCTAATCAATAATGCTTACTGAACGCGTGGAGCGACAAGGTCGTCGCTGCTCAACATATCTCTTTCACCAGCAGACCCCTTTGCAAGGCAGATGATGCCGCCACAGTACTGGCAGAATGTGTCCTGATGCCTAGTGGCAGATTTTTTCCCGCTCTCTGATAACACTCTGCAATGCAGAGAATTATCCAGCGAGAAATTGCTTGGACATTGCCAGACCCTTCCTGGACAGAGAGAAAGCTGCAGAGAGTTGGTCATCAAGCCCAAATTATGCCATCGTAGCGCCCTCTTAGGATCTAGCCTATGTAGCCTTTCCTCATTGTTAGAGGGTTGTGGAGGAGGACAGAACACTGGCAAGTCAATGCTCTGGGGCACGTGGAAATCTGAAACCACTTTTGGCAGAAATTTAGGACGTATCTTAAGAGAAGCCTGCTCCTTGAAAAATTGCAGGAAGGGCGTTCTGCAAGATAGAGCCTGAAGCTCACTCACACACCTAGCCGACGTGATTGCTACCAGGAAAGCTGTTTTTAGGGTAAGTAACCTGATGGAACATGAATGCATGAGCTCGAACAGAGCCACAATCAAAAAGGTTCATACCAAATTGAGGATACAGTACGGAACCAAAAATGGAGTAGGCAGGAACCTATTTACAAGGTCTTTCAGAATTTGCGTCATTACCGGAACTGTGAAGAAAAATCCTTTATTCGGCGACCTCTTGGACACAGACATAGCCGCAAAGTAGCCCTTTAATGTGCGTATTTGAAGGCCTGCTGAGGCCAGTGATAGAAGGAACTCCATCACTGCAGTGAGGGAGGGGGCATGCAATATTAACGCTCACCTGATATCCACAGCCGTGGTTGGACCATTCGCACTCTCGAGGGGCGCGTAGCTGGTGTGGCGTGTCGCAACCTAGTTGCTTCACTGGTTCGGGCCCTGTTCGAGTCCAGACCGGCTGTGACTCCAGATCGTTAAGGTAAGTTTTGCCGTTTTATAACAGTCTTGATAATCTGTCCTTCTCTCTCCTTCTCTTGTCCCTTGATAATGTCTCTGCTTTTTCCTCTAGGTGCAGGAAGAAGTTATTGGTGTTGTCGTGCTGATGAGGGTTGAGCACGAGGCGGTAAGTGAATGCGCGATGCGCGGCGCTATTCATCTTTTCTTGTGCTGACCTGTGTCTCGCCTCTTTCTTGCAGGTTGCTGTGATGTCCCAGAATGGATACCGACAGAGAGCACTAAGCGGTGAGTGAATGCGCAGAACGCGGTGCTTTATTGCCTTTTTGTGGGCTAACCTGCATTTCCTCTCTTTCGTAGGCCGTTATGTGGTTCAGGAACGGGTGCTGACCAAGAGCGGCTCGAATTCAGGTAAACATCTGATTATACTTGCTGTTTTCTGAATTGTAGTATGGAAACGCTTACTAATGCTGTTTTCACTCTCTGCTTACCAGGTTCCGGCGAATCGGAGATGGAGACGGCGCCGAGATGCTGAGTTCACTGGATCGGGTGAGCGATGGATTGCGAACAGGATTCTACTCACAGGTAAGTGTCATACTAAATATGTTCTTGTTCTTTCAGTTATGCGGCTCCAGGAAGGCAGGTAAGAGACTCAGGAGGCCGAGCTGAGCACAGTGAGCATCACGCTGCTAACCGCAGAGTAACGCGAAGCGTGTTCCTCTGCCTGGGCGTGGCTTATATAGCCCCAGGTATCCCTTGGCCTGACCACATCCAAAACACTAGACCGCATAGCACAGTTCTTAGAACTGAGGTTATGTGGGCACCTCCATGTTGCACAAAAGCAAAATAACAAGTCCAGGTCCAATGTCAACATCACATTAAGTATGATCCTGGTGCCAGAGGCGCCAGGACTGACTCCAGGAGGGTCTTTGATGAGATGGCAAGGCCTTTGAGGCCATGATGGAGAATCGTAGCCTGGTTCCAGTAACTTGCCTATGAGTGTTAGGGGCAGTGATCATGACAGATAGGGTCTTTCCTGCATTCCCTACACTACGCCTCAAACTTTCTACACCTGCATGCAATGATCTCGTAGAAGGTTTGCGTGCAGCCAGTAACACCTCAAGTACTTCTGAGAGGTCCCAGTGATCATACCTCATCCTCTCAAGAGCCACACATGCAGGTTGAGGGACTCCCAGGTTCGGGTGCAGCACCCTACCTTCTGACTGGCATAAGTGTTCCAGCCGCTGAGGCTGCCAGAGAGGTGGGCAGATGGGCAAGTCCAAGAGCACAGAGTACCACTCCTTGCCCAGTCCTGGGCGATCAAGATCATGGTGGCTAGAAACCTCCCGAGAACCCACAGGATGACAGGTATCAGTGGAAACACATAGTGGAGGTTTGAAAACCACTGCACCAGAAATGAGTCCCCTACTGCACCCTTTGCTGGGAATTCTCTCTAGCAGAACTGTCTGCACTTTGCGTTGGCCCTCGTGACAACCAGATCCACCCACAGGGTACCCCAAAGGGCGAAGAACTCTTCGAAGACTTCCTGGCACACTTCCAACTCGTGTGAGACCGTGCTTTGCCTGCTCAGAGCATCTGCCAGCCTATTCTCCGCTTCCACTAAATGGGACGCTGAAGAGATCCACATCTCCAGCATTCAGAACCATACCTTCAATGCCTCCCCTGCGCGAAGGCCATAAGGGATAACCTGATCACCTGCAACTCTAGTCTGTTGGTATGCCACCAGCATTCCACTGGCGAACAAAGTCCACTCACCTGCAGATACCCACAGTGAGCACCCCAACCCTTCAGGGACACGACCGTGGCCACCTGGACCTGACGCCATGGTGGCCAAAAGGGTTCCCCCACCGTCATGTTCTCTTTCCGTTTACCCACCAAGTAAGTTTGTCACCTTGAGAATGTCCTTAATGGCGTCGAAGTACATGGACCACTGCCCACTCGACAGTCATTGCAGGGATCGCATCCACAGTCTGCAGGGTCGGACTGGGACAAGAAATAGGCCTGGTCACCCAAAAAAAGTGGCCGACCCCTCGCCTCAAAAAAGTGGCCCACCCCTCGCCTCACAACCCTTGACCTCTGACCACCGGAAGTGATGTCATTTGACCCCATGTTAGGGAGAATTCTCTTCTAAGGCTAATTTCCCAAACCTAGCGAGTCCCCCAGCAGCTTTGCTGGATTTTTGGGGTTTATTTTTTTCTCCTGCTAAGAGTGAGACTCTTTTACTCCCACTCTTAGGCATGATTTGAGGTATGTCTCTGACTATTTGTGCGATTTTGGGCTATGGGGTCTTTTACTCCATAGGGTATCATCTGTTTTTTTGTGTATGTGTTACACAGCACCCTCAGTGCAGTAACACAGGGGTGTCATAGTGACCCCCAAACATAGACTCCATACCCTGGGACTGACTACTGTCTCCCAGGGCATGTAAAGTCACCATTGACTTTACTAGTCTTAAATTGTGAACAGAACCAGTACAAACCATCATATTGTGGAAGTACTGGAAGGGGTTAATTATATTGCCCCTGGGTCTGTTTTCAAGGGGGCACTGTCAAGTCCCCCCTTGCCGAGTTTCTGGCTGGTGGCAGTGGTTACCACGCGAAATATTCCACCGGAATATTCTCTATGGGATTTTCCCATCGATTTTAAACGCACCACTTTTTGGTGCAATGTTAAAGATACCGCTGGTTTATTTATTTAATATTAAATCAACGGTTGGGTCTTTTTGCCAGAACTCTTTTCTAAAATGTCGTTTGCGTCTGTCTCTGTAACTCTGACCAAGGTCGAGCCCTTTGTTCCAC
The DNA here is from genome assembly GCF_040938575.1 of Ambystoma mexicanum. Taxonomy (NCBI): domain Eukaryota; kingdom Metazoa; phylum Chordata; class Amphibia; order Caudata; family Ambystomatidae; genus Ambystoma; species Ambystoma mexicanum. The sequence continues at coordinate 792,971,055 of NC_090931.1, read as the reverse complement.
TTTTTGGCGGGCTTCTCCACAGAAGCCCTCCAAATGGTGCCACTCTGTCTGGGGCAGGGAATTGGCACCCTGGACTGCGTTGCCTTAGCAACTCAAGTCGCACTCTATTCTGATTGGCCCAGTGGTGAGCCGCCCGGCTCACCACTTAGCATGTTTGAGTGACAGCTAGGCTGTTGAATGGGGGGTTTTCTGCATAAAAGCAGGGCCTTTGGGACTGGCACTTCAGAAGTCGCCACAGGACCTAAGAATCCGAAGAGGGAAGAAGCTGAACCATCTGCAACAACGACACCAACGGTGGAGCCCTGCTGCAACAAACTCACCACTTTCCCAATGACAAGAGAAGATCTTCTGCTGGACGAGTCTTCTTCCTCTGAGCTGGTGGGACCAACCAGTTCGCCCCGTTCGCCTTCCAAAGACGTCTCTTGGATGACTCGCCCGTGCAAAGCACCCCGGAGGCCGGATAGCCAAGCTTCACCACTTTGACCACGAATAAAAGGAACGCACCTTTTATCGACGAGCTCCGCGGCTGGTTTCATCCCTGTGCAGTGCAACAACTCCACGTTTCCTCCTCAACGAGATCCTCTCTTCCCCTGGTCGAAACAACAAACTGCAACCACTGCCAGGAGCAACTGCCACCGTTGGAGCTTCCTCTCTCTTTAAGGTACTGTGTCCTGCCTGGCCTTCCTTTCTTCGTTTTGCCCAAGGTGACCTTAAATACTTGGCTTTCCAACTGGGTTGGCCCCAGACCTTCTAACTTTACCTTCTTGAATCGCCCCAACCTCTTCTGAACATTCTGCAAAGACTTTGTGCATTTTAAACCGTGTGATCCTGGGCACATTTCGTTTTGCTCCATTTAAAGTGGTCCTGGCCTATGAACTTTGGCTCTACAGTATAGACTGCCTTTATTCCCTTGCTGAGAACTCCTAAAAGTGTTGGGACCGGTTTTATTTCTATGTTCTGCCTTTTTCTCTCCCTTTAACTGAACTATTGGAGTGCCATCAGGTTACGCGCTCACATCTGTTTAACAAATTGTGGGGTTTTAACTCTAACTTGTCTGATAGTTACCAAGGGAGGTGTGTATACTTTACCTGACTGTGTTTTAACTTGCTTTTGATTTGGAGTGCTAGCATATTGCCTAAAGTGTGTTTTTAAATAAATAATTATATACTTTTTATACAAAGCTCTGGTCAGTGTTTGTTTGCTCTACTGTGTTTTTAGCCCTACTGTGTATACTCTACATACTGCCTTACTCTTCTTGAGAGAAGTCTGACTGCTCAGCCACATCTACCAGGTAAATCTGGGTGGTGCAGACTGCTACCAATTGGGTTTACTGCTTACTCCTGTAGTCTTAATCTTTTTTCAGTGTTCCCCAAGGGAACTGCACAGGATTCTGCCTAACACCCCACCCCAAAGTGACATCCCGGAAAGCGATAAAACACGACCTTTCACCCCTTGACAAAACAGGAGGTGGCATCAAATAGCATTGTTCCTAAGTACACTAAATTACTGTGAATCCAAGCAGACGTACAAGGCCAAATGATAATATATTCTGGGTTCTCAGAAAGATGCAACAGCTACTTTGGGTTTGGCAGGATTGGAACTATGCAATGAGTTATTGGGATGGAATTGATGTTTGTAAAAAACTTTTTTTTAAAGGTTTGTTTTTAAACCAATAAAAATATTTTTTTTTAAATTAAAAAAAATATGTTATTGAATAGCACTTACGCTTAAGCTCTTTTTCATAGAAGAAATATGCATACAATATCACCCAACCTGTGTTGGTACTCATTTATCGACCTAAAAAGGATGAAAGGCTTTTTGAAAGAAAAAAAAAAGTTGGGAAAAAAATATATATTTTTTCCATTTTTTCTCTTCCAAACCGGCCCAGGCATAGCCAGAAACCGTCCCCCACTCCCCAGGGACGATTTCGGACCAGCCACGGGCTGAAAGGCCGAGGGACCAATCCGACCCTGACAGTCTGGACTCTGCCATCAGAAAAATGCAGGAAGCCATAAGACCTAAGAGGCAGAAGGAGGAAGCTGCGGGTAGACTGTTGTGGCTCTGGAAAAGCTCAACTATTTGCCTGACGCTGGGGACTCCTTTGGAGGGGTGGGGGGGACGTCCCCACCCATGTGCCCAGGACTGCTCCGATGAATTGGGAGCTTCTGTGTTGGTGTGACGTGGGACTTCTGAAAGAAAAGGGAGAAGCCCAAACCGTGAAGCAGAGAGCAGGTTTCCTCGAGCTGTGCTGATATCTGCTCCTGAGACCTTCCCCCAGATCAACCAGTCATCCAGTTACAGGAATACGTGGACAGTGGATCTCCTGAGCTGCGCCTCCCTCCACCACTGGCATCAGCTTGTTGAAAACCCTGGACGCAGAGGTTAAGCCAAAGGGGAGTACCTTGAACTGATGGTGAGTGTCCCCGATGATGAATCTAAGGAACCGCCTGTGCTTCCAACAGGGGTGTTGCTAGGTCTGGAAAAGACCAGGGGCTACGCTAATGTTGGAACTGTCAGGACTGGGGGGGGCTAGAGAGCCTTTTGGTTGTAGGTCCTGAGATTCTATCCGGGGCTACAACCAAAAGACCAGGGGCTATAGCCCCCTTAGCCGCCCCGCCCTAGCAATGCCTCTGCCTTCCAATAGTTCATCAACATGGAAATAAGTGTCCTGAAGATCCAGCGACACCAACCAGTCCTAGAGTTGTAGAGTCTGGAAGATTTATTTGAATGTCACCATATTGAGCTTACCCTTCCTCAAGAACTTGCTCAAGGCCTGATGTCCACAATGGGACTGAGTGCTCCTCATTTTCTAGAAAGTAGCAGGAGTACCAGCCCGATCCTCTCTGATCAGGTGGCACCTCTTCCACAGCACCCTTCAATAACAGGGCCCTTGGTTCCTCCTGGAGATCATGTTCCGGTTGTTGTGGAAGAGGGCAGGGGTGGTCTGTCTGGTGTTTTTTTTAGGAGGGCTTGACAGTACCCCCATCTGATGAGCTGCAAGGCCCAGGCTTCAGAGGTTATCTCCCTCCACCTGTCCCAGTGCTCGAAGATTCTCCCTCCAACTGGAGAAACATGTATGGAGAAAAATGCAGCTTAGCATGGAAACCACCGCCTCTGCCGCTGCTACCGCAGTCTGCTGGCCCTTGGAGGCCCCTATGCCCTATCCGGGATGTGAGAAAAGCCATGTCCCTTGCCTTGCTTGCGGGAGCTGTACCTCCTTTCCAAACGGGACATACCGTCTGTGTTACGCTCACCTGGTCTCTGCTGAGGCGTTGGGGAACGGTCGCAGCCCTCCCAGGGATGAAACTTCTCCTCTGCGCCTAAATGGGAACTGCGGTGATGAGCAGCGCGGTTCCTGCGAGAATATAAAGTGGGATCGTGAGGATATGCAGGCTGTGGTTCTAATCCCTTCTCCCAACCTCTTCTCCCTTGATGTGGCTCCCCTGGCGTTGTGCAATTCTGGAAGGCTCACCTGCTGAATGATAATGATGAGCTCTCCATCCTGCTGCTTCTGGCAGGGGCACTTGCCGAAGGGGACCGAGTTCCTTCACTGGTCCAGTGCTGCAAAAGTGCAGGCCAGATGCGACTCATTCACTTCTCTAGCTGGTGTTTCCCTTGTTTCCATTTGCCTGCTTGTCTTTCGACTTTCCAAATGAATTGGTAAAGTTTGTTCTTAACTTGAAGTCCGTTCTGCATGTAATGTCTCTTTCTCTGCTCTCTCTTCCTTTGCAGGTGTTATAGCGGTTCTGGCGGTAGCTGCGGTGATCGAAATGGAGCCAGCGGTACGGAGGAGCCGAGCAGCGAAGGTCCGGCAGCTGGTAAGCAATCTTTATGGGTGTACGAGGCACAACCCTGGGTCTGGTGTTCTTAATTATTCTAACTTTGTCTTATCTTCTTTCTCATATCAGGTCTTCGGTTTCGGGAGCAGGAGTGCAGATGCTGCGGCGTTGGATTCAGAATCCGCCAAGAAGATGGGATGCTGCCAGGATGATGAGAACCAGAGTCCAGGTAAGGTTGCAGCCGTTGCAGGTTCCCGCGAGGTAAGTTAGCTGGGGTGAGGCGGCAGTTGCGTCACGTTGCACGGAGGTGCAAAGTAACGTGAAGCGCTTGTGTAAGGGATGGGTGGGTTTAAATAGTCTAGTTCTTGGCCACGCCCATTGGTTCTGGCCTGCCTGCCACACCCTGCCCTACCTAGATACAGCACGTGCTTTTCAGTCTCCACTTCCTGCCTCTCTTGGATTCTGCACGCGATTTCCGGTTTGTAAATTGACACGCCCGAACAGTGTACAAGAGAAGAATTCCAGTGAATATAAATAAAGCACTCCTGCATTTAATAAACGTTTCAGCTTTTATTCATTCGTGAGCCTGGACATTGTCCAGCTGGGGACCCTGTGTCTAAACGTCCCAAAGGGAAAAGCAGGAGATATGTTACCCCTTACCCCCATCACCAGATGGCGTGGTTTCTGTGTTGTTGGCCATGACAGTCTGTAACCTATAGCCCTAGAGGAGAAGCTGAATGATTGTTAGACGCAGTTACTTGGCAGCTTGGTGTCCTTGAATTTCTCCAAAGACTCGTCGTCCTTCGAGCCGAGCAGGTGCTCACCATCAAACACTATGTCCAGTAGTTTGGCTTGGAAATTAGGGGAGACCCTTGAACTGTGGTGGTAAGGCGACGTCTGCCGTACGATGGACGCTCCATGGCACGGCATATGCAATCTGCAGTGTCCAGGTGCTTGACATGCCATCGTCAATAATGTTCAAAAACCCATTGCTCACCTCTTCAGCCAGGAGGTGCTCTGCAGCTTCCGCTATAATCCTACACACTACGTGGGACCATTTAGCGAATGTGCAGGAGGCACTGACTTCCTTCAGAGCAATGCTCCCTGATGGAAAGATCTTCTTGGCTAGGGCATCTGTTAATTGGAAATTCGGCTTAGAGCTCACTGTGATGACTGGCAGACCACCAGACCTTATGGCGTAGGGTGAGATGACAGGAAGGGTAAATCTCCCCTAGCTGGTTTGTATTTGTTGATGAGATCGGCAACCACAGATGGCATGGAACATGGTCTCTGCCACAGTGCGCTAATGGGATCAGAAATCGCTGCATTAAATGGAAATGCCCTCTCAGTCTGTGGTCCTTTATTCAGGATTTCTGTCAGCTCATATGCCGTCAACGGCTTGGCTCGGGCGAACAGACCTAAGGCTTCAACCACCTTTTCAACAGTCTTTGTTTACTGAGCATTAGGGTGGCCATAGGGGGCAGCCTGTTGCAAATAGAGGTCGGGGGACGTGTCAAGTCTGCTTGCCTCGTGCACACTTTCAGCCAGAGCCAGTAAACCAGATGGGTCTGTGAAAAAAAAAAAAAAAAAATCGGCTCCCCCGGATCCCTTGCTTATTTGACTTTAAGCCAAAAGGGACCTGATCCCCCCCCTCGTCATCAGAAATCGACCTCATTGAGTCAAAGAACGCCGACTGAGACTCAAGTACACAGGAAATCATGACCATCGGCACCAGCGTCAATGTCAACGGGATTGTTCCAGCAAGGGCTCAGATCGCTGGTGCCTCAAGGGCCATCAGTGCCAGAATCGGTTTCGCAATTTTCATGGTCAAGCGTGAGGGCATAGGGCCCTGTTATGGCCACCTTGGCGCAGGAGCCTCCAGGTGCAGCTGGTACCTTACTTGGGTGAGGCAACGAGACAGGAGTCTTGCCTTCCCCAGCATTTTGAAAAGCTGGAGGATTTGCTCCTTGAATGCCTCCCACACTTACCTTGCGGGACCCGCAGTCGGGCAGGGCTTAGACCCCTCCACCAACGGATTCGAGTCGTGTCTGCACTGATGGCGTCTCTTCTTTTTGTGGGACGATGTGGACAACAAATTCCATGAACTGCTTCGGGACTGGGAATGTTTCTTCACCTTCTTACTGTGCCTGTACTCCTCCTCAGACGTAGGGCCTTCCTTGTCATGGCCCGACAACCTGGCGGTTGAACTTGCCGGGGTCTTCGACGGAGGCCGCTGGAGTGCTAAATTCGCCGACTGTTCATTCCCAAATAAACTTCAGGTTAATTTGGTGACAGAAACCGCAATGCTTGCATCGTGTTCCTTCACCAGACACCACATGTGGATACCGCAGTCCTGACAACATTTGAACCCCAAACCTTTAGGGCCTAAAATCTCGACAAATTATCAACAAACATTTTCTCACTGATGCAAATGTTCGGAAAAGCAGCATGCTGATTGTGCAGAAAAAAGGAACGGAGGTAAAGCGGTGCAGTGACATAGTATATATATGTCCGACATGACATCCGTAGTAGAGTCCTACAGCAGCTGTTGCTGGAAGGATATCTATCGGATGAGGAATCTGCGGGAGAATGCAATCCATTGAAGAATTCATTTGCATATCAGTCTAGTCCCAAACACACATGCAGTCCAGCACCAAAATGGTGGCAATTCTCCTCTGAACCACCAGCAACCCCAGACAAGTGATTCAGACTTGTCCGGCCTCATCAGCAAGGTGAAGCTGAACTTCTTTAATGTACAATGAGCAAGGGGTTCATCTATGGATTACTCGTAGTAAATCACGGTACTATGCCAAGTAGTACAACATTTCCAGAAGTGTAGCCCCTCTCCTACCCTCCTGATTGGGAAACCGCTGATGTAACTGGTTATTTGGCTGTGTTCGTTCTCATTAGAGTGACTCCCACATTTTTGCATATTTTGAAAAGAAATTGGCTGTTTCACCTTAAATAACCAAGGGAAAATCCAGGACGTGTACCCTGTACCCTCAGTTGCCCATTGAACAGGCTATACAGCCGTGTTCATTCTCAGTATATGGGTCCCACATTTTTGTGTATAATGTTACTATTACTTCTATCCATCAGCACAGCAAGTTATTTCATATGTTGGCAGGCTTCCTCTCTCTTTAAGCTCGCCTTTTGGTACGCTGGTTTGTCGACTTTGCATGGTTGCTTTAAGTGGGGCAACAGTTGCTAGCTAAAGTTCATGAACCCAGCAGTTTTAACATCTGGCTTTTTGATCTGAACTTTCAGCACATTTGATTGCCAGAACAGATAATCTGGTCTCTAGTTGTAAACTGAGATGGACTGTTGAAAGGCCCTTATGTTTCCTGTTAGACATGCTTTATTTAGTCTAGTTGTGGAGATCTGTGCTGTAATCATGCAACAATCAAAACTTGCTTCACTGACCTGGTTTTTAACCTGGGCGACAAGATCTTCAGGGATATCACCTAGAGGATAAGCACGGCCAGCCAGACAACAACTTTGAAAAACAGCAAAACAAGAAAGTAAAAATATTATTTTCTTGCACATAAGAGAAGGTGAAAAACAACAAAGACCCTCTTATTTGCTTTACTGCTTACCTTCATGCAAATTATTTTCTAGTAAATATTCACAACCAGAAAAATGGCAGATTGTATATACGGTGCAGTTTCATATTATAATACCATAAAACAAACAAATTCCTTGCTTGGGTAAAGTAGTAATAGCGGGTTTTATCACAGCCAGAGGAACAAACAAATCAAAGATAAAAAGGTCACTTCTTATATTTTACGCAACAGGAAGAAACAAATTACTTACCTCCGAGTAATGTTCTTTTTGATGAATGGTTCCTACAACGTATTCCTCATCTTTGATATCCATATCCCCTTCGCAGCTGTTCTTCAGAAACCTTTCCGCCGCCAGGGGACACAGCACAGTCATCCATGTTATCTCCGTCCGACACCTTTACACACCTTGAACTGGATAGGACGTCGGGCCAGTATAAATCGAGGCACCGCGCCCGTCAACCTAAGTTCCAAATTTTTTCAGTAGCACTCCGACACAGCACAGGTACCAGCATAACCAACAAAAAGCTGGTCATCCTTCCGGGTCTCCCTTGACCAAAAAGACGTAGAAGCTGAGGGCCCACACCGGATCCAGATGATGGAACCGTTCCTTTGCCATGGATGGAGGAGATGGAGCAAAAAAAAGACAGGAAGATGGATTTTTTGAGAGAGATGGCAATCGGAGATCACCTTCGAGAGGAATGATGGCCTCACTCTGAACGTCACCTTCTCTCTGGAGAAAACAAAAAAGGGATGTTTAACTGACAAATCCTGGAGCTTGCTCACCCATCCAGTGGTAGTGCTGGTGACCAAGACGGAGAAATTACTTACCGTAACGTTCTTTCTATGGATTCTTCTTCTGCAGATTCCTCATCTGATAGATATCCTCATCCAGCTCTGCTGCTCGGAAAAAACTTTGACAGTGGGCGTAGTGTACCTCGACTAGTCTGTCTATTGTCATGAAAGACAGAAATCCAGGTGTCAACCCACTAAAAAAAAGAGATGCGCCCAACTGCCAAACTTTCTGTGCGGGGAGAGATGGGCAGGGAGATGAGAAATCTGTGGAGAAAGGCAATCCATTGAAGGAGGAATTACTTACCGTAATGTTCTTTCTGTGGATTTTTCTCCCGCAGATTCCACATCTAATTGACTCCCTAAACAGCGAGGCAAAGGAGGCGGGCAGAAAGTTATAATAAATTTTGAAGCACCGCTCTGCCAATACGCGCATCAGACCCACGGGCAGACTGTAGTGACTAGCTAATGTGTGTAGTGAGGACCATGTTGCCTAATCGGGACCACTCTTTGTAAGGCAGTCAATGCACAGACCCCTCTAGTCGAGTGCGCCCTGATGCTAGAAGACAGTTCCCTGCCTGCAGATTGTTAGCACTCCACAATGCACAAAATCATCCACCGGAATAGTGTTTGCTTTGTTACTGCCAGACCTTTACAGGCTAGAGAATAGGCCACGATTTACTGAATTCAGACGTCCTTGCAAAGTAGAAACTCTGGGCCCTTTTGGGATCCAGCCGGTGGAAACACTCCTCTCCTTTATAAGGGTGAGGAGGTGGTTAAAGACTGGTAAGGTCTATGGTCTGTGACAAATGAAACTCGGATACCACCTTAGGCAGAAATTCCGGCCTTCATTTAAGTGAGACCATTGTCGTAAGAACTGCAAAAATGGCGATTTGCAGCAAAGGGCCTGCAATTCACTGACCCAATGTTATTGCAACTAAGAAAGCTGTCTTCAAAGGGAGCAGCCGCAAAGAAGAGGTATGCATGGGCTCGAAAGGAGTGCCATTTCAAAAGTCGGAACCATATTAAGGTCCGAATCGGGGGCAACAAAGGGAGTTGGCAGAAACTTATTTACAAGGCCCTTCAGGAATTGGGCCATGACCGTAAAATATTAACCAAATATTCTTTGACTGTGGTGACTTGAAGGCCTGCTGAGGACAGTGACGGAAGGAATCCCATCACTGTAGTGGTGGGGCAAGAGATGGGGTCAATCTCGCCTCCCCTGCACCACGCCTCAAATCTTCTCCACCTGCATGCGTCCAGAGATTTTGTAGATGGTCCGCATGCAGCCAGCAAAACCTCAAGTACCTCCTCGGACAGGTCCCAGTCATCCTATCTCATCCTCTCAAGAGCCTTGCATGTAGGTTGAGGCACTCTGGGTTCGGGTGAAGCACCTGACCGTCCGACTTGGTTAGGCGATCCGGGCGAGAAAACCAGAGAAGTGGGCAGATGGTCAGATACAGTAAGTCTGAGTATCCCGTCCTCTTCGCCCAGTCCAGGGAGATCAAGATCATGGTGGTTCTAAACCTCTTGAGCCTCCCGAGAACCCACAGAATGACAGGAATCAGAGGGAAGGCATAGTGGAGAGGGAAGGTCCAATCCACCAGAAACATGCTCCCTAGCGTGCCGTTCGATGGGAATCCCCTCGATCAAAACTGTCTGCACTTCCTGTTGGACTCAGTGGCAAACAGGTCCACTGATGGGGTACCCCAGCGAGAGAAGATCTCCTCTAGGACTTCCTTGCACACTTCCAACTTGTGTGAGACCGTGCTCTGCCTGCTCAGAGCATCTGCCAAACCGTTTTCTGTCCCCGCCCGATGAACTGCAGAGACAGAGATCCGGTTCTCCAATAGCCAAATCCACAGCTGCATCGCCTCTGTGTAGAGGGGGAGGGAGCGCACGCCACCTTGCTTGTTCAGGTAGTGCATGGCCACTGTATTGTCCGTCAGAATCAGGACATGCTTCCCCTTCAGAGACGGAGCAACTCCAGCTTGTTGATGTGTCACATCGCTTCCATTGCTGAACAAAGGCCGTTCACCTGCAAGTCCTTGCAGCGAGCGCCTCAGCCCTTCAGAGACGCATCCGTGACCACTCAGGCCAGAAGGGTTCCCCCGCCATGAGACTGCTGCTGTCGGACCACCAACAAAGGTGGTCGACCACTGACCTGGATTCCCTGAGGCAGTCCAAGAGGGTTCTGAGGTACTGGGACCACTGGCCTCGTTTGGACCATTGAAGAGATCTCATGCGCAGCCTGGCCTCTGGCACTAGAAAAATACAGGAGGCTATGAGGCATAAAAGGCCCAGGAAGGAAGCTGCTGGTAAGGCGGCATGGTTCCGGAACTGGTTCACCATCTGAGCAAGGCTGTTGACTCTCTCCTTGAGGGGAAAGGGCTTCCCCATCAGATCGTCTAGGACTGCTCCGATGAACTGGAGTCTCTGGACTAGCGTCACATGGGACTTTAAGTTCAGGGAGTAGCACAGCCTGTGGAGTAGCCAGCAGGTATCCTCTAGCTGAGACAAAACCTGCTCTGCCAAATTCCCCCGGATCAGCCAGTCGTCCAGGTACAGGAATACATGGACTCGGGCCATGGGCTTGGTGAAGACCCTTAGAGTGGAGGTCAATGCAAAGGGGAGCACCTTGAAATGATAGTGCTTGTCCCTTCTGAGGAACCTCAGGACCTTCCGGTGCTTTCAATGTATCGGCACATGGAAATAAGCATCCTGCAGATCTATTGACACCAGCCAGTCCTACAATTCGGGAGCATGGAGAATTTCTCTCAATGTCACCATCTTGAACTTGTCTTTTCTCAGGAACTTGTTCAAGGCCCTGAGGTCCAAAATGGGACGGAGACCTCTTCCCCTCTTGGGCACTAGGAAATACCGGAAATAACAGACCAACCCTCTCTGCTCGGAAGGTACCTCTTCCATGGCAGTCTTCAACAACAGGGCTTTCAGTTCTTCATGGAGATCCTGTCCTGATTGGCTTGGAGGTGTTGGGGGGCTGTCTGGAGGTTTCCTCAAGAAGGGCAGACAAACCCACTGCACAAGATCCAGGGCCCAGGCGTCAGAGGTAATCTCCTGCCACTGGGGCCAGTGCTCTGACAGCCGTCCACCAACCATCAAGGGAAAATCAAAGTAGCTAAGAGTGCAGAGCCGTCCCGGCCGCTGCTGCTTGCTGGCCTCTGGAAGCACCCCTGCCTCTTCCGGAGCACGAGAAACGCTTCTGTCCTTGCCTGGCCTGCGGGAGCTGCACCTTCCTGGCATAAAGGACAACGCCTGTAGCGCCTGCCCCTAGAGGTGAAGCTGAAGGCAGGTTTGACCGGCTGAGTATCTAGACCCAGTGACTTTGCAGCGATCTTTGACTCCTTACATTTTTCCAGGGAGTCATTGGCCTTCTGGCCGAAAAGGAATTCACCCTTAAGGGCATGTCCAGCAGTCTGTTTTGGACATTAGGCGAAAAGCCTGATGACCTTAAGCAGGCCTGCCTCCTCAATGCTATAGCTGATGACATTGAAAGGCCCACACAGTCGACCACGTCCAGGCCCATTTTTCAGCGACTGCCTCGCCACCTCTTTCCCATCCTCCACGAGATGTACGAAGCGGACGCGCATTGCCCCCTCAGGGATATGCTGTGTCGCATGTTCCACTGCCTTCCAGTGGCCGAAATAGTATTTAGCAAAATCATGGACTATGTTAGTAGCTTTCAGAGAAACGCTGCCCGAGGTACAAACGTTCTTGACCATGGCGTCAATTCTTTTACCTTCTCTGTCAGGAGGCAGATTCGAGGTTGCAGATGCTGGTCTGGTGGAAACTTTGGCAGCCTGCACAACAAGACCTTCTTGGGTAAGGGTGAGAAGATAAAAATGGCAGGTCTCCTCTTGCTGGTCTCTACTTTCTGTTCATGGTGGAGCTGACCAGAGGAACGGAGCAGGGATGCTGCCACAGGGAGGCTACTGGATTGGCAATCGACAGGTTCAGAGGCATTTGTCTAGGGAGGATATCTCAGGGGCAACGTGCTCGCCTTGAAAGCAAAACGACGCAGAGCAACACAGGTTCAATCCCGGGTCTGCGCTTAGAAACCTCTGGGTATTAAGCGTGTTAAAAATAACCTATAATATCATATCATATAGTCCTTTCAGTAACTCGACCTTCGCCCAGTATGTCGGTTAACGCACTGCCGCAGCCTGCAGTCCTACCCTAGCTACCAGTCCCCGCAATTTGGCATGGGTGTGGCTCCAAGGTTGGACTTGCTGAAGTTCCACATCAGGGGACGTGCCCAGCCCAGGCTCAAACAACAAACTGGAGTTGTGGAGACTGATTACCCAATCCTCACAAACTGCATGAATGAGGGGATTGAGAAAAACGAGCCCTGCTAGGAGGACCTCTTGAAAATGGAAATGGCAGCAAGATACCACTTCCCAGTGCAAATATTGCGATCCGTCCAAGCCAAAGAAAGCAGAGAATTCAGATTTGAGGACGTGGAACAAGTAAAATGATCCAGATCACACTCCCTAGCACCAAGGTGGGAACCTACGCCACCTTCAGGCATAAATGGGTTTGGTGGCGAGACTCCTAGCAGAAAGAAGTGCGTCCCAGACGTCCTCTGACAAATCTCACTCCTTGAACCTCAATCTTTCAAATGCCAGGCATGAATGTGCAGGCCGGTGAGGTTTAGAGGGAGAATTTGTCCTTTCCAATTGGGAGAGGCCATCCGCACTCTGAGGTCTCAGGGAGGACAGATGGACATGTCCAGCAACACTGGGTATCTTGTTCTCCAAGCACAGTCTAGAGGGTTCAAGATAATTTTGAACAGGCATAATCTCTGGGAAACCAGCAGTACGACAGAGATTGGCGGGAATGCATAGAGCAGTTTGAAATCCCACTAAATCCAATACCTAATGTTGAATGGGGTCTTGTGTCCAAAAGTGACAAAGCTCCTTCACAGGCGAGGGGACAGAGGCAGGGAGAGTTCTTATGGTGCTGAAAAATGTGAAGAAATGGGATAAATCAAAGTTATTCACAAATTTATTATAGGCATTTGCAAGTAGGCATCATGGAGATCTAGGGAGACTAGCCAATCCTGCAGGTCAACTGCTTGAAGGATCTACACCTGAGTAACCATCTTGAACTTGTCTTTGCGCAAGGACAGGTTCAAGAGCTGCAGATTCAAAATGGGATGCAAGCCCCAGTATTTCCTAAGCACCAGAAAATAAGTTGAGTACCAGCCCATACCTCATTCTGAGTGAGTGTAAGGAAGGCATGGAATCAACAGTAAGACAGACACAAGTGACCACAGTTCAAGGGTGTTTATTGAACTGCAAAAAGGTTATGATAAATGCCTATCTAATCCTAAGTCTACAATGGGAGCAAGCTACAACCATCAAATAATAACAACACAGTCCTAGTGGTGCCTTGTCAAAATAAAATGGCCTATCCTAAAAATAAACTATTGCCAGTCCTTACCTCTAAATACAAACAGTGTAGGGAATAATGTTATAAAAAGATAGAAGTGTTCAAAATGATATATCAGGATGTTCAGGCCGTTGGCCTCCCTTCCCCACGTTTTCAGCACGGGACAAGGCAGTTCACTTGAGTGTAGGACACTCTTTGGCTTCTTCGGCATGAGGACACAGTTCAATTATCAGCATCAGTGCCTTCTGTGCCCAAGTCTCTTTACTTATCAAAGTCTCTTGATTCAGAGGGCCCAATGTACAAAAGCAAACAGAAAGTTATTTTTCTCACATAAATACTCAATTCGAATGCTCCACTCTTCATCCTAGATCCCCCTCAGCCGGTCTCAGATCCCTTTTTTACAATGATCGTTACTTTGGATCCCCATCTTCCGGGCTCAGATCCCCCTTTACAATGCTCAGAAAATATTCTCTTGCGTCACTCAGCTGGGCTTAGATCCTTCCTCTTACACAATTAGTCTCCTTCAGCCGAGGTCGGACAAAGTTCAGTTTGTATTAACTATCGAAGACTTTCGAATGTGCACAGGGTTTAGCTGTACCCGTTGCAGGACCACTTCGATACCTCAATTCCTTTTCCACATTGGCCAACCAGTTGGATACCTAACCGAGACTTTCGAATGAGCACCCATTTGGCACCGGACCACTCTGTTCATGGTATCTTTCGCGAATTCAAAGGTTCAGTCACTCCTCTGTTATTCAATTATATTTGTGTTGCTCGTCACATACGATTCACACACTGGTCTCTCTAGATTTCTCCTTAAAATGTTGCTGCTTACAATCTTGGTTCTAACACAAGCTGGTCTCGTATCAGTTGCCCCGACTCACCGGCTGTGCTGACTTTACTGGCGCTGCTTTGTTGTAGGAGCCAAGGACAGTACACGATGGCATACGCTCCTCCCAGTGTCAGGTATACGGCTCTGGTGTTAGTCCGTTTTCGCTGTCTGTGAGAAAGTGTTCCTGTCAGGAAAGGGGGGATGGTGGGGCGACGGGTGGGGGGGGTTTGTGTCCACCAAGTATCCTACCTGCTAGGATGGGGAAAAGGTGTTACAGGGAAGGGGATACTGCCTCTCGCCATCCGGTGTCACACTTCCACTCCCGAAGACCCCTCATCCAGGTGATCCTCCTGCACTGGCCCACCCCCCAGCAACTGGATCCAAAAGCGATGTCGGTGTCCTGGCCACCTGGATGACAGATCCCCGGGGACTAGCGGGTGAGATACCTTCAGGTTTCTCCCAGTGGGGAAATAGATCTATGGCTCCTTTCGCTAGAAGCTGATGAACCTACTGCAGTAGGATGGGTTCCGGAGGCAAGCACTGGTTGGCGAGGTATGGCCTGAGGGCATTGAGTAAAAGGGAGACAGTCACTGGTGAATGACCTAAGGCCCAGGCAACAGAAGTAGTAAGGATCCATTCTTTGCCAAATTTTCCTCCTCCCAATGGGGAGGCATGGTAGACATCCGGTTCACAGGGGAGTCGCACCGGGGGCTGGTGAGGGCACAGCGGAGGCTGATAATCCACCTCTAAGTCCACCACCATCCCAACCCCAATTTGATGGCCACAGCACATGCTTTCCAGTAAGCTTGGCCTCTGATCCTGTGTGTGCAGGTGGTGAGGGGTCAAAACACCCTACCTTTGTCCATGGGGGATCGCAGGCTGTTGCTGCTGGACCGCTTGGCCCAGAGACTTTGCAGTCCCCTTAGAAGCCTGTAACATCTAGAGGGATCCATTGGCCTTTGTCCCCAACCGATATTTGGCATGTCCAGGAGTTTAGCATGGACATCCAGGTAAAATCAAAGGCCTTGGAGAGGAGTATGTCCTCAACCCTGTTCTAGTGGCCCTCGTCCTAGACACACATTAGGAAGTATCTAGACCAGTTTGGAGGATTTGTATTTTCTTTTTGCATTTTATTTTGTATTTATTAAGCACTATACGCCAAAGCGCTGACGTGAAGCCTCCTTGCCATCTTTTAGCAGGGCTTCAGAACCATCCCTCATGTCACCTGCGGGGATGTTTTTGGCCGCCTCTAAGATCGCACACCAAAGACCAAAAGAAAATGTGGCCAAGGCATGGATCTCAAGCCTAGGCTGTCTGACCCAAAAACTCTTTCTTCGCCAGGCATCCAACCTTTTGCTCTCAAAAGTCTAAAGGCAAAGAGGGTAAAGCTGTGTCCTTTAGGTTTCCCATGGAAATGTGGACAACTAAACTCTCTGGAAAGGCATGAGAAGACAAATTGCGGATTAGAAGGGACTGCCCTGTGCTTCGTACCCAGAGCCCAGTCAACAGTTGAGACTGAGGCCGGTTTCAACCATAATGCCAAAACTGAAGCTTTAACTGCTGCATTGAAAGGCGATGGGGTCACTCTCTGTGGACCCCATTAAGATGGATTTCCAAAATCAGCAATGGCGGAAGGATTGTGGGAGGCCACCCTATTTATGGTAGACAGAAAAGAGACAGAGTTTAGCCAAAACCCAAACAAGGTAAGGTAGCGGAGCAGTCAAGGCTTAGTCTCAGGAAAAGTGTATGAGTGGTCTAGGGCTACAATTAGTCCATATAGAGCAAAACCAATAATTCAAGATAGTCAGTAAGTATGACATACATTACTCAACGTAATCATATTTCTGATGATTGTATCTGCTTAGATTCACATGCTGTGCCTATAGTAAGACATCTAGTGGTAATCGCAGAGTATTGCATAGAGTATAGATCGAAATGGACGTCTACATGGCCGTGATTGTAACACTATCCCTAACGTGACGTGTAGTGTACCCAAAACCTCTCATGTGTTGAGGTCCCACCGGTTATTTTTTTCTGTCTTGAAGGAGCCTTATAGTCTGCGTGAACGAGTACAGAAGAGAGAAGGTGTAAGAAGTCCATGCTCCTTCTACTCCAAGAGGGGAGGAAGGGTGGGAGCATGTGAATCCAAGCAGATACAATGTCAGAAATACGATTACGGTGAGTAATGTATGTCTTCTGATGCTTGTGGATCTGCTTAGAATCACATGCTGTGCATATACTAGCGAGCAGTACGCAGAGATGGTGGTGGGATGTGTGAAGGAACAGTAGGAAAGAGATGTTTTAACACTGCTTGTCCCACCTGAGAATCAGACCTAGAGTATGTATCTAGGCAGTAGTGTTGTGTAAAGGTGTGTACAGAACTCCAGGTTGCTGCTTTACAAATGGAATCTAGAGGAACATTTGCAATGAATGCTATGGTAGCCCCTGTGCTTCGAGTCGAGCTCTAGGCGTGAAGGGCAGATCTCTCTTGGCAAGAGTGTAACACAGTGTGATGTAGTTTACAATCCACTTGGAAATAGCTGACTTAGAGACAGGGTGCCCTTCTCTACCAGCTGCCACTGATACGAAGAACTGGTTTGTTTTCCCAAGTGGCTTTGTCTTCTCCAGATAGTAAATAACCACTCTCCTCACATATGGTGTGTGGAGGCTCCTTTCTGCCAAGTTAGTGGGGTTCTGGAAAAAGGGGGTTCTAAGCACTGGTTTACATGGAACTTCGAGATAAATGTGGGTGCAAAGCGTGGGTGTGTGCGCAAAACCACCTTGTATTTGTGAATCGTGACAAAAGGGTCCTGAACTGAAAGGGCCTGCAGTCCATCAACTTTCCTTATAGAGGTGATCGCCACTAGGAAGGCGGTCTTGTAGGCGAGTGCCTTAAGGCTACAACAAGGGGGGTTCTTGGAGTTTCTCTACTACCGGCCTATATCCCGGGTAAGAGTCTCAACCCGAGTCTTTAGCTCACCATCCTTTCACAGAAGAGAAATGTCCACTACGTATCAGTCTTTGTCCTGCCCAAAGGCAGTCCAGCACCGAAATGCCTGGCAATTCTCTACTGAACAAGAGTACCAACAGCAACCCCAGACACGTGTTATGGCCTGGTTGGGCCTCGTCAGTGAGGTGGAGCTGTGCCTTAAGGCTATCCTTGTGCAATAGTTCAAAGGGAGGTCCCATTAGTCTGGTAAGAACAACATTCAGGTGCCATCCAGGGGCTGGGTTGGAGATGGGGGATGACGTCTCTTTACCCCGTCATAAAGGCTTTAATCACAGGAATCTTCCGCCATGAAACCCTGATCTGGGACGTGGTGTACGCTGAAAGAGCGCCTAAGTGGACCTTTAGGGAACTGAAAACCAGTCCTGAATCTAACAGGCGAGTTAGGTACAGGACAATATCTTTAGGAGAGCAATCAATAGTACTGACGCCCTTGCTATTACACCAGGTAACAAAAGCTTAGGCAAATCTCCTGGACCATGCTATCCAGCGACCGTTCCCTCTTGGATCGGTTCTGTGGGTATCTGGAGGTGTAGTCTGGCCATTGGGCGTTTTCCAGGGTGGCAAATTAGTCCATCTCTGGGAAGCCCCATTCTGCAAAGATGTTGAGTAAAATGTCCTCTTGTAGCCGCAGCTCGTGCTCGACCTGGTAGGGGGCAATGTCTGCTGAGTATGCCTGACAGAAGATTGATTTCCCCTGGAACATGTTGTCAGAGGAGGAACATTTGTTTGAGTGCCCACTTCCAGATGTTCTGGGACAGTCTGGGTAGCTCTGGAGAGTGAGTGCCCCCTTGTTTGTTCAAGTAGTACATGACTGTGGTACTGTCCGTGAGGAGTAGAACGGTCTTCCCCTGGAGGTGTGTCTGCAAAGCCTTCAGGGCATTGAATACTGCTAGTAGTTCCAATAGGTTGATGTGATTGGAGGCTACTGCTGGAGACCACATGCTGTGCGCCGTCTTTTGAAAGAGGAGAGCTCCCGCACCCTAACAGAGATGCGTCTGTGGTGAGAGTGGCCTCTACTGTGGGGGTGGTGAAGGTTTTCCCCTGCAAAAAGTTTTCCCTTGACCACCACTACAGGGACTGAACGAGGGCTGCTGAGACAAACACTAGATCGTCCCACTGGCCGCTGGCCTGACACCATTGACCGAGAGCCTCTCTTGCATGGAGCGCATGCGCAGAGGAGCATGAGGAACTAGGTAGATGGAAGAAGCCATCATCCCCATCAGTCGCATGGCTTTGCGTACGGTCACCTGGTGACTGGCCACATAGTGAAGGGACCCTCGCGTTGGAGGGGAAGACAAGCCTGCCTTCTGTCCAAATTAGAGCCCCCAGAAACTGTTTGACCGGGCTGGGGGTTACACCAGATTTCTTTTCATTGATAGAGAATCCTAGGTTGAAGAGGAGGTCTACCGTCTTCTGGGTATTTGTCTGGCATGTTCTGTATGAATCCCCTGTTATGAGCTAGTCGTCGAGGTAGGGATAGACTGGGATGGACTAACTGCGCAGGTGGGCTGCCACTACTAGCAGTTCGTATGTGAACACCCTTGGGGCTGAGGCAATGCTGAAGGGGAGAACCTTGAATTGATATTGGGTGTCCTCTATCGTGAACCTGAGGTACTTTATGCACGCTGGTAACATTGAAACATGAAAGTATGCATCTTTCATGTGCAATGTGGCCATGCAATCCGCCTGAAGTGTTGTCATCCTAAACCTCTGAGGTTTGACATACTTGTTTGCAGGGCGCAGGTCTAAAACAGGGCGCATGGTGAGATCCTTTTTGGGAACAAGAAAACACAATGAATAAATACCCTTGTTTACCTGGAGAAGGGGGACGACTTTGATGGTGCCCTTTTCTAGCAGGACCTGAACTTCTTCCAGCAGAATGCTAGGTGTTCTGGCGACAGGCCTCTTCTTCTTGGTGGGTGTTAGCGAGGTGGTCGGAGAAATTCGATACAATACCAGTGGGCAACGGTCTTTAGTACCCACTGATCTGATGTGATCCCCCTCCCAGGTGTTGATAAATGAAGACAGGTGACCCCCGACCAAGGAAGCGTGGGAGGGTACCCGTACAGGAAAGTCACTTGGAGGAGGAGGTTGGGGAGCCTCTGGGAGTGGAGTTTCTACCTCTGTCCTTGGCCCTACTAGAGCCTCTTTGCTGGTTCTGGAAGTTGCCAGAGGTGCCCTGACTGGAGGACCAGGGGGAACCCCTGAGACGTACTGACCTTGGGTTGAGCGGGAGGAGGATTGCACAAGAAAGGACCGGTGGGTGTTAGGGCCACCACGATGGTGAAAGTGTTTAGCATTAATCTGGCTAAGTGACTTTAAAGTCTTGGGCTCTTTTTTTGCGTCGTCAACCACCTTCCCAAAAAGGTTGGATTCCTCCACTGGCTTGTTAATTAGGTAAGCTTGTGTTTTGGGTTTGGACCCAGAGTTTTTTTAACCAGGCATGCCGCTTGAGTAGGGTTGCCCTAGGCGAGGGTGCTGTTTCAGCCGAGTACAGTGTGTTTTTCAGGATATTCTGGGTCACTTGTCTGCCTCCAGCTTCGATCGCCAGCAGGCGTGATCGGGTAGGCTCTGGAACTTCCTGAAGACCATCCTGTACAAGGCCCCACAGAACATCACTGTAGCTCGCAAGGAGCGTGGTGTTGTTGGCAATTCTCATGGATTAGGCTGCAGAAGCGGTGACACGCTTCCCAAGGGCGTAATTTTTTTTGCAGTCCTTGACTGGAGGGGATTCTGCAGAGGACAGCGGTACCCCTACCCTGTTGATAGTGGTTGTTACTACCAAGTAGTCTGGTGCGGCGTGACCCCTAATGTAGAAGGGGTGAGAGGGGGCTGGGCGAAACAATTTTTCCACCCGGGGATCAACTGCCGGTGTAATAATTGGGGCAGTAAAGAAAGAGCCAGGTCTCTTTTAATAAAATTTAATAAGGGAATGGCTTGGCTAACCAGAGTCTTTTCCTTGAAGATGTCCTCCACAAAGTACGAGTCGGGGGTGGCTATGTGCGTAGCAATTTTGAAACCGTCGGCTGCTCTCTTTAAGAGGGAGTTGAACAGCATTTGGTCGTCAACTGGAGACGAATCTCTCTGTGGAAGGGTAGTAGGGGGATCCTGACAGATGACGTCTGCGTTAGTGGTATGTGGCGGTGTGTGCCACAAGCCCTGGTCCTCTGCCTGATCCCAGTCTGGGTCTTGATATACTGGATTTTGATCATAAAGGTTAAACCATTCCTAAGAAACCTCCTGGGTTGGGTCATCGGGGTCATCCCCAAACATACTATCGTGGTGTCCCTGTGGTTCCTCCAAAGAGGAAAACTGGCACCAAGGGAGGGAAGTTTCTGACATTTAGAGGGGATGGGGCAAGAGTCCACTTCTCTAGGTCTCGTCAAGGCTCTGTCATACTCGTCTGAAAAGTCGAAGAACTCAGCCATCTTAGCCATACACTGTTCAAATCTCTCCCTAGTCCACTCTGAGGAAGCTGAAGGGTCAGGAGGTGGGAAGGGCTGCCTAAAAGGGGGATAAACCCTTATGTAAGGCCTTAGAAAGAGGCTGGGGGGGCCTCAGAATAGGCAGGGAGAGGGGGTGCCTTTGTAGTCCCTAGCTGCAGAAAGGGTATCCAAAAGCTTCTTGGGAAGCTTCGGAAGCTGTATTGACGGCTTAGAGGGTTTCAGTGCCTCCACCAACTCCTTCGGCGTTCAAGCACCTTTGCAGGGCAGGTTGATGGCAGTGCACTTTTTAAGAGGGCCGCCCCTTCCAGAAGGAGTTTTATCCGCATTTGCATGCCGCTGGTGCGGTTGCGACAGGGCACCGAACTGCGAGGTTCGGAAGGTACCGTCAAACTTTTCGGCTGCCCGGCTGGCATTGAGGACTTCTTCGACAACTCAGTCGAAGAGGCCCTAGGGGTTGTGTGCTTAAGTACACATGGTGCGTGGGTGCCATTGTCGCTGGGGTGTGATTTCCCCATAGCAGTGCCGATGGCCTGCCTATTGGGGGCGGGCACTTGGGAGCCCTTAGGCTCCGCAGAAAGGTTGATGGCTTCCGAATCAGAGTCGTGGGTACCGACGGATTCCTTGTCTGAAACGACAGCGCTAGCAGGGGAAAAGGCTTTTGGCCTGCATAGCGTAGGCTGCCCACCACTTAGTCTGCCTGTCTTTCAGCGTCTTAGGCCAAAAGAGTTTACAGGCCTTACAGGAGCACTCGTCATGGTCACCAGGAAGACACTTACTGCATCGGCGATGGGTCACTTTCCAGGGAAATTTGCTGTTACAAGAAGGGCAGAATTTAAAAGGAGGTTAGCGGCAGCCAGACGGAGTAGAGAAAGAGAGGGGTAAAGGAAATGCATTCTCAGCGAGAAGAATAAACAGGGCCCCAATCTCCCTACTGTAAAGGCAAGGCCTGAGGGTCGAGGCCACACGATCAACAGTCACTAAGTAGTTGTATATGTAGTCGGCGGCGGCAGGAAACCCACGATACAGCTGCAGAGAAGGTTGTTGAAGTTGACTTAACGACTGTAGGCCGTGGGAATACTTATAGCAATATAAACTCTTACGAGCTCTGCATAAGCAACCAACTAGCGTGGCGGAAAAAAACAATCTGGTGGGACCTCGACGCCTGAGGGATTTTGGGTACACTAGACGTAACATTAGGGATAGTGTTACAGTCACGCCCATGTTGACGTCCCTTTCGATCTTCGAAAAAAGATGCACTACTCTGCGATTTCCACTAGATGTCGGACTATATGCACAGGATGTGATTCTAAGCAGATCCACAAGCACCAGAAATAAAAATATTTATTAGGCCTTCAGTTACACACTAAGCATATAAAAATCACTGGTAAGTATTCTCCTACAAGGCTTTATAGTTATATATACACATTCACCATTAGAGGACTAGAATTGCAAATTAATCAATAACTAGTGCAATACAGATGAGTAGTCAGATACAAGGACCAATAGGCAGGACTCTTCAGAATCAACACAATAACAGCTTCCCTCAATCTTAATAAGTTCAACTATAAGATGGTGTGGGACCATGTGCACAAAAGTCACCAGTTCCAAAGTAAAACTGCTTCAGATAAATGTATATAGAAAAGAATGCAGTGGACTGAGGTAGTGAATATAGAAAGTTTCTAAAGTTGGATACAAGTTCAGTGAAGTTTAGATGAGTACTCAACCCAACAAACTAGGATAGGTCTAGGGAAGGATCATTAACCCAAGTTCCACCACCAAATGTCATTTCGCTGCATCCCATACAACAGTGTAGTCCATCTCTCCTTTACCATTTTTGGTGAAATAGTGGGTTATAGTGTCTGAGATACAGGAACAGAACTGGGGGTCCTCCAATAGGAGTTCATTCAGACGCCAAGTACGTGCAGGCTCCGGGGTTTCATTCAGGGAGACCATCGTTAGTACTACAGGGGCGTGATACAACAAAGCCTTAGGGAGGATCTCTCTGCCAGTTGTTTGGGGAACAACCTTATCTGAGATAAAAAAACATCTAATCTAGAAAACCCTTTGTGCACCGCAGAATATAAAGTATAGTTGCGCTCCCCTTAGGGGAAAAACCGCCATGGTTCTACAAGTGAGTGTTCCCGGAGAAGTGTTGTGAGCGCCAAAAAGCTCTTTTTCTCTGCTGTAGTTGGAGGTAGGGACTTATCTTCCAATGGGTTAACCACTGCATTAAAATCCCCTCCCCCATTATAAGATCCCCTTCAACATGCTCAAACAATATCTCAGACATAGAGGCGAAAAACAAGTCTTGTTGGGAATTGGGCGCATACAGCGATACTAGGGTCACTATCCTCCCCTGCATCGTGGCCACCACTAAGATATATCTGCCACTTCTATCCCGCAACGTCATACGAACCCTCGGGGGGACCCCTTTTTGAACCAGAATGGCTACTCTGCATCTCTTCAGCCCAGAGGATGCATAAAATCTAGTGGGATAAAGTTTATTATTAAGTCGCAATTCGTCAGAGGATAAGAGATGAGTTTCTTGAAGAAACAATACAGTGGGGTTTATAAAGCTTTCCGTTTTAGGGGGGAGTTTAAGCCCTGCACATTCAGGGTGAGGCAGCTTATATTCGGAGTTGCCATTCTGGTGTCCATCTAATCTCTGTGCGCGCCCAGACCATCTTACCCTCTACATGAAACCATCCCTCCTCCACCCATATGGCATATACGCTAACTCAGTGAACCATGAGGAGTATAACATTCCCAAGACCAGCCATGTTTCAGTTCTAAGTATCAGTCTTACTCCAGTGCCGACAGTGTGAACAAAGCAACATAGCCAACAAAACCGCATACATTGCAACTAAACCCATGACTTAAACTCCATGGGATAACTTGTAAACAAAGGAAAATAAAAAACAAAATAGTTAATTGCCAGGCTTTTTAAGTTATTATAAACTCAATCAGCAACCAACTCAGGGTCACCATGGCGGGTGTAATCCGTGTGTTGGGCGCCCAGACATACTAAGCTTCACATTTGCCCCGTCACCTTCAAATGAGTGTTGCACAGAAAAAACCTTGGTGTATGGGTGACAAATTTTAATCAACAACCAGGGAGGCTCTCTGTAGCGGTCCAACGCTAATGCCGAATGATTCATTGCTACAGAGGAACAGCAACTTATCCGTGGCCAAAGCCTGAGAGCCACGGGAAATGTCGGTAAATTTGCGTCAGAACATTGTCAAGGCCAACCAGATGCTTCATTGCAGAAGCAAGAACCTCCCCCAATGGGCGAGAGCCTCTGATAGCTCCAGATCTATAGGCGCATAATTTGCATGTAAGACTTCAGAAACCAGTTATCCGTGTGCCTTCTACTGGGGCTATCACTTTTGAACAGTTCTCCGAAGTCACATGGAATCCGCGTTCTCCTTTGTTTTGTCCGAGGCCCCCTTCACCACACCCCAGCCTTTGGGTTTCCATCTCACATCCTTCGGCGTGGGACTCCGGGACCGATCTTCAGAATCCCTAGCTCTCGTGTCGGCTTCCTCTCCATCAGGTCCCAGCATTAACATTTTAGCTTCTTCCTCAGAACGAATTGTGTAGAACTGATTGCGATATTCAAATAGCAATTTGCACGGGAAGCCCCACTGATAACGGACCTTTTCCTCCTGAAGCCGGGCCGTAACCTTCTGAAGCCATCTGCAATTTGCCATATTAAAGGGGTAAGAGATCCTGAAACACTCAACGAGGAACCAAGAAACTTCACTGGTTCCGTTTTTCTGGCTGAAGCCGTAATTTCTTCCTTCTGATGAAAAAAGTGATCCCTGGAGAGGACGTCGGGCAGAAGGTTTTTCCTCTGTTGAATTGAAGTGTAGACTCGCTGAGTCCTGTCCAGAATTAGTTCATCAGTCTCTCCGAGATTCAACAGAGACTTAAAGAGGGCTCTGACATATTCCGGAATGTCATGATCCAGTACTAGGCGGATATTATTTCTTCTAGATCGATTTTCCAAATCTGCCTGTTTCGCTCCTAACTCCTCCAGTCGATCTTCCATGTTCTGAGTTCTCTTATCGAGTTCCTCATAGTCATGACTCTGCTCATAAGTCATCTTTTCCAAGTCATTAACTCCCTCTTCCAAACCACTTAGGTGAGTGTTCAATTCAGCAATAGAGCAAGCAAGGGAGTCTTTAGGGGACTTATTTCTTGTGTTATGTCTTGTTTAAGGGTTCTCATCATCGCCTCAAAGTATTGTTTTGAGAAGAGGGGTTCCGTAAGGGTTTCAGCTTCTTGCTGGAGATGGGCATCTGCTTTTGTGGGTTGCATTTTTGGGTTTCCCGGAGTTCCAGACGTCAGATACGTTGTAATTTCGCTTCCTTAATGTTTCTGTGCGGACTTAGGCATTGCCAAAGTGAATGATTGCGTAGGGTCCCCCAGTAGACTTATTGTACACTGCCAAGCAGCGCACAAGCCCCTGTTAAAAGCGCACTAGAATTCTCAGCGGCGCAGAGGCAAATGAAGTACAAGTGTGAAGGCTGTCCACAGCGTGTCCAGTTTAACTATGTAGGTGCTCTCCTGTTTCAGCCGGGTGTTTCGATTGCTCCGTTTTTTTAAATGATGCACCAGGAAGTCTAAGGTTGCATTTGGCAAGTAATACAGTGCCTTTACAAGCTCTCACACACAAACATGCTTTCAGCAGGCAGTCCGCTCGAGGGCTCCCCCAGCTGTGCCTCGGGCGCCGTCCTATTTCAGTGGCCATCTCCCTCTCCGGGGCCAGCACTGGCAGAGCGATCAAGCCTCGGAAGCCCCCACCATCTGCTTACTCATCATCCGTAAACCTCACCACAGGCGAGCACTGGGAGGCCGATCCTCCTCTGCCGGGGCTGCGTGCGCCAGCCAGTCTTCCACGCTCGCCTCAGCTTGGTATACCTCCAACTGACGAGTTTGCTTGTTTCAGATCCTCAGCTCCAGCACACTCTCTCGCCACGGACACCGATGACCGCTCACATCTTCTGGACGCACCTCTGTTTCCCGCGTATTAGGCAAACTGAAGCAAAGTGCTGTCATTTTCACTGCTACTGCTTTATCTTTTAGTACAGCATCTCCACACCCTGGACAATATTCTCTTCATTCAATAGTCCTCTTTTAAGGCTTCTCGGCACCTTCTACGTGCTGTTTCATGCCTTCGTCCGCCGTCGCAGTTTCGGGAGTTCGCCAGCCATTTTGCACACATGCGGTCCACAAGAAACAATCTCATATCTGCTCTCTGTCAGAAACAGTGCTCCCTGTTGAGCTCCTCTGACTCAGGGCACATTCCGACTACTTTTCTGGGTTAATTTCCATTTTTCAGGGCGCCATATAATAATAATAATAATAATGATGTGTTACTTACATAGTGCCTTAATCCAAAGCGCTTTACAGAGCACATATTTACATACAATATCATCCAACCGAATGTTGGTACTCATTTATCGACCACGGAAGGATGAAAGGCTGAGTTGGCCTTGCCGGGATTCGAACCTGCGACCTGCATATCACGCTCAGATCGCAGCAGCGAGGGCTCAACCCGCTGAGCTATCTTACTGTCGAACGGGAAATCATATCATGCCTCCTTTATTGTATATATTGGCCTAAGCCAAGTCGCTCTACGAAGAAATCCGCATAGCAAGGTCTATACCTTAGATCTGTATTAGCCACCATTTTAGGTCCATCCGCCATTTTAGATTTAAACTCTAAGGTCACCCTGTGTTCTAAGATGGTGGAAGGTGTTGTTCTGCTTGTAACATGATCGCCTGACCTCTGCATGCAAGTTCATGAATAAACTGCCTGCAGGCCAAATGTTAGGGTCATGTACTGAGACCGTCTCCTTCGCTCACCTGTGTATAGAGGATTACCTGTGCCAACTAAACTAATCCATGAACATATATTGTGCACAATACTGTTCGAGCATCTAATGTGAACACTTGTTTGGCTATATTGTATAAGATATATGCGAAAGCTCAATGTGAAATCCGAAGACACACTGTTGCTATTGTAACTTTTTGGCGAATGTATTAAGGATAATCTGTAAATGTATAGATGCACAAATTAGAAGCGAACTCGGCACGAACCCTAGATCTGAGATTCATTAACTTGCAAGTGGGCTGGACATTATGTTTTTGACTGTATAAAAGGTGCGACTATTCTGATGTACAATCCCACTCACTGCATACACCGAACAGGGCTGGTATTCGCTGTGTTGTACTGAGGGCCTGATAGCTATCTGCTGTTTTGTCCTTTGAGAACTGTTCAGTTACTTTGAATAAAGATCTGTGTATCTTTATAACCCATGTTGGTGCATTTCCTTTTGGGGTACTCAGCCTTGATATCTTCTTTTGCTTTTACATTACTGGCTTATGTAGTTCGAGTGGGCACCCCCACACGGAGTTTACAGGACTCGCTGGCGCATGGTGCGCTGCCTGTGCCCAAGTCTCTTACGTTCAAAGTCTCTTGATTGAGAGGGCCTGATGTACCAAAAACAAAAAAGTTCCTTTCCAAATATTCAAGTCGGGTTAGCCAGCCTTCACCTTGGATACCCCTCAGCTGGGCACAGATCCCCTTTTGTACAATTAGCCTCCTTCAGCCGGACTCAGACCAATTTTATTTCAGAGACATCCTTCAGTCCGGTTCACATTTGTCACAGCAATATCCCCTTTGGTGACTCACGGTTCAACCCGGAACCCCGTCTTCCGGGCTCAGATCCCCTTTTATACAATAGTCTCCGTCAGCCGGGCTCAGACCAATTTCAGTTCATAGGCCATCAAAGACTTTCGAATGTGCACAGGATTTAGCTTGACCCACTGCAGGACCACTTCGATTTCACAGTTTGATCATTCTCACACGCTCAGTTGGATACCAAACAGAGATCTTTGAGTGAGCACCCATGTGGTGCCGGACCACTCTGTCTGAAATGTATGAAACCGAAATAAGTACCAATCACATGCGAGTTATCTTTCCTCATACAGTGTGGCGCTTGCAACCTTGAGCGCAAAACAGGCCTGTCTGCTATCAGTCTCTCCGACTCACCGGCTGGGCTGCATTCATTGGCGTTGCTTTGTTGTCGGAGCCAAGGACAGTACCACAGCGACAATTGCTTCTCCCCGCCTTGGCTATCAATGCGGGAGGGCCCTGTGTACCTTCGATACACCCTGCACTGTTCTTCAGCTGAAATTCCCAGTCTTATACTTAATTTCCTCGAGGTCTCTTGAAAGTCGCAGTTCTTCTCTGAAAAGTTCAAGGATAGTTCCCTCCTTACAGCCCTCTCTGGTCATGCCGCATTTCTCCTCTGTTTAAACTGCCATGTCGGAATTGCTGCTTCCTCGTGCGCTTTGCCTTGCTCCAAATGTGCTTTCGTGCTCCGCCTTTTATCCGTGTGGGGAAGTCTGGTGTGTGTAATTATCAGTAATTGCCTTACCACTGTGTTGAGACATGTCAGGTATACGGCTCTGGTGTTAGTCAATTGTCGCTCAATGTGAACTGTCTGCGAGAAAGTGTTAGTGTCAGAAAAAGGGGCAGGGGGTTGAGTTCCTAGGTATCCCACCTGGTAGGATGTGGAAAAGGTGCTATTGGTAAGGGGATACAGCATCTCACCCTCCGGTGTCCCACTTCCACTCCCCGGGGACCCCCCCCATCCAGGTGATCCTCCCACACTGGTCCACCCCTAGGAACTGGATTCAATACTGATGGCCGTGTCCTGGCCACCTGGATGACAGATCCTCTGGGGACTAGCGGGTTAGACAACTTCAGGATTCTCATAGTAGGTTCCAGACTTTGTTCTAGGCTTGTTCTTTGGTTCTTGTTCCCACCCCCACCAGGTGGGTCGTCCAGAGAGCAGAGATACTTTGTTTCAAGGGATTTTAGTTTGTCGGTTGCAGTGCATAGGAATCATTTCCAGACAGCTTCCAGTTGAAGAGTCAAATGAAGACAAAGGAAGACTTCTGCGGGAGAGACAGCCTCAGGACACCTCAGGGACACGAAAAAGACAAGATCCAATGAAGGTCACCACCGTTAGGAAGCGGCATGTGTTCATACAGCAGCAAACACAGGAGCAGCCACAGCACAGCTTCCCTTGGAGTGAGACAGCTGAAAATGCAGGAGCATGCAATATGTTGCACAAGCTGGAGATCTGCAAAGTTCCAAGGCTCTACTTGGAACAGTGACAGTTGCAGCAAGATTGGCCAGGAGAGAGCTGGCCAGTCCACCAGTTTGTCCAGGGTCACTTCCAAAGGCTCAGCAGGCGCAGATCTTCTAGAAAGGGGTCGAGGCTGGTTGGTTCCACCTGTCGAAAGGGTCGAAGCACCAAAGGCGGACATCTTGAGATCAGGACGGCAGAGCAAGGATTCACTGGGACAACATTGGAATCGATGCTGGTAAGCTGCAGGGGTTGTCTTCGGTCAGCACAGCTTTCCCCAGGAAAGGGATTTCTATATATGGCACCTCACCTCTCTAAATCCTCTCTTCTATCGAGTTTACAGGGACCCTTGGCCCCACTGGCGAATCGGAAGCCAATTAAGGGCAGAAGGCTGAGGGGAGGTATGTTGCGCAAAGCACTGGGGGCTACGCAGGCAAAGGGATCTGGCATTGGGAGTCTCCGTGGGAAAGGAGTTCCTGTCCAACTGACCTCGGTCACTGCTTGCACCAAAGAGGGAGCCTCGTTAGAATCCTTGCTTAAGCCACCCTGCCCCCCCAGCTTGCAGGTGGGGCCCCTACCTAGTCCCTCTGGGACCTCCTGTGATCATGTTTCAATCCCTCTTCTCACAACTGGACATTTAAGCCCATTTCTGGATGACCTTGGGTCCCCCGTCAACCTGTTAACCTCTGGAGGGGGTCTTGACTGTGTGGCTACAGCCGGACTTCTGGACACTTTGGCCAACGGATGTGAGAGGATCTCAATAGGGTTTTCGAAACTGATTAAAGGGAATGTGTCGCTGGCCCCATCTAGGGTCCCACCTCTGTTGCCTTCTCTGGCGCCGGCCCCTTTTCATCCATTTTCCGGCCGAAACCATGAGGTTATAGTTCCTCATACTTATATTGAAGCTGAAGCCCATCCCGCCGCCTCCCCTGTGCCCATGTTTGTGGCTCCTGAGGCCTTGGGTCAAGTCGACTTGAGCAGGGGAGAGAAGTCCTGCCATCCGTCCAGACCTGGTATTAAGCCAACCTCTGATGCTCCCCCAGGGGTTGGCTCCTTGCCCCGTTTTAGCCCTCCCCTGGCCTCTAAATCCATCCCAAATGGTGAACATTCTCTACCAGCCCAAACTTCCTCTGATTCTGCAACCCTCCCTAGCTGTCCCTGGAACCTCCTGTTATCAGAGATGGCCGAGATCAAAAATCTTTTGTTAGTGTTGATCAAGGGGACACGGGGGACCTGGGGGGAGGAGGGTACGGGTAGGGAAGGTGAGAGCGCAGTAGGGTCCGGCCCTAGGGGTCCTAATCTTACCCTTGATAAAGGGTTACATCCCCTGATCCCCTGTCCGTCCCTGGCTACTTCCGTGGCTAGGTCTCCTCAGTCCCTGAGGAGCCGACCAAAGCTAGGTTTTCCCCCACTGTCACCCCGAAGGAGTGAAACCACTGTTCTAGACTCAAGGACTAAGCCCCCATTGATGCAGCACCCTGTGGGGAGGAGGGCAAGTGCCTCAATCCCCGGTCCGGGCAGGCCGAGGTTGGGGCGCCACACTAATGAAGGCTGTAGTAGCTCCATGGTCCTCCTTCATGGTGTTCTAAAACCCACTTTTGGCACAAGAGAACCAAGGGACGCCCTGCGGAATAAATGTTTACATTGGTTGCGGGCTGTGGGGGAGTGTGAGTTTGTGTCCATGGGCTCTTTGTTGGAGTGCACCAGACTGTCCAATCCTTCAGCCAAAACGGACATCGTCAAACTGGTTTTTGGGAGCGCCCATCTGGCAAGGGCCGTATTGGAAAAATGTAACGGCCATTGGCTGATAGGGAAAAGTGGTATCACTGTCAGCGCACCCCCTATACCTGCCCTTGTGTGCCCTGCAAGAGCCTCCTTTGGGTTTAGTCCCCTTTCAGGGGCAAATCTAACCGCCTTGGGCCCGAGGGAAAGTAGGGGAGGGACAGAATTAGGGATTTAATGAATTGTTGAGTTATTGTTTTTATTCGGGAGTAGTGATTGTAATTGCCTATTTGTGATGTTTTTGCATTCTGTTTTTTGTGTTTGATGGATTTCTTTGAAAATCCGAATAAACCTGTTTGACTTGATATGGCATTTCCTGACCTGAAAAGGCAGGAAGAAGGCCAAAGAACAATATGGCCAAAGAACAAGCAAAAAATCTTGTGGCACTGCCATCTTAGGGTGCTAGCCATCTTTAGTAGCCATTTGCGGTGAGTGCAAAAGTGCACGAGTAAAATAACACAAAACGGGTAAAAATCACACAGCTGCCACCAGCTTGTCTTCGGCACATTGTCATAGTAACCAAAACGCCATTACATAAAAAGTTATAAGGAAACGAAAGTATCCTAACTGCACTTGACAAAATACAACAATCCATAAAGCTTCATTACGACTGAGTCGGACTGGAATGAAGGTGCTGGTAACAACGTTACCTGCACCTTATCTGGACTGGCTAACTTTGAATCTGCTGGTAGGGGCTGTGAACAACCGGGCCTGACCTGCTAGTATTTCAGGTCCCCAACACCAGATAAATCACTGAAGCACCGTCACTGTTAAAAACGGTGACGGTGCTTCAGTGTTCCCATTCCCATGGAGTCCTATGGGAACGTACCTTTCTGCTGCTGCCCGTAATATCCCGGTATTACAGGATATCGGTTGGTGGAAAACAGTAAGCTGAGTTTGCCTGTAGGCAGTCGGTACTACCGGAAGCCTACTAGCAACCTCGTAATGCGGGACATAGTCTCTCAGTACTGGCTGTTAGGTAAGAATTGGTACAGTCACATGGGTGAGACTACACAAGACTTTTATCTCTTGGTATTAGGTACCCCACCTTTTGGTATAGGTCTGTACTACACAAGTTGTTAGTGTGATTGAACAGCCACGCCTTTCTCAAGAGGGGTACATGTGAGCTGTGGAGCTGTACAGGTGAAATCAGTCAGTACAAGTAACCAAACAACACTTACACTCTCAGGATTTCAGTTATAAATATTTATTTATTTACACATCAGATTCAGTTAAGCATTCTTAAAAAAGGCAATTGTTTGTAACAGTCAAGCAAACTTTGGAATCACTTTACAAAGTCAATAAAGTAGGTGAATAAAGTTGGTCATGCTAATACATTTTTTCCTACACGCTGAAGTGACTTCAATAACAAGGATAGAATTGCATTAATCTTAAACACCAATATGCTTTTAAGACTCCTGGTTTCAGGAAGGAAGGGTTAGGGAAATAGGAAGGTTAGAGCATATTTTGTATAATGTGAAGACAGTCTGAATCCTCTAATGAAATCTAGGTAAGCCTTTCCCAGCAGTAAAAGTGTTCAACAAATTACAACCTATGAGGGGACAGGCAATGCCAAAGCCAATAGATTCAGAAGGATGCTTTTAAGGATTCTGGACAGCCAAAGTCAAATGGACCAAGTCAATAGTTCGGATGCACTTCTTCTTGCATAAAGTCTTTCACAAAGTCAGATAGTTCAGAACACAAGCTGATCAACTCCAAAGGTTAAGCCAGTGAACTTCTCAAGTGAAAGTGAGAAAGCACGACTTATGACAATAAGGTAAGTACCCCAAGCCCCCACAGTACCTCTGGTTTGAAGAAAGTGTTCCAGCTGGATTCCTCCTTGCTACAACCAAGCAGAACCTTGTTCCTGGGCCTCAGTCGTGGGGACAAGAGGAAGGACGTCCGGCAGGCTCCTGTGGCAGTACTCGGATAGGACTTCGTCAGGTACGGATTTCCTTGGATTCAGCAGCTCTTTGTGGTTTCAACGCCTTTCAAATGGCACTGATCGAGAATGCATATCCCCGGTTGGACTTTCCTTGCTCCCTCAGTCATGGACTCTGGTGAGGGGGCTCTGGATCAGGATTTCCTGTTTCTGGAGGGTTCTTAGGAGGCTCCTGAAGCTTTTGGCAGGATTAGTTCCTCGAAAGATGTTGCACTCGATAATGGACACTCGACTCCTGGCATTGGGCTTCTGCAGCACTGGCGAGGCACAGCAAGTCAGGGGTTGCGCCAAAGTGGTGTTCGTCTCAGGGCTACAGACCAAGGGGAGAAATCGTTCCATCCGGAGCTTCTCTGTTGATTTGAAAAAGGAGGTCAGTACAGCAGCAGGGCTTCACCGGGTACTTCGAGGTCCATGGGGTTGCAGCAAGCTTCTCTTCACGGTTTCTTCTTTAGATGTTTCTTCCAGTGGTCGACTCTGTCTGTAGTCCCAAGAACCTCGCCTTTTAAGCTTGTTCTCATTCATTCACAGCCCTAGGCTGTCAATCACCCAGCAAGGTGGCTGTCCTTCCCGGACAGCCAGCGGGCCAATCAGGACTGGTTTCATTCAGGCACACCTAGTGACAAAAGGACAGGGGAGTTTTGGGACCCTCCCTCACTTCCTGTCCTTCCAGACACACTGGAGCCAGGGGCGGGCTTCGGGGCTGAAGCCCGCGAAAGGCAGAACACACAAAGGGCTCAAACATGTCTCCATTTACAGAGTAAAAACCAAGAAAGACCTTACAAACAGAATATGGTGAAAAAAAGACAGGGGCCACTTTGACAAAATGGTCACCCATGGGTTCTGTACTACAGCTGAGGGTTCAGACTGTGGTAAAAATGCACACTGGTAGTAAAAGGTAAACCACTGCCACCAGCCATTTAAAGTAGTAAGTGTAACAAAAAATGTTACATGAGAGAGTAGGATAAGGGCCACTAGGTAACCCCCCACTACTCCACATAAGATGGGTGTGTGCTGGACCTACAAAGTAAAAAGGTAAGTAAGATCAATTTCATCTTTCTATTCTTGGGAACAGTAGTTTACCCA
Organism: Ambystoma mexicanum; assembly: GCF_040938575.1. NCBI lineage: Eukaryota > Metazoa > Chordata > Amphibia > Caudata > Ambystomatidae > Ambystoma > Ambystoma mexicanum. The sequence continues at coordinate 792,937,252 of NC_090931.1, read as the reverse complement.
AGAAAAGGTATGTAAACCTTAAGAGAGACACGGCATTGAGGGTGCTGTGTGTCACTATACAAATAGCAGATACCTATGGAGTTTGTCAGACTCCAACAGTGCAAACATAAAATCCTAGTCAGGGAAAAACACAGGAGGGAGTGAGAAAAAGGTCACACTCACTCAGGAGTTAAAATTAAAAAGTCCCAAGTCCAGCAAAAGAGCTGGGGGGTCTCTAAGGTGGAAGGGAATTAGCACAGAACCTCCACAGGTCAGGACAGGGTTCAAAACAAGCTAAACGAAAGGCTATCCCCTAGAAATCTATGGCGGGAAACGTGCAAAAAGAAACTCTTTCCTAACAGGCACTAACATAACTTACAAAGGGCTGATCATCCTTTCTGATGTCCCTTGTCCGAGAGACATAACTGAGAACCCTCTTGGGATCCCAGCGGTGAAAAGGCTTCTTGTTTTAAAAGGGTGCGGCGGGCAGTAAAAACAGGTAGATGGATCATCTGTGAAGAGATGAAAGCATGACATGACCTTCGGAAGGAAAGTCAGTCTCAACCTCAAGGTAACCTCCTTGGAGAAGAGAAGATAGGGAGGTTTAACATATAGAACACAGAGCAAGATAGAAAACAGGGAAATCACCTTCAAGGAGAATGAATGCAGAGGGTCAAACGAAGCTCCCAAAGGAATGTAAGATTCAAATCTCTAGAAGAAGCAATCAACTGGCTTGGGGGAAACTGGTAAGATATTCCCAACAAACACTACGTAACGGTGGGTATATTGAAGAACGAGGCCTGCTTGGGAATCCTATAAAAGACTGAAATAGTGGGCAAATACCCCTTCACAGTGCAACATGAAACACCTGCTGGGTCAAAAAGAGCAGAACATCCAGCACAGATGATAGTGGATCCAAACATACGCCATCTGCATGTATAGTTGAACTTAGTGGAGGGCGTCCTGGCTGGCAGAAAGGAGAACATCCAGGACATCATCAGGCTGGTCCCACTCCTTGTATCTCAGCAGTGAAGCACGAAGATAGAGGTTTCTAAGATGCAGGTGGAGGACCTAACCTCCCAAAAGGGAGAGCAAATCCACAATTGCTGAGATGCAACAAGGGGGGCAGATGGATATGTCCAGAAGCTCTGGGCACCACATCCTCCATGCGGTCAGGATAATTATGGATTTAAACTTCTTCTACAGGGAACACAGAGGAGAGATAAGTGCCACTCAACAATGAATGCATCACTTAAGGCTCCCCAATGAGGACGTTTCCTGGAACAGGACCATTTGGCTTTCTTTTCACACTGGAGGAAAATCGGTCTACCTGAGGTGCTTCCAATGGGCAGATTGAGTCCGTCCAAAACTTAATTTACAACATGGAGGCCCTACCCATCCCTTACCAAAAAGTAGTTGAGTGACTTTCAGAGAAGGCGGGAGATTCAATGATACTTTGGTGCCCAAGAAAGGCCAGTTTGGTTGTGGTTGGGGTAGTCCCATATATGGATGGTGCCTCTGACAGGTTGCTAGAGCTGTCCAGGGGCCAATTCCCTGACAGGCTAATGCATCGGAAAGGCTTCAAGGGCTCAAGCAGAAACAATAATACCCCTTGTTCACAACCTCTTACAGCTGTGATGAGAGTCATAATATTGAAATCCTTGTCCTTTTGAACATCTACTAGAAATGCTTTGGCCTAGATTTTCAGGGGGTCACAATGGTAATCAAGAGCATTGTCAAAGACCAGGTTGTTGGAAAGAAAACATTGCACTGACATTCTTCACATAAGACGATTGATTTTCTTTTCTTTTTCAAACAAAATGATTTTTTTACTACCAAACATATAAGAATCATATCTAAAGTACATGAAGTAAAATCCTAAGCAAATCAGGTGCAGCAAATCAATTGGCTGCAAGTTGGACAACCCAAGTGCCATCTGTAGATTACTCCCTCACCACAGTGCATTTAACCCCATAGCTGTGAAAGCTAGAAACCACACACACAAGATTGTTTTTCTTAAATGGAAAATATAAAACTAAAGTTCCCCTTAAGTATTTCTTGAATATTTCTTCCACTAGAAATAACAAAATTAATCATTACTAATATTTCCCCTTGTCTGACAGCCCAATAAAGTTATTTAACTACAGGGAAACCACCAGGGGAACTCAACAGATTGCTTCTATTTCATTTGACAAACGCCAGCAGTTATCTCAGGTTATTCTAAGACTAGACTCCGATCTCTGGCATGCAAAAAATAATTTCAGTGGAATTCCTAACGCAGGGAGAAAAACAAATCAAATTATTTTTGTTGTGCCTTTAAAACAGTGATTTTGTGACTGCTTTCCTGGTAAAAAATGAAACGAAAGACTGAAAAAAGCCTATATGACAAATATGACTTTACCACAAGACAACCATAAGTAGTAACCTTTTTCGGTGTATGTATAGTTGAGGCAAATCTTACCTTATGTATACAAGAAGTTTGTTTCCCATGACAACATGCTCATCTGAAAACAGAAAAAGTCATTACTTTTCTATGACTTTTAATAGAAATGGAGCATTATCAATTTAATTATCAATCACAAATAAAGGAAATGTTTCATTTAAATTTGAAATTCAGCAGAAGTATAAAACACTGGATCTGTAAACTGTGATGCTTTTTCATGCATTATAAATATTTATGCACAAAGTAACAGAATTATAATTTATTTGCAAAATAAATGATTTAGGAAAATATAAAAGTGAAATTGCATATAGAAAACATGTGTCACTTTTACAGAGTGTGAGGAATAAGGGCTGGAGGCGAAGGAAAGTGACAAGTTGTGTCTCCAGAAATATGGCTGGTGCTTACTGAGAGAAGACTACAGTTCCCAGCATTCTGTGGGAGTCTGTAGTCCAGATACGGGCGCATGATCATGTGCGCTCGGTCAGCTGCATGGAATTGGGCAGCATAAAAGAGCCCCGGACTGGGATCAGGTGTGGCTTATTGTCTATAGGTGCGGTTGGTGCTAGGAATCGTGCGGCTTTGCGCGGCAGGAACTAATGGACGGCGAAGCGCTGTCGGAGGAAAGGACAAGTTGACTGGGAACTTTCAGATGCTTGCGTTCCCCGGAGTGGCAAGCGGCCCGGCTGCTGATATCGGCATGCTACTTTCAGTCCGAGAAGTCCCGCGGGGCTCTCGGAGTTCAGATAAGTGATCTTTACATTGCGGGGAAGGCCTACGGTCATTCCATATGTATCCTGGAGGGAGTAGGATGTCTGTAATAATCGTACTACGACACAAGTCTGGGTCTCACGAGATATGAGGAAACAACAGACCTGTTATGTAGGCAGTAATGCTATACTGAGTGCTGTTAACTCGTGGCTGGCAATATTACTATAATGAGTGCTACTAACTCGTGTTACGAGAACGGCCTGGTTGGGTGACTATGGGAACCAGCTGGCGTCTCCTTTTTTCATGAATGAGATTACAGGAAAAGGGAAGCTTATGTGTTTTATGTTGCTTACAAGCCTGCCCAAGGGGCCATGTGTATTGTGTTTCATATATGGGAGACTCCCCATTGTCATGTATTCATTCAGCTTGCTATGATGTGTGTTGGTTATGCTACATTGTACTGTTTCATGTGCACACGTATTAAGGTGTGTTCATGTATAGTCTAGTTCTGCTCAAGTAGGAGACAGTAGGCAGGAATTAGATAGGAAGGGTTTTTACCTGGTGCTTCCCCTCTCCCACTCCAACCTAGGAGATTCCCTTACCCTCTTCCCGGTGTTCCTAACTTCCCCCACCCCATCCACAACCTCTCCCTAACTCCTCTTCCCCCCATTGGCTGCCATGTGGTGTCCTGTGTACTAAGTCAGGCACCTGTGCCAACCACGGTGGGAGGGTCGAATACATTCGACTTCTGTGGTTTGGGGGAGAATGTCGATTTCTCTCCTCCATTAGTGTATGTTTTGACATAATAAACCACCCCCATATTGGGATACATACAACCACCCAAGCCAAATGGAGTCGACTCCTCCGCTTTTGTCCGATGTGCTAAAGGCCCTACAAGACATTCAGGTAGAGTTAACACATGCCCGCAAGAGTCGGATCAATTGAAAGCACAAGTACAGAGTTTGGTAGCTCAGCAAACACCTCTGGAGGGGCCCAGTGGGTCAACTTCAAGGGCAAGAGAAGCGTCTACAAATCAAAATGCGACCGTAATTGTGCAACCTCCCAGCAGTGTACCTTTGGCAGCCCCTGAGCGTTTTTCAGGGGATCCTCGCAAGTATATGATGTTCCTTACCCAATGTAGTCTGCATTTTCTATGTAAACCAATAGCCTTTGAAACCATACAGGCCAGAACTGCTTTTGTGATGTGATATATTTAACAGGAGATGCAGCGGCTTCGGCAATGCCACTGGTTCAAAAGGACGAACCTCTGTTATATAATTGGGATGGTTTTTTGGCAGAATTTGGTAGGTTGTTTTATCATCGGGAGGTGTCTTTGGCACAAGACAAGGAATTGTTGGGTTTGAAACAAGGTAGCAGGGATCCGGTGACTTATGTAACCCAATTTAATAGGTTGGCGATTGAGACAGAATGGCCAGTAGCTAAGCAAACTGTATTATTTTATCAAGGTTTGAGAGAAGAACTTAAGGATGCCATTGCTCAACTAGAACCGCAACCTGGGACATGCACGGCCATGATAGACTTAGCATTAAGATTGGATCACAGAATGAACGAACGCAAGAGGGGTTGCGATATTTTATTGACATTTTTGTTATCGTCTATATTGATATTTTGATATATTCAGATTCTCCAGAACAGCATGTAAAACATGTATGGGCAGTGTTGTACCGTTTACAAGAATCCAATTATGTGTAAAATTGGAAAAATGTGCATTCCATGTAAAACAGGTGGAGTTTTTAGGGTTTATCCTGACTCCCACAGGGGTGGTAATGGATCCCAAGAAGGTGCAGGCAGTAACAGACTGGCCGTCTCCACAATGCATCAAAGACATCCAATCCTTTTTAGGATTCCCCAATTTCTATCGGCGCTTTATCAGTAATTATTCTAAAATAGTCACGCCAATCACACAATTGTTTAAGAAGGCTGTGAATTTTGTGTGGAGTTCAGAGGCATAGAGGGCGTTTAAAGAATTGAAAGTGGCCTTCACTACGGCCCCGTGTTAAGACATCCAAACACAGAAAAAGCTTTTCAGGTGGAAACTGATGCCAGTAATGTTGCCATAGGAGCCATATTATCACAGAAGGATGAGGAAGGGGTATGGCATCCAGTGGCTTTTTTCTCAAGGAAATTAACGGGGTGTGAGCAGAATTATTCAGTAACTGACAAGGAATTGTTGGCCAATCGGTCAGCATTCTTAGAATGGAGACATTATTTACTGGGGGCTAGGCATCAGGTGGTGGTGGTGGTAACTGATCATAAAAACTTACAATACTTCAAGACTGCTCAGACCTTGAGTCAAAGACAGCTGCGATGGTCCCAATATTTTAATGAATTTGATTTTGTGGTGACATTCAGACCCGGGAGTAGGAATGGAAAGGCAGATGCATTATCCCGTCAACAAAATATAGACAATACAGTAGGAGAAGTAAAGCCCATAATCCCCCCGGAAAAAGTTGTTGGGGCAGTTACTAAACAATTAACTGATCAAATAAAGAAAGTATTTCCCTCACGGCAATTGCAACACTGGAGAGATAGTCATCCGGCACGTACTGTGCGGGAACGGTTGCCTTACCACCAAGGTTATTTGTACCTGCCCACACGCAGATTGCAGGAGAAGGCTTTATTTTGGTGCCATAATTCTCCACTGGAAGCACATGCAGGTCAGAGAAAGATGCAAAGTATGTTGGAGAAATATTTTTGGTGGCCTACATTGAGACAGGATGTAGAGAAGTATGTGTTACAATGTGAAAATTGTGTACGTAATAAGGCAGACCATGTTAAAAAGAGAGGTTAATTACAGCCATTGCCGACACCAGAACGAGTATGGACTCGTATTTCAATGGATTTTATTACTGATTTGCCTCCTGATAACCAGTTTGACACCATTTGGGTGGTAGTGGATTTTCTGTCGAAACAAGCTCATTTTGTTCCATGCGTTGGTATTCCTGGGGCAGGCAAGTTAGCAGAATTGTTTTTACAACATGTTGTTAGACTGCATGGTTTACCAAAGTGTATTGTTTCAGATAGAGGGTCACAATTTACATCCAGATTTTGGTGTGCTTTCTGTCGGATGCTGGGAATCAACAGTGCTTTGTCCACTAGTTATCACCCCCAGACCGATGGACAAACTGAAAGGGTGAATCAGACTTTGGAACAATATTTGAGAGGTTACTTGGGAGATGGCAGGGACTCATGGGTGCAGGCACTGTGGCTGGCGGAATTTACCTACAATAATGCCTTTCACAGTTCATTGGGGATGGCACCTAATAAATGTTTGTACGGATATGAATAAAACATGATACCTGAGCAACTACCGGAGATTGAAACAATGCCAGTACCACAAGACCGTAAACAGTTGCTTCTTGAAGTCAGGCAGAGGGCACGCACAAATTTGGAAAAAGCCAAGAAAGCATATAAGAAACAAGCAGATAAGCACAGACAAAAGGCCCCCGTTTCAAAATGGGGGTGGATCAGGTTTGGTTATCCACCAGAAACCTATCATTGGTGGGATCCTGTAAATGTATGCCCAGATTTATTGGTCCCTATGATGTTATTAAGTGTGTATCAGATAATGCAGTGAAGTTGAGGTTGCCAAAGACTTTGCCGGTACATCTGGTATTAAATGTATCTCTGCTTAAACCTGCAGCTCCTGGAATGAAGACTAAACGACCTCCCACCTATAATTAAAGAAGGACACATGGAGTATGAGGTGAAACGCATTTTGGATGCTAAGAAGAAAAAACAACAGTTATGGTATTTGATTCAGTGGGTAGGCTATGGACCAGAGGATTGCTCATGGGAGCCGGCGGAAGCAGTGCATGCCCCCCGGTTAGTGAAACTTTTTCATCTGAGACATCCGCAAAAACCTGGTCCTGGGAAGAGGCCTGGGAGAGGAGGTAATGTGAGGAATAAGGGCTGGAGGCGCAGGAAAGTGACAAGTCTCCCGAAATATGGCTGGTGCTTACTGAGAGAAGACTACAGTTCCCAGCAGTCTGTGGGAGTCTGTAGTCCAGCTGCATGGAATTGGGCAGCATAAAAGAGCCCCGGACTGGGATCAGTTGTGGCTTATTGTCTATGGGTGCGGTTGGTGCTAGGAGTCGTACAGCTTTGCGCGGCAGGAACTAATGGACGGCGAAGCGCTGTCAGAGGAAAGGACAAGTTGACTGGGAACTTTCAGACGCTTGCGTTCCCCTCGACCAGGCCGTCAACCATCAATCAGTCTTGCTCGGTGTCTGGTCGTTGGCTCCTGACACAACGTCAGGTGTCTTATAAATAGCACATCACTACGCTCCAACCTCATTTCCCCCTTCTCCCCCACACCAAGCACCACACACTGCATAGGAAAACAGAGAGAACAAACAGACTAATGAGCCCTTAAAAAGAAAGTAAGCATAAACCTCCAAAGGAGGAATAATTGAACAAACACTACAAGTAGCATTAGAACAATCTTTGTTCTAAAAAACTGTGGCAGAAAGATAGAAAACAGACACAGAGGACCATCACCAAGTCAGCGTGAAAGAGAAGATGCGCAACAACCACCGACTTTCTGAGCAAGGATGGATGGTAGGGGAGATGAGGAATGTGCAGGAGAAGAATCCATAAAAATAACATTACAGTAAGTCATTTCTCCTTCAATGGATTGTCTTTCGCTTGCATATTCCTCATCTGATAGACTCACAAACCAGTACAGAGTGCAGAAGGCTGGATGAAAGCCCTCAGACAAGGAAGCTCTGGAACACCTTTCAGCGGAATCAAGCGTCAGAACCACGTGCCACATCGAAGCAATAATGCTTACTGAACGTGTGGAGCGACGAGGTCGTCGCTGCTCAACATATCTCTTTCACCAGCACACACCTTTGCAAGACAGATGATGGTGCCACGCCACTGGTAGAATGTGTCCTGATGCCTAGTGGCAGATCTTTTCCCGCTCTCTGATAACACTCTGCAAGGAAGAGAATTATCCAGCAAGGAATTGCTTGGACACAGCCAGACCCTTCGTGGACAGTGAGAAAGCTGCATAGAGTTGGTCATAACACCTAAATTATGCTGTCCTAGCTACGTAGCAGTTGAGCGCCTTCTTTGGATCCAGCCTGTGTAGCCTCCTCATTGTTAGAGGGATGTGGAGGACGACAGACCACTGGCAAGTCAATGCTCTGGGGCACATGGAAATCTGAAAGGCGGGCAGAAAGTTATACCAAGAAGTTTTGCAGCACTGCACTGCCAAAACGCGCATCAGAAGTGCGAGCCACATCCAGGCTGTAATGTTTTGCAAAGGTATTCAGGGGTGACCATGTCACAGCGTGACAAAATCTCCTGCGCATGTACTCCCCTCTGCAATGCTGTGGATGCTGACACTCCCCATTGTGAAATGGGCCCCGACGCTAGCTGGTAATGCCTTCCCTGCTGCAACTCCTGGACCACTGGTTTGCCCGATGAAGCCCTGCTGCTGTGCTGAAACTCCAAATTCGTATCAATAGAGAAGCCCCTACAAAGACAACTTCTCCCTTTGAGTTGGTGGGACCAATCAACTCCAAAGTAAGCCACCTGGACATCCTCTCGGAGCTAGTTGCATTTCCACAGAGTGCTGCTGGAAACCGGAACGCCAGGGAGAGGAATAACAGATTGTGTGCGTTGCTTTTAAGCTGGCCAAGAACTCCAGGAAGATCCTCCGGACTCCCAGGAAGCAGGACTGACCGAGCCCGAGCCACCTCAACAAAGTGCTGGACCCCAGATGCAAGGAAAGTCCATCTTGACAGCCAGAAACCCGCGGTGTTGCTATTTACGGTAGTCGCGAGGAGCTGAAACACCAAAGTGCCACTTGTTTGACGATTGCCGGTTGCAGTCGGTGACCGTCCCATTGCAGTGCAGGAGTCCCCAGAAGTCCCCAGAAGTCCTTCCTCTTGTCCCCACTACCGAGGCACAGGAACACCAGGATCTGCACAGCTGCACAGGAAATGAAGTCATCTGCTGCCCTTTTTCTTCAACCTAAAGGTACTGTACAGTCTAGGAAAACTTACCTCTTGGTGCGTAGCTGCACTTGTTCTCTGTTGGTGAGCCTTGTTGTGGTTGCTCTATAGAGTTGCTGATAGCTTCTTTACCTCACAAGCCTAAACAGCCTGTGGCCCTACCTTGAATTCTTCATTGTACAAAGACTTTTAAAAACATTGTGCAAGACCTTTAACCTACCTCTGAGAAGTTTTTCAGTTTCACCTAGACTTTGGCTCAATTGACTTTGGCTTAGTCTGGCTCCCTGAATGACTCTTCTTCCCTCTGTGAATGTGTTTGGTTTTCTTTCCAGGAAAGGATTAACTACTTTTACATGGTGGGTGGGGGTGGGAGGGGGGGGGGGGTGGATGGGGGGGTTTACAAAAGTACTTACCTGCTTTGAGAAATATTTGTGAGATCTCTTGTTGTGTCATAATAACCTTTCCCTTTGACAAACTCTTAAACCTGATTCTAAATGCAACAGTGATATATTAATGTCCCCAGCTCCCTAATTATTGAAGTCACCTGAGGGTGTAGGTAGTGTCTGTGGGCCATCTCGAAAGGGTACTTACTGATTTATAAATATTAAGAGTGTGTATTTTATTGAAGTATATTTGAGTGTTACTGTTATATTGCTCCCTTCTGAAGGTGGCTTATTCTTACTGATGATAAATATTAATTGTTTATTCAAGAAACCTTGTGTGTAAGAGTTTATTTGAATACTTGCACTGTGAATCTGTGTAACTCCCCTACAGCTCACATTGGCCCCTCTTGAGATAAGCCTGGCTGCTCAACACTCTAGTACAAGCTTATACCAAAGGTTGGGTTACTATTGCCAGGAGGTCAGGGTTGTTGTAGTGCACCCAAAGGGTACTGCATACACTGTTGCCTAACAAAGGTGGCAGGCGGTGAGGATCTATTGTAGAGTTGTTACACTAAGAATTTACTTTGCTTTCGTTCAACTAAAAACCTTCACAAGGCTAAACTCCACTAGAAAAGCAATTGTAACATGCCAGATATGGATAACGTCAGGCAGGAAGCCCTTATCATTTTAGCAGTAGAGCAACTGAAAGAAATGTGTAAAATCAGGAGTCTCCCTGTAAAAGGAAAGAAAAATGAACTAATTGCAAGATTGTTGAATAATCAAAGTGTGGGTAGTAAGCCCGGCACACCTACTAACCCAGGAAATGTGGAAAATGATAATGAGGGTGATAATTAGAGTCAGAGGAGTCTCGGGATAAGAGCCCAGCTTTACCTAAACAGGCCCATTTTGCCTCAACCTCTATCCACAGGAACCCCCGGTCCCCACAATGTCGATCACCGAGTCCAGAATGTGTGTCTCTTGAAAAATTGAGACTCGAGTTAGAATTCAAAAAGTTACAAATCCAAGCTGAAACCAATCATCAGGACATCAAACTAAGGCAAATGGAAATACAACATGCTCTTGAAATGAAGAAATTGTCTCTTGAAAATGTTTCTATCCCAGAGTCTTCTAGGTCTTTTAGTCCAAAGAGACCTTGCATGCCTAAAGAAGCAGTGAGTATGTATAATGTGAAACTTGATATTTTGGATTGGTTGGGTACTTTTGAATATAACTATGGGATTCAGGGTTTTACAGGGAATCACTTGATTCCTTGGCTTTTGTCTAGGCTCCCCCTGGTTGCAACTGATGCTGTAATGGAGGTGGGAGAACTTGAAAGACTGGAAACTGTGAAGCTAGCTTTGATAGCTAGATTTGGGAAAACTCCTTCCCAGTACCTTAAGAGGTTTAGGATCCTGTCACAAAGTTGGTGGTGGGACAAACAACAACACAGATTTGCATTGCAGAAAAAACGTGGTTTTTTATTAAACTTTGAACTTCAAAATAAGAGAAAATGTCAAGAGAAGCTTTTCATTGCTGCTTTGTTCATCTTTTCTCAGTCTCTCTTTTGAACAACATATGCTGGTAAAAACTAGGGTATCCTTGTTATTTCTTTTTATTAAGTTCTATGGATACAACATGAGTAGTTTGTATATTTCTTATAACATCCTTTCCTGTTATTGTTTCATAGGCTTGTCTCTCCTTTTCTTTGTTATAACTTGGTAATGTCTCTCAGTCTAAAAGTAATTTGTTCTTCACGTTTCTAACAGGGTGGATTAATAGGCATTGCCTGTAAAATCATATTCCTCTTAATGGTTAACGACTAACCACTTCATCATCTCCGAAGGAAAACAGGCACTTCTGTTGTCTTCCTCCTTTTCTTTGCACAGCGGCATACACTTCTTTCTGAAGAGCTCTCTCCAGCTCTTCTTCCCGTTCAGGTTTGTATTACAGCCGCCCACTTGGATCTCTTCAGGAGCGCGGCTTCACCTCCGCTCTCTTCTCTCAGGAAACAGCTGACTGACGCGGCCAGCCTACATCAGCTGTCTGACACAGCTCTTCCAGGGAAGGCTGTCCGGCCCTCTCACCGCGGCAACGTGATTGGATGGTGCCGGTATTCATAGCGGCTTCTATTTACGTTGCTCACCGTCAAACACTGTTGCCTTCAGAACTATGCTTTCTTTGCAGCGGAGGCTGGAAACATGACGCAAACATCACTCGTTCGTTTTGTTTCTTCAACTCAGCCAATGGGCTAACTTCTATTTATAATCTGTAAACCTCACAACTGTTTACAAGCTTAGATTTAAACGTATCACGCTAATATGCCCATTCATAACAGGGATCTTCCTCTTGGCCAGCTGGACCCTGTCAACAATAGAAAAATGACAAGTAACATTTTGAGAAAAGTACCTTCAAGGGTATACAGTTTCTATTAGTTGGGAGAACTGTCCATCAAACTCAGTAAGGACCACCCCCATACATTCATCCTATTGCTCTCTGCTTGCTGTGATGCCTGGCGAAACTGGACACATGGCTTTGCCCCCCATGATCCCCTATCTTGTCTTCTACCTTTTCACAGACCCCCTCTCCTGAGCCCTTACATTCGGGAAGGGCATGCATGCGGGATAAAAAGCCTGCTTGAGCCATCATACCCCCAGGGTGATGTACAGTCTCGAAGGAATATGGTTGTAGCGATAAAAACCATCTCAGAATTCTGGGATTGGTATCTTTGTTCCGGGACAGCCAAACCAAAGGTGCATGATCAGTTGCTAGAGTAAACTGTCTTCCCAGAAGGTAGTACCTGAGAGCTTCAATCGCTCATTTCACAGGCAGGCATTCTTTTTCAATTGTCGCGTAACCCATTTCATAAGGAAGAAGTTTGCGACTGATAAATAAAATGGGCCTCTCTGTTTCACCTTGACTTTGGTACAAAACAGCCCCAACTCCGGTACCAGAAGCATCAGTGTGCAAGAAAAAAGGCACGTCAAAGTTAGGACATTGTAACACGGCTTGATCAGAAAGAGCACTCTTGAGTGCATTGAAGGCTTTCTCTGTCGTCTCATTTCGTCACTCTCTTTTAGAGGGTGAAGATGACTTTAGGAGATCTGTTAAAGGGGCTGCGATGGTTGAAAAATTTGGAATAAACCAACGATAATATCCTACAAATCCAAGGAAGGCCCGGACCCGTCTTGTGGTCGCTGGAAATTGTAAGCATTGTATCGCCTCCATCTTCTCTTTTAGAGGTCTAATAGACCCTTGTCCCACAAAATACCAAAGGTATTTTGTGTGAAAGTTTGCCAAGTGTGTCTTCTTCGGATTTATGTGTAATCCCGCATTCTTTAAGGATTGTAACATACCCTCCCGGTGTTTCAGATGATCTGGCCAGTTTTGGCTGTATATAATAATGTCATCCAGATAAGCCCCAACATACTGTTCGTGACCTTTGATCAGAAAATTCATCAGTCTTTGAAAGGTTGTGGGAGCCCCAGAAAGGCCAAATGGCAGTACTGTGAACTGATATAATCCCGTGGGGGATGCAAAAGCGGTCTTCTCCTTGTCAGGCGGATACAACGGTATTTGCCAATAACTTTTAGTTAGGTCAATAGTAGTCATAAATTCTGCCTTTCCTAATTTGTCCAAGAGATATTCACTTCGTGGCATGGGGTAGGCATCGAATTTGGATACTTCATTGAGCTTCCGGAAATCCATACAAAACCGTGAACTTCCATCAGGTTTAGGTACTAGGACCAAAGGATAACACCAGTGACTATGAGATGGTTATATCACCCCCAAGCGAAGCTTCTTTTGGACTTCTTGATTGACGGCTTGGATCCTAGCTTCAGGGATTCGATAAGGACGTATCCTAACCGTGGTACCTGGAGTTGTATAGATATGGTGGTAGGTTAGAGTGGTCGTTCCAGGTATCGATGAATACTTCTGCGTACTTGTCAACCAATTTTGAAAGTTCTAACTTTTGAATTGTACTCAACTCTTGATTAATGTTCAAGGCTTCTTTTCCTGCGTCTTTCCCTGGTGGTGTGAGATATTCAGTCGATACCTCTTCCACATTTATCATCGCAACCGTAGGTGTGGGGTCTAGCTATTTATTTTTTTTAACAAGTTAACATGGTAAGTTTGCAGAGGTAGCCCTCTATCCGGCTGTTCCTATAAATTACTGGCCCCAGTACTACTTCCACTGTATAAGGTCCCCTCCACGTTGCCACCATTTTGTTCTCACTGGTAGGCAGAAGGACTAGCACCTGCTCTCCAACCTGAAAACTCTGCATCCGGGTGTGTTGATTGTAGCACTGCTCCTGTCTCCCTTGGGCTTGTAAAAGATGACTCTGGGTGACGGCTTGGAGTTTTTCTACTCTTTCTTTTAACTGGGAAGCATATTTAGTGAGAGTAAATTCTTGGTTCGGCTGTTCCTCCCATCCCTCTTTTAGGATATCTAACAAGGTTCTAACTGGTCTGCCGAATAGAAGTTCAAATGGCGCAAACTCAGTCGATGATTGTGGGGTGTTTCGTAGCGTCATCAAAATCCAAGGAAGCAGCCTATCCCAGCTCCTTTTTCCCGGTACGAGGGTTTTCCTCAGCATCTGCTTGATGGTCTGGTTGTACCTCTCGACCAACCCGTCCGTCTGGGGATGATAGACAGCAGTTTTAATTTGCTCGATATGGAGGGTCTTGCATACCTGTTTTAAAATTGAAAACATAAAATGGGTACCGCGATCAGTTATAATTTCTTTAGGAATACCCACACGGGCAATAAATGGGACCAACGCGTCACAAATTTGCTGAGCGTTGGTGGAGCGTAGTGGGAAAGCTTCGGGGTATCTCGTTGCATAGTCCACAATGACTAACAAATATTTATGTCCTCGACTGATGGGGTCTAGTGGACCCACTATGTCCATTCCAATATGATGAAATGGCACCAGAATCAAAGGCATGGTTTGTAAGGGGACCCTTGCTACATTAGCTTTATTCTTCTTCTGGCATTCACCACATTGTTGACAAAATCAAAGCACTTGACCATACATCCCAGGCCAAAAGAATCTTGCTAGTATCTTTTGAGTCGTTTTCTCCACTCCCAAGTGTCCTTCTCCTATTTGCAAATGAGCCACTTCCATTACCGGCCTGTAGTATTTACTGGGAACTAAAAGTTGACAGATTAACTCCTCTCCCTGGCTTCGTGCAATTCTGTAATACAATCCCTGGTCCTTGATGAAATAGGGCATCTTTCCATTATGCTTCTCAACAGCAGCGGCTCGTGCATGTTTTAAGACAAGATCCAGTTCCTGCGCCATTCGGAAGCTATCTCCCTGTTCATCCAACTTCCAGTTGATGATGACGGGATACATATTTTTCTCGAGCCACATCCTCTTCTCTTTCTTCCGATCTGCCCGGTTATTCTTCATCATGAGAACCGGAGTATCGATCTCTTGGTCATGGAATGGGGCACTCTCCAACCAATTCTTTTCTATATTTTGTATAAGACTATGAAGATCAGGCAAATCAGACCCGACAAGTAGGGGTTCCGGTAACGCAGGCATCACGGTCGCTTTCCCATTCATTTTCTCCCCGGCCACCTTTATCTTTATTTCTTTGGTTGGATATCTTTTTACATCCCCATGTGCACAGCGAATATAGATGCTTTCATTCGTCTCTGGCACACCACCTACATGTTCGCAGTGGACGGCTGTTTGCATGCTCCCGGATCATCGCCCTTGTTGGTCGACCCTCCACCTCTGCCTCACACATATAGAGAAACGGAGACTTCACGGGTTGTGGAGCATCAGGTTGTTATCCATCTTTAACTACCTCAAGGATCCCCACATCCATAGGTTCTGTTTTGTTCCGCTTGGGGCAAAGTCGTGCCAAATGACCCCACACTCCACATTCAAAGCACTGAGGTCCTCTGGCACTCAGACTGGGTTGCCTGGCTATGGATGTCGCTGAGGAACCTTCACTGTTAGATCGAAACCTTGTACTTTCCCATTCCGATCTACGAATCGTCGAGTTCGGCCACCGCTGGCCATTGGTGGGCCAACTTATAGAGCTCAGAGGCCCTCTTCCAACCTTGGGGAAGCAGTATAAGTCAAGAATCTTCCTTGGCCTGCCTTTTGATACACTGAAGCGATGTTGACGGCTTCCACCAGGCTAGGACGATGGTGGTGTCTGACCCATTGCTGTATAGGTGGTGAAAGTGCTTCCACAAACTGTTCCAACACAATCTTTTCTGCCATCTCTTGAGTAGAAGTTGTGGCCGTCTGCAGCCACTTATCACCCAGCTCTTTTACATGGTAGAACAGTTGGCGAGGAGTTTCTTCTGTTTGTAACTTGGTTTCCCTAAATTTGATCCTGTAGGCCTCTTCATCGTGTCCGAGTGTAACGCTCACCTGGCTCCCACGGAGGCGCTGATCTAGTCTGGGTTGCTGTGGCCTCTTCAAGCGTGATGCGCAGAACTCGGACCACCGATTGAACAGGACCCCCAAATCTTGCTTGTCTGGCCTGTAGGAATATCCTTCTGCAGATGAGAAAGGGGATTAACTGTCTGCAGAATAGTGTGCTTGCTCCCCCCTTTCCCCCTTCGTTCTTCTCTGACTTCCTCCAAAACCCCCGGTTTAAGCTCACCTTATGGTTTGGAAGGATGAACTCTCCATCCTGCTTCTGGTGCAGGGGCGCGCGTTCGTCCAATTACTTCACTGGTTTTCAGAATGGCGCTGGCAAAATCCACTTGACTTTTCTGAGCGATACGCCGTAAGTATGAAGATTCAAAGTGTGAGCCTCTTTTTATGTTGTCTTCCTAACCTGTGATCTGTCCTTTATTTCAGGTGCAGAACGAAGGCGATGCGTTGAGGGGTTAAAATGCCGATGGTAAAATCAGGTGAGTTAGTGATGAGGGCGACCCCTTCTAAATGTCTTTATAATTCCCCAGTAATGTCTTTTGTCCTTTCCCCATAGGGGCCGGGGTGCGGTACCTGCCAACGAAGCGGCGCCGACCCGAAATGTGAAATGGTTCACCAAGAAAAGCCGGTAAGTATTATGGCTGAAAATTCGGCTTTCCTCCTGTGTTCCCTCTGCTCACCTTTTGTCTCTTCTTCTCTCCCCTAGGTGCAGAGATGTGGCGACCGGTGCTGACAGCCGCGATGGAGCCGGGAGATGTCTCGAGGACAGGTGAGTGAAGCGCAGCGCTGCAGCGAGCAACGCAATGCTTTTAAATGGAAGTCTTTCTTCAGGAATGCTGGCGTGAAGATTCCGGATGCAGGTAAGAAGTTTGAATAAGTTCTTGGTTTTCACCTTTCTCTTCTCTTCTTTCCTTACAGGTGTTCCAGGTTCGAGGCGGGCGTGGCTGGAGTCCAGGTGCAGGAGCAGACACGGTGAGCGTTCAGCTGCTGGGATGCAGAACAACGCGAAGCACGTGTGGCTGTCCGGGCGTGGCTTAAATAGCCTTGGAAGAAGTCCTAGGTAAGTATTCTTCCACAGCCCCACTCAAGTAACAAAATAGTCCCTTCAGTAAAATAGTCCCTCCTAAGCCTCATTTGGCTTGGGTCTTCATGCAGCATGGTCTGCATTAGGTGAGTATGCAGCATGGTCTGCATCAGATAAGTGCACCAAACACTTTCCTTTATGAGCCTGGCGCCTATGGCGCCAGGACTGATGTCCAACATGAGCCTGGCGCCAAAGGCGCCAGGACAGAGTCCAAAGAGCCCCTAGAAGGGGCCGCTGGGCTTTTACCCGGGGGCATGATGCCTGCTCCCGGGGGTGCTGGGCCTGGCCTGGTGCTCCGGGGGTAGGCATCATGACACCGAGTCTCTCGAGCACGACTTGCTTCATATCTACATAATTGATATCTCCCATGGGATTCGCCGCTTGATAGGCACTCTGCATCTCCCCTGTCATCAGGGGAGCAATGTAGTGACACCACCTGTCTGCGGGTCACTGGGCATTTCTAGCCACCCGCTCGAAATTTACAAAGAAGTGGGCCGGGTCTTCACCAGACATGAACTTCTGTAAGATGGAAGCCGGCACCTGTGCATGCCTCCTCAGATTTGTGGCGTCGATTTACTGGGCCTGCTGAACTTGTAAGGCCTGTTGGAAAGCCTGGCAGTAGGCCTGAGCCTGCTGGTTTTGAAGTCTTTCACTTAGGGTTTTTATTAGTTCCTCCATGGTGTTCAGGTTATCCCACCGCTGCCACCAAATGTCACAACGTTGGTGGTGGGACAAACGACAACACAGATTTGAATAGCAGAAAAAACGTGTTTTTTTATTAAACTTTGAACTTCAAAATAAGAGAACATGTCAAGAGAAGCTTTTCCTTGCTGCTTTGTTTATCTTTTCTCAGTCTCTCTTTTGAACAACATATGCTGGTAAAAACTAGGGTATCCTTCTTGTTATTTCTTTTTATTAAGTTCTATGGATACAACATGAGTAGTTTGTGTATTTCTTATAACATCCTTTCCTGTTATTATTTCATAGGCTTGTCTCCCCTTTTCTTTGTTATAACTTGGTAATGTCTCTCAGTCTAAAAGTAATTTGTTCTTCACGTTTCTTACACGGTGGATTAATAGGCGTTGCCTGTAAAATTATATTCCTCTTAAGGGTTAACGACTAACCTCTTCATCATCTCTGACGGAAAACAGGACTTCTGCTGTCTTCCTCCTTTTTTTTCGCACGGCGGCATACACTTCTGTCTGAAGAACTCTCTCTGACTCTTCTTCCTGTTCAGGTTCGTATTACAGCCGCCCGCTTCGATCTCTGCAGGAGCGCGGCTTCACTTCCGCTCTCTTCTCTCAGGAAACAGCTGACTGACGCGCCCCGCCTTCATCAGGTGTCTTACGCAGCTCGCCTCGATCAGATGTCTGGCACGGCTCTTCCAGCAAAGGTTGTCTGGCCCTCTCACCGCAGCAACGTGATTGGATGGTGCCTCCTTCAGGTCGGTGGGGGTTTTCGGAGTGGCTTATATTTACGTTACTCACCGTCAAAAACTGTTGCCTTCAGAACTCTGCTTTCTTCGCAGCGGAGGCTGCAAACAGGACGCAACCTTCACTCGTTCATTTTCTTACTTCAACTCAACCAACAGGCTACTTCTATTTATAAACTGTGAACCTCACAACTGCTTACAATCTTAGATTTTAACGTATCACGCTAATATGCCCATACGTAACAGGGCTCTTCCTCTTGGCCAGCTGGACCCTGTCAACAACAGAAAAACGACCAGTAACATTTTAAGAAAAGTACCTTCAAGGTTATACACAGTTTCTATTCGTTGGGAGAACTGTCCATCAAACTCAGTAAGTACCAAACCCAAACATTCATCCTATTGCTCTCTGCTTGCCGTGATGCCTGGTGGAACTGGACACATGGCTTTGCCCCCCATGATCCCCCATCTTGTCTTCTACCTTTTCACAGACCCTCAAAAAGACTGATGGTACCCGTAGGGTTACCTGGGTATGTGAATGTTTGAAAGACTTAGATGATTGGGTTAAGGGTTACAGAGTGACCTCCTTAGAAGGGATGAGGAATCTATTTCTGTTACAGTCTATTTTTGATGCCTGCTCTCCTGAGCTGAGACAGTACTTGGCTGACTCAAAAGAGATTGATACCAATAAGCTAGCAAAAGCTGCTGGCTTGTGGGTTGCCAACAGGGCCACTCACAAGGATTCTGGGGCCACTCACAAAAAGGATGAGGGGAAGCAGCACAGGAAAGATGACAAAGACAATTCTAAATCCTCCCATCCAAAAGAGGGCCACAAACATAAGAAGGGTAAGCCATTTGGGAAACCAGGTCATTCTAGTGAAACCTCTGGTGCCAAACCAGAGAGAGGTCAGCAGAAGCCCCCATTTGTCAAAACATTTGGTAAATGTTATGCTTGTGGGTCAACTGACCATGTGAAAGGGGATCCCAGATGCAAGGGTAAACCTTCAGGGGTCCACACTGCCTCCGTAGCCTTCCTACCTGAGGGCGAAGTTCATATGGCAAGTGGAAACTTTCAACTATTGGCTGAAGACCCCATTGGAGTCTCAGCCAGTGTTTTAGTGTCCCTGGCTCTGTGGGAACATCAGAATGTAGATGTGTATAACTCTATACCAGATCACACAATAATACTACAAGGGCAGTGTACTTGTGAATGGTCAGGAGACCCCTGCCATTAGAAACACTGCAGCCAGCATCACAGTGGTGGATGAACCTTTTTCAAACCTGAGAATGCTGCAAAGGCACCCAAAGGCCCCACTTAGCTTGCTGGAGGCCCTATCCAGATGGTTCCAATACTACCAGTTCTCACCCAGTGCAACAATATGACTGTAACGATACCTGTCAGTGTACAAAGTGAGGTGCCTGGGAGAGTTCTGTTGGGGAATGACTTAAAACCTCTGGAGTTGTATCAAGCACCCCCAGACCTCCCAGCAAAAGGAAGCAGGAGCAGACTAGGAAGGTCAGAGAGCTCACTCTAATGACTCTCAGTGGGTTGTTACAGAAGAACCTATAACACCCGCCCGAGAGGACCGTCCACAGTCACACCTGCAACTATTCCATCAGCTGAGGCTAAGTGTGAGGTTCAACCAGAGGATGGTGAATCAGCTACGGATGACACAGACCTGGAAGAAGACCTTCCACCTGTTGGAGATCTGGATCCTAAAGACCATCCTGAGATGCATACTTTGCTTGCAGAAGGTAGCCCCTGTAGGGCAGACTTTAGCAGAGGTCAAAGAGAGTGTCCTACTCTTGAAGGCAACAGGCAGCTTCCCAGCTGGAAGGGCAAGAGCCAGGGAAGCACAGGTTGTACGGGGAGGATGGCCTCCTCTACAGTGAACCTATTGAGTCTACCCCAGGGGACTACAGAAGACTTGTAGTGCATCGGGAGGTAAGATCTCAGTTTATACAGTTAGCCCATGAGATTCCTTTAACTGGTCACTTAAGCTTTAAGAAGACCAAGGAAAGGATTTCTCTGTATTTCTACTGGCCTAAGATGGGGTCTGATGTAGATACGTTCTGTAGAAGCTGTCACACTTGACAGACTTCTGGCAACTGTGGAGCCAAGAACGTGGCACCTTTGGTGCCTCTCCCAATGGCGGGAGTCCATTTTGAGAGGGTAGGAATCAACATTGTTGGTCCCTTAGACCCTCCAACATCTTCAGGCAACCAATTAACCTTGGTTGTAGTATGTAGTAGACCATGCTATCAGATATCCTGAACCCATACCTTTGAGGACTGTTACTGCTCAGGCAGTGGCTAAAGTCCTACTTGGTATTTTTACCAGAGCAGTTTTTCCTAAGGAAGTTATCTCAGACAGGGGACCTAACTTTATGTCCCACTACATACAAACAGCAACAAAAAAGAGAGACTACGAGCTTATCTATGGACACAGAGGTTCTGCCCTAGCACAACCAAAAAGTCAAAACCTAAGAGCCAATGTGTCGTTTCTCCTTTGATCCTTGGTCATCCAGACCATGGACCAAATAGGTACTGGGTAACTCATATAAATTTAAAAATATTTCATTTTTATTTTATATATATATATATATATTTTATTTGCCAAAGAAATACATTCAACATATAGATATGTATAAATCTCTAGAAAAACAATTATTTACAACCTGATATGCTTAAAACACATTTATAGTATTATATAAACAAACATACAACACATTCAAATTTTCTTTTGCCTGTACCTCAAGTCAATATTTTAAAGTGTTTGATGCACCTTCAGTGGACCACTTACCACTAGGGGTGAAACAACCTTACAATACTCATCCAGAACAGAACTGCGAGACTTGTCCTTGGCCTCAAGCCCAGGGACCGTATCTCTCCAGGACTGAAATCTCTACACTGGCTCCCTGTGGCTGCGAGGATTAAGTTCAAAACCCTCTGCATTGTCCACAAGGCCTTCTGGGGCCTGGGGCCTAAATACCTTCAACTCGCTCTTCCTAAATATCTTCCTTTCCGAGCCCTACGCTCATCCGTCTCCAACTCCCTCAGGGTCAGCCGCTTCTCGAAGCAACGAGCTGGGGGTAGATCTCTCTCCGCGGCAGGGGCCTCCCTCTGGAACAGCCTTCCTGCCTCCCTGAAACTTGAGAACCATCTCCGGTTCCGGAAGCACCTCAAAACCTTCCTCTTCACTTCTGCTTTCTCTCTACCTCTCCCCTGCTAAATTCTTCACCAACACTGCACTGATTCTGCAACTGGGCCACTCTCACCGACCTCGGTCCTGGGCCCAGTCACTCTTCACTTGCACTGCCTCCCTGGCAACCCCTGCACTGCGGGACTGTCTCTGTATCACTACAGCCCCCCCCCCCAGCACTTGTCTGCACTTACCTTGCACTTGCCACCAGCTGGCCCTATTTATTTAATATTGTATTTCTATTCTACTTATTTGTACTGCACTCCCCCCCTCCCCCTTCCCCTTGCACTTGCACTTTTTCCCTTCCCCCTACCCCCTGCACGTGCGCGGTCTGAATGACACCTGGCCTAGTAGGATCGTTGTTTGTCTTCCCCTTGTTCCCCCCTCCCTGCCTCGTCGCGCCTTGAAACACTTGTGTATAGGCGCATTACAAATGCCATATCATATCATACCAGACAGTGCAAAAAGTGCAAAGTGCTAAAAGTGCAAAATTATCACAATAGTATCACAATTTAACCGAAACAATTGTAGTGCAAACCCACCGTTGGTTTTATAAATATAAGGGAACCCTTTTGCTCGGACTCGGGACCTTAGGACCCTAACATTGGGATATAGTATCCAACTCCTTCCTACTGAAAGGTAACCCATACTAAATAGCTTAATTCTTATAACACTGTTGATAAATCACAGTGTTCTGTGCCCAACATGTTTCGTCCTATGGGAGCAGTTTTTTGCTCAGATTGTGAGGACTTCTTCAGGGGAACCAACGAAATCCCACTACAAACTTAAAAATACTCCACTTCTATCATTTGAGTCCTGATTGGTGTTAATGTTTTCCAGACCAGGTATATGCCAAACAATTGTGACTCCTTCGACCCCTGCTTTCGTATAGAGTTCTTGGGTCAATTTTCTTTGAGTACTTGAAGGAAAATAGCACTATTCAAGCATGCTCCAGTTACTACATTTATTCTGCGCATGGGAACTTGCCAAGTGTCCTTTCACTGGACTTCACCCTTATGTCCTCCAGATGGAGGCCTTCTCTGTGGGTTTAGCCTTTTCCCACTTTATATATAAAGGTTACATTTAGGTGCCGATCTTGCTCATTGCTTGGCTGTTCCCAAGTTGTTGCCTGTATTAAGCACAAGTGCTCAATCTCTTAATCAGTTCAGAGAAAGCAACGCCACCGGGGTCATCTATCTGCCTCTCTGCTTCGGGTCTCAGAGCTTGTTATTACCTGATTACACTACATACAAGCCACGTGGAAAAACTATGAAGTGACCTACAAGTGCTCAACAGCCTACCATCCCCAAACCAATGGTTTGGTGGAGAGATTTAATCAAACTATGAAGAGCATGATAGGTGCTTTAGAAGAACCCCTTAGAAGAAAGTGGGACCTTCTACTGACATGCCTTTTCTTTGCTTATAGAGAAGTCCCTCAAGAAGGGGATGGCGTCAGCCCTTTTGAGTTTCTATATAGTCATCTGCTTAGAGGTCCATTGGCCCTAATCAAGGAGGGGTTGGAGAGTGCTCCTTCCCACAAGCCAGTGAGTGTCACTGACTATGTGTCATTCTCCGGTCTCCGAAGGAGAATGACACACATGATGACAGAAGCTTCTGATAACTTGAAAGAAGGACATGCTCTAGTGAAGCATTGGCATGACCAGAAGGCCAACATGGTTGAATTTATTCAAGACCGGCTAGTTCTAGTTATGGTACCTACAAGGCAGAGGGGCTTTACAGGACAAATGGATTGGACCCTTCAAGGTTGTGGGAAAACTTGGAGAGGTCAATTATTTGGTGGACTTAGGCAATCCTAAGGAGGCCCCCAGGGTCTTTCACACCAACAGACTAAAGGCTTTTGTCTCTAGACCAGAACTGGGAGCTTTGCTTCTAGCCTCTGATCAAGAGGAGAAAGAGCAGGGTGGACCTCTACCTGACGTCCTCAGGGGGCAACCTTTAGATGGAAAGATAGAAGGAGTTCACTCTCTTCTGATCTGACACTGGAACAACAGGAGTGCTAAATTCTGTTAAATCAGTTTACCCCTCTATTTTCACTAACACCAAGCTTGACCCCTTGCGGCCAGCATGAGATTCTCACTGGTGGCGTCAACCTGTCAAAAGCAGGGGTTACAGAATGTCAGATCATGTAAGAACCTACATAAAGGAAGAGGTCACCAATATGCTTGATCGTGGGGGAATAGAGCCCTCTACCAGTTCATGGTCTAGTCCAGTGGTACTAGTGCCAAAGGCAGGAACCAAGCAGTTGAGATTCTGTGTGGACTATAGAGCTCTTAATGCAGTCACCACGACGGATGCCCATCCTTTACCTAGGAAAGATGAGCTGGTGGACAAACCTGGTTCAGCCAAGTTCCTCAGTACATTTGACTTAACCTCAGGTTATTGGCAAATATCTCTGACAGACCATGCCAAGGAGAAAACTGCATTTTCAACCCCATGAAGCCTCTACCAGTTTAAGGTTATGCCTTCTGGACTAAAGAATGCACCTTATACATTCATGTTCTGAATGGGATGGAGGACTTCTGCATGGCATACTTGGATGACATTGCAGTGTTCAGCCCTACTTGGAAGGAACATATTGACCAACTAGGATATGTATGGCAGGCTCTTGAGCAGGCCAATCTGACCATAAAGGTAAGTAAATGTCAAATTGGTCAGAGTAAAGTGGTCTACCTTGGACATGAGGTAGGAGGAGGTGAAATCAGGCCATTGCCTAGCCAAGTACAAGCTGTACAAGACTGGGCCACCTCTACTACTCAAACCCAAGTGAGAGCCTTCTTAGGTCTCACGGGGTACTATAGGAACTTCATTGAGAACTATGGGACCATAGCTTCTCCCTTCAATGTGATCTCCTCACCCAAATTCCCCCAAAAGGTCAGGTGGAATGAGGAGTGCATTAAGGCATTTGAATGACTTAAGAAAGCCCTTTGTCAAGCTCCAGTCTTAAGAGCTCCTGACTACAACCAATCCTTTATTGTACAAACAGATGCTTCCAATACAGGTATAGGTGCAGTTCTGAGTCAACTGGATGAGAAAGGCAGAGAACACCCAATCTGCTTCATCGGTAGTAAACTGAAGGACACTGAAACAAGGTGGGCAACCATAGAACGTGAATGTTTTGCCATTGTGTGGTCTTTGAAGAAGTTTATACCATACTTGTATGGATCTACTTTTGTAATTCAAACAGACTACCAACCCTTGAGATGGTTAATGCAGATGAAGGGGGAGAATCCTAAATTGTTAAGGTGGTCAATCAGCCTACAGGGGTTTGATTTTACCATTGATCGGGGTGTAATCACCAAAATGCTGATGGTCTCTCCAGAAAGTATGACCGATTGGAGTAAGGAGATTCATCCAGGGGTGGATTAATCCTCCTGTCCCTGAGTCTGGGGGGGACGAGTGATAGGGAGAATGCTCAGAAATGTGCTATTTCCTCTCTACCTTAGAGACCCCCAGCAACTTTGCTGGATTTTGGGGACTTGATTTGTTTATCTGGAGAGAGCAAGACCCTTTTTCCACACTCTCTCATGTATTTTAATGTGATTTTGAACCCTGTGTTTCTTTTGGTTGTGGAGTCACACAGCACCTTCAGTGCAGTGGCACAGGGAAGTCTTCCAGATTTCCCAAAGGTTTAAATACCTTCTCTGGGATAAACTACTGTTTCCAAGAGCAGTAAAGTGAAACTGGCTTTACTTACATTTGTAACTTTCTAGACCCTGCACACATTATCTTACAATAGGGTGCTGGAGGGGTTACTTAGTATCCCCTTTGTCTAGCTTCTCATGTAACAATTTTATGTTACCCTTTCGTTGATGAACAGCTGGTGGCTGTGGTTTACTTTTAACTACTGTGGTGTGCTTTTACAGCGGGCTGCAGTTGCAGCTGCAGTAAAGCACCCAAGTGTGCCATTTTTGTCAAAATGGCCCCAGTCTTCCTTTTTCAACATTTCTTCTTGGAAAGGTCCTTCTTGAGATTTACATTTGATAAAACGTCACGTAGTTTGGCATTGCCCAAAAAATATACTTCAAAGCAAATTATGATTTTTTTTAACGTTGCTGACGCTTGATACAAATGGAGACACTTTCAAGGTGGGATTTAACCCAGGAAATGTGCAACTAATTTGACTTCCAAATCTAACCTCCAAGAAATACCTATTAGCCCTAATTGAAAAAGGCAAGGAAATGGCCGAAACATGTGTCTCACAAAAGGGGCATATAAAATATATATTCTCAAAAAAAAAAATCAT
The DNA here is from genome assembly GCF_040938575.1 of Ambystoma mexicanum. NCBI lineage: Eukaryota > Metazoa > Chordata > Amphibia > Caudata > Ambystomatidae > Ambystoma > Ambystoma mexicanum. Next base: position 792,911,372 of record NC_090931.1, on the reverse strand, counting down.
AATTTGCTTTGAAGTATATTTTTTTGGCACTGCCAAACTACGTGAAGTTTTTTCAAATTAATTTCTAGATTGAGCAAGTGGTACTCTCCGTACCTTCACAGGGCAGTTGACAAACTAGACAGGCGCAGGGCATTTAATGTTGATACCACAAGCCCCCCCCTTTTTTGGTATACTTCTTGAGATTTACTCTGTGCGCCAAACCAGGTTTGGTCCCTTTGTTTGCTTTGCCTTTGGCGGGATTTACGAGTGAAGCCCGACTCTGGCTCCAGGGTGTCTGGCGGCGGCAGGAAGCCAGGGAGGTGCCCAAAACTCCCTGTGCTTAGTCTCCTAGGAGACAAGATTGCACTCGTAGGTGATTGGCCGGCAGGCTGTCCGGCAAAGACAGCCACCCTGCTGGGTGACTGACAGGTAGGCTGGAATGAATGGGAGAAACCTGCAGAAAAGGCAAGGCTTTTTGGCTTGGAAGGCAGAGTCGACCACTGGACGAAGGAATCCGAAGAAGAACTTGAAGAGGACGCCTGCTGCAACTCCTGGACCATTGGTTTGCCCGGTGAAGCCCTGCTGCTGGGCTCAAACTCCAAATTCGTATCGAGAGAGAAGCCCCTGCAAGGACGACTTCTCCCCTTGAGTTGGTGGGATCAAAAAACTCCAAAGTAAGCCACCTGGACATCCTCTCGGAGCTGGTTGAAATGCCACTGCAGTCGCTGCTGAAACCGAATAGCCAGGGAGATGAACACCAGATTGTGTGCGTTGCTTTTAAGCTGGCCAAGAGCTCCAGGAAGATCCTCCAGCCTCCCAGGAAGCAGGACTGAGCCTGAGCCACCTCAACAGAGTGCTGGACCCCAGATGCAAGGAAAGTCTATCTTGACAGCCAGGAACTGCGGTGGTGCTGTTTGTGGTAGATGTGAGGAGCTGAAACACCGAAGTGCCACTTGTTTGAAGATTGCCGGTTGCAGTCGGTGACCGCCCTATTGCAATGCAGGAGTCATCAGAAGTCCTCCCTCTTGTCCCCACGACTGAGGCCCAGGAACAACAGGATATGCAGGAACAGAAGTCATCTGCTGCACTTTTCTTCAACCTAAAGGTACTGTACAGTCTAAGAGAACTTACCTCTTGTCGTGTAACTGCACTTGTTCTCTGTTGGTGAGACTAGTTGTGGTTGCTCTGTAGAGTTGCTGACAGCTTCTTTACCCCACACGCCTAATCAGCTTGTGGCCCTACTTTGAATTCTTCTTTTCTACAAACGACTTCTAAAACATTGTGCAAGACTTTTTTTTTCACTTAAATTTTATTGAAACTTTTCCAATTAATAAACCAAGCCGTATACATTAGAACAGTATTTGCACTATCAACACTTCAACTAAAGACCCTTCTCCCACCCCCCGCTCAGGGATCAACCAAATTCAAGCTATTAATTGAGTCTCAGGGATTATTACATAGCAATGGGACCAATACAACGCACAGTATGACATCCTAGGCTCAAACAGAAAAGAGAAGTAGATTGACAACTACTGGGAGGAACACGCTGCATCAGATTCAAGCTTTCTCAAGAGTAATCATAGTCTCAACAATTCACAGTTCTCGTGGAGAAGAACAACCATCCAGTCTTGTAAGAAAGAGCTCATGGCATCATGAGTCATGGCCGAGAGCGTCTCATATGTGAATATCGTCCGAAGCTTGGCCATCCATTCCAATTTTCTCGTAGACAAAGCGCTTTTCCACTTTTGGGCCAAGGCCAGCCTCCCTACCCGAAGCATGGCTTGAACCACCCTGGGGAAGGGAGCCGGGAGACGTCCAGGGAGGAGACGCCAAAAACAAAATCAGTAGGGCGAAGAGACGGAGAGATTCCCATTATGTTGTTAATCCAGCTCTGGAGCTCTGCCCAATAAAACTGAACAACTGGACACACCCACCATAAGTGAAACCATGAACCTAGTTGGCCACATACCCTCGGACAGAGCGGTGCCACTCCCGGGTACATTTTAGCGAGCCGCACTGGGGCTGCTAAAATGCTAAAATGCCATGCGTGAAGAACCTTAAAATTGTGCTCCATCGCCACTGTATACAGGTTCCCCGTGAAAAGGGATTTGAAAATGGCAGACCATGTTGCTTCCTCCATCACCACTCCCAACCTAGTCTCCCACTGCTTCTTGAACCCCTGTCTGCTCTCAACTTCTGCTGTAATTAGGACCTTATAGAATTTCGACAATGAGTCTCTCCGTGAGGGGGAGTCCACTATGATTTTCTCAAGAGGCGACAGAGGGCGGGCCAGCTTTTCAACCCACTGACTTCCAGTCAGAATCCCTTTCAAACGGAGATAGTCAAAGATGGACATCGGGGAGTCTCCCATGACCTCTCTTAAGCAGGGATATTCAATGAACTCACCCTGTTGGAAGTGTTGTGCTGCACGTTCCAGACCCGCATCCGACCAAGCCTGCGTCCCACGCAAAATTCTACTGCCCAGATCAAGCGGGGGACCCCACAGAGAGGACAAAGGAGGAAGAGAGTGTTGCATTTTCTCCATCGTCCTTCCATAGCTCCCATAAATCCGCTAAGGTAGGGTGATTCCTAGCCTTATTAGGGAGGTCCTTGACTGGGGACCAATGTAGATCTCTCACCTTCTTGGGATGAACCTGAACATCTTCTATGTAGGACCAGTAGGTCCTCAAATCGTCTCTTGAGTGTTCCAACATCACTCTTAATTGTGCAGCCTTATGGTATAGCCTAAAGTCTGGGAGGCCAAATCCCCCATGAGACTTCGGGAGCGTTAAGGTTCCGAATTTGACCCTTGCTTTCTTCCCCTTCCAAATAAAGTGCTTGACCACCAGATAGAGGGACCTGAAAAAGGACCTTGAAATGGGAAGAGGGCAGAGAATAGGTACAGAAGTCTGGGTAAAATATTCATCTTGACTGAGACCATTCGCCCAAACCACGAGAGGGTCAGGGGGGCCCAGCGGATCAAGTTAGACTTAATCTTAGCTAAGAGAGGTGGGTAGTTCAATTCGAATAGGCTGGACAAGTCTCTCGTAAGGAGAACCCCTAGGTAGGATGTAGCCTCACGCTCTACTCTCATACCCCTCCATGACTCCCTCCCCTCGGTCTCTGTTTCGGCTCTGCCCATTGGCATTAAGGAAGACTTCCCTAGATTGATCTATAGCCCCGAAAAGCTCCCGAATTCTTGATCAAGTCAAAAAGATTCAGAAGCAAAGACCGAAGGTTGGTTAAATACGCCAGGACATCGTCTGCAAATAGGGAAAGCTTAAACTCAATATCCCCGTAGCGTACACCCATGGGCATAATTTTAGGGGGGGGCAGGGGTGTTTGTCCCCCCCAACTTTCATGGCACACCATTTTGTTCCCATTCATTTGGCTGGGGAACCTTTTCTTCAGATGTCATGCCCCCCCCCCCCAACATTTTCAGCAAAGTTACTCCACTGCGTACACCCGTAATTTCCTGGTGCTCTCTTATGGCTGTCGCCAGAGGTTCCATAGCTAATGCATAAAGGAGGGGTGAAATCGGGCATCCCTGGTGGGTCCCCCTAGATAGCATGAAAGCTGCTGAAACTGTATCATTTACTGCCACTCTAGCTGCTGGACCATTATAAAGAGCCGATATCCAGCCACAAATGTTTCCCCCAGACCCAGTTTCTGAAGAACTTTCCCCATGTAAGCCCACTCCACATACCAAGGTAATATGCATGACTGCATCATGTATATTGCCCTAAGTATTATAGATAACCCCATATATTCGATGCGCCAGGGGACATTGATTTACCTCTCATGGTGGGGATCTCATGAAACTAAAAAGCAATAAAGGAATATATTACAGTCGCTAGGACTTTGGGGTAACTTCAAATAAGGGGAGAGATATAATCAGGCCAAATTGAATTTATAAAAGAAATGTGTTGACTCAAAAAGCAATGAAAGATGCAAGCGGTATGATAAGCGGAAAGAAAGCGAGGAAAAGCTAGATAAAGTGCGCTAGCAGCGCGAAAATAGAAAAAGGCAGAAAGGAGTGAATTTAAAGAGAACGTTGAGAGCAAAGGGAGGGTTGCGAGCGACTCGAAAGTGGGGAAAAGGGTGCGAGCGACCCGAAAGCAGAAACTGAGTGGCCAGGAGGCACGGAAAAGCAGAAATAAAGTGCAAGCGTGCATGGTGAAGTGGAATATGTGCAAGAAGCACCGACAGACAAAAGGTGGAAGAGAAACAAGGGCAGGGTGAAAGAGGCACAGCAGGAAAAAAGTGCCAAAAAGGTACAGAGAATAAGGAGAGGGGTTGGAGTGTTCGCGCATGGGAAGAGCAAAAGTCTGGCGTTCTCGAAAGTCTTCGATACTGCCCCATGAAAGAATTGTGCGTTAACGGTACATTCTGACAAGGTGAACTTCTGTTTGAGACCAGAGGGACCTAAGTTTGGGGAAGGGAACCCTGAGAGGCCTAAGAGGAACTGTCTTTTTTTCATTTTGAACTAGAAGTATTGAGGTTTCGTTAAGGGAACCCCCAAGAGACCCAGAGATATTGTGAACTTTACAGGAGAAGCCTGGACTTGGGGAAGGGACCCATGAGAGGGCTAACAGGAACTGTGTCTTTTTGTTTGGAACTGGAAGGATCAAAGCTTGGGGAAGGGAGCCCCTAGAGACCCAGAGACATTGTGAACTTGATTGAATTGCTGCAAGAGCCCTACGTGGAAGATTCCAAGGGCAACCCTTTGGAGTTGAACTTTTTTTAAACTGGCAGAAATACACCTGATGTTAAGGCTACCTGAAACCAGCTTTGGATTACATTTCTTTTTTAGTCAAATTTTTCCTTTAAGAAGACCGCATATCACATTTGGTTGAAGAGTGAGGGCAAGCATAAGTTTTGACACAGACAAACTTTGGTTTTGGACCATCAATGGCCCTTAAAAGCATCAGTTGAGGAAATAACCCCCTTTGAGTTGGGGCCAGTTAGGCATTACACCAACCCAACAAAGTGTTCTAATAAAGGTTTTCAAACTGTTACTTTTGAGTCTGTGTCTCTCTTGATACCATGCTTGAATCACACACCTCAGTAACCTCCTGAGAATCCATCAGATGACAGGAATCAAAGGGAATGCAAAGTGAAGGTCGAAGGCCCACCTCAGCAAGAAATCATCCCCAACTCCACCTCCGGGAGACATTCCCTCAAGCCAAACTATTTGCACTTTGTGTTGTTCTTTGTCACATACAGATCCACTGACGGGGTTCCCCAAAGGTAGAAGATCTCAATGACCTGCGGGCAAATCTCCCACTCAAGAGGAGCACAGAGCATCCGCCAACACGTTCTCTGTCCCTGCTAGATGAACCACAAAAATCGAGATTTTGTTCTCCAGCAACCAGAAACAAAGTTGGAGAGCCTTGCAGCACAGTGGCAGCGACCGCACACTCCCTGTTTGTTGAGGTAGTGGCATTGTTACTGGGTTGTCAGCTTCGGGCCCAGTCGATGTTTCTGCAGTCGGCATAGAGGCCGAAGCCTTACCTGCCGAAGCCTTCTCAATTAACTGCAGCATTTGTTGCCTAAATTCCTCCCACTCCTCTCTCGGCACCCCCTTGGAAGAGTAAGATTTACACCACTCAGGAATCTGAATTGCACCTAGCCTATGTGGCTTCCATTTCTTGTGGGAGAATGACAACGAAGACTGGTGGGACCTTTTATGTTGCCTGCCTTCCCTGTAATCTTTTTACACTGCACTTGAATCCTGAAGCCTTCGGCCCTAATTTACTGACGCCAAGAAAATGTAAAACGAGCCGTGTTCTGACCAGCGTTCTGAGCACACAGGAAAAAAGGAACTGAGGTATGGGGGTGTAGTGCATGCTATAAATGCATCCAGCAACGTTGAGGCAGGAGTGAGAAGTGGTGCAGTCAAGGCGTGAAGCAGTCAAAGAGACAATGTCAAGCCGCTCAATGTGCAGTCAAAATCTTCGAAGTAGCTACTGCTGAGGGTATGATCTATCAAGAGGTGCAATTAGCGGGAGAATGCAATCCATTGAAAAAGGGATGCAGTGACAGAAGGAATTTAATAGAAGTACAAATTACTTACCGTAATGTTCGTTCTATGGATTTTTCTCCCACAGATTCCTCATCTGATAGATATTCCCTTCAGCTCTGCTGCTTTGGAAAATTCTCGACAAGGGGCATAGTGGACCTCGACCCAGCCGTCGACCGTCGATCCGTCTTGCTTGGTGTCTGGTCATCGGCTTCAGACGTGATGTCAGGCAACACATAAATACCAGGTCACTACGCCCCAACCTCAGTTCCCCCTTTTTTCCCCAAGCATCACACGCAACATAGGAAAACAGATAGAACAGACGGGATAATGATCCCTTAAAAAATAAGTAACTATATCAATTGAACAAACGCTACAAGTAGCGTTAGAAAAATCTTTTTTTTTTTTTTTAAACCTGTGGCAGGAAGACAGAAAACACACAGAGGACCATCACCAAGTCAATGTGAAAAAGAAGATGAGCGCCAACCACTGACGTTCTGAGCAGGGATGGATGGGAGATGAGGAATCTGCAGGAGAAGTATCCATAGAAAGAACATTACGGTAAGTAATTTATCCTTCAATGGCTTGCCCATCTCCTGCAGATTCCTCATCTGATAGACTCCCAAAGCAATAAATGAAGGAGGCAGGCAGAAAGTTATACCAAGAAATGTTGCAGCACTGTCCTGCCAAAACGTACATCAGTAGTACGAGCCACATCCAGACTGTAGTGCTTTCCGAAGGTATGCAGGAATGACCAAGTCGCAGCGTGACAAATCTCCCGAACAGGGACTCCCCTCTGCAGTGCTGCTGATGCTAAGATTCCCCTTGTCGAATGGGCCCTGAAGCCTGCTGGCAATTCCTTCGCAGCAGACTGGTAGCACTCATCTATGCAGATAATTAACCATCGGGATAAAGTCTACTTGGTTATGGGCAGGCCCTTACAGTCTAAGGAAAAGGTTGTTCAGCTCTCCTAAAATCAGCTACCTGGCGATATAACAACAACACCCTCTTTGGGTGTAGGCGATGTAACGTTCCTCCTGCTTAGAAGGATGCGGAGGAGGGTAGAAGACTGGAAAGTCGATGGATTGCAACAGGTGGAATTCTGAGACAACCTTGGGAGGAAGCCAGGCCTTACCCTGAGTGAAACTTACTCCCGGAAAAACGGCAGGAAGGGTGGCTTAAAGCATAAGGCCTGCAGTTCAGTCACCCGCCTAGCGGATGTAAAAGCCGCGAAGAAGGCTGTTTTCAAACAGAGAAGCCGTAAGGGACAAGAGTACATAGGCTCAAAGGGAGCCGCCATCGGAAATGTCAGGACCAGATTAAGGTCCCAATCCGGGACAACAAAAGGAGTTGGTGGAAACCTATTTACAAGGCCTTTCAGGAATTGTGCCATTACAGGGATCGTAAATGAACCTTGATCCGGGGAACACAGACAAGGCCGCCAAATATCCTTTGACTGTGGTGACCTGAAGGCCTGCAGAGGCCACTGACAGAAGGAACTCCAGCACTGTAGTGATGGGGCAAGAGATGGGGTCAATCTCGCGTTCCCTGCACCAGGCTTAAAATCTTCTCCATCTGCACACATGCAAAGATCGTGTGGATGGTCTGCGTGCAGCCAGCAACACCTCAAGTACTCACTCAAAGAGGTCCCAGTCATCATACATCATCCTCTCAAGAGCCACGCATGTAGGTTGAGGGAGTCCGAGGTCGGATGGAGTATCCAACCTTCTGGGTTAGGAGATCTGGACACCGAGGAACCGGTGAGGTAGACAGATCCAAGAGGTCAGAGTACCACGTTGTCCTCGCCCAGTCCAGGGCGATCAAGATCATGGCCTCTCGAATACTCTTCAACCTCTGGAGAACCCATGGAATGACGGGAATCGGAGGGAACACGTAAAGGACAGGGAAGGTCCAATCCACCAGGAATGCGTCCCCACTGCTCCGTTGCAAACAGATCCACTGCTGGGGTACCCCAGAGAGCGAAGACCTCCTCTAGGACCTCCTGGCATACTTTCCACTCGTGCAAGACTGTGCTCTACCTGCTCAGAGCATCCGCCAAGTTGTTCTCTGTGCCCGCCAGATGAACTGCAGAGACCGAGATCCTGTTTTCCAGCAACCAGAACCAAAGCATCATCACCTCCGTGCAGAGGGGGTGGGAGTGCACACCACCTTGCTTGTTGAGATAGTGCATTGCCACTGCGTTGTCCGTCAGAACAAGGACATGTTTCGCCTGCAGAGACGGGGCGAATGCTTTCAGTGCAAGCCCGACAGCTCGCAACTCCAGCCTGTTGATGTGCCACCTTGTTTCCGTCGCTGGCCAGAGGCCGCTCACCTGCAAATCCTGGCAGTGAGCGCCCCAACCCTTCATAGATGCATCCATGACCACTTGTGTCTGAGGCCATGGAGGCCAGAAGGGTTCCTACGTTAAGAGACTGTTGCGGTCCGCATACCAGGACAGGTCCTTGACCACTGATGCAGACACCTTGAGGAGATCTGAGAGAGAGCCGAGGTACTGAGACCACTGATCCCTCAGGAGCCATTGTAGATATCTCATGCGCAACCTGGCCTCTGGCTCTAGAAAAATGCCAGAAGCCATGAGGCGTATAAGGCGGAGGAAGGAAGCCGCTGGTAGAGTGGCATGGTCCCAGAACAAGTCTACCATTTGTGTTGAGCTGACGACTCTCTTCTAGGGAGGGAAGGCGTTCCCCACCTGGGTGTCTAGGACTGCTCCGGTGAACTAGAGCCTCTGGATTGGTGTCATGTGGGACGTCTTTAAATTTAAGGAGAAGCCCACCCTGTGCAGTAGTAAGCAGGTGTCCCCTAAATGGGACAAGACCTGCACTGCAGACTTCCCTCGGTTCAGCCAGTCATCCAGATATGGGAATACGTGGACCCTGGATCTCCTGAGGTGAGCCGCAACTACCGCCATGAGCTTGGTGAAGACCCTTGGGGCGGAGGTTAGGCCAAAGGAAAGCACCTTGAACTGATAGTGCATATCTCCTATGATGAACCTTAGGAACTTCCTGTGCTTTCGATGGATTGGCATATGGAAACAAGCATCCTGTAGGTCTATCGACAACAGCCAGTCCTGTAGTTCGAGAGCGTGGATAATCTCTCTCAACGTTACCATCTGGAATTTATATTTCCTCAAGAACTTGTTCAAGGACCTGAGGTCCAGAATGGGACGTAGACCTCCTCCCTTCTTGGGTACCAGGAAATACCGGGAATACCAAACCAATCCTCTCTGCTCGGGAGGTCCCTCTTCCACGGCACGTTCAACAACAGGGCTCTTGGTTCTTCCTGGAGCTCCTGTCCCGGTTGGATTGGGGGTGAGGGCGGTCTGTCCGGTGGTGTTCTTACAAATGGCAGACAATAACACCACTGAATTAGTTGAAGAGCCCAGGCATTGGAAGTAATTCCCTGCCACTGGAGCAAATGCTCCCATCAACCTTCCTCCATCTGGCCGCTGTGAGAGGGAAAAATCAAAGTGGCTTTGGAGGCTGGGTCACGTCCTCTGCTGACGCTGCTCGTTGGCCTCTAGAAGCCTCTCTGCCCCTTCCGGAGCACGAGAAATGCTTCTGCCCTTGTCTCGCCGGTGGGAGCTGAATAGAAGATCGCCCTCGAAGAGCATGTTCAGAAGCTTGACTTGGACATTAGGCGAAAAATTATAAATTACTCACAGTAGTGACTAACATACACTTAGTCCTTAGTCCCCTTTCCTCCATACTGCTTGGGCGTCCCTTCCAAGGGACGTGAGGCAGAACCTTTTTCACCCGAAAAACGTTCTTCCCCTCTAAATTTAGAGGCGCGCGGGTGTGTGCGGCCCAGGGAGCATGCGCTGCCCTGACTCCACCCTCCAGCGCCACAACTCAGTCCCCATTGACGCTTCGACAATAGATTTAACTTTGCCTAATGACACCAGTATTATTAGGGGGGAGGTTGGTGGGACGTATGGAGGAAAGGGGACTAAGGACTAAGAGTACGTTAGTCACTACGGTGAGTAACTTATAATTACTCGTACGACCTGTCCCCTTTCCTCCATACTGCATGGGTGATTACAACTGAATGTAGCCCCGGGGTGGAGAGGAGACCCCCCCTTAAGCAAATAGGTTCCTGAGAACCGCCTGTCCGAAAGCCGCATCAGATCTAGAGCCGGCATCCAAACAGTAATGCTTGCAGAAAGCAGAGGTAGTGGCCCCAGTGGAAGCCCTGCTTATGACTTGCCAAGGGACATGGCGCTGGAATGCGATGGCCGTCGCTTTGGCCCTAACAGCATGGGCGTGCAAGTTGGCCGGAAGCGGCTTGTGCTGGCCTTCGTACGCTTCCTTGATGGCCTAGACCATCCAGCGAGATATGGAGGCCTTGGAGGCCCGATAGCCTGGTCTTGAGCCTCCGAAAGTGACAAACAGGGAGTCCGATTTGTGGAAGCCCTTGGTCCTGTCCAAGTAAAATTTCAGGGCACGCCTGACATCCAGGCAGTGCAGCACCCTCTGTGCTTCGTCCTTGTGATCGGGGAAGAACGTAAAAAATACTATTTCCTTGTTCAAGTGGACAGCAGACGGCACCTTGGGCAGAAATGCCGGGTGTGTCAGCAGAACTACTTTGTCCCTGTGAAAGGTAGTATATGGTTCTGAGGCGACCAGCGCCTGTATATTGCTGACTCTACGCGCAGAGGTGAGGCCGACTAGCAAGGCCGTTTTGATGGTGACCAGCCTGATGTCAGGGGACGCCATTGGCTCAAGCGGTTTGTGCGCCAGAGCGCCCAAGCCTATGTTGAGGTCCCACACAGGGTGCAGCTACTTGACGGGCGGGTAGAGCCTTGCGAGCCCCGTCAAATGTTACTTGACGATAGGATTGGAGGAGGAGAAGATCCCCTCCTCCGAGTTCCTGTAAGCCCCTATGGCTGCAAGGTATGTACGGCAGGTGTCCACCTGCAAACCCGAGTGGGCGAGGGGCGCCGAGAAGGAGAGCACGTCGTCCAAAGAACATGTCAGGGGGTCGATTTCCTTGGAGTCTTGCGCCAGTGGCAGAATCTGGTCCTTGCTCCATGCACCCTGTATGATTTCCAGATTAGCCTGTGAGTGGCTGAGGTTCTGCAGCGTTAACTGCTCAGGTACCACGCTGTGAGGGCTAGCTTCTGTGTGGCGGGGTGGATGACCCTACCCCCCCTTGTTGAGCCAGAAGATGTGCTGGGCCCGTCGTGAGGTTAATTGGAGGCACCTCAGAGAGGCTGAGCTGCTCCAAAAACCATGGCCTGGACGGCCACCATGAAGCTATTAGAATGATGTTGAGTTGGCGAGACTCCTTGATCTTGCAAATCACTCTGTGAATCAGCGGAGTGGGCGGGAAGGCGTAAGCCCTCATGCCGTTCCACTGAAGCCGGAATGCATCGCTCAGGGAGCTGGGGCCCTGTCCCTGCCAGGAGGCGAACTGAGGGCAGTTCCTGTTGTGCAAGGTGGCAAAGAGATCCATCTGGGGATGACCCTACATGTTGAAGATCTCCTGAATGACAAGGTTGTTTAGCTTCCACTCTTAATTGTCCGCTCCCAACCTGCTGAGCCTGTCCGCCTCCAGGTTGGCTTCCCCTGGGAGGTGGACTGCTGTGAGGTAGATGTCGTTTTCCAGGGCCCATTCTCACATGCTGACTGCCAGTCTGCACAAAGGAGGGGATCTGGTGCCTCCCTGCTTGTTGACCTAGTACATGCTGGTCGAGTTGTCTGTCTGGATGAGGATAACTTTGCCCCAGAGAAGTGGTAGGAATGCTCTGAGCGCTAGCCAGATGGCGTTCAGCTCCAACCAATTGAAGTGGTATTCCTGCTCCTGTTGCGTCCTGGCACCAGGGACCGAGAGATCGTCCAAGGTGGCTCCCCAGCCATCGAGCAAGGAGTCTGTGGTGATGGTGGCCTGCGGGGAGGGCGGCCGAAAAGGCTTGCCCGTCCGTAGTTTGCAGTCCTTGGACCACCATGTTAGGTCCGGGTGGACAGATGGAGGAACGTTGATCATCTCGGATTGGGAGCCCCGCTCCTTTGTGTATGAGGCCGCAAAGTGCAGCAGTATCCTCCTCATCCCCAATCTCGTGTGTGGAACGGCTAAAAGGACTGCTGCCAAGAGACCCAAGAGATGCTGGTTCCACCATGCCGAGGTCACCTCTCTGCCGAGGAAGTGGGTGGTGGCCCTCTTCATGGCCGAGATCTTGTCCTCCGAACAAAATACCTTCTCGGAGCACGTGACCCAGATGAGGCCCAAGAATGTCAAAGTTTGCGTGGGGTGCAGCTGCGACTTCTTGAGATTGAGCGAGAAGCCCAGATCGTGCAGTGTGTTCATAAGGGCATGGGAAGAGTGGTGTACCGCTTCCGGAGATGTAGCCCTGACAAGCTAGTCATCGAGGTATGGGTAGATGTGGTGGCCCTGCGCTCTCAGGAGGGCATCCACCGTATTCATTAGCCTGGTAAAGACCATGGGGGCCGAGTTGAGGCCAAAAGGAAGGACCTTGTACTGAAAATGGTAGCCCGTGATCCTGAACCGTAGGAAAGAACGATGGGGCTGCCAAATCGGGACATGTAGGTACGCGTCCTTCAGATTCAGGGTGCACATCCAGTCTCCCTTCCACAATGTCTCTGCTATAAAAGCGGTCGTAACCATCTTGAATTTTTGTAGGGGTAAGGAGAGGTTGAGGGTGGAAAGGTGCAGCACAACTCGCAGGCCCGCCTGGTTCTTCTGAATGGTGAATACCCTGGAGTAAAAGCTCAAGCCTCACTGGGATGCTGGGATTTCCTCCACTGCCTGGCTCTCTACAAGTGACGGGATCTCTGCCAAAAGAGTTGCTGTGCCAACCTGTGGGAGTGGAGGAGAGGAGGAGGGAGGAGAGGCTGGGATAGGGAGGTGGTACCCGGCGGATACTACTGAGAGGATCCAGGGGTCCGTGAAATTCTGGTGCAGAAATGTGCATGGAGAGCAAGCCTGCCCTTGCCCTCCCCCTCCCACCCACCCCCACTGGAGACACGTGGACCCGAAGGGGCGTGTCATGCCTTCTTTTCTTTCCCTCCGAGTCTGTCACGGAGGAGGTGGACTGGATAAATCCCTTCCTCCCCCCCCCCCTTTTTTGTTGCTTGCACGGGTTCTGAGATGGCAAACGGTCCAGCTGCCTGGATCCCCGTTCCTGGAAGCCGCGGAACCCTCCATACGTACGCCACCTGTCGGAGCTCTGCTGTGACTGGGTGTACGACTTCGGCGTGGTCTTTGTCAAGATGGATAAAGACTTGGCCGTTTGTGAGCTGTTGTTCTTGTCCAGCTCTTCGTCTGTGGTGGAGTGGAAGAGGTCCCCCCTCTAACGGTAGATCTAATATGCGTTCCTGGACATCCAGTTTGAATTTCATTGCCGGGAGCCAGGCTGTCCTTCTCATGTCCATGGCGATACAGATTGCACGGCCAGAGGTGTCAAGGAAGCTTGGGTACGCCCACTCCTCAAAAAACCCTCGCTCGACCCAACTATCCCTGGGAACTACAGGCCCATCACCACTGTACCATTCCTGCTAAAAATCTTGGACAAAGCAGCATACCTGCAAGTCCAAAAATTCTTGGAAGATAACCGTCTCCTCGGCCTGCAGCAATCTGGGTTCCGCCCACGTCACGGCACTGAGACGGCCCTCCTAGACCTAAAAAACCAAATGGACGATCTCAGAGCCCAAGGCAAGCCTGCTCTCCTACTGCTACTGGATCTATCCGCAGCCTTTGACCTGGTGGACCACAACACCCTGTGCCACCATCTAGCCATCCAAGCCAACTTCTCCACCAAAGCCTGTCAATGGATCACCTCCTTTCTCCAAGAAAGGACCATGAAAGTCTTCTCTGACTCAGCATCCGCCTCTCCTAGCTTCATCACATGCGGTGTTCCTCAGGGCTCCTGCATCGCGCCTACGCTTTACAACCTCTTCACGAGGCCCCTGTTCAGCATCCTTGACTCCCTTGGCATCTCGTATACCAACTATGCGGATGACACACAGGTCCTTATCCCACTCACAGGCGACTACCTAGCAGATACCAAAACCCTCACCACCATCTACTCTACCATCCAATCTTGGATGGCAGAGAACTGGCTTTGCCTCAACAGTGAAAAAACTGAACAGACAGGTCAATGCTATCGCCGCATCCTCAGCCTACTACTCTAAAGTCCTCAACGCCGCTAGGCCCTTCCTGTCCCGCCATAACTGCCTCACCATCGCTAGGGCTATTATTGGGTCAAGGATAGAGTACTGCAATGCCCTTCTCGTTGAGACCTCCAACAAAAACATTGCCAAATTGCAGCTAGTCCAAAACAATGCTCTGAGGGCAGCCACAGGTATCGCCAGAAGAGACCATATCCCTGAAATCAGAAGGCAGGTACACTGGCTCCCAGTCAAAGAGAGAATTGTCTTCCAAACACTCGCCATCTCCCACAAATGCCTTCATGAACTTGCCCCTCCCTACCTTACACACAGATTACCAAGCACACAGCCACAAGACTCTTAAGATCATGTTATGTCAACACGATTGTCACGCCCATAACGCGCAAGGTGCGAGCTGGTGGCTCCAGCTTCCCCACCCTAGCAGCTATGCATTGGAACGCTCTGCCACCTCACCTAAGACTGATTGAGTCGCACCTATCCTTTCGGAAGGCTATCAAAACCAGGCTCTTTGTCTAAATGACCTCTCCCATCACTTTGAACCTGTACATGTCATCAATGCTTGCCAATGTATGTGTAACTATAAGACTGATCACCTGTTTTGTAAATCACAAGTCCTTTTCATCTTCTGTAACAGCGCCTCAATGCCTTTTTGGCTGCAATCGCGCTTGGCAAATGCAAATAAATAAATACATAAATAATATAGGCTACGGTGGATTCCATGAGGTCCTGCGCCACTAGCTTGTCCTCAGCCAGTCCCGCCTTAAAACGTGATTGGCTCTGCACCGGGAGTTCCGGGAGGAGGTCTGCGATCTCCCGCCATAACCTTTGGTTAGCGACTGCTAGCATGGCGTCGGCGTTGGCCTGACGAAGATGCAAGGACGCGTTGAAATAGAGTTTCTTGCTGTACGCCTCCAAGATCATCTCCTTCTTGCATAGCAGCGCGGCAGAGGAGGAGGCTGAAGACGACTGAGGCTTGGAGTATAGTGATTCCGCAGCAATCACTGAGGAGTGTGGCTGAGGATGAGCCGACAGCAAGAGTGTATCACCCTCAATCTGCCTGTACTTGCCGTCCAGGCGACGATGGACCGGCTGGACCAAGTGGGGCTTTAGCCAACCCTTCTTGGCCAGGGAGACTACATCGGCTTGCAGTGGAATCCCCGTTTTGGCAGAGGGGCGTCGCGTGAGGACTTCAGCCAGAACTCATTCTGCCGGCTGCTCCACCTCAGGTTGGGGTAGGCCCAGGTACTCTGCCAGCCCTGCAAGATGTTTGTGGAAAGCCCTAGCTGAGGATGGCGTGTCTGGATCCTCCTCCTCGTCCGTATCCTGTTGATCAGGAGGATCCTGTGGAGGTGGAGGAGTAGCTGGAGCCAGAGGGTGAGGTACAGTGACTGTGTCCGGAGGCTGAGGAGGAGGCAGAGGCTGGTACGGAGTCGCCTGAGGAATCAGCTAAGGGGCCAGAGGCAACGGCTGCGCCCGGACTGAGGGCACCGGCGGAGGCGCTGTGGTGCCACTAGCATCGTATGGAGGACCACCCTGATGGCATCCTTGAGGATTACCCCCATCCAAGGTGACTTCATGAGCCCTAGGAACCTCTCGAAGAACCCCTCTTCACTGGCCGGAGAGGTGATAGTGGGTACTGACGGGGTAGCCGGGAGCTGCTGGAGCCACTGCATACCCTGCCCATATGGACGCAGTGGGAAGATGCCCTGCGCATAAGAAGGATAGGCTGTAGGCCACGTACCTGGTTGCCGCTAGTCCCACCTTGGCACTCGTTCTTCGCCGAACTCCTGGAGTGGCGTCGGACGGGTGCCTCTGTCTGGCAGGGCGGCCATTTTTTTGAGCTGCCTGCCACATGTCTGCGACATGTTGCTCGGCTTGCTGGGCCGAGCCTCATCCAGGACACTTGCGTGTGGATCACGAGGCCTACCCTGCTCTTCGGGCCTAGACCCGGTAGGTGCGACACCCTCTACCCGGGGGTCGGTAGAGCTGCGTTTAGGCGCACCCTGGGAGGTCTTGCTGGTACTAGGGCGTAGCCCCTCAGCCATATTACTGGTACATGGGGAGAGCCCCTCAGATGAAGATCTGGTACCAGAACCTTCTGGTCCCTCAACACTGCCTCCGGGAGGATCAAAGGAACCCTCTGCCTGAAGGCCAGTAGCTAAAACAGCCTTAAGTGCACGTGCTGGTACAAGGACCTGAACGGTCTCTCCCGTGCAGGAGATTCCTTGGGAAGGAGTCTTCTTTGGGAGGTGCAATGGAAATTAGTGGCCCTACCTTGGGCCTGGCTCGCTGTTTCGCGATGTTCTTGAGGTCCTCTGGAGACTTCTGGAACAGCTCCCTCCACCTGGCTAATCTGTTCTTCGACGATTTCGATGACAGCGAGCCACACGCTGTACAAGCTTGCCAACCGTGGTCTAGGCCAAGGAAGCGTAGGCAGAGGACGTGGGGGTCTGAAGTTGGGAAGAGCCCGATGCAGGATGGACACCTGCTGAACCTGAACGATAAAAATACTAAAAAAGACGAAGAGAAGAAGTATCCGCGTGTGGAATTACATGGCCGAAGCCAAACCCAGGAGCGCTGGTGAATTCGGCCTGTTCCCGTCGATGCGGAAAAGGGGACTGGGGTGTGGCGGCACCGGAGGGCGGAGTCAGGGCAGCACATGCTCCTTGGGCCGCACCCCCGCGCGCCTCTACATTTAAAGGGAAAGAAGGTTTTTTTCTGGTGAAAAGGGTTCCATCTCCCGTCCCTTGGAAGGGACGCTCATGCAGTATGGAGGAAAGCGGACGGGACGTAAGAGTAACCAGAGGTTTTTAAATAGGCCTGTCTTCTTAGTGTTATGGCTGATTCCATAAATCGGCCCACACAGTCAGTGATGTCCAGGCCCATTCGCAGGAACTGTCTGGCCACTTCTATCCTATCCTCCACTAGCTGTTGGAAGCCCTTGCGTATTTCTCCTTCTGGGACATAATGAGCAGCATTTACAACTGCTATCCATAGACCGATGGAGTACTTGGCAAAACTGCTTGCCTAATTTGTAGGTTTTAGGGCCATGCTACCTGAAGTGAATGCTTTCTTTGCTAAGGTATCTACTTTTTTGCTTCCCTGTCAGGAGGCAGAGTGGACGTGGAAGACACACGTCTAGAAGAGACAGTAGCAGCCTGCTTAACAAGCCCCTCCGGGGAAGGGTGAGAGGAGAGGTATGAAGAGTCTCCTCTAGCCGGCCTGTACTTCCTGGAAATGGTGGAGCTGATGGGAGGAATCTAACAAGGGTTTTGCCACATAATTGTTAAAGGATCGGCAATGCCAGGGTTTAAAGGCATATTACGTTCCGTGGCGAGGTCTTCATCTAAAATTTCAGTAAGGTCATAACCTTGTACAGGCGCCACTGATGAATGCAATCCCAGGGTGTCTATAACCTTTCTTGTAAAGCCCAGAATTTAGATGTATTATGAAGATAGGGCTGGGATTGCTGAAATTCGAGGTCTGGAGTGGTGTCCAAACATCTGGCGTCCTGTAGATTAGACACTTCCTGAACCCGAGTAAATAGAGTCGACATGCCCCTGGTCATCAGTGTCATTACCGCCAAAGATACCTGCCATAGTATCGAAAATTCGGACCACAGTTGTGGGGTGAATGTTTTCACGACAACCGTCAACATTTAGGGGTTGTCTCTCGGCGCCGATATGGTGGATGCCGGTGTCAATCGGCATCGAAAACGCTGTAGCATGGACATCCTTGGAGGCACAGGGTTGATCCGGATTCTATTGGATCTCTTTCAGTGTTGAAGGTTTTATCGGCTGCAACATTTTCGGTACCGGGGCACTAGAGGGGTCGGATATACCCAGCGCTGCTCTTGGCTTTGAAGCCTGCTGCATGGGGGGTTTAAGCCAAGCCCTACTACAGCATGCTTTTTGAACATGTCAAGCATGGAAGGATTTGAAATCCTCCCACTCTTGGCGGGTGGTAGGCCCAGCCGACAGCTTACCTTTATCGGTCGATGACTCAGAGTCCAGATGGTGGCTATGATGGCGTTTCTTCTTCCGCCTATGTTCTTTCTCGGGGGTGTGCCCCTCAGTTTCGGCCTGCGACGACCGAACCATCAACCACGTCAGTGATTTTGAGGGCGGTCAACCCAGAGCGAGTTTTGTAGGTCAATAGCGTAGGGATTTAGGTTGCATTTTGGCACACGACAGACAACCGTCAGTCCTACATCTAGTGCGGGTCAGTGATGGACATCTTGGTGCCACAATCGGAACACCGCTTGAAACCTGATACCCGACGACCGACATCTCATGTCGAGGATTGAAAAAAAGTATGTTTTCTGACGAAAACGTCGAGTGTGTCGAAGACTCTGTGTTCCGAAGCAGCGTGTAAGCGCGTGGAAAAAAAGGAACTGCGGTTGGGGCATACTGACGTGGTATTTATACGGCGCCTGATGTCACGGCCGGAGTAGATGACCAGACGTTGAGCAAAACGGATTGACAGTCGACGGCAGGGTCGAGGTCCACTACGCCCCCTGTTGAATTGTCCAAAGGAGGGCAACTGGAGGGAATATGTATCAGATTAGGAATCTGCGGAAGAAAGGCAGTCCATTGAAATCCCACTTGTCACATAAATAAAGCTGAAAACCAATGTAAGGCAGCTAAAGGTTTGGGTCACTTAAGATGGATTTTCATAATCAGCTCTGTGGACCCATGGAGATGGGGGATGGCCAAAGCAGGTATGTTTACTCATCCCCTGTGTTTCAATTCACTCAGGAAACACCGTAGAAGTTCCAGATATCGCTGAGCCATCTGTATTCGTACCTTGGGATCATGGGTGCATAGGTCAATTCAAGCTTTGGCTTTTTGGGTCTGTCTAGTTTGCGATTTCAGTCTCTGTTGGACCGGTTGTGTACACTGGACACAACACCTTCGGGACCACCACTCGGTTGACAACCTCAGAGGACCCCTAGGACACGATGCAGGCAGTGATGGCCACTTGAAGAAAAAGGTGGAACGTGACCCTTGGGGCAGAAACAAAGAAAATATTTGTGGTGGAGAGCTGGATCTTCAGGGAACTGCTTCTTGTTCCATATACTTAGGATCTGCGGAATCCCAAGGCTAAACTCAGGACGGTGACCGTTGCAGTGAAGTGGCCCAGGAGGATGTCTGAATAAACCAAACAATGGGTCCAGAACTGTTCGAAATGCCTCCAGTGGCTGGATCTTGGGGAAGAGGTTGGGACGGTATGTGGACACCAGTCTAGGGGTCGAAATACTGATGAAGATCTTCAGGTCTGCAAAGAAACCGGGCTTCACCGGACAAGTGAAGAAAGGGCTGTTGGCAATCTTTCAACAATGAGCTTAGGGTCTCTTTAGCGTGCTGCTCTTTTTCGCTGGGGTTTTGGCTCCAACGATGATCTTTCGAAAGGCTGCAGGAGTCCCCCTCTTATGCAGAATATGGCCTGGAGTTGCTCCCAGCCCACCAATGGAAAGGATCTGCACCATTCAACCTTGGTAAGGGCTGTCCAATTAGGAAAACCCCTGGCCACTACATCTGCCCAGCAGCAGGCACACTCGAGCACAAATGTGTACTGGGTCCAGACAGAACCAGCCTCCACATCCGGGCACACAAAAAGACTGCCACTTTGCCCCCAAAAGCTGGAGCATTGCCTGACAAAGGGCTTACCATACATGGAAGGGCCGGGCCACTCCAGCACAGGAAGATCAAACTGCAGTATGGCCAAGAGACAGGCGAAAATCTGGTGGCAAAGACATTTTAGATTGTATGGTACTCTTAATTGGCATTAAGCATTAAAATGCAAAAGTGCACAAGACTATAAAAAGGAAACACATGTAAGGATGCAGAAGGAGGAGACTGACACAGGTGGCATGATTGTTGGCATAGACTTATTTAACCAAAATAAAGAGGAAACCTATCTTTCCCCAACTCTAAGAGGGGTTTCCCTTCCTCATCTAAAGAACTAAGTATACAGTCAGAATGCCTAGGTACATAAAAAGAGTCCACCGTCATGTGTCAAAACCTATTCCCATCCCTTGCACTCTTAACTAAACTAAGGAACATGTTGATCATTTTTGTCCAGAAGAAGGACTCTCTTCCTCTGGACAATGGACCACAGTTCCATTGCAAGTGTGAACCTTGTCTGAGAGAATGACTCTCTTCCTCAGCTTTCAGTTCCTCAAACAATGCAAACAAAGTTCCAGCTTGAGATTTTGTAAAGTTCTCAGTTCCAGCTCCAAAAAGTAGAGTTCCAACTCAAACACTATTGGGTTCCTGGAGAAAGTCTCCCTTCTCCAGGTCCCTTGTTCTCAATAATTTTACTGTGCCAGGGGAATGACTCCCTTCCCCGGGCTTGCTTCTACTTGACTTCATGGTAGACAACAACAGGGGATGGGGGTGTATGGATTCCTTCCCCTGATGCCCCTTGGGTTCACAGTACACAACACCAGGGGTTATGGTTTCCTTCCCCTGATCTCTCGGATTCACAGTACACAATAACAGTGGTTATGGCTTCCTTCCCCTGATCTGTCTTGGCTTCACAGTACACAACACCAAGGGGTATAGCATCCTTCCCCTGCTCTATTTTCCATTTGGTTTAGCCAACTTCACAATATCAGGGAAAAATATTCCCTTCTCCCTGGATTCCCAGTTCACAACACCGGGGGGATGTCTCCCTCCCCACTGGGTCTTAGCAGGCTTACTTTTGACAGTCAGGGGGATGGCTTCCTTCCCATGTGATTTCCTTCAGTGTAAAGTTCACAGTGTCAGGGGGATGACTCTCTACCCTCATCCTCCTTTAGATTTACTTCTCGTGGTTCTTATCAACAGGGAGGAAATGTCTACCTTCCCCCTGTCTTTACCAGACTTGATGTGACACGCTTGCAACGCCAGGGGGAATGTCTTCCTTCCCCTGGGGACTTGCTCAGGTTTCTCAAGACAGCCGGCGGGAATAACTCCCTACCCCTAGCCTTTATCAGGTTTCATAAAAGGCAGTTTGCAATGCCAGGGGGAATGACTCACTTCCCCTGGCCAGCACCAACTTTGTTCACTAACCTGCCAAGTATGCTCTTTTATTCTGCAGTCTTTCTGTGCAGTTTACCATGTCAGGGGGAATTGAGATTGATATATTATTTGTATCGCGCTCATACACAAGTGTTTCAGGGCGCGACAAGGCAAGGGAGGGGAACAAGGGAGAAACAAAAACAACAATCTAACTAGGCCGAGTGACATTGATAAAAACCACAACATTGACCAGTGGATAGAGGATGACAGCTAGTACTTATTTTTCGTTTCTCATATACCGATAAATATTTTTCAAATCAATTTTTTTTTCATTTTATATAAATCTTTAAAAACAAATCAATTTACATAAACCATTTTCCACACAAAATTAACAAAAAGTTTTTCAGTTCACATACCTATCCCCACCATTTATTCACTCTCATTCTATCTTCACACACTTTCCTAAATTCATACATACATAACCGTCTAACATTGGTCACTATCTACAAATCTTAATTTCAACAATATTTGGTTCCCTTTGCCCATTCTCAGGTAACTCAATCTGTATATGAATATTCCCACAGATCTCTGGTCGACACGTGTTTCGGTTGTCGGGGTTGGACTCCATATATTATGTCCATTAAATCATGCAACCGTCATCAGGACAAAAACAGGAAACTCAATATGTCCTGTTTCACACAGTAGGGTGAGCCACACAACCTATAAAAACAAACAAAACCCATTGTCATCTCAATTATTCTGTCATCCCCCTTTTATTCATATAGCACTTTTAATGTGTTTCAAAATGACACTTCAAATTAGTCATGTCATCTGACTCACCTCCATGTATCATTTATGGGGGTGACAGATGCTGTGGACAAATCCCAACTTCACTCGTATGCTTGGCCAAATATTTCTGGTCTAACCTAAAAGATGAAGTATCGGGGACTCAGTTATCTATAGTCTCCTGATTTAAGTCGGTACAACTCAATCCCGATCGCAAAAAATTGTTATTGCCACCACTTTAGATACACAAAAATGTACTCACTTCACTTACAGAGAACACTGGTAATTGCCTCAACGCTGTGTTTCCACAGCGCTTCACTTTCACGTAGTAATTCGAAACCATAACAGTTCATTCACCTATAATACATAACAATTTCAGTAATCTTATATATTTCTTTTTTCTTTTATCTTTTTTTAAACATGCGTGTAAGAGTATATACTTACTCTTACATTCCATGTTGTTTGATATAGCTGAATTCTTCTTAGTTTGAAAAATCCGCTATCTTCTGATTCATTTTGTATTTTCCTCCTGCCGGTAATTAACCAGAATATGAACTTCGTATTCAAATTATTCAATCCAGGTTGCTACCAAACAATACAAAACAAGAAACGGTGTCTAGCATTAAGACTTGTCCTACCTCCTCCGTTTAGACTTTATTTCACCACAAGATATCTCACTTTACTCTAGTCTATACTTGCGTATTAATCTTTGCTTATTAAATCCATAGAGTATGGTACGCCGTCCCATGTCTTTACTAGGTCCGCGTTGGTTCAATCTGCTTAGTGGTTTAGAGGGTTGCTCTCTTCTTGCATGCTAGAGAGAGTGAGACAGTCAGGTCCATAAAAGCTCTCCTCCTATTAATGGATCACCTCACATAAATCCACATACCGATAGCCACTCTCATGCCTTTCTCGCCATTTTTATTACGTGGGCATAACTCTGAAACTTTTCTCTGAACCAGCACTTCCATGTCTCTACTAAACACTTCCTTACTAATATTACCCTTTGGGAAACGTAAACACCAACATGGATATAACTATCCCTTTTGGAACTAGTTCCTATCACTAGATCAACCGTCCTGCCGTCCTTCAGTCTTGTATAGTCAAAATTGCTGGCGATGGCATTTCAATCATTCCCAAACATCCTCTCACAATGGGTAATTTCATTACGGTTACTCAATGACCACATAGATACTCACTGTCGCTGACCCTTTCCACTCATTCATTCCACTAAATACACAGCCCATCCGTTACATTACACTGACTAACGGTTAAATCTTTATAGGCAGAAAAATACCTCTCACCCGTGCATAATCTGAACATTCTATGGTATCCCACACTTACCGGATTGAAATCCACTTGCGTCTAGAGACATTGATAACGCGCAAGTGCAGGGGATGACTCCCTTCCCCTGGCCTTCACTGGGGTCTAGGACGTGGTCTCTCTCCCCCTCTCTTATTTGGTTGAGTTGGTCCACTCTCCTGCCAAGCGTGACCATGAGGAAGACACATTGCACCCGACCCAGGCTTCTCTCACTACTTGACTTGGCCCACTTGGCTTCCTCTCTCTCCAAGGGAGATGTCCTGTATCAGCATGCAGATCTCAGACCCCGGTTTCTATTTGTTTTCGGTATTCTTGGCAAGACCTCTCGTGTCTCCACAAACCAACCCTTGCGCTCCTGTAACTTCTGTGATGCTGCTGGTGGTGGTGGTGGTCTCCTGACTGCTTCTGGGTTTAGTCTGCCTTCTACCTTGACTCACAAATCTTACTGTGAGACTCTCTCCAGCAGTGGCAGCTCTGCTGTTTGTAGCTTCCTTGAGGCACTTGTTCCAGTTCTGGACTTCGGGATCCACCTCCTTGTTGAGGTGGTGCTCCTGCTTTGCCACTTCAGGAGCTGCAATGTCGTAATCCTGCAGAGATGCTTCTTGCCTTCGGACGGCGCCCCGGTCCTCAGCCTCTCGACTGTCCTCGGGGAACCGCTTCCCTGCTCTTGGTTTGTCGGTGGGCAGTTTCTCATTTTGGTAAATCCTTCGTTAGTATTTATATTGAAGGCACCAAAAAGGCTAGACCGTTGAATATGGTTTTGTTGGGCACTCTTCATTGTTCCGTGCCTCCTCCTCGTTCCATTCCTTCTATACAACGATTTCTGAAGATAATCCCTATTCTCCTTTGCCACAGTATTAATATGACGGATAGCCTGACACACATACCCAAGGGTAATTCAGAGGTTATTAGGGCATAAGGGAGGGTTATTAGAGTTGGAATGAGGGTCTCTATACTGTGTTCTCCCGCTAGGTCTTCCCTGTATCCCAGATGGGGAATCCTTCCCCATGAGATCCTCCTGCTGAGTACCACCCCAGGGGGACCATCGGGTAGCTGCCTCACCTCCCTGGCCTCATGAGAAGGGTCACCCCTGCGGGGAGAATAGACGACATCACAATATTCGTCACACACCCTGAAGGTATATACTGCCACCAATCCACCATGGACACATAATGCAAATAACCACAAAGTTGCTAAACCCAATGTTACAGGGACACAAACTGTCCCTACCTCACTAAACAGAAGGTGATGTGAGCAGGAAAAATAAACAAAGAACATTACAATAAAGAACTGATATTAAGATGGATTTCTAAAATATGTACTGGTGGACAGATTTCAGAAGGCCACTCTCGTTATAGTGAACAGGGGAACTCTGAGATATTAGCCAAACCCAATCAAAGTAAGCGTGGAAAGTGGTCAAGGCTTAGTCTCAGGGGAGGTGGGTAGGGTCGGGGCTCCACAACGAGTCCACACAGTGAAATAAACAAATAATACTCTATTATAGGCCCAAAAAACACTAGAATAATGAATCAAGCAGGTAATATTACACAACACTCAGTTATAAAACATATATACAGTCACTTATGTTTGTAGAAATGCATACAATTCACATAGACAACTAAAAGAAGGTAAGTAATGATGCAGTAAGGAAAACCAGTTCACAAGAACGAATACACTTTATAAGTCCAATCCCTATGTTGAATGAGGCCTTGTGCCCGAAGTCAGAAAGTTCCTTCTAGGAGAGGGGACAAAGGCAGGAAGAGTTCTTGTGGTGGTGTAAAATCTTCCAGAAGACCTCTCAAGGATATAACAGGTAAGCAAGATGCCTTTTCTAGCTTTAAGAACAGCTTTTAAAACCAATGATTAAAAAGCGAAAGAATAGAATAAACAAAAGTTTATTCTAAGGTTTACTATAGGGGATACAGGGATGGCTGTAACTATTGCGATTACTCACCACCCTTACTCCGAATTCCGAAGTGACATAGCAGGTGGACTGGGAGTTGCTTGAGGTCGTTTTTCCTGCGGTTGGATGCAGTGGAAGCTGCCCAAGAGCTGCAGGTGCAAGGAAGATTCTGGTCTGGTCCAGGAGTTGAGTACAACCCATTTTGATGAAGAAATGCAGCAGGCACCGATGCAGGCCTCTTCAGGACACTCGTCCAGATGGAGGAAAGCTAGTTCCAGCGACAATCACTGCACACAGGCGACAGTAGGTGCCTCTCCAGCCGCGGTCAAAGAAATCCTTTCCGTGCAGGATTCCTTGATGCTGGGAACCTGAAACTTGCCGGGAAGGAGACTTGCGGCACAGGCTGGCGACCACTGAAGTTCCAGGTAAAAAACGTGAAATGGCAGTGCTTCTGGCGCAGTAGCCCATTTCCGAGCAGGTCGGGCCACCGGGTGGCCCAAAGATGATTCTGAGGGCTCTAGACTGCAGGAAAAAGAGAAGACGTCGAGACTGGTTGGTCCCACAAGTCCAAGGGTCGAAACACAGCAGAGGGCTTTCACAGATCAGGTAGGCCAGCAGAGATTCAACGGGAAAATTGCAGAAAAGGTTGCCAGGCTTCTTCAGAAGTTATCCACGGGTCGTCAGTCAGCTGAACGGGATACTTGGCTCTAATTCCTATCTACTGGAATGGCTGAAGGAATGCTCTTATCCCAAATCCTGGCTCATGGCAAAAAATAGCCCACCAATGGTAGGGATATGCACCACTCACTCAGCCAGCAGTGGTCCAATAAAGGACCACTGTGGGTTTCACTCCTGCATGCACACCAGACTCTCTGGCATCACGGTTGTGGAATGGTACTAGACAATCCCACCCACTTCCTGGGTCCACACACAAACTACATGCACAGGCAGCTTTCCCGGTGAAATGCATGACCGTATTAGAGATTTCCTGACCTGAGAAGCCAGGAAGAAGGCTAAGAAACAGAATGGCCAAAGGACAAATGAAAGATATCGTGCCATGGCCATTTTAGGACGCTAGCCACGTTTAGTAAACAAGCACAGCAAATGTCCACAATAAAATACATTAAAAAATGTAATTGCTGCCACCAGCTAGTGCTTAGGCACATTTAAAAGTAACCAAAATCCCCAGTATAAAAGTCTAGTGTAATACAAAAGTATCCCTATGCATTGCATTGTAAGATGCTGTGTGCACTGTTAGAAAAGTTACCAAAACAGGTAAAAAGTAAGAGACAAAAGGGAAGCATAGTTTCCCAGTACTGGCAGTCTGAAGGCCTAATCAGTTTCCCCATGACAATATGAGCAACAGGCCAGGGAAGTGAATCTGAAGGCTTCACTTCTCTGTAAAAAGTCAGGACAGGTTCAAAATCAAAAGCAACAAGTTAGGGGGCCCATAGAATATGGAGGGAAAGTTGCATAAAGAGAAATCTTTCCTAACAGAGTTTGTTTGTCTGTTCTGATAGCTATAGGGACTGATCAGTGTCCCCAAAACAGAGGAGCATAGCAAGACAAAATGGGTAGAGTACATATGCTTCATTGATACCTCCAACATTCAGGAAAGGTTCAAAACAATAGCAAAAGTAAGGGTGTCCCATTGATGTCTGTGGATGGAAAGCAGCAAAAAGACACATCTTTCCTAACAGGGATCTACAAAATTAGGGGGCAAAAACCCAAACAATTGAATCCTGCCTTAACACAAGCCAGCAAGGCTAAGGAAGCAGTACAAAGGACAACCCTACTTTAGGCAAAAGAAAACCAGGCGGTGCCCATAGAGCCTATCCAGCGCTGGAAAGGTAAGACCTAGATTGTCTCTTTTGCATATTAAGTGGCTGTATTTCCATTGTTTCTCTGGACAATGATATGGCCAGGTTAAAGGATCTTTCATTGCATTGTCATATTATCTTTGTTCCACATTTACAAGGACGTTGTGGAGCTATGCACTAAAAATAACGATAGTGATTGAGGCCCATTTATTGGTGAACAAAATAATTGAATACATGCTTATTTAAAATAGGAAACACGCATCCATATTACTAGAAAAAACACATGCATAAACATGACAACTATCATTCAAATTGCATTCTTACCTGTGAGAGACTTGCCAGCACTAAGTGGAGGTGCAATAATCTTGAACAGTTTCTAAATGTCCGTGACAAAAGAAAATAGGAAAAAATAATTTTATAATGTATACTTCCAAACAACAATTAAAAGAAGAACAGCAAGGAGCTAATTTTGCTCCACGGTGTAATTTGGCAGCGGGGAGCTGTTACGTGTCGACATACAGGTACCACATTTTGGTCATTTGAACTGCAGAGTACATAAGTGCAAGTCAAAAGGCGGAGTGCACGGATGTACGCAGGCTTTTAGCCCTACCCATTTGCACTCCGCCATGTAAATGAGTAAATGCTGTTTAATTGTAAATTGTAAACACTGCCTGCCAGGCCTCCAGAGCATGAACATTTTGCAAATACGACAGCTTTATTATTTTCCTGGGTACATTTACACACACATTTACACACCGCTTTAATGCGCAGTGCAAAGGTCAGTTTACTTGATAGAGACTAGGAGGCTTCTTTTGATTTTGATCTACATTGATGTAATTGCAAGCCACCTCTGAAACAGAAGAACAAGTTACTTCTTTACCTGGTAACGTTCTTTCGACGGGATGTTCCTCCGACGTATTCCTTATCTTTGATAATACGTTTCCAGCTTGCTGGCCTCGGAAATTTTTTCTGTAGAGGGCGCTGCGCGTCGACGTCCGCCGAGTCGATGTCCCTCGACGGCCACCCCATCGGCGCCGACGTCACCATGCCCATAAATAGCCACGCGCTGCGTCCGTTGCTCGGTTCCGCTTTGTGGCATAAGAAAAGACATGCCTGAATCGGTTAGTAACCTTGAAGGAGCGAAAGCTGCAACCACAAGGGAAGTTATCACTGCGGGGATGGATGGGAGGGGCGATAAGGAATACGTCAGAGGAACATCCCGTCGAAAGAACGTTACCAGGTAAGAAGTAACTTGTTCTTCGAAGGGATTGTGTCCTCCGATGTATTCCTTATCTTTGATAGACTCCCATAGCAGTGGTATGTAATTGGAGGAGGGAGTGATAGTGTTATGTATCCCTTTAGGGATGGACCGAATGTAATACGGCCTTGCCAAATCTGGTCTCTTGAGCAGTGGAGGAATCCAGATTGTAAAATGTTGTGACTGTATATGCGGACGACCATGTGGCAGCCGCACATATGTCCCGGACCGGTACCCCTTTCTGGAGAGCCAAAGAGGCTGCGATATCCCTGGTTGAATGAGCCCTGAGATTTTGGGGTGGCTCTTTCCCTGCTAGTCTATAACATTCCAGGATGGCCAAAATAATCCACCTTGAGATGTTTTTTTTGTTATGGGTAGTCCCAACTTGTGACCTGAGTATCCTACAAACAGTTGGTCTGCTTTCCTGATCCTAGCCATTCTGCTGATGTAAAAGCTGAGAGCTCGCCTAGGGTCCAGCCTGTGTAGCCTTTCCTCCTCTTTCCCCGGATGGGGAGGAGGGTAGAATGAAGGCAAGGTAATTTTCTGAGTAATATGGAATTCAGAAACCACCTTTGGGAGGAAATTAGGCTTCATCTGTAGGACAACCTTGTCCTTGTGGAAGATTGTATGTGGGGGTTTACAGGAGAGAACTTGTAGCTCACTCACCCTCCTAGCAGATGTTAGTGCTACCAGTAGGACAGTTTTAAGCGTGAGAAATCTCAATGCGCAAGAGTGAAGAGGTTCGAATGGAGTGCACATTAAGAAGTTTAAGACTAAATTTAAGTCCCATAATGGAACTTGGAATGGTTTTGGAGGGTAAACATTAGTTAGACCCTTGAGAAATTGTACCACCAGAGGAATTTTGAAATACGATGGTTCCTCCGCAGTGCGCTTGAAGATAGAAAGCGCTGCGAGATAGCCTTTTACAGTGCCAACTTGAAGGCCTAAGTTTGCCAAGTAGAGTAGAAACGATAACACCGTTGGTGTACCACATGAAAAAGGGTCGATATTCTCTTCCCTACACCAGCTGCAAAACTTGTTCCAACGGCAGCAGTATAAAGACTTTGTTGCTGGTCTTCTGGCCAAAAGCAACACCTCCATGACGTCATCAGGGAGATCCCAATCCTTGTACCTCAACCTTTCAAAAGCCAAGCGTGAAGGTTGAGGGTTCTGGTGTCTGGATGGAGAACTTGACCTCCCTTCTGCGAGAGAAGATTCTCTTTGAGTGGAAGACGGATTGGAGGGCAGATGGACATATCTAGAAGGTCCGGGTACCACGTTCTCCTGGCCCAATCCGGGGCAATTAGGATCATGGTTTTCCGGAATCTTCTCAATCTCCTGATCATTTGAGGAATAACAGGGACTGGTGGGAACGCGTAAAGGAGTGGAAACTCCCAGTCCACTACGAACGCATCTCCTAGAGCTCCTCTTGGGGGAAATTCCCTTGAACAGAACAGATTGCACTTCCTGTTGGTGCTTGTGGCGAACAGATCCACCTGAGGGGTTCCCCAAAGGGCGAAGATCTCTTGAAGGACTTCCTCAGCTAGCTCCCACTCGTGGGAGACTGTGCTCTGCCTGCTCAGAGTGTCCGCTGTCAATTTCTTCTCTCCGGCTAGGTGGACTGCCGATAGAGAGATTCCTTCCCGAATTGCCCAAAACCAGAGCTGCATTGCCTCTCTGCATAGTGGCAGTGATCCTACGCCTCCTCTTTTGTTGATGTAGTGCATGGCCACCGTGTTGTCCGTCATTATCAGGACATTTCTCCCCTGTACTGATGGCAGGAAAGCTTTCAGCGCTAGTCTGATCGCTCTCAGCTCTAATAGGTTGATATGTAGTCTGGACTCCGATGGAGACCAACGACCGCTGATGGTCAAGTCGTTGGCATGGGCTCCCCACCCTGTGAGCGAGGCGTCTGTGACTACTGTTATCTCCGGCCATGGTTGCCAAAACAGTTCTCCTTTCAAGATGTTCTTTGGATAGGCCCACCATTGAAGGTCGTGGGCTACCTTGTCCGGAATCAGGAGGAGGTCTGTCATTCTCCCTGAGAATTGTGACCACTGACTTCTCAGTGCCCACTGAAGAGATCTCATTCTCAGACGAGCCTCTGGCACAAGGAAGATGCAGGATGCCATGAGGCCTACCAACCTCAAAAAGTCGAAGGATGGGAGACGCTGGGCATTTTGAAACTTGGTGACCATCTGTAGAATATCTTGAGCCCTCACCTCTGGTGGCGAGGCTTTTCCCAGGGAAGTGTCCAGGACCGCTCCAATGAACTGGAGTCTCTGAGATGGTATCATCTGTGACTTCTTTAAATTGAGGGAGAAGCCCAGTCTGTAAAGGAAGAGGCAGACCTAATCTAGATGGGTCTGGGCCTGTTCCGAAGATACGGCCCTGATCGCCAATCGTCCAGGTAGGGATAGACGTGGATCCCTTCCCTCCTTAGACTCGCCGCCACTACCGACATCAGCTTGGTGAAGACCCTCGGGGCGGAGGTCAGCCCAAATGGCAGAACTCGAAATTGATAATGAGAGTTGCCAATTGCGAACCTCAGGTATTTCCTGTGCTTGAGATTGATTGGCACATGGAAATAAGCATCCTGAAGGTCCAGAGATACCAGCCAGTCCTGGAGCTGGAGGGCCTGAAGGATCTGAGAGAGAGTTACCATCTTGAACTTGTCCTTCCTGAGGAACTTGTTCAATTCTCGTAAGTCCAGGATGGGTCTCAGTCCTCCGTCCTTCTTTGGTATGAGAAAGTAGGGGGAGTACCAGCCCTTGTTCCTGTCCGCTACAGGTACCTGTTCTATGGCACCTTTCTCTAGCAGGTCCATAATTTCCTGCAAGAGGAGCGGATCTGGAACTTTCAGAGAGCTGTTCCCCGGTGGATGACTCAGGGATGTGTAGAAAGGGTAGGCAGTAACCTTGGGCAACTGTCTCCAACGCCCAAGCATCTGACGTTATAGCCTGCCATTCCGTCAGATGGTGAGTTAACCTGCCCCCTACAGGTGTCTTGTGTGTGAAGGCCTCAGAGTGGTTTGGGGGCGGCTGATGCAGATGCCGAGGGTAAAGAGGCACCTGCTGCTGCTGCGGTCTTAGTACTTTTGACCCGTCCACCTCGGGTGGATCTCCTTTGGCCTCTTTGAGTCGGCTGTCCTCTGCCTTTCCCGAATGCAGAATAATAGCGAAAGGACTTTCCTCTCCCAGAGGTTCCTGAGGGGCGAAAAGGAGTTTGGCGGATAGCAGCTCCTAAGGATTTTGTTGCTGCTTTAGAAGTCTAACTTTTCCAGACTGTCATAAGCCTTTTTCCCGAATAATGAAGAGCCGTCAAAGGGCATATTCAAAAGTCTGGCCTGTACACCAGGGGCAAAGCCCGGCTTTCGCAATCACGCATGCCTGCGGATTGTTGTACTTGCCGCCATGGCCCTGCTGATACTGTCAGCGGAATCGATGCCCGTTTGAAGTGATTCACACATGGCATCTTTGCCATCTTTAATGATGTTAAGGAAGGCTTCCTTTTCCTCTCCTTCGGGTATGCAGTCAGCCGCTGATGAAGCACACTCCCATAGTGTGTGACTGAACCTGGCGAGCGTACAGGTGGCGTTGATGGACTTCAACGCCATACTACAGGCAGAGAAGACCTTCTTTGCCATAGAGTCTTACCTCTTGTCATCCCTATCCTGTGGGACAGTAGGGTAAGCAGTCCTTATGCTGGATGAAGTTGCCGCTTGAACCACCAGGCTCTCTGGGGTTGGGTGTTTTGACAGGTATTCAGGGTCAGCAGCCGCTACCCTATACTTCGTCGACAATCTTTTATTGACTGCTGGGATAACTTTGGGAGTTTCCCAATTAGATGCAATTTTCCTTTGTAGGGCTGCATGGAAGGGGACCACCGGGTACTCCTGTGGGCCTTTGTCTAATATATCTGTTAGATCATCCTGTTGGAAAACAGGTGAAGGCGCAGACCAACCCATAAACTCAATTATTCTTGCCATCAGAGTTCTATATGGTGTTTCGGCATGTTCCCCTGGGTCTGGCTTTACAAATTCCACTTCTGGGGAAGTGTCCAGTCCACTTGCCTCATGAAGTGACTCCTGTAGAGTTCCTTCAGCCTTCTTTCTTCAGAGGTGAAATCCTCTGCAGTAGGCAGCGTGGTTCTCTGTAAACCAAATGTTTCCTGGGTCAGAGTCTTCCCATTCTTCATAAATTGAAGAAAGACCAGGGTATTCTGATCTCTGAAATGGAGTAAAGCCCATCTCTAGGGCCAAAGGAGCCAAACTCGTCGTTATTGGACGAGAAAATGTCGATGTCGTTGACGGCGATGTAACAGGCTTCGAAGGCGCCGAAAACGGCGTCGAAAAAACTGGAAGGGGTCTCGAAGAACTCGAGAGGATCGGGATCCTACTCAAGGGCATCGACGACGGTATCGGCGTCGTGCCGGAGGCCCTTGAAATCACCGTTGGCTGTGGAGCCTTGGTCCTCTCATCGGCGTCGGCGTCGACGATGGCGTCGAGTCGATCGACTGATGCGTCGAAGAACCCTTCGACAACGGCGTCGAAGGCGCCGATCCGTGCGTCGAAGGAATCTTCGACGACGGCGTTGAAGGAACCTTCGACGACGGCGTCGACGACGGTGCCTTCTTACCCGATGGCTCATGGCACTCTCGGGTGGAATGTTTCGCCGGGTGCTGCGACTCGCGGCATTTTGATTTTTTGGGTTTTTCACCTGGGGTATTACCCTCAGCTGTCTTCCAGGGGGTCGAGGCCGCGTTCTCGAAGACGCTTAACATTTTCTTTCTGAATTCTTCCCACTCAGCTTAAGAACTGTTTGGTGGGACAGGAAACTCTTTCTGGGGACACAGAAGATGATGAGGAATGGGACCTTCGACATCTCTTTTTTGAGTGTCTAGATCTCGACGAATGGTGGGAGCTGCTTTGAGATCTAGAATGGGAGTGTTTGACGGCGAGGAGACGAATGCCTCGACTCAGCCGACGAAACCGTCGAGGAGGATTTGGCTGACTTACCCCTCTCGAGCTTCCCCTTTCGCTCCTTCAGGGCTTTCGCCGTCATGGACATGCAGTCCTCACACTCCGAACAATGGTGCTCAGACCCCAAGCACCATAAACAGACCTTGTGTGGATCCGTTATTGAAATTTTTTTACCGCAGTCTCGACATTTCTTGAAGCCGGATCGCGGCATCGTCGGTTCTGATTAAGAAGCCATCGAGAACGATAAGGAATATTCGAGTCGAAATAGATAGTAAACCTGACTGAACTGAGCAACGACGTTCGAGGCCCCACGAAGCGCGGAAAAACGGAACTGAGCAACGGACGCAGCGCATGGCTATTTATGGGCATGGTGGCGTCGGTGCCGATAAGGTGGCCGTCGAGGGACATCGACTCGGCGGAAATTGACGCGCAGCGCCCTCTACAGAAAATATTTCTGAGGCCAGCAAGCTGGAAACGTATTATCAAAGATAAGGAATACGTCGGAGGACACAATCCCTTCGAATGTATTTCTCTGAAGCCTTCTGAAAAAACGAAACTGCACATTCAGCTTTAGAAGCACTGTGCATAATTTTGTATAATTAGATACAAAATATTAATTCTCAATTGCATCTTAGTTTTCTAACAAATTATGCTTTTTTTCCAGTGAGAGCAAACCAGTATTGCACAACTGTATTTTTTAGAGTTCTGGTGCTGTGTGCATAATCATGCGGAGGCAGATCATTTTTACACTGATAATTTAATTTACACGCTAATTATAAGTGTGTAAAATGATGACTATGCACCGTCTAGGTTACATCCATTCAACCTTACAGCCAAAACCTGACTCTCCAGAAAGTGCAAGCCGTGTTCAAAAACAATCCAATTAAAGTTACATTTCTAATTGAAATAGAAACTCAGCAAAACCTGTCCCTGTGATAATCCAGATAGGTATTTAACTTCATCTAGTGCTTCATAAATGGTTCTTCCAACATCTAGGTACTGTGATTATTGTACCTCAGTCGATACTCAGTTAACCGACCTCTGAAGGATGTTAGCCAATAGGATAGCTCAGCCGGTTCAGCACTCATTGCTGCAATCTGTGCGTGATCTGTAGGTTGCAGGCTCGAATCCCGGCAAGTCCAACTCCGCCTTTCATCCTTTCGAGGTAGATAAAGGCGTACTGACTTTGGTTTGGTGATAATTGTGATAAATATGTTCTATGTACAGAACTTGGCCAAAGGTGCTATATAAATAACCATTTGATCATTATATTAGATATAGAATTTAGCATGGAGTCCTTGCCTCTCTGCGCTGCTGTATCATAACATTGGCATACTATTAGGTAGTAATAGCTCCAGAAAATGAGGACTCATTAAACATCAAATGACAATTCTGCTATCGAACCTCAAAACACACAATACAATTCATGTTTGCTTTCCTATGTAATTGGCTAGGTTTTTGTGATTTCAACATTTAAATATACACAGGAGAGATCAAATGGCCAGACCGTAGAGAAATAATGAAAGGTGTATTCTGTCACAATGCAGAAAGCTGCAGTACGGTAATGATTTCCATACAGTTTGTGCATGCGTCGGCTGGATGTCACATACATTTTACTCTCTTGCAAAGGAGAAAAGTAATTTTTACTCTCTTAAAATCACATTTACTCTCACAGTTTAAAAACAGGGAGTAAAATGCTCCCACCTCAAAATCTTATCTGGAGCACTGCTGCCTGCCATGTGTAAAATGGATCCTTATGGCGTCCGCCTGCTTCATGCTGCCCCACACAGCTGGTGGTGCGGGATCCATAGGGCACCCCAGCATTTTTGTTGGCAGTAAAAAGCATGCCAGTGAACATGCTAGGGCATGTGTATGGCAGAAAGGAAGGGAGGCAAAGAAACACGTTGTGTTCCGCCCCTCCTCTCCACCATACACATGGACACAAATGGGGTGAAGAGTTAATGTACAGCGTAAAAGTCTTATGCAAGGAATTTACGCCTTCCATTAATGCTACGCCCCTGATGAGATGGAAATGAGTTCCTAAGTAATTTGCATTGTGATGCTCAGCATTCCAGCAAAAGCAGGATTTTCTGTATGATATGATATGGCATTTATAACATGCCTATACACAAGTGTACTATAACACAAGCGTACTAAGTATAATAAAAAATGTAGGATCATGTTAAGGGTGGAAGAACAACAAAGCTTAGACTTAGGAGGGTATTAGTGTAGTGAAGGGTTCAGTTAAATACACACACACACACAGATCACTCCTAATAATACAAGCTAGACAGAATGTATAGAAATACAACTCTTTCTTTGGGCATTGGACAAACACTTAGCAATTAAAAACCACATGCAAGTAATTACACAAAACATACACTATTATAATCTACACAATGGGCCTCATTACACAGTAGGCACTAAGGGATTACCGGCACCTGTAAGATCACCAGTGCCGGTAATCCCTTAGCGCCCAACTACGAGGTCCCTCAACGGGTCCCGTCCTTAACGCCTGGTCTGACCAGGTGGTAAGGACAGGAACCACTGAGGGACTTCAGAGCTAATAACGGTACCGCAAATTGCGGTACCGTTATTAGCTCCTTCCCCATTCCCATTGAGCCCTATGGGGGCTCGAATGGGAATGGGGAATGGTATTTGGCATGGGGACTTACCGGGTCCTCCAGGGTCGGACTGGCCCGGTAAGTCCCCATACCGCCTACCTAGACCCGGTATGCGATAACGGAGTAGCCATGCCACTAATAGCGGCATGGTTACCTCCTACCGTATAATGAGGTCCATTCACTTTTGGGGTACATTCACCCTAACACATTCACCCTAACACTTTACTGTAGTGTTGCAAAGCAAGTGTATAAAGTACATGTTACCTAAGAAACAAATTAGAAAGGAGTTAAACACATCATGCACAACCTTATGAAAGTAAGGCACTACACTTTAAAAGTTCTTCCCTTGCTAGAAATGATGGGGCCTAGTGCCCTAAAGTCACAGATCGAAGTGCCGTTTTTTTCAGAAGAATAGGCGTTGTTAAATGAGTCTAAATAAGTGTCTCGAAGTTGAAGAATAATGAAAGTAAAGTTCTTAGGGAGACCCTCTCCCAACCCGACAACCTTAGGGGAATCCCAGGGGAGGACACTTGACCAGAATTCCAGTGGTCACGATCAGGCAAGGGGGCGGTAGGGCAAGGACTTAATACCCGTTAAACCCTATGGAGGAAGGGAGGGTGTTTAAACGGGTAGGTTTACTGACACTCTATTATTAGATGGGTCTTGAGTTGCTTCCTAAAATGTAGACGCGAGGGGGAAAGTCTGGTGTTGATGGGGAGGAGGTCCCAGAGTCTTGGGGGGTAGACAGAGAAGGCCTGTCTTCTGGTTCTTTCCTTTCTGCCACAGCAAAGTTCACACTCCGGTGGATCGTAGGTTTCCGGAGATGCAGAGTTTCTCAGTGAGGCAGGTTGGGACCTTCAGGGCGATAGCCTTGTAAAGGTTGCAGCAGGATTGAGAAATAATACGCGCTTGCAGCAGGAGCCAGTGCAGTTTGATGAAGGCGGGGTGATGTGGTCAAATTTACAGAGTACTCCGATGGGTCGTGTTGCAGCATGCAGGGCATATCTCAGGAGTTCCAGGGTAACGGCCGAAATACACCTTACAAAAGGGCATTGCCACCGGTACTCTGGTTCACTCAGGGACTACTTTGGCAGCTCCTGAAATCGCTGGGCCACCATGCTCTGTGTTTTGGTTCTGTTGAAGGAGAGGTTGCGGGTGCAGAGTTCACTTTTTCTGCCAAGTTTTGGTTCTGGCTAGTCAGTGGTTCTCCTCTCTTGCTGGGCGTTTGCATCCTGCAGTCTAGTCTTTTTTTCACAGCACTTCCAGAATTCTATTTCTCTGACCAGAGACCTGCCTGCTTCTCATTGCAATGCTGTCTGTAAGCCATTTGCTGCCTGTGTACGTTATTTGTTCCCTGTTAGTCCCTTGTAGCCTGTCCTTAGTCTGCCACTGCAGATCCTGGTCTTTTTGTTTCTGTGTGCTGTTCCTTGTGCTGCCCAGTTCCCTGCCCCCTCCTTCTGAATTCCTGGATGGCCTGTTCACTAAGGTCCCGTGCTTCCAATTCTATAACTCTGCCGACGATACAATTGCTGGATGATACCATCCACCTCCACAGAATTCTGTTCTACTGGGCCAGTGTGCGTTTTCCGTCCATTTTGTTTTCTTTACCCTGCAGAACATCTCCCACTGTAACGTCTTAAAACCCTGCATATCATATCTCGCGAATGCAAGGAAGCTACAGACAGGCATCAGCATTACCTCCTCACTGGACTAAGTCAAGCAAGCTAAGGTATGAACTTGATACAAAGAACCACCATGTTGTCGACTATAAAGGATCACCAAAGACACGATACAGGCAGAGATCAGAAATGGACACTTTGAAGAAATGGCAGAGGTTGACAGTTGTGGCAGACAAAAAGCTGGTCCTGCAAGGGCCCTCAAGGAAGCAGGGCAACACACAGAACGGTCCCGGGACACTTTTAGGAAGGATGTACGTGAATATTTCATACATGAAAATGTCAAATTCAAAATGCCCGTAATTAAATAATCACCCCGCCCGCTATCCCCTCACACTCCACGACCCTACAATCCATACTTACATCTGCGGCTCAATTACCTGCTACTCCTCTGCATGGCTCTTTCTCTGCGACGCGGATGCCGTCTCCCCATTGAGAGGCAGAACTTTGGCCCCATGGTGCTTTTTTTCATAAACTTTATTCGTCTGCCGATTTCCTTTTTAGGGAAGCGGGGGACACCCCTGCCATCCCCGATTTCCATTATTGTCAAGTCAGGGGAGCGGGGGACACTGCTGCAACCCCTGCTCCCCTTACTCAACATTTATTTTTCATTTTTTCTTTTTGAATGAATGAATGAAATGTATTTATACCGTGCATCACTGACCCTGAGGCTTAAAAGCGCCACCATACAAACAATTACAAACTACATAAATGACTTAAAAATAAGCAGAAAATCTAAAGTACATAAACAATTCACAAAGTAGCCAAATAAAAAAATAACAACACAATATGTTATAACGGATAGACAGGTCAGTTCAGAACAATTCTTAACTTGGAAGGAGAATTGGTGTCCATATTTGTAATTCTATTCAAAAACAAAGGAAGAGAACTATGGCCACATCCAACAACAATGCGGTCAGGGTTATCAGTGGAACACCAGTTATTTAACTGTATCCTTCAGGGGACCTGCGTTCTGATACAGTTGGACCCCACCCTATGATTGAGCCAAGAGAGAATGTATTCTTCAGTGATTCCCTGGATTCAAATTCCCTAGGCTTATCAACATTTGTAATAATAAGATTTCTGGGGTCCAAGACAAAGCTCCTTATATTAGGATCCTCAATTTTGGCCTTTGTAGATTTTCTTTGGTGGATATCTTGGGTAGTGGAGGGACCAGAGATAGAGCTTATTTGGCTGGGCTCAAGATATTTTCCCCCAACGCAGTACCCCCTGTGTCCGGATTAGGGTGCACTAGCCTGGCCTGCAATGATCGAGCTTTGAGAGGAGCCTCACTACGGTCTGTTTGACAGCCTTGATGAAGCCCACTACGAGAGACTTATTTGGTCTATGATGATCTTTCTGTCCCAACTTTCGATCATTTACCCGATGGGCGATGAGCACAATGGAACTAATGGAGGTCACCCATGCTTGAAAATCCTCAAAGTTAGCGCAGGCAGAGAAATCTCGCTGCATACCTTCTTTAAACAGCGGCCAGTTATCTAATGACTTGGAAACCCCCATTTTGCTGGTATTTCTATCCCTATGACCTTTACATACCACATCCAGCATGTTTAATGTAACAGCCCTAGCCTCTGCACCCACAGGCAGATGGCTCTTTAGATTGTAAGGCTCCTTGGCTGCTAACGCCCCAGAAGTACCCCCATAGACTTCAAGTTGGTCCAGTACCAATGCCGGAGGACAGGTAACATTAGAGGAGGGAAGATTGTAATCATTCTTGCAAACTTTATTGCTGAGCATAAGATTGGTAAGCATGAGGCATTCTTTTTGGAGCTTTTGCCTTCTTAAAGCACTCGGTGCTAAGACATCCGATATACGGCTGCCACTTCTATTGGGAGTCAGAGGCGGTTGTAAATAAGGATTCACCTTGCCTATAGCTTCAGGCTGAGAAGACCGGTCCCTGAGCTCAATGTCCATACTGTATGGATATAGCCCTCTGATAGACTACTACGCCAGATAACTGCAGGCAAGCCTGCGGGAATCACCACACGGGGCGTATGGGCACCAATGGTAATACTGATACAGTTTGCCAAGTAATTGCAGCGTGAGGGGCGCGAGGGGGGCGAGCATGCAAGCACAACACCGAACCCTCCGCACCCAACAGTGCTGCAACAAATCCCTCCGTTGTGGACCCTGGAGACCCTGGAGTCCCTGGAGTCGCCCCAACGGCAGCCTGGGCCTTAGCACAGCCACTAACCTGACACCAGCCAGACACCAGGCTGTACTGACGCCGTCACAGGACACCTCGGTCGACAGGCAGATGCCCAAGAGGCCGAGGGGCTCCACGGCTCGGGCCAAGTCTCAGAGCGGCGCCGTAGCAGGTTGCCGGCTTGGTGGTTAGAGGAAGGGACCCTAGAATATGGACTACACGTCAGGCCGCACCGTCTAGGACGGTCGCCAGCGATGTGATCTTCACGGAAACTCCATTTCAGTGTGTTCAGAACGAATTCTGCATTTTCTCCTGCTTGGATGTCTTTTTTCTCAATTTTTTCGATGGATTCCCTTAGGAAGGCTAACGAGGGCACCATACTCAAGCAGTGGTCAGGAATGGTTGTTCTCAACATTCCAGCGGTCAAAGCACTGATGAAGGCCTTCTGGAGATCAGCAGAGCTTCGCCGGGATGGTTGAAGAAGACAATGCTCACTGGCTGCAACGAGTTCTGGGTTTTCAGTGAAATACTCCTCTTCGTAGGTGTGCAATGACACTCTAGGGATGTCAAAGTCAAAATAAACAGAGTTTAACTTCTGAACTTCTTCCAGCTCACAGATTTCTCTCAGCTCCCTTTCCCCAAAAGTCTTTAAGTTTACCTTTCTCCAGGTCAAGGCAATATAGTTCAGAACCACTACTGGGGTTCCCTTCCCAAGTTTCAAGTAACACAAATCCCAAACAAAGGGGTCTTGAGTCTCAGTTCCCAAGATGACACTTATAGTGCCTCAAGTCTCAGGGCTCCCTTCACCAAGACTTCAATGTCTCACACAGGTTCCTTGCTACTTGCTCGTGTGCACTAAGTCACGTTTACTTGATTCCTTTTGTTGGCCTCTGGGTTTAGGGTGTACTCTTAGGGTATTCCTGGCTTCTCCTTTGCCGCCTCATGGCTCTGCCAGCAAGTGCTCCACACCCCTTTTCAAACTGTAGCCTTGCCACACTGCATTCACTCATTCAAGTTTGCTGTTTGGCTTCCTCCCACTTGAATGTTTTTTCGATTTCAAAGTTTAAATTAATTAGTTGTGCAACATATATTTAATAATGTTCAATTGCAGTTCAAGGTTCAATGCACTCTTATGTTGCTCAATTACATTCAGTAATCAATGTGTACTTGGTTGCTTCCATGTTAAATTTCCCTTTAGTTTGGTACTCGATATCCATTGGCATTCTTCAATGTTAGGTTTCCATATGGTTCGGTATTCAATGGGCAATACTTTTCAATAACTTGACAATTCACAAACTTCACATGTTTTACTTTCATTCAGTTCAATTTTTAACAAGGTGTGACTTTCATGCACTC
Organism: Ambystoma mexicanum; assembly: GCF_040938575.1. NCBI lineage: Eukaryota > Metazoa > Chordata > Amphibia > Caudata > Ambystomatidae > Ambystoma > Ambystoma mexicanum. The sequence continues at coordinate 792,870,308 of NC_090931.1, read as the reverse complement.
CAATATTAATTTTATCCTCATTCATCTTTCTTAGCCATTGGCCATTCGTTATAGTGACATGTGGTTTCCTTCCAGGGGATATTTCTCCACCCCTCAGACACACTTGTGCTCTCGCAGCGCCATGGGAGAACGAACACTCCCTTTGATGGGATGAAGGAAAGACCCTCACCTGACCACCTTCCTTCGCCTCTGCCCCACGGAGCTCCAGCTCCCACATCACCCTCACCTGGACCCCCAGTGTCTTCAGTCCCCGATGTGCTTCTCAGGATGCAGACTTGCTCACCTCGGCTCCCATCATTGTCTCTCATCCCACCTCTGACCACACCACTTTAATACACCTGTGTTGTGTAAAGGGGTTGCAGGTGTGAGTCCTTTCTTTTAATTGCCTGACCTGAGTTAGGCTTATTATTAAGACATGCCTGATCTTTGCAATGGTACTCCCGAGGCCCTCTTTCTTGTCTCAGTACCAAAGTGGTGTAGCTGCATGTTGGTGTGTATATCTCCTAGTCTCTTCCTCGTCTCAGTACTGTCATATGTCCCATGTGGGAAAATGGGGGGAGTTTGTTTATAATAGCCCAGTTAGGTTTATCGTCCATAGGAAAAGGGGGGATACCATGTCTCGCCCAAGGGTTTCCCACTCCCAATCCTCAAGGACCCTTCACCCAGTTGATCCTCCCTTGCTTCTCTACCCCCAGAGTCTGGATCCAATAGCAATGGCCTTTCCCTGGCCACCTGCGCAGGGGATCCAAGGGGAATAGGAGTGAAAATACCCTCAGGCTTCCTGATCTTTTGAGACTCAGCATTTTTCAACTTAGTCTGGATGTTTTACTAGAAACATTTGGAATAAATGTGCCTTCACCTTTTCCTGTTGTGGTTGGACCATGCCATTACCCACAGACAACCCCAGGTACTTTACCGCTGATTGGGCTAGCTTGCATTTTCTTGGATTAGCTGTTAACCCCACTTTTCTTAATACTCGTATGATGGTATAAAGGTTGTACAAATGATCTTCCCAGGTCTTGCTATGTATCACAATGTCATCTATATAGGTGCTGCAAAATTCTGATTATGGCTGTAAGAGTTTATCCTCGAGTCTCTGAAAGGTTGCTGGAGCACCATGTAGCCCAAAAGGTAAGACTTGGAATTCAAACATCCCTATTGTAGTGGCAAAGGCAGTTTTTCACTTATCAGGCCCATGTAAAGGAACTTGCCCATATCGCTTTGTAAGATCGTGTGTTGACAGGTATGCAGCATTACCCAGCCAACCTATCTGATCATCGTTACGGGGCATTGGGTAAGCATCAAAAGCAGAGATGGAATTCAATTCGTTAAAATCTATACAGAATCACCATCTTCCATCGTGTTTGGCTACCAACACGATGAGGGATGACCAAGGGCTATTAGAAGGTTCAATGTTAGCCTCTAGCTATGACTTCCTGAATGTTGGTTTCTTTCCTAGACTCTGGTAACCAATACGGTTTTAGATGTACAACTTTACCAGCGGGAGTGCAGATATGAGGATAAATATCCTTCAATCTTCCTGGTTCTGCCCGAAACACATCAGTATACTGCCTTATAAGCTCATATAGATCTCGTTTCGGATTATTAAGGTCAGAGGAGATTAGGCCCTTACTTTGTGTCTCTTCGGACAAGACGCAAGACAATATTATGGCTGGAGATTCCGTGGGATTTTCTTTCCACTCTTAAATTAATATGATAGATCTGTGTTTTCAGGCGACAATCAAGTTGTGATATTTTAGAATTACATGGACCTGTTTGTTCCATCACCTCATATGGTTCATGCCATTTGGACACAAGTTTATTTTCTGAAGTGGGCAAAGGACGAGTATTTTTTGACCTAAAAAAAGAACCAGAGGGAAACCTTTTTATCGTAAGAGGTCTTTTGTTGTTCTTGTGCCTTAACCATGGGAGCCTGTACCAAAGATCTTACAACCTTCATGTGCTCTTTTAACCTACTCACAGTTTGAGAAAGGTGAATTGGAGCTGCCCATCTCTCCTTCCAAGTTTCCCTCAACATATCCAGCACATCCCGTGGTTCTTGTCCATAAAAGACTTCAAATGGAGAAAATCCTGTTGAGGCCTAAGGGGTTTTCCAAACTGCAAACAATGTCCCGGGTATCATCTGATCCCAATTTTTCCATTCGTGTTCGACTCAGTTTCATAGTATGGTTTTAAGAGTCTTGTACATTTTTCCACTAGGCCATCTGTCTGGGGATGATACACCGATATTCTAAGGGTAGCAATGTGTAATAGTTCTTTAACTTCCTCCATAAGCTTGTTCATGAAAGTCGAGCCCTGATATGTTAAGATCTCCTTCGGAATCCCCACCCGGGAGAAAAACGGAGTAGGTGTTTCAAGATCTGCTGTGTCGTATTGGTCCTTACAGAATAGGCCTCTGAATAACGTGTGGCGTACTCTACAATAACTAGGATATATTTATTCCCCAGTTTAGAAGTTTCCAGGGGTCCCACAATATCCATACCAATCCTGGAAAATGGAACCTCGTTTATTGGTAACATATTTAAGGGAGCTGGTGGTGGTATATGTGGTTAGTGGTGCATGGCCCACACCTGGAGACCCCGAGAGCGAACCTACTCTGCAGTTCTTTACTGCTCCCCCAAATTACCGGAAATACACACACCCGGTCCCCATTATAACAGAGTTGGGCTTCGTTGCACTAATGAGGCGACTGTGGGTGACCTGCTATGAAGACCTCTTCCCAGATGGCTCATTTATAACACTAGATGAACTGAAAGACAAGGGGGGACGCTCAGTGCTGGAAGTATTCCTATATTACAGACGGAGAGTGGCTATGCAGCAATTATTCCTGACATTCCTCAAACAACCACAGGCAGCTCCCATATTGGACAATATACTTCAGGGTGAACTTGGCAATAGAGTGACGTCCGTGATGTATGCCATGAGTCTCACTTTGAAAGAGGAGACGAACGCCTTCCCCCGGAAGAAATGGGTTATGTACTTGGGATAGGAGATCTCAGAAACAGTATGGAGGTACTGCTGTGAAGGGACGAGGAAGGGAGCACCAATACAAAATTTAAATTACTTCACTTCAAATACCTGCATCAATTTTATTACACACCAACTCAACTCAAGGGTTTTTTCCCGGACGGATCAAGTGGGTGTGTAAAATGCAATGACACCTCGGCAGACTTTCTTCACGTGGCATGGGAATGCCCTCCCACTCGGATGTTCTGGGAACGTGTATTTGAGACAATCAGAGTAATAACGGGGGTAGGTATAGAACCAAACCCGTTGATGGCGTTGCTAGGGTACACATAATTGATCCCCAAAGGCATGCAGAAACTAATAGGACTGATCCTAGCCAAGAGACAGGTCGCAATGATGTGGGGAGGAAAGCAAAGTCCCAGATTGGAAAAAGTGGAGGGCGGATATTTTGTATTACACTGACATGGAAATAGGATATAGCTCCCTAGCCTGCACCCAATGTAGTGTTAAAAACATGTGGGGGATCCACATACAATACGTGATTAGGCTTGACCAAGATACAGATGATAATCCAACACAACCCCCATAAGGATGTAGGGACAAAGGTGATGGAACATGGTGGCGCTACTCGCAGGGCATGGTCGAATCCAAGGTAGACCAAATATTGTAAAAAGGAAAACGAAAGTTGGACAGCACAGCATGTATATGATACCCGGGATTTGAGGTCAATAATGTTTTTACTCAATTGAGATGTAATGTACCGGTGGAGGTGCGGGGGCATGGGAGGGGGGGGGGGGGTTGCGGGATATGATTACTGTTGGCACTCCGGTGCCGGTTGTGTTGAAAAAGGGCAATAAAAAAAATATTTTAAAAAATGAAATTTCAACTGCTTTATGTTAAAGGATTCCCAGCCTGACGGGGAATATTCACAGCATGCAAATCTATGGAAGATCCAATGTTGAGGATGCCTCATAGAAGTCTAGGGGAGGATAGCAGCAAGAATAAAAATCTTATCCCGACACTTTACATGGAGCATGTGGAGCATGCCAGGCAGTGTGTACAGTTAAAATTAAATGTCGCTTGACATGCTTGCATGTCAGGCAGTGTTTACTTGTAACTGTTGTAAAGGATGCAGAAGGAGGAGACTGACACACAGGTGGCATGATTCTATGTCAAGACTGGAGGCTCACATTATGCTTCTCTTTCTTTATTTACTTCACATAGAAATAGCTCAGCAGCAAGTTTTGATGCACCCAAAACCAGATAGCAACATCCATAGCTGACCAGGGTGCAGAAAAAACATACATGAACAATATAAAGGTTTAATAAACGTCATAAAACTCTAGTCCATAGTGAAAAGTCACTTAAAACAGTAAAAACTCAATTTCTCAGCAAGCTAGGTCCAAGTTCATGAGAAGGTCACCAAACATGTGACTCCAATCCTCCAATAGCAGTGGGTAGACCCCTCCAAATAGGGACCAATAGTGTATTTCCCCCCTCTTTCTTTGCTGCTCAAAGCAAGAGATAAGTTAATTTCATTCTATTATCCTTTATTAGGTTAGTTAATAAGCATATAGATTTGTCATTAATCTTTTTGTTACCATTTTATATGCTATTACTAGCATAGCCAGCGCTGTGTACTTCACAATTGTTGTTTTTTGTTTTCGTTTCAAACGCACTTTCGAGTAGCCCGTGTGGCGTTGCTTTTTATTCCTTTTTTGAGGACGCGTAGTGTTTGACTTTCCGTTCTCCGACCCCGGGTTTTTCCCTTTCAGGCCGGCGTCAGAGACTGGCTTTCTGAGTCGGAGCGTCGCTCCGTGTTGCCACAGCTCATTTCTTTTTTGCCTTTATCGCAACGCTCCGAAGTAAGGTTCTGTGTGGCAGGCGGTGGCCGCGTGGAGCGTATTGCGAGCAGGCACCGTTGCTCGCGAGGACACAAGAGGGAGTTCTTGCGTCCTCTTGGTCCTTTCCTCTATTCTGGCGTTCGCATCTTGTATTTCAACAATTTACAACGGATTTTACGAGTGCGAGCGCCCGAGTGAGGAGATTTCTGTGAGCATCAGCATTACCAATAGTTTCATTGGAATTAAAAAAAAAAAAGAAGAAGGATTAATCATATTGGATAAAGAGTGGGCTGGAGAGAGGGCAGCCAAAATCACCCTTTACATTTAAAAAGAAAAAAGGTAGCAAATGCCAGGCTCTTGTGAAGGAGTAACAAGGGACTACTTTTCTTCTATTCAGGCCATCTAATTCCAGGCCCAGTTCCACGTACAAGCTGCTGGGTGTGGCAGGCAAGCCAGGCTAATGGGCGTGGCCCAGTAGCCCAGCTATATAAGCTGCTCTGTCCTCAAGGCCCATGCTTTGCGTTACCTTGCACTCAGATGCAACGGGACGTTGACCGCCGCATGAACCTGCAGATACTCACCTCCTGGAATCAGACGATCCTGATTCTGACATCGCTCCACGGCAGTCTTCTTTCACGAACTCGCTCGCTGCAAAGGAAGACAAGGTTAGAACATTTCACCATCGGAAAACCATGCTGCATTTACAACACACGCGAATCCCTACGAGTCGCGTACCTGCTACGGGCAGCCGCTGGTCCTGTTCTTCATCGCCCCGGCTGCCGCCATCGAACTCAGCAGCTACACTGCGCTGTACCGCCACCTGCAAGGGAAGAGAACAAAAGAACAGGGTTAAGGAAGGAGCGGACAATAACACACAGAACGGACACATACGAGGAATCAAACAGAAAACAGGAAAACAAATAATATGGAAGAGAAAACAAGAACATTGCTTACTTGCCTAAAGAGAAGTGGTTAATCCGCCCGCAAAGGACCAGTGAACAAACTCGGTCCTCAACAAACAAGCGCCCCTGTCAGAAGTAGCAGGACGGAGAGCCCACAGACAATACAAACCAGGTGAGCCATCCAAAGCAGGGCATCTACGGGGAATCGCGCCTCAGGAAGCGACGGGAAGTGGGGCAAGGGCCTTAACTAGCATACTCACGCTCATTAAATCCATGCAGGAGCGGCCTTAAAAAGCAACCTCACGTCATCGCAGCCATCAGTTCAGAAGGGGAATGCAATTCCAGGACCAACCACATCCCTGGGAGGGCTGCAACCATGCCCCAACGCCCCGGCAGAGACCAGGTGAGCGTTAACAGCTCAATAATCCCCACATGCAGATCAAGCCTGGCCTGAGGAAGAGGAGGAGGGCTATGAATTTAATGATGTGGCTATGGCAGATAGTTTTAAGAGGGTCCGAAGATCCTCTGTGAAAACTACTATAAAGAAAGCGGTCTGTAATTTGCTGTTACCCATTCAGCACCATTTAGACAGAATGGAGGAGCATTTACAGACGGCGCCTCAGCAGGGAAGAAAAAGAACCCAGAAAAGGAAGCACCTGTCAGATGGGGGATGTACACCGGCTCGCAAGAGCAAGGACTATTACACCCCCCAACCCCCTGAGCCAGCCTAGCCAAACTACAATTGCCATCTCGGACGCCTTCTCCAGGCTTAAAAAAGCCTTTCTTACCAGGAAGGAAACCCCTTCCGATAACATACCCTCTCACCCCAAGGAAGACAATGCGGGTGGCAGACCCTCGAGGCCAGAGGAAGACCAGGGCGATAATGATTACTATATCTGGGGGAGCGCCAGTACGAGGACCAGACCCGCCTATCCTCAGAGGAGAACGAGCATACTATAGGGTCTAGACCCTCTACCTTTGGGAATATGGCAGTCCCAATTCCCAAGCAGGAACCCGGAAAACACCCCACTCTTCAGAGTATGTTCAATCCAGAAGATTTGATCCACTCCAGGACAACAGACTGGGAACCGTCATCAAGAGCTACTGATTACATTAAGGCCAGACTACATTGGCCACTGGAGAAGGAGGTCAGAGCCGAGCTCCGCTCTAGTACCTCCGGCCAGAGATTCTCGACAAGGTGGCCTTGACCCCTGAATTAGATACCAAACCTTTCTGGGGAAGAACGTTAAGGATCCTAAGAAGGGCATTGTCCGAGCCTGCCGTTCTTGTCAAGACAAGGTCCTTGACAGCACAGGACCCCTGGCAAAAATTATGGATCTGGCCGAAGAGGCCATTGACACGAGCAATCACATTGACCCCACCATTCTCACAGGATGGTCCCAGAGGGTACTCTGTATGCTAGGAAATGGCAATTGTGCCATTTATACGAAACACAGAAAGAGCATTCTGCTGAAAATTGACCCGAAATCGGGCGAACTGGCAGATTCCGAGTCGGGACCAGCAGCTCAAGGGCTCTTATTTGGCGATCCCTTCATTAAAGAAATGTCAAAGGTTGTTGGTACTTTCACTGCCCTGGACAAGGCACAGGCTTCTATTAAAAGGGTATTTGCATCAACAAAAAAAATTACCGGCCCGGACGAGGCAGAGGCTGATACTCTTTTGACAGGAGACCTCACCATGGAAGACAGCAACACAACTCCTGGCAAGAGCATTCTGAAACCTTCTTCCCTTCCAGGGGACGAGGAAGCCGCCGCCGCTGGAGGAGAGCAGCCAGATATCCTGCTCAACAGGCTAAAGGTCAGTAAAAACATGACAGCGCCGGCACTGCAGTATTCCCATGGGGGGGGGGGGGGGAGAAAAGCTTTCTTTGCGCAAGCCTGGGACTCTTTATCAGGTGATGCCTGGATATGAAGCGCAGCGCGAGGTTTGCGCCTAGAGTTTTTTTGCTTAGCCTTTTCAAGCTTATCGCCCCGCGCAGATAGTCATGTCCAAAGAGGACACAGCAGCGCTAGACAGCGAAGTACTTCAGCTCTACCAGAAGAGGGCCATACACTCGTGCTCGAGTCCGGGTGGTTTTTTCAGCCCTATATTTCTAGTTCGCAGAAAACAAAAAGTATGCCCCGTAACAAATCTCAAGGCGTTGAACGATTTCATAGTATACCGCCATTTCAAGATGGAAGGGATCCACATGCTCAGAGACATCCTAAGACCAAGCGACTGGCTGATTAGCCTAGATCTCAAGGATGCCTATCTGGCAGTATCAATTCATCAGACGCACGTACGTTTCCTCAGGTTTACTTGGGGGGAGCAGGACTGGGAGTGTATGTGCCTGCCCTTCGGGCTCTCTTCGCCCCCCTGGGCATTGTGGGATATATTGACCCACTCAGCTGTGCTATACTACATCACTTTGCTGGAGTGGTGCAAGAAACAGAAAATCGGCCGCGCTGACTCCTGTGCGTGTCACGATCTCAATACTGCATTTTTTGCAACAACCAGAAAATGGCTGCACCATCCTGTCACACACATTTCAGGTGGGGTGGAACAGAGTGCCAGTGTGCTCTGCAACATTTAACATGCTGTCATGACCCACAGGACGTGCCCCTTTTGGTCTTCCTGGTCCTTATCGCAACGGGCCTTGCATTCCCCGACACTCCCAACATGGCCGTCCAGCGTGACACGCCTTCCGCGGCCTATACGTTGGACGTAACGTATTCTACTAATAGACCGCACCCCTGCGGCTCCGTGCATCTCAATGCTATTGCCAAGTAGCGATCAGACGTGTGCTCCGTAGTTCGCAGTATTGCTTTCCTGGTTCCTAGCTTTTCTACTTCCATTCCTTGCCCCTTTCCCCTTTCCTCTTGCTTCCTGGACTCGTGCGCCATCAGCACGTCGTCTTCGTTTCCCAGATTGCTGCATCCCGGAATCTTAAACGCACGCTGGAGTCTGAAGAGACTCGCTCAGCCTTATTCAAGTCCAGGTCTGTCCGCAAGAAGACACCGCCCACGGAGTCCAGAAAGGATCGGTCTCAGGTGAGAACGGGGGGAACTCCGTGACACATGGAGTGAAGTGAAAGAGGCAGCAATACTCTGCTGAAAACCCAAAATGCCTCTTTAAAATGACACCTTTTTCAACCTCACTGTAATTAAAAAGGCCCTGCAATGCCCAGGATCATCCATTGTGTCTCAGCAGAACCGGGCCTAATTCTTGAATGACAGCTCCTGTCAAAAGTATCTTTGAAAAATCAACCAGGGGCCTTGTTTTCATTTTACACGGGAAACGCGTCTAAAACTTTGCAAATGTATCTAAAAATCAGCTGTTCAGAGAAAGACTCTAAATAGATGCCTGTTTAAATGTATCCATGCTGCAAAACAACTCCAGCACTAAAGAAAAGAACTATAGCTGCATAAAGTGTGTATTTGCTGGAGATGAAAACCGAATTTAAAGAAATAGTAAAATGTTCTTTTTCTGACTGAAGAGAGAAAATCGCCTATGTAAAAGTAAATTGTTGTGTGAAGGCCTGTTTACTTAGCAATGTAAAAGGATTTGTTGCTGGTAAAAGTACACCTATACACTGTTTTGATTCCACAAGTTTAAGTCAAGATGTAAAACTCATAGGCTAAGTTGGCAAGCTATAAAAAAAAACTTCCTCTGCCAGTTGCTAGCCTTGATAAAGGGTGACACCTCAAACTTCTGGCACAGGAAAGCGCTAACTGCCAGCTTGAAAGACTTTGAATGCACCAGGACAAAGAAACTTCACAAGCTCATCAGACATTCGTCTTTGCTCCAGGCAGGCACAATAGCAGGCTGAGACTCTCACCTGTCAAGTGTGAGGGGCAATAAAACCTTCAATCAAAAGAGAGCCCCCTAATCCTGCTTCAAAGAAACTGACAGCAGTTGGGGGGGAAGAAAAAAAAACTGATCAAGTGACAATGGACTTCCTTTTGGCTTTAAAGGCTTTATTGTAACTGAACTTTAAAGGCGTTTAACTTTGCAGCAAGAATTAGGAAAAATATGAAAAGTTCGTAGTTCTAAATCTAATTTTACGCTCTTTCTTAGAAAACTTGGTAGAACTCATTACTGCATAAGGAAGAAGTTATAAAAAATGACAGATTACGGGGAAAGTATTGATGTTGCGAACATAACATTTAGTACATACATCCCTGCGGATAATGCACATCTGGGTACAAAATTGGGGAATTTTAGGCCAAATCCTTCATGTTTAAAATTACCAAAATGTGTCAGAAAGGCGAAACCAGGTCCCACAGTCTTGAGGTTTGGATTGAAATATGACGCGCAAAATATGTAACCTGTGTATCTGATTTTCTCAGAGGTTGCAACTGCATAAATATGTGTTTGTGGCAAAATTTGATTTTGGTTCCAATAGCTAGGGGAGGTTTCTAAACACTGTAAAAATCCCCCCATAGACATCCTTTTTCTGTGATCCAATCAGCTGTGGGCAAGGTGGAAACTATGCTCTTGCCCAATCCTGTTATTAGAGAGGGGAGTAGTAAGCCTGCCCCTGCCATATACTGTAGTGATGTCATCTGGCATGATAAATAAGGGCCCCTGACAGCACACAGGATACACACTGATTCCTGACTTTCTTCCTGAATTCTTGCGTGGCGTCCGGTTCCTGATTTCTTCATCCTGCTCGATTCTGATTCCAGATTTTCATTGCAAAGCCAAGACCTATGCATTGCTGATCCCATTTTCAACTAGGCCTCAAATTCTAAAAATCTCATAAGTATTCAGTAACCAGAAGTGCCAGTCCAGTGCAGTCCGTTGACCAGAACGGCCCAGCTGATCCTATCCCACCAGATTTGCCCAGCTGTCCTTTGTTAGACCAGATCCATGTGGTGACCAGAACCCTTGATGGTCCAAAATCCGAAAATTAAAATTGGACTGAGTATTAATAGGAATCATAGAAAACCATAGCATACCTTGCCTTGCCTTGTTCTATCCCAATCTCTAAACCATCCTATCCTTACCTTAGTAACTTGTAACATTGTCAGAATGCTTATTGCAATTCTGTCCTTGATTTATCTTGCTAAGCGCCATTTCTTTAGTCATTTTTGTCTCGTGTAAATCCTAAACTATCAACCCTATTTCGAGTGATCCGACTGGTTCCGCCAGGGCGGGCGCTGGGGATCTGGGGTTGAAGTCACGAATCATCTCTAGAGCTTACTGTGTCCCTCTTTGGTATTCTAGCTGGAATGCTCCAGTATACAGTAAAACTTAGAGTAAAACTATTCTTGTCCAAGCTGAGTTTCTTTTCTGTTTTCACTACCCGATATTTCTAAAAACGCCTCTCATTCTACATAGCATATCTCCCTCAGTTGAATAGCTAGAGACCTCATTTGAATTCTTGATTGTACTTAAGACATAGAGCTACACCCCAACCCAAAAACCGCACTCAAAATGTATTGAAAACCGTTTGGTTAATTTCAGGCGGGAATGAGAATTTTTGCAAAGTTTTACACGGGTTATTTTTACTATCAATTGTTTTAAACCTTCCATTCATTTTAGAATTGTATGCCTTTTCTCAATCTATTGCTTATGATTCCTTGTAACTTTCCAGTGTTGCTCCCGTAGAGAATTGTACTTATTTAAGGATTTTTGCACCCATTCATTGTTTTATTCATCCATTTCTGGGTGTCACTTTAACATTGGAAAGGTTCAAATCTGTTCTCTTGTTTTGGGAGGGAAGGTTGGATTCGAATTTTGTTTATTGTCCCATTCCTGATTACAAGCTGCTTCCTTATATCTATTTGCTAGGCAGAATCCTGTGCAGTTCCCTTAGGGAGCACTACAGAAGATTAAGACTACAGGTATATGCAATAAATCCCTTTTGGTATCAGTCTGTACCACAAAGATTTAGTTGGTAGCTGTGGCTAAGCAGTCAGACTTATCTCAAGAGGGAGATGAGCAGTATTCAGGGTTTACACAATAGGACTACAATACTATGGAACAAGGAAACACTGACCAAAGCTTTGTATCAAAAAGAATGTATATATTTATTTTACACACTCTGATGTTCACACACAAATCACTATTCTTAAAGTAAGTTAAAACAGTCAGGAAAAGTATACACAACTCCCTATTTAAATTGCAGACAAGTTTGAGCAAGAGTGAAAACTGAGCAAAACGGCACAATGATAACTAAGCAGAAATGGCACTCTAACAATTTCTTCAGAGGGAGGGAAAGAACCAGTTATACAGGTTTAGACTCCTAAAACACACCAGCAACACTTCCCAATTGGATTGTGAACAAGTTAAGCAAGGCAGCACTTTAGCATCAACAGTACTTTGGTGAAAACCGAGTAAAATGGCACTTCAGCAATATATTAAGGGGAAGGCGAGGTGGTTATAAGAGTTTTAGTTGCGCCAACACATTTCTTGACGAGAAACAATCTAGAGAAGGCAGTTGTAACAGATTTAGCCAGAGTCAAGATGCTTGTGCCAGAGTCAGTGGTACAAGGCAAAGTGCCTAGGTTCAAAATGTTCTAGTAGCTGCAGTCAAGTCTTTGTTAAACGATTGAAAAGGCGGTTGCAGGACGTAGAAAGATAATGTTAGACGAAAAGGCGGCCAGCCCAGAAGGTAAGTAAAGGATTTAAAACACCTTTAGCGATACCCAACGAAAAGGGAGGCCTGGCGGAACAATGTACCTTGAAAGTGGAAGAGGCTCCTGCGGTGGCGGTAGTTCCTGGCAGTTCCTGCAGTTCGGGAGATCCAGCAGAGGAAGAGAGGCTCTCATCGTGGAGGTAGGTTCGAGTTACTGCACTGCTCAGGGATGAACCAGCCGCGGTGCTGCCAAAACGGAATAAAAGGTACGCGCCTTTAAATCGCGGCCGTGGTGGACGGGTGCTTGGCTATCCGGTCTCCTAGTGCTTGGCACTGGTGATTCGATGAAGGCAGGTCCTGGAAGGCGATTGGCAAACTGGTTGACCCCACCAGCTCAAGGGAAGAAGACTCTTGCAGGTGAAGATCTCGAGTCGTCGGAGAAAAGTGGTGAGGATCTGCAGCAGGGCTTCACCGGTGGTTCAGTCGTTGCAGATGTCTTTGGCTTCTCTCCTCTTCGGCTTCTTAGTTCCAGTGGCGACGTCTTGTCCTCGAGTCCTCAGGACCCTGCTTTTATGCAGCAAGACCCCCATTTATACAGCCTAGCTGGTATCAGGTAATATTATCCCCATATATATGGTCGCTGTACATAATATCGCAGGGAAAAGGTCGTGGCAATATTATATGGGTGACCATATATATGGGGATAGTGGCAGCCAAAAAAAAAAAATTTACAAAAAGGGTTTGGGGGTGTCCCCCGCATGTTCCATGCAATAATGTCCCCACAAAAAACGCCCATTTTTCGGCGATTTTTTTGCATGGCGATATTTTTTGGGGACATTATTACATGGAACTGCCTAGCTGTCACTCACACAGTGGGGTGGCTATCCTGGCGGGATAACCCCCCAGCCTATCAGGGCAGAGTGCGACTTGGGTTGCCTAGGTAACCCTGTCCAGGGTGCCTATTCCCCCTCCCACACATCCTGTCTACCCCAGACTCAAAGGTGCCGAAAGGAGGGCTTCTGTGCAGAAGCCCGCCAAAAGGACGAACAAAGGATCCCCGACCAGAGAATGAAACGAGAAAGAAATATTATTAAAGTTCTGGCAAGAAAAACCTACTGGAGTAAAGTTAATATTAAAATAAACTGGCAGTATTTTAGAGGCTGTCAGTAAAAGTGGTAACTTCTAACAATGGAAAATCCCATAGGAAAATATTCACGGTCGAATATTTACGGTAGTAACCACTGCCACCAGCCAGAAACTTTTGAGAGAGGGACTGTACGGTACCCCCTCGAAAATGAACACTAGGGAAAAACTATTAACCCTTTCTAGTACTTCCATAGTAAGATGGGTTGTACTGGTTTAGTTCATAATTATTGACTAGAAAAAGTCAATGGGGACTTTACATGCCCTGGGCGACAGTCAGTCCCAGGGTATGGAGTCTATGTTTGGGGGTCGCTACGACACCCCTGTGGTACTGCACTGAGGGTGCTGTGTAACACATGTTAAAAAGATGATTCCTATGAGGGCGAGAAAAACCTCAGACCATAAGCACACAAGATAGGCTAAAACACACACTAGCAATCTGTCTAAGAGTGGAAAAAAATTGTCTCACACTAAGCAGGAGAAAAAAAGAAACCCTTAAAATCCAGCAAAGCTGCTGGGGGACTGTATAGGTAAGGGAAATTAGCCTTTGAAGAGAATTCTCCCTAACGGTATTTAGAATTGATTATTTGTGGGTTGAGGGAACATTGCTGGTGGAAATTCTAACTTGAGTGCCATCTTTCCAAAAAGTCAAAGTGTTCCTATTTCTATGGTGTTTTCTATTTTGTGTTGCTAAAGAGTGAATTTAAGTGCATTACATATCTTCTTATTTGTTATTGTCACGACATTGGTGATTGCTGCCCCATATATTAAAAAGTACATGTTTGATTTGAATTTTAATTAAATAAATATTACCTTTACCAACCAGCCTGATTCCCGGTCCGTCGTGACCCGGGGTATTGGGGTGTGATATGAGTGGTGTATCTCTCAAATATTGAACCTACATATATAACAAAATAAGCATTTCTTTTGTGCGCTGCATACTAGGCTGAGACCAGGGTGTATCGCCTGATTGAAATACTTTACAGCATTTACCAAACTCCTGCAGCCAGTCGTGGCTCACCTCAGAGAAGAAGGTGTCAGACTGATTATTTATCTAGATGACATAATTTTCATGGCTCAATCCCAAACTCTGGTTCAACAGCAAGCCCGTCTTGCCAGATCTTTTACACAACCTCGGTTTCCTCATCAATTGGGAGAAATCCGTTCTTTGCCCTTCCAGGAGCCCAGAATTTCTGGGATTTATTGTGGAGAAACAAACCTCGCAACTCTACCTGCCTATCGCCAAGATAAACGCCATGCAGCAGGAAATTCGCAGGCTGCTGCAGAGGAATGTAATCTCCCTGCGGGAGTTAGCGAGGGCAATAGGCCTACTGTCCTCTTCCAGACAGGCAATATTTCCGGGTCCCCTTCACTACCGGGAATTGCAGAGGCTGAAAGGCAGTCATCTCCCTTCTTAGTGAAAATAGACAACATTTCTGCAGTAAGATACATCAATCATCTGGGTGGCACCAAGTCAAGACTGTTAGCAGAACTAGCCAAGGATGTTTGGCCTTTCTGCCTGGAAACCGCATTTCTGTCATGGCGGAGTACCTAACGGGTCTCTGGAACGTAGTCGCAGACTGGCACACCCGCCACTCCACCGACTACAGCGATTGGAGGCTCAACACAGACATTTTCTGCCGGCTCCAACGGCCAAGGATCTCCTTGCCTCCCGCCTCAACGCACAGCTGCCAGAGTTTCACAGCTGGAGACCGGACCCAGCAGCCGCAGAGACAGGTGCATTCCTACAGCACTGGACGGGCAGAATTCTTTATGCCTTTCCCCCCTTCAACAAGATAGCGAGGACCCTGGCGAAGGCCCGTCAGGAACAGGCAGAGCTAGTCCTCCTAGCCCCAGTCTGGACATCTCAGACCTGGTATCCAGTTCTTCTGGAACTTTCTTTGGATTTTCCAATCCTTCTACCCCAGTCTCCAGATCTTCTAACAGGTCCGGTGGGCCAACATCATCCCCCTTTCCTCAGCGAGTCTTTAATTCTAGCAGCTTGGAGGATTTCAGTTTAAGATGGAGGGTCCCAGGAATTTCTCTCAAGGCAGTCCGCCTCACTGAGGAAAGCTAGGCCCCCGCTACCTACAAGAGGTACTCTAACTCTTGGAGCACTGGTGTTTGGACCGAGAAGTCCATCCGATTTCAGCACATATAGAGGAGATTTTTAACTTTCTGGCTTCATTAGCAGAGCAGAGCCTCACCTACAGGACAGTTGACGCCTACCGCTCTGCAATTTCAGCCGGCCACAATCTCGTGGGAAGCCTACCAGCAGGCGAACATCACCTAGTGTGCAGGATGCTTAAAGGCATCCGCCTATCGGTACAGCCTCCATCGCGCTACAACATTCTATGGGACGTTAACGGAGTATTACATCTTTTTCTTTCCTGGCCTACTAACGAGGAGTTATCTCCACTGCCCTTTCTGGTAAGCTCACTACGCTTTTATGTCTAGTCTCCTGCAGAAGAGTCTCAGATGTCAGAGTGCTCGATCTAGCAGCCAGGTCCTTTTCACCCGACGGAGTAGTATTTCATATATCCAGAAGGACCAAATACAATTCGAAAGTAATTACATATCCCGCCTTTACAGAACGGCCTAAGCTCTGCCTCGTCAGATGCTTGAAGGTTTATGAGGAGGTGACTGCACCACTCAGAACCTCTCCTAGAGGACAACTTTTGATAGCGCTTCGTAAGCCACATAAAGCGGTTTCCGGGCCAACACTGGCGCGCTGGGTGCGCTGGACACTCTCCCAAGCAGGAATAGATACAGACCTCTTTGGCGCTCACTCCGTGAGAGGCGCTATGGCCTCCAAAGCCTTTCAGGTTGGAGTTCGCTTAGAGGACATCATGAAAATGGCTGAATGGGCAGGCAAGTCTATCGTTAAATACTTCTACCTGAAGCCGGTTGGACAACCTGCATCCGTAGTGGTAAGTAAGCTTTAAACAAGCATAAAGTGAGCCTCCGGTCTTGACGTAGAATAAAGACTTTCCATAATAACTTCCTTAGAAAGTCTTAATTCTATTAAAGACACAGAGGCGAGCATTATCCCGCCCGACTGGAGAAATACAGGGCGTGTATCACGCTTATGAATTATTGTATTATATGCCATATAAGAGTTGATTAATGGAATGCTGTTTCCTCTCCCGCCCTTGTATACCGAATAGGGTTAATATATACATCAAGTAACCCTTAATATTTTCTTGTTTTCTTCTTAGTGACTTCAGACAAACCAACCTGACGTTCGTTGGATTTTTCCGCAAACATCTACAACCAGCGACTACAGTTTGATGTTCCTCTCCTTGGTTTGATTCTAAGTTTGCAGTCTCGAAAGAGGGGGAAATACACTATTGGTCCCTATTTGGAGGGGTCTACCCACTGCTATTGGAGGATTGGAGTCACATGTTTGGTGACCTTCTCATGAACTTGGACCTAGCTTGCTGGGAAATTGAGTTTTTACTGTTTTAAGTGACTTAACTATGGACTAGAGTTTTATGACGTTTACTAAACCTTTATATTGTTCATGTATGTTTTTTCTGCACCCTGGTCAGCTATTGATGTTGCTATCTGGTTTTGGGTGCATCAAAACTTGCTGCTGAGCTCTGTGGAGTAAATAAAGAAAGAAGCATAATGCTCTCCTCGCTGCTTATCATGCATAAATGGCAAACATGCAATCATGTCGGACAGCATTTAATTGTAAATGAACATGCTGATTGCCATGCAAGCACGGCAGGCAGCATGTACAATTAAAAGTAAACGCTGCCGGGCAATTGAGCCTCATGCTCCATTGAATAATTTGGCATCAGGGACTTTGTATGTTTGCACTCAGGTGTAGCCGGATGCAAATGTGCAGGGCAAAAGGCATAAGTGAGTAAATGCTGC
Source organism: Ambystoma mexicanum (assembly GCF_040938575.1). Lineage (NCBI taxonomy): Eukaryota > Metazoa > Chordata > Amphibia > Caudata > Ambystomatidae > Ambystoma > Ambystoma mexicanum. The sequence continues at coordinate 792,852,966 of NC_090931.1, read as the reverse complement.
GTAGCATGCACGAATGCCAGGCAGCGTTTACTTTTACTTGTGCATGCCGATTGCCATGCTCGCATGGCAGGCAGCGTATACAAAAATTAAACGCTGCTTGTATGGCGGAAAGGAAGGAAGACGGCTGAAATGCAAGTTGTGTTCCACCCCTACTCTCCGCCATACAAATGACTGAAAACGTGACGTAGCATAAATGAAAGGCGTAAAAGCCTTATTTAAGTTTGTTTACGTCTTTCATTCACGTTACGCTACTCATTAAAATTAGATTCTTTAATTTTAACACGAATGTTAACCAAATAAATATTAAAGCAGCTAAAAGACAGGAAAAATTACGAAAACTCAAAGTGACGTCCACATGAATAAGTATGAATTAACCCACCTCCATTGGACTGATAAAGTCGTTCATTCCACTGTTGTAGACGTAAATCATGGCATCGTACAGGTGATTCTCCCAGCACATGAGAACAATCTGCATAAAAATGAGAAAATAAGCTTTTTCAATGCGAACTGTCCACATAGTCATGAAGCGTATGCTATTTTACATGACCCACAATTATACATGACAGTAAATGATTTGATAGCCTAGAGAAAGTTTAGCTTGTAATTACTTGTGTTACAAGACTCCCTGCAAGCCTATTAAGAACACCTGCGCGTGCTTTCCAAAACAAGCTCAGTTAAGGGAAACTCACTCCAGCAATTTTAATAGGAATGAGTCACTAACTGGAGGTAACTTCATACTCTTATTTGTAAACTCCTTTATTTAAAATTTGTGTGAATACCACAACTGTATAGATACTAGCAAAAGAGAAATACATTTAAAAGATAGACAGTTGAGAGAAAAGTGGGAGGAGCAAAAAGGACTAGATGTACAAGGGAACTCTTTAGGCCCACTTGGTAGCGATACAGATGATTACCTAACCTAGCCAAGGTATTAACAGCGAACGTCAAGCTCTATGCATAACAGTCAAAGATGTTCTTGGGCCTTTTCTGATGCCAAAGACAGCTGTAAAACTCACGTTCGATAGAAGGTTCAAGGGTTAGTATTACCAATTCTTTGTGGTAAGGCATTAGAGACTGAATGGTACTTTCATTTAGGGGTTGTTCTATCTGGTCCCTCATACTCCAGCCACTCAAACACAGGTTCCCCTGTCGCCCAAGGTCAGTGTGAACACTAATTATCTGATAGCCCCGCCGGGACTTACTAAAGATATCAAACTTGTAGTGTTCCCAAATGATGGTCCTAACGACGTCAGGTGATGCCTGGTTTTTTCAATCACTCTCCCCTTCTAACTCACCATATTCCTATGTCTCCTTACTCTTCTATTCCCTTCCTTGTAGTCTCTCTCTCTCATCATCCTCCCTTCTACTCTTACCTCCCCCGCTCTCCTAATACCCTCTCCCCCTGATAATCTCACACTCCTCTCCTCTCGATCTCTATCACTTCTCTGCTTCCTCAACTACACTCTCTGCCCTTCAATCTTTGACTCCTACAACACCTCCCTCTTCCTATCTGCGTTTCATAACAACTCTCCCTTCTCTACTGCTCAACTAACATCCACCCCTTCTTCACACTCACCTTTACTCTTTCCACTGGTACTACACACAATACCGCACATGCACTCTAATTCAACTTGTCCACAGTCTCATCAGCGCTCCACTCCTCCTCCTATCCTTCCCTTGGTCTCTCGGATTGCTTCCAAATCTTCGGACCTCACCGGAATGCCTTCACTCTTTGTGGCCCACACAGGTCTTTTATACCCGTGACATTCTGTCTTTAGCCTTCCCCTCCTCCTCACATTGGGTCAATTTTCATGTGGCACAAACTAATGCAGCCTTTTTCCCCTGGGGTTAAGCTATTTTGGTCTAAGGCTAGATAAGCACACTGCAGTGAGTGATCCTCCTGTATAGGCTAGTCACTGGAACATCAGAAGCTGAAGAGAAGTCGCCAGCTCCCTCCAGCAGTCCGTTGGTTTTGTTCTATAAAGCAGTGTATGTTGATCCTGAAAGTTCTGCCTGAAATAAAATAAAACTCAGCCAGGATTGAGGGTGCATGACATTGGGCGATTGAAAGAGGCACCAGTATCATTCAAGGCACATTCAGAGGGTTCAGTGTGAGAAACCCGAGGTGTTTCTCCCATGCTATTCCCAGGGATCCCTGACATTCCCCTTTACACATGTATTGTATCAGAATGAGGGCAGGCAATAGGTTTTTTCTAATTTAACTATTATGGTTTTGGGACTACAACTGTTTTCTCTTTAATTTTGATGGTGGAGATCAATCCCATCTTAGTTATAGGGCCAGATAGGAGTTTTTCCAACCCCAATCAAGTTACAATAAAGGTTTTGAAAACTTGCACCGTTATGTTGTACTCTTACTGTTGGTATCAGGAGTTCCTCACATCAGCCACTGGGGCCGTCCCAACTCCCTCACCCTACATCTGGGGAAGGACTGGCACTGGCAAATCGCCTGGTCTCCCTCCGACCCCATGTTGGGAGGTGCCCCTGTTCTTCCCTGACAGGGTGAAGAGCCTGACCCTGTCACACGGACCAAACAGATGGCTCTCGACCCTGAATGTTTGGCCCACCTCTGAAGCTACCACTGATTCATAGTACCCAAGTGCTCCCAGCTGATCCTTGCATTTCTTGGCATGTGCCTATAAAATGCTGATTACGGGTCATAGCCATGCCTTTGCAACACAGTACTTGACCTTGTGCTTCTACCCTGCTCAACACCTTGTCTCACTGATTCCTGGTCACCCAGTCTACTTCTGTAGGCTTGTCGACACAGCTCCTCTGTCATGTTGCTCTCCAATGCCGCATTGCTCGCCAACTGACCCCTTTCCTCAGTTAGGGAGTCTGCTTCACTCACAGACACCCTTGTCCTCACTGTGGTGTTTGGCCTTGTCGCAGCCAGCACTTTAGGATCTCTATGGTGCTTCCTCCTATTCCCTTTGCGTGGACCCCTGACAGTTCCCTTGTGGCTCTGCATTTCTGCCTTCACAACCCTACAAGTAACCTAGATCGGAACAGTTCCCATCTGCCTACATCAGCCTCCTCTTCCTCCTCCTCCTCCTCCTCTACACAGGCAGGGCTGTCAATTCTCCATTAATACCGTGAAATGAGTGGAAAAAGTGGCAGGAGAGAACTAAAATGATGTCCAATATCTCCTGACAGCATCATGAGTTCCACGTAGGCTGGAACTAAAGAATCGACTACTGTAATAGTCTCCTTGTCAGTACCTCCAAAAAGAACATCAATACCTTACACGTGGCAAAAAACAATGCCGTTAGAGCGGTCTGTGGACTTGCCAAATCGGATCATGTTTCCCAAGTTCGACGATCATTGCACTGGGTCCCATTGAAAGATTGTATTACTTATACTATTCTTATCCTGACCTACAAATGTGTGACTAATCAAGCTCCGATCTATCTGATGAGAAGAATCCGGAAAACTTCGGTTAGACTCTCTCTTCGTTCTAAGGACCCCAATAAATTGTCTGTGCCTCGGTCCAAGTTAAACAATCTTGGTGACATGGCTTTTGATGTTTCCACCCTTTTCCTTTGGAACGCTATTCCCCCTGAATTAAGAAAACTCCCTGACCTATTCCAATTCAAAAAAGCCATTAAAACATTTCTCTTTAACTCTCAGGAATAATGTGACTCCCTATTTGCTGACTGGATTCATTTAGTGGTCTGACTTTTGCCTTCCCTTATTCGTTTGGTCTTGTTGTCTGTGCGCACTAAGGCCTTAGGGCGTGTTGCGCTCTACAAGAAAGTCTTAATAATAATAATAATAATATCGCATTGAGCCCACATCACTGCTTTACCTCCATTGTCACGTAAAACAAATCGGGGTGCTCGGAGGTTGGATTATTCATTTGTGTATTTATATCAGTTCATATGATTTTGATGTGTCTAGCCTTGAAATTGGCTCAATGCACACCCTATAACAAATTCACTGTGATTTGAGACCATGAGGGCATGGGCAATTTCACTCCCTATAAAGCATATCAATCAGAATGGACCTTTGAAAAGTCAGTGACTTAACGCTCAACCTAAACTAATGTTTGTGGGGACAATTGGTAGAGGGGACCTACTGCAACAGGACAAGATGAATTAAAAAATCCACCTGAGAATTGACAGACATTCTAATTTCCAGGATTAAAGCCAGAGAAAGCCAGAAACACCCTATTGGAGTAGATAAAGAGACTTGGCACTGCATGTAGAACCACAGTGCATTGACATATTTTCTCACAATCGAATGGAGAATTGTGGGTCAGAGTTAAAAAGAAAGTTCTGGTTAACATACAGTCAGAAAGGAGGTTATTGGCAAATGCATGTTCCAAAAGTTGTCCTTTTTAAATGCCATTTAAGGCTTGGCACATGACCTTTTTTACTCTGCAAGTCAGACTACACTGAAAGCCGTAGGTTTAAAAGGTTTATTAGAAAAAGGGAGGATGAAAAGTCATATACAAAAAAGGATGGGGGGGACAGGGGTCTCGCAACTGTGGCAAAGCAGCAGAGGAGTGGAAGAAATGCTGCAGCGAAGATCTTTACAACTGGTTGCAAAGTTCGCATTGCTGAATATATAAGTGCATTTGATGTGCAAACCACTGTATTTAACTGTGGATTCAATAAGAGTAGAGAAGCAAGATGGATGTATCCACTTAGAGCTCCCAGCACTGGGTTATAAAAAATCCTGAACAAACATCTTAAAACAGCGAGATACACTATTTTGCAACGCAGGAGGTTGAAGGCAGTACAGGAACCACCAATCTGAGCACAGCCGAACAGTGTGAAGGGAAGTGACGACTCGTACCGTGACAGAGGGGCCAGCCATCTCACTCACAGCAGAGGAGCAGTGACTGGATGCAGAGTGAAAGACGGACTGGACGACTAAATAGAGCCAGCAAGTGGGGCAAGGGAGCCCATACACAATAATCCATGGGCTCCGCTTCTACCATACCAGGACTGCAGCAAAGGTGCGCTCCCCGGTAAACACTTAAGAGATTTGGAGGTGGAATAGAGCGATGGAGATACTCTCCAGGGGGACTGAGACAGGAGGCCGAGAGCAAGTGGAGATGAGGCACGAGACCGAGGTTGGGCGCCAGGTGTAGTGCTAGCCTGGAGTGGCAGCAGGGGGCAAGAACAGCCACATGCCCCCCCCCCCTTCTATGACACCAACCAGAGAGTTCAGAGCAAAGTGATCCAGGGGTTGAAGGCCTGGTTGACATGCAGCAGTACCCTAATACTCCCCGTACTCACGCGAGGGGCGCGTGAGCGGGAGAGTTGTGGCACAATAGGCAGAAGTCCCCCGACAGATACTTAACATGGGCCACTGGGGTAGGAAGGCCTGCAGCACCGCTGAGGAGGATATGACGGATGGGGGCAAGCGTCCGTCCTGGAGGGGATAGCCAGAAGGAATGCCGAAGCGCCACCATCTAGATATGCTCAAACCGCCACCATGCCGGACCAGAAGTGGGTTTAGTGGAGAGTGCCAATCCAGACAATCACATCATGCACCTCTTGCAACAACTCCAGGCATCACTGGCAACCATGGACGAAAGCTGGACGATCTAGGCACATAGGCGGAAGCCTCAGACCATAAACTGGATCAACTATGCAGCCGCATGGCCGAGGGGGAACAAAGGATCAGCACGGGTGAAGATGCCTGCAATTGGTGAAGCAAGCGGTACCATCAATTACAGTCAAGCTGAAGCAGGTCAAGTTTAAACTGGAAGATCTTGTAAATCGCTCGCACAGCATCAATATTTGAATTCTGGGGATCCCCGAAACGACCCAAACAATCCAGCTCGAGATATTTTTAGAGAAGATGCTGCCCGACTTGGTGGGCAACCTGATACTATTGCGACATTTTCATTTTGAATGGGCACAGCTATCTTTGGGGTCGCGGCCAGCTCCAGGTCTGCTGCCATGACCGATTATTGCACGATTCTTCAAATATCACAACCGCAAACTGATCCTAAATATGGTGCAATCAAAAGGCGATCTCCAGGATCAGGCCTCCAAAATAATGATCTTCCCAGACTATAGCCCACAATTGCATGCAACTAGGCGTACATCTGACCAAGTGTGCCGTTCCCTTTGTGATCAGGGTATCCAACACTCGAAGCTGTTCCCAGCAAAACTCAAGCTCATCACTGGGGGGAAATCACATTTCTTCATATCTCCAGTCGACACAAACTACTTTATCCGAACAACACTGCCTACGAGAGCTACTGGAAACACCCTCCAAATGAACTGCAACATCAATAATAGAGAAGCCCGGACTGATATAAGAATGGAAGTTTCGCCTGGATCCTACACCCATGATCCAAGGTGTATGAAGGCTCCTGGGCTCCCCTTTGTGTGTTCACAAACCTTGTTCTTTTTTGAGTACCTTTGAGGGGACACCCATTGGAAGTTGAGGTGAAGCCAGGGTTGGGTAGATTAGCACCAGCAGTAGTCAGACACAAAATGTCTAGTCATATACAATGTACACAAAGATTTAATTCGCAAATTAATGCAACATTTAAGTGGGGACACAAGCCTAATCCTAAAGCAACAGAAGTCCACGACCCACCCCCATATATGGTTAGCGATTGAGTCAGCAGATTAGAGTGGAGGTGATTACCTGGAATGTATGGGCACTCAATAACAGTGCCAAAGCCAGAAAGGTCCTAGAGTACCTTCAGCGACACTGCATTAAGATTGCGCTATTGCAAGAGAGCCATATGTCGGACATAGGCTATCAACGCTATGCCAGGAAATGGGGAAACAATAAATGATACGCTAATTAAAAAAGAAGTGGGATTCCAACCCACAAATTGATATCTGATACGGAAGGGCTGAGTGATAGTTAACAGTACCATGATAGGACTACACATGACACTGGTCAACATATATGCCCCAAACAACAATAATCTACATTTCATTCAACCAGATATTATCGAAGTGACTTGAATTTGTGTGATCAAAATTTCTGATAGGTGGGGATATGAACACAGTCATAGATTTAGCATTAGATAGATCATCCACAAAAACATTCACACAGTTAAGCAGGGCTAAACCACCTTAGCCCTAGTAGACGATTGGCGTATACTCTACCCACACACTAAAGAATACACCTTTTACTCCCTCATCCACAACTTGTATTCACGCATAGACGTGTACTTAGATACATGGACAATAATGGGGATGACATTGGGATGCCAAATTCTACCCCAGACAATGCTGGATCACTCCCAGGTACAGCTGTCTTTACATTTCCCACAACCCATCCCACTTACACAGCCCTGAAAGTTCAAATCACAGGCAGTAACACACCTGGCATTTAGGGAAACTCCATTGGAGGAGATCAAGCTCGTCTTTGATATTAACATTGATTTGGTGGTTGACCTTTGAACACTGTGGGAATCCTTCAGGGTGTATTTGTGGGGAAAATGTATTGTCAAGGAGGCTGGAGAGCTGAAAGACATATAGGCCACACACGGAAATAGGAGACCAAGAGCGTAAACATGCAACCAGAAGAGATGCTGACACCTTGTTTCTCATCTATAACAAGTAGGAGTAATTTCGGGAAGAGGTCGAGCAGGAGGTTAAATATCTCACTTGCCAGTTGATGGCCAGACATTACAGTGAAATTGATAAACTGGGGAAGCTGCGATCAGACACCAAGCAGAAAGACAAGTAGTCTGGGAAATAACAAGTGCAAAGGTGAAATAGCTTGGAGTGACAAGGAGGTGCACTTGGCCTTCCTCCGCTACTACTCAACGGATCCATGTGTTAATATCCCCGCAAACATATCGTGATACAAAAATATCGCCATATTTTTGCGCCGATATTGAGGCATGGACCCTGCGGGGGACACCCCCGCAACTCCTGCATTATTTATAAATGTGTGGGGGACACCCCCGCTCCCACAAATTATCGCCCCCAAAAATATTGCCTATGGCGTTCCGGACAACCATATATACGGCAATATTTTTGGTGGGGATAATATGTAGGGATACCCTACTCAACACTGTACATGTCCAAACTTCGTGCAACGGATGAAGATATAGGCAGTTATTTAAAACGTGCCACCTTGGTATGGGTGGAACTGGAGCATCATGACTGGCTTGGTTCTCCTGTGGAACTGGCTGAAATACGGACGGCTAAGCGTGAGCTGAATTTGGGTAAAGCTTCAGGTCCAAATGGCCTCTTGGCTGATTTTTATAAGGTGTTTCCAGATGCCCTCGCCCCACACGTACAAATCCTTTATGACACCTCCTTACAGATAGGTCAGCTCTAACCTAAAACACAAGAAGCACATATAACAGTCTTCCTGAAATCCGGCAAGGAAGCAAATAGGTGCCAGTTGTACCTTTCCAAATCGCTGGTTAATCTCTACAATATAATCCTGGCAAACTGTTGGAAAACAGACTCCTTCAACTGCTGCCACTGATGGTGCTCCTAGACCATTTAGGATTAATCCCAGGAAGGTCAACACAACCGAGTATCTGCTACATATTCAATTTCATGGAGCTTCTGGATCCGGCAGTCCAAGTGGTTCTAGATGCGGAAAAGGCATTTGATTCGATTGAATGGCCCTATATGCAACATGTCCTCAAATGGATGGGAGTAGGAGATGCAGATCTGTCCTTGAGAATGCTGCTCTACCGAGACCCCAAAGTAAGAGTCTATACCAATGAATGCTGTCATACCAGTTCCCTCTTGCCCATGGCACAAGATAGGGATGCCCTCTGTCCCCCTATCCTTTTCGCATCTCTAAAGGAACTCCTGGCATGCTCCCTTTGGGAAAAAATCCTGACGAGGGTACTTACATTATACTCACAGAAGGTACTCACGTCCTTGCAAGCGGATTACCTATTGATTTATGTGAGAAACCTAAAGATGAATTTCGATGCCAGCGAGGAGGTGAAATATTTTGGACTAATATCAGGTCTAATGATAAACTGGTCCAAGTCTGAGCTTTTGCCATTGACAACCGTCACGCGTGAACTTGGCCAGGACTTGGGTTTTCAGTGGTACCCTACCACAGGGCAATACCTGGGATTTTTTTTTATATTGTTGGATATATAGTTTACAAGAAACCTTGCACAACATAAATAAACAAAGGAAAAGAGAAAAAGTAAGAAAAAAAAACAGTTCACACATAAAAAAAACCACAGAATAAAAATCAGAATGTTCATAAAAAAGGTCAAAAGAATAAAAGAGCAATGATCATTCAATTCAATACAGTTCCCTCAATTCTATTTTCTCAATATAGTCATTATGTACTATCCAAGTTTTTCTTATCCAGTTCAAGATTGATGTAGGTTAAAAAACTATTCATAGCTAAAACCAAAGAAATACTTGTGCCCCACATGCACCTGCACCAAAACAGATTCCTACACACTTCAGAATTAGCAGCATTTTTTTCCTTGAAACATTGGACACGTTCATCCTCAAAGTGGGGACGCACAGTAACCAAGTGTCTCAGGTTTTTCAAAGGAATCAAAGACTCCACAAAACCTGCATTTGTTCTCGGATAGGTTGTTACTAAGCAACATTATTTGTGAATGGGTACAATAATAGATTGGACCCATGAAGCAGGGACAGTTAGGGACTGGAAAATGTAGTCAAACATAGGCTTCAAGAGTTCAGCCCATAAGACCGGATCCTCCTTAAGAACAAAGGGAGGTATACCATCCGGTCCGGGGGCCCAATACGGCTTAAGTCGGCCAATGGCCCACACAATGTTCTCCCTGTCCCAGGTAGACAGGCCTTCAACAGGGATACCCAAGTCAAACCCATCAGTGTCCCTCAAATCAACAGGTAAGGCATATTTATTGGTGTAATATTCCACCCAGTTAGCAGATTCTATGGGGCAATCCAAACCACCTTTGGCATTGCCCAAGGTCCTGTTAACAGTAGACCAAAATTGTCCATCTTTACCGTTACGCACGTTTTCCAGCATAATTTGCTGAAGCCTGTGAAAAACATCCATCTTAAGGGATTTTACAAAGTTCTGGTGTCTTTGCAGAAGTTTGCGCTTGCACGCCACATACTCGGAGGCGGTCAAGCACTGCCTTCCCAAAGCGACAAGTGCCCTTCTTTTGTGAGTCTTAGATTGAAAGATTCTATTGTCACTCAAGTAGGTATTTTTCCTGACACTAGCTGGAATGTGTTGGGTGTCTGATTTGTCGAATGCCGGCCAAAGTGATGTTATACAGTGAGTCCCTACGACCCTCCCTCAATATGCTCGTAGAAAGGCCAGAAACCAAGTCCTTCAAGGAGGCAGACGATTGAATTTGAGAATAGTTTTTCTATTCCACACAACATTTGTCTCCTTATTATTGGTAGTTAAACCAGCTATGTCCGCTCTTGTCAGAAGGGTAGGGATGGATATAGACAAAGAGAAGAAGAGGGGTATATGGTCACCCAACTCAGTTGGAATATGGTTCAAGTGACTACAGCTGTTCCTGATTCCATTAGAAATGCAAATGAAGTAAATCCCCGAAGTCAGAGCCCCTCTATACTAAGTATATCTAGAGGAGAGAGAAGAGGGAGAATGATACAGCAAGGCCATGTCCCCAATCCCCCAAGAGCTGGTCCCAATGGATGCCTCGTTTGGTATTCAAATGTTGAAAGGTCGGAGTGGCCCCCATGGTATTCCACAAAACTCCCTCTGCGCAGAAGGAATTAAAATCACCTTCCAAGATTATTCGCTTATCACAACCCCTTGGCGCACGGTCGGCCCAAGGCCAGTTTCCCGACCCTTTCACATAGGGATTTCAGCTGCATCTTTGCACACGACGCGCAGGCCTCCATGTCGTGACTAACATCTAGACACCATGGACAGATATTGTGGGGGTCGGTCATAGACATTTTGGCCCAGCAATCGCAGCGTCACTTGAAGCCCAAAATCCTGTTAGATGACATCACATCAAGGTTTTAGAAGAAAAACGTACAAACAGTACAAAAAGAATGTTGAGTAAACTTGAGTCGTGTTCCCGATGCAGCATGCAAGCACAAGGAAAAAAGGAACTGAAGCATGGGGTTGTAGTGACATGCTATATATACACAACGCCTGACGTCACTTCCGGAACCGACGATTGAGAGCCAGACAAGACGGATAGACGGCTGAGTCGAAGTCCACTACGCCCCCCTGTCAAAAAGTTTCTGAACAGCAGAGCTTGATGATGGATATCTATCATGATGAGGAATATGCGGAAGAAAAGGAATCCATTGAAAGTTCTTAACTGGCGAGTTATGGTTTTTAATACACTATACTCCATGTGTTCTGTGTAACCCAGATACGTATTTTTCCCTTCATCAATATTTTGTGTGTGTCCTTATAATAAAGTCTATATATTTTCAGTATACCAGTGTGGTGTATTCTATTGTTGTGTCTTGCTCCTACAGTTAAGCCTGACTGCTCTGCTACAGCTACCATTTGAGAGGCTGGTCTTTGTTCCGCCATTACGACTGTATGTAGCGGACGAATGTATGTAGAGCGGACGAGAACATGTGGTACGGATGCCGGTGTGGTGCGGATGCCGGTGTGGTGCGGATGCCTGTGTAGAGCGGATGCCTGTGTAGAGCAGATGCCTGTGTGGAGCAAATGCCTGTGTGGAGCAAATGCCTGTGTGGAGCAAATGCCTGTGTGGAGCAAATGCCTGTGTGGAGCAGATGCCTGCGTGGAGCCGATGCCTGTGTAGAGCAGACCGGATGAGCGTGCAGACCGGATGAGCGCATAGGCAGACTGGAGTGCATGCGCGGGGAGGACGGGAGTGCATGCATATGGAACACATGAGAGCATGCATGAAGCACACTGAAAATGAGGGATAGACTAGAGCACGCAAGACGAACTATGAATGCGCGAGTGTGTACCTGATCGCATAAATTGCGTGACGTACATAATATGCATTGGTATGCGGGAACATTTGAAAGAACATATATCATACCACACCCCACCTCTACTCTCCTCTTTACACCACCACTCAAATAGAACACAGGGGTACTATGACACCATTCGGTATAACTGTTCTCATAGCAACATCTCCCGCTCACTCCCCATCACTAAGTAACCACCGCTGGTTTTACACCCCCAGCCAGGGGTTTCTCCTCAGGCCTAACGCAGCCACACTCGAGCTGGATAAATTCTGCCAGAGCGAACACATTCTCCTGACCTCTCAACCACCACACCTACCGCTAAGAAGCAGCTACCACATTAACTCCGCACCAGCACCTTTTGACTCTCTTCACCCTCTCTACTGACCCGAACTTCGGTTCCCAAGGGCGTTCAACCTACCAGCACCTTCAGACCATACCAATGGTATATAAGGCGCTATATAAATGCAAAATAACAATAACAATAACAATTAGGTTGGTTGATTACACAGCCCTCACCAGCAAAAATCTCCCTAACATTGCTCAACAAAATGTTAGTGTCAGCGCAGCAATATAGATATATTACCTTGCCAATACCCATAATTAGACTGAACTTCACGGTTGACAGTCTTAGTCGTGTCCTGGGGTCACACCTCGTCAACGGACCTGCTGCGTTTGCTGTCACAAGGTGCTTAGCCATCTTGGTGGAAGAATTTTGTAACCGTCTTGTCTGAGTGCGGAACCGCTGCCCAGCCGGTCGCATTCCCTTAGCCGAAGAAAGCCACACCACTAATTGCAAATGGACCTCTTGCAACCAGACCAACAACAGAACTAAGTGCCTCCAGCGATTGCGGGTGCCTGAGGTGTTGTCTCAGGAAAGGGGAGCTTGGGGCGCGAGCTTGCATACCTCTTGCCATAGGGATTGTGTGGGCCTAAATCCCACTACCCAACGCTCTCTTGCCTGGCGATGATCAGTGGAGTTCTGTGCGAGGATTCTACCCCCCAGCCTCCCACCCACCACCAGGTAACCTCTGGTGCTGTGCAATTGGGAGAGTACCCCTAAACTGAATTTACTTACCTTCAATCCTCTTTAGTGCTTTCCATCTACAACTTAACTCACTGGTTGGCTTTGCCAAATCTGGTTCTGAGGACCTTTTAAAACATCCTACTCCCTACATAGACATACTTGGAACATTGACTCTTTTTGAGACAGTCTGCCTACTTACCATGTAAGGAAGGACAGATTAAGTCATAGGGGGCTTAGGTGCAGGATATAAGATGTTTGATTGCATTGCTTTCTCCACTTTTCTGCTCACAGTTTTACTTGTTTCAATTTTCTTTACCTGCTTTTACTGTTTTAAGTGTAAAGTGTGGATCATCTTGCCTTAAGCTTGCCAACTGAGTACATTTATGTGTTTACAGAGTGTTTTTGGGAAAGATACTTACATTTTATTTTACATGCTTAGAGTTTAAAGGCCTAATAAAATAGTATTTTTGTACTTCTGTGTTGCTTGTCTTAATTGAGTGCTCTGTGTGTGTATAACTGTACCATTGCCCCACCATCATATCGTCAGACGTCTTCCTTACTGGTCGTTCCACACTTACCTTAATAGAGTTCGACTTGACCTAAGCGTCAATTACCCTGCCCATCAATTAGGGTAGTCTCTCATAACCCTCTAACAGGGCTAGTCCTGAAAAGCCATTTTAACAGGCACTGAGATACATTTCCAATCCACACTTTTGGGAGAGAATCTAGAGTATGAGATTGCGATGATCATATCTCAAGGTTGTACCTTCACAGCCTTGCCGCCTTTCTTCAAGGTCTCCAAAGAGCACACACTTTGCATAATAGTTTAATCAGAGAAATTAGTTAGCAGTAATGTTCTTTCAATGGATTCCACTCCCACAGATTCCTCATCTTCATAGATGTTTATCCAGCGTCAGATGCGCAGAAAATGTTTCTACAGGGGGCGTAGTGCCGCTCGATATCGTCTTCTGCAACTCCCTTGAAGTCGGCCGCGCTACTCCTCGACCAGGGACGAGATGTCAATCTCTGTATTAAAGGAATGCACCAGGCTCCCTTACCTCAGTTCCAGAGACTTTTGTCCCCCAGGCTCAGCCTTTCAGAGGAAATATAATTAAGATGAAGGTCAACAATCAATACCAATCAACGATAGGAAACAACTTGCTGTTTGCTTACCACTTTTGTTTCCAACATAACCAGCAGAATCCAGACAACTTGGGAACCAATTGTCGAAGTACCAGCGAAGCAATCTCTTCCTCATTCAATGGATTGCATTCTCCCACAGATTTCTGTTCTTGATAGACTCCCAAAGCAGTAACCAGGCTGGTGGAGAGTTGGAGGTCACACCAAGAAACTCTGGATGACCGCCCTACCAAAGAGAGCATCGGCTCCTCTGGCAATGTCCAGCGTGTAATACTTGGCAAACGTGTGCAAAGAGGACCACATTGATGCGTGATAAATGTCCCTAGCTGGCACTCCTCTCTGGAGAGCTGAAGAGGCTGCAACCCCTCTGGTAGAGTGGGCCCTAAACCCTGCTGGTAGCTCTTAACCTACTTTCTGGTAGCACTCTGAGATGCACAGCACTATCCAACGATAGTCTGCTTGGTGACAGCCCGCCTTCCCTGGATTGCAAGAATGCAATGAACAGTTGGTCACCCTTCCGGAAAGAGCCCATTCTGGCCAGGTAAAAACTCAGCTTCATCTTGGGATCCATCCTCTAGAGACTCTCCTCATGCTTAGACCTGTGGGACAGAAGGTAAAACGCGGGTAAATCTATAATCTGGCCCAAGTGGAATTCCGAGAGCAGCTTAGGTTAAAAAAAATTACATTTCAGAGATACTGTCTCCTTCATAAACCTCAGGTAAGGAGGCTTACAAGAGTGCTTGCAATTCCCTGACCAGTCTTGCAGATGCGATTGCCACCAAAAAAACAGTCTTCAAAGTGAGGTGTCTGATCGATGTACAGTGCAAAGGCTCAAATGGAGCTGGAGGTGGGACACAACAAAGGCTCTACTCCTTTTGCCATGCACCAAGTAACAAACTTGCTCCATCTGGAGGAGTACACAGACCTAGTGGACGGTCCAAGTGCAGCCAACAACACCTCGAGTACCTCCTTGTCAAGGTCCCAGTCCCTGTATCTCATCCTCACAAGAGCCATGCATGTAGGCTGAGTGAGTGCAGGTTTGGTTGACGCACATTGCCTCTCGACTGTGACGAGAGTACGGCCTCTGAGGAAGCCAGAGAGGTGGGCATACGGCCAGGTACAGAAGATCCAGGTACCACGCCCCTCTTGATCCAGTCTAGGGTGATCAGGATTAAGTGAGCCCTGAATCCATGCAACCGCCTGAGAACCCAAGGGATGGACGGTAGCAGTGAGAACACATAATGGAGGTCGAAGACCCACTCCATCACGAATGTGTCCCCCAATTCCCTTCAGAGGTGGAGGGGATATTCCCTGTTACAGAACTCTTTCGTTATAAACAGGTCTTCTGTCGGGGAACCTGACTTCGGGAATAGCTCCTACTCGTGGGAGACCGAGCTCTGCTTACTCAGAGCGTCCGTCAACCCATTCTGCACCCCTGTCAGATAAGCTGCAGATGCTGTGATGTTGTTCTCCAGCATCCAAAACCATAGCTGCATTGCCTCCCTGCACAGGGGCAGTGATCTCACGCCTCCTTGATTGAGGTAGTGCATGGTCACTGTGTTGTCAGTCAGAAATTAAAGTTACTTACCGTAGTGTGACTAGAGTACTCCTAGTCCTTAGTCCCCTTGACAGTACCGGAACATTTGGCAGCGAAAAATGAGCTAAGCCTTCACATTTAGCATTGGGTGCAGGGGCGCAGCCCCGGGCGTGTGAACACCCTCGAGACCTCGCCATCTCACCTCAGTCCCCTTTTTACAAATCAGATGCTTGAATACCTGGCTATGCTTAACATTATAGCCCTTGGCATACTATCGGGGGAAGGTGGGTGGAATATATGGAGGAAAGGGGACTAAGGACTATGAGTAATCTAGTCACTAAGGTAAGTAACTTTAATTATTCCAACGTCCCGTCCCCTTTCCTCCATCCTTGTGGGTGATTCCTCCGAAAAAGACAATCAGGTGGAGCTCTGACAACCTACCTCAAGCTTAAGAAGTAAAAAGTTTCTTCAGAACCGCCGGACCGAACTCTGCATCCTGCATGGAAATGGAATCCAGAGGATAGTGATTACGGAACGCAGACAAGTGTGGCCCGCAAAGCTGCCTTGCTAATGACTTGCCAGGAAGCGTGTCTCTGAGAAGTGACCGCCGTAGCCCTAGCCCTAACCATGTGGGCATGTATCCCTCTGGCAACAGTCTTACCCATGGGCCACGTACGCCTTCGAAATGGCCTGATCATCCAATGGGCAATGGAAGCTTCTGAAGGTGACAAACGACTCAGACTTCTGGAAAGATCTCGTCGGGGAGAGATGGATCTTCAGCACTCTCCTCAAGTCTAAGGAATGCAATGCCCTTTTAGCCTCGAACTGTGCATTCGGAAAGAACACCGGCAGACAGATTTCCTGGTTCGGGTGGAACGGAGAGACCACCTTGGGCAAGAGGTTTCGATGAGTGCGCAAGATGACCTTGTCATTTGGAAGGTGGGGAAGGGCTTGCACGATGACAGAGCCTGTAGCTTGCTGACTGCGCGCAGAAATGAGTGCTACCAACAGTACTGCCTGTCGACCGAGGTCATTGGCTCGAATGC
This sequence comes from Ambystoma mexicanum, assembly GCF_040938575.1. Taxonomy (NCBI): domain Eukaryota; kingdom Metazoa; phylum Chordata; class Amphibia; order Caudata; family Ambystomatidae; genus Ambystoma; species Ambystoma mexicanum. The sequence goes on along the minus strand of NC_090931.1, from coordinate 792,836,340 downwards.
TTTACGCTGTAAAGCTGCAGGAACCATGTTGAGGTCCCAGACCGTGTGCGGCCTATGTACCAAGGGAAACCGCCTGGACAACCCCTTGAGGTGGGCCTTAACGAGAGGGTTGGCTGCCAAAAAAATTTGCTCTGGGGAGTTCTTGTATGCCCCAATGGCCGCCAAGTAGATGCGACAGGTATCAACCTGGATGCCGGCGCGAGCCAGATCTGCAGAAAATTCCAGCACATCGTCCATGGAGCAGGTGCGGGGGTCCAGCCCCTTGTTGTGAGCCCAGTGGCAGAACCAGTTCCACTTACTCTCGTACTGAGAACGCGCGGAGGGCCTCCTGGATGATTTCCAAGTTGTCGTCTGAAAACTGGGAATGGTCCAGTCTCAGCTGATCAGGAGCCAGGCCGAGAGAACCAGCCTGCCCGGGTTCGGGTGCTCCGCCACCCCACCCTGTGGCATCAGAATGCCCCTGCTGGGGATCGAGAGATGGACATGCCCCTGGGAGTGCAACTGTCGCAGGTCCGAGAACCAAGTCCTCAACGGCCAATGGGAGGCGATTAGGATGAGGCTGCAGCCCACAGAGGGTCCGCTGGAGCAATGGAGGAGGAGCAAACGCACAGCACCTGTGGCTATGCCAGCAGAGTTGGAACGCGTCCCCCAGAGGCCCCTGACTCCGCCCCATCCATGAAGCGAAGAGAGGGCACTTGGAATCCAGAGGAGATGCGAATAAGTCTAGATCCCGAAACTACAATTTCTGGAATAGGGGCTTCCGCATTGTTGTTCTCCAGGAGATGAACCGCAGAGATCCATATCCCCTCTGACATAGCCCACTTCCAGATTGACACCGCCTCTATTCACAGGAGCGGAGAGCGGGTGCCACCCTGCTTGTTCAAGTAGAACATTGTCGTGGCATTGTCGGTCCTGACCAGAACCGTGTTGCTCCTGATGACCAGTAGAAAAGCCCTGAGAGCCAGGCCACACTGCCCTGAGCTCCATCAGATTGATTTGCAGGAGGGGCACCGTCCTGGACAATGCGCCATGAATTGAATAGCCAATCAGTGTAGCCCTCGCCCGAGAGGTAGGAATCCGTTATCACTACCAGAGCGGGCGACGGCTAGGTGAATGGGGCTCCCACTGCCACAGTGCAGTCCAAAAGCCACCAGTGAAGATCCAAGAGGAGGGATAGGGAACCTGTCTGATTGTGCCCCTGTTCCCTGGTCCCACTTGGCTGCCAGATGGAGCTGGAAGAGTCATCTTGAGGCGGGCATGCGTGAGCACGCACAACGCCATCGGGCCCAGGAGGTGCTGGAACCACCATGCAGAGGTGGTCGAGTTTGCCAGAAAGTGCTCTATGGTCATGTGAAGGGACTGGAATCTTTCAGACGTGGGGAACAGCCTCTGAGAGGGCGTGTCCCAACTGTGACTTCTGCTGGTTGAGGGAGAACCCTAGCTGGTGAAGAACATCTGTTAGCCACTGGCAGAAGTACATCGGCCTCTCGGGCGAGCTGGCCCTCACCACCCATGTACCAAATAGGGGTATAGGTGGTGGCCCGCTAGGCGAAGGAGGCGAGCCACTGCATTCATGAGCTTCGTGAACACACGAAGAGCCGAACTGAGGCCGAATGGCAGCACCTTGTACTGGAAGTGGTGCGACATAATCGTGAACCGCAGGAATCTCTGGTGCGGCTGGGAGATGGGGACACAAAGGAGGTGCAGGGAACAAATCTAGTCCCCAGCACACAGTGACTCTGCTATGTGCACTGGGGGGATCTTCTTTTAGTGTTCGAGAGGTAAAGATAGGTTGAGGAAAGACAGGTTCAGTATTACCCTTAGGCCACCCTGGTTGTTCTTGGGTACTGCACAAATCCTGAAGTAGAATCCGGAGCCCCTGTCTGACTGAGAAACCGGCTCCACCACCTGCATGTCCAAAAGAGGAAGGATGTCAGGCAACAGTGCTGGAAAACTATCTGAAGCAGAAAAGGGGTAGAGGAAAAGGAAGAGAAAGAACAAAGCCTGTGGAGACTACTGAAATACATGCACTCCTGAAACAACGCTTCCAGTTGTCTGCGAAGAGAACCAGCCGGCTCCGTCCGGTGAGCTGTGTTCCCTGACCGTTACGTCACTGCTTCTTGGCGTCCGAGGCGGGAGCAGAGGAGGGGGAGCAGTAAAAGCCCCAAGGGGTCCTCTGCTGTCTCCTCCTGTGGTTGCTGGCGGACCCCGTCTGATCACTGCATATCGCGGTCCCTGATCCCCCTGAAGCAGCTGAAGGAGCGGGGTTTGAAGTTGGACCTGCCATGGGTCTGAGGGAAGGACTTTTACCCTGGTTTGGTCAGGATGGTCAAGGACGTAGCAGTCTGGGTTGGGGTCTTTTTTTGTGAGCTCATCAACAGTGGACGAATGAAAGAGGTCCGTCCCTTCAAACAGAAGGTCTAAAATCCTCTCCTGCACCTCTGAGGAGAACCTTGTGGCATGCATCCATGCCATTCGCCTCATCTCGAACCCCAGGCAGAGGCCTCTGCTGGCTGTCGATGTGCAAGACAAAGCACTCCATGAGATCCTGCATAGCCCGGCTTGGAGGGAGACCTGTCTCTCCGGGGGGGAGGTTGGGCAGGAACTCCCCAATCTCTTGCCACAGTTTACGGTTTGCCATGGCTAGGAGGGTGTCAGCGTTAGCTTGTCGCAATTGCAGCCCAGTGTTGAGATAACATTTTCTGCCGAACGACTCGAGGGCCTTGTCCTCCTTGGATAGATTGCTGGAGGAGGCTCCGGCTGTGGACGACGAGGATGGCTTGGAATACAAAGAGGCCGCTGCCATGACTGGGGACTATGGTTGAGAGTGGGAGGCCAGGAGGAGTGCTTCCCAATCCAATAGCCTAAAGCGGCTGTCCAACTTCTTGTTCATCTGGGTGTTGGCCCGTCTACTGAAAGGATATCTTTCTGAAGGGGAATACCTGAGCGGCTCGTAGCGCGCCAGGCCAGGACCTCGCCAACACCCCTGATTCCTGAGGGCCTGCTTTGGCTGTGGGTCCCCAAAAACTCTGTAGGGCCCAGAAGATGGTAATGAAACGCCTTCACCGATGCCGGAGGCTCTTTATCCTGTGCGCCGTCATCACCATCATCATAGTCCTGCCTTTTTTCGCCAGAGAGAGGGGAGTCTGGGTTCTGCATAGGAGAAGCCGGAGGGGTCACCCCTTGGTTGTGTACCGAAGTGGCTAGATATCGAGAGGCAACTGCAGGGCAGGAGGAGTTGGCGGTATTGGAGGCAGAGGGCTCGGAAGCACCGGCAGGGCCTGGACCCGAGGCGGAATAGGCTGAGGTACTGGGACCCGAGGGGGGACCGGAGCGGGCCCCAGGGGAGGAGGCCTAGGTGGCACGACCTGTGGAACCACCTCCTTGGTGAGGCCCTTGAGGTGCCCCAGCATCTGGTGGGGAATGCATGAGGAGGAGGAAGTGCTTGAAGAAGTGATTTTTTCTGGCTGCCGGATACCAGGGTGCACGGCCCTCTGCCACGCTGGGCCTTCTTTCCAGGTCAACACGCCAAGGATCCTGAGGCTGGTATCCAAAGAGTAGAGTGGGATAAATGTAACCCTGCTGAGACCATCCACCTGCACCGTAGGGCCTGACACCACTCCCTAAAGGAAGAGGACTAGAAACCCCTTGAGTGGTTCACTCTGAAGGCAAAGGTTGAGACCCCAAGTCCAAATCCAAGATGGCCAGCTGGCCCTGCAGGCTCTGCCATGTCCTTGTCTGCAATCTTTGGGCCTAGCGCCACGCTCTGGGTGGGAAGACGCGCAGGACCTGCACCTTGTGCTTGTTCCGAGATGGATGAGGACTTTTTGCACCCTGACCCTGGGGATGGCTCTGGTAGGCCTAGGGCCCTCAGCCAGCAGTCCGGTAGTCGAATTGCCCCTGCATGACGACCTCGGAGGTGGCTCCAGTAGGCTGCACGTCTTCAGCTATGGAGTTGGTGGTTGTCTGGGATCGTGCCTCAAGCTGGCTCCTGAAAGCAGAACTCAAAGACCCTTGAATCCCAGTGCAGAAGATGAGGAAGAGCTGGAGCACCCTTCGGTGGATCGCCTGCAAGAACCCCTGGGGCCCTCGGCTTGGGAGTCAGTAGCCTTAATGGTCTCAGGTCTGCCAGAATCAGAAACCAAGGTCCCCTTTCAAGTTGGGGGCCCCGGGAAGGTGTCCCTGTGCTGTGGGGCATTTGTGAACAAAGGACCTATCTTTTCTTGATGCAAGGTCCTGGCAACAAAATCCTTTAGATGACCGGGAGGAGAAGAATGGAAGATCTCACTCAAGCAGGAAAGACGATTCTTCAAGGCTCGGTGACCAAGAGAGCTGCAAGCAGCACACGTGTCTCAACAGTGGTCGGACCCCATGCACTCAAGGCAGAGTGCATGTGGGACGAAGCCGGGAATGACAGATCACAGGATGCGCATCTTGTGAAGCCTCCTGTAGCCAAGATGCGCCGGGGGAAGGCAAGGCACCGAAGGGAGGTGAAGAAATAATTTTTTTTTTAAAAAATGTTTTATTGGTTTATACAAACCTTTAAAACACTTCGAGTTAGTCCAGACCCAATACATAACAAAACAAGACAAATCATATGCATGAGAGAAAGTTCTGTCCTTTTGACACGGTTTGTGTCTTTAGTGCCAAAGGAGCCTTGTCAGGGAGTGATTAGTTTGCTTCGTGTGATGACTAAGCCATGTTAGACACTATCCTAATGTCCTTATACTTCGGTGTCAGATATCTCAAGGCTCCTTTCAATCTCATGCAAAAACAGGGTTAGCACCCTTGTCAGTTTTGTGTTTGAACCCATGAACATCTGCTGCCACCATTCTTCGGTGTTCCTCAGTGGATATTCATTTAACATTTGTCCAAGATGTTTAGTTCTTAGAGATCTAAAGAAGGGGCAGAATAAGACCAGGTGTTTAAGCGTTTCGTCGCAGGCTTTACAAAACCTACATACGATATTAGACTTATCCTTTCCAGCCCAGTTCTTTGTTCGATCTTTAGTTCTAATCAGGTTTAGGCGGAATCTCATGTATGTGGCTCTCCTCCTGTTGTCTGGGAATAAGACCACATAATTTTGCAGTTTATTGAACGCTCTTGCTTCACTAGGAGCGTCCCTCATTGTTTTGGAAGTCCTTCGGTCTTCGCTGGTTTGGATCCAATCGAATTCCCAGATCTTTTTCTTTACCAACAGCGGATTGTCCTGCAGCGTTTTGGTGTTGGTCTCATACATGGTCAGAAGCTCTTCACATTTCTTAAACCATAAAGCTAACAGACAGTCTGGGTTCGCATTTCCAGGTTTGCTCAGTATTTTAAATTGTGGAGCAGCGTCTGGCAGTGTAGTTTTCCTAAATAGGGCCAGGGCATTCCACGTGACCCGTGCCTCAATAGAAATCAGGCCTAACTCATAACGTAGGCAGGCTGTTGAGATGCTATTTGGTAGATGTAAAGTTTTTACCCAGAAGATGTGTTCTAGGGTTGGCCAGAATTCAACTCGGCATCCAAAAGCATTTTCAGCTCCATATATGAGGGACGGGACAACCTTCTGCTGGTAAAAGGTTATCACTGGCTTAAGCGAGAACTTCCCGTATTTTTTGTTTAGGATCAGTGCTTGAGAGGCAAAGTGTCGGCATTTTGTTTTCGCAATCTCCATCCAAGGGCTATCATTCATGTTTGTGTTAATTTGCATGCCGAGATATCTAGTGCTTTCCACCGTGGTAAGTTTTTCTTTTCCCAGATGCCATCTAAATTTGTTGTTTTTCTGATGGCGGCCCGTTTGCAAGTTTTGCAGCGTCAGAATTTCACTTTTTGTGTTATTTGATAAACAAAAGAACAGGGAGCACAAAAAAAGTTGAAAAAGTTCCCACACCTAGTTGCCAGGTACAAACCGTCCGTGCGGAAAAAGGGGCTGTAGTGAGGCGCTGGAGGGTGGGGTCTCGGGAGCGTGGCCCCACACGCTATGCTAAATGTAAAGGGGTCGCTCAATTTTCAATGTCAAAGCTTCCAGTACCGTTCCCATGTTCGGGGACGGCCACAAGGATGAAGGAAAGGGGGCAGGACTTATGAGTACCAGGACATGCTTCCCTGGCAGGCAAGGGGCAAACGTCATCAGCGCTAGTCTGACTGCTCGCAGCTCCAGATTGATGTGGCACCATTTTTCCTTCTGAGACAAATGGCCGCTGATTTGAATGGAGCCGCAATGAGCTCCCCACCTCTTCAGCAAGACATCTGTGACCACATGTGTCTCAGCACAAGACACCCAGAAAGGTTCTCCCGCCAACATGTGTGTCCTGTCATTCAACCAGACCAAGTCGTGGACCACAGTCCTTGAAACGTAGAGTACATCCGACATCTCGCCGAAATACCACGACCACTGGCCCCTGAAAAGCCACCGCAGGGATCACATTTGGAGTCTTGCCTGTGGCACTAGGAAAATACAGGACGCCATGAGGCCCAGCAGGCACAGGAAAGTGGATACCGAGAGACTGCTGGCATTTGTGAAGAGACTGGCCATTCTTGCCACGCTGGCGACTCCCTCCTCGGGAGGAAACGCTTTCCCTTCCCGGTAAGTCCAAGACTGCTGCAATAAACTGGAGCCTCTGCGCTGAGGTGATCTGTGATTTCTATAATTTAAGAGAGAAACTCAAGTCATGCAGTAGTGAACAATTGTCCTTGAGGTGCCTCGAAATGGTTCCTGGCGACTGAGCCCAGATCCGCTAATCGTCCAAGTATGGGAGCACAAAGACGCAAGCTTTCCAGAGATGGGGCGCTACTACTGCCATCAGCTTGGTAAAAACCCTGGGTGCAGAGGTCAAGACATAGAGGAGCATCTTGAACTGGTAATGTACGTCCCTGATGATAAACCTCAGAAACCGTCTGTGCTTCCGGTGGATAGGCGTATTGAAGGTCCAACGACACCAGCCAGTTATGGAACTGCAGAGCATGGAGAATCTCCCTCAACGTCACCATCCTGAATGTGTCCTTCCTCAAGAACTTGTTCAAGACCCTGAGGCCCAGAATGGGACAGAGTCCCTCCCCCTTAATGGGGACCAGAATAGGACAGGCCATCTCCTTACCATCAGCTATGATTTTTAGGAAATCATGCCTGCTCAGATGGTCAGATGCCTCAGAAATGCTGCTCCATGGCATATTGGAACATTTCATAGAAGTACATGAGGCTTTAACGGCTTTAAGCACCATGCTCCCTGATGCAAACACATTCTTCACCAATGCTTCAACTTTTTGTTGACTGACTATCCATTGGACGGTTCGATGTCAACCTCAAAGGTCTAGACATGACCATTGAAGCCTGCACCAGTAGCCCTTCCAGGCTCTGGTGGACCATCAGGAATGGAACTTATATTTCTTTGTTAGCTCTGAGTTGACAGCCAGCGTCGAGCATGGGTGTTGCCACAAGGGCATGACTGGGTCCGCTATGGCGGCACTGAACGGCAGAGCCCGTTCAGTCTGCAGTACCCAGTCGAGGATGTCAGTAAGGTCATATTGCAACAAAGGCACGTGAAGGCCCTCGGAGTTCCCGTAATCCTGTCTGGTCCGCCTCGTTATCAGGGTAACGGATCTAAGGCTAGACCGCCCCAATCGGTTCAAACTGAAAGGGTATTGCATCGTCGTCCTCATCAAAAATCGACTGCATTGAGTCTAAGAAAACGGATCTCGAATCTGGTATGAAGGTTCGATCTTGCGGACCTTCAGCGGTTCGATGGGCTTCTCGGTCCAGCGGGGCTGGCAATGGTATCAGTGTATGAGTAGGATTCTCCTTCGGGGTCTCGCTCAAGGGCGTTCAACTTCCCTTGGCTGCCTTCGTATCGGACGGGTTGGGCGCGGTTGAAGCCGAATCCACCTCCGGCGTTGAGGCCAAAGCTGTACCAGGCAAGGCCTGCTCAAAGACCTTCATCATTTGACTATTGAAGTCCTCCCACTTCTCCCTGGATGCACCCTTTGCAGAGTACAACTTACCCCGGTCATCCGATGAATCGGAATTGCGTGGCGCTACTTTTTGAGCGACAATGTCAGAGGGGTGAGACTCGCTACGAGATTGCGAGTCCATTTTAGACTTCTTGGGACACCTTCCTTCTCAACGTTTCTCAGGGGTAGTTCTCTCTGTATTATGCTACGATGATTTAGAGACCATCTTTGCCAGGGATTTCAATGGCGGTCTACCGAGTGCCAGCTTGGCTGAGCATTCCTTCACTGCTTTAGGGTTCTTCGCTAGATAAAAACCACATTGTTCCGTATCGTGTCCACCACCGAGACACCACAGACAAAGTGTGTGGATCCGTGAGGGCCATTTTGGAGTTGCAGTCCTTGCAGCATTTGAAATCGGACTGTTTAGGCCCCGACATACTGGCATATTACAAATTCGGTTCGCCAGCGGGTTCCGCTTAGCGTGCTGAGCGCACAGAAAAAGGAACTGTGGTAAGGGTAAGTAGTGCATTCCTGTAATACGGCGATCAACGACCATTGTCCATAAGTGGCGCGCCCCAATACGTGGGAGTTATTGAAGACTATATCGAGCAGCAATATGCCCCCTGCCGAAAAATGTGCAGAGCAGCCGATGCCGGCTGAATATTTATCAAGTTGAGGAATCTGTGGGAGAATGCAATCCATTGAAATACCAACTCTATCCCATAGTCTTTGTTAGGCAGAAACCTGTGCAGTCCCCTTTGGGAACACTGCAAAAGATTTAGGACTACAGGTGTTAGCAGTAAACCCACTTGGTAGCAGTCTGTACCACCCAGATTTACCTGGTAGCTGTGGCTGAGCAGTCAGACTTCCCTCAAGAAGAGTTAGGCAGTATGCAACGTATACACAATAGGCACTCAGATACAACAATACAAGCAAACACTGACCAGAGCTTTGGTATCAAAGTATATAATTATTTATTTAAAAACACACTGTTTGAAACACTCCAGCACTCTTATTGTAAAACACTCTAAACACAGTTACTATTATAATATATACAACCCTTATTCCTTATTCGGTAAGTCTTAGTTAACACCACTTATTTTCATACAGAGGTGAGCGCTTAACTATAGATGGCACTCCAATAACTTCATGAAGAAGGGAGGGAAAAAGACAGAATATGTGAAGATACACCACTCTAAGATTTAGGAACACTTTTAGCAAGGCAGAAGAGCAAGAGTCACTTATGAGCCAAAGTCCAGAGGCTGGGCCCACTCTTGGAGAGAGCAGAGCACAAATGCGGCCAAGATCACACAGTTACACTAGGCTTAGAAAGTCTTGCAGAGAGTTCGAAAAGATTTTAGAGAGGCTCAGAAAAGTTTAGCCAGGGTGTCCCAGGCTAACCCAGGTTCGAAAGCCGGGGGCTAAATCTACCACGTACAGTCGGTGGCAAGGGAAGCCGGGCGGGACATGGTACCTTAAGTGGGAAGGATCCTCCAGCGGTGGCAGTTGTTCCTGGCAGCGGGTGCAAGTCTCGTCGTCGTCCAGGGGAAGAGAAGATCTCGACTTGGAGTAAAGATGAAGGTCGTTGAATTGCCAGGGAAGAAACCAGCCGCGGAGTCTTCCGGTTAAAGGTATTACCCTTTAATTCGCGGTTGTGGTAAAACGTGGTATCCCGGTTGCCGGGGTGCTTGGCATAGGCAAGGCGGCCACGAGATACGTCGGGAAGGCGAAAAGACGGTGAAACTGGTTATCCCCACCAGTCAAAGGAAGAAGACTCTCCGGCGAGAGATCTCCTCTGTCGTTGGGAAAAGTGGTGAGACAGTCCAGCAGGGCTCCACCGGTGGTGTCGTCGTGGCAGGTCGGCTCAACTTCTCCCTCGTCGGATTCTTAGGTCCTGTGGCGACTTCTGAAGTTCCAGTCCCCAAAGCCCTGCTTTTATGCAGAAAACCCCCATTCACTCAGCTTAGCTGTCACTCAAACATGCTAAGTGGTGAGCCGGCCGGCTCACCACTTGGGCCAATCAGGACGGAGTGCGACTTGCGTTGCCTAGGCAACTCGGTCCAGGGTGCCTAAATCCCCCTCCACCCCTCCTAAGTACCCCAGACAGAGTGGCACCACTTTGGAGGGCTTCTGTGGAGAAGCCCGCCAAAAAGTGGAACAAAGGGCTCGACTTGGGTTGGAGTCACAGAAGAGAACACAAACGCCATTTTAGAACCGAGTTTTGGCAAAAAATACCAACCGGAGAATTAATATTAATTAAATAAACCGGCGGTATGTTCGAGGCTATCATAATTAAATAAATAAAGATAGCCTCGAACAATGGGAAAATCCCATATAGAGAAATATTTGCGGTTGAATATAAAAAGTAGTATCCACTGCCACCAGCCAAAACTCGATCAGGGGGGACGGAGACGTGCCCCCTCGACTAACAGACCCCGGGGCAATTGAATTGCCCCAGCTAGTACGTCCACAATATGATGGTTTGTACTGGTTATGTTCAGAATTTAAGACTAGTAAAGTCAATGGTGACTTTACAGGCCCTGGGAGACAGTAGTCAGTCCCAGGGTATGGAGTCTATACTGGGGAGTCACTATGACACCCCTGTGTTACTGCACTGAGGGTGCTGTGTAACACACATCACAAAAACACATGAAGCCCTATGGAGTAAAAGACCCCATAGCCCATTAAACACAACTAGAGTCAAAGAAACACACTCAAATCATGCCCAAGAGTGAGGGTAAAAGAGTCTCACTCTTGGCAGGAGAAAAAAATAATCCCCAAAAATCCAGCAAAGCTGCTGGGGGACTCACTAGGTTAGGAAATTCAGCCTAAACAGTGAATTCTCCCTAACAGTCTTTTAGGCAAAATCGCACCTCGCGGGGGACATTTACGGGGGTAAGGAGTGTTCCACTCTGAACTATCGTCCTGACTTAATAAATGCAGAAATGGTCACATGGTTCAAGAAGGCCAATTATTTCGTTTTATTGTGTGACCGACTGTAGCTTCAAAGTAAAATGTCTATACTTTAATAAAAAGAAGTACAAGGGATCTCAAATGCCCACCTTCCGAAAACATCTAAGTATTACAATCAATGATGGCACAATCGCTTGCTGTATGGTGTGAGCAGGTGCAGGTGTTAATCACATGCTTTAGTTAAGAGTTACAAACATAATTGCTCATAAATACGCAATTTAAGGCCCTAATGAACTCTGACATAATAATGCAACAAATTAGGGCATGTAGGATGTTTAATTTACTTAGTCAGTGTTAGGGAGAATTCTCTGTATAGGCTAATTTCCCAAACCTAGTGAGTCCCCCAGCAGCTTTGCTCGATTTTTGGGGTTTAATTGTTTCTCCTGCTAAGAGTGAGACTCTTTTTCTCCCACTCTTAGGCATGATTTGAGAATGTCCTTTGACTTTGTAATGTGTTTTATGGGCTATGGGGTCCTTTACTCCATTGGGCTTCCAGTGTTTTTGGTAAGTGTGTTACGCAGCACCCTCAGTGCAGTAACAGAGGGGTGTCATAGTGGCCCCCAAACATAGACTCCATACCCTGGGACTGACTACTGTCTCCCAGGGCATGTAAAGTCACCATTGACTTTACTAGTCTTAAATTGTGAACAGAACCAGTACAAACCATCATATTGTGGAAGTACTGGTAGGGGTAATTCGATTGACCTTGGGTCTGTTTTTCAAGGGGGCACTGTCCAGTCCCCCCTTGCCGAGTTTCTGGCTGGTGGCAGTGGTTACCACGCAAAATATTCCACCGGAATATTTCCTATGGGATTTTCCCATTCATTTTAAAACGCACCACTTTTTTTGGTGCAATGTTAAAGATACCGCCGGGTTATTTGTTTAATATTTATTCCCCGGTTGGGTCTTTTTGCCAGGACTCGGTTTTAAAATGGCGTTTGTGTTCGCCTCTGTAACTCCAACCTAAGTCGAGCCCTTTGTTCCACTTTTGGCGGGCTTCTTTACAGAAGCCTCCAAAAGTGGTGCCACTCTGTCTGGGTCTACAGGATGTGTGGGAGGGGGGAATAGGCACCCTGGACTGAGTTGCCTCGGCAACTCAAGTCGCACCCTTGTGTGATTGGCCCAGTGGTGAGCCGCCCGGCTCACCACTTAGCATGTTTGAGTGACAGCTAGGACTGATGAATGGGGGTTTTCTGCATAAAAACAGGGCTTTGGGGACTGGAACTTCAGAAGTCGCCACAGGACCTAAAGAATCCAAAGAGGGAGAAGCTGAGCCGACCTGCAACAACGACACCACCGGTGGAGCCCTGCTGAACCGAACTCACCACTTCCCAACGACAGAGAAGATCTTCTTCCAGGAGAGTCTTCTTCCTTTGAGCTGGTGGGGTTAACCAGTTCACCTTTTTTCACCTTCCTGGATCGTCTTGTGGTCGAATCGCCCGTGCCAAGCACCCCGGCAGCCAGATAGCCACGCTTCACCACTACCGCGAATAAAAGGGTAGTACCTTTTAACCGGGAAACTCCGCGGCTGGTTTCTACCCTGGCAGTGCAACGACCTCCAGCTTTCCTCCACGTCGAGATCTTCTCTTCCCCTGGACGAAGCACCGACTTGCACCCGCTGCCAGGAACAACTGCCCCCGCTGGAGCTTTCTCACCATTTCAGGTACTCTGTCCCGCCTGGTCTCCCTTGCAAAAGACTGTTCAAGGTGTCCCATAAATCCTTGACTCTCTATCCTGGGGTGACCTCGGACCTGTTAACTAACTCTCCTGAACTAATCTAACTCCTTTTTGAACTATCTGCAAATACTTTTCAGTGTACTTCAACTGTGTGATCTTGGGCACATTCCGCCTTGCTCTCTCCAAGAGTGGGCCTGGCTTATGAACTTTTTGCTCTACAGTAGACCCCTGCCTTTCTTGACTTGCTGTGGTTCTTTAAAAGTGTTGGTATTGTGTGTTTTCCTATTTCTGCCTTTTCTCTCCCTTTTTAAACTGAATTATTGGATGTCATCTAAGGTTACGCGCTCACCTCTGTTTTGCAAATAAGTGGTGTCTTAACTTAGACTTGTCGAATAATTTATTCAGGGAGGTGTACATATTTCTAGTGACTGTGTTTGAACTTGCTTGACATATTAGTGCCAGTGTATTTTTACAAGTGTGTTTTTAAATAAATAATGATATACTTTTATACCAAAGCTCTGGTCAGTGTTGCTTGTGCTACTGTATTTTTGTACCTAATGTGTATACTCTATATACTGCCCAACTCTTCTTGAGAGAAGTCTGACTGCTCAGCCACAGCTACCAGGTAAATCTGGGTGGTACAGGCTGCTACCAATTGGGTTTACTGCTAACACCTGTAGTCCTAAACTGTTTGCAGTGGTCCCTAAGGGTACCGCACAGGTTTCTGCCTAACAGTCAGTATAAAACATTAGGTTGTAGCAACCTGTATGGTCAATAAATTATATTGCAATTAGCCAACAAAAGCTTACAGACCATTTGTCTTGCATACTGAAAAATAAACATATCTATAAATGCACAGTAGTTGAGTTCTCCGTTATTACAAGGGGAAAAATATAATAAAAACCAAATCAGCACGCAAAATGCAAGGCAACCTCACCTGCTGTATATCAAGGCTAGTTACATCCATGTGCACAATGCAAGCCTCAACACTGCCCATCATATTGCGGTCCTGGAAGTGGATCAGCAGATCTTTCATCACCTGTGCTGTGAGGCCCACAAGTTGGTCTCTCAAAATGTATGTTTCCAAACATTCTAGGAAGATTCCCTTGGCCACTGAATTTTCACTAAACTTGTCATATAACTGGTTAAATAACAGATCCCTAAACAGAAGAACAAAACCAAGACACGTTATTAAGAAACATGATAGTAAAAAACACATGTTCCACTACTCACTTATATTTTTTAGTTAAGCAACATCAAACAAATTTGTAAGCACATGCACAATTCAGCATTACAGGAAGAAATAGATAATCAGAAATATCAAAACGGGGAAGATGGGATTAAATGGGGAAGGGAAATAAAAACGACTTACATCTGGGTTATTTTATTTCTGATGGCGGATAGCTCAGGGGAAGCACACTCGCCTTGGAAGCAAGACGACACAGAGCAACAGAACTTCGATCCCCAGGTCCGCGCTTATTAAGCGCATTATAAATAACCCATTATTATTATTAACCCTTCTTGCCACAGGTTCTCCACTTTAGATACATCTTCTTCAGCACCAGCTGTCTTTGGAATCTTTTTCAGCCACCAGCTCTGTTCGGCACCTTTGGGTGCCCATGACTCTGGATGTGAGGTAATTTGCAAGACATATGTAGCTAGCTGTGCCCCAAATGCGCCAAAACCATCGCTATAGAGAGGAAAGCAGTGTCCGAAAGTTGTCTTTGTGGTTGGCATGATAACTGGAATGCTGTGGCATAACCAGCCAACACACTACATTTTATTTCTTGATCTATTACGCCGATGTAATCCAACAGTGGGTTATTTAAAAAATGTTCTCCCAAACAGGAGTATTGTAAAATGCCACATAGCTGTGTCATTTTCAAAGCTAGGGCCGCAGAGTGATCAATCTTTTCGGAGACAGGGGGTTGGGCTACTTTCCTGGCCCTGTTGGGCTACATGTAGGCTTCCCTTTCTGCATATTGTTACCATACACAACAATATTTTTTGGAGAGGCGCAGTACCACTGTAAACATGTAGAGGTCCTAAAATCTCATGAGGACATCTATATGTTGTTAGTGGTACTGCACCTCTCCAATCTTACATGGGAGCATGGCTGGCAGCATTTACTATGGATTCCTTTATGCTGTTGCATAAAGCTGGTGGGCCCAATAAGGATCTCCAGCATTTGCAAAGCTGTAGCATTTGTATGAAGAAGAGGAAGGAAAATGGTGGACACTCAAGTTGCTTTCAGCCCCCCTTTATGAAAGACTTTTGCGCATTTTGATTATGCTATGCCGGGCTGAAAATGAGCCCCATTCAGATCAAACCTACAATATAGGACAAGATCACTATGACTAAAAGCTGCAATTATACAAACAACCAACACATGTACTCCCCACGTGTGCTGTTGCTCCTTTCCCCCTTGTGCTGTCACCCCCCTTATGTTGTTCCTCCCCCTTACACTGTGCCTCTGCCCTCACTTGCGCTGTCCTTCCCGATCTGCTGGCCCTTGGGCTGCACCTCTTCCCCACTATTGTACTGTCACTTCTCCCCCTTGCACTGTTGCACCCCCCCTGTGCTGTCACTCCTTCCCCCTTGCTCTGTCGCTTCCTCCCGCTTGCACTGTCGGTCCCGCCCCCCTTGTACTGTCGCTCCTTCCCCCCTTTGTGCTGTCGCTCCTCCCCCCTTTGTGCCGTTGCTCCTTCACCCCTTGCGCTGTCGCTCCTTCACCCCTTGCGCTGTCGCTCATTCCCCATTGCGCTCTCGCTGCTTGCACGGTCGCTCCTTCCCCCCTTGCACTGTTGCTCCTTCCCCCCTTGCGCTGTCCTTCCTTCCCACCATTAAACTGTTGCTCCTTCCTCCCTTGCGCTGTTGCTCATTCCCGCTTGCGCTATTGTACCTCACACTTGCGCTGCCGCTCATTTCCCCCTTGTGCTTTCACTCCATCCCTGTTGCTCTGTCGGCCCTTCGAGCCCTTACTTTTTCACTCCTTACCCCCCTAGATTGCCCCCCATGCCGTTGCAAATGCTGCATCATTTGTATGGCGTAGAGGATGGAAGGTGGTGGAAATGCAAGTTGTGTTCTGCCCCTCCTCTCCTCCATACAAATGATTGAAAAAGGGGCGTAGCGTAAGCAAAATGTCAAAAAGCCTTTGCGCAATGCTTTTACGCAGTTTGCTTACGCTACGACGGGCTGAAAATGTGCCCCATTGAGATCAAAACTACAATACAGGACAATTATGACCAAAGGCTGCAATTATATATACAACCAACAGATATACTCCGCCCCACCTGCACTGTTGCTATGTTCCTGCTTGTGCTGTCCAACCCTCTCTGCACTGTCCCCTCCTCTGTCCCTCCTCCCTTGCGCTGTTGCTCCATTCCCCTCCCTTGCGTGGTCCCACCACCCCCCCTACGTGGACTCTCCTCCTCCCCCCCCTGCGTGGTTCCTCCTCCTCGTGCTCTCCCCCCCCTTGCGTGGAACCTCCCCCACCTTGCGAGGTCCCTCCTCCCCTATCGTACTGCTCCTTCTCCCTTGCACTGTTGCTCTTTCCGCCATGCAGTCACTCCTCCCTCCTTCTTCACCTCCTTCCCACTATTCTGCTCCTCCCCCTTGTGCTGTTGTACCCACCTTATGCCACCACTCCTTCGCCCTTACACAGTAGCTCCCTCCCCTTGTGCTGTCGCTCTGCATTTATCTGATACAGACAGCTAACATTTGCCTGTATCCTACTGCACCGGTTACCTTGATACTTGTAGTAAGTGAATGTTGGAGGGCGAGAATCACAAGATTTATTCACTATAACTATATAAGTAAGATTTTGAAATCAGAACTTCATTGCTTGATACAGTTCTGTCTTAATTGTGAGTGAGGCATGGTATCACAAGTAGACACTGACACAAGAGCTGCAAGTTTCAAAACCTTTATCGATGGTTTAAAAGGGGTTGGAAAACTCCTGTCTTGCTCTATAACTAAGATGGGAGTATTCTTGACCATCAAACCAAATGAAAATATAGTTGTAGTCAGTTCTTAGTCAAAATAAAACGGCCTATACTAATAAACCTAATGCCTGCCCTCTTTCTAATGCAATAAATGTGTAAAGGGAATGTGTAATGCAAAAATGAAAATCAGTGTTCAAAAGAAATGTCAGTATGGCTGCGTAAAGTCCCTTCCCCACGTTTTGTAGCCCGGGGTAAGGTGGCACACTTGGACCTTGCAACACACTCTGGCTTCGGACACAAGGATCCAGTTTGTCTCATGGACCAGGGCCCACTTGGCCTTCCAAGAAAAGTCCCTAATTTATCTGCTGGACCGCTCGGCTTTCTCTAAGTCCAACCCAGGTCACCTTTTAGCTTGTAATACAGTTCAATAAAAGTTTGTTTCCTTCTGGTTACCACAATTCAGTACAGGTTTCCCTCCGCCGGACTCAAATCTTTCAATCACAATTTGTGGGGGTACCCTTCCCTCAGCTTCAAGCACACCTTCATAGGCTTCCCTTCGTTCGGCTCAAGCCTCCTTTCACTTTCCTTCCGCTGTCAAAGACTTTCGAAACTGTGGGGCTTTTGCTCCTACCTCAGCAAAACAAAAAGGTGATGGCTGGAAGTTTTTGAATTAATCATAACCACAGGCATAGCTCTGGGCAACCCTCCAGACTATCGTTTTTCAGCCTTCCAAGCCATTACAGAATGGGAAAAACCATATGCAAATCAGGCTTGGTCCTACCCCAAAAGGGGCAGTCCAGCCCGAACTGCTAGGTCACATCACTTCTGCACGAGACCACAAGCCTCCCCAGACATGTTTCAGCCTCGTTGGGCATCATCAGTGAGGAGTAGCTTGGGTCTCTAGGCCGGGCAGACTCAGGACACACATCTGGGCATACCCGTCCAACTCAGGGTGACTTTAGCAAAACAAAAAGGTGATGGCTGGAAGGTTTTGAATTAATCATAACCACGAGCATAGCTCTGCGCAACGCTCCAGACCATCGTTTTTCAGCCTGCCAAGCCATTACAGAAGGGGAAAACCCATATGCAAATCAGGCTTGGTCCTACCCCAGCATGACCATTTCGACCTTCTTTCCTCACACGTCACTTTCTCTCCTACACCAAGGCCTCTTGGTAAATGTAGTTTCGAGCACAGTACTTATTTCAAATTTCAAAAACATCTCTCATATCTAGGTTTCCCTCTGCTGGGATCAAACCTTGTTTTTCAGTTCCTTTTCACTTCAGCCTCCCTGGGCTTCTCACAATTATTAACAATTTGCTACTTCATTCATGTTTCCCTTTTCACTTTGCCTTTCACTTTAAATCGTACGTTCATTCACAGTGCAGAGTCTTTCGACAATTCAAATGCACCTTGCAGGACCACCCCACTGATACAGTATCTTCAACTTCAAGGACAGTCTTTAATAAAGGTTTGTTTCATTACTTCAGACTTCTAAGCAATCACGCAACATTCAATATGTGCTGTGCACGGCCCGGCTTCTTTGATCACTCACCGGCCATGTGGTTGAAGTCTTTCCCATAGTGACAACTCCTCCTCTCCTGCGAAGGTTCTCGCCTTGGGAGGGGAGCGTGCTGCTTCCCGCAGCACCTATCAGGCGCCACTCTCTTCTCTCGTTGGCTGACCGCTTGAAACACTCAGCGGTCACAGGCCAATGTGGGCGTCCAGCTAACCTCCTTACAACTTAGCATCCCGGACGATCAGCTCTCAATCTCCTGCGTGTCACGGTCCTGCTTTAGTTGCTCCAGATAAAGTGCTCTGCCTGGTCTCCAGCCTGGTCTCCAGCCTTGCTCAAGAAGAAATGCTCCTTCTCATGCACCGCCTGGCTCAGAGTTTGTTTCATTGTTTCACCTTTTAACCATGTGCGGAGAGCTAATAGGTATCAGGTGTTTGTAATCAAGATCAAGTGCCTGACCCTGCCTGATCTTAATAGTGGGACATGTCCAATGTATTGGATGGGTGGTACTCCTTTCAGCCTCAGATCTCCTCTTCCTAGGCTCAGTGTTTGTTTAGGAAAAGGGGATGGGGGGTGGGGGGGGGGGGGTAATCTGGGAAGTTGGAATATCCTACAAAATAGGATGGGACAGGGGTATTTGGAAAGGGGAATAACATGTCTCGACATTGGTCGTTCCTCCTCCAGTCCCCGAGGACCCCTCACCAAGGTGATCCTCCTGCACTTGTCCACCCCCAGGGTCTGGATCCAAAGGTGATGGCCATGCCCTGGCCACCTGAGTAAGGGATTCCCGGGGTCAACGCTGTGAAACACCCTCTAGTTTTTCACATACTGTTCGCAGCTAGATGCACACTTTGACTTGTTTTCTACAAAGTGCCAAATCTTGTTAGGGTTGCAGACCCTTCTCTGGTGGTCAGTGGTCTCTCTTCCCAGGAGTGATGCACACTTCTAGTCAATTTCACCACAATGGTACTGAGACAAGGAAGATGCCTTTGGAGGGTCTGGCATGTCCTGTTAATTTTTACAAGTATGGTAAGGCAAAGTACTTGCACCTGCAACCAATTGAAGGGTTGCAGGTGCTTAAAAAGAAGGCCCAGCAGACAGAGGGGGAACCTGCCTGGAGGAAAGACAACAGCAGCAAGGCAAGGAGTGGGCTGAAGCAGGACCGGCAGAGGAGATGCCCTGTTTTGCAAGGGGGTTGTGAGAGGTGCATGACCCGAGCGGGTCGCACGAGGACCAGATCCCCAGCAATTACCTGAGCCAAGTGTTCCCAGCTGGAGCTGGGCAACACAGAAACCTCCCGATTGCCTCAGGACGCTTAAGAAGGTCTCGCGAGAGCGAGAGCTCCCAATGTGTACCTGGGAGTGAATAGGAAGACAGAGAGGTAGAGAGACGCCCACAGGAGCAAAGCAGCCCTGGTGAATGCGAGACAGGGACAACTCAGACCAGGGCGCTTCAGAGGCGGGAATTGGACACTTAAAGTTAACAATCGAATGAAAGCATATAGGAATGGGGTTTGGAACCCGATTGAACGAAAAGTTAATTATGAACAAGTTACCAAGTGCTCTGGGAAATACAACAGCATATATTGAATACCGAAGAGAAGATAGGGATGCAGGGAAATAATGTGAAATTATAGCATGGGTAGAAAGCTAATGACATGTTATTGTGAACATAGTGGAACCTGCTAGGAAGCAGTAATTAACAAAGTGAAAGCCTGTAATGAATACTTATAAACCAAGTGAAAAGCAAATGTGAAAGTCAAGTAACTGAACCCGAGAGTGCAAACAAGGTGGTATATAAACCCCTGAATAAAGTGAATACAAGTTGTGTCAAAGCCAAAAGACCATCAGGGAGAAAACACAGCACATGTGAAGTACTGACACTGGTACAAGGTTGAAACCTGTGTTAATCAAGGAAAAATAAGAGCATCACTAAGTGCCAAGGGTTATCGGTTGCATGACCTGTAATGGGTGGACTGTGTAGTCCGACAACGAGTAGCCCTACTTGGGAACAAGTCAAGAGAAGTCAAAGACAAAGGATGTGTGATATAAGTGCTGAATTGAAGGAAAGCATCAGTGCTAAATGTTGCAGATTCTAAAGTATTATAAAGGATCCTGGAAGCATTGTTGATTTGAACTAAGTTGAAGTATGGAAAGGGAACTGCAAGTCTTATTGTAGGACTATTTGAACTTGGGGAAGGGGAAGTTGAAACAAGCCAGAGCTGGAAGAAGGCTTAGAACGCGCCGTCGCCCCAGCTGCAGCGGCTGTCTGCTGGCCCTTAGAAGCTCCTCTGCCTCTACCGGGATGCAAGAAATGCCTCTCCCCTGCCTGGCTTGTGGGGGCTGCACTTTCCTGCTACAAGGCTCATAGCGCCTATAGCCTCTGCCTCTAGAGGCAAAGCTGAAAGCAGGTTTAGCCAGCTGCGCGCCAGATCCAGCAACTTAGCAGCAATTTTAGAGTCTTTAAATTTCTCCATAGAGTCATCCGCCTTCTGTCCGATGAGCATCTCCCCTTTAAAAGGCATGTCTAGAAGGCAGAAGTTTTCAAATAGGCCTGCCTTCTCATAACTACTGCCGACCCCTTGGAGCAGCCAACTAAGTCAACAATATCAAGGCCTGTTTGCAAGGACTGCTTGGTAGTTTCCATTTCATCCTCCACCAGCTGTATAAACCTGTCCTGCATGTGACCTTCCGGGCATATTCTGCTGCATGCTCAACATCCTTCCCCAAACCGTAGGAGAATTTAGCGAAACCGCAAGCTACGTTTTTAGACTTGAGAGCCATGTGCCAGAGGTAAAGACCTTCTTGGCAAAGGATCTATGCTTTTCCCTTCCCTGTCTGTAGGGAGATTTGACGTGGATGCCAGGGGACTGGAGGATAAAGTGGCAGCCTGAACTACCAGACTTTCAAGAGAAGGGTGTTTTGAGAGGAAGAAAGGGATCCCTCTTGCCGCCCGGATCGAAGGGCATGTTGTGCTCAATAGCCGGGCCCTCATCCAGGATATCTGTAAGGTCATATTCTTCTTGGGGAATGACGGACGACCTGAGGCCAAGGGTGTCAACCACTTTTCTCTACTAATGTCCTAAACAGAACATTGGAGTGAGTGTAGGTTTTTTTTGTTGCATCTCAAGGTCTGGAGATGTGTCCAACCCCACTGACATCTTGAAGGCCCTGAGCAAGTGTCATCAAATTGTCTCATTCCTCGAAATAGTCGACACCGCCTGAACCCACGAAGATGGGGGTCAACCTCTTTGCACTCCTCAGCCTGATCGGCGCTGAAAATCGACTGCATCGGGACGAAAAAACCTGTCCACAAAAACATTTGAAAGGCGCTGTCGTCACTGGTCGACGTCGAGGGCTTTTCCTTCAGCTCTGTAGCTCTGGATGCTGAAGCAGAGGGCTTAGTCACTTGTAGCAGAGACCTAGAGGCCCATGGATTGGGTACCAGCATCGATAGTTCCTATGGGTGCCTTGGGAGAGGCTTCTAGAGGGTGATTTTCACACCTCTTGGGGCACAGAGCTCGAAAGCTCAGTTGCGCCAAAGGCATCGACTTCCTGACAAGCGTGGGGTCAGGGGTAACTAGCGCTGCTTTAGCTGCCGAGGCCAGCAGGTCACAGGAGGGAGCTGCGCCGACAGCCGCCTTTTGCCGAAACATTTCAAGCTTTTCTTTTTTAAATGAATCACACTCTTCACGAGTAGTCGGTCCCTTAGAGGGCTTACCTCACTCCGAGGAAGAATCTGATGCCCGCCGATGGTGGCGTTGCTTCTTCTTCCGTGAGGAAGAGGATGAGGAATGGCTTCTGGAGTGGGATCTCTTTTCCGATTTCTTGCAGTGCCGTCCCTCGTCGTGACGAGCGGGCTTCGCAGCCTCGCCAACAGATGACCGGACGAGAGACTGCGCCGGAGACTTCGGTGACGGCCAGCCCAGTGCCAGTTTACCGGCTCTGTCTCGCAGGGACTTGGTTTGTCTCTTGGCGAACAACTCGCAGGCCTCTGTGTCGTGAGTGGACCCCAAACAGCATAAACAGACGTCATGTGGGTCCATCACTGACATTTTGGCCTCGCAATCGGAGCACCGATTGAAACCCAAGATCCGATGTGGAGACATATCGAGGTGAACCGGAAAAAACAGTGAAAACATCAAGTGAAACTGAAGTAGATTCCAATACAGCGTGTGAGCGTGCAGAAAAAAGGAACTGAAGCATGGGGCGTAGTGATGTGGTATATATATGGCACCGGACGTCACTTCCCGATCCGACGATCGACTACCACACAAGACGGATCGACGGTCGAGTTGAGGTTCACTACGCCCCCTGGCGAGAACATTTCTGAGCAGCAGAGCTGGACAATGGATATCTATCAAGATGAGGAATCTGCGGGAGAAAAGCAATCCATTGAAATATAAATACTGGCAAGAGGTGACTGAAAGATAAGGTAGGATATAGGAATGTTCAAAACGATTATCCCCGCATAAATTGGACTGCTGATAATAACAAACATAGAATATCAATACTTTGGGCCGCATCACGAGTTGGGCGGTAACCCTTATATCTGGCAGAAACATTATTAGCGCCGCCAATACTGCTCTGCCGGATCACGAGTGCCAAATCCGCCAGCGCAATTACAGCCGGCGACAATACCGCCGGCATTTATAGCGTTGGCTGTAAAAGCGCCAGAAACCAAACGCGCAATTACAGAGCCATCACAAGTCCAGCGTTGGCGCCCTTAGCGCCAGAAAACTGGCAGATAATCTGCCGAAAATAACCCAGGCAAAATACTGGAGGTAAAAGAACACATGAGACAGCAATAAGGGCCCAGGTGAAAACAATGCACAACAGAGGCCTACTAAAGACCCACCTATGCACAACACACCATCCCCAACACCATTACAGCATCATGAGCCGGGAGGAGACAGCAACAAGGGCCCAGGTGAAAACCATGCACACCAGAGGCCTACTAAAGATCCATCCATGCACAACACACCCTCCCCAACATCATTACAGCATCAGGAGAAGGGAGGAGACAGCAACAAGGGCCCAGATGAAAACCATGCACACCAGAGGCCTACTGAAGGCCCACACATTCACAACACACCCTTCCCAACATCATGTTGCCATTTGCAGCCGGGAGCCTTGATGTCGACTTGTACTTGCTGCGGCTGGAGCTACAGAGGCCTGCCAACCAGCTCAGGGCCCTGGTAGCACAGGGGGTGGTGCGGATGAGGAGGAGGAGGAGGAGGAGAAGACCAGCACCAGCAAGGCGGCCAGCCATACCCAGGGTCAGGCCAACTCCCTGGGCCCTGACTGATGGGCAGCCGGTCACAGAGTGCAGGCTGAACAGGGCAACCATCACCAAGTTGCTGGACACAATCCAGGCTGACACAGGCAGCCGTATAGCCATCAGCACTGCTGTGCCCCCACTTGTCAAGTCTGTCTCCGTTTTACAGTACCTTGCGACTGGCAACTTCCAACATACCTATGCCATGATGCATGGTATATCCCAGTCCACTTTCAGCGCCGTGCTGGGACAGGTGCTGGATGCACTGCTGCTCCATGTCAATGAGCACATTGCATTGCCAACCACACAGGCACAGGTCAACCAGCTCAAGGCACAGTTCCATGCCATTGCCCAAGTCCCCAACATTATAACAGCCCTAGACTGCACACATGTAGCACTAGTAGCACCCCAGGAACATGAGGCAGCCTACAGGAACCGTAAGAGTTACCATTCCATGAACGTGCAGATGACTTGTAGCCCCGACCTAACCTTCACCCACTGCTGCGCCCGCTACCCAGGATCCACCCACGACTTCATGGTCCTGCGGAACAGTACCCTGCCAGCTTACATGGAGACGCCCTGAGGCCAAAACACATGGATGTTCGGTGAGTGGAAATGCATGCCAAATTGGCGGGGGGGGGCATACACACAGGAATCCCTGCATGCCAGCAGGAGGAAGAGACAGCACTAGCACAGCCACATCCCCATGGATGTCCCTCGCATGAGAACCCTTGCACACGTACCACACAGCACAACACACCCTGAATGGCACACACTTATGAAAGCACACTCACATATTGAAGGCCAACTACCACAAAGCATCTTGTTGGGGCACGGTTGCAGCCCTCCTTGAACTTGAATCACACCCTTCAGACCTCTCCCTCAGTAGAAAAGCTGTGAGCGGTGGTACGGGGTGATACTGCTCCTGTGAATTATGGAAGATAAACTCTCCGTCCTGCTACTTCTGGCAGGGGCGCGTTGAATGGGATCTAGTTCCTTCACTGATCCCTGATAAGGATTAGTCCAGTCCAGCTGCGACTATGCTTCTCCTTATGATTGGTAAGACTTTCTTGAGCTCTTGTGATGCTGTTCGTTCTGTTTAAAGTCTTTATATGTTGCTCCTATTTATGCCCGCAATAATGTCTATCTTCTGTTTTCTTCCCTTAGATGGAAATGCGGCCTCAATGCAGCTGTGAGACGCGGCCAGATGGAAGATGGATGCTACTGCAATGTTCGACAGCAGGTAATTGACGGTTTAAGGAAAAGCGCAAAGTATGGCAAAGCGCATCCTTAAACTGACTTTTTTTTCAATGTCTAACCTTGTCTTCTGTTTTTCCTTGCAGGCGCTGCAGTCGACGATAGAGCGTGTCGTGCTGCGGTGCCAAGATGAAGATTTCGATGTTCCGGAAAGTGTAAAGATGAATACTTGGTGGTTTGCCGAAGAGATGTACAGGTAAGAACAGCTTCCCCCAGTTGGTAAGTATGCTGGCAGGAAGCAGGATGTCCAGGAAGCAGGATCTTCAAAGGTAAATCTGACCTCAGGCGACGGTGAGCGTTACGCTGCTTGCAAGTGCAGAATAAAGCAAAGCGTCTATCTTGAGGATAGGGGCAGCTTATATAGCTGAGATCGTGGGCACGCCCATTAGGGCCGGCTTACCAGGAAGTGAGCACATGCGCAGGCAATCCATTAGCAGGCACACCCAAGAATACACTTGGGGCTGCTTGATGGATGGAATGTTCAAGGGGAATGCATCCTGCTTAATGGATGGAATGTTCAAGGTTAATGCATCTGAAGCGCTATGTACATAATAAAAGCTTTTTGGTGTTAAATGGATGTTCCTGTTTACTTTGGTTCATGAGCCTGACGCCAAAGGCGCCAGGACAGTGTCCACCCAGGTCTCCTGTGCATGCGACCCGTGCATGCCTGTGGCCCTGACTTCATGACCATGACACAGAACAAGCCATAATGAATGCCACAACTAAAGGCCTAACAGCTTGTCGCCCGAACATACAGATATGAGGGTACCCTCATCATGACACAAGAGTACTGTGGCATACAGATACAGGGTGATGATTGCAGTGAGTAGTCCATTGATTGTAGACAGCACCTTGCACAACACACACCACTATGGAAGTAGCCAAATGGAAAACTGTATAAGCATTTGCATTTCAATGGATAGACAGATGCATGTAAAGCTCAGCCCATGCATGTCCCGGCAGTTGAAGGATGTATGAGAGCAATGCACTGAGAGAACATTAGCCTTTCCAACACATACTGGACTCAGCTGCCAATGTGACAGGTGTCTGAGCCTTGTACACCCACAGAAACAACCTTGTCCTAATGTCTACATTCTCTCCAGGGCAGGTGATTCTGGATATCCGCAGTACACATGGCTCATAACCCCTGTGAGTAATCTACACACTCCAGCAGAGCTGGTATACACGCATCTGTGTGGAAATGGCATTTGGATTGCTGAAGGCATGCTTCCGGTGCGTAGACCGTACGGGAGGGGCCTTGATGTATGCACCAGAGAAGGTTGGCAAAATCGTACTTACCTGTGCCATGCTGCACAACATTTGCTGTCGCAGGCATGTGCCACTGCCCCCTGGTGATGATGGGCAGCCACCTTGGGATGGGCGTGATGAGGAAAACGTGGCCGAAGCCGGGGCACATGCACACAGGGATGGGGTGCGTGAGGGGAGGTTGGCCAGGCAGGCCTTGATTGACAATTATTTTTGATCTGGTGGACTGATGCATTTGACACATCACTTGTAAAATAAAGAGCACTTCAACTCAATCATGAATGTCCATGCTTTGTATGCATTATGAACAGGATGTATTATTTTCTTAACAACCCCTCAGCCCCCTGTAAACTCCCCATCACGCAATCCCCCCACCCCCTGTAAACTCCCCATCACACAACCCCTCCAACCCCCCTG
The DNA here is from genome assembly GCF_040938575.1 of Ambystoma mexicanum. Taxonomy (NCBI): domain Eukaryota; kingdom Metazoa; phylum Chordata; class Amphibia; order Caudata; family Ambystomatidae; genus Ambystoma; species Ambystoma mexicanum. The sequence goes on along the minus strand of NC_090931.1, from coordinate 792,810,083 downwards.
TAAACTCCCCATCACACAATACCCCCTGCCCCCCTCAGAACACCCCAAAATAGTGCTAGTGGGTCCATGTGCCCAGAGCTCGGCCAAGTGTGCCAAGTTGATCTAGGATCTACGCGGGTGCTTCCCACGGCCGGGTCCCTTAGGTGAACGGGGAGGAGGGGAAATTTCACAGGGAACAGTGCCTGGGCGAAGCCTCCAGGGATCCCTCTGTGGGTATTATTGAGGCAGATGGTAATGCGCCAGAGACCTGCAGCTGCTGGCGGAGCAGATTGTTTGACTCCCGCATATGCTCAGCATGTGCAGATTGTACCTCGCACAACTCCTATACCATTTGGCCGAAACCTGTCAGGGCCGCTGTACAGCCCTCCATGACTTTACGGGTCTGTGAATTGTCATGTGCCATGGATTTTGCTGCATTCCGTATGGCACGGCTGATTGCCTGAATGTGGTGGGTGTGCTCTGTTGACATGGCCTCAATTCACAGCTATCAGGCCTCTATGGCTTCCAGCTGCCCCATCACTGTTGCTCCCCTGGCCATGGGCCTTGATGAATACACCAGAGAAGGTTGGCAAAATTGGACTTACCTGTGCCATGCTGCACAACATTTGCTGTCGCAGACATGTGCCACTGCCCCCTGATGCTGATGGGCAGCCACCTGGGGATGAGAATGATGAGGAAAATGTGGCCGAAGCTGGGGCACATGCACACAGGGATGGGGTGAGGGAGGGGAGGTTGGCAAGACAGGCCTTGATTGACAATTATTTTTGATCTGGTGGATTGATGCATTTGACACATATCACTTGTAAAATAAAGGGCACTTCAACTCAGTCATGAATGTCCATGCTTTGTATGCATTATGAACAGGATTTATTATTTTCTTAACAACTCACCATCACACAATCATCCCCACCCCCTGTGAACGCCCCATCACACAATCCCCCCACCCCCTGTAAACGCCCCATCACACAATCCCACCACCCCCTGTAAACGCCCCATCACACAATCCCCCCACCCCCTGTAAACGCCCCATCACACAATCCCCCCCAACCCCCTGTAAACTCGCCATCACACAATCCCCCCAACCCCCCTGTAAACTCCCCATCACACAATCCCCCCTAGCCCCCTAAGAACACCCCAAAATAGTGCTAGTGGGTCCATGTGCCCAAGGCTCGGCCCAACTGTGCCATGTTGATCTAGGATCTACGCAGGCGCTTCCCACAGCTGGGTCCATCTGGTAAACGGGGGTGGGAGGGGGGGGGGGAGATTTTGCAGGGAATGGCGCCTGGGTGAAGCCTACATGGATTCCCTCTGTGGGTATTGTTGAGGCAGATAGCTCCTGAGACCTGCAGCTGCTGGCGGAGCAGATTGACTCCCACATATGCTCAGCATGGGCGGATTGTACCTCGCACAGCTCCTGTACCCTTTGATCGAAACCTGTCAGGGCCTCTGTACAGCCCTCCATGACTCTACGGGTCCCTTAATTGTCACATGCCATGGATTCTGCTGCATTCCGTATGGCACGGCTGATTGCCTTAATGTGGTGGGTGTGCTATGTTGACATGGCTTCATTTCGCAGCTGTCATGCCTCGATGGCTTCCAGTCACCCCATCACTGCTGCTCCCGTGATGATGGGTCTTTCAGGTGTGCTGGGGATGGGAGTGACAGCTCTGCGTGGGATGGGAAGGGGGTTGTTGGAGGACATGGTGCCACCTCTGATGGGGATGCTGCGATTGGGTGCCATAAGATTGTGTATCCACATCTGGTTCAGTTGTGCAAGCACGACACACGTACATGTGGAGTGTCTGTATGCACTGGTGCCTGCTCTGGGCTTGCGTGGGGTGTGCCCATCTCCTGTGTGACACTGGCGCTGGGTGACGACAGCAGTGCAGTGTGTCGTGATACTGTGTGTGTGGGGGCCTCATCAGAGTCAGTCCCACTGGTGGCTCCCCCCACATCCTGAGTGCCCGTGGTGGCTGGCAGTGTTTGAGGCGCCGTCGCCCTGCAGCCATGTGGACCCTGCACCTGTCTGGTTGGGCTACGGTGGGGTGAACTTGGATGTGTCATGGGTCTTCTTTTTTCTTGCCGGCCCCTTTGCGGGGTGGTGGTACTGGTAGAAGCGCGTCGGGACCTTTGGGTAGATGATGTAGCTTCCTCCCCATCGTCATCGGCCTGTGATAAGCGCTGTGTGCCTATGGGGTACATAGAGTGTTGTATGAGTTGAAGGTAGCTCAGATTTGTATCATGCATATCATGCCTTACAGTGGGTTTGGGCACAGTTTCTATCATGCTTGGCCATTGCATCTCAGTGAGTCACCATGTTCTGATTGGTGGAACATGGTACAGGGGAGGGATACTGCTTGGACATGTTGCTGTGGACATCTTTAGTTGTGTGTTGGAAAGAAGACATCACATATTGCTGGGGGCGGGGGGCCTTCATACACACTCACACATTACGTTGCTGTGCCATGGATGTCGTTCCCCTGGGCATTGGGCTGATACATTGTACGTACTTTAGGTACAAGGGGGTGCTACGTTACAGTGGTACGAGGGGCCAGTGATGGGTGGCTGCGGTGCCTCACACACACTGCATGCACATACATTCACTCAGGGTCTGGTGGCATGGCCCTTTCAGTTTCATGCATTTTCAGGGGGGGGAGGGTTCTCACCTGCAGCCTCCTGGGTACCGGTGCCAGCCTCCACTCCTCCAACTTCCTCAATGGTGCCCATGTCGATGAGTGTTGTCATCTGCTCCTCCCAGGGGGTGAGCTCCGGTGGTGGTGGTGCTGGCCCTCCTCCAGTCCACATGCTCTCACAACTGTGCTGGGCGAGTAGACCATGAATACGGACCTGCAAGTCATTTATGCGCTTGTGGCAGTACTCCCCAACCCTGGGCACACGGCCCACTACTACATCTTCTGGCTCAGTTGCCTCCATATCGGTGCTTGCCACTGAGCACTTGTTTTGCGCTGCAGTGGCCCATACAGCTCATCCTGATAGGCCAGTACCTCCTACCAGTATGGCAAGCTCCTGGTCAGTAAACTTTGGTTTTCTAACTCTATCTAGGGCTGACTTGCCACTGGTGCGTTCCTGAGACATTGTCCAATGTTAACCGGAGTGGATGGCTTGCAGGGGCTGTGATTTTCGGCGGATTGTGATTTCCAAGATGGGCACTGCTTTATTTCCCGTTCTGGCGGTGATACGTTTCCCGCGCGCTAATAGCGCTGCAGATCGGCAGATCAAAGGCTTAAAGATGTAGTGCATATAATGGTGGTATTATGTCAATCTGGGAGGTTTGAATGGGGCAGTCATCTGTCTTTATGATAATAATGTTATCAATTTCATCTAGGATCACAACTGATATTAAGGAGCTAGGCATCGAACTATAGTGTGTTTAGTAATACGTAGTACATTACATGTAAACTCGTTGATGTTAAAACTCCAAATGAAGATAATGCGGATGAATGATGCAGAAGGCTGCTGTATTGTAAGAGTCTACATAGAATAAAAGAACAAATATTTGGAAGCAAAAAGATACACAGTGCACTGTCCCCTAATCCAACACATAGTGGGCGCCCTATCAGATCACCCTTCAATCTAAAGCACGGAGCAGGCACGTGCCCCTGTGTGCATACAGGGAGATAGATAACCATTGAATTGTCTTTCCATAAGTTACTGCGGGTAAAACTTAATATTTCCTCATAGGAGGCAGAATTAATCACAAATGGCAGTGATAGGCTGGAGACTAATCTGCTGGGAGATGTAGAAAAATGGCTGTCCACAAGCTCGGTATCAGAAACGATACATTTAAAAAATGCTAAACTTAAGCAAGTTCTTGTTCATAAATGGTCAGCAAAATGCAGGGAACGGATGCAGCTGCTATCAAGTGTTCATAGTGATTGTTTTCACATAATGCAGAAATGTTAATATCCGAAGACACCATGAAATTAAAGCAGGCCAATAGCAAACAAGAATATATATATATATATATATATATATATATATATATATATCATCTTGGAAACTTCAAATGACTGAAGAGTGTCTACGGACAATGCATACAGCAAAGGAAGTGCATAAAATACAAATGGATCGGGCTCTCCAAAAGCCTTTATTTAACTTTTTTATTAAACACGCTGACCTATTCTCAATGCTAAGCTTGCAAATACCATTTGATTTGAAGAGTACATTTTAGCATATAACAGTGAAAGTAATTCCAGTGTCTGTTCTTTTAGAACAGGCTAAAGGCCAAGTGTTGCATAATTCTCCATCAGTACTGCGACCATCTGACCAAGCAGTGTGCTAAATCAATATGCAAGTGAAAGGTCTCTGTGAAGGAGCCTGTAAATGTGGTGCACTGCAGACAGACGAAGTAAAACGATTTAGCAAACGAGTTGGATGAGTTATCCCAATCTCCTCTCCTATCGGTTTTACAATAAATGTCATGTGCTAATGAATTTTGTATACTATATTTTCCTCTCTGCTGTCTTTCTCTCGAAGACAAATCAAGACTGCAACTAGGAGTGTGACCTAGCATACAAATGGGGGTGACATGTTGACACAAATCAGTGCATCTCTTCACACAGCAAAGGTGACAGAACATCCTTCCTCAGCTCTGAAAGGAAGGTAGGTGAACTTAACTCCCAAATAAATGGTAAAAAGAAATGCAATATAGGGCAATACGCGCTCTGTGAAGAGCCATAGACCTTCTAAATATCGAAATACAAAAGTTAAAAACCCACAAACTTTTATTTAGGCTGAGTTAGAAGAAGTAGCAGCTACCCGTGTCAGCCTCATTTTGCTGCTAGCGCAAAAGGATACGGATAGGTAAAAACACCCAGAGATAACCTCTACATGGGCTTTCACCATTTCGAGATGGATTTTCAAGAAAGGGATGCAGCATGGATCATGAAATCCACGGTCTGTGCTTTTTCAAAACTATTGATGTAAACAGACAGCATAACTGCACGCACTGCACGCATGTGATTTATTGGCGACAGAGGCTGGAATCCCTGTGGATTGCCACGTTTTTTTTTTATTTTTATTTTTTTATTTTTTACACATGCAAAAAGTAGGTGGAATTCCATGTAACGAAGGGCACCAACTTTAAACATGAACGCCGCCATGCATACACAGTGTATTTTCTGGCTTAGTTGGGAAATGGCATGGAAACCCAGGAACCACCCAGGTTCCTGTGCCATTTGCTACCCTTGCAGGAAAATAATCAAAATCTGGCAGACGGGACAGCAGATAGATCATGATATGCTCCACCGGATATTCCAGCTGAGACTTTACTCATCTGACAGATCTTTTAACATTTTGTGATTAGCTTTTGCTAATTGTAGTAGCTTTTAAATTGATGGCTATCATCAATAACTGTTTAATATATGTTACTTACTGCAGCAAAGTCACATGTGCCGGTAGCCCCTGCCCCTTGCCCTTGACATGAGGGGTCACAGGAGCGGTGGATTACCTTCGTGGGTACCGTGACCTCTGGAGCACGCAGAGACAGACGGGAACCTAGTATTGTAGCGCAAAGATGGATGTAAAGTCTGCCTGCCCCAGTAATGACTTATGTCTGTGGCTCTTAGGGCCAGAGATTTGGGGTGACCATACAGGAATGGTCGGTGTGCTACTCTGACCTGCCAAGGAATGACACATACTTTTGAAATAAGAGGCATGCTCTCACATACACTTAGCCAACAGTGTAGAAACCTAATACTATTGGACTCTGGTCTATCAGGTCTCCTCCTTCTTGACTCATATTTTTCCAAAGCATTAATCGTTAGACGTACAACTTGGTGCAGACGCATCAGTTGGCTGGCTTGGCAAAACTGGATGCCTTCCTGGATACAGGGAGTGTTTATTACAAACTAATCTGGTGAACACCTTACACACGAAAAGGACCCGTTTGGGCACATCTTAAGCCCATCATGCAACCACACACCAACTACACCTAGTACCATGCATTGCCAGGTGTAGAGATGGGCATTACAGTAAAGCCTTTACTTTAAACAGAGCTTAACATTTCAGTGACTTTCTCTCGCCCCTTACTGATAACTAATCACAGTTCAGAAACGTGCATCACTACCAGCTCAACGATATTACGTCGCCCAGATCCTACCTCTTTTTACCTCACTGACTGTGTCTGTCTATTGGCTGAACCCCCCCTTTCCTGTCTTCGATCCCCTCGCCCCTCCTTTCCTGTCTTCGACCCCCTCAACCCTCTTCCTACTACCAAAAGACTAAGGATTGGCAGACACCCTGGTGAGGCCACAAAACCTATGGTCCAGACAAGAATTAAGTGACGCAAGACAAGTACAGTGGTGATGGACGCAGTAGAAATACTAGTTAACAAACATAACACACTGCGGACAAAGGAGGATGATGCTGGATAAACGTAGCCGGTTTTAAAATCCTCGGTCACCAGTACAGGCCTAACAACTGGCGCATGCAATTTACAGCTGGAGAACAATGGAGCTATAGCTATCTTACACAATGGCCCCAAGGTTCTGTTCTTGGCCCCGTTCTTTTTTTTCTGTACACCTCCTCTTTCTGAAGTCATCTCTAAATTTGGCTTTTCATTTCTATGCAGCTCTTCCTCTGCTTTTCTGTTTTTACTGACACTCTTCATACTACTCTTCCCCATGTCTGACCACAATCCAACAATGGATGAATTCTCGCTTTCTTCATCTGAATCCGTCCAAGATGGAGGTTTTCTTCCTTGCTTCCTCCATTCTTTCTCCTCCTATCTCTGCTGCTGTTCCTCCTGCTCTATTGCCTTTTTCTAAATTCGCTCGTAATCTAGTCATAACTTGATTCCTCTCTCTCCTTTTCTCACCACATTAACTCTATTGCTCGTAGTTGTCAGTTTCATCTCTCTAAGATCTGCAAGATTCGCCCTTTACTGTCCTTGTCTGCTTCTAAAACCCTTATTTCTGCTTTCATTTTCTCTCGCCTTTTCTACTGTACTTCTCTTCTGTTGGTCTCCATGCCCATTAGCTTTCCCCACTTCGATCTACCATCTCTCAATTCAGACTTTGCTTTCTCCTCATCCAGTCTTCCATTTCCTTGACTCTTCTCTCATTGTCTTGATTATCTTTTGAATTAGGTCTTCTCTTTAATTTCTTATGCATTGTATTCAAATCTCCCTATGGTCTTGCACCATCTTATCGGTTTTCTCTGTTTTAATTCTACTTAGCCCGCCCTGTTCTCAGTCTTCATTTCTTCTTACCATGCCCAAGCCACCTTGTGCTTCCTCCAGGTTTCGATCTTTCGCTCTTCTTGTCCCAAAGTATTGGAACTCTCTTCATCCTCTGCTTCGTTCTTCTCCCTCTTTACTAGTCTTCCGCTCTCGACTTAAATCTTTTCTCCTGTCTTCTCCTTCCTAATTCTACGTCAAGACCGGAGGCGAGCATTATGCTTCTGTTCCTTTATTAGAAGCGCCAAGCAGCAAGATTTAAGGCAAGCTAAACTTCAACATTCATTCCTTATACATGCTAACGCCGAAATCTTTAACTGACTTTAATCCCTTATGAACAGAAAAACTTTATGATGGAAAAAAAAAAACTCAAATTCCCAATAGTGTGTGCAAGTCTTTAACTGTTGTCATCAAAACATGCGACTCAAACAACCAATCCTAAAAGGGACAGTCCTTTAAGAACCCGGTGGCCTCTTGCTGCTTCCTCTTTCGTTACTGCTTGCGCAGTGAGAGAAATACCTTTTATATATGTAACTTTTATCTGGCTTCTTTTAGCCTGTATAGATGCCATTTGTATTTAGAATATTTAGAATATGCCCGACTAGTGTGCAGGCGTGTTCGTTCAGCACTGCAGGAGGAGACTGGGCCATTCCAGAGCCTCCAGACCAGCACGGCCTCTTACAGGCGGGTTATGCCCAGTAGCAGAGCTGAGCAGAGCCAGTGATTCTGCGCTCCGAGCAGCGCATGCAGGCGGACGCGGCTGGCAGTCGCTTTCGTTTTGAGGAGTGGGCGTGTCACTGCAGCCCAGCACCCCAACAGGGGGCACGACTGCCGAGCACAGCCGTAGTTGGCAACGGAGCAGCATTCCCACTGTCACACCAGCAGAGGGTTTGCTCCTTAGCGACCCTCGGGTCCTTTCCTCTACCATTCCTTCCCTGTCGAGGGACAACGCGTTTCCACTTCTTAATAGGGAGAGAAGGAGATGCAACTTGGCGCGAAGGGGGAGGAGGGGGCCGTAGTCCGCAGAGCGGCGATTGCGAGGTCCCATAAACGAAAGTACAGAAAAAAAAGAAAACACAAGGGAAATCGGAGCTCCAGCAAGGAAAAAAAATCAAAAATAAACAAAAAACAATATCTAATTATTTTTTTATTTTTATTTGTATGAATCAAAATAAAAAGATTGATTTTTACAAAGAGCTTGTCACTGTCCATGTCTGTTAAATGTCTTTTTGTTGATTTTGTTTACATGAGAAGCAAAGTTGCTAGGGTTTTCAGCCTTCTACGGCCTCTTCAAACTGTTATTAGTGAGTCGAAGATATGATTAATCATGATCTCTATTCACTCGCAGCTGCTACCTCTAGGTTTCGCGAAGTTGAGAGGGCAAACGTCGCGTCCTGACTTTCTGCTGTCATTTTTGGAGAGGTCAAAGTGTCCAGTTTTGCCATGATTTGGTGAACTATTTGCGTGGTAGCCGTTAGCCAGGTCGGTCTATCTCCACTAGTCATTCTTGACCACCAACAAAGTTCACTGTCTAAAGAAGGGTCCAATGAGAAGTGTCGCATGTAGGCGGTCCTAATTGGTTTGGTTTCTGGGCAACCCAGTAGGAGATGTCGAACTGTCTCTTTTTCGTTTGTACTGTGACATAATCTGCAGTGTGATAGAGTTGACATGCCCCCAATGGCTCTAATTTCATTTGTAGGCAACAAATTCAATCTCACTCTTAGAATACAGTTTCTTGCTTTTCTGTTGGGAAATTGTTTGATGTATCCCTGTAATTCATTCAGTTTCTTTGTATTCGGTGGCAAGTGTTGAGTTAGCTTGTTTTCTGAAGCTTTTGCCAACTTCTTAATCCAGTCTAGCTCTTTAGTTTTTTTCAGAATTTTTCCCGGATTTGTGATCAAGTCATTCTCGTCACATTCAATTTCTTTTAGCAGTCTTGAGATGTAGGTCTTCCAGGATTGTAGAATTTTGTTAGACTCGGCTGCTAGTTCGATTTTGATCAGTCTGTATAGCAGTGGACTTTACCAGGAAGTAAGATTTTTCTGTAAAGCCTTAGTGAATTACAGTTCAATGTCCCTTGCAGGGACAGAAGACTCAGTTCCCTTCGAATTGATGCTACCGGCGTAGACGTAGGAAGGCCGAGAACAGTTCGCCAGTAATAGGCTTCAAGTTTTGGCCAAATTTCACGCGGGAGCAATATCATTGCTTCAGTACCGTAGGTTAGAGCAGGAACCACCTTCATTTTGTAAAAATCAATTGCCGGGATCGTAGAAAAGTGACCTAGTTTATGATCGATAGCTTTTCCTTGTGAGGCAAGTTTCCTGGTTTTTGTTCTCAGATGATCTTGCATGGCAGTTTCTTTTTTGGTGTTGTCCAGCACAATACCCAGGTACTCGAAGTTTTGAATTTTTTGGATCTCCTCTGATTGAAAAAACCACTTTAGTTTTTCAGTTTTCTTTGTTGATTTTCCCAAGGTCAGTATTTTTGTTTTGGTTTTGTTTACTTCCAGGTTATTTGCTGTAGTATACTCGTACAGGTTGTCCAGTTGACGCTGTAGACCTATAGGTGTTTGATCGATCAGTATAAGGTCATCGGCGTAGAAAATTCTGCTAATGGTGTGTTGACCCACCCGGGGTGGGAAGGCTCTCACAGAGGCTTCTGAAATTTGAAAATCACCGAGGTAGGCCAAAAAGAGGGAGGGAGCCAAGGGGCATCCCTGTTTGACACCTCTTTGGGTTGCTATTGGTTTTGATAGCAGGCCTTGGTAGTTCAGTTTAAAACGGACTGTCGTGTACATATATAGTGCTTTAATGGGGTACAGTATGGACTCAGGGCAAGAACAGGTTTTCAGTTTCCTCCAAAGCGCAGATCTGTCGATTCTGTCAAATGCTTGGGAAAAGTCTATGAAGGCCAGATGTAACCTAGGCCCTCCTTCGAGCATTCTTATTTTCAGTATACTTATCAGAAGAATATTGGCTGTAGTTCCCAAGTTCTTTTTAAATCCAGATTGAAATGGATCATTACATGCGCCGTTCAAGGCCCATTGTTGGAGTCTTTTCAGTAGCAAAGTGCCGAATAGCTTTCCTATTGGATCAAGGAGCGCTATGGGGCGATAGTTCACTGGGTCGTTGATGTCTCCCTTCTTGTATATGGGTACAATTGTGGCTGTGGTCCAAGAAGCAGGAATTGATTTTGATTCCACACATCTTGAGAAGACTTGACAGATAAAAGAGGACCAAGCTTCTGGGTTGGATTTCAGGTCTATATTTGTAATACCTTCGGGGCCAGGAGCCCTTGAATTTTTCAGGTTGACGATTAGGTCGAAAATTTCTTCTTGATCGCTGATTTTTACCCAGGGTAGTTCTTGACTCTCTAGTGTAGCGGGTTTCTGGCCCCAAGGTAGACCAAAAGTTTTCTTTATGTATTTATCCCAAGTTGCTTCTCCAATAGCGTTTTCAATGCTTGCACTACTGGTAGATGATTTGGAGTTTATTAATGTCCAGAAATCTTTAGAATTTTTTGTGCAGATGGCTCTCAAAATAGCTTTGGAGTCTTGTTGAAATAGAGTTCTGCGATGAGATTTTAGCCAGGAGCGGTAAGTGGACTTCACTTTCCCTTTCTCCCTCTTTGCTTGGTTAACTTCAAGTTTTCCGGCAATTCTAATTGCTTTGCGGTATTCTCTTCGTTTTTCCACTAGCCGTATGTCATATGAATGCTTTGATTCTAGGGGGAGAGATCTCGTAGTACCAGGCTTCCTATATGTTAACAAGGGGCCGTAATCGGTCTCAAACTCCAGGTTACTTGTTTTGGCCTTACTGTACTTATTGGATAGTTCTATAATATCTTTCGCTGTAAGGCGTAATCTGTTTCCCTGAGGATTTAGTTCCACCTGATAGTTCAACGATTCAACTGCTTTGTTGGAGCTTTGCCACGTTGTAATTAGAGGGTTGTGATCACTTGCCGTTGTTTGTTTCACCTTGAAGTCTAAGATCAAGTTCAAGAAAGGGCGTGATACGAATATGTGGTCAATTGATGACTCGGAAACCCCATTTGACCAGGTCGGTGGACGTGACTTGTCTGGAAAGACCGTGTCTAAATTCTGGAACTGTCTAGACTTCATAAGGTCGAGCCACTGACTTCCTCTTAAGACGGCAGGGGTTATGGCTTTTTTTGGTTTTTGTTGGGGACATGCTGCATTTAGATCACCGCAAATTAGTATATGCGTCACTTGGTGGATTGTCAGAATCTCGTCTATTTCTAGTTCCATTTCTCTAAGGAAAGTAGTCACTTCTGTTTTTGCTGGATTCCAGTATATATTTAAAATAGCTAAAGATGTGTTTTGGTCTTTCTTGTCGCGATTGCTTTGTTGGGACCACTTTAGAAGAACTACTAGAAGGTGTTGGTTGGCTCTTAAGACTTTTTCCAGTTGTAAGCCGTGCCCCATGCGGATGGCTGTCAAAAGGCCAGAAGATGGCCGGCCTTTCGTGCTTTTTAAAGCTGGCGCCAAGACAAGTCGTAGCCATCTAAAGTCGGTAGTTTTGTTAGCCACGTTTCTTGTAGACATAGTATATCATAATCCCCTAGATGGATTTCGCCTGGGTTGGTCAAATGGTAGAAACCCCACGTGTTCCAAGAACATAGACGGATTTCATGTCTACCCACGTCTGTTGTCTGGTGGTCTATATGGCTGTTTTCCGAGTACTTGAGTTGCTATTGAATTTTCTTTGATGTTAGTGCTTTTGGAAGCCAAGCCCATAGGCTCGTTGCTGTAGACTTGGTTAAAGTTCCAGTTTTGTCCAACGTTGATGGTTGTTCCGGTTGGCTGAAGGTCTTGCGTAAGTTTTCCCTAGATGGAGTGTTTGTAGAGGACATTCGAATATTCAGGTTCGTTTTTGGTCCTGTTGCATCGTACTTCGAGATAGATTTGACTCGCCCCTTTGGACTGGGTAAAGCGTGGGTTTTAGTGTCGCTGTTCTCACTCTGCTCTATTCTGGCCGTCGACCATTCCCCATTTCTTTGGCATGTTTGGGTAATTGAATTAGTTTTTAAATAGTCGCCTTGGGATTTTCCGTTTCCCCTCGGGGTGAGGGGTTTAGTGCGCGAGTGATCTCTGCTGTTTGTTGTTTCTGTGAGGTCGTATCCCATCTTTAGTAGATTTTTTGCTTCTCTTTTTAGCAGGTCTTTGATTGTTGTTGAAGAAATGTGCAAATATGTTTGCGCCTTACCTTTCCTGTGGCTTGGATCAACTATCCTTAGGTCATTCGTATTAATTATCCTCAGCTTGGGCACATGATTGAATAGTATTAGTACTGAGCTTCTATTCAAAATCACGTCGTCATGGTTTCCTGGAATTTGTTCCAGTTTGAGGACCCACAGTCGTTCTTGAGGGGCTTTGGAGATCTTTTTGTATTTTTTCTGTTTTGGATCTGTAATGCAGAACCTCGATTTTTTGTTTTCGCTTACTTTGTTCAGGTCTTTCATCGCTAGACTTTTTTCCTTGTGATTGCACCTCTTTCGAGGCTTCATGGCTCCGAGCAGGATATCTCTGTGAGTCAAACCTTGAACTAGTGTCCCTCGCCTTGTAGGAGCTCGTTGTTAGTTTTTGTTGGGTTGTTGGCTGAAGTTCCGTTGCTTTCGGTTCCAGCTTCTTTAAATTTTGAATTGTTTTGTTACGACGTTCTTCTAATGTGAGGAAGGGTACAAGTTGGTTTAGGCGCACTTCTTCTAAGGTGGCATCTAAGCTGGAATGATGGCCCACTAGGATTTCTGTTTTTCCTTGCGATTTAACTATTTCCTCGATGGTGTCTGATGGATAGCCTTCCTCTAAGTGCAGGCTAATATTCATCAACGATTCCTGGATCATGAAGTCTTCAGTCGTTTTGGGAGAATAAGTGGCTGTGTTCTGGGGGGTGGGAGTGCTCTGGGTTGCCGAGGGAATAGTCTCCACTCTAGCACATTCTGGGTCGACTCTGTTCGGTTTAGTTCTGGGTTTAATTGAGGGTTCCTGTTGTTTTTTGGGGTTGGAAGGTTGGACATCGCTCCTTTTGCTTTGGTCCTTATCCGTTTTCTTTTTGGTAAAGATCTTGTAGGCTTGTACAGTGCTTTTGCTCTGGAAGGGGTATCCAGTGTCTGGGGTGAAGGTGTCGTCTACTACCAGCACCACTTCCTTTTTCTCATCTTGGCCTCTAGGTTTTGTTATAGAATTCGTTTGGCTTGTGTCGGTTTGGGTTTGACAGTTTTTGATGGTAGTTTTCACTGTCAAATCTATGAACGTGGAGGTTTGTTCTCCCATCTCTCTCGTGGTTTTATTTTGCAGTGAATCGGCAAGTGTTGGATTTTCTTTTCTCGCTTTCTGTTGTGATGGAGTAAAATAAAGATTTTGGTCTTTTGCTTGTTTCAGACGCTCTTCGTGGGCCATCACATAGCCCTCCAGGAAAATGAGTTTAGTGTACATCATCGCTTTGAGAGTCTCATTTAAGGATTCATAAAGTTTGGTGAATGGGGTGAGGCCTATTGAAATTGCAGACATGATGGAAAAAATGTCTGTTTTTTTCACTGATGGAGTTTTTGAAGGCGATTTGGCTTGGTTGCTAGGACTTCTTTGAGGCGAAAAAACAGTAGAGGCCGTCTTGTAAGATTTATGATAATGTCTTGTGGAAGGATGGTCGAGAGAGTGTCTTCTGTGAGAAGGCCTGGCTGGTACTGTAGAAATTGATTTTGGGCTTTCCATCTCACGACCAGTGCTTCTAAAATGTTCTTTGTCCACTGTAAGGGCGCTATTTGGCGTTAGAGGTTGGGCCAACTCCGCCGTCGGAATAGAATCATGCTTTTCCTGGTCTGGAGGAGGTCCAGAGTCTGACCAAGAGATTTGGGGATTGGGCTGAAGATCTTCCGATCTGGGAATTGTTAAAACTTGCTCTTTTGTGGTCACCAGTGTTGAGTTCTTGACTGGTTCATTTGTATTGATTGGTAGGCCAACGTCGTGCTCCTTGTCATTGCTTTTGTTGGAAATTTCCCCGGTTGGTGCTTTTGGTTGTACGGGGTGGTTTGTTTGGAGCTCTCTCCCCTTCTCCGTCTGGGGCTGAGGAATCTGTTTTAACGGTGGTGGCGTAGCCTCTGAGGTGTCGGAAAGTTGCTTCTCCTTTTGGTGTAAAATAGCAGTAGCTAAAGTCGCCAATGTTTGTGGGTGGTGAGTCAGTTGCATAGTCTTCCTGTATTTTGACGGTGGGGGGTTTTCTTCTAGTGCTTCCAAAATTTCAGTGTCCGTAAGCTCTAGAGTGCGATGAGAGTATTGAGAAGTTTTTGGATTGAAAAATCTGGTGAGCAGGTTTTATGAGGCAGTGTTTTGCATTGCCTTACCTGACCTTTTCGAGTAGGCTGTTAGGCCGTTGTTATTAGTTATCTTTGTGACTAAGCCCTTATTTAAAAGCAGCCTTCTTTTTTTGTTGTCTTTTTTACCGCCTTTAAGGCGTTTCTTTTCTGTTTTATGAGCTGCCGGTGAGTGTCTAGGGCGTTTACTTTGTTTTGACCTGGCCGGCGTTGAAGTAGTGCACAATTTACCTGGATTTTCCTGGTCATTGCAAGCGAGTTCCTCATCCTGGTGGAGAGACTCGGGGGGAGTCCTCAGTGCCGAGGCAGATGACGGTGGGTCGCGCCCCCGCGGGGCGGGGGTCTTCTTTTTCATCAGCCGCGTCGCTGTATATGAAGGCTACAACTGTGACGCGGTTGCAGGGTTCGACCACTCCAGACTCGGCAATTACTGGGCCTTCTTCGTGCGGCTGACTTCGGTTTTTGCCGGTCCTCGAGGCTGCATCGGAGGCTGAGGCCTTGGACGACGGCAACGTACATCCTCGTGGGCCTGGATCCTCTCCCCTGGACGGCACGGAGCTAATATCTCCTCCGGGACCAATAGGTGGGGCGCCAGAGGGACAGTGATCGCAGGGTCCACGAGGTACCCGGTGAGTCGGGCCTCAAGATGTAAATCCTCTATGATTGATGTTGCAGAAGCTCCTGGCTCTGGTTCCGGCATCGTTTCTCGTTGTTTTTCTTCTGTCGAGAGCGCCGAGGGGGCCGTAAGAACGGCTGCTTTCCTCCGTTGCTGTTTATAGTTGAGCAGTGTCGTTGCCGGCTTATCAGTTTTTCCTGTTTTTCCATATGAGCTACAAGCTGTGGAAAAGCAGTAGACTTGATTTTGTTTAGTGTTTGTCAGTTCTTCTAAAATAGAGGGAGGACGCAAACTGCGCATCCAGCCTTTTGCTTCCAAGTCAGTAAATGGTGAGGTTGGGGAGGTGGCAGTCCTCGCAGCCTCGCCTGCCATGACTGCAGGACTGCCACTCGCCGCCACTCATCGTCCGCTCCGCGGACTGTAGAGGTAGTTATAGAGTAGTTGAGAATTGGCTCCACCTCCTATGAAGACAGGGAAAGCAGACTCTTCAGGCAAGGGATACTGCAGGACTGCCACTCGCCGCCACCTCGCTTCCCGAGCAGCAAAGAAATTATAATCAAAAATAAAATAAACTGTCATAGGCTCCTCTCTGCGAGAAAGAACACAGCAAAAATGACCTGTTCTTTGGGAAGGTACCTACTCGAGAGTCCGCAGCCACGCTTTAGCTCACTGTACCTTTCACAGATGGGAAATACCCATTTGCACATCAGTCTTTGTCCCGGCCACATGGGCAGTCCAGGTGCTATGGCAATTCTTCTGAACAAGAGCATGAACAGCAACCCCAGATATGTGTTTCAGCCTTGTTGGGCCTCATCAGGGACGTGGAGCTGTGCCTCTCTGAGGAGGGACTCCCAGAACCCTCCTTGTTTTGCATACTATGTAACTTAAGTTACCAGGGGAATACAGACATGGATCCTTTGCTCACTGTTCGTAGACTGGCACAGCTCCACCTCAATGATGAGGCTTAACGAGGCTCAAACATGTGTCTAGGGTTGCTGTTGGTACTCTTGTTCAGAGGAGAATTGCCTAGCATTTCGGTGCTGGACTGCCCCTGGGCAGGACAAAGACTGATATTCAGGGATATTTCTCCTCTGTGAAAGGGACAGTGAGCTAAAGACTTGGTTGAGATTCTCCTGGGTGCCATCCACCCAAGAACAAGCCAATGGGCCGTGTTCGGGCTGGTAGAGGGACTCCCAGAACCCCCCTTGCTTTACTTATAATAAAAGGCAAGATGTAGGTTTGTCTGATGTCATCATGCGCAGTAGAAGCTCCCCAAACGCACAGAATTCTCCGCTAAAGGAAGCTGTTGCCTTAGGATATACAGAAGTCCAAATCGCAGAGCTTTGCCTGTTGTTACCGCTACAGGGAGCTGTAGGTTTAGGACATATAGTGGTCATACTGTGTCAATGAAGACCTGAACTATATAAAAGATTCCTCATTCCTTTAAAGACTTGAGCAGAAGATTAAGGGCTATGGCACAGAGGGACCGCCCCCCTGTCATACCAGAAATGGTCAGATGACGACGAAGCCTGCCCTGAGCAGAACCTGCCTTTGGCAGCCAGTTTCAAGAGAGTCCTGGGCTCTTCAGTTGAGAGCACCATCAAAAAAGCAGTAGCAGATATGGTGATGCCTGTCCAACTGCGTCTGGATGATATGGAGCTGCACCTGAGGGGCACCACAATTACAAATGGGGACACTCTTATGAGGAAAAGGGAGCAAATAGGGGGATGTGCTCTGGCTTTCAAGAGGAAAGATCCCTCGCAATTTCACCACAATAGACAAAGCTCAGGCCTCTATGAAGAGAGTTTTTTCCATCTAAGGTTTTCGCACGGGACGGAGAGGCAGGAGCCGCTCCTATGGCCATTTCGCTTAGGACCAAATGTCCCAACAAGGGCACACATCGAGCCAGTACAGGCAAGAGCAGAACCATTCTTTCACACAATAAGCAGAGCCAGAGTGTGCCGCTGGAGACGCCCAACAAGGCAGACAACGCAAGCAACAGGTGGGTCTGATCTGTGCTGCGCCAGTGCCTCGCATCCCAGTAAGGGCCAGAACAGCACGCTTCTCACAAACTTGGCACATGTTATCAGGCAATGCATGGATAAGAGACAGTGAGAGGTTTTCATACACATTTCATTGCCGAGATCAAGAAAGTGCAGTGGCTGCGCCAAATGATGTCAGCGGCGAACTAGGCAGCAATAGACATCGCAAAAAGGAGCGATTCAGCTGTGCAGAGACCACCAGGTGGGGTTCCTCAGCTCCCTGTTCTTACTAAGGAAGAAGGAGAAAGTAAGGCTGGTAATAAACCTGAGGTTCCTGAACGAATGTATCCTCCATTGACACTTCAAGATAGAGCGCATTCACATTGGCTGGTTCGTCTGGATTTTATAGACGGCTATCTAGCAGTCCCAGTTTTGCCTGCAGACCAGGCAATTTTAGCACTTCAGGTGGGGAGGGCTTGACTGGGAGTTCTCGAGCCTGCCATTTACCAAGCGAATGAGGACGGTCGAGGCGTTCCTCAGGGAGGAAGGGATCAGATTGATAATCTACCTTGACGGTATAATGCTCAAGTCCCAGAGCGAAGCGCAGTTCAGAAGTCATGCGCAGGTGACCATAGCTCTTCAACACAGACTGGGGTTCCTCATAAACTGACCCCCCCTCTCGGCGGTTAGAATTTCTCGGGTTCACAGTGGACACAAAAGAGTGTCTTCCCCGGCTCTGCATGGTGAAAAATCACTCTACGCGCAGAGAGAAATGCACATTACTAAGAAGAGTATGATATCTTTACGAGAGCTGGCCAGAGTGATAGGCTTGCTATCCAGCTATATTTCCCAGACCATTACACTAGCGGGAGCTTCAGAGACTAAAAGGGCCAGCACTTGAGGCACAGTCTCTCGTACATATGCAGCAAGTGGCCTTGTCCCCAGAGGCGAGAGAGGAGCTGCACTGGTGGCTGACCGACATGGAAGTCTGGAATTGATGAATGATCTTCGGTTGGACACCGGATCTCATCATAGAGTCGGCCGCCAATCGAAGCGGCTGGGGGGCAAGGTGTGGCCAGATATCCACAGGGGGCGGGGGGGAAGGGGTCTGCTCCCAAGCTGGAGCTTCACTTCAACTGCCTAGAACACCTGGCAGGATCGTTCGTGATTCATTCTCGTTTGTTTGCTTCTTTGTTTATTTATTTATTTATAAAGCGCTCCTCACCCGTAGGTATCTGGGCGCATACAGACTGAGTTGCTGTATCCTTCTAAAGATGGACAATATATCTGCAGTCAGATATATCAATCATCTTGGGGGTGCAAGACCCAAACCACTGGCGGGACTGGCAAAAGACTTCTTGCACTTCTGCCTACAGCACCAGATTTCTGTGACAGCGGAATACCTGTCGGGTCTGATGAACGAGATTGTGGATTGGAACGCAAGATTCCTAATGGATTTCAGCAACGGGAAGCTGGCCAAGTGGGTTTTTCTCCACTTGCAGCACAGGTGGGAGACTCTGGCCAAGGATCTTACCACCTCCCAGCTGAATGCGCAGCTACCGGTATACTTCAGCTGGAGGCTGACCCAGCAGCGAAAGAGATGGATGCGTTCCTGCAGGCATGGTGCATGGGGTGTGTTACCCTTTTCCCCGTTTGCTGTGATCCAGAGGACCCTGACGAAGGCCCATGGGAGCTGGGAGAGCTGGGTTCTAGTAGCCCCTGTCTGTACCTCATAAGCCTGGTATTCAGCTCTTCTGGAACTTTCTTCAGATTCTCCAATCTTACTTCCCCCAGTTCCAGAACTCCTGTCAGGTGCGAAAGGCGAATAGCATCCTCTAATTTTGAGCAGACCCCTATCTCTGGTGGCTTGAAGTATTTGCGGTCGAGATGGAGAATCGCAGCAAGGCAGTTAATCTTATCAGACAGCTGGGCGCCAGCCACCTCGAAGTGATAGGCAAACTCATGGGCTGCCTGGACGCGATGGTGCGCGGAACGGAATACCATCCAGTATCAGCTTCTTTAGCAGAGGCCGTACATTTCTTAGTGGAACTGACAGATCGCGGTCTAGCATAAAGGACAGTGAGCGCCTATCGGTCCGTGATTTAGTCCGGACACGACCTGATGGACAGTCTACTGGTTGGAGAGCACACTCTGCCATTCCGCTCCCCGTCGCCCCGCTCGGACAAATTATGGGGAGTGAACTGCATGTTAAACCTATTCTTTTCTTGCCCACACAATGCAGAGTTGTCGTGCAGAGCCCTCTCTGGCAACCTCGCGACCTTGCATTGTATCTTACAGGAGGGTGTCCGAGTACTGGCCTAGGTGGGGCCGGTGTACTCACGGGATTGAGTGGCATTTCAAGTGTCCAGACACACTAAGTGTAATTCTAGAGTGATTGAATATTGGGCTTTCACAGATCAACCTAAATTGTGTGTGGTGAAGTGCTTGAAAGCATACGAGGAGATGTGACAGACCACGTGAAGGTGGTTTAAGAGATCATGAGTAAGACTCAGACACAGTGGCATATGTGCTCATTATAAACTTTTATTTATCACAAAATAATAAGGGGGTTGGGAGAAATCCTATCTATCCCTAATCCTAAGAGAGGTTTCCCAGTCTCAACGAAACTAAGGAACATCTGTGTCCGAATAGTAAACAAAAGAGTCCTTCATCCTGTGTCCAAAACCCTAAACTGACCCTTAGACACTAAACTCAATATACAGTGTAAAAAAAAAGGGGGATTTCTGTAAGCTAGGTACTTGGATAACCACCCTCTGAACATCAAGTGTATTGAGTGACCTCTCTACAGAGATCTGAGGGTCCTGGAAGAACGCTGGAAATCCAATTGTTTGATTGACACAGAGCTTAGAAATAATATTGGATGGGAAACTCCGGTGTGGTCTTAAGACTACTTTTTTTGTGTATTGTGACAAAAGGTTTATCAACAGACAAAGCCTGAAGCTCACTTACTCTTCTAATAGAAGTGATAGCTATGTGGAAAGTGACCTTGCAAGTGAGTTCCTTGAGAATTGTTTATGGATAGGCTCAAAGGGAGATCCCATGAACTCACTTAAGACAACATTTAAATCCTACTCAGAAGGTGGATTTGTTGGGAGGATAAAGCCTTTTAACTCCCTTCATGAAGGCTTTAACTGGAATCTTCCACCAAGAAACCCTGCTTTGCAATGTTGTATATGCAGACAGTGCCACTAAATGGTATTTTAATGAACTAAAGACTAGGTCTGAGTCTAACAAGTGAAGTAGATAGTGCACTAAATGAAATGCTGAACAGTCAATTGGATTGACATTTGACTTTCTACACCATATGACAAATCTGTTCCATTTGTTAAAGTAGCAGTGTCTAGTGTTTGTTTTACGCACCTCCTTTAATATTTCCATGCATCCGTCTGGTAAATTAAGATGGCCCAACTCTAGGACATCAGGAGCCAAGATGCTAAGTTGAATGTCTGAGAATGTGGGTGTAGAGTTGAGCCTTGATTCTGTGACATGTTGTAAATGCATGTGAGTTTCATTGGTGGGCAAATACACATTTTGAGAAGGTGTCAATAGCACGGCTGTCATGCACTCCCTGGTGCGACTAAGATCATTGTTAAGTGCTCCTGATGGATTATTTTGTTCAAGGGTGCTATTGGTGGAAAAGCGTGTGCAAATATCCCTGACCTACTGATCCCCAGTGCATTTATTCTTGGGCCCCTTCTGCGGGAACTGTAGGCGTAACTTAGGCATTTATGTTTTCTCCTGTGGAAAACAGATCTATGTCTGGATGACACCAACATGAGAAAATGTCACCTACAATGTCTGAATGTAGCCCCCACTCGTGTTCCAAGGGTTGATCTGTGTTCCTGCTAGGCAGTTGAGTTCCCCAGGAACATGTTGAGATACGAGGAAAATTCCTCTATGGAGGCTCCATTTCCAGATTTTCTGAGCTTGTCTGGACAGTTTTAGAGAGTGTGTCCCGTCCTGTTTGTGGATGTAAAACATGGCGGTTGCGCTGTCTGTTATGATTAGTACATTCTTTATTGTTACGCGCAGGGACATCAATTAATAAAAATGCCAAGGGTAGCGGATGTGACAACCATCAATTAATAAAAATGCCAAGGGTAGCGGATGTGACAACCAATGACATCACAGGAAGTGATGTCATTTGACCCTGATGAAATCACATGAAACCACATCACATGGCATTTAACCCTAATGACATCACCTGAAGTGACCGACGGGTGTAAAAAAAATACATAAGCTTACATTTAATAAAAATACCAAACCAGCACTCAGGCAGACATGAGACTTTTTTAGATGCCAACCACATTTTAATGAGAATATCTCACTGGATAGCTACGACACATGCGCTCTTCATCGCTCTACACATATTCTATCTCCTCTGTGTTTTCATAAAGATACTCATTAAGACACAATGCCTAGCATATTTAAATATTTTCCCGATTTAATGTCCAGAAACAGCGACACTTGTTTCGACCTGAAAAAGTTCTTCCACAGCGCTGATTAAATCACAAATTACAATTGTATATACCAACCGTGTATTGTACATGAGTCCACAAGTCATTTGTGCTAAGTAAATATATACCAGAAACAAAATCAAAAAAAGACAATTGGCACACCATCGACCAAATCATCATCCAAATCAACCGAAAGAAACATTAGCGACAACAATTCCAATTGGGCAACCACATTCACCATTGAAAATAAGAGCAATTTTTTGCCACAAATTAGAAAACAATAAGAGAGGAGAGGGGGGTGGGGAGAGAGACAGGAAAGGGGGTTGAAAAGGTTTGGGAGAAAGAAAAAAAAAGCAATCATTACAATTTCAAGTGTTATTCCGAATAATCACATGTTCATAGTTTGCCCATTAGTTACTAGTATCATAGTGCCAATCAAGTCCAACACTTTCCTACTTGATATCAACCCTCACCTCAGTGCGAAATATCACCCTAATGAGCTTGCTCTATTGATGTAATGATTACACCTTATATCCCATTGATAGTTGTTCATAGGTCCAAAAGCACCTTACTGTTTACATTGTACGTGTAACTTGTAGTCTAATTGTTAATCATCTACCATGGAGGCATATCACTACTCAATTCCAACACCACAAGTGGTTAGGCATAAGATTGATCACCCTCATTACCACCAGAATTTGGCAACATGTGGTCTGAATCATTGCAAACAAAATTTCTCTTCTATCAAATGGCTCAGAATCTCACATTTTCAGTGCATCGTCAAGAATAAAAATGTACGTCACCTCTGACAGATGTGAGGTAAAAGGCTATATGCAATTATAATGTGGCAACAGACTTCCCTATTAACTCTCTAACAAACCTGCACTTCTCAATCACTCCTTCTGCCAAAGTGTTAATCTGAATCCTGATTACAGGGGGTATATTCTCCCAATTCAATCCAATGAAGTTTGTGGCCCATATCTAAAAGACATTTTTTGACATTAACTTACAGAATCCTATCATTTGAACAATCTCCACCGTACAAAGTTAAACTCTTCTATACTTAACATCATCTGTGTGTACTTCCGAACATAGAGCCCTGTTGGGTATCTCTGATTATTACTGTGGCGTGCAAACACCAGCCACCATTTTAAAACACTATTTATGGAGGTGTGATATTGCACCTTGTGCGTGTGATGTCACATTCATTAACATATCATAACAACGTTGAGGTTCCTGAACCGGCGTGGTAGTTACCATAAACAAACTAGTTCTACACTGACAAATTCCTGTAATTTACATATGGTACTGTACTGGTCCTGAAAGCTCATTGGGAACTCTGTCCTTTAATTCAAATATAAATATCGCCAACCGCTCATTTAGTCGGTTTACCTATGTGTCCTTTACATTCTTTAGTTTGTATTTAGTTGCTTCATACTTGCCCATTGTGCCAGAAAGCCCTATCCTGCCACAATCCTTTGCTGGTTAACAGAATGAGTCTCATGCATAGTTTTCCCTATATGTATTCCGTGACTCACTTGTTCATTTGACTTATTTTCTTACTTACTTGTTATATCCAAACAGTCTCTAACCTGCCACCACACTTTAGCCTTTTGACAAGTTAATTCTCACCACCTCATTGTTGTTTTCATTCTATCACCTGAATGTCACTCTAAGACTTTATCCCTGCCTCTTACTAGCTCTTGATCTATTGTGAAGTGGTTGATCGCTTCTCCACATATGCACACCTAACTCTGGTGCATTGTCCACTCAATTGAGGTGGTACTGTTAACTCATTGCCCCGCCTCTGTACCTGTTACCCTCTCAGAGGTGCCTTATCCTGGTGTGTCCCGGTTCTTGAAATCACTATGCTCAAAGATCCAAACACAGAATGGTGTAATATATTCTTAATAATGTCCTCATTGTTCTCCCAGGTCTGACCAACCAATATTAAGTCAAATAAAAGTTTAGGTTTACTTCAAATTACAGTAAAATCCTTTCGGATTGACATGCCCACTGCAAGATTGGTATTATCATAGAAAAACTGCCATTTCATGATCCAAATTGAGGCCCATCTGAATAGTGTGATATTGGCAAATTTTAGCTTCCAAGTGTCGAAGGATCTTCTTTCTATCGCCTCCCCTTGGTTAACATTGTATATTTTTTAGTCCCAGGACCTGGTTAAAGAAAGACCTAACAGGATTTTACAAGTGTGGCACGTGTAGCATGTGCCAGTACGCGAAAGAAACAAAAACAATTGTAATTAATGTCGAGAAACCATGTATTATCAAGGACTTAATGAATTGTAGCTCTAAATATGTTGTATATGGACTCATACATATATGTTGACGCACATACACGTGAAGCACCATTTGGGAGCTACGTATATGCAGAAGAGAACATTTAAGTGCTTTGGGACAGGATGACCAGAGATTCCCATTCTCAATACAATGGCAGAAAGATCACCAGGAGGAGGACAAAAAGGACATCCTATTTGTGGGACTGAAACATATACAATGTGAACCCAGGGGAGGCGATAGATAGAAGATCCTTCAACAGTCGGATGCTAAAATGATTTTTACCAGGATGCCCACACAGTATGGAGGAAAGGGGATGGGACATGGGAGTAATATTAGTTACAGATTTATTTTCCAGTTGCTCTATCATATGCCAAGTGCATCCTCAAATGTCTAGTAATGCTAATCAATGTCAGTTAATGCCTCATACACCTGGTATGGTCTCCATATGTAAGGAAGAGCCTCAGATGTCTAATTTCTGCCATCATATGTGAAGTGCAGCCCTGAATGCCCCAAATGCCTTTTATGCATGGAATGAGGTACTATATGTGCAGCCTCACATGTAATCGATCCCATCTTGTAATTGTCTCGGGAGGATAGCTCAGGGGCTTGACACAGCTCCACATCATATGTAGATGTACAGCCTCCTCATTATTGCAACAGGGGCACCCATTTGTTTGGTCAGGGTATATTTTCCAGAGTTTGTCTGGGGTGTAGTATAATCGGTTTAGGACTTTATATTGAATAAGCTTGAACCTGGAGTTAAGGGACACAGCTTTAGTAAGTGAGCGCATTCTGTGCCATTGCATGTCTGTAATTACAACATTCATTTCCTCTGCCCATTTTACTCTAGCGGGGGGAACTTTTACCCCAGCCCCGTCCATAATCATCTTGTACAATGTTGCCAACACCCTGTAGCATCCCTCTATGTTGCATGTGCATGCCAGGAACACGTCTTCTACCAGTTCATCTGGGTGAGTGTCCCATTGTTTGGCAACTGCTGCACTCATCCTATGGAGCGCTATTGTGAAAAGCCCTGTTGTGTCAAGGGCTGTTTGTGGCTGTCTCCACAGATATTTTCCCATTCGCCAGTGCTACGTGCTGTGTGTGCTTTTTTGTTTTTGTTTTCTAAGTGTGGCAGCCCCAACCACCCAGCCCACAATTCCTTATTGACAGCGTGCTCGCGCTATTGCGAAAAGCCCTGTTGTGTCAAGGTCCGTTTGTGGCTGTTTAGGGCTGTGTGGGTGAGGTGAGCTGCTCGCAATATACTGATGTTTTATTTCTGCAAAGTGTAATCGTACATGTTCATGCACTGTTTGTTTGGGCTTATTGGTGGAGTGCATTTACTCCGATAAACGTTGCTTTGTTTGTTGGTTTACATTTACATTAGCAGGCATTACTCATACCTTTCTGTTTATGTGGCAAGCTCACAGATTCACTCCTTACACGCTCAAGTCCAATATGCCATCGAAACTGGAGACTTAAAAACTTGTTCAGCGTTTAAAATGCACCGCTTTCAAAGAGAAGCCGTCCATGTGCACGTTGCAAACTTGTACTCTCCCTGCGATGGACAAGGCGCGTGTGTCCTCGGTGGACATACGCTCGTTTTACTTGGTGGAGCAAAATAAAACAGCTCCATCAAACCTCAGCACAAATATTGTAGCTGCTAATGAGCCTCCTACTCCCGTTCAAATGTGTCCTCCTGATGACATCACGGACAAAACTATGGTCTCCATTTCGGCTTCTATTCCATCTGACTCACATAGTTCCACTATCAACTTGACTTGAAGTTGTCCCTTCCGGAACTAACACTGGGTGTAGGTAATACGATGCAAAAAAAAAAACATTAACATCATGGCGCAGGATTTAATCATTTTGGATCCCTTGACAACTAAACAAAGTGTCACTAGAGCTTTTCAGCTTGAATCACTAACTCTGTTAAAACTGGCTCCAACAATTGACATTTCTTATAATTCTCCAAAGGATAAAGCTGTTGCTCCCAATGCATCGCTCCACTCTACACTTTCGCAATCTCCAATCATGTTTCCGACCGCAGCGCTGAAATCCTTGCCGCACTCTATCAAATTTTCTCATCATCTACCAGCAGAACCATCAGCTGTGAACAGGTCTTTACCTCTTACAACTGAGAAAGATTTGCTACTTCAGTCTACACTAGTAGCGATGAACCTAGCCCTCTCTACAATGGCTAAATTGTATGAAGTTATGGATGCTAAACTTCTCTCACAAACCAACACTCTGGATACCGTATTAAAGCAGCAGCACGATACAAACATTATTGTAAAAGAACATGCTGCTAAATGCGCCTTAACATCTGACCAACTGTTGGCTGCTGTTCCTCGTGGCCTTCCACTTCAGCTCCCCTCTACCATTGATTCCCGGGAACAGGAAAATTCAAAAACGCTGACAGTCCCTAGATTGCCTTGTTCCTGCTCTAATGCTTCTTGCGGTCAACCCTCTGTGACTGATGCCAACGACTTTCGATACGCACCTCTGCCAAGCATGGCAATACCAACAAGCAGCAAAATGCTGCCGACTGTCAATCCTCCACCTAGTCATGGGGTATCATCAAACGATCCACTCAAAAAAGTACTGCAAACTACGGATCTAAAGTCATCCAAGCAAAAAACGGACTTTGATATCTTTGAAAAACCTTCCAAAACACAGCCCAAAAGTAAGCAGCTGGCATCTACAAACAAAAAAGATTAAGAATACTTCCTCATCTGCTAATGCTACTTCTAAACATCAAAACCAAAAACAAAGCCTAGACGCAAGTGCTGCTATTTCTAAGAAGTATTCCAAAATTATTTTAAAAAATGACAATAACACTAAGAACGTCAAGCTGCAAACGGCTCCTAGGGGTATAACGCAAGAGCCCTTGGATAAACCTTTGGAAGCCATTAAAGATCAAGAAGCCCTAAAAATTGCCTCCAAGGCAGAGGATCCCATTCAACCTGCGATTCAATTGACAAACTCTTAAAACCAATGTCCGGCTGAACCACTGGGCAACCATGAAAAAAGACTTGTTGATATTGAAAGACTAGTTTACTTCTTTGCAAATTCAGACAAAACCGATTTCTCTAAAGAACACCTCAGCGGGAACAATGTTAATCCTTCAACACCCATGCCCGTTGTTAGGCAGAATTATATGCAGTACCCTTTGGGAACACCACACACAATTAAGACTACAAGTGACAGTACAAATTCACCTTTGGTACAAGCCTGTACTACACAGTTAAAGTGGTGGCTGTGGCTGAGCAGCCAGACTGATCTCAAGAGTAAGTGAGCTGTATCACATAGTTACACAAAGGACAGCAATTACTATGATTCAGGCAAACACTGACTCAAGGTTTTCAAGTAAAAGAATATATATTTATTTCACTCTTCAGTTATATAACAGTTCACTCTTCTAAGCAGTTTAGAAATCACTCTAAATACACCCCACCACTTCCCTTAAATTCCAGGAAAGTTAAGCTCACAGATGAAGTGGGAGCAAAATGGCACTCCAGCAATTTAAAAGGGAGGGAAAGACAGAAGTTAACAGAAATTGAATCACGCCAACAGTTAAGTACTCAGGGCAATTGAACAAGAGAAACTACAATGATAAAATCAGATAGAAAAGGCTTAGGGTCAAAGTCAATGGTTCAAAAGTCTTTTACTCACGATAATACAGTTCAGTGTAGTTCACGGTACAGTTCGTGCCACGGATTCCGAACGAGGTTGGTTGGTAGAAAAGTTAGTTCAAAGAGAAGAGAAGGACAAGCCCTCGATTGGAGAAAGATTTCAAACACTTTCACCGTGGCTGAACGAAACAAACAACCAGATTTGCACAGTACCTTAAAACGGAGAGGAAGCTGTAGCTGAGGCAGAAGTTCCTGGTAGTTTCTGCAGGCTCACGGTTCCGGAAGCGACTGACTGACTTATCAGAAGTAGGAAGACTGGAGGGTCCTGCACTACCCAGGGAAGAAACCAGCAGCAGAACAAAGCAACGAATAAAAGGTGCGCTCCTTAAAACCCAAGCAGGGACCGACCTTCCTGGCTATCCGGCCCACTGTAGCTCTGTACAGCGAATTCGACCAGATGAGGGGTCCTGGCTTGCAGTTTGGGTGAACTGGTTGGTCCCACCAGCTCAAGGGAAGAAGTTTCCTGGAGGATCTTCTCTGTCGTCGGATTCTGAAGATTCGGACTTGCAGCAGGGCTTCACCGGGCGATTCAGTCGTGGTAGGGGTCCTCTTCCGTCAGTTCCTCGTTAGTTCTTGCGTTCCAGTGGTGACTCTGCCTTTCCAGTCCCAAAGACCTGCTTTTTATACAGTTTTCCCCCATTCATACAGCCTGGCTGTCAATCACACAGCAGGGTGGCTGTCCTGGCAGGGACAGTCACCCAGCCAATCAAACTGGAGTGCGACTTGGGTTACCAAGGGAACCCATGGCAGGGGTCCTAAAACCCCTCACTCACATCCTGCCTACCCAGACTAAAGGAGGGCTTCTGTGTAGAAGCCCGCGAAAAGGCGATGAACAAAGGGACCAAACCTGGTTTGGCGCGCCGAGTAAAACACGAGAAAGACATTTACAAAAAGAAATGGCAGGTAAACCCAGCCGGAACCGTAATAAAACATATATGGTCAAGCGGGTTTATGTTTGAGGCTAATATAATAGCCTAAAACAATACCATTGTTATTAAGGATAACCGCGGTATAAAAAATAGGGTAGATACCACTGCCACCTGCCAAGTCTTAGTGTAAAGGGAGCGAAACAATGCTCCAAGAGGCACAGACAAAAAGGGATAGAATTTACCCTTTCCAATACTCCATGTAAGATGGGGTGTAAAGGGTCTGTGGTTTAAAAGTGACTAAGTAAAGTTAATGGCAACTTTACCTTTTCTGGGGGACAGTAGTCAGCCCCAGAAAATGGAGTTGGTGGGAAGTCTCAAAGACAACCCTGCGTCACTGCATTGAAGGTGCAGTGTAACACACATGAAGAAAATGGTGCCATGGAGTAGGTGAGGCTCCAGTGCCCAAGATCACACAAAAAGTAGAAATACACTCAGCAAAACACATGTAAGAGTGGGAAAAAGCTGCTGAGGGACTCATTAGGTAAGGGAAATCAGCCATTTATGATAATTCTCCCTAACACCCGTACAAGAGGCCCTGGCAATCGACAAGACCATAAAACTTGCAAACTTGCCTTCAGTGAACGATAACGCATGTGTAGACTCTAATAGTAAACCGAGACAATCCCTCTGTCATTTTCCAAATGATTCTCATTTTCATACACTGATAATACAGTGCAGACCGGACCTCCAACAAAGATATGATCTTAACAGAACCTCAGTATTGAATATACTAACTGAAGTACACTCTCTGGAGGATCTATCTTCGTCGGATATTGACCAGGTTGGCTTTTTACATGAAAATGATCGAACCATCTCTAGATTGTGGATTCGTTCAGGCGCCATACTAAATCTCCTATGGCAGGCAAGAGCGGATTTATTTCATTTGGGCTTTACACTAAACTATGAATCATTTGAAAAATACAACTCTATGAAAGGAAACAGCAAATCCTTCTCAAAACAGACTAGCTTAAAACCTTCTGGAAAGCAGAATCTTGGACCATTTCAACAGTCAGTATTCATGTCAAATCAGGCTCGATTAAACGCAAAATCATGAACCGATAAGGAGTCATAACCACCACCAATAGACACAGACTGTTAGGCAGAAACCTGTGCAGTTCCCTTAGGGACCACTGCAAAAGATTTAAGACCACAGGTGTTTGGCAGTAAACCCACTTGTTAGCAGTCTGTACCACACAGATTCACTTGGTAGCTGTGGCTGAGCAGTCAGACTTCGCTCAAGAAGAGTTAGGCAGTATACAGAGCATACAAAATAGGTACAGAAATACAGTAGCACAGGCAAACACTGACCGGAGCTTGGGTGTAAAAGTATATAATTATTTATTTAACACACACTTATAAAACACACTAGCACTAAATTGGTAAGATAAGTTCAAAACACAATCACTATTATCATATGTACATCCCTGATTACTTGTTGGACAGGTCTTAGTTAACACCACTGATTTCCAGACAGAGGTGAGCGCTTAACGTTCGATGGCACTCCAACCAGTTAAATAAAAAGGGAGGGAAAAGCAGAATTATGGAAGCATACACACTAAACACTTTTTAAAGAACCACAGCAAGTTTTAGGAAGGCACAGTCTACTGGTGAGCAAGGAAGTTTAGGCGCCAGGCCCACTTTCAAGGGAGCGGGACGGAAGATGCCCAAGATCAGAGAGTTACACAGAGTCTTCGAAGTTTGTGGAGGTAGTTCGAAAAAGGTTTAGTTCAGTGCAGAAAAGTTAGCCAAGGTATCCCAGGCTAACCCAGGTTCGAGAGACGAGGATTTAATACACCCCGTTCAAACGGTTGCAAGGGAAGCCAGGCGGAACACGGTACCTTAAATGGAGAGGATCCTCCAGCAGGGGCAGTTGTTCCTGGCAGCGGGTGCAAGTCGCAGCGTCGTCCAGAGGAAAAGAAGATCTCGTTGTGGAGGAAGAATGAAGGTCGTTGCACTGCCAGGGAAGAAACCAGCTGCGGAGTTCTGCGGTACAAAGGTACTACCCTTTCAGTTCGCGGTAATGGTGAAAACGTGGTATCCTGGTTGCCCGGGTGCTTGGCACAGGCAAGGCGCCCACGAGATGCTCCAGGAAGCCGAAAAGAAGGTAGACTGGTTATCCCCACCAGTCGAAGGAAGAAGACTCTCCGGGCTGGCGATCTCCTCTGTCGTTGGGAAAAGTGGTGAGACGGTTCGGCAGGGCTCCACCGGTGGTGTCGTCGTTGCAGGCCAGCTCAGCTTCTCCCTCCTCGGATTCTTAGGTCCTGTGGCGACTTCTGAAGTTCCAGTCCCTAAAGCCCTGCTTTTATGCAGCACACCCCCATTCACTCAGCCTAGATTCACATGCGAACCCTCCCACCTACCCCTCTGTGACTCTTCACTTGGTCATACTGCCACTTGGCGTACTACCAAATCTGAGGATGGCTGACAGAGGCGGGGTTTAGGGAGAGGGCAGTCATTGGCTGGGGACAGTATGACCCAGAGATCAGTGATAGGTTACTACTAAGAAAGACAGATCAGAAACAAAACTGATACTGATTTTTTCTTTACCGAGGATTCCCAGCCTGACGACGGGGAATATTCATGAGCATGTGAATCCATGCCAGACCCCATGCTTGAGAACAGGTCAAACATAAATGCGATGATTTAGAGGTAATAGTGGGGGTCCCCCAGGGGACACTGTCTGGGGGCCTGGAGCTAGCAATGGAGCGCCTGCTCAAGGAGCTCGACGACCCACAACGCTCACCATACTTTGCCATGGAGTGGGCACACCGGGCACTCACTCCAAGACCCCAGCCCGGTGATTTACCCTGTCCGATCATTGCTAAAATCCTGAGCTACTGAGACAGAGACCAAATACTCTGGCTCGCCAGGAACAAAACTGCAGCTGGGATCTCAAACCATTTGTATCTTCCATGACTTCCATTGCGGTCCAACAAGAACGTCGTCTGTTCATTGGAGTCAAGAAAATGCTGAGAGAGCAATATTTAATACACAATAATATTACCAGCTCGATTGCGCTTTCAGTTTCGAGGGAAGTTATATATGTTTACAGTCCCAGAGGAGGCAGTGAAATTTATCGAGTCCAAGATTCCAGTGGACAATCCTGAGGGTGCCCATCCTGATGAACATCATTGTGGTTGAAAACTCCCGCTATGGACCCATACATGAAGTCCTGTAAGCGCCTTGTGTCCATTACACAGTTGTTTGTTGCGCCACAATTTTTAGTATGTTAAGAGTAACCTGTTTAGCGTGCCGACATAGCGACAGCTTACCCCTTAGCAACCGCTTTGTATTTGTTGATGTTCAGGGGTCTACCCACTAGATGTTCGTGGGCTGACGAGGGATGGGGTGAGGGAAAGATGGGGTGGATGGGAGGTCAATACACTGCTGGTTGGGGGTGGCGGGGAGTAGGGAGTGTGTTGGTTTTCAGGTCTTTTCATTCAAGGACGGGTTGGTTGAAATTGCTGAAATCTCTTGGCACGCGGGCGGTGATGCATGGGCGGGGAGAGCAGCTGTGGTGAGGCAAGCATTCAAGAGGAGCATACATAGGTCGACAATCTGGTCTGGTGGGTAAAATTACTATTATGAGCTGGAATGTTAGGGTGTTAGGGGAACTATACCAAGTCGAGGAAAATAATGGCCTATGCATGGGGTCAACGTTCTTTTTTTACAAGAAACCCATACAAGGGCCGATACCTGTCGTCGTAATGCCCCCACTTGGGGTGGGAACAGATGTTTCACCTCCTACTCGACCCAGTCTTGTGGTGTGTTAATGCTGGTACATAAAACTGTGAAATTTGTCGGAAAAAAAAAAAAGTCACATTGATCCGGCGGGACGATATGTCATTTTACACTGTATCGTCGAGGGGGGTCGAAACTCTGCTTGTAAATACATATTGCCCTAATGTTGACTCCCCAGAATACTTTGATGGAGGTGTAGATGGGCTGGATAGGACCGGCACTGCCCCCAGATCCCTATCTAGGGCTGCCTGCCGACTGACAGTACACATGAACGCATTGTCCCCAAGGGATGCCTGGAGACTCACACACCCACATACACGGGAATATACTTTCTATTCTTCAGTACACAATATGGCCTCGCACATAAACATTTTTCTGGTGTCTAGCTCACTCCTTGGCAGGGTTCTCGGGGTCCAGAGCCTACCGCGCACATTATCTGACCATTCCCCAGTAATGTTGAATATGAGGACCGATAAATCCCCTTCCCCGGGTCTACTTGCAGATTCAAGTCGGAGGCTCTGAAGGACATAGGGGCCTCATTCCGAGGTCGGCGGTAAGGGGTTAACGGCACCAGTAAGGGTGCCGGTGCCGTTAACCCCTTACCGCCCTATTATGAGGTTCCCTAGCGGGACCCGCTCAGAACGTCTGGTCAGACCAGACGTCCTTTGCGGGTCCTGCTAGGGGGCCAGGGGGCTAATAAGGGGCCCGTTATTAGCTCCCTCCCCATTCCCATTGAGCCCTATGGGGGAATGGGGATGGGTTCCTTCAATGAGGAATTACCGGGTCCTCCAAGGTTGGAATGTCCTGGTAATTTCTCATTGAAGGAACCCGGACCCGGTATGCAGTATGGGGGTAGGACCATGGCTCCATACTCGTAATGAGGCCCATATTGTTTAAATCTGACATTAAATCTGACATTCAAACCTTCTTTGCCTGTAATGCCGTGAAGGTGTGCGTCGACCTCCACGTAGCAGCCCTGCATATGTCCAGCAGGGGCACACCAGAAAGGAATGCCGTGGTAGCTGCGATCGCTCTGGTGGAATGGGCTCTCGGACGGCCAGGCAGCGGTCGGTTTGCCAACCGATGACAGTACATGATACAGCCGGAGAGCCATCTGGAAATGGAAGCCTTCGAGAGAGCCTTCCCCTGATTGACAGGTCCAAAGTTCACAAAGAGTTGTGACGTCTTCCGAAAACACTTCGTGCGGTCCACGTAGAACTTCAGCGCTCTAGCCACATCCAGCGAGTGCAAAGTCCTCTCAGCCGGCGACGAAGGCGACGGGAAGAACACAGGCAACACCAAGGGTTCGTTGAGATGGAAGTCCGACGGTACCTTGGGCATGAAGGAGGGGTGCGTCCTGAGCACTACCCTTGTGTCGTGAAAAGTCAAGTACGGGGCCTTGCATGAAAGGGCCTGGATCTCTCCCACCCGTCGTGCGGAGGTGATGGCCACAAGAAACGCTGCTTTCCACGACAGAAACTTCAATGGGGCAGAGTGCAGAGGCTCGAACGGAGGTCCCATGAGCTTGGTCAGCACCACGTTGAGCTCCCACGCCGGGGCCAGAGCCTTCACCGGCGGGAACGATCTGAACAGTCCCTTCATGAACTCTTTCACCAGACGATGAGACCACAAGGACGTCCGGCCCGTGGTTCTGGTGTATCGGGAGATCGCAGCAAGATGAATCTTGATGGACGCGTGTGCCAGTCCAGCTTTGGCCAGCGTCAGCAGGTACGGCAGTACCTGGGGAGCCGTAATCCGTAGAGGGTTAATCTTCTGTGCGTGGCACCAGACAGAGAACCTCTTCCATTTGTGTCCGTAGCATTTAAGAGTCGAGGACGCCCTGGCCTTTGCAAGAACCTCTCTGCAGTCGGCCGGTATGTCGTATCCTCCAAACTCTAGCGCTGCAGGAGCCAGGCCTGCAAGTTCAGCGATTTCGGGTCGTGGTGGAGGATGGCGCCTCCTTCCCTGGAGAGAAGGTCCGCGTCCACCGGCAGCTTGATTGGCGGGGACGCTGAAAAGTCCAGAAGGTCCGGGAACCATATCTGCCTCGGCCACACAGGTGTGACGAGGATCATCCTGCACCGTGACCTCTTGAGCTGGTTGACAAGCCGGATTAGCAGTGGCAAAGGAGGGAACGCGTAGAGGAACAGGCCCTCCCAGGGGAACGAGAAGGCATCGCCCATGCTCCTCGCCTGGGGAAACCTGCTGGCGAACCTCCGGCACTTGGAGTTCGTCGCCGTCGCGAACAGGTCGATCTGGGGTGTGCCCCACCGTCGGAAGAGGCGATCCACTAGATCCTGCCGTAGTTCCCACTCGTGGCACGAGCGCAGCTCCCTGCTGAGTGAGTCGGCGATGGTGTTTTTTATCCCTGCCAGATGAAACGGCACCAGAAACATCCTTTGGGCGACGGCCCAATGCCACAGGTCTTGCGCCTCCTTGGACAGCGCTGGGGACCTGGTTCCGCCCTGTTTCCTGATGTAAAACATGGTGGTGGTGTTGTCGGTGAAGATCCTCACCACCTTGCCCTTGAGGGACGGAAGGAAGGACCTGAGGGCCCAGAACACTGCACGGAGCTCCAGGACGTTGATATGGAGGGACTTCTCCGTCGGGAGCCAAAGGCCTCTCGCGTGCAGATTTTCGGTGTGCGCTCCCCACCCTTCCAGGGAGGCATCGGTGGTCACTGTCTCCTGGTGATCTGGGGTCTGGAAGTCCATGCCCGCCGTCAGATGCGTGCGGTTGCCCCACCACCGGACCGCTCGGCGGAAACTCTCGTCGAGTGTGATCCTCTCCTCGAAGCTGCCCGTCGTTTGGACGCAGCACGCGTCCAGGAACTGCTGCAACGGGCGCATCCGGAGCCTGCACATGGGAATGAGGTAGATGCAGGAAGACATCATTCCGAGGAGGGACTTGATGGACCTCACCTTGGCCGCGTCGGAAACCAACATCCGCTGTACCTTGCCCAGGATGGACCTGGTCTTTTCCTCCGACGGGGAGGCCAGAAGAGAGACTGTGTCGAGCTTCGCTCCCAGAAACAGTGCGTTTTGCGCGGGTACCAGGTGAGACTTGGCGTAGTTCACGGAGAATCCCAGGTCCGTGAGAAGTCGGACGGTCCTTGCCGTGTGATCCAGGGCGAGCTCCCTCGACTTGGCTCGGATGAGCCAGTCGTCCAGGTAGGGGTAGACGTGGATCCCCTCGCGGCGCAGCTGCGCCGCCACCGGTGCGAGGCACTTGGTGAATACCCTGGGGGCCGACCGTAGTCCGAAGGGGAGGGCTTTGAACTGGTAGTGACGCCCTTGGACCACAAACCTGAGGAATTTTCGGTGCCCCTTTAGGATGGGAATATGGAAGTAGGCATCCTCCAAATCCAACGACGACAGGAAGTCTCCTTCCTCCAGCTGACCCAGGACGTGCTGGAGGGTGACCATCCGGAACTTTTGCGCCTTGATGAACTTGTTCAGACGTCGCAGGTCCAGGATGGGGCGCCATCCCCCCGTCTTCTTCTTCACGAGGAAGTATCTCGGGTAAACTCCGGAGCCCCGAAGTCTCTTTGGGACGAGTTCGATGGCGCCCTTCCTCAGCATCGCCTTTACCTCCAGGAGAAGTTGAGGGACGTGAAGTTCTTTCCTGGCCACGGGGGGGACGCGCGGACACCTTCTTTGAAATTCGAGCGCGTGGCCCCGGGCCAAGGCGTCCAGCACCCAACGGTCGGTGGAGATGGACTCCCACACGCTGACGAATCTCGCCAGCCGGCCTCCCACCGGGGTGCTTCGGTGGGGGCCCGACCCCACGGTCGGTTCAATCCTGCTTCGACGAGGCTTTGCCGCCTTGACCTCCTTGGCGACTACGGCGGGGTCCGCCAGACTTGCCTCGTCCTCTGTAGGCCTCCTGAGCCGACGAGCGGGCCCCTTGACGGTAGGTGGAGAAACCGCCGTCTGAACTTTTGGAGGCGCCCTTGCCTCCGCTGCTCCGAAAGGGCGTCCGTCGTCGTTGCAGAACTCCAAGGGCCCGGGCCGTCTCGGTGTCCGCTTTAATGGCCTGAAGGGAATCGTCTACTGTTTTCCCAAACAGGTTGTTCCCATCGAAGGGCATGTCCAGGACTCTGGTCTGAACGTCTTGACGGAAGTCCGTAGCCTTGAGCCATCCACGCCGCCTAAGGCAAACGCCGTTGCCCAACTGGCGGAACCCGGTGTCGGCGATGTCCGTCGCAACGGTAATGGCGTGGTCTGAAGCCACCTCACCTTCCTGCAGGATCTCCAGGGCCTCTGCCCTCTTGTCGTCCGGCAAGAAGTCCAGTAGGGGAGCCAGTTTGTACCAGAGCTCCCTGTCGTAGCGGGCCACGATAGCCAAGGCGTTGGCCGCTTTAATCGTCGTCGCCGCAGACGAGATGACTCTGCGTCCCATAGCGTCCAATTTCTTTCCCTCGCCGTCCGGTGGGGAAGTCGATGTGGAGGCCGCACCCCCCCCCCGCTTTTTTCCTGGCCGCCGCGGAGACGACGGAGTCCGGGGTAGGCTGCGCCCGGAGGCACAGGGGGGCCGTGTCCGGGACCCGGTACTTCTTCTCGTACCGGTCCCTTCTAGCTGGCGTCGTGGAAGGGTTCGACCCTCATCCCAAATGTCGTCCAATAGAGGCACTGAGAGGACCGTCTTCCTCTTGGCCTCGCGCCGCTGATAAAGGAAACCTTCCTTCTTCTTCTCCTCAGGGCAGAGTTGGAAAAGCTCGGATGCCCTGGTGATCATGGAGTGGAACGATCCAATCTCGTCGGGCGGAGAAGCCCTGGTGGGAGGCGACGACGGTACATCCTCGTCGTATACCTCGTCGTCCGTACCCGTCGCTGCCGTGTCAGTCCCCGTATCATCCCCTCGGGTGGACGGGGAGGAGGGCTGGAAGGGGCGCGACGTCTGAAAAGGAGGCGGAGGGTGGATCCTTCTTTTCTTGGTAGGGGGAACACCAGAAGGTCCCGGTTCTGGGTCCCCCGACGGGAGAGGTTCCGTCGGCAACGGTAGTCTCGTCCTTATCTCTGAGCATAAGGACTGTATAGCCAACAAAATGGCCGCCGAGCTGTCTCGCGGCGCTGGCAGAGGGGTATCCGACGGGCGATCAGGGGCCCCGTCGGTACCCTCGATGATGTCGTCGTCGCCTGCGTCGGGATCCATCCCGACGGGCCGGTCTTCTTCCACGCCGAGGCCGTGGCTTAAGACTTCGACCAGCTCCTCCTCCGAGGTTGAGGCCGAATCTACGACGACGCCCTGCCCCCCCTTTTTCTTCATCACGGGGGATTTCACGGGGGCCCTATCGATGGGCACAAAAGAGGACTCCCTCCGAGGTGGCAGGGAGACTCTGAGCCCCGAGGTCGCCACCACTGGTGTAGCCCCCACAGGCTGAGCCAGGGCCGCCGCGACAGTTTCGATAGAGGGCTTGGCCGGATGGATTAAGGCCTTCACCACCTTAGGTGCGCTCACCGCCTTATCCTTGAGGGGGGGACACTGCCTCGCTCCCCCTCCGATGGGGCCTTCGAGCTCGACCGGGGCCTCTCCAGGAGCTTCGCCGGGTGCTCGGCCTTCCTCTTACCCGACCCAGAGCGTTGGCTCGTGGTTGATGGTGCCGGGGAGGGTGCGCCCTGCCTGGCGCCCGTAGAGCCCGACCGTTCGGCGCTCCCGGTGCCAGCGGACTCACGGTGCTTTGCCTTGTGTTGGACCCCCGTCGCCGGGGCGTCCTCAAAGGTCTTAGAAGACCGCTCGGATTTCTTCTTCTTCTTCTCGCCTGACGGGCTCTTCCCTTCCAGCCAGTTGGCGAGACGTTGATGGCGGTCCTTCATGGTCCGCTCCGACATGTTGCCGCAAAACGCACAGTCCTTCTCCACGTGCGTCTTGTCCTCATGTAGGCAGTAGAGACAAAAGGAGTGTTCGTCCTCCTTAAAGACGTTCTGCAGCTGGCATCCAGGGCAGACCCTGAACAGCTTTCCGGGCGTCGAACATCCCTTCTCCTGGGCCATGTCCGGGCCTGAGAAACTTCTGGAGTCCTCCAAGAAGCGTAGCTCGACGAAATCTTCACCCTTGAGGGGCGCAGACGAATCCGACACGGGTCCCCGTTGATCGGATGGAGAGTCGGTGGAGCTTGAGGCTCTTTTGACCGAAAAAACGAAGTTTTTGAGAAAAAACGTGAAAAAATAGCACTAACGCTCGAGAGCAATAGCACGAGGATCCCAACACATGAACGTGCGGTAAAAATCTGAAGATGGCTGCCAGAGGCGGTGCTTAGGTAGAGGGCAGTCATTGGCTGTGGTCAGTATGACGCAGAGACCAGTGATTGGTTATTACTACGAAAGACAGATCAGAAACTAAACTGATACTGGTTTTTTCTTTACCGAGGATTCCCAGCCTGACGACGGGGAATATTCATGAGCATGTGAATCCATGCCAGACCCCATGCTGGAGAAGGATGTCTATATCCAGGGAGGCAGGGGGCCTTAAAGTGATCAGGAACGACATTCACCTCATTGAGGCCCGAAGCAAGGCCTTTGAGACCGAACATGTCTGATCTCTTGATCAAGAAACTCTAGCACAGATACGTACTGAGTTGAAGAAGTTTTATGCACACGCCTCATGCAGAGATCACTTTCTCGCTAGGCCGGTAGCCGCCAGAAAATATGGGGAGGGAGTAAGACCCTTTAGGACAGAGGCCATGGCGGTACGGGCCGAACACGATAGAACTCATTTCAACAGTATTCTCAATGTGCAAGGGAAACTCAAACGGGAGGAACACAATGTCCTGGAAGTGTTCCGGTGCTAAAATGGGGCCTTATACGAGGCGGATCCACGATAGGACTTCGCTGCACTAGTGTCTGGCTAGAGGGAGTACCGCTGTCAAGGTTGAGCCCACAAGCTACTGAAAGCCTGTTATGTCACACGGGAACCGGGGGTCTGCCGCTCTCTTCCCCTCCTGGCGAGTCTACCCGCGCATCTGCTTCCGGGGGCTCGCCGGGAGGGGAGTGACGGGCTACAGGGCTGGCGGCCTTCGGCGCATGCGCGGAAGGCCTCTCTCTCGGCTCCGCGCATGCGCCGTGGGCCGAACTCATCTCCCTAGCGGGGCTTGCTTCTCAAGCCTCGTTATGGGTCCGCCGGCGTCCGGAAACGGAACGGCTTGCGTCCCAGGCCTTTCGGGCGCCGGCGGCCCATAAAGGAGGCCGCAATCCTCAGCGAGTCGCGTCTCAACGCGGTTCGCTTCGCTTGCCTCGTTGTTCCTGCCTGCACTTACCTGTGGCCTGTTCTGGGCCAGCTTGCCTCCTGCATTTACCCGTGGCCTGTCCTGGGTCAGCTTACCTTCAGTCCTTACCTGTGGCCTGTCCTGGGTCAGCCTATCTCCTGCCCTTACCTGTGGCCTGTCCTGGGTCAGCCTACCTCCTACCCTTACCTGTGGCCTGTCCTGGGTCAGCCTATCTCCTGCCCTTACCTGTGGCCTGTCCTGGGTCAGCCTACCTCCTACCCTTACCTGTGGACTGTCCTGGGTCAGCCTACCTCCTACCCTTACCTGTGGCCTGTCCTGGGTCAGCCAATCTCCAGCCCATACCTGTGGCTTGTCTTGAGCCAGCCTGTCTCCAGCCTTACCTGTGGCCTGTCCTGGGTCAGCCTACCTCCTGCCCTTACCTGTGGCCTGTCCTGGGTCAGCCATTCTCCAGCCCATACCTGTGGCTTGTCTTGAGCCAGCCTCCCTCCAGCCTTACCCGTGGCCAGTCCTGAGCCAACCTACCTCAGCCTTACCTGGGGCCTGTCCTGAGCCTGCCTGCCTCCAGCCCTGACTTGCTGTCGGCACTGGGTCAGCCCATCTTCATACTTACCCGGGACTTGCCCAGTACCAGCTAGTCTCCAGCTGTTCTCTCTCTTCCTGTTTTGCCTACCTCCGAACCCAATCCTGCAAACCTCTGGAGCTATCAGCACCAACCGGACTTTCTATCAGCTGTAATCCCTCACTGTTACATTGGTTCCGGAAGATTCATGATATCGACAATCGGCTCTACTTAAAGCTACAGTGTCACCATCTTGAGCCATCAACCCTCGAGTCACGCTCATCGGGACAGTACTTATCGTGACATTGGGGGTCGGTCCACCCTTCACCCAGTTCCTCTTTTGGGTGGCGGAGGGGCTGATTCCTCGTGCCGCCCATTCATCAGTTCTTGGACTCCAGACTGGCGACCTCAGCAAGACCAACCACCAAGAATACAGGTACGCGGTCCTCTCGGGCCGAGCAGCTTAACAGATTGAGACGCCTGCCTTCAGATTCGGAGATGGATGAATCGCAAGAAATGAGGAACGAATTGCTGGCACTCAGAGCTGAGATGACCGCCCTGCATCAAGAGAATCAAACATTACGCCAAATGATAACACAAGGAGCATCCAGTTCTTCTCAGACAGAGGGACCATTGGCTCACACAACACCCATCAAATTCGACGGCGATCCTAGACGGGTGGCAGAGTTTTGTAACCACTGTAGGATCCATTTCCTCTTCAGGTCCACGCACTTTAACAACGATAGGGCCAAGATTGGCTATATCCTGGGGAATCTAACTGGGAACGCATTGGCTTGGGCAACCCCGTTTGTGGTCACGAACAGTCCTATTTTGAATGACTTTGCTGCCTTCGAAAAAGCCTTTCTGGAAGTATTCCAGACGCCGAACCTGGCCTCCGTCGCACAGAATCAGTTGATGGACTACAAACAGGGAAGCAATGACGTCATCACCTACATCAGTCGCTTCCGGCTTTTGGCTACCGACTCTCAGTGGCCCGAAATTACACAGAAAACGCTGTTTCGTCGAGGCCTGAGAGAGGAGTACAAAGACGAATTACTCCACATCCCCGAGCCGGAGAGTCTTCAACTCTTGATAGATCAAGTACTTCGTATTGACCAACGACTAACCGAACGAAAGGCTGAGAGACGTCGGTTCGACAGAAGCGGTTCCCGGACAACCAATTCGCCTGCTGGTTCATTTGGATCTACCGAGTCCGGATCTGAGCCCATGCAAGTAGGAGTCATGAGAGGGCCTTTGTCGGAAGAAGAGAAGAAACGAAGGAGGTCTTTGCGTCTGTGTCTTTACTGTGGAGCAGCTGGGCATTATCTGAGTATATGTCCTTTACGTCCACAAAAGAAGAAGTCGGGAAACTAGGAGACCTGTCGTTTATAGGAAGGGCAACGACAGGTCCCATCTCCTCCTCAGACCCTTCGGTTATTTGTTCCATTCGTCGGCCCATGCAACCAGTGGTGCTACAGACCCTAAAGGTCAGGATTAAATTACCAGACAGAGACCTGGAGATATCTGGTCTGCTGGATTGTGGGGCTTCCGGCAACTACATCGACGAAACATTCGTCGCCCGACATAAAATACCACTCGTTTCCAGGCCTACTCCCTTGTCGGTGGAGCTTATTGATGGTACCCCCTTGTCTTCGGGGCCTGTTAACCAGTTCACGGTCGGATTGGCTCTTCAGATTACTGATCATTACGAGGTACTCTCCTTTGATGTTATTAAGTCACCTAACTACAAAATGGTCCTAGGTCTACCATGGTTACAACATCACAATCCGTTGATAGACTGGAGAACTCAGACTTTAACCTTTTCCTCCGAAAGGTGTGCTCAAGGATGCAAGCTATCTGTTCCCACCATGACCATTTCGACTTCTCTAAAGACGGACAACATTGGGGTTCATCTATGTTCCACGTCTCTGGTTCCACAGGTATATGCCGATTTCAAACAGGTGTTTTCTGAACCCGGCAACATACCCCTTCCTCCACACCGGTCCTTTGATTGCTCCATTGACCTTTTGCCGAACCATGTCATACCACATGGGAAGTTGTACGCGTTGACCCGTGACGAGAAGCAAGTTCTCCAGGCATATCTATCTGAAAGTCTAGACAAGGGGTACATTGTACCGTCAAAGTCACCTGCAGGGTTTCCCCTGTTCTTTGTAAAGAAGAAAGAAGGCACGTTGAGACCCTGTGTCGACTACCGACAGTTGAATGACATTACAGCCAAAGACCGGTACCCGTTGCCTTTGATACGTAGTATCCTTGAAACCCTGCATACTGCACGTATTTTCTCCAAATTGGACCTCCGTGGAGCTTATCATTTAATACGCATCAGGAATGGGGACGAGTGGAAGACAGCTTTCAAAACATCTTTTGGGCACTTTGAATATCGGGTTATGCCCTTCGGCTTATGTAATGCCCCCGCTGTTTTTCAGCGATTTATGGACCACATTTTTGGTGACCTGTTAGGATTATCCGTTTGGGTTTATTTGGATGACATACTAATATTCTCTAAATCCTTGGACGACCATGTGGAACACGTTCGTGAGGTCCTTCATCGACTATCCATCAACAATTTGTTCGCCAAGGCAGAGAAATGTAGCTTTCACCAGACCAGTATCGAATTTTTGGGATTCGTTATCAATCAAGAAGGAGTTGGGATGGATCCCAAGAAGGTTCTAGCCATACAAGAATGGAAACATCCACACGATATCAAGGCTCTCCAACGATTTTTGGGATTCGCAAACTTCTACAGGCGCTTTATCCCACATTACTCGCGGATCTCGGCTCCCCTCACCAGTCTTACCAGCAGCAAGATCGCTTTCGAATGGAGTCCTGTGGCTTCCCAGGCTTTTGGAGTATTAAAGTCGGCTTTTATGGCTGCTCCCATCCTGCGCCATCCCCAGGAGGACTTGCCCTACATTGTAGAGGCCGATGCTTCCGGCTTCGCGGTCGGAGCAGTCCTTCTCCAGAAAGATCCAGCCACGCTAGTGGAACATCCAATTGCCTATTTTTCTCGCAAGTTGAGTCCCAGCGAACGAAACTACGCGGTGATAGAAAGGGAATTGTTGGCCATCAAGACCGCATTCGAGGAATGGAGACATTTTCTCCTCGGAGCCCGTTTTTCTGTAGAAGTGCGAACCGACCATCGCAATCTGCAATATCTTCGCTCTCTGCAATGTCGGACTCCTCGTCAAGCCCGGTGGGCCTTCTTCTTCTCTCCATTCGAGTTCCATGTCACTTATATCCCGGGAACTTCCAATATAAAAGCAGATGCTCTCTCCAGGTCCTTGGAAAATGTTGATGGGACGCAAGGTCCTGAACAGCCATTGATTTCTCCTCGCCATTTCCTGCTGGCTTTGTCCTCTCACCTTAAGTCCATCGCAGAAGCCACCCGGTTGGACCCCGAAAGAACATCCCTTCTTAGTCGTCACTCAGTTACTGAACGTGAGGGACTCTTGTTTTTTCAGAAGAGACTTTACATACCTAAAGGAGCCATTAGGAGAGGCGTTTTACATGGATTCCATGATTCACCCATAGGAGGACACCGTGGAGTCAGAGCCACTCGAGAGTTGGTTTCTCGACAGTTCTGGTGGCCAGGTTGGGCGACTGAGGTCCAGAAGTACATCGACAGCTGTCCAATATGTGCACAGTGCAAGGTTCCCAGAAAACGGCCATTGGGTTTATTAATGCCCACTGAAACAGCTCTCTATCCATGGCATACAATCGCTACTGATTTCATTGTGGATTTGCCCCCATCTGAAGGTTACACCTGTATAATGGTGGTCGTAGACTGCTTCACTAAACTGGCTCATTTCATCCCATTTCGGAAGGTCCCTACAGCTACCCAAATGGCTTCGGCATTTCTGCATGACATCTACCGGCTGCACGGCCTACCAGAGAAAATCATATCGGATAGAGGAACCCAATTCCTTTCTTCATTCTGGAAACAGGTATGCGGTCATTTAG
Organism: Ambystoma mexicanum; assembly: GCF_040938575.1. Lineage (NCBI taxonomy): Eukaryota > Metazoa > Chordata > Amphibia > Caudata > Ambystomatidae > Ambystoma > Ambystoma mexicanum. The sequence goes on along the minus strand of NC_090931.1, from coordinate 792,766,047 downwards.
GAATACATAGAGCTCTAAGCTCTGGCTACCACCCACAGACCAACGGGCTGACCGAAAGGACCAATCAGACTTTGGAGGGGTACCTCCGTTGTTTTTCTAATGCCACACAAACTAACTGGAAAGACGGACTAGATCTGGCCGAGGTTTCTTATAATAACACCATCCATGCTTCCACCGGAGTCAGTCCATACTTCTGTTCCACTGGTTTACATCCTCGATTGATGCCCTTTCAACCCATTCCTTCCAGTACTGTTCCTTCTGCTGATGATTTAGTCAAACACATTCGGAATCAACAAGAACTGGCAAGCAAGATCCTAAGTGAGGCCAAAGATCGGATGAAGAGACAGGCAGACAGGAAGAGGAGTGTAGAACCCGACTTTCAGGAGGGTGACAAGGTGTGGTTGTCCTCAAAGAATTTGCCACTCCGCAATTTGCCCGTCAAACTGGCTCCTCGTTACTTGGGTCCCTTTGTTATTACCAAACGGTTGTCCTCCGTATCCTTTCGCCTACGCCTACCCTCTTCCTGGCATGTACATCCCGTTTTTCACGTGTCCCTGTTAAAGCCCTATGTGGTCGATGCTTATGGCCGCACTCCTCCCCGTCCGGCCTCTGTCCTAGTGCAGGGTGTCCCGGAGTTTGAGGTACACGAGATCTGTGATGCCCGTTTCCGTAGAGGGGTGCTCCACTATTTAGTTGACTGGAAGGGGTACCCAGCCTGTGACCGTACATGGGAGCCACGCCAACATGTACATGCACCCCGGTTGATACGTGAGTTCTATGTACGGTTTCCCTGGAAACCCGGAGCTCCGGGCCTTCCTGGGAGGGGGCATAGTGTTATGTCACACGGGAACCGGGGGTCTGCCGCTCTCTTCCCCTCCTGGCGAGTCTACCCGCGCATCTGCTTCCGGGGGCTCGCCGGGAGGGGAGTGACGGGCTACAGGGCTGGCGGCCTTCGGCGCATGCGCGGAAGGCCTCTCTCTCGGCTCCGCGCATGCGCCGTGGGCCGAACTCATCTCCCTAGCGGGGCTTGCTTCTCAAGCCTCGTTATGGGTCCGCCGGCGTCCGGAAACGGAACGGCTTGCGTCCCAGGCCTTTCGGGCGCCGGCGGCCCATAAAGGAGGCCGCAATCCTCAGCGAGTCGCGTCTCAACGCGGTTCGCTTCGCTTGCCTCGTTGTTCCTGCCTGCACTTACCTGTGGCCTGTTCTGGGCCAGCTTGCCTCCTGCATTTACCCGTGGCCTGTCCTGGGTCAGCTTACCTTCAGTCCTTACCTGTGGCCTGTCCTGGGTCAGCCTATCTCCTGCCCTTACCTGTGGCCTGTCCTGGGTCAGCCTACCTCCTACCCTTACCTGTGGCCTGTCCTGGGTCAGCCTATCTCCTGCCCTTACCTGTGGCCTGTCCTGGGTCAGCCTACCTCCTACCCTTACCTGTGGACTGTCCTGGGTCAGCCTACCTCCTACCCTTACCTGTGGCCTGTCCTGGGTCAGCCAATCTCCAGCCCATACCTGTGGCTTGTCTTGAGCCAGCCTGTCTCCAGCCTTACCTGTGGCCTGTCCTGGGTCAGCCTACCTCCTGCCCTTACCTGTGGCCTGTCCTGGGTCAGCCATTCTCCAGCCCATACCTGTGGCTTGTCTTGAGCCAGCCTCCCTCCAGCCTTACCCGTGGCCAGTCCTGAGCCAACCTACCTCAGCCTTACCTGGGGCCTGTCCTGAGCCTGCCTGCCTCCAGCCCTGACTTGCTGTCGGCACTGGGTCAGCCCATCTTCATACTTACCCGGGACTTGCCCAGTACCAGCTAGTCTCCAGCTGTTCTCTCTCTTCCTGTTTTGCCTACCTCCGAACCCAATCCTGCAAACCTCTGGAGCTATCAGCACCAACCGGACTTTCTATCAGCTGTAATCCCTCACTGTTACATTGGTTCCGGAAGATTCATGATATCGACAATCGGCTCTACTTAAAGCTACAGTGTCACCATCTTGAGCCATCAACCCTCGAGTCACGCTCATCGGGACAGTACTTATCGTGACATTGGGGGTCGGTCCACCCTTCACCCAGTTCCTCTTTTGGGTGGCGGAGGGGCTGATTCCTCGTGCCGCCCATTCATCAGTTCTTGGACTCCAGACTGGCGACCTCAGCAAGACCAACCACCAAGAATACAGGTACGCGGTCCTCTCGGGCCGAGCAGCTTAACAAAGCCTCAACAGCCCGCTCACTGTAGACAAACTCTTGGTCATCATCAAGGACCTCCCCAGAGGAAGAGCAGCCGACCAGGATGGTCTAACCGCCAAGTTCTTGCGAGAATATGGAGCTCTCTTGTCCCCATATCTCATTGAGGTCTGGGAAGAGTTGCTGGCTAACTCCCTACTGCCTGAGTCAATGTGTGAGGCCGTCATAACCATACTGCTTAAGCCTGGCAAACCCGGCAATGAATGCGGGTCCTATCAACGTCTTTCACTTATGAATGTGAACAACATTTTTTTCCAAGGTGCTGGCGAACCGGTAGCTACCATTAATGCCCCACATTATCCATCAGGACCAGGCAAGGTTCATCCCGGGAAGAGCAACATCTTTTAATATTCCGTCAGCTATTTAATGTAATGGCCAGGCTCAGCTCCGACGTAGAGGCTGTGGCACCGACGATTGATGCCCAGAAAGCATTTGATATGGTATCATGGAAACATTTGTATCTGGTACTGAAAAAAATGGGCTTGGGGTCGGAGATGCTCAAATACATTAAACTACTACACTATAGCCCCCTGGCGATAGTTCTATTGCATGGTCTCTGATCAATTTGAATTGGCAAGAGGTACCCGCCAGGGATGCCCCCTGTCCCCTATCCTATTTGCACTTGAGATTGAGCCAATGGCAGACTTTATCCGTTTTCATCACAGTTGTCTAGGTCTTCGACTCAGAGGATCCCCTGAAATAATCTTGTTACACGCAGACGACGTCCTGCTCTATATTCGCGACCCACGAATTAATCTCGACCCCATCATCTGAGATATTACGCTCTTTGGTGAGTACTCAGTATTAGTCATCAATTATACCAAGTCTGAGATTCTTCCCCTGACGCCCTGTAAAAAAGAACACCGCAGGGACTTCCTCCTTCTATGGACTCCAAATGGTATCAGATACTAGGTGTGATGGTGGCCCGAGAGGACGCTTCCCTCCACCGCGACAACTACTCGATCTTCGAAGAGTATGTCGGAGACAAAGCCACCAGGTGGAGGTCATTTCCAATATTACTGGCAGGTAGGCTTGCTCTAATTACAATGATCCTGCATCCCAAATTGCTTTACTCATTCTTTAATGTCCTCCTATGGCCCGGCAAATCATTCTTCACTAAACTGCATGGGACGCTAGTACAATTCTTATGACTAGCGCAAAAAAATGCTGAACTGATATACATTGCAAACTCCACAAACTGTTGTGGCCGCCTTTCCACACTATATAGGATGATATTGAATAAAACAAGTGTGAATATACCAGCAACCACGTTGACATGGGTGGAGAGTTTAAATGTAGAGTTGTCTGACACCCAATGGAAAAACAAGTGCCTAAATACACAAAATGTATCATTGAATTCTAGGTTTAGGGTAATGCAATTTTAATTGTTAAACTAACTTTACTTTACGCCTGTAAAACTGGGTAAACTGCTTAAGACTGGGGAACAACTGTGTCTGAGGTGCCGTACACATTGGGCCGACCACATTCACATGTTTTGGAGCCGCTCCTCCCTAGTCGGATTTTGGGAATCAGTCTTGAAGACATTGCCTGATATAGTGGGGGTCATGCTGGATCGTTCTCCTTTGGGGCGCACTGTTTGGAGGTTGGTCTACACTTCCATCAAAACGCCTCAGACCCTTTGTAAGTATGGAGTGCATGATCGCCAAAAGGTGCATAGTGCTCAGATGGAAAGACAAGAACCCTCCAACAACTAAGACATGGCTGGTGGACCTTACATGGGCTCAGAACTGTGAGGAGGCCTACATCGATACACTCCGCATCTCTTCCAGACCAGTGGGTGGAGTTCCACTCATACTTAGCCAGCCTCACCTCGGACTGATCATCTGGCAATCTTGCTGAACTGCCCTTCAATCCCCAATACTCCCCCATGTGCAGCTACTGTGATTTTGAATTGAAACACCTACTACATGAATACTATTTCTTTACCACTGATATACTATGTATCTATAGATCTGTATGCTCAAATATGTTCTCACTGCTGTCTGGTTTTCTCTGCCGTGTGTTTCTCGTTTTTGCTGCCAAGAGTTAATAAATAAAAAAATAAAAAATGTTAAAAAAATATTCCTGACTTCCTTGGGCCTGTGATTTTTCTTTAGCAAAGGGGAGGTATTCCCTGACCTCTGTTTGTACAATTGTCAAAACTATGTTTCAGCGTCTGCAATGTTTGTTTTGGTGCCCGTGAGGCTATTTTGAATGAGCAACTAGCTTTGCTATGCGTGTGTGTGTGCTCTTCAAGCGGGATCCACTTGGCACAGAGGTTTTAGTAGCCATAGAACCGCTTGCTGAGGGGACGTGTTCCGTAGACGTTTTGGCACTTTCCGTCCGACAAGGGCGTCGGAAGGTGTGGTATGGCTAAAGAGTGTTTTTCTTTTAGTGTGAAACAGTATGCCTTTGTTTACTAGGTGTCAACTCACTAAGCGCTGTGCCAGAGCCCTGCGTGTGATTTATATGTTTGCCTTTGTGGCTACGGAAAGCTGCCATAACAGAGCGGGATGCATGCCGTTCGAAGCTGGGGACTGGCACTTGGAAAGCCTCCGTTCCCCTATCAGATGTCGCCTCTGCGAACGGTAATGAGGCCAGGACTGTTCTGCTCTGCCTTGGATTCCTCTGCACTGGTAGGTTAGTCCGTCGATGCCTCCGATTGCATCACATAGGCTGCCCATTGTTTTGATCACTTCGGCTTGAAGAGCTTACACGCTCGACATTTGGCCTCCTGGTGGTCACCTGGAAGACAATAGTTACACACGCTGTACATATCCCTTCCAGGGAAATTTATGGTTACAGGAAAGGCAACATTTAAAAGGAAGTCTTCTCCCTGACTAGCACCAAGGACAGCGAGACGATATATATTCGGGGAAAATGCGTGGAGACATTCTTCTAAAATATGTTAAATGACTTTCCCCCCACTCTCCCTACTGTGAAGCCCAAAGCCTAAAGAGGTGTAGGCTGTCGGCAATGCTACGGAACCCCCTGAGTGCCACAACATCGCTGTTGAGAGGGTAGGTTGCGGTGAGTGCAGTCGCTGAAGATCGATATGAAATATAATAATCTATCGTAATAGACACATGCAAATGCTCCATAACGAGCAACGAACTGAATAAAACTATAACTGCAACCAACAGAATGGCAGAAAAAAAAACCTTCAGACCTTGGTCATCACAGTAGGGATAGTATTACATATACGCCCTGTCGACGTCCCTTTTCGAAATCGAAAATAACTAATGTAATACTCAGCACCAACCACTAGATGTAGGTCTATGCAAAGTATGTGAGTTTAAGCAGATCCACAAGCCTCACAAATATGTATAAGCCAACGTCACGTCTGGCTCCAATGGAAAGAGCGCTGAGGGACCTCTACGCCAATACCACATAGCGCACTGTGGCAGCAAAATGTTTCCAAAAGCTGCTTCTGCTAAAAAATGCATCTGAGATGCGGAATCCCTGGGAGTACACCTTCCCTTAGAAATGTTCATTTACAAAAATTCTAATCGGAATTCAAGTGTTCGTAAGCTGGGTAAGGAGGAGGAAGATGATTAATTTGTGGGAGGATAATCCTATCAACCAGAAAGAAAATTAATTTGTTTGTTCTCCCACACATTCCTAACCTTTGAAAGACTCCTTAAAATACCCACTGACTATTTACAAGGCACCTTCAGCAGCAACAAATGGGGGATGTACTCCAAGCCGTCTTCTTCAACCACATCTTCATAGACATGTCGAAACATTTGGAAGAAGGCTAGCTATGAAGGCTCTTGTACCGATCAGCCTCTGTATCTTAATGTGTAGGAGCCCAAAGGCCTTGCACCATTTTTGATGGCCCCAGTGAGGAAAGGGGGTGCTTGCTACCCTAATCTGGTGGTGCCGACTCAGATCTGAGCTCTTGGGCATGCAGATGTTGTCCTTTTGGGGGAACAGCTGTCCTCAAAGGGAGCCACAGGACTTTCAATGAGTGTACCGATGATGAAGTCTGGTTGAAAACCTTTAAGATCGCTGCCCTAAATTCTTCCCCGCCCCCTTCTGAAGTAGAGAATGAAGAATGAGGGTCTTCAGCCACCTGATCTTCGAGGAGAACCATTGGACCTCACCCTATTCCAAGAATTGTGATGATGCATTTTTTTTTTTTAAGTAGAAAAAGTGGGTTCTAGAGGTAAAGGACTCATTCAGAGAACCAAGTTCTCTTACTTTTATTTTTTCTTTAATCAGTTCTGACCTTGAATAGTGTTCCTTCAGAGGTGGCTCCAGCTCCGTTTTTAGTACGAGAAGTCTTTCTCAGGAGTGCTTCTGTTGTCTCTGCCAAATGAAAGTTTGCACTTACTCCCTGAGGGCCTTGGGGTTCAAAGACAGTCTGGCACGACATGAAATTATTCACTGTCGAGATGCTGTCGCAGGCACCATACACACTTACAATGCAGGTTAGACACATACAGTTTGTGTATACAGCCATCACAAGGCTTAAAGCATGATTTAGGGGACATCATTCTCTAAGAAACTTCATAGAAGTGGATGAGTGATAAGTTCCTGTGCATTGATGCAGAAAAAAGGTACAAAGGAAGATGGTGCCTGCCCCAAATGGTATTTATGCAACATATGTCACATCTGACACAAAAGGTCAGCGAGGATCTAAAAGGAAACTGGCCCAGAGATGCACATGCCACCTAGTGGCAAGCTGAAAACATTTCTGGTCCAGACTCTAAAAAGGGATTTAGAATTGTGGAATCTGTGAGAGAAATGTATCCACCGGAAGCTCGATTTAGTGTTCACTCGATATCACCAAACCTCCCCCAGCAGCAAGAGATATTTTTTGTGTGTGCACAGAACCTACTTGGCAGGCCCTTGGGCCACCTTGTCTAAGTAACAGAAACAATCAAGATTCTGGAGAAGATAGAGGCCTGTATACCCCTGTGATGAGATCAGGGCAGAGTTTGAATGAACAAAGTTATACAATGTTCCTGGTCGAAAGGTGTACTGCCAAAGTAAGAATAGGGGAAAGAGGGACACAGTGGTAATATATATTCTAAACTTTTTACACAAGAGGTTATAACATTTTGCCTTTTTCTTTCTATTTTCTGTATTTTATTATTCTATCTGTGGCAGTTTGGCAAAAGCGCCGACTAAAATCAACAAGAAACAGTTACAATGCAACCGCATGGTTTTAAATAACTTGAACTCTGTGTACTATCAAGTGCCTGAAGAAAGGCAAGCAACTGCCGAATGACGCGCATAATTCCTACTTAACTAATAAAAAGATCTTGGTTAAGAGTTATAAGAAAAAAAAACATCATAGCAAAACAAGGCACATACTGGAAGCAAGGGATCAAGATAATTGAATGTGACAGCAGAGGAAAGCAAGTTCTCACTCACGTGTGCTCGAGCAGGAGACAATAATCTACTATGACAGGCACCATGTCCTAGGAAACGAGTATAAACAAAGCAACAAGTCAGCATCATTCCCAAAGCTCTTAGCAACAGAATAACTCAACATTATTTTCCAAGGTCAATGTTAATGAAAATCGCAAAACAATTATGCTCGACAGCTATGGAGCAAATGTTCAAACCCAAGTTAAAACCTCCATCTGATACATAGTTAACACAAACAGATTAATGACACTGGAAATTAAGGTAAAAATTAAGTTCCTTTCCTAAGAAACAAGAGGCATTGTCTAAAATCTTACTGGAGCTCCTGAGCACGTGTCCCCTGATTGTTTTCCAAAAGTATTGCACATGTTTAAACGGAGAAATACTGCAAAAACTGTTGTTTTAACAAAATGCTGAATACTTAATGTGACTAAACTCACGAGTCAAGCAACAGTGTAATATTTTGCCTTAAAGAGTACCCTTTATGTAGCACAAAATGAGGCCCATCCCTAACAGTGGCAAAAGGCAGCACTAGAAAAATAACAAATCCCTGCAGCCTTTGAAGCAGGGGTGTCACTCCAGTTTTGAGGCACGAGCAGATGGTAAGGGTGTGACCATTTCAAACAACTGCTTTTGAAACAGAACCCATCTTTTTAGATCTTAAACAATGTGCTACGAGTTTGAATATAGCATTTTTCTTCAACTAATCTTAACATTTATAGTACCTCTTAGTGCCATAAAACCACAACCAATATGCAGATAGAAAAAGCATGCACCGATATCAGAACAGAATAAGCACCTGGAAATGTTGTTCCATCACTTGGATTTTACCCTGTTCAGGACATTTCTTCAAAGCGCGATCTGCAAACTGAAAAAGGATTTCTACCATCTAGAAGAGAAAGGAGAAGTTTGAATAAGCTTCCATGTTTCTGAAAAACACTTATGGTATCTCTGTCTATAATTCACTTAGCAAATATTTGCAGTCCGAACTTGCATTCGTTTCACCAGAGAGGAATAGTGGTAGCTGTTCCACAGTGTACTTCATTAAGCTATGACCGAGACGGATACTCGCGCACATGCAGAACAAATTCTTCAACCATTGGTAATTGAGGATCATTCAGAGACCCATGGATTTTCCTTATATACTGGGAAGAAAGATGTATATATCTGTAGTAACTATCAATTTGAAACTCAGACTTTGGAGAAAGAAAATGAAACAGGAATGAGTAAGGTTTAAGTTACTTACTTGCAACTCTTCATGGATTCACATGCTTTTATTTATTTTATTGTGCATTTGTAAGGTGCTTATAGATCAAGTAAATTGTGTTTCAAAGCGCATGAATATTGGACTATTGAATAAGGAATCATGAATATTCCCATTGTCATGCTGGGAATCCTCAGTGAAAAGAAAGCAGTTTCGCTTTAGGCTGACAACTGCTCATCTCCTCTATAACCAATCATTGGCCTTTGGGTCATACTGCCCCCAGCCAATGACACTCCTCCTCATAAGCTCCACCCGTGGTGGCCATCTTCAGGTATGGTAGATCACGTAAAGTGGCAGTATAAACCAGATAAAGCCATAGTGGGGAAGGAGGGAGGGTTTGCATGTGAACTCATGCAAGACCAATGCTAGAGAACAAGAGTTACAGGTAAGGAACTTAAACCTTCTCCAGCATGGGGCCTTGCATGGATTCACATGGTCATGAATTTGTTTACACTGCAGTACAGATACACAACCACAGGAGGTGGAAAGGCTCAACAGAAGCAATAACTTACTCCTGGAATGGATTCACCTCAAACAAGAAGGCTGCATAGCACTGCTTAGCCGACCTGGGACTCCTGCCCGAAATCCCTGTCGACACAGTAGAATCTTGTGAAGGTTTGAGTGGACCTCAACGTAGCAGCCCTGCAGAGGTCGAGCAAGGGAAAACTAGAGAGAAAAGCTGTCATAGCTGTGATGACTTTGGTGGAGCGGGCTCTCGGCCGGCTAGGTATTGGTCTTTTGGCCAGACGATGACAGTGCATGATGCAGTCGGAGAGCCACCTGAATGTGGAAGCCTTCGACAGGGGCATTCCCGTGTACCATAGGTCCAAAGGTGACAAGCAGCTGAGATGTCTTCCGAAAGTCTTTTGTGCGTGCTACATAAAACATCAAGGCACGCGCAATGTCAAGTGAATGCAACACCCTTTCAGCAGGCTTAGAAGGGTTCGGTAAGAAAACTGGCAGAACAAAAGGCTCATTGAGATGGAAGCTCAAAGGAACCTTTGGCATAAAAGTTGGATGAGTCTGCAGCACCACCTTTGCAGCATGAAAGGTAGAGTACAGCTGCTTGCAGGAGATAGCCTGGATATCCCAGACTCGCCTGGTTGAAGTAATGGCCACCAGGAAAGCAGTCTTCCACAAAAGAAACTTCAGAGGGGCTTGATGCAATGGTTCAAACGGATGCTCCATGAGCTTAGTTAAAACGACATGGAGCTCTCAAGCATGGGCAGGAGCCTTCACCAGCGTAAGAGCCCTGAAGAGGCCCTTAAGGAACTCCTTGACAAGCCTGTGCGACCACAGGGAGAGCTTGCCTGGCGTCCAGGTGTACCGGAATATGGTAGCAAGATTAACCTTGAAGGAGGCATGCACCAGCCCAGCTTTGACTAGCGAATGCAGGTACAGCGTGAAGCGCTTCCATTTGTAACTGTAACAAGTTAACAGAGGAAGCTCTGGCCCGGGCCAGGATCTTCTTGCCCTCCAGTAGCAGAGAATAATGCCCAAACTCTAGGGCTGCAGGAGTCAGGCTGTGAGGTTCAGCAACGCTGGGTGGTGGGGCAGTAGTATGCCGTTTTCTCTGGAGAAAAGGTTGGGAAGTGGAGGCAGCCGGATGGACGGAGCCACTGACAGATGGAGAAGGTCCAGGTACCAGATCTGCTGCGGCCACACCGGTGCGATGAGTATCATCCTCCAATGGGAACGTCTGAGTGAGTTGATCACACGTAACAGGAGCTGGATCTGAGGGAAGGCGTACAGGGAGAGCCTTTTGCATGGGAATGAGAAGGCATCCCCAGACTTCTCGGCTGAGGCTATCTGCTGGCAAACAACCAGCATTTGGAGTTGGCAGCTGTTGTGAAGAGGTTGATCTGGGGAGGACCCCACTTAATGAAGAGATAACACCTGTACCGGTTGAAATTCCCACTCATGGCAGGACCGCAGCTCCCTGCTGGGAATGGTGTTCTTGGTGCCTGTCAGGTAAAAGGGGATGAGGAACATGCCGTGAAGTATATCCCTGCGCCACAGGGACTGGGTCTCCAGGGAAAGAGTGGGGAGCACGTCCAACCCTGCTTCTGGATGTAGAACATGGTGCTTGTGCTGTCCGTTTAGATCCGCACAAGCTTCCCCCATAGCTGAGGCTGGAAACGACTTGAGAAAATAGCTGATGCACTTTTAACTACTGCTGTTTGACTCGGCGACCTTGTTAATCACAGTGATCACAATGTTTTGGTTGTCGCGTCTTATTGGAGAATGGCGGTAAAAAAGCCCAAAAACGGCTTATGCTGACAGTGATCTCGAGACTCCATTAAAGACAGACGCCAAATGATTATATTGCACAATACTATTTATTGCATAGTATATATAGTGTCCTTTAGGTCATGGTGTAGTGCCCTTTAGAGGACACGTGTTTCGGCCACTGGCTTTTCTCAAATCAGGGCATAGTTATTCATTCGTATTCCTTGGTCCTTAAAAATTCGATTCGGTCCAGTTTAGTAATGGGTTGAATCCCAGTTTAGCGAAAGTTTGTCAGTCTTTTGCGTCGGCTCTCTGGAAACGACTTGAGGGCCCAGAAGACGGCTCAGAGCTCCAGGACGTTTATATGCAAGTCTTCTCCTATGGGAGCCGTAGGCCTCTGGCATGAGACAGTCCTGTGTGGGCTGTAGGGAGGTGTCTGTGGTGACTGTGCCCTTGTACGGAGGGTGATCCGGAAGGGAGTTCCTTGAGTGAGATGCGAACGCACCGCCCACCATTGCAGAGGCTGCAGGAATGTCCGATTGAGGGTGATCCTGTCTGTCCAAGTGCCTGTTGACCTGCTGCCATCTGGCGTCTAGGAATTCCCGGAGAGGCCGCATCTGGAGCCTGCAAAAGCGGACCAGATGGATGCAGCAAGACATCATGCCCAACAGGCATTTGATGGGCTGGACAGTTGCGATGGACCATGCTAACAGGCGCTGAACTTTCCCCAGGATGGCCTTCACCCTCTTCTCCGAGGGGGGTGGCAGAGCTGCCACCCTGGTGAGCCCAGGAACAGAGCATTCTGTGAAGCCACAACGCAGGATGGAGAATCCGAGTGAAGTTAGAAGGCGTGTGGTCTCCGCTGTCACACTAATTATACTTTTTTTTAGATTCTGAGGTCGCAGAAAGGAAAGGTTTAAGGAAGGAAAAGGTCAAACAGGTTCTCAGTATATGTGAGGACAACTAAATCGTCCAATGAAATCTAGACAAGCCTTTCCCAGCAGTAACAGTCTAAAACAAGTTACCACCTATGAGGGACAAACAATATCAAAGTCAATGGGCTAGAAGAGTCTGCAGGGAGCCAGAACAGTCAAAGTCAATAGGAACACAGTCTATTGAGCGGAGGCATTTCTTAGATAAAAGGTCTTGCACAAAGTTAGAGAGTTTGTAGAAAAATCACTTGTAGGGTAGGGTCACAAGCTGTTAAGCCTGTGGAAAGCAGAGTTGGAATCAACTCTAAAGGTAAGCCAATGCAAGTCTCAAATGAGTAAAGCACAGCTCAAAGACACTGAGGTAAGTAGCCCAAGTCTAAACAGTACCTCTGGTTTGAAGAAGAGTGGTCCAGCTGGATTATGTCCGGTTGCAGCGATGCAGACCCTGGGTTCCGAGCCTCAGTCGTGGGACAAGAGGGAGGACATCTGGAGGGCTCCTGCGGGGGCACTTTGGAGGTCGTCGGTAGCTTCTCCGTCAAATAAACAAAAGGAGTTTCAGCACAGCAGCAGGGCTTCGCCGGGCAATTCAAAGGTCCGGGAGGTTGCAACAAGCTTCGGTCATGGTTTCTTCGTTGGGTGTTTCTCCCAGTGGTCGACTCTGCCTTTAGTTCCAAAACCCTCGCCTTTTAAACAGGTTTCTCCCATTCATGCACAGCCCAGGATGGCAATCACACAGTAGGGTGGCTGTCCTCAAAGGACAGCCAGCCAGCCAGCCAATCAGGACTGGTTGCATTCAGACATTCCTGAAGACAAAGAACAGGGGAGTTTCAGGGACCTCCCTCACATCCTGCCTTTCCAGACACACTGGAGCCAGAGGCGGGCTTCAGGGCTGAAGCCTGCCAAAGGCAAAACAAACAAAGGGCTCAACTCGACCTTGACGTGCAGAGTAAAACCCAAGAAAGACCTCACAAACAGAAAATGGGGAAAAAAGAAGATTGGGGACATTTTGACAAAATGGTCACCCATGGGTACTATACTGCAGCTGAGGATTCAGACTGCGGTAGAAAAGGAACAAGTTACTTACCTGTAACTGTTGTTCTCCAGCATGGGTCTGGCATGGATTCACATGCTCATGAATATTCCCCGTCGTCAGGCTGGGAATCCTCGGTAAAGAAAAAACCAGTATCAGTTTCGTTTCTGATCTGTCTTTCGTAGTAATAACCAATCACTGGTCTCTGCGTCATACTGACCACAGCCAATGACTGCCCTCTACCTAAGCACCGCCTCTGGCAGCCATCTTCAGATTTGGAAGCACGTGAAGTGGCAGTATGACCAAGTGAAGAGCCGCAGAGGGGTAGGCGGGAGGGTTCGCATGTGAATCCATGCCAGACCCATGCTGGAGAACAACAGTTACAGGTAAGTAACTTGTTCCTTCTCCAGCATGGGGTCTGGCATGGATTCACATGCTCATGAATAAAGAATACATAGCAGTACACACATGCACAACCACGGGAGGTGGCAAAGGCTCAACATTAAGCATCACATCAACTCAACATTAAGCATCTTACCTCCTCACCAGGCTCACCTCAGGCGAACAGGTTGCGCAGCACTGCTTGGCCGACCCTGGACTCCTCCCTGGAATCCCGGTCGACGCAGTAGAATTTCGTGAAGGTGTGCGTCGACCTCCACGTAGCAGCCCTGCATATGTCCAGCAGGGGCACACCAGATAGGAACGCCGTGGTAGCTGCGATCGCTCTGGTGGAATGGGCTCTCGGACGGCCAGGCAGCGGTCGGTTTGCCAACCGGTGACAGCACATGATACAGCCGGAGAGCCATCTGGAGATGGAAGCCTTCGAGAGAGCCTTCCCCTGATTGACAGGTCCAAAGTTCACAAAGAGTTGTGACGTCTTCCGAAAACCCTTTGTGCGGTCCACGTAGAACTTCAGCGCTCTAGCTACATCCAGCGAGTGCAAAGTCCTCTCAGCCGGCGACGAAGGCGACGGGAAGAACACAGGTAACACCAAGGGTTCGTTGAGATGGAAGTCCGACGGTACCTTGGGCATGAAGGAGGGGTGCGTCCTGAGCACTACCCTCGTGTCGTGGAAAGTCAAGTACGGGGCCTTGCAGGAAAGGGCCTGGATCTCTCCCACTCGTCGTGCGGAGGTGATGGCCACAAGAAAAGCTGTTTTCCACGATAGAAACTTCAACGGGGCCGAGTGCAGAGGCTCGAACGGAGGTCCCATGAGCTTGGTCAGCACCACGTTGAGCTCCCACGCCGGGGCCGGAGCCTTCACCGGCGGGAACGATCTGAACAGTCCCTTCATGAACTCTTTCACCAGACGATGAGACCACAAGGACGTCCGCCCCGTGGTTCTGGTGTATCGGGAGATCGCAGCAAGATGAATCTTGATGGACGCGTGTGCCAGACCAGCTTTGGCCAGCGTCAGCAGGTACGGCAGTACTTGGGGAGCCGTAATCCGTAGAGGGTTAATCTTCTGTGCGCGGCACCAGACAGAGAACCTCTTCCATTTGTGTCCGTAGCATTTAAGAGTCGAGGACGCCCTGGCCTTTGCAAGAACCTCTCTGCAATCGGCCGGTATGTCGTATCCTCCAAACTCTAGCGCTGCAGCAGCCAGGCCTGCAAGTTCAGCGACTTCGGGTCGTGGTGGAGGATGGCGCCTCCTTCCCTGGAGAGTAGATCCGCGTCCGCCGGCAGCTTGATCGGCGGGGACGCTGATAAGTCCAGCAAGTCCGGGAACCATATCTGCCTCGGCCACGCAGGTGCGACGAGGATCATCCTGCACCGTGACCTCTTGAGCTGGTTGACGAGCCGGATTAGCAGAGGCAAGGGAGGGAACGCGTAGAGGAACAGGCCCTCCCAGGGGAACGAGAAAGCATCGCCCATGCTCCTCGTCTGGGGAAACCTGCTGGCGAACCTCCGGCACTTGGTGTTCGTCGCCGTCGCGAACAGGTCGATCTGGGGTGTGCCCCACCGTCGGAAGAGGCGATCCACCAGATCCTGCCGTAGTTCCCACTCGTGGCACGAGCGCAGCTCCCTGCTGAGTGAGTCGGCGATGGTGTTTTTTATCCCTGCCAGATGAAACAGCACCAGAAAAATCCCTTGGGCGACGGCCCAATGCCACAGGTCCTGCGCCTCCTTGGACAGCGCTGGGGACCTGGTTCCGCCCTGTTTCCTGATGTAAAACATGGTGGTGGTGTTGTCGGTGAAGATCCTCACCACCTTGGCCCTTGAGGGACGGAAGGAAGGACCTGAGGGCCCAAAACTCTGCACGGAGCTCCAGGACGTTGATATGCAGGGACTTCTCCGTCGGGAGCCAGAGTCCCCTTGCGTGCAGATTTTCGGTGTGCGCTCCCCACCCTTCCAGGGAGGCATCCGTGGTCACAGTCTCCTGGTGGGCTGGGGTCTGGAAGTCCATGCCCGCCGTCAGATGCGCGCGGGTGCCCCACCACCGTATCGCTCGTCGGAAACTCTCGTCGAGCTTGATCCTTTCCTCGAAGCTGCCCGTCGTCTGGATCCAGCGCGCATCCAGGAATTCTTGCAGCGGGCGCATCCGGAGCCTGCACATGGGAATGAGGTAGATGCAGGAAGACATCATCCCGAGGAGGGACTTGATGGACCTCACTTTGGCCGCGTCGGCCACCAACATCCGTTGCACCTTGCCCAAGATGGTCCTGGTCCTCTCCTCCGACGGGGAGGCCAGAAGGGACACTGTGTCGAGCCTCGCTCCCAGAAACAGTGCGACTTGCGCGGGCACCAGGTGGGATTTGGCGTAGTTCACGGAGAATCCCAGGTCCGTGAGGAGTTGGACGGTCCTTGCCGTGTGGACCACGGCGAGCTCCCTCGTCTTGGCGCGGATGAGCCAGTCGTCCAGGTAGGGGTAGACGTGAATCCCCTCGCGGCGCAGCTGCGCCGCCACCGGTGCGAGGCACTTGGTGAATACCCTGGGTGCCGACCGTAGTCCGTAGGGAAGGGCTTTGAACTGGTAATGACGCCCTTGGACCACGAACCTGAGGAATTTTCGGTGCCCCTTTAGGATGGGAATGTGGAAGTAGGCATCCTCCAAATCCAACGACGATAGGAAGTCTCCTTCCTCCAGCTGACCCAGGACGTGCTGGAGGGTGACCATCCGGAACTTCTGCGCCTTGATGAACTTGTTCAGACGTCGCAGGTCTAGGATGGGGCGCCATCCTCCCGTCTTCTTCTTCACGAGGAAGTATCTCGAGTAGACTCCGGAGCCCCGAAGCCTCTTTGGGACGAGTTCGATGGCGCCCTTCCTGAGCATCGCCTTTACCTCCAGGAGAAGTTGAGGGACGTGAAGTTCTTTCCTGGCCACGGGGGGGACGCGCGGGCACCTTCTTTGAAACTCGAGCGCGTGGCCCCGGGCCAGGGCGTCCAGCACCCAACGGTCGGTGGAGATGGACTCCCACACGCTGACGAAGCCCGCCAGCCGGCCTCCCACCGGGGTGCTTCGGTGGGGGCCCGACCCCACGGCCGGTTCAATCCTGCTTGGACGCGGCCTTGCCGCCTTGACCTCCTTGGCGACGACGGCGGGGTCTGCTAGACTTGCCTCGTCCTCTGTAGGCCTCTTGCGACGACGAGCGGGCCGCTTGACGGTAGGAAGCGAAACCGCCGCCGGAACCTTTGGAGGCGCCCTTGCCTCCGCTGCTCCGAAAGGGCGTCCGTCGCAAAACTTCAAGGGCCCGGGCCGTCTCAGTATCCGCCTTGATGGCCTGAAGGGAATCGTCCACTGTCTTCCCAAACAGGTTGTTCCCGTCGAAGGGCATGTCCAGGACTCTGGTCTGGACGTCCTGCCGGAAGTCCGTAGCTTTGAGCCATCCACGACGTCGAAGGCAAACGCCGTTGCCCAGCTGGCAGAACCCAGTGTCGGCGATGTCCGTCGCCACGGTGATGGCGTGGTCCGAGGCCACCTCACCTTCCTGCAGGATCTCCAGGGCCTCCGCCCTCTTGTCGTCCGGCAGAAAATCCAGCAGGGGAGCTATCTTGTACCAGAGCTCCCTGTCGTAGCGAGCCACGATAGCCAAGGCGTTGGCCGCTTTAATCGTCGTCGCTGCCGACGAGATGACTCTACGTCCCATAGCATCCAATTTCTTTCCCTCGCCGTCCGGCGGGGAAGTCGATGTGGAGGCCGCACCCCCCCCCCCGCTTTCTTCCTGGCTGCCGCGGAGACGACGGAATCCGGGGTAGGCTGCGCCCGGAGGCACAGGGGGGCCGTGTCCGGGACCCGGTACTTTTTCTCGTACCGGTCTCTTCTAGCTGGCGTCGTGGAAGGGTTCTTGAGGAGGGAAAGGCCCTCATCCCAAATGCCGTCCAACAGAGGCACTGCGAGGACCGTCTTCCTCTTGGCCTCGCGCCGCTGATAAAGGAAGCCTTCCTTTTTCTTCTCCTCAGGGCAGAGTTGGAAAAGCTCGGAAGCCCTGGAGATCATGGAGTGGAAAGATCCGATCTCGTCGGGCGGAGAAGCCCTGGCAGGAGGCGACGACAGAATATCCTCGTCGTATGCCTCGTCGTCCGTACCCGTCGCTGCCGTGTCAGTCCCCGTATCATCCCCTCTGGTGGACGGGGAGGAGGGCTGGACGGGGCGCGACGGTTGAAAAGGAGGTGGTGGATGGATCCTTCTTTTCTTGGTAGGGGGAACACCAGAAGGTCCCGGTTCTGGATCCCCCGACGGGAGAGGTTCCTCCGTCGGTAACGGTAGCCTCGTCCTTATCTCGGAGCATAAGGACTGTATGGCCAACAAAATGGCCGCCGAGTTGTCTTGCGGCGCTGGCAGAGGGGAATCCGACGGGCGAGCAGGGGCCCCGTCGGTATCCTCGACGATGTCGTCGTCGTCACCTGCGTCGGGGTCCATTCCGACGGGCTGGCCTTCTTCCACGCCTAGGCCGTGGCTTAAGACCTCGATCAGTTCCTCTTCTGAGGTTGAGGCCGAATCTACGACGACGCCCTGCCCCCCCTTCTTCTTCCCCACGGAGGGTTTCACGGGGGTCCTATCGATGGGCACAAAAGAAGACTCCCTCCGAGGAGGCAGGGAGATTCTGGCCCCCGAGGTCGCCACCACTGGTGCAGCCTCCACAGGCTGAGCCAGGGCCGCCGCGACCGTTTCGATAGAGGGCTTGGTCGGATGGATCAAGGCCTTCGCCACCCTAGGTGCGCTCACCGCCTTATCCTTGAGGGAGGGGGCACTGCCACGCTCCTCCTCTGCCTTAGAGCTCGACCGGGGCCTTTCCAGGAGCTTCGCCGGGTGCTCGGCCTTCCTCTTACCCGACCCAGAGCGTTGGCTCGTGGTTGATGGTGCCGGGGAGGGTGCGCCCTGCCTGGCGCCCGTAGAGCCCGACCGTTCGGCGCTCCCGGTGCCAGCGGACTCGCGGTGCTTAGCCTTATGTTGGGCCCCCGTCGCCGGGGCGCCCTCAAAGGTCTTAGAAGACCGCTCGGATTTCTTCTTCTTCTCGCCAGACGGGCTCTTACCCTCCAGCCAGTTGGCGAGACGTTGATGGCGGTCCTTCATGGTCCGTTCCGACATGTTGCAGCAAAACGCACAGTCCTTCTCCACGTGCGTCTTGTCCTCATGAAGGCAGTAAAGGCAGAAAGAGTGTTCGTCCTCCTTAAAGACGTTCTGCAGCTGGCATCCAGGGCAGACCCTGAACAGCTTTCCGGGCGTCGAGCTTCCCTTCTCCTGGGCCATCTCCGAGACCGGGCCTGAGAAGCTTCTGGAGTCCTCCGAAGTGTAGCTCGACGAATCTTCACCCTTGAGGGGCGCAGACGAATCCGACACGGGTCCCCGTTGATCGGATGTAGGATCGGTGGAGCTTGAGGCTCTTTTGACCGAAAGAATAGAAGTTTTTTGTGAAAAAAGCGCGAAAAATAGCACTAACGCTCGAGAGCAATAGCACGAGGATCCCAACACATGAACGTGCGGTAAAAATCTGAAGATGGCTGCCAGAGGCGGTGCTTAGGTAGAGGGCAGTCATTGGCTGTGGTCAGTATGACGCAGAGACCAGTGATTGGTTATTACTACGAAAGACAGATCAGAAACGAAACTGATACTGGTTTTTTCTTTACCGAGGATTCCCAGCCTGACGACGGGGAATATTCATGAGCATGTGAATCCATGCCAGACCCCATGCTGGAGAAGCACAATGGTAAGAAAATTAATCACTGCCACAAGCCATTTAAAGTAGTGAGGGTAACATAAAAAATGTTACATGAGAATGTAGGATAAGGGGCGACTAGGTAATCCAGGCGATTGCTGGTGGGCACCACTTTGTGTTGGTTCAATAACAGGTGTATATCTAGTTAAGGTAATCAGAGCATACCTTGAGACCTTGGCACAAGGTTACAAAGTACCATAAGAAAGAAAGACATAGAAAGGAATTCTAGTTCGAGGTATGATCTCGTATTGCTCTCAAAGAGCTGGAGGTAATTGTACTGCTTAGTCGTGCTTGCATTACCCATATCAAAGAATGTAAACTTTTTAAAACATATTTTCAGTTTTAATTTGCTTGAAAGGCAAAAGTGCATCCGGATAATCAGTGCCACTATTGTGGTTTGCCAATGCATTTTGGACTGAGTCCGTCTTCAGTGCTAGGACACCGATAGAACGGCCATGAGGCCAGTATTCAGACAATTATCTGTAGGCACGTTCTGCACTTTCGGAGGTTGATTGAACTTAGTCATGAGTGTTTGTAAAGCGCTGGTTCCTTTCCAGCCGGCGCTTTACAATCAATCATGAAAATATGTTAAAAAAAGATGCCTATGGAGTTTGTCAGACTCCAAAAACAGAGGAAACACATAATCCAAATCAGGTCAAAACACGAGAGTGACAAAAATTAAAAATTCCTAAAGTCCAGCAAAAGAGCTGGGGGTCTCTAACGTTGAAGGGAATTAGCACAGAATTTAGAATTCTCCCCAACAGTAGCCAGTGCGTGAGAGCAGTCGCCCAAATAAGGGTAGACGCGTATGGCCTTGCAGTGTAGGTGTGCCGCTACAGTGGCCAAGCATTTTGTGAACACTCTCCGAGACGATTTCAGGCTGCAGGGCAGGGCCTTGAACTGGTAGTGCCGTCCGTGGACTACAAAATGCAGGAACTTCCAATGCTTTTGTGATGAATCCTACGTATTCCTCACTAAACCCCTGCCTAAAGTCTCCTCCCAGCTGGCCAGGAAAAGGAAGACTCTTCCTAATCCTGACCTTGGGGTTGGTGTACTGTGGGGGGTGGGGGGGTCACCTGGGAGGAGACAAGGCCAAGGGTTGTAAAGAGATCCCTTGGGGTGAGGCGCAGTAATTAACAGTCTAAAGTTGGCAAAACAGGTATTGGCCTATTGTCATTATGATGTATCTGAACCATATATAAGATCTGTGGTTATGGGCACAAACGACCTAAACATGAACAAACCCTAAGAATAGAAAGACCATTCGAGGCACTTAAACACAAAAATACTCATTGCTCCCAAAGGTATAATGGAAGGGAATTTAAAAATGCTGCCTTAAATAAACTGTCTACCTCTATAACAACAAATTCTGATGGTTCATCCCTAAATAACTAAGGGAAATACATCTGCTCTTAAAAGCAAGAAGTTTCCAAAAAGAACTGACTTTGTTGTTGGAGACTACCAGTCCCATCATCCTATAGGTACTGGGATGAGGAAGAGGCATGGTGTAGCAGTAGTCAGGCAATTAAGCCTGATAGCCCATCCCTGAGGTGAGCCAAGAGGCTTAAAAGCGCCCCTCAGGTGCAGGCAGCAGGATGGAGCTGCAATTGTGGCTAGAGTGTATGCAGCAGAAGTAAGAAGGCACAGTTTTGGAAATCCAGGCAGAAGTGGGAAAAACAAAGGTTCACCGGGACTCTGATGTAGCAGATTCCACCTGCTTGTCCTGAAACCAGCCTTTCCCAGTCTAAACCTTACAGTGAGCCAAAAAGTATATCAGCATTGCTTAAGACCAAAGTGTGCAAGTACTACCTGAGGCCAAGGGAATGGCAACAAAGCTTATGGGCAATTGTTCTGGCTAACAGCAGGCAGAAGGTAAAGGCAAGGTTGGGGAAGAGAAACTTGCTACCATTAATTGTTCTTCAAAGTTGATGCAACCTATATTGCCAAAGCTAATAGGAAGAAGAGAGAAGGAGAAATTACTTATCGCAATGATCTTTCTATGGCTTTTTCTCTGTTAGGCAGAAACCTGTGCAGTTCCCTCTGGGACCACTGCAAAAGATTTAAGACTACAGGTAGTTGGCAGTAAACCCAATTGGTAGCAGTCTGTACCACCCAGATTTACCTGGTAGCTGTGGCTGAGCAGTCCGACTTCTCTCAAGAAGAGTTAGGCAGTATACAGAGTATTCACAATAGGTCAAAAGAACATAGTAGAACAAGCAAACACTGACCAGAGCTTGGTGTAAAAGAGATATAATTATTTATTTAAAAACACATCTAGGTAAACACACTGGCACTAATGTTAAGCAGTTCAGAAACACGGTCACTAAAAGATATGCACTCCCTTTAATGATTATTAGACAAGTCTTAAGTAAGGCAACACTTATTTTCAGACAGCGGTGAGCGCTTAACGAAGATGGCACTCTAATCAATCGGTTTAAGAGGGAGAGAAAGGCAGAGCAAAGATAGAAACAGATCCCAACACTTTCGGACGAACACAGTAGGAGAGAAAGGCAGGTTAAAACCGTAAAGTCAAAGTTAACAAGGCCGGACCCACTTTAAGAGGCTCCGGTCGAAACGTGTCCAAGGTCACACGGTTGAAAGTGCCCAAAAGTCTCGCACAAGATTCAGAAAGAGTTGGACCAACAGAAAGGGACCAGTTAGATGGTCAAGGCGGCCAGCCCAGTCCAGAAGGTTAAGGGATTATTGTTACCTTGTAGCAATCTTTAGAAAGGGAGGACTGGCGGACACAGTACCTTAAAATGGTGAGAACGCTCCAGCGGGGACAGTTGTTCCTGGCAGCGGGTGCAAGTCGGTGCTTAGTCCGGGGAAGAGAGGATCTCGTCAGGGAGGAAAACAAGAGTCTGTTGCACTGCCAGGGAAGAAACCAGCCGTCGAGTTCTCAATTAAAAGGAGCGGTCCTTTTATTCGCGGTCCAGTAGTAAGTGGCTATCCGGTTGGCAGGTGCTTGGCACGGGCAATTCGACCACAAGACGTCCTGGGATGCGAGAAAAGAAGGTAAACTGGTTGTGCCCACCAGTCAAGGGAAGAAGACTCTCCAGCAGGGAGATCTCCTCTGTCGTTGGGAAATGGTGAGTCGGTTCAGCAGGGCTCCACCGGTGGTGACGTCGTAGCAGGTCGGCTCAGCTTCTCCCTAGTCGGATTTTCAGGTCCTGTGGCGACTTCTGAAGTTCCAGTCCCAAAAGCCCTTCTTTTATGCAGCACAACCCCATTCACTCAGCCTAGCTGTCAATCAAACATGCTAAGTGGTGAGCCGGCCTGCTCACCACTTGGGCCAATCACACAAGAGTGTGACTTGAGTTGCCAAGGCAACTCAGTCCGGGGTGCCTAAACCCCCCTCCCACACCCCCTGTGGTACCCAGACAGAGTGGCACCACTTTTGGAGGCTTCTGTGGAGAAGCCCGCCAAAATGTGGAACAAAGGGCTCGACCTTTGGTTTGGAGTTACAGAGGCAAACACAAATGCCATTTTAAAACTGAGTTTTGGCAGAAAATACCAACCAGTGAATTAGTATTTATTAAATAAACCGGCAGTATGTTAGAGGCTATGTTAAAAAAGTATTAGCCTCGAACAATGGGAAAATCCCATAGAGATATATTCGCTGTTGAATATAAAAAGTAGTATCCACTGCCACCAGCCAAAACTCGACGAGGGGGGACAGGACAGTGCCCCCTCGCACAACAGACCCAGGGGCAATCGAATTGCCCCTACCAGCACGTCCACAATATCATGGTTTGTACTGGTTCTGTTAGTAATTTGGGACTAGTAAAGCCAATGGTGACTTTACATGCCCTGGGAGACAGTAGTCAGTCCCAGGGTATGGAGTCTATGGTGGGGGGTCACTATGACACCCCAGTGTTACGGCACAGAGGGTGCTGTGTAACACATATAGGAAAAACACATGAGACCCTATGGAGTAAAGGACCCCATAGCCCATAAAACACATTAACAGTCAAAGGAACACCACAAATCATGTCCAAGAGTGGGAGAAAAAGAGTCTCACTCTTGGCAGGAGAAAAAAACAAACTCCAGAAATCCAGCAAAGCTGCTGGGGGACTCACTAGGTTAGGATATTCAGCCTAAACAGAGAAGTCTCCCTAACATTCTTCTACAGATTCCTCATCTGATAGATATCCTCTTCCAGCTCTGCTGCTTAGAAACATTTTCGAGAGGGGGCGTAGTGGACCTCGACTCGGCCGTCGATGGGTCTTGCTCGGTGCAAAATAGTCTGCTCCAGAAGTGGCATTTGGCGTCGTATATAAACCGCATCACTACACCCCATACCTCAGTTGCCCCCTTTTTCCCCATGCTTGAACGTGACAGAGGAAAAACAATGGGAGGTAAGGCTAATTAGCTTGAAAAATGAACAATGGGAAACATCCCAAAGGGGTGAAACCCATCAAATTAGTAAATGGGAAGATTTTTTTTTTGTAATAACAAACGGCAGCCAGATCAAAGCGGTCACGTCAGAGCCATCACCAGGCGTCCCTTCGCTTAGACAGAAGCACAAAGCCATAAGAACCTTCTGAGCGTGGATGGATGGGTGGGGCGATGAGGAATATGCGGGAGAAGAATCCATAGAAAGATCATTATGGTACGTAATTTCTTCTTCAATGTATTACTTTTCTCCCACAGATTCCTCATCTGATAGACTCTCCAAGCAGTTAGGTTGACTGAGGTGGGCAGAAAGTGTCATAGTAGCAGATTTTACAACACTGCCCTACCAAAACATGCAACCGCCTTGCAGGCAACATCCGGACAATAGTGCATGGTAAATGTGTGCAAGGATCACAACGTGGCAAGACAGCAAATGTCCCTAATGGGGACTTCCCTCTAAGGTCATAGAAGCCGAGACTCCTCTTGTAGACTGAGCCCTGCTTCCGGAAAAAAGCTCTTTACCAGCAGATTGGTAGCACTCTGCGATGCAAAGGATAATCCATTGCAAAAGAGTCTGTTTGTTATGGGTAGACCGTTGCGAGACAAAGATTGGGCCACGAATAGCTGGCCAGATTTTCGGAACTCGGATGTCCTAGCGATGTAAAAGCTCAGGGCTCTTAGGATCTAAACGGTGGAACCGTTCTTCCTCCATAGAGAGGTGCGGAGGAGGGTAGAAGACTGGTAAATCTATGTACTGAGAGAGGTGAAACTCAGAACCAAAGCCTGCATCTCCCTTGTCCGTCAGAATCAGGAGATGTTTCCCCTTGATAGACAGGGCGAAAGCCCTCAGGGCTAGCCTGATGGCTCGCAACTCCAGCCCGTTGATGTGCCACCTTGCTTCTGTTGCTGACCAACTGCCACTCACCTGCAAATCTTGGCAGTGAGCGCCCCAACCCTTCAGAGATGCATCCGTGGCCACCCGGGCCTGAGGCCAAGGAGGCCAGAAGGGTTCCACAACCAAAAGAGTGTCATGGTCAGTCCACCAGTTGAGGCAGTGGACCACTTGGCTGGACACCTTGAGAGGATCCTTGAGTGCACCAAGGTATGTGACCACTGACCTCTTAGGAGCCATTGAAGGGATCTCATGCAGAGTCTGGCTTCTGGCACCAGAAAAATACAGGAGGCCATGAGACTTAAGAGACGGAGGAAGGAAGCTGCTGGTAAGGTGGCGTGATTCTGAAACAAGTATACCATCTGTGTTATGGTTCAGATTCTCTCCTCGGGAGGGAAGGCCTTCCACACCCGGCTGTCTAGGACTGCTCCTATGAACTGGAGTCTTTGGACTGGCATCACATGGGACGTTTTCAAGTTCAGGAAGAAGCCCAGCCTTTGCAGTAGAAGACGGGTATCCTCCAGATGCGACAAGACCTGCCCCACCGACTTCCCTGGGATTGTCCATTCGTCCAGGTATGAGAATACATGGACCCCAGATCTCCTGAGGTGAGCCACGACCACTACCATGAGCTTGGTGAAGACCTTTGGAGCAGAGGTCAACCCAAAGGGAAGCACTTTGAACAGAAAGTGCTTGTCCCCTCTGAAGAAACTTAGGAACTTCCTGTGCTTTCGATGCATCGGCACATGGAAATAAACGTCCTGCAGATCTACTGACACCAGCCAGTCCTGAAGATCAAGAGCGTGGAGAATTTCTCTCAATGTCTCCATCCGGAGTTTGTCTTTCCTCAGAAACTTGTTCAAGGCCCTGAAGTTAAGAATGCGACAGAGACCTTCTAATTTCTTAATAAGGGCAGACAATGACCCCACAAAACTAGCTGCAGGGCCGAGGAGTCCGAGGTAATCTCCTGCCACTGGGGCCAATGTTCTGCCAACCATCCACCAACCGGAAAGTCGTGGGAAGGCAAATCAAAGCGGCTTAGACAGCGGTGCTGCTGCTGTTTGATGGCCTCTAGAAGCCCCTCCGCCCCTTCTGGGATGAGAGAAATGCCTCTGCCCATGCCTGGCTTGTGGGAGCTGCGCTTTCCTGCCATAAGACACATACCGATTGTAGCCTCTGCCCCCAGAGGCAAAGCTGAAGGCAGGTTTGACAGGTTGCACAGCTAGGCCCAGAAACTTTGCTGTTATTTTAGACTCTTTGAATTTTGCCAGCGAGTCCTCTGATTATGGCCAAAAAGAATCTCTCCCTCGAAAGGCATTTCCAGTAGCCTATTCTGGATGTTCAGGGAGAAGCTAGAAGGTTTTAGATAGGCTCTAGTCGGCCACGTGCAGGCCCGTTTGCAATGACTGCTTGGCTACCTCCTTCCCATCTTCCACAATCTGTGTAAATCCGTCCTGCATTTCATCTTCAGGTATGTACTGCGTTGCTTGCTCTATAGCTTTCCATAAACCAATGGAGAACTTTGCAAATCCACATGTCACATTGGTGGCTTTTAACGCCATGCTGCCAGAAGTAAAGACCATCTTGGCCATTGCGTCCAACCTTTTACCCTCCCTGTCCGGAGGCAGTTTAGATGTGGATGCTGCAGGTCTGGTGGTGATTGTGACTGCTTGCATAACAAGCCCTTCTGGAGAAGGGTGAGAAGCCAGGAAAGATAGATCTTCTCTTGCCGGCCGGTACTTCCCCGTAAAGTTCGAGTTTACTGGGGGAATAGAGCTGGGATGCTGCCACAAGAAGGCTAGGGAGTCTGCAATTACCGGGTTAAGTGGCATGCTATGTTCCTTCACAGGCCCTTCATCCAAGATGTCCGTCAATTCGTAGCCATGAACAGGGGCTGAAGAGGACTTCAAACCTAAGGTGTCTTATTTTCTTTCCACCAAGGTCCTAAATTTACCATGGGTGTGAGTTTAAGGCTAACCCTGATG
Source organism: Ambystoma mexicanum (assembly GCF_040938575.1). Lineage (NCBI taxonomy): Eukaryota > Metazoa > Chordata > Amphibia > Caudata > Ambystomatidae > Ambystoma > Ambystoma mexicanum. The sequence continues at coordinate 792,739,562 of NC_090931.1, read as the reverse complement.
AACTTCAACATCTAGAGACGTGTCCAGTCCGCTGGAGTCATGTAACCCTCGGGCTAAAGACAACAGGTCAGCTTGGTCATTGAAAAAATCGACACCTCTCGACCCTGTATACATGGGATCAATGTCCACCTGGTAATCGTCATGGTCGACTCTGAAAATCATCGACATGGTGTGGAATGAAAGATCCGTTGGCGTCAAGGGTGTTTCTTTCGATGCAGATGGAACCGCCTTCTGAGTCGATTGAGGCTTGTAAAATGCCATGACGTCGGGAAAGCCAGCCTCCCACGCTCAAGAGATGGATCAGTCTATGATTTATGCACCCTTTTTTCGACGTCAAGCCTACAGGTCTCTCCGACGTCGATGGCGTCGACGGATTGGCGTGCATGGGGTCAGGAGTGCCAAGCACCGCTTTCGCTGCCAAGGCTTGCTGTTGAGAGGGGCCGGGGGGGCACCCGCACCTGCAGCTGCCTGATTTTTAAACATCTCGAGTATTTCTTTTTTAAAACTGTCCCACTCTTCTCGAGGGCTTAGCTTTTCCGGACGACGACCTGGACTCGTGTCGATAACAATGAAGTCTCTTCTTTTTACACGATCAGGACGAGCAAGAAGCACTCAGAGTGTGATCGCTTTTTGGGTTTTCGCCGATGCTTTTCCCTCTCCTTCTCGGGGGTGGGCCTTTCTGCCTTGTAAGACCGGACATTCAACCGGGCCAGATATTTCGGGGACAGTCGGCCCAACGCAAGTTTGGCAGCCCGCTCACGGATAGATTTCAGCTGCATTTTGGAGCACGACGCACATCCCTCCGTGAGGTAATTCGTACCCAACAACTAAGAGAGACCAATGGAGTTATTTATAGACATTTGTCCAGAACTCCTTTCAAAGCCTTATAGACAATATTCAACAAAAGGGAACAACCGTCTTTCTCTTCTACTTATTCTCCAAACTCTACCCCTATTCCCACACACGGTCCATGGACCAAATAAAGACCGCATAAAGGGTTTTAAGAATCAAATAAAATACAATTTTATTAAGGAAAAAACATAGCACATAGTATTCTTAAAAGTCAACATATCTAAAAAGAATGTAAAACTTAGTGTATTTTGGTTAAAAAAACCACAATAAAAGTTCTAAATCAATTTTAAATAAAATACTGAAAAAACTTTCACAAACTTGCCTAGGTGTCACCTATACACCCAAAAGAAAGCTCCTGCCTATACAAATCTAAACGAAGCAGTACAACAAAAATTTAAATCCTGGTGTATAGTAACGCTTTTGGTAGGTAGCACCTTAAAACAACCCCCGTTCTAGGTTTATTAAAGGTGTGTTGATAATCCACTGTCTGTTAATTGTCTACCCATTACAGTCGCTAGTGGGGTGACCGTAACCACTAGATTGGTCAATGTACAACACCATATAATTTAAGGTGTTCTTATGCCCGACATGTTTCATTCAAAAAACATATTAGCCAAATTACTTGAAATTCATCAGGGGATCCAAAACAAAAAACTGCTATACACACAAAAGATAAACAAATTCCAAGACAAGTGATGTTAACTGTCTGAAAAGATGAGGTATGTCTCCACGTAGGGATGCTTCCAAGTTACTGAAGGCTTTAATGAAGGACAACCAATCTCAGTTTCGCCGAAGCAAATAGTGCTAAGTAATGGTGAAGAAGGGAACATCTTCACTGTGGACGTTTGTATACGTTCCTCTGAAGGAGGAAGAATGTTGAGGCGAGTCCAAGTAGCTTTTTCCAGTTCCAATGAACCCCGGCCCTAAAATGTAACCCAGGGGAAGCTCGCAGCATACATTTGAACGTACAGCCCAGAACATAGTTCCCACGTACACCACCGTTGTTGGTTACAAGATTGCAAAAGCGGGCGCGGTACACAGTTTACCAAAAAAAAGACAGACCGCTAGTATGTAAGGCTGAATCTAGCTCCCGTCTGTCTTCACGCATCACTCGATATCCCAGTTGAAAAAAGGTCGCCTGTGTAGTGAATTTACACTCGCTCCCATCCGTCCTACCGATTCACACAGTATGTTCGCACCCAGACACCACAGACAAATGTTGAGCAGGTCGGTCACAAACCTTTTGGAATGGCAGTTGGTGCACTTCTTGAAGTCTGAAACCCAGTGAGAGGGACATCAAGGTCGAGGAATTATGAAGAAAATTTGATGATTTTAGTGAAAAAGGCAGATGTCGTGTTCCCGAAGCAGCATTCAAGCACGCAGAAAAAAGGAACTGAGATATGGGGGCGTAGTGACGTGGTTTATATACAATGCCTGATGTCACGTCCGGAGCCAATGATCGAGCACCGAGCAAGACAGGTCAACGATCGGCGGCCGAGTCGAGGTCAACTACGCCCCCTGTCGAAAAAGTTTCAGAGCTGGATGATGATCTCTATCAGATGAGGAATGAATCTGCGGGAGAAAAGCAATCAATTGAAGTGTGTTCTAAAGGCAATTCTAAGTTGTTGCAGACAGACAAGAAAGGCAAAGAGGCTGCCCCCCTTGAAAAGGAAGGTTCAGACGAAGAGTGCCATGCCTACTTGAAGGGGTTTGAAGTACCCAAATGTGAATTTTGTCATAACTGAAAACTCTTTAGAGTCACAAAGTACTGAAGCTGTGGTGGTGTATTTGGTTGTCAGTGGATTTGAGACTTCAGTAGCACAATTGAAGGAGAACAACTATGAGGCAGAGGAGTAGACCCTCACGGCGAACATCTGTAGAAGTTGTTGAAAGTTGCTGAAGTGGAAGTGCTTTGAAACTATCCTTACGAAAATAAATTATAAGTTACTCACCGTAATGACTAACGTACTCTTAGTCCATAGTCCCCTTTCCTCCATACTGTATGGGCTTCCCTTCCAAGGGACGGGAGACGGAACCTTTTTCACCAGAAAAAACCTTCTTCCCCTTTAAATTTAGAGGTGCGCTGGGGTCCGGGCCAGGGAGCATGCCCTGCCCTGACTCCGCCCTCCGGCGCCACCCCTCAGTCCCCATTGACGCGTCGACAATAGATTCAACATTGCCTAATGACACCAGTATTATTAGGGGGGCGGTTGGTGGGACATATGTAGGAAAGGGGACTATGGACAAAGAGTAAGTTAGTCACTACGGTGAGTAACTTATAATTACTCTTACGTCCCGTCACCTTTCCTCCATACCGTATGGGCTATTACAACTGACTGTAGCCCCAGGGTGGAGAGGACACCCTCCTTAAGCAAATAGGTTCCTGAGAACCACCTGTCCGAAAGCTGCATCCGATCTAGAGCCGGCATCCAAACAGTAATGCTTGCAGAAAGCCGAGGGAGAGGCCCAAGTGGCCACCCTGCTTATGACTTGCCAAGGGACATGGCGCTGGAAAGCGATGGCCGTTGACTTGGCCCTGACTGCATTGGCATGCATGTTGGCCGGGAGCGGCTTGTGCTGGCCCTCATATGGTTCTTTGATGGAAGAGACCATCCAGCGAGATATGGAGGCCTGATAGACTGGTCTTGAGCCCCCGAAAGTGACAAACAGGGAGTCCGATTTGCGGAAGCCCTTGGTCCTGTCCAAGTAGAATTTCAGGGCACGCCTGACATCCAGGCAGTGCAGCACTCTCTGTGCTTCGTCCTTGGGAACGGGGAAAAAAAGTAGGAAGGACCATTTCCTCGTTCAAGTGGAAAGCAGACAGAACCTTATCCAGAAATGCCAGGTGTGTCCGCAGGACTACCTTGCCTATGTGAAAGGTGGTATATGGCTCAGAGGCGACCAGCGCCTGGATTTTGCCGACTCTACGAGCCAAGGTGAGGCCAACTAGTAAGGCCGTCTTGATGGTGACCAGCCTGATGTACACAGACGCCATTGGCTCGAACCGTTTGTGTGCCAGTACCCACAAGACTATGTTAAGGTCCCACACCAGGTGCGGTCTCTTGACGGGCGGGTAGAGCGTTGCGAGACTCGTCAGATGTTTCTTGACGATAGGGTTGGTTGAGGAGAAAATTCCCTCCTCCGAGTTCCTGTAAGCCCCAATGGCTGCGAGGTATGTGCGGCAGGTAAACACTTGCACGCCTGAATGAGCAAGGTGCGCAGAAAAGGAGAGCATGTCGTCCAAGATGCACGCCAGGGGGTCGATTCCCTTGAAGTCTGCCCAGTGACAGAAGCTGGTTCATTTGCTCTAGTACTGGGCCCTGGTAGCTTTGCTCCTGGCGCCTTGTATGATCTCCAGATTGGCCTGTGAGAGGCTAAGGTGCCGGAGCGTTGCCTGCTCAGGTATCACGCTGTGAGGGCTAGTTTCCCTGGCGCAGGGTGGATGACTCTGCCCCCCTGCTGGGCCAGATGATGTGCTGGGCCTGTCGGGAGGTGAATCGGGGGCACTTCCGAGAGACTGAGTAGCTCCGAAAACCATGGCCTGGCCGGCCACCATGGAGATATTAGAATGATGAGGAGTTGGCGAGACTCCTCGATTTTTGCAAATTACCCTGTGGATCAGGCGAGTGGGCGGAAAGGCGTAGGCCTTCATGCCAGTCCACAGGAGGTGAAATGCATCACCCAGAGAGCCCGGGCCCTGACCTTGCCAGGATGCGAACTAGGGACACTTCTTGTTGTGCCAGGTGGCAAAGAGGTCCACCTCGGGTTGACCCCACCTGTTGAAGATCTCCTGAATAACGAGGTCGTCTAGCTGGCACTCTTAATTGTCTGCTCCAAGCCCGAACCTGTCCTCTTCCAGGTTGGATTCCCCAGGAAGTGGACTGCCGTGAGGTAAATGTCATTTTCCAGGGCCCACTCCCACATGCTGATCACCAGTCTGCACAGAGGAGTGGATCTGGTGCCTTCCTGCTTGTTGACGTAGTACATGCTGGTCGAGTTGTCCGTCTGGATGAGGACAACCTTGCCCCTGAGAAGTGGTAGGAATGCCCGGAGCGCCAGCCAGATGGCCTTGAGCTCTAGCCAATTGATGTGGTATTCCTGCTCCTGTCGAGTCCAGGTGCCGTGGACCGAGAGATCGTCCAGGGTGGCTCCCCAGCCCTCGAGCGAGGAATCTGTGGCGATGGTGGCACCCGGAGTGGGCGGCCAGAAGGGCTTGCCCGTCGCAGGTTGCAGTCCCAGGACCACCAAGTCAGGTCTGGGTGGAGAGATGGAGGAATGTTGACCATCTCGGATTGAGAGCCCCGCTCCTGGTTCCATGAGGCAGAGAAGTGCAGCTGAATCCTCCTCATCCTTATTCTCGTGTGCGGAACGGCTAATAAAACCGCTGCCAGAAGACCCAGGAGATGTTGGTACCACCCTGCCGAGGTCACTTCTCTGCTGAGGAAGTGGGCAGAGGCCCTCTTGATGGCCGAGATGTTGTCCTCTGACGGAAATACCTTTTCGAAGCACGTGTCCCAGATGAGGCCCAAGAATGTCAGAGTCTTTGTAGGCTGCAGCTGTGACTTCTTGAGATTGAGCGAGAAGCCCAGATCATGCAGTTTGTTCATAAGGACATGGGAAGAGTAGTGAACCGCTTCCGGAGATGTAGCCCTGACGAGCCAGTGATCGAGGTATGGATAGATGTGGAGGCCCTGCGCTCTGAGGAGGGCCGCCACCGCATTCATGAGCCTGGTAAAGACCCTGGGGGGGCTGGGTTGAGGCCAAAAGGAAGCACCTTGTGCTGAAAGTGGTAGCCCATGATCCTGAACCATAGGAAAGACCGATGGGGCTGCCAAATCAGGACGTGTAAGTACGCGGCATTCAGATCCAAGGAGCACATCCAGTCTCCCTTGTCCAATGTCTCCGCTATAAAAGCTGGCGTAACCATCTTGAATTTTTGCAGGGGCAAGGAGAGGTTGAGGGTGGAAAGGTCCAGCACAACTCTCAGGCCCGCCTAGTTCTTCTTCTGAATGGCAAAAATCCTGGAGAAAGCCTTGCTGGGAGGCTGGGACTTCCTCCACTGCCTGGCTCTCTACGAGCGACCGGATCTCCGCCAAGAGAGTTGCTGTCCCAACCTGTGCAAGTGGAGGGGAGGAGGGAACAGAGGCTGGGATAGGAAGGCGGTACCCCGTGGATACTACGGATAGGATCCAGGGGTACGCAAAATTCTGGCACCAGAAATGTGCATGGAGAGCAAGCCTGCCCCCCACCGGAGACACGTGGACCCGAAGGGGCGTGTCATGCTTTCTTTCCCTCAAAGGCTGTCAATAAGGAGGGGGACTGGAAAAAGCCCTTACCCCCCTCCCCCTCTTTTTGTTGCTTTCGCCGGTTCTGAGGTGGTGAGTGGTCTGTCTGCCTGGATCTGGGTTCCTGGAAGCCGCGGAACATATGGTTGTACCCTCCATATGTACAACCCCTTTCTGAACGCTGCTGAGATTGGGTGTACGATTCAGGCGTGGTCTTTGTAAGGATGGATAAAGACTTTAGCTGTTTGAGAGCTGTTTTTCTTCTTGTCCAGCTCTTCGTCCATAGAGGAGTGGAAGAGGTCCACCCCCTCGAACGGTAGATCTAGTATATGTTCCTGGACATCCGCGTTGAATTTTGTTGCACGGAACCAGGCTGTTCTTCTCGTGTCCGTGGCAATACAGATGGCACAGACTGAGGTGTCAATATGGGCCACTGTGGATTCTATGCGGTCATGTGCCACCAGCTTGGCCTCGGCTAGCCCCGCCTTAAAGCGTGATTGGCTGTGGATGGGGAGTTCCGTGAGGAAGTCCACAATTTCCCGCCATAATCTTTTGTTGGCAGCTGCCAGCATGGCATCAGCGTTGGCCTGACGCAGATATAAAGAAACATTGGAATAGAGTTTCTTGCCATACGCCTCCAAGATCTTCTCCTTGCCTAGCAGCGCCGCAAGGGAAGGAGGAGGAGGACGACTGGCTTGGAGTATAGTGATGCTGCAGCGATCACCGAGGAGTGTGGCTGAGGGTGGGTCGAAAGCAAGAGTGTATCCCCCTCCATCTGCCTGTACTTGGCGCCAGGCGTCGATTGACCGGCTGGGCTGAGTGGGGTTTGAGCCAGCCCTTCTTGGCCAGGGAGACTACATAGGTCTGCATAGGAATCCCCGATTTGGAAGAGGGGCGTTGTGTGAGGACTTCAGCCAGAACCCCCTCTGCTGGTTGCTCGACCTCGAGTTGGGGGAGGCCCAGGTACTCCGCCAGACCAGCAAGACGTTTGTGGAAGGCCCTGGCTGATGATGGCGTATCCGGATCCTCCTCCTCATCCGTATCCTGCGGATCTGGAGGATCCTGTAGGAGGAGGAGTAGTTGGCACCGGAGGCTGGGGTACAGGGACAGCAGCCGGAGGCTAAGGAGGCAGATTTGGCTGTGGAGCCAGAGAAGGCGGCTGCACCGGGGCCTGGGGGCCCGATGGCAGTGTCTGTGGTGCCGCTAGCATGGTGGGAATGACTTCTTTGAGGATAACGCCCATCCAAGGTGACTTCATGAGGCCGAGGAACCTCTCGAAGAAAACCTCCTCGCTGACTGAAGCGGTGGCAGGGGGTGCTGACGGGGTAGCGGGAGGCTGCTGAGGCCACTGCATACCCTGTCCATATGGACGCAAAGGAAAGCTGCCCTGCGCGTAAGAAGGGTAGGCTGTAAGCCACGTACCAGGTTGAAGCCAGTCCCACCTTGACACTCGTTCTTTGCCGAATTCAAGGAATGGCGTCGGACGGATGCATCTTTCTGGCCCGGCAGCCATTTTGTCGGGCTGCCTGCCACGTGCCTGTGACATGTAGCCCAGCCCGCTGGGCCCGGCCTTGTCCCGGACTCTTTCGTGTGGATCACGAGGCCCGGTAGGTGTGACACCCTCAACCTGGGGGTCGGTAGAGCTGTGTTTAGGCGCCCCCCTCTGACGTATTGCTGGTATTAGGGCCTAGCCCCTTGGCCATGATGCCATTATAAGGACGGAGCCCCTCGGGAGAAGACCCGGTAAAAGAACCTTCCGGTCCCTCATCACTGTCACCGGGAGGATCCGAGGATCCCTCGGCCCGGAGGCGGGTAGTTGCAGCAGCCTCGGTGCAAGCGCTAGTAGAATGACCTGATCGGTGCCTCACGTGCGGGCGAGTCACTGGGAAGGAGTCTCCCTTGCGGGGTGCGATGGAGAATATCGGCCCTACCTTGGGCCTGGATCGAAGTTTCAGGAAGCTCTTGAGGTCCCTCTGGAGGTGTCTTTTGGAAGAGCTCCCTCCACCTGGCTAGTCTTCTTCAGCGCTTTTGATGACGGCGAGCAACACGCTGAACAAGCTTGCCAACCGTGGTCTGGGCCAGGGCAACGTAGGAAGAGGGGGTGGGGGTCTGAAGTTGGGAATAGCCTGTTGCAGGCTGGACACCTGCTGAACCCTGTGGAAGTCGACATGCGCCGGGGAGGAGCGTGACGCCTGAGGACCGAGTACCTGAATGACAAAAAGACAAAAAAAGAAGTCAAGAGAAAAAGTTTCCACGCGTGGAATTACATGGCCGAAGCCAAACCCAGGAGCGCTGGTGAATTCGGCCCGTTCCTGTCGACGTGGAAAAGGGGACTGGGGTGTCTTGCGCTGGAGGGCGGAGCCCGGGCAAAGCATACTCCCTGGGCCGCACCCCTGGGCACCTCTAAATTTAAAGGGGAAAAGATTTTTTCTGGTGAAAAAGGTTCCGTCTCCCGTCCCTTGGAAGGGACGCCCATACAGTAAGGCGGAAAGGGGACGGGACGTAAGAGTACTACAGTGACTTCTAATCTTGTAAAGAGAGACATACTAAGTGTTAACCAAGAACTGTGTTTCATTAACATTTGCAGAACTTCTATTTACTTTACTCTTACAACAGTAGTGTTTCTCCAAGAACTGGAAGTTGTGGCCTAAGCATTGTAGCTGGGAATACCATTGGTGCTAGTTGAGGAAGTGGAAAGTATTTATTTAATCAAGAATAGAAGCTTTTCTGTTGTTGGAACTTTAACAGAACTGTATTAGAACATTGAAGGAGGCAAAACTGAATCGATACTGTATTACAAATATGGATTTCCTTGTTCCCTTTTTCTTGAACATTGAATTGAAGTACCTGGAAATCTGGGGAAGGGAAGTTCGCCCAGGTTACCAGGAGAGACTGTGAATATCATTGTTGTTGTTACTATGAATTGCCATATATTTCTTTATATATTTGATGTCTGTGTGAGGGTCAGATATTCTATGTTCGAGTGCTTTCCTTTAGTTTTGGTAGGCAGGGAAATCCTAGTCAGCATAGGGATAATGAGGCGTTTTGATAAACTTTATGATTTAATAAAATGGCGTACTTTGACAACCTGTTAAAAAATTTGTACGCCTCACATTTCTAACCCCGCACAGTATGCGTCCTCTAGATCCAGAGTTGGCAGAAAATCCCCTTCCTCCAGTTGGTCAAGCACATGTTGCAACGTGACTATCCTGAAATTTTGGGACTTTAAATGCTTGTTTAGGTGTCATAAGTCTAGGATCGGCTGCCACCCTCCTGACTTCTTCCACAGCAGAAAGTATATGGAGTACACTCCGGAGGTCCTGCAGGACTAGATCTATTGCCCCTTTCTGTTACATGGCCTGAACCTACTGTAGCATCTGGGCCAAGTGCAGTTCTTAATGGCTACAGAAGGAATGAGAGTGCACATGTGTTGAAATTCCAGAGTGTGCCCTTGCTGAAGAATGTCCAGCACCCATATGTCTGTGGTGATCTTTCTCCACCGTTCGACAAAGTTTGACAGCCGGCCTCCAAATGGGGTACGGAATTGAGGGGCGTGGATTCACAGCCAGTTCAGGCCTGCTTGGGCATCTGCGTCCTGGCCTGTGGACGACGACGCTGACCTCTACTGCTGTGACCCTGGGAAAGTTCCCTGCAGGCTTTCTGGGAGATGGAGCGGGAGGGTGACGATCTGGAGTAGTGTAACCCTTGGAGGACCTGGAGACTCTTCCCTGTGGGGATGAAAGAACGACCCCCTTTGCTGCAGGGTCCCCAGAGAGCGTGCCGTCTCCGTGTCGGTCTTGATAGCCTGGAGAGTCTCATCCACTACATTCCCAAAGAGGTTGTCTCCATCAAAAGGCATGTCCACGACTGTGGATTGCAAATCCGCTCGGAGGTTTGTGGCCTTCAGCCACCCTAGGCGCTGAAGGGCTATGCCATTCCTCATCTGGTGGAAACCAGAGTCCGCTATGTTCAGCGCCACAGTAATGGCATGATCCAAACCACCTGGAATAGGGCCAGTGCCTATGCCTTCTAGTTATCAGGAAGGAAATCTAGAATGAGCCTTATCTTGCACCAATCCCCCCTGTCATAACGAGACAGGATGGTGAGGGCATTGGAATGCCTTGATGGTGGAAGCTATGGTGTAGTTCATGCTCTTGCCAACTGCATCTAGCTTCTTACCCTTCAGGTCTGGGGTCACCATGGACGCAGATGAAGGGACTATACGAGCACTTCCTGGCGGCGGCAGAAACCACTGAGTACAAAGAAGGCTACGATACCTAGAAGCCGAGTCCGGGACCCAGTATTTCTTCTCCAGACTGTCCCTCTTTGATGGAGTGGTACTTGGAGTGTTCATAAAGGTCAATCCCTCCTCCCAAACTTCGTCCAAGAACAGAACCAACACAACTGTCTTCCTTGAGGAATGACGTTGTTGAAAAAGGAAACCCTCCTTTTCCTCTGGCATCAGGCTGAAGAGTTTAGACGCCTTTGAGATGATGGTGTGCAAGGAGCCATTTTCATCCAGTGGTGAAGCCCTGGTAGGCTCGTCAACATCCAGAGGTTCCCCGTAAGTGGGGACATAATCTTCGTACTCATCAGTAGGGGTCAAGGTCCTAAGTCCATTTGCGACAGGTGACCTACGGAGGCAAAGAGAACCTTGGCAAAGTGGCCGCTGCCAAACCTTGTTGATGACGAAAGAGCTGATTTTGTCAAAGGGGTCGTCAATGAGTGGGTCGCTGACAAAGCGATCATCAACGGTATCGTGGTCATTGATTAGCAGGCAGTCGATGAAGTGGTCGCCTTGGTAGAGAAGAGATCATAATTGACTGATGAAGGACAACTCAAAAGCCCTGAAGATGGATATAGCACAATATCCGAAACATGTTGGCTAATTGGATAATCATTTGAGTTGACCACAGCAGAAGTGTTAAATGTATATGATACTAGTGTGAATACCAAACACTTGTATTTGGAAATGTGTTGTTTGTGTTAAGGCAATACTGTATCTAATTAGGATTTATGAAGTTGTTTCTTGTACATTTATTTTATTAAATAAATGTGTTATTGATGTCCTTTAGTTTCAAAAAGTATTTTCATTTAGAAATGTAGAGAAGGACATAGTCGAGTGCACAAGGGTCACCTGTAGGCAACTACAGGCTTTTGTTCTGCTGCTTGTTAGAGAATTTGTCGTCGATGGGGCCTGTGCCCCGACGAAGACGAGGGAGCTGCCGACGGCCTTCCCACAGGTCTGTCCTTCGACGACTTGCCCTTTGTAGAAAACTTGTGTTTAGAAGAAGTTAAGGACTTCCTCGCAGACGGAGGTAACCCACAAGCCAGTAGGCTAACCGTAGATGGAGCCGACAAGGAGCGACCCCTTCGCAAACATGATCCCACAGCTGCAGCGACCTTCGAGAGAGCCAATGGAGCCTGGTGTTTAGCCTTCTTTTGGATCCCCTCAGAGAGCATCCGCAAAGGACCTCGACCTCTTCTTCTCAGAGGGAAAACACCCATGGGACCTGCTGGTCCTGGATGAGGCGTGACTGCGCCTGGAGGCCGCGTCAGACGCCTTTCACTGGTTGATCCAAGCCACTAACCTCTGCTGGGATCCTGCTTAGTCTTCGACAAGAAGCCCTGGCAAATCTTGCATCCGTCTGCATCGTGGACCTGGTGGAGACAATAAAGGCACTTGAGTTGCCAGTCCTCGATGAAAATGTTCTTCAGGCCAAAGGATTTGAAGGCCCTGAAGAGACTCCTCTTAGCCGCATCGGACATCACTGAGGTGAGATGTAGGCCCAAGCCTGGGACCATCGAAGTCACAGAGAAAAGCTCCAACGATGGAAGGAAGATTTTTGCTGACAATGGGACCCCGCTGCTGGTATTCACCACATGACGGTCGACGAAGCAGAGAAGGAAGACGAACTATTGAAACTATCCGAAAACAGCTACAAATCCACACATTTTGAGGAGCGAAGCACGAGAACTTCCAACACTAGAAACGTGTGGTAAAATTCTGAAGATGGCCGCCAGGGGTGGAGCTTAGGAATAAGAGTGTCATTGTTGACATCCAGGAATGGAGTCCAGGTACTGCGTCTGTAGACCTGACTTCAAAGAACAAATTACATACTCCCAGTAATGTTCTTTCTGATGGATACCAAATTATTCCCACAGATTCCTCATCTTTTGAAACCTACTCCCTGCGATGTCAGCTCTCGAAAATGTTCGGTACCCACCAGATGGTGTATGCGGCTTCCAGGCTGTGCCTTCTGTGAGGGAGGCATGGTATCACAAGTAGAGACTGACAAGAGCTGCATGCTTGAAAACCTTTATTGATGGTTTAAACAGGGTTGGAAAACTCCTAGCTTGCCCTATAACTAAGATGGGAGTATTCTCAACCATCAAACAAAAGAAAATACAGCCCTAGTCAGTCCTTCGTCAAAATTAAATGGCCTATGCCTGCCCCTCTTTCTAATACAATAAATGTGTAAAGGGAATGTGTAATGCAAAAAGGAAAATCAGTGTTCAAAAGAAATGTCAGTATGGCTTAGTAACCTCCCTTCCCCACGTTTTGTAGCACATGATTAGGTGGCACACTTGCACCTTGCGACACACTCTGGCTTTGTACAAAAGGGTGCAGTTTGTTTCTTGGATCAGGGCCACTTGGCCTTCCACGCAAAGTCACTAGTTTATCTGCTGGAACTCTCGGCTTTCTCTCACTTCAGCCCAGGTCGCATGTTAGCTTGTAATACAATTCAACAAAAGTTGTTTCCTTTGGTTACCACAATTCAGTATAGGCCTCCCTCACCGGGTTCAAACCTTTCAATCTCAATTTGTGAGGTTCCCTCCACAAGCTTCAATCACACCTTCATAGGCTTCCCTCCATCGGGCTCAAGCCTCCCTCGACATGACCACTTTGACCTTCTTTCCTCAAACGTCACTTTTTTTCCCCCACACCAATGTAGTGCCAAATGTAGTTTCGAGCACAGTACTTATTTCAAAGTTCAAAAATATCTCTCACATCCATGTTTCCCTCTGCCGGGATCAAACCTTGTTTTTCAGTGCCTTTTTACTTCAGCCTACCCGGGGTTCTCACAATTATCCACAATTTGCTACTTCATTTAGGTTTCCCTTTTCACGTTGCCTTTCACTTTAAATCGGACCTTCATTCACAGCACAAAGTCTTTCGACAATTTATTTATTTATTTGTATCACGCCGGTCGCCCTCAGGCATCAGGGCGTCACATAAAGACACATAAGACAACAAGTAGGCTCACATGGAGACGGGACAATATATAGACGGTAGTCTAGTTCTGGAGTTATTTGAAGAGGAGGGTTTTCAGCTTTTTCCTGAAGCACAAAATGTTGGTTTCTAGTCTTAGATCTACAGGCAGACTATTCCATTTGACAGCTGCGGATATGAGAAAAGCCTTGCCCATTCCGTTGGATCTTTTGTGGGCAGCTCCTGTGATTTGGCTTCTGTGTTCAGATCTTAATGAGCAACCTGGAACATATATGGAAATGTTTGATTTGAGGTATCCTGGGGCTTTCCCATAAAGGTATTTATGGACCAGCGTCATGGCCTTGAACAATACCCTGTCTTCCACTTTGAGCCAATGAAGTTCCCTTCTGTCATTACTAATGTGTTCGGTCTTGGGTTTCTGCTTAATAATCCTGATGGCATTGTTTTGTATGTGTTGGAGTTTTGTGGTGCACTGTTTATTTGCACTAAGCATTACTGAGTTTCCATAGTCCAGCTGCGGTAGTATAATTGCTCTGGCTATTTTCGTACAGTTCTCTTCACTAATGTAGGGCTTTATTGCTCTTAATAGTCTAAGATGATATAGGCAGTTTTTTGTGACATGCGCAACTTGGGCATCGGACCTCATACATGCCTCCGTGATCATACCCAGTGTCTTGACCTTTTCTGTATTGGGAAGTCCTTGATGTGGAAAGATTCGTATTGAGGGGTTAGTTTGGCTCGCGCTTGATGGGAGCCAAAGATCATTAGCTCGGTTTTCTTGCTGTTAAGGCATAACCAGTTTTGACACATCCATGATTCAATGTGGTTGTATGATGATGTAACTGAGTTGCTATCCTCTGAGGATCCACTTAGTGTCCACTTAGTTCCAATACTAGCTGCGTGTCATCTGCATAATTGGTGAAAAAGACCTTGATGTTGTCCAGGACTTCACAGAGTAGTCTTAGGTAAAGGTTGAACAGTAGGGGCGATATGCTGGCTCCCTGTGGGACTCCGCAAAGAATGTCAGTTGCGTAGGAGAATTTGTCACCCCAATGAACTTTAGATTTCCTGTTGGAGAGAAATGATAGGAGCCATGCAATTGCATCCTCTGAGCAATTTGCAACTTTTTCTAGCGCATGTTTCATAAGTCCATGGCCACTCCGCTGATACAGTATCTTCACCTTCAAGAACAGTCTTTAATAAAGGTTTGTTTCATTACTTCAGACTTCGAAGCAATCGCGCAACCTTCAATGTGTGCTGTGCACGGCCCGGCTTCTTCCATCACTCACAGGCTGTGTGGTCGAAGTCTTCCCCGCAGTGACGCCTTCTCTCCTGCGAAGGCCGCCACCGGCAGACTCCAGGGTCCTCCCTCTCTTGGTTCTCGCCTTGGGAGGCGAGCGTGCTGCTTCCCGGAGCACCTGGCAGGCGTCACCCTCTTCTCTCGTTTGCTGACTGCTCGAAACACTCAGTGGTTATGGGGCAATGCGGGCGTCCAGCTGATCTCCTTATAACTAACTGGGCATCCCTGGTGATCAGCTCTCTCAATCTCCCGCGTGTCACGGCCCCGCTTTAGTTGCTCAAGAGAAAGTGCTCTGCCTGGTCGCCGGCCTCACTCTGGAAGAACTGCTCCTTCTCGTGCATCGCCTGCCTCAGAGTGTGTCTCAGTGTTCCACTTTTTAACCATGTGGGGAGAACTAATAGGTATCAGGTGTTTGTAATCAAGATCAAGTGCCTGACCCTGCCTGATCTCATTAGTGGGACATGTCCAATGTATTATATGGGTGGTAATCCTTTCAGCCTCACATCTCCTCTTCTTCGGGCTCGGTGTTTTTATAGGAAAGTGGGGGCGGGGGGATCGGGGAAGTTGGAATATCCTATAAACTAAGATGGGACAGGGAAGAATACTGTATCCATTAGAACAAACATTACCAAGTGATTTGTTCCTCTAATGGATACATCACTCCCACAGGTTCCTTATCTTTTGAAAGACTCCAA
Source organism: Ambystoma mexicanum (assembly GCF_040938575.1). Classification (NCBI taxonomy): domain Eukaryota; kingdom Metazoa; phylum Chordata; class Amphibia; order Caudata; family Ambystomatidae; genus Ambystoma; species Ambystoma mexicanum. Next base: position 792,724,196 of record NC_090931.1, on the reverse strand, counting down.
AAGCTGTATGTTAATAAAAGGAGGCAGGAGAAGGATGAGATTGATTTAAATTAGGAAATGTTGTAGGGCTGTCCTGCCCAACTTGGCATCTTCATCAGTTAGAGAATCTAAATGATTTTATATGGTGAATTCATGAATAGATGCCCATTTTGCAAAATGACATGTCGAGGGCCAGTACACCTCTCTGCAAAGCAGAAGCCGATACACCTTGCGTTGAATGGGTAGAAATCCGCGCCCCCGGAATCACCTTGAGCACTTTGTAGCAAGTATGAAAACACAAGACAATCCAATTGGAGAATGTTTGCTTTGATATGGCTTTCCCTTTTTTGGGACCTGGAAAAACTCACAAACAGTGGCTTATCCTGGTGAAACTCGCTCTTCCTCAAGCGATAGAACTTCAGTTCCCTTGCAGGGTCTAGTCTATGAAACCTCAGTCTTCGATGGACATGAGGAAAGGAAAAAGAACAGTAAATTAATTTGCTGCTGGAGGTGTAACTCCAAAACTAGTTCAACTCCAAGATTAACTTTATCCTTTCCAACCTGCAAAAAAGGGGGCGAGACAATAAGAATTTGCAGTTCAGAAACTCTTCTCGATGTGATGGCAACAAAAAAAAGGACATTTTAAAGAGTAGTTTCAAGGAACAACCGGCCATGGAAAGGTCAACACTAGACTGAGATCCCAAGCATGTACATCAAAGTGTTCTGTATACAAGCCGTTGGTCAGGCCTTTAAGAAACTCAGTTACCATAGGGATGATAAAATAGGACCCTGGTTCAGGAGCCCTCCTAAATAAAATGAAGAGTGCTGCCAGGTATGCCTTTACAATGCTCTTGTTGAGGCCGGTCTTGGCCAAAGACAACACACCCCAAAATGATGCCACTGGAGCACAACAACAGATCCAGCTCCGTTCCAGCATCAATTTATGAATGTGCACCAAAAACTAGCATAGATGGTCTTGATGGATGAGCGCCTCACAGAGAGAATCACACAAAGAACAGCATTAGAGGTAGCTCAACCCTTGAACCTCAATAATAAGGCATAATGGTTCAGAATCCGGACATTGTGGTAAAGCACCATGCCTTCGATTGAGTCAGTACACTTTTGCGTCCAAGGGATTTCAAAAAGAAGGCACAGTAGCATGTCCAGCATGACTGGATACCAGGTCCTTCATGCCCAGACTGGTATGATCAAGATGAAGGCTGTACTGCTCAGTTTCATCTTCCACAGCACCAAAGGAATCAGCCTGGAGGAGGGTGGGGGATGCATTTACTAGATCCAACTCCTAGGGGACTACTAGTTCATTGCCCAAAGAGTCCTCCATAGGAATCTCCTTGGAGCAGATCTCCCACCGCCCAGGTAAAGCTGGTCATGAACCAGTCAATCTGGGGAAACCCACAATGGGGGGCCAATCTATTCCACACTCTTCACATTCACCTTCTGTATGTGCAATAGCCCATAGAGCTACCTCAACACATATAGAAATAATTCAGTGGGCTGCAATGGTGATTATTGAAAGTTCCCAAGTTCGATAAAAGTTCAGGTAAGTACTCAACTCAAGCCATCACACTAGGATAGCCCTAGGGAAGGTTCCTTTACCCAGATTCCATCATCAAAGATCTAGTCGGAGTGAGTTAGGGTCAGGACTTTACACCATATGGGGGACAGAAACAGGTATGTTCACTTACCCACCTGACTCAGATTCTTCCACAGACCAGTGCAGGTGTTCCGGAATCTGTTGGGGACACAATCCTCTGTGCTTGGTCCAGTCGAGGAAGGCCAGGGGATTGTGGGTCCAGGGGTCACTTTCGGCGTCAGGATTTAGTTTGTCAGTCGCCGTGCACAGGAACGGTTCCAAACAGCTTCCAGTGGAAGACCCAAAACAATGAAAGACATAGCTCTCAACTCACCCGCTTTTGGCGGGTGTCACCCGCCTTGTAAACAGGTGAGTCACCCGCCAAGCCTCGTGCACGCCCATTCATTTCAATGGGCCTCTCACCCGCCAAACACAAAATCGGGTGATTTCACCCGCCTTTGCATCGAAAAAGGTTGAGAGCTATGGAAAGATAAGGCTTCAGGACACCTCATGGCACTGAAGACGTGTTGCAATGGGAATCGCCACAGTCAGGCAGAGACAGGCGAACGGCAAGCAGCGAACACAGGAGCAGGCCCAGCACAGCTTCTTCGAGTCTGAGACGTCTGAAAATATGGAAGCAGGTGACTTGTGGCACAATTTGAAGATCTGCAAAGGGCGTGAAAAAGTGAAAGCTGCTGCGAGGTAGGCCAGGAGAGGTCAGTCCAAAGGATCGGTCTACCGACACTTCCAAAGGCTCAGAAGGCATGGATTCCAGAGCAGGGGTCACAACTGGTTGGTCCCACCATTCCAGGGGTTGAAGCATCGGTATGCAGTAATAAAATCGCAGCAAATATTTCACCTTTACAAAAAATTGCGGCAAAAATGCTGTGGTTTCACCTGGTAACGGTGTACCCCATTATATCATTTAAGGGGAGTGGGGTTGCGGGGTTGTCCCCCGCTTCCCTTAAATGGTATAATGGGCCTGATTGGGAGTAAGCCCAAATCCACCAATGGTAAGGATCTGCACCATTCTAACAGCCAGGGGTTGTCCAATCATGGATAACCACTGGTCATCACATCTGCCCAGCGACAGACTTTCAGGTACCAGAAGACATGGATTGGGATTTGAAAGTCCTAGCTGCTGTCTCTGGCTCACACACACACACCGCCCCTTAGGCCGTGAAAGCCTCAGCTTTCTGTGGGAAAGGGATGGCCTGACCTGAAAGGCAGGAAAAAATCCAAAGAACAACATGACCCAAGAACAAGCTAAATGTCTCGTGGCACAGCCATTTTAGGATGCTAGACACCTGCAAAAGGCTTTACTTACCTCCAAAAAGTGAGGACAGGGTTAAAAATAGCTAAAGAAAGCAGGTCCCATAGAAAGCTATGGTGGGAAAGGTGCCAAAAGAAAATATTCTTTGGGCCAAAATAGCGAAAATGGGAATTCCATCTGAATTAATATATTGGTTTATCAAACTGCACACAGACACTTACTTTAAGATCAGGATTACTGCTGATGGGAGAACCACTGAGCCTATTCAGACCTTTTTGAGTCTGAAGCAAGGATGCAACCTTGCTGCCTCCTTCTTCAACTTGTACATGTCCGACCTGGATCATGCTTGGAGTGATAGAAATCTATTTTCGGTTAAACTAGGCACCTTACGTCTGCAATGGCTCGCATTTGCAGATTACATTAATTTTGAACCCACTCCAACGGTGTTTCAAACGAAATTACATCTTTTCGAAGAATTTGCAAGAGCGCATAATTTGACGCTAAATACTACTAAAACCGCTATAATGAGATTTGGAGCCAAAAGCAAGAGTAAAGGCTACCAATGGCATTTGGTGGAAACACCAATACCATTGATTACGAATACAATCTATTTGGGTTACTATATCTCTGAAACCAATTTGATTAACTCTTGGGTCTCATTATTGCACTCAAAGAGTCGACCATTGCTCTCTCAATTAAAAATAATCTACGCAAAATACTGCAAATTCTCCTTGGTGCCGCTAATAGATTTGTTCACTCTTAAGATTGAAAGTGTCCTTTTGTACTCCTTGGACATTTGCCTTTCGGACCTGAATACTCACTTAGATTGTCTCCAAGGGACTCTATTGAAATCAGCAATGTATTTTTCAATGACTCTGCCAAATTGTGTAATGAGACACGAACTAGGCATAATTTCTCTATCCTCCCGATGGAAATGGAGACAACTGACTAACTATGCTTGAATGCGCTCTCCTTCGCCTAACTCTCTTTATGTCGACCTGAAATCAAATCTCCTATTGAACAATATTCCAACTCTTACCCGATATCAGCGCGAAATGCAGGCTATATTGGCTGCATTAAGCCTTACAATCGATGACCTGTGCTAAAGACCGGGATATGTTAAGAAAAAACTTTATGAGTAGGACTGGTGCAAAACTCTCACACAATTACAGAAATACAAAATGTATACTGAATATTCTAATCACACTAAAAAACGAGTTCCTAGATTTAACTATATTGAGTCCTTCCCTTGCAATCACTTTAGAAAGTCCTATATGTGGTTTAAAATGAATATATATCATATGGGTGAAAGGACTAAGTATTGGAACAAAGTAAAAGATGCTATATTGAACAAAAAATGTCGTTTCCCTCATGTGAATAACCGAATGAAACGCTCAAACACTTAATTTTATATTGCCCTCATTTTAAAAGAGAACTAATATGTTGATGAAGTTTGTAAATATACAGTACGAAGATTGTCTTGATTCAATTTGGGCAAGAATGATGCAAGGGAATCATAGGCCTCTGATTTATGCCTTAGTTGGTCTCTGCAAATATATAGAAAATGAATTGGTGCATCATGACATCTAATGACGTTGTGCTTGTAAACTTTTGCTTTCTCTTGTTTTATGATAATTTGTTTTAAGTATTTTAAGTACGTTTGATGTATAAGCAAATAAGATGAAATTTTCAATTTTGTTATATATGTTCTTAAATTATAGTTTGTAAACGTTATATTTTGAACCACGGACAAATACATTTTAAAAAAAGAAAATCTTTCCCAACAGTGACCACAAAACCCTCCGAAAAACCTGCCTAGGTTCTCTATAAAAGGGTGACTGATAAAAGGGCCCCTCTGTCCTGATTTATGTGAGTAAAGTAAGAGATTTTACTGTTTTGGTGGAAGTCTTGCGTTTAATTAGGCTCCTCATCTGTGGAGGCGTGGAACAGATCCCGAATGTCAAATGGAAGATCTACGACATGGTCTTGAACCTCTTGTGTGAATTTCGTAGAGTGCATCCACGCCACTTTGCACATATCTGTGATACTGCCACCCCGTGGCTGAATGTGTCAATGTGGTGCACGGACGCCTAGATGAGGTGTTGTGTGATGATCTACAGCTCTGCTGGGGACTACTTAAATGTCTGCTGTTGGTCTGCTAGCAGAAAAGCTTGAAAGTCGACAATTCTCTCCAAATTCTGATTTCCAGCTGCTAGGAGTGCATTGGCCTACCACAAATTCAGCACAGCATTTGCATACTTTTTGGGCCGTAGGACACCACAATGTTATCCTCTTTGAGGAGAGTGGTAGATGAAGAAGCAGCTCCCAGACGGTTTAGTGAACAGTGATCCATATGCCACTACTGCCAAGAGAGGCTGGGGGTGGGAGGTCAGGTAACGTTCCTCCAATGCCAAGGGCCGGAATACAGTTTCTTATTTAGGCGCTGTAGCGAGTGAGGCTTTTTCCAAAACCACGTGACCTCAGCTAAAACATCTTTTTGTATTGCAAGTCCGGACCTGGTGGAGGCGCTCAGAGCAAAAACCTAGCAAAGGACACCAGACTCTTGTTGGGGTGCCTCTGGAGTGGACATACCTAGGAAGTCAGCCAAGCTGAGCATCCCATCATGAAAAGCTCTGGCACCGCTTGGGGGCATCCTCCTCGGTGATGCTTGCAGATTCTTGATCTGTTTCCTAGGTAACCTGTCCAGTTGTATCCTTCAGTATGGCCATGTCTTGGGGCTTGGTAGCCCCCAGGCTGTAAGGGGAATGTCCTGACTTGTTGGCGTGATCAGGACTGCGGGAGGTGCTGGTGGCACCTGTAGAGACGTTGGTGGAATTGCAGGTGCTGGAATGTGGGACAAGAGTTTTTTTATTAAGCCCATAAAACATCTCTCATCGCCCTGGATCTCATCAAGGTCTGGAATCTGTCGAAGAACCTGTCGCCGTGGGCTTGTGAAGGCCCTGCATTGGAAGAAGATGCTGTGAAGGGTCCACGTTGGTGTAGCTAATGGGGCTGTCAGCTGTGTGGTAGGAGGTGCTGTGACCCAATATGGTTGACGGGTTGCTGATCCCACAAGGATGATGATATGATATGGTGTTTATAACGTGCCTATACACAACTGTTTCAATGCGCGACGAGGCAAGGCAGGGGAACAAAGGGAGGACGGACAACAATCCTACTAGGCTAGGTGTCATTCAGATCACACACGTGCATGGGAGGGGGCAGGGACAGTGCAGTACATGAGAACATTTATAACAATAAGTAACGGCCAACAAGTGGCAAGTGCAATGGTAAGTGCATACATCAAGTGTCAAGGGCTGGTAGGGGGGCTGTAGGGATACTGAAACAGTCCCCTAGTACGGGGGTTGCCAGCAGGCCAGTGCAGAGTTGTGACACTTGCGGGGGGGTGGATCTGGGCCCGAGATCAGAGGGTGTCCAGGCCGCCAGTGCAGTTCCGGTAACAGCCAGGAGGTCAGCAGAGGAGAGGAGGAGAAAAGGTGGAAGCAAAGAAAAAGGTTTTGAGGTGCATCAGGAACCAGAGATAGTTCTCCTCAAGTTTAAGGGAGGCAGGGAGGCTGTTCCAGAGGGAGGCCCCTGCCGAAGAAAGAGATCTACCACCAACTTGTTGCTTGGAGAAGCGACTGACCCTGAGGGTGTTGGAGGTGGATGAGCGGAGAGCTCGAGAAGGAAGATATTTAGGAAGAGAGAGTTTAAGGTATTGAGGCCCCAGAAGGCGTTGTGGACGATGCAGAGGGTTTTGAACTTAATCCTCGCGGCCACTGGGAGAAAGTGCAGTGATTTCAGTCCTGGAGAGATACGATCCCTGGGCTTGAGGCCAAGGACAAGTCTTGCAGTCCTGTTCTGGATAAGTTGCAGAGGGCGGAGAGTAGAAGCAGGCAGATTTAGAAAGAGGATGTTGCAATAGTCCAGCCTAAGGGAGAACCAGAGCTCTGGAGACTCTGAGCTTCTGGGGGAAGGAGAGGAAAGGAAGAATACCTCTGAGGAGGTGCAGTTGGTAGTGTGACTTCTTAGAGACGTCAGAGATGTGAGGAGAGAAGGAGAGTGTCGAGTCGAAGATGACCCCGAGGGTTTTAGCCTCAAAGGTGGGAGCTGGAGGAGGGCCAAGAGAGGCCGTCTGGCGCAGACTAGCAGGATAGATATGCAGTACTCTATTGTGAAGTATTCCAGTTAGTCTTGTGAGAAACCTGAAGGTGTCCCACTTTCTAGTCCCCGGGGATATGTCATCCAGGTGGTCAGGACACACCCATCGCTATTGGATCCAGTTCCTGGGGGTGGACCAGTGGGGGAATAATCACCTGGATGGGAGTGGGGGGGGGTCAGGGGGGTCTTCAGCGAGTGGAAGTGGGACACCGATGGGCGAGCCAAGGTACCCCATTCCCTGTAACACCTTTTCCGCATCCTACCCTGTAGGATACTTAAAAGCTCTATCCCTCCCCCCCTTTCCGACACAAACACTTTCTTACACAGAGAAAGACAACGGGCTAACACTAGAGTCGTTTACCTGAGAGGAGAAAAACAGCGAGACATGAAAGGACGATAAGGAGGGAATTACCCTTGCCCTTTTCAACTCAGACCTGCAAAGCCACCGAAAAGGGAATTACAAGACCGGGGAGTACTGTCATGATGCCTACCTCCAAGGAGCCAGGTCGGACCCAGCAACCCCAGAGGCAGGCATCATTTCCCCCAGGGAAGTGCCAGCGGGCCCAAGCTCATGTTGGACCCCTGTCCTGGCGCCTTAGGCGCCAGGCTAATAAAGCTAGACATGTGTTCAAGTGTTTTAAGGTGCACTTACCTGATGCAGACCATGCTGCTACATCCAGGCCCTCTTGAGGCCTGAATGGAACTACTTTACCTGTGGACCTACTTTCCCCTGGGTGTGGTCGGGGAAGGATACATACCTGATCGGTGGAAGGATACATACCTGGAACTTCTTCCAAAGCTATTTAAACCACGCCCGATCAGCAACTCACACTTCGCGTTGTTCTGCTCCTCGCAGCTGGACGCTCACTGTGTCAGCTCCTGCATCTGGACTTCAGCCACGCCTGTCAGCATCCTGGGTCACCTGCTAAGAGAGAATTGGAGAGAAAGAAGACCTTACCTACTAAAGCTGCATCACAGAGACTTCACACCGACGATCCTGAAAGGGAAGACATCATTTTAAAAGCATTTCGCTTCGATCGCTGCAGCGCTGCATTTCACTCACCTTTCCTGGGCACCTCCATCTTCAGCAGCGATCATCCGGATCCGCAGCCACTTCCCAGAGCCTAGAGAGAAAAAGACAAGAACACAAGGTGAGAGAAGGAAGGGAATAGGAAAAGCTCAGTTTCCTTCTAAGACTTACCTGTTGGGTCATTCCCATTTCATTTCGGGTCCTGCCGCTTCCTGGCATTCCGGACCCCGGACCCTATGGGGAAAAAAGACAAAGACATTGAATGAGCGAATGCAAAGACATTACCCGAACGCTCATCCAGAACTTACCTGTCATTTACTGGAACTGCACGTTTCACTTCGGGTCGGCGCCATATCTCCGGCATTCCGAACCCCGGCCCCTAAGGGGAAAAAAGACATAAGCGTTAGCGCTTGCTGCAATAAGACAATGAACATTATTATTAAGCTTGAACTTTTGAACTTGCTACAGAACTCTTACAGCGCCTTACCTGAATAGTCAAGCTTATTTGAACTCCCATCAAACCTCAATCCAGTGAAGTAACTGGGTTTCAACACGCCCCTGCATCAGAAGCAGGATGGAGAACTCATCCTTCCAGACCCTAAGGTGAGACTTCACGGGGAATCGAGGAGGGCTGGAAGGGAGTGGGAGGCTTGAGCATTATTCCGTCAGTAGGTAATACTCCCTTTTCACGCACAGGGGAATATTCCTGCGGGCCAGTGAGTCCATCTTCAGAGTCCTGCGCTTCACCATAGAAGAAGCATCAGCACTCGAAGCCAGACCTGCGCCTCCGTGGGAATCAGGTGAGCGGGACAGAACGCAAAGCCTACCCACAATTTCCCACCCGGGCGCTATGGAGACTTCCGAGACAGATCAGCTGGCCCAGCATTTGGGGGAATTACGGGCAGAAGTGCACTCAGCCCGCCAGGAGACTAACGCTCTCAAAAGAGAACTACTCCTATCCAAGGAAAGAACAGATGACCTGGCCAAAAGGTTATTGCAGACCCAGGCAGGGCACACTCATTTACCTAATTCCGGAGATACTTCCACATCAATGGGTTTGAATAACCCGGTACAAATCAATCTACCTGGACACATGCCTTTGGCCCCGCCTGAACGTTTTGCGGGGGATCCCAAGAAATATGCCGTCTTTATGAACCAATGTCGTTTACACTTTCTATGCAAACCCGGGGCCTTCCCTAATGACCAGACTAAGGTAGCCTTTATACTATCTTATCTCAGTGGCAGTGCTGCCGATTGGTCTATTCCATTCGTAAATCAGGATGATCCCATTCTCCAGAATTTTCAGGGTTTCCAGGCCAGCATGGAAAGATTGTTTGCTCGACACTCTCAAGGACAGGCCCTTGATAACGAACTGCTATCCTTACGACAAGGTAATCTGGATCTTATGTCCTACGTTGCCACCTTTAATAGACTGGTTGTGGAAACTGGATGGCCAGAAAACAAAAGGATCACATTGTTTCATCGAGGCCTGCGCGGAGAGCTTAAGGATGTTCTAGCTCAGATAGTAGATCCACCCCAGGTCTGCGCAGACTACATAGACTTGGTGGTTCAACTTAATCACAGACTTCAAAATAGAAAAGCACATCGGTTCAAGTACGAAACCCCAGTAGCGATCAAAACCCACGCGAACTCCAAGAGTACCGACGTATCTGAACCTATGCAAATCGGCGGTGTTAAAGGACCATTAACACAGAAGGAACGAGAGAGAAGGCGGCAAATAAAACTTTGCCTGTATTGCGGGACTTCCGGTCACTTTCTTCGAAATTGTCCGGTTAAACCACCTAGGAAGGTGGTTGGAGCCACTGATAACGATTTATTGACACCTGATTCAGGAAACGACCTAGCCCGACAAGCTTGCCGCTTGCCGAGCTTGAAAACAAACTCTTTGACCTCGCATTTTGTCATGCCAATGGTGCTCGTGGACCCAAAACAGCCTCAGCTGTTGCATGCTATAAAAGCATACATCGACAGTGGAGCTATTGGAAATTACATAGACCGTGAATTGGCTTCCAGGATTAAGCTCCCTCTCCGCCCGAAAGTAACCCAAGATGTCATTACTCAGGGCCTGTAACGCATTCCACTGTTGAAATGACACTGGTGGGTCAGGATGGACACCGGGAAGCAATCGTGTTTGATGTGATCAAGGCCCCACAATTTCAAGTAATTCTTTGAATTCCTTGGTTAGAAACACATAATCCCAGAATTGACTGGCGAGCAAAGATGATAAGTTTTCCTGATTGTGAACCAACTTGTTACCCAAGAAATCCAGTTATGGGTCTAGCCTCAGCAACTTCCACCCCTGTACAGCTACCGTCAGAATACCAAGAATTCCAAGATGTTTTCAGAAGGAACAGGCTAACACGTTACCTCCCCATCGGTCTTATGATTGCCAAATCGATCTGGTACCCAATGCTCAACTACCTTGTAGTAGGATTTATGCTCTTACAGAACCTGAGAACCTACATTTGCGTCAGTATTTAGATCAGTACTTAGCCAATGGTTTTATTCGCCCGTCCAATTCTTCTGTCTCCTCAGCTCTGTTCTTCGTGCCGAAAAAAGAGGGCGACCTTAGAACATGTATAGACTATCGCGCCCTAAATCAAACAATGATTAAGAATCGTTATCCTCTGCCCCTGATCCCTGAGCTTATCGACCAGGTGAAAGACGCTTGTGTGTACACCAAGTTAGATCTCCGAGGAGCTTATCACCTGGTGCGTATAAAAGAAGGCGACGAATGGAAGACTGCATTCCGCACCAAATTTGGGCTCTTCGAATATCAGGTGATGCCCTTCGGTTTGTGCAATGCACCTGCCGCCTTTCAGTACTTTATGAATGATGTTCTTCGGGAACTTATCGACGTCTGTGTCATTGTTTATATTGACGACATCCTGGTGTACTCCTCTTCAGAATCCGATCACAGAAAACATGTTAGGGCAGTTCTTGAGAAATTGCGCCAGTACAGACTATTTGCAAAGCTCGAAAAATGTGTTTTTCATACCATAGAAGTGGAGTTTCTCGGATTTATCCTGACACCTCAAGGAGTCCGAATGGACTCGCGAAAGGTGGACGCCATCCTCAAATGGCCGTCTCCTAGCTCAGTGAAGGGAGTTCAGAGCATGCTCGGCTTCGCCAATTTCTATCGAAGATTCATCCTGGAATTTTCCCGAACAGTCAAACCCATCACAGCTCTCCTAAAGAAAAAGAAACGCTTTGAATGGACTCTTGAGGCCGAACAAGCCTTTCAGGACCTGAAAACCAAATTCACCTCTGCACCTATATTGAAGCACCCGCACCCAGATCTCCGTTACATTGTGGAAACCGACGCATCCAGTTCGGCCATGGGAGCTGTCCTGTCGCAAAGAGACCCAGAAACTAACCAACTACACCCTGTGGCCTTTTGGTCCAGGAAATTTTCTCCTCCTGAAATCAACTACGCAATTACCGACAAAGAGTTACTGGCTATTAAATCTGCTTTCAAGGCTTGGCGTCACTACCTTCTCGGGGCAAGACACACCATCACCGTAATTACGGACCACAGAAATTTACAGTATTTAAAGACGGCCAAGGCTCAATCTTCGCGACAACTCCGATGGGCTCTATTCTTTGCGGAATTTGATTTTGTAATTACCTATCGTCCTGGCTGCAAGAATGGTAAAGCGGACGCCTTATCCCGGATTGGCATGGAAGAACCCAATTCGAGTTTAGAACCTGTGCCAATCATACCAGAACAAAGAATCTTAGGCCTAGCTTCATTGCAAACTATTGAGGACATCCAAACGCAAGTAAAACAACTTCTAGACTCTTCAGCCTTACTGGAATGGAGTCAAAAGGGTCCTCATTACACCGTTAAGGATGACTTACCCTACTTCCAGGAGCGGTTGTTTCTGCCTAGTAAAGAATTGCAAGAACTTGTTATTGCCCATCATCATGAATCATTAATGGAAGGACACCCTGGTATCACTAAAACGGAGGAAAAAAATCAAACGCCACTTCTGGTGGCCTTCTTGGAGAAAAGACAAAGTCTTTTGTTTTGTCTTGCAGAATTTGCGCCCAAAACAAGGGTCAAAAGAAAAGGCCAGCCGGCCTACTTCAACCCTTGGATATTCCACCGGCACCATGGCACACCTTGTCAATGGACTTTATAACTGACTTGCCTCCTTGTGCTGGTTACAACACTATCCTTGTAATTGTGGATCTATTCTCCAGAATTGCCCACTTTATCCCTTTAAAAGGTTTGCCTTCAGCTTCCACCTTGGCCAAGGAATTTCTGGAGAATATAGTTTGCATACATGGTTTCCCTTCCATATTAGTCTCGGATCGTGGAAGTCAATTTATCTCCCATTTTTGGAAGAAGTGTTGCCAACTAGCACAAATAGATGTGCGGCTATCCACCAGCCACCACCCCCAGACCGACGGACAAACCGAGAGAACCAATCAGACTCTCGAGCAATATCTTCGGTGCATGTTACACCAATCCGAGTTAAATTGGAAAGACATCCTTTGGATCGCAGAATATGCATACAACAATTCAGTGCATTCTGGAACCGGACAAACTCCTTTTTATACTTTGTATGGTCACCATCCTCGGACCTCTGATCTAGATCCACCTCTGACCCTGGAAATGCCCGCAGTAAATCATCTGCATTCCACAATAACCCAAGCCTTCAAAGAAGCTGCAACTCATTTACAGCAAGCCAAGAAAAAGTATAAAGAAAACGCTGATTTGCACCGAAGTAAAACTCCTCCTTACCAAGTAGGAGATCAGGTATGGCTAGCAACGAAACATTTACCCCTCAGGGGCCCGCGAACCTTCAATCCCAGATTCATAGGACCTTATCCCATCAAGGCTATAATCAATCCTGTGGCCTTTAAACTGGATTTACCGTTTAACATGCGTATTCATCCAGTTTTTCATGCATCACTTTTGAAGCCAGTACAACCAGGGACCTGACTGCCCAAGCCTCCAGACCCAGTTCAAATTGAAGGGGAATTAGAATTCGAAGTTAAAGACATTTTAGACTCCAAGGTGTTAAAGTCCAAACTCTTCTATCTTGTTGACTGGAAGGGATATGGACCTCAGGCGAGATCGTGGGAGCCTAGTAACCATGTTCACGCACCTCGATTAATACAAAGGTTCCACCGGAGATTTCCGAACAAGCCAAAACTCCCGGAGGGAACAACCTTGGGAGGGGCCTTGCGGGGGGGGGGGGGTACTGTCATGATGCCTACCTCCAAGGAGCCAGGTCCGACCCAGCAACCCCAGAGGCAGGCATCATTTCCTCCAGGGAAGTGCCAGCGGGCCCAGGCTGGGGCCCTTTGGACACAGTCCTGGCGCCTTAGGCGCCAGGCTCATGTTGGACCCCTGTCCTGGCGCCTTAGGCGCCAGGCTCATAAAGCTAGACATGTGTTCAAGTGTTTTAAGGTGCACTTACCTGATGCAGACCATGCTGCTACATCCAGGCCCTCTTGAGGCCTGAATGGAACTATTTTACCTGTGGACCTACTTTCCCCTGGGTGTGGTCAGGGAAGGATACATACCTGGAACTTCTTCCAAAGCTATTTAAACCACGCCCGATCAGCAACTCACGCTTCGCGTTGTTCTGCTCCTCGCAGCTGGACGCTCACCGTGTCAGCTCCTGCATCTGGACTTCAGCCACGCCTGTCAGCATCCTGGGTCACCTGCTAAGAGAGAATTGGAGAGAAAGAAGACCTTACCTGCTAAAGCTGCATCACGGAGACTTCACACCGACGATCCTGAAAGGGAAGACATCATTTTAAAAGCATTTCGCTTCGATCGCTGCAGCGCTGCATTTCACTCACCTTTCCTGGGCACCTCCATCTTCAGCAGCGATCATCCGGATCCGCAGCCACTTCCCAGAGCCTAGAGAGAAAAAGACAAGAACACAAGGTGAGAGAAGGAAGGGAATAGGAAAAGCTCAGTTTCCTTCTAAGACTTACCTGTTGGGTCATTCTCATTTCATTTCGGGTCCTGCCGCTTCCTGGCATTCCGGACCCCGGCCCCTATGGGGAAAAAAGACAAAGACATTGAATGAGCGAATGCAAAGACATTACCCGAACGCTCATCCAGAACTTACCTGTCATTTACTGGAACTGCACGTTTCACTTCGGGTCGGTGCCATATCTCCGGCATTCCGAACCCCGGCCCCTAAGGGGAAAAAAGACATAAGCGTTAGCGCTTGCTGCAATAAGACAATGAACATTATTATTAAGCTTGAACTTTTGAACTTGCTACAGAACTCTTACAGCGCCTTACCTGAATAGTCAAGCTTATTTGAACTTGCATCAAACCTCAATCCAGTGAAGTAACTGGGTTTCAACGCGCCCCTGCATCAGAAGCAGGATGGAGAACTCATCCTTCCAGACCCTAAGGTGAGACTTCACAGGGAATCTAGGAAGGGTATCGTGGAGGGCTGGAAGGGAGTGGGAGGCTTGAGCATTATTCCGTCAGTAGGTAATACTCCTTTTTCACGCACAGGGGAATATTCCTGCGAGCCAGTGAGTCCATCTTCAGAGTCCTGCGCTTCACCATAGAAGAAGCATCAGCACTCGAAGCCAGACCTGCGCCTCCGTGGGAATCAGGTGAGCGTGACAAGTACAGCTGGTGTGTGGTGTGACAAGTGTCAAAGGTGCACGGGGGACTCCTGCGTTGATAACACAGGCAGGGAGGCATGCTGGCTACTGTGGTACGTCCTTGACTTCAGAGACAAGACAAGCCAAGCCAACGGGTTCAGCACAGCCGGTGAGTCAGCAAGCGCTAACAAACCGAACAGTGTTGAGCCCAGGTTGCTGTTGGCAACAGTGCATGAACGCACGAAACTTGTGAACAAAGAACTTGTGTGCGTTTGAACTTTTTGAAAGCCCAGAGAAGGGCCAACTGCAGAGTGGTCAGGCGCCGCAGGAGTGCTCATTTGAAGGACTCTGACTGGCCTTAGAGTGGTCCTACAAGGGTCAAGTCAAATCCATTGTACAATCAAAAGTCTCTGACCCATTGCCAAGAGAAAACTAGGGGAAAAGGAGCCCCCACTTTCTGAAGACAATGTTCCGACAACTGTGGCAAGTGAGAACCCAACAGAGGGATGCAGAAAGAAAGGTAGGAGAAGTTAACCCATGCTTTCTGATGAGATGAAGCAAATCATGAACGGTATTAGAAATTCATGAACTGTGTTAAAGATGGCTATGTGAACCCAACAGAGGGATGCCAAAGGGAAAGCTAATGAGAATGAATACAGTATTGTGATAAAGCAAAGTGGACTGTGTATTTGGCAAACGTGAACCCGGCTGAGGGATGCCTGCGAGTTGGGGTGAAGAGTAATACACCCATGAACATTGTGTCGACAAGAGTGAACCCGGCTGAGGGATGTCCACAGTAAATGGTTGTTTAAAAAGTAATTTAAAGCTCTTGAATATTACAAGCCTGTATTTTGAAAGGCCGTAGAGAACCCGACGGAGGGAGGCCCAAGTTGCAAGAAGAATCCCAGCTCGGCGGATGGATATTCAAGGGGCGAAGAGCAATCGCCCAAGGTGCAAGATCACCAAAGGAACTTTCGATTGTTTATTATTTTGGTCCAGCAGGCCTTCTAAGGCAAGAGAATTTGTAGAAAAGAGACTTGGCCTCTGAAGAGCCTGATATCATTGAATGGAATAGTGAACCTCGTGCTGGCGAAGCCCAAGAGCGTGCTGTGCTCATAAATTACACCTTATCCCGTGCTAAAAACGTAGAAAAGGGAGACCCCAGCCATACCATCCTGACTTATCATTTTGAGAACACTTCTTCCTTTTCTGGTGAACATTATCCCACACTCTTTTGGAACGTAGTGGTAAGGATTGGCAATAGTTGTTTTTAGTATAGGCCCTTTCTATTTGACAAGACTCCACAAGGACTGCCTTATTATTATTTGATGGTTGTAGCTTGCTCCCATTTTAGATTTAGGTTAGGCGTTTATCTCACCCATTATAAAGTTCAATAAACACCCTTGAACTGTTATCGCTTGTGTCCGTCTTTACTGTTGCCACCATGAGTTCCTTAAAGTCTGCAGAATGAATGCATCACGCTGGACCATGAAAGGCAAGATCAAAGACTCTCGACATCGGAAGTGGATTTGGCAGCAAGCTCGCCTGGGGAAGATGATGCGGGAGACCATGTTTGTGTGTCGCAGGCCTTTTTCATTGGTCTAGGAGTAGTTGAGAGGCGGTCCTTGGTTGTAGATTTGGCATATTCTTTGGCTGCTATTTTGTTGGAGTCAGCCATTTTCATCTTCTGAACAGGGGCCTGGCTTTTGGCCATTTTGTGCTTCTCTGTTTGGCCTTGGGGGACAAAAACACTTAGTCTTGTAAGCAAGCAGTCCACAGTGGCGGACCCTCGTGTAGTAATCCAGTAACAGGGGCCAGCATATTATCTGGTAGCTGCCCGGGAGGTACTGTGTATCCTCAGTGACTAGGTCATTGGTAACTCACACCCTCTTGGATCAAGAGCCAATAGTAGGCCCTGGAGAGCCCTTGAGTCGTGGGCCGCTAAAAGCCTTTAAGGCCTTGGGGCTACCATGCGGTTGGTCTAGGACAGCGGTATTCAAACTGTGGATCGCAGCCCACAGGGGTCCGCGGCCGCATCCCTGGGGGGCCATGAGAGGCCAGCATGAAATCAAAAAAAAAAAGGTATTTTTTTTTCTTTTTTTTTTTAGATTGGAAGAAATGGCAGGGGCAGCTCACATGGTCAGGCAGAAGCATGAAACTGTCTCAGGCACCAATCAAAAAGTGGCCCACAGTTGTAAATGGATATTCATTCCTTTAGTCAAGACTGTTTCAATAGTACCCAAGGGGGTGCTTTGTGTTAAAGTGTAAGTAAACTGTGATATTTAAAGGATATTTATTCAGCAACAATGGTCACAATTTCTAACTGCTCAATGGTCAAATTCTAACTGCATAGTGAAGTAGCTTATCAAACTGTCCCAGATTGGCCAAAAAGGTGGCTCATTTTAAATAGCCCACACTAGCATTTTGCATTTTTGATAAATGCATTGCCCTATTGCCCTATAGGCTAGTATGAGCCTGGCGGCTCATCCATAATGGCGAGGGGGCGCCCACCCAGTGGCCCCCTCACCCATTATGGAGGAGTTAAGGAGCCAGTCCAGTGAAACAATGAGCACTCCCTCAGCTGCTTTTTCCAGCTGAGGGAGTGCTCCTGGTCTGGCTGAACTGTCAAAGGGAAACACTATTTCCCTTTAACAGTTCAGTTCAAAGCTCCAGCCGCACATGCTCACTGAGCCATGCAAGGCTGGTGCGTTTTGCTTCGCCAGCATTGAATAGCTCATTGGAAATGCTGGCTGGGGCACTGCATGTCTGTATGGGGAGCTCCTGCGCCTCCTCGCACATACGGACAGAGCAGCCTGGAGCAGGGCCTTTCAGCACCCACATGCAGGACAATGCAGAGGGTACCTTTATGTTCATTTTTTAAAATTTAAACATGTTTATGGATGCGGGTATGCTTGTGTTATGAGTGAGTATGGTGATGGATGTTTGTGTGAATGATAGAGCGATTGCTGTATGAATGTGGTATGTGTTGGTTTGTTTTGATCCGTTGAGCTGATTTTGGCAAGTGGTGGATAGAGGGGGAAGTAGGGTTGTACAAAAAAGGCATTTTAAAAATGCCTAAATGACTTTGTTGCACAATCACCCTACCCACCTGCCAAAATCAGCTCTCCTTCTGAGGCGCTGTGGAGCCCAGGGAACAGCGATGGTATTTTGTTTACTGGATTTCTATCATAGATGTCCAGTCAAAAATACCATGCTTTCCCCCTTGGCATCCCAAAGCCTTGCATACAAACATAATCATATTGATTGTGTGAGGCCTAGTGGGGACCAGGGGACAGGGATGGTATTGTTTTACTGGACATCTATCATAGATGTCCTGTAAAAACTGTCATGCCTGCCCCCTGGGCCCTTCAGCACCAAATGCAAACTGTCTGGCTTTTACCCATTTCTTTTTTTAAAGTATGCTCTACAATGCAACATTTTCACCCATTATTTTTAAAAAAATCATGGCGGAAAACCCCCGATCTTCCCTTGATTGGTTCAGGCTCCCTCACTGTGTTTTGGGGGAAATAGTTATGCCACTCCACTTCAAAAATTCACCTGCCGCCACTGGCCCTCGGACTGTGTTGGGAACGGGATGGGGGAGCCCAGGGACTGTGTTGGGAGCAGGATGGACGGGAACCATGGGATAGTGGTGGGAGCAAGGTGGGGAAAGCCCATGGTGTGTTATGGGGTGGGGAGAGCCCAGGGACTGGGTAGGAGTGGGATGAGGGAGCCCAGCGACTGTGATGGGAGCAGGTGGGGGAGCCCACGGACTATACTGTGAGTAGGGTGTGGTGACAGAACGCAATAGTGGTGACAGCCGGAGAGGACAGCTCAGCAGCAACGTGCTCACCTTAGAAGCAAGGCGATACGAAGCAACACAAGTTCGATCTCCGGGTCCGTGCTTAGAATCCTCTGGGTATTAAGCGCGTTATAAATAACCTATCATATCATACATACTGTCCATTTCGCATTTTTGGGGGGTCCCGGGCTGCCCAAATTTTGCTCCGGGGGGGCACGTCCAAAAAAGTTTGAAGACCACTGCTCTAGGAGGATCCAGCGGGCCCCTCCTGACCAAGAAGGTCCTGCGAAAGAAATCCCTGTGGCGAAGTGGCTGAACAAGGACGACTTACCTGTAGACTACGTGACTCTCAAAGGCGGTGAAGTCCTCGACACACGGAGGAGATGCACTGAAGACATAATTCCACCAGTTCAGCAGTCAATGTAGGTCCTGGGAACCTAGCGCACCACAGGAAGGACAAAAGTCCCACTAGTGTGTGGTCCCCAAACACAAAGATAGTTGGAGATGCGTACAAATGAACTGTAACAATCATCAAAGATAGTTGGAGATGCGTACAAATTAATTGTAATAATTATTATCCAGATCGTTTCCATCTGCTGACGACATGTTTTAAAACTGTTCAAATATTATGAAATTGTCCAAATCTTCTTCATGTGGTCATTAGAATGTGTTTTAACATATAAAATAAATGTTGATATATGTTTTTTGTATGTAGATGTGGGTATGGGAATGATTGTTGAGGAATGATTAAACTGTTCTATGCAGAAGCGAGTATTTGTCATCTGCAATGTTTTAAATCCAGTTTTTCCTGCAACTTTAATGTGATTTAGAGTGTTGATTGATTCACGATTGATTTATTTTTGTAAATTGTGTATCATGTGAAATAAATATTTTTGATACATAATATTTGAATAGTGTCCTCTGGACAATGTTTCAGTGCACACTGAAGGATGCAGGGAGCCACATTCCCATTATTTCGGCAGTATAGCCTCCCAAAGGGTATGGGACTACCTTGCCATATTGAATGAAGCATTACTTATCCTAACAGCCAGGATTCCAGAAGCAGAATTCTGGCAACCCCACACATTAAGTCTTTTAGATTGTGGAGGAGCTGAGGAAAAGGCTGATCCTCTGAACCTGCATTGCCAGCCTGAATTAAACTATCAGGAGAGGCGTGGGATTTTATAAATAACTGATCCACTGTCCTGTGTTTCTGCACAAGATCCTCATCCACTATAGGAGTCGAAGCAGGCCCTCTCCAAACTCCAAACACTTAGTATACTAAGGCCCAAATGTATGGAAATACAGGTATCCTAGTTATCTTTGGCTGTAAAATGCCCATGATTGCATGCATGAGAACATCTTCAGATGTTGCCTCCAACTCCAAAGCATCAATGGCAAGTGAAAACATGGGCCTAAAAAAAAAGTATGGGCTGAAGGCTGACAATGGGTCTCTAGAGGTATCTGACCCAGGGCTAGTATTTAGGCCTCTTGAAGATCTTCCTTTATCAAAGGAATATTCAGATTGATCATCAAGGGATTCCTCTGGCCAAGTCTGTCTAGATACATCCGTTACCAGCTCTAGACCAGTGGGGATATTGTCCTCCTTCTCTTCCTCATCCTCCCACCTCGAAAATGTCTCAGAATCTTTCAAACTGCGTTCCTCAATTGAAGAACTATTACAAAGATTCTTCTGATTTAGACAGCTCTGATGGAAACAGTATATTCTGAGTCAATGCCAAGGAAGTGAGCCTTAGCGGGTCCCAAATTCAGTGCAGTGTTCCAACTGAAGGACACTAGCTCTGAAAAGTCTAACACCTTGGATACTAGGAAAGAGTCTGGTACATAACTGCGGTTGAAGGAGCTGGCTCTCGTTTTTCCATCAGGGTCTGAGCTCTGGGGCCTGCAGGAGTGGTGTAATGCCTTCCCAATACTTGAATTCGGGGCAGTAGGGATGGTTTGGTTAACATTTTCAGACATCGTCACAAAAAGTTCGAACATCTCAATTAGGAAATATTTTGATTCTTCAGGTGTGTATTAAGTAGTGCCTCTTATTTTCCTCAACTCTGAATTCTTCCGACAATTATAAGCAGCCCAGCGCTCCGGCAGCGAGTATTCTGAAATCTGCCTCACAGTCTCACGCAGGCATGAGAGTATTTGTAAAATCTGTTTTTTTAATTTATTTTTTAATTTATTAAGTGTCATTTGGTTAAATCAAACCTTTAACACTATAAAATGATGCAGTAAATACAATAGTTTAAAAAAAAAAGAAAAATCATCAACATGAGACACACTAGTCCATTAGACATGATTACAAAATTCAATTTAAAAAAAAGATTATCAAGCTTGTAATATAAGAAATAGCATAACTGTATTTATTTAGTTGTTTTCAGTTCATAAAACTTTACATTCATTTCAATCACTCAAACTAATTATGCAAAAGTAAAACAGTTAAAAAAACAGAATAAATACTCACTCTTTCATACTTCAGTGCAAGGGATCAGTGTAAAATACATTTACAAGATATTAATTTGTTCATTACAGAGAAAGTAATGGTAATTTCCTTAAATCATTGACACATGTGGTTACCAATTTGCAGTTAGAACTTTCATTATTTCTGGACGGAAATGTTTTCCATACTCTATAAAGAGCTATATAAACTGCCTCTGATTGTACATTCAAACACCATCTCCAAAATTCCTCCGATTGTATATAGTTCATATTGTGGACAAATCGACCATACTATAACATATAATAATTGTGTCTTTTAGGACATGAAGTTAATAAATGTCTAACAGTCTCAAGTTCATCAAAATCCGGGCACATTCAGCAATAGCTCTCTTTTTCAGGGATCTTCCATTGAGAACCAAAGGTAGACTTCACCAAAGTTGATTGGTGCACATTAAGAGTTTAAAATTCCGTACGAATGGGTCAGGACAACCTATTAAATATCTTTGAGGCCTATAATACTCATGTACAGTCCATTCACTATATTTACATTTTTTCAATTCAAACATGCGAATAAAATTCATTTCCCAGTCGACTCTCTTTGCTTTTGCTTTGAATGCTTTTTTAACAGCAGGAAAAAAACCACATTGATTCATATTGGCCACCAACTGCAATTCTTTGAAGTATTTACTGCAGCTAGTCAGGTATTTGTTCCTAGAACTGGGGACATCCATTTTAGCTGCATTTGTTCCAATAATTTGTTTCAACTCACTCTCTGGGTGGCACATTGCTTTTAAATTAAAGAGGCCACATTGTTGTCTCACAATGGATCACAAGGACTGTAGGCCAAGTTCCACCCTAATATATTGGATGGGACATGATCGGGGTACCCCTAAAATGGTACGCAAGAAAAGGCCTTCAATCCTATCTAGAAAGGACAGGTCAGAAATGGAAATAGCTTCTAACCCATAAGCTAAAACCGGGGTAAACCCTTGGCGATACAGGGTATTCCTTTTAGTGAATAACCCGCATATTCTTTGACAAACTTATACACCATCATAGTGATTTGCTTGGCCCTCCTGATTTTATTCTCAATAAGAAACCTGTATCCGATTTTATAGTTAAAGAAGACGTCCAGATATTTATATACCTCGGTATATTCTACATGGCCCCATGATACATCTACTTTAACTCTGTTCACTTTTTTGCGAGAGAACAACATGGCCTTAGTTTTTTGCAAGTTAATTGTTAGACCATGTTCTTTTACAAAATGGCCAAGTTCTTCCAGCATAGCCTTTATACCTGTTATGGAGTGGTCTATTACCACCAAGTCATCTGCGTAAAGCATAGCTGATATTAATGCTTTTTCAAATTTTGCTGGACATTTGGCTTTGGCTGCAAGGCGTCTAATAAGGTCAGCTAACTAGAGATTAAATAAGAGGGCAGCCAGTAGACAGCCTTGTTTAACACCCCTATTCGCATTAATCGGCTGTGTCAGGCTGCCCTCATTATCTAAACCAATTAATACAGTGTTGTTTTCATGACGATTGTAAATTATGTCAACAAGCCAACTGGGGCAGGCAAGTTTCAACAAAATTTCCCACAGTTTGGCTCGGTCAACACTGTCAAACGCTGATCTAAAATCTACAAAAATTACATAAACAGACAGCCCTTTGCTTAATTTAGCATTGAAGTTATAGCATCTAATGCACTAATATTATGAGTAGTGCTAGTGCCTCGTCGGAACCCTGTTTGAAATGGGTTAAGTAGATGGTTAGTTTGTACCCAGGCATTCAGGTGTTCTAATACAATGGCTGTTAAGACTTTGCCAGTAGAGTCTAATATAGACAGCATTCGATAATTTTCAGGTAGGACTCTATTCCCCGCTTTAAAAACCGGGATAAGAATGGCATTCTTCCATGAGTCTGGGATATTGCGGTCCCAACAAACACTAATAAACATCTTAAACAACACCTTACTCCATATAACAGGATCATATTTCAATACTACCGCAGCCAATCCATTGGGTCCAGGAGCTTGAGATGTATTCAGTTTGGTTATGATGGACTCAATCTTTTTGATGGTAAAGGAAAAAGGCCATGCTTTACAGTCGGGTCTGGGGAAATTCTTCTCGGATTTCTTATACATGATATTATCAATGTGGTTGGTCCATATTTTCTCTCCTATTGAGTTCAGAATGCAAGCTTTATTCACATTTCTTACATTATTCAAGATCTTCCAGACTGCACTAGTTTCATTCCGTTGAAGGGTGTTAAACATTATCTGCCATTTAGTGTTTAATTTAGACCATTTTCTACGTTTGCACCAGTTAGTAAAATCATTTTTCAGCCGTTTTTTTTCGTTACAGTGCTCAATTGAGCCCAGATTAGATTTAATCAGGCACCGAAGAGAGCGTCAGTATTTACGTTTAACAAACACCAACTCCCCACCGAAGGATGGATTAATCCGTTTTCCGTTATTAGTTTAGGGGCTTCCCTTTATAGAACCAACAACATTCGTGATGGATTTTTATCATACTCTCAAACTCATTACCACTAAGGGAGGAAGCCTGCATGTGTACAAACTCGAAGAGGCCATGTAAATTGAGTGACATTATCTTATATTTTTTGATGTTCCACTTAATATTTGTACCCTTTTGATTGGTATAAATGTTACCAGTGCCACTCGTTATCTTAGTGTCCATGCCCAATTCTAGATTGGCACACAGCATTGCGTGATCACTGTATTTGTTCTGCACTACTTCAAATTCGCCCACAGCATTAAGCATTTCAGTATTTCCCCATATATAATCATTTGTGGAAGACTTCTTACCACACAACCATGTGCATTTCCCTGGGGTATCCCCCCCCTCTGTTCTACCATTGAGGAAACCGAAACCCCATTCATTCATATCATTTTTCCATACTCTCCCTTGTGTGTTGGTCTTAGAACACATAAACGTGTTGATGGCAGCCAAATTATGAAATTTAGCTTTCATAGACATTATTCCACATTGTACATTCATATCTCCTCCTATAAATATCAGAGTGGTTAGCATCGAGTAGCCAACTAGTAATACGTTCATCGATGGTATCTAAGATGTCCATGGTCTTACTCCCAACCAGGTGGATCATATATATTGATGATCAATATTTTATCTGTATGAGGTTTTTTGTTTTAGATCAATGGTAACTGCCAATACATTATCATTTGTTTCTACTGGTGTAAGGAGTTCACAGTCAAAGTCGTGACTGACTCCTATCATTAAACCACCAAATGGCCTTCCCTTAATTCCCTTTTTCGCATGATTGTGGAAGATGACATGAGTATCTACAAAAATATTATTCATCATGCTGTAAAAGAAATATTTGATGGTTAAGAATATTATTCAGAGTGCCCTGGTCTAATAAAATGGGCATGCCCCCTAGTATTCCAGGACACAATCTTACACCCTCATGGACATGATTTTTTCATCATGTCTACAAGTTGTTGCAACCAACGTATTACAGCTCGATTGTCAGATTCCCCTTTGTGATCGATGTGTTTTTTTCTGTCCTTCTGTTAGCATAACTTTCTAAAAGGCTATATCTAATAACCTGTGCAAAAATTCCTTCAGTTTACATTTGTGCAAAAATGCATTTAAGGCAATAAATTCATAATTCCTTCCCACATGTAATATACAGTAAAGTTTAACACAGTATTTCTGCCTTCATATATCTCAGACCAAATAATTAATGTCCTCAACCCGCATTGAGTATCCTTTCTCGTATATGGGAGTTAGACCAGAGCATTCTGTCAACAGGTGTTGTGCAGTCTCCTGTTCTCCACATATTCTGCATGCTTGTTCCTGCATAGTAATCTTTGCCCCCAGCCCCTATTTGTCAACACTTGAAGCTGATTGTCTTAGTAGAAGGATAAACCTCCTTACCTTTGTGTTTAGCAAATTGATAAGATAGGGACATACGGTATCAGGTTGGAATGTTTCCATGGAGTATAAATTATAGCCGGATTTCCCAGCTAGATAGGTAGTTTGCTTATCCCTATCCTAAATCATCGCCTTTTTTTTATCTCAAAGTTTGTGGCCAAGTTGTCCTCTGGCATCATCGTGCATCCGATTTCATCCACAAATGTATCAATCTCATTGTGTCTTATTTTCAAAGCTGGACCTATTGTCATTTCGATCACTAAAATATGAGCACACAGAATCAATATTGCCAGCATTCAACCTTATTTTGAGATATGGGTTACATGCTGCAATTATTTTCCGAGTAGTCAAAGAAATCAGACCGAGCTCGAAGCATATTGCTTCTGCTGATACACACTGAGGGAGACCCAAGGCACTTCTTCAAAGTTTCCCTGCTAAGAGTTTCAGCCAGTCGTCTCTTTGGCAGAATAAACTTAAAGCCCATAGAGTGCACTAGGAACAATACAGGTGTTATGTACTTTCAATAGGCCCTATATGGAGTGTGCACCAGATTTCGAAAATAAAAGACCTAGTAGCCTTAAACTTTGTAACAGGTTTACAGATTATATTTTTAGATAGGGTTTCTTTATTTAAGTTGTTAGTAATAAGCATTCCAAGATACAAGTAGTTTTCTACTTCTTCTTCATCAATTGTCCATCTAAATCTCTTGATAGATTTATGGTTCGATTTAATCGTCATCATTTTGGATTTGGACAAATTGATAACCAAACCGTGTTGTTCAGAGTATGCTGCTAATTTATCCGGGCTGTGTTGCAAATCTATCACAGTCTGATCAAAAATTGGATGGTAATTGCAATCATTGAAGGCTCTTTCGAGGTCTGTAATATAAATGTTAAAAAATATCAGTGCCAGGGTGCATCCTTGTTTTAGACCATAATTCACTGGGATTAGTTCACGCACTGCACCCTCTTGATCGATTCAAAAACTGTACCATGTTATAAGTATACAGTGATTTGACAAAGTATAATATTTGAGAATGTAATCCGCCTTTCTCCATCTTTTCCCAGAGAATTTGGCGGTTAACGGTGTCAAATCCTTTGCTATAATATATATAACAAATATACAGTGTTTTAATTTTTGATAGCAAAGTAGTACGTATGAGATGAATTAAGACCCAAAATGTTAGACATGGCCCTGTAATCCTTTTGAAATCCGGATTGTTGATTGCTGAGTATCTTATTTTCTACCAACCATGCATTTATATATTTTAACAACGGTTTGTTTAAGATTTTGGCACTGGAATCTATCATTGCCAGGATTCTGTAATTAGACAGGCTGTCTCTTGCTCCTTTTTTGTAAATGGGTATTAGCACTGAGCATTTCCAGGAATTCAGTATTTGTCCCGTGCATAAACTCTCACTGAAACCTATGTTCAAAATCGAGGCCCATACTTTTACGCTTTCCTTGTATAATAGATTTGGTGGACCATCAGGGACGGGGGCGCTGGAAGGCTTCATATCCCCAATGATTTTTTCAATTTCAGCTACAGAGAACTTTATCCCCTATATTCCAATATTCGCTGCTGATCTCCGTAATTTGCTCTCAATAGCAGAGAGACAGTATGTAGGTTCTCTAGCAATCAATAGAAATATGGTTAATCCCTCGAATTCCTAGCATCCCAGAGTTATACTTTTTATAGATGTGTCAGTATCTTTGCACGTTGTTGTCTTTTAATGCTATAAACATTTGTTTCCACTGTGCAGAGGATATAGAGCCTTCATGCATCCTATACCAATTTTTGTGTTGCATTTGGAATTCCCTTACTCTCATAGTTCTGATCTCAGAATCCTGTAGGTTTCCTTTTAGCCAACGTATATTACCATGGATTTCTTTTTTCCTTTTGGCTACAGTTACGTTGTATATATTCTTGTGGATGCAACTACTAGATGTAATTTTGTGATGATGGTTCAGAGCCATAGGTAATATGTTCTGAACTGTGGTATAAAAGGTTTCTATATTAGCAAATGAGGGGAGATTGTCCTCAGTCAATGCTGCTATTATTGAATCATTAATGTGGCATAGCTCGTTTCTGGTCCATTGTATCCGATTACCCCTATTGCTAATACAATAGTCTCCTTTCAATCTCTTCTGACCAGCCTTA
Source organism: Ambystoma mexicanum (assembly GCF_040938575.1). Classification (NCBI taxonomy): domain Eukaryota; kingdom Metazoa; phylum Chordata; class Amphibia; order Caudata; family Ambystomatidae; genus Ambystoma; species Ambystoma mexicanum. The sequence continues at coordinate 792,697,211 of NC_090931.1, read as the reverse complement.
TGTGTTATTTTTAATAAGACTTCAATTATCACGTGGGCACAAAAATTATTAGCAATAAACCTAAAATCACTAATAGGTACATACCCAGCTACTTCAAACAACACAAAATCAATCCAGGAAAATTGTCGCCCATTAGACCAAGTATAAAATAAGTCATCATGTCTCAGATTTATAAGTTGATAGTGATATTTACTGATGAGTGAGCTCGAAAGGTTTTTGCTTATTAACCTTTTGTTTTCTTTGGGTCCTACAGCCCACACCTCATACTCATTCCTGACATAAGTGTGGCATTGCATACATCTTTGTTGCCTACCAAGTGGGGCATCCTTCTATCTGAAAACTCCACCAAAGTGGAGCAAACAGAGAAAACCACTTGCCTTTTACTTGTATGAATATTGTCATGCAACTGGTGATGGAGATTCAAACCACTACAGTCACAGCTTCCACAAGATCATAACTGTTAGGAAAGGTTTTCCTTTTGCTGCTTTCTCTCCAGAGACATCAGAGGGACACCTAACTTTGTGCAGCTGTTTTGAACCGGTTCAGAATTTTGGAGGCCTGTGAAGGCTTTTTTCTTCACCGGCCTTGCTAAGCTCATCTGCTTTGGTGGCACTGATTAGTTCATATGGCTATCAGCGAAGAAGAACTCGGTTCGTTTAGTAACATTTTGTTTGTTTTTTACCTGCACATATCACCTTCTGTGAAGTGTGATTGGGACAATTTACATCCCTGTAGCTTTGTTATTTGTAGCTTTTTCGTTACTTACATGATGCGTCCGGAATGGGCTGGTGGCAGTGGATCCTTTTCTACCATTTTCGTTTGTTGTCTCATGCACTTTTGCATCTTACTGCTTAATGCCATGTTGAGTTACTGCTTAATGCCATGTTGAGTTACATTCACACTAAAATGGCTGTGCCACGGGTTTTGTTTGATATTTATCATTGGTGGTCTTTGAGGCTTGAATCCTGGATAAAAGGGGGAAACCTGCAGCCATTCTGCAGACTGAGGTTGGAACCAAAACCCCTATGAAGCATCTTGCTGAAGACATGTAACTCGTTGTTGGAAGGAAGTCCACAACACCTTCCTCGTCTCGGCGAAGCCCTTCACTCTTTGCTGATATGGATGGGGTTGCAGGAGAAGAGAATCAGGGTGAAAAATGAAAATGAGGAGTAAGTTGGGGAAGAGCACAAGGAGGTGGCAGAAGTAGTATTGCCAACCACTCAGAGGGTTGTGCGGTGCCTGAATTGGGAAAAGCCCCATTCCTGCATGTTGTGATCATTTAACAGGCATTATATAGACGCACGATGCGGGGAACAAACTGACAGAGTGTGTCTGTGACTATTACAGGGATAAAGACCGAGTTAGAATACAGAAGTTTTGCTATTTGACCCTTTTTGGTTACAAACATGTTGTGTCCGGTATGGGCTGGTGGCAGTGGATCCTTTTCTACCATTATCGTTTTTGTTGTCTCGTGCACTTTTGCATCTTACTGCTTAATGCCATGTTGAGTTACATTCATACTAAAATGGCTGTGCCACGAGTTTTGTTTGACCACCTTCCTGCTCTCAAAAAGCCGGAATTGCCATATATGGAAAGCCCTTTACCTGGGGAAAGCTCCAGCTTTCGCAGGAACAGTGGTGGTCTGTGTGTGCCCGCATGTGGGCGATAGCGCAGTCTGGTCTCAGGCCAAAGTGTGTCTGTTACTGGGCAGATGTGCTGGCCAGAGGTTGACCATGATTTGACAGCCACTGCCAATTTGAATGGTGCAGATATTTATCATTGGTGGTCTTTGAGGCTTGAATCCTGGATAAAAGGGGGAATCCTGCAGCCATTCTGCAGACTGAGGTTGGAACCAAAACCCCTATGAAGCATCTTGCTGAAGACCTGGAACTCGTTGTTGGAAGCAAGCCCACAACACCTTCCTCGTCTCGGCGAAGCCCTTCACTCTTTGCTGATATCCTTAAGGCCTTCATTGGTGCTTCAAACCCTGGGCCGACGGGAGAAACCAATCACAGACCCTGCTTGAGGATTCTACCCTTGCAAGTCTTAGGAAGTGTCCCGGAACCATACTGTGGGCTAACAATCTTCAAATTGGGCTACTTCGCATCATTGTTTGTTGTCCTAGTTACGTTTTTGGACTCGACAGATCCTTTGACTTACGCCAAAAGTATCCCCTGCAGCTCTCTATCACAATGAGGGGCCAAGAGTATTCATTGTTTCCACCATGAGGGCCAATTCATGACATTTCTTGGGAGTGTCGACCGCCGATTACTGCCTGCATCATGTCCTGGGAGACGTCTCACCATTAGCCGGAGTGGTGGTCCTTTCTTCAGTTCAATGGCGGCGTCCAGATGTTCACTGTCCGGAGCCAATCCATTGGAGCACCGAACTGCGAACAAGCCAGACCCAAAAATCCAACACCAAAAGTGAACTCTGCACCCAAGACCCCTGAACCTCCATCATCGAAACAAAGATACGAGAAAAGGGGACCTCGCAATTTCAGGAACTTCTATGTGGGTCCTGAATCAATTGGAGTACAGGGGGTGAGTTGGGATACATATCCCTACTCCCCACCTCCATTGGGTTTTAACAGGTGTAAAGTCCTTACCCTACCTGTCCCTTGCCTCACTTCGAACAGTGGATCTTCCGCTGGGCTTCCCCTAAAGTAGTTGGATTGGGAGAGGGTCAGCTAAGAACTTTTAAAAAATTGTTATCTAACTTTGAGATACTTACAACTGTCTGTTGGATTTTTCATTGCTTGTTCACACTCTTGAAGACTTAGCCTTCTGAAGAAAACTGCATTTGGAACTTTGACTCTAGGGCACTCGGTCCTATTATTTCCAGCTAGGAAGTACCCTTTATGGTGTAGCACCTTCATTTTTAAGGCCTTGTATGGCGTTTCTACCTCCTTTTTTTTCTGCAAATTAGTTCTCCAACTAATGGATACTAACCTGCCTCATTTTGTTCAGTTGCTTTACTATTTTACAGTATTCTGAAACTGCTGTAACTGTATTCTAAAAGTTAAATCCTCTTTGAAGGCATTGGAGTCTGCCTTCCAGCCTCCGTGAAGAAATAAACTAAAGCCAGTACCCAAAGCCAATCCAGTCCCAGTGCTGCTATAATTTACATGCACAGGTACAAACCCTCACACAGTGCCCAACCAAGGGGAGAAAAACAATCCAACATAAACCCCATGCCCAAATTAATTGTTGACAGTGTTTGGAGATATTTGGAAGTAGTTTTCTTTGGAATCAGACATTTGGAGAGGAGGTTAGACATTAAATGGGGAGGATGGGGTTGCAGGAGAAGAAAAGCAGGGAGAAAAATGAAAATGAGGAGTAAGTTGGGGGAAGAGCACAAGGAGGTGGCAGAATAAGTTTTGCCAACCACTCAGAGAGCGTTGTGTGGTGGCTGAATTGGGAAAAGCTCCATTCCTGCATGTCGTGATCATTTACCAGGCATAATAAAGACGAACAAGTTACTGCTTACCTGGTAACGTTCTTTCGATGGGATGTTCCTCTGACGTATTCCTTATCTTTGATAATTCGTCTCCAGCTTGCTGGCCTCGGAAAAAAAATTCTCAGTAGAGGGCGCTGCGCATCGACGTCCATCGAGTTGCTGTCCCTCGACAGTCACCGTATCGGCGCCGAAGTCACCATTCCCATAAATAGCCACGCGCAGCGTCCGTTGCTCAGTTCCGTTTTGTAGCATAAGATAAGTCCTGCATGAATTGGGTATTGAACTTGAAGGACCGTAAGCTGCAACAACAAGGGAAGTATTACTGCGGGGATGGGGTGGGAGGGGCTATAAGGAATAAGTTGGAGGAACATCCCATCGAAAGAACGTTACCAGGTAAGAAGTAACTTGTTCTTCGAAGGGATTGTGTCCTCCGACGTATTCCTTATCTTTGATAGACTCCCATAGCAGTGGTGTGTAATTGGATGTGGGAGTAAAAACGCCATGTTTCCCTTTAGGAATGAACATAATGTAATACGGCTTGGCCAAACCTAGTCTCTTGACTAGAGGAGGAATCTAGGTTGCAAAATCTTGTGAAGGTATGTGCGGACGACCATGTGGCAGCCGCACATATGTCTCGAACCGGAACCCCTCTTTGGAGGGCCGAAGAGGCTGCGATACCCCTGGTTGAATGAGCCCTAAGATTTTGAGGAGGCTCTTTCCCTGCTAGTTTGTAACATTCCAGAATGGCCAAAATAATCCATCTGGAAATGGTCTGTTTTGTTATCGGTAGTCCCAATTTGTGCCCCGAGTAACCTACGAACAGTTGGTCTGCTTGCCTAATCCTAGCAAGTCTGCTGATGTAAAAGCTTAAAGCCCGCCTTGGGTCCAGCCTATGTAGCCTTTCTTCCTCTTTTCCCGGATGAGGAGGAGGATAGAATGAAGGTAAGGTAATTTTCTGAGTGATGTGGAATTCAGAAACCACCTTTGGGAGGAAATTAGGCTTCAACTGTAGGACAACTTCGTCTTTATGAAAAATTGTATGAGGGGGTTTACAAGATAGGGCTTGTAATTCTCTCACCCTTCTAGCAGATGTTAGTGCACTAATAAGACAGTTTTAAGGGTGAGAAATCTTAGCGAACAAGAGTGGAGTGGTTCGAAAGGAGTACCCATCAGGAAATTTAAGACTAAATTTAAGTCCCATAAGGGAACTTGGAATGGTCTTGGGGGATAGACATTAGTTAATCCCTTTAGAAATTGTATTACTAAGGGTAATTTGAAATACGATGGCTCCTCTGCAGTGCGCTTGAAGATCGATAGCGCTGCGAGATAGCCCTTGATAGTGCCAACTTGAAGGCCTGAATTTGCCAAATAGAGTAGAAAGGATAACACCGTTGGTGTACCACATGAAAAGCGGTCGATATTCTCTTCTCTACACGAGCTGCAAAATTTGTTCCAACGGCAGCGGTATAAAGACTCCCAGTCCACTACAAACGCGTCCCCTAGAGCTCCTCTCGGGGGAAATTCCCTTGAACAAAATAGATCGCACTTCCTGTTGGTACTGGTGGCGAACAGATCCACTTGAGGGGTTCCCCAAAGGGCGAAGATCTCCTGAAGGACTTCCTGAGCTAGTTCCCACTCGTGGGAGACTGTAACCTGCCTGCTCAGAGTGTCCGCCGTCAAGTTCTTCTCTCCGGCTAGGTGAACTGCCGATAGAGAGATTCCTTCTTGAATTGCCCAAAACCAGAGCTGCATTGCCTCTCTGCACAGTGATCCCACGCCTCCTCTTTTGTTGAGGTAGTGCATGACCACTGTGTTGTCCGTCATTATCAGCATATTTTTGCCCTGTACTGATGGCAGGAAAGCTTTCAGCGCTAGTCTGATTGCTCTCAGCTCCAATAGGTTGATGTTTAGTCTGGACTCCGATGGAGACCAACGACCGCTGATGGTCAAGTCGTTGGCATGGGCTCACCACTCCGTGAGTGAGGGGTCCGTGACTACTGTTATCTCCGGCCATGGTTGCCAAAACAGTTCTCCTTTCAAAATGTCCTCTCGATAAGCCCACAATTGAAGGTCTCGGGCTACCTTGTCCGGAATCCGAAGGAGATCTGTCATTTTTCCTGAGAACTGCGACCACTGGGTTCTTAGTGCCCACTGGAGAGATCTCATTCTCAGGCGAGCCTCTGGCACAAGGAAGATGCAGGATGCCATGAGGTCTAGCAACCTCAAAAAGTTGAAGGCCAGGAGATGTTGGGCATTTTGAAACTTGATGACCATCTGCAGAATATCTTGAGCCCTCACCTCTGGTGGCGAGGCTTTTCCCCAGAGAAGTGTCCAGAACCGCTCCGATGAACTGGAGTCTTTGTGATGGTATCATCTGTGACTTCTTTAAATTGAGGGAGAAGCCCAGTTTGTGAAGGAAGTGGCAGACATAATCTAGCTGGATCTGAGCTTGTTCCGAAGATACAGCCCTGATCAGCCAATCGTCCAGGTAGGGGTAGATGTGAATCCCTCCCCTCCTTAGACTTGCAGCCACTACTGACATTAACTTGGTGAAGACCCTCCGGCGGAGGTCAGCCCAAATGGCAGAACTCAAAATTGATAATGAGAGCCGCCAATTGCGAACCGCAGGTATTTCCTGTGTTTAAGATGGATTGGCACATGGAAATATGGAGGTCCAGAGATACCAGCCAGTCCTGGAGCTAGAGGGCCTGAAGGATCTGAAACAGAGTTACCATCTTGAACTTGTCCTTCCTGAGGAACTTGTTCAATTCTCGTAAGTCCAAGATAGGTCTCAGTCCTCCATCTTTCTTCGGTAAGAGAAAGTAGGGGGGAGTACCAGCCCTTGTTCCTCTCCGCTTCAGGTACCGGTTCTATGGCTCCTTTCGCTAGCAGGTCTACAATTTCCTGCAAGAGGAGCGGATCTAGAACTTTCAGAGAGCTGTTCCCCGGTGGATGACTCTGAGGGATGCGTAGAAAAGGCAGGCAGTAACCTTGGGCAACTGTCTCCAATGCCCAAGCATCTGACGTAATAGCCTGCCATTCCGTCAGATGCTGAGTTAACCTGCCCCCTACTGGTGTCTTGTGAGGAGTCTCCTCAGAGCGGTTTGGATGCGGCTTATGCAGAGGCCGAGGGTAAAGAGGCACCTGCTGCGGCTTTTGTATTTTTAACCCGTCCACCTCGGGTGAATCTTTTCTGACCCCTTTTAACCGGCTGTCCTCTGCCTCTTCCGAATGCGGAATAGAAGCGAAAGGACTTACCTCTCCAAAAGGTTCCTGAGGGGCGATATGGTGTCTGACGGATGGCAGCTCCCAGGGATTTTGCTGCTGCCTTTGATGTTTGTAGCTTTTCTAAACTGTCATCCGCCTTCTTACCAAACAAAGAAGAGCCGTCAAAGGGCATATTCAAGAGTCTGCTTTGCACATCTGGAGCAAAACCAGACTTTCGCAACCAAGCAAATCTCCGGGTTGTTGTACTTGCCGCCATGGCCCTGCTGATGCTGTCAGCAGAATCGATGCCAGTTTGAAGGGATTTGCACATTGCGTCTTTACCATCCTTAATGATGTTTAAAAACGCTTCCCTTTCTTCTCCCTGCGGGAGGCAGTCAGCCGCTGATGAAGCACACTCCCAAAGTGTGTGGCTGAACCTTGCGAGTGTACAAGTAGTATTGATGGATTTCAATGCCATTCTACATGCAGAAAATACTTTTTTGGCCATAGAGTCATATCTCTTGTCATCCCTGTCCTGTGGACCAGTAGGGTAAGCCGATTTACTACCTGATGAAGTTGCTACCTGAACAACCAGACTCTCCGGAGTTGGGTGTCTGGATAAATATTCAGGGCCAGCAGTAGACACCCTATATTTGGCTGATAATTTTTTGTTAACCGCCGGGATAACCTCAGGGGTTTCCCAGTTTGCCAATATTTTCCTTTGTAATGCCGCATGAAATGGCACCACAGGATCCTCCTGTGGACCTTTAACCAAAATGTCTGTGAGGTCGTCTTGCTGAAAAGCAGGTGAGGGTGTAGACCACCCCATAAACTCTATTATCCTTGCCATCAAGGTTCTATAAGGGGTTTCAGCATGTTCCCCTGGGTTTGGTTTGGCAAATTCCACTTCTGGGGAAGTGTCCAACCCGCTTGCTTCATGTAAGGATTCTTGGAGGTCCTTTAGCCTACCTTCTCAGAGGTAAATTCCTCTGGTACTGGAGTTGTAGATCCCTGTAACTCAAAAGGTCTTTCCTGATCCGAATTCTCCCCTTCTTCATAAATAGATGCTAAGGCTCTGGAATGATCAGATCTTGGAAATTGTATAAATCCCATTTCCAGAGCAGAATTCGTCATAATTGGCTGAGAAAAACATTGACGTTGTCGACGCGGACGTTAAAGGCTTCGAAGCCATCGAAAAAGGCGTTGAGAAAGTTGGTAGAGGCCTCAAGGAACTCGAGAGTATCGGAATTCTACTCGAGGTTGTCGACGACATTCTCGTGATCGAGGCTCTGGGTATGGCCACTGGCTGTGGGTTTGTCCTTTCTTGGCGTCGGCGTCGAAGAGGGCGTCGAATCGACTGACCTGTGCGTCGAAGAACCCTTCGATAATGGCGTCGAAGACGCAGATCTATGCGTCAAAGGGACTTTCAACGATGGTGTCGAAGACGCGACCTTGCCTTTACTCGAGGGTTTGTGGCGCTCTCAAGTAGCTTCTTTCACCGGGTGCTGCGACTCGCTGCGTTTTGATTTTTCAGGTCTTTCACCCAGGGTTTCACCCTCAGCAGTCTTCAAGGGGGTCGAGGCCGCTTTCTCAAAGACGCTAAACATCTTTTTCCTGAATTCCTCCCACTCAGCCTGAGAGCTATGTTTTATCGGGCAGGAGACCCTTTTCGGGGAAACGGAAGACGACGACGACGACAAGGAAGAGGATCTTCGATGTCTCTTTTGTGAATGCTTAGATCTCGAAGAGTGATGGGAACTGCTTCGAGACCTAGAACGAGAATGTCTTTTGTGATGGCGAGGAGACGAATGTCTCGACTCCGCCGAGTAAACTTTCGAAGAAGTTTTAACTGCCTTACCTCTCTCGAGCTTCCCCTTATGCTGCTTCAAGGCTTTGGCCGTCATGGACATGCAGTCCTTGCACTCCGAACAATGGTGCTCGACTCCCAGGCATCACAAACAGATCCTGTGAGGATCCATCAACAACATTTTCTTTCCACAGTCTTGACATTTTTTGAAGCCGGACCGTGGAGTCGTCGGTTCGGATGAGGAAGCCATCGAGTACGAGTCGGTATTCTCGAGGAATAATGAAGTATATTTGACTGAAGAACTGAGCAACGATATTCAGAGGCACCACGATGCGCGGAAAAACAGAACTGAGCAACGGACGTTGCATGTGGCTATTTATGGGCATGGTGACGTGGGCGCCGATACGGTGGCTGTCGAGGGACACCAACTCGACCGACTTTGATGCGCAGCGCCCTCTACTGAGAAAACATTTTCCGAGGCCAGCAAGCTGGAGACGAATTATCAAAGATAAGGAATACGTCGGAGGACACAATCCCTTCGAAGCACAATGCAAGGAACAAACTGACAGAGTGTGTGTGTGACTATTACAGGGATAAAGACCGAGTTAGAATACAGAATTCTCTCAAAAACGCCATGGAAATATCGGAGTGAAAAGAATGTCCTACATGTTAACAAAGGAAACACAAACCGAAGAAGATGGTGCCGGCAACCCTGAGTTTTTATCCAGTTACTGTCATGTATGGCTCAAAGGGGCGCAAATGATCTGAGAGGTGGCAGGCCTGAACCCACACAGCATCGCTTGATGATTAGCTGAAAAACATTCCGATCAAGAACCAGTCTGAAAGGGGATTTAAAATAAAAGCAATCAGTGGGAGAAATGTATCTGCTAGAAGTTGGGTTTATATGAAGTGAAGAATGGAGTGGCTGCCAATCTTTTCATGGCTGTTATCACAAAGTAAATTGGAGGTAGGTAGGCTGAGCAGCCAGGGGAGTGTAGAACGAAAAGGGACATGTGTAAGAAGGTTGAGCAGATAAGATGGCTCTCGGAAAGTATAGATAAGTAATGAAGAGGGGTACACACGCAGATTCTAAACAATTTTTTCAATAGCACAATGAAAAAGGGGCACCTGAGAAACCTTGTGCCCCTTTTAACACCCGATTCAGAACTGTCCTAATTCAAAGGGGTTTGATTTCAGCCACACATAGTTTTGTCACTTGAAGTCCAAAAACTGCTAGCATAATATAGAGACATGAGCTTGAAATTATTAGTTCACTGGTATTACACATTGGTCTCAAGACAAAGCTAGAAAGATCTGAGCTCAGCTCAACTAAATGTAAATAGTGGTATTGAGGTTGATTGATTACTGGAGCTGATCATATTAATTGTTAATTAGATTTGAGATCTCAATATTTCTGGAGACTATCTATATGTTTCTAGTCACAGGTTCAGTCAAAATTCTTTTAGGGTTGCTCAGAGGCATAAAAGGGGGCCATCTTCTTACAAATGACAAACTATAAATGTGACAACACAGGGCACATATACAACTCCTATGTAGATTATGTGGCTTATATGTGTATGGATCATACTAACTATGGACGATATTATTTAGTTAATGGGTAATCGTACCAATTATTATGCAATCTGGTACTCTTCTACAGCATATGTAAGTAAACATAATAGAGAACCTACGATCCTCTGACACTCCAAGAACTGAAACTACTATGGATGAATATTGAAGAAGAAATATTGCTAACACGGTTTTCTCCATTTAGAAAGGGGGGGTGGGTCTCGGGTGGAAGGTAGGGAAAGCTGTGGTTAAAGTAATGATCAAGTCAATGTATGATTGTGTTTCTTGACATCACAATAAACATGTGTACAATCAAAGAGTTGCAAATCATTTTACTCCACACATTTCAAAATTGAGTGTAAAATACATCTTTAAAATTCGAGTTATATTCCTGGTTAGGGATGGTTTTAACAAAATATTGGTTTTAAGCAGAAATTGAAGAAAAAAAAGTTACCTGATCTCCAACAACGCTCTTCCTTTTAATTAAATCAGTGGACAACCCTGAAACAATAAAAGACTGTCACAAAAAAGGCAAAGCAGGAGTCAATTCACACTGGTTGTAGTACATTCTCCAGGTACCTGGAAATAATAATTATATGAAATATCTGACATGTCCAGATTATTAAAGGTCAGACTTTGAAATTAGGAAAACATAGCCCCAGGGTTAATGCAAATGCTGCATTAACAGTAAAGTGTTTCCTCCTATATCTGCTTACCATCTCAGACAAATCTGAAATAGAAGAACAAATTACTTATCTTCGGTAATGTTCTTTCCGATGGATTCACCCCCTCACAGATTACTCATTTTAGGTACTCTCAGCAGCAGCCAATTTTGTCAAATATTTTTCTGCAACACAGAGTGCAGTGAGGCTTCATGTCGGCTTCCATAGTGCAGACGAAGCCACACCTCTGGAGGTGATGCAATGCTTCCTCTATATATACAGGTGTAAGGAAAGATATTCTTGCTGCTGGTTTCCTTCCATAGACTTATATCGGCACCCTTTCCTTTTGGTTTGTTTAAACTCATGCCCTGAATTTTTGAAAGTCAGTGATGTCTTCTGCTTTCCCTCCTCTTTTTTGCCATTTTTAAGGGGAAACTGATTAGCCCACAAGACTTTCAGTACTTACTAAGACTATGCCTCTCTTTGTGAATTTCTTGTATTATTACAATTGCACACATCAACCTAAAAGTGAAGTGTGGTTTGGATACCTTGTATCCTCACAACTTTCTATAATGGCTTTTTGTTACTTTTACAAAGTGCCTAAGATGAGCTGGTGGCAACAAATATGTTTCTATTGTTTTTAAAGGTTGTTACTTGCTTGCTTTTGAATTTACCACAAAGGGCTACTAAAGGTGGCCAGCACCCTAAAATGGCTGTGCCACAACATTTTTTGGTCATCCTTTGGCCATTTTGTTCTTTGACCTTTTTCCTGCCTTTTCAGGTCAGGAAATGACATGTGAAATACTCTTTCGCAGGCATAAGGATCGGTTTGTGTGTGAGTCCAGATGCGGGGGATGGGACTGTCTGGTTCCAGTATACATTCTTGTGCCTGATTGTCTGTTGTTGGGCAGATGTTGGGGCAAGTAGCTATACATGATTGCATAGCCACTGTCCGTTTGAACAGTGCAGATCCTTAACAATGATGGACCTGGTTCAGAACTTAGATAAAAGGAGGACTCTTGCAGACGTTTTTCCCGATCACTGTTTCTCTTTAGTGCACTTTCCCTCCGTATTCTAGGGACCATCACACTTTTGCTTTTGTTTTTCAACCTGTGCTCACTTCAGCTTCACTCACCTGGCCTTTTGTCCATTTTGTTATGGGTGAAAGTGATCAGTCCTTCAGACTATCAGTACTGGGAAACTAAGTATACCTTTTTACCTTTATCGTAACTTTTTAACAGTGCACAGAGCATCTTAATATGCAGTGCAGTGGGGATACATTTGTATCACCCTAGTCTTTTACACTTGTAATTTTTCAGTACTTTTATATGTGCCTAAAGACAAGCTGGTGGCAGTAATTACATTTTGACAATTATTTATAGTGTGCCCATTCACGCTTACCACAAGTGGCTACTGAACGTGTTTTGTGCCCTAAAAAGGCCATGCCCCAAGATTTTTGCTTGTCCTTTGGCCATGATATTGTTTGGCCTTCTTCCTGTCTTCTCAGGTCAGGAAATCACAGATAAAGACATGCACAAAGCTGTTGCTTGTGCGGGCTAGGGATGGGGTTGGGAGGTGTGAGTGTAGGGGTGTGTGTGTGTGTGTATAGGTGTAGCTAGGGCAGTGGGTGCGACTGTCTGTTGCACTGTGGTGTCAAAGAGCGTGAAACCCACAGATTGGACCACTGCTGGCAGTTTGAATGGTGCAGATCATTACCATTGTTGGGCTTTCTTCCACCCAGGATTTCCTATAAGAGAAGGAGTCCTGTAGCTATTTCTTGATCAGCGTTGGAGCTAAGGATCCTTCTCGATGCATCCAGCCATCCTGAGCTGCCGTAAGTGTCCCTGGACCACCCGGTGGACTGACCAGCTAGCCAGTGTGCTACCTCGGTAGAATCGTCAAAGTTCCGTATTTGTCTCATGAACCTTGGTGGTCTTGAAGGTCTTCTTCAACCGCGACTGGAAAGACGCCTGCTGTCGCGCGTGTGTGTGTGGTAGCAGTCACTGGAACTGAAGTGTCCTGAGGTGGTCTGCATCTGTGTCTTCTGCATTTCCTCTTTGCAAAGGGTTGCACTCTGCTCCTGGAACTGACCGGAAGAATCCTTGCACCCACAGTTCCTGGGCACCTCTCACCCAATGGTGGGAAAACCTACCTCCAGCGACCTCCAGTCGGCCCCACCTAGTCATCTGGGAAAAGTGAAGTTGAGGGGTAACTAATTGCAACACATTCCCCTCCGCCTGTTCTCCAGAGAATAAACCTTAGAATAAACTTTGGTTATTCCATTCCATTGCTTTTTGATTGTCGGATTTAAAAGCTAGTATATAAAAGATAGGAATATCATTTTACTGACCTGTAACATTGTTGAAGTATCTTCTGGAACATTTTCACCACACAAGAACTCTTCCTACATCGGTCCCCTCTCCTAAGAAGAATCTTTGTGGCTTTTGGTCGTAAGACCCATACATCATAGGGATTGGGCATATACATTTATGGTATCACTCTTGTGAATTGGTTTCATTTTAAAGCATCATTACTTACCTCCTTTTAGTTATTGTATGCATTCCTTCAAACCGAAAGGTGACTGTATATATGTTTGATAATTGAGTATTGTGTGATATTACTACCTGCTTTTTCAATTTTCTCTAGTGTGTTTTGGGCCTATAATGAAAGGAGCATGTTTGTACTTGCATGTCTAAATTGAATTATTGTATGCTTCACTGTGTGAACTCCTGACCCCACTCACTTCCTCCTGAGACTAAGCATTGATCAGTCTGCATGCTTACTCTAATTGGGTTTGGCTAACCACTCAGAGTTTCCCTCTTTACTAAAACTAGGGTGGCCTCCTAAAGTCTGTCCACCAGTCCTGATTTTAGAAATCCATCTTAACAACGACCCATGGATGACCACTGCAGCTGACCAGCACCAAATCCAGTGAAGTCCCGGTGAAGCCCTGCTCTCCTGTCTCGTCTCAGGAAGAACCTCATCCTTGATTCGATCCCAGCACCGATGGGAACAACCAGTCTTGACCCCGGCTCGAGGAGCCGTGCCTTCTGAGTATTCAGAAGTGTCCCTGGACCAGCCAGTGGACTGACCATCTCTCTCTTGGGCTACATCGTTGCAGTCACCATTCTGAGTGCATCCATGGAACTTGGAGAATCTTTGACTTATACACCAAGACTCCTACTCCTGCATTTTCAGCCTTCTTGCATCAACGGAAGCCGTGCAGGACCTGCTCCTTTGTTCGTCCATGGAAGATCGCCTGCCACAACCTAACCGTGGTGAATCCCACTGCAAATGTCATCTTTGCATGCTCGAGGTGTCCGGGGTCGCCTGCTCTGCAGAAGTCTCATCCTTATTTGCGCTTGAGGGTTCAGCTGGAAGGGGTCTGGAACAAATTCTAAAGCACTGCGACCAACTGAAACTAAATCCCACGTCCGAAAAAAGTGACCTCTGCACCCATGAGCCCTGTGCCTTCCTCGACCGGAACAAGCACAGAAGACTGTCTCCAACGGATTTCCGGAATCTCAGCTCTGGAGAAATCGGAGTCAAGGAAGTAAGCTAATATACCTGCTCCTTTCCCTACTGTTCTCCATATGGTTACATTGGTGTGAAATTCTATCCCCAAACTACTCTTTCCTGACTTTGGTCAGTGTGGAGGCCTGGTCAAGGATCCCTTCCTAGGACTAGCCTAGTGACTGGGATGGAGTTTGTTTGTTAGATTTGTGAGTTAGTTGGATTTGGAGGATGCCATAACCACTGGCATCCTCCAAATATTGCAATCAAACTACCTGTGAAGTATACCTTTGGGACGGATGACTTTAGGGTGTAAGGCCCCAAACCATCTTAGGGTTATACTCATTAGGTGTGAGGGGAACTGTTTTGTGGTTATTCTAAGTGTCTTTACTGAATTTCATGCATCCGAGAACTTTGTATTGCACCGGTTATTAAATTAAATGCTGTCTTTCTTTTCCCAAGGGTAAATGTATATACCTGTTTTGTAGTAAGTGTGTGACAATATTCTACTAGAGGTTATACATGCTTAGCGTGTATTTTAAAGGCCTAACCATTGCATAGTTTTGTACTTACCTGTCTAACTTGAATTATTGGTGTTGTTCTGTGTAGATTCATTGTAGTACTAGATCATTCTCACAGCCCTCTTGAGACTAAGCCTTGCCGCTCTGCTACCTTACCTTGATTGGGTGTGCCTAACATCTCAGCATCTCAGTGTTCACCACAATAGGGTGGCCTCCCAAAAACCCACCACAAGGATTGATTTTGGAAATCCAACTTAAACTGGTGGGATAAGTCTTTGGCACTCAGTGTAGATTCACTTGAGTGATCCCATAGTTCTTGGTACACAGAATTCTTAAGCTTTACAGGTGTTAGGCCTGTAAAGGTTACATACCCTATATTACAGTATGGAAAAAATACCCCAAGTGTTACTCTTGCTATGCACAAAGTTTAATATCTAAACATAATGTGTATAGAGAAGTGTTTACCTACCTCTGGTAACAAAGCTGACTTAGTACAAAAACAAATAGATCACCAGGAAGCTATGAATAATGCTTAACATTGCTAGTGGTGTAAACTATGGCACGGCAGGGCCTACCAATAGCAATGGTCCTGTTATTCTTGAAATAACAGAAGAAACTCATGATCCGAAGAGAGTGCTTCTCAATCTTTGGTTAGCACATCTGACAATATGCTTGATTTGAGAAAAGAGAAGTAGAGCCCAACAAAAGCAGATAAAATACAACACAGCAATGATTGCATCGGATAAGATTGAGAAAGAGAAGGACAGAGCATTTGAGCTAGAGCTGGTCAGGCTGAACATGCCTTCAGGCTCCTTCAGAGAGTCTGGGAATAGTTCTGGGTCCTCCTCTCAACCAAAGCTTCATAATGAAGGTTTATGATAAGGAAAATTGCATTACTGATTGGTTAATTGCATTTGAGTATGCTTGTGAGGTACGGTGAATGAGTGTGACAACACCGCTAGGCTTCTCAGCAGACTTCCACATAAGAGCTGCAGTGCTATTATGGAGTTGTCGAAGACTGAGAGAACAGAGTTTTAAAAAATGAAAGCAGGATCTGCTATTAATGTTTGGGAAGGCTCCTGTTCTTTTGTTTAGAGACTACACAAAAAGAAAATAATACTTGGGTGACTTATCTGAATGATGCTTAGCAAAACTTGAGTTGCTGAGTTAAAGGTCATAAAGTAACCATGTTTGAAGGCATGATCAATCTTGTTCTGCATTAACATATTTTTGCTTCTTGTTCCCTTGAGTTGAAACAAACATTTGGCATATTCGAAGGAGTCAAATCCAAATTAACCCACAATTGCTGATCATCTGCGGATGTCAATAATATGTCCCATAAGGGCAAGAGTGCTTCTAGTAAGCATGAGAAGCAGAAGAGCAGAAACATAAAGGTGGGTCTACTGAAAAAATTTGCAACCCATAATGCCCACAAAAAGTTACAAAAGCGGAATAAGTCACATGCAGATAATGTAAAGGGTACTGAACCTTACCACCCCAAGCAATAATCTGGCCACAGTAAACAACCTTACGTACACAGGTACTTGGGATCTTCTGTAGCCTGCAGAGCAAATGACAATACAAAGGGGGGGGGGCTAGATTTAAGGTTAAGACATTAGGGGTTCATTCTATTAATCTGGCATTCACTTATGAAGGAGAGATACTCACAGGAGTATCCTTCTCTTCTGATTCCTTGCCCACTGGCATTGGATCAAAAGATTCTTTAGTGTTCCTGGGAACCTAAAGTTGCTGAAGTTCATGCTTCCATCCCTGACAATACCAAGTCTTATTTTAAAGATTGTGTACTTTGTGATGAATCCTGCGTAGTCCTCACAGAATCCCAGCCTAAAGTCTCATCCCATATGGCCAGGGAAGGCAGCCACTACCTGATCCTAACCCTTGGGGTGCTGTGAGTGTTAGGACAGTTTTTCTGAAGTCCAACTAAGGGCTTAGTAAAAACATTCTACTGAGGCAGTACAAGACTCCACTCTTAGCATAAGGCTGTACCACCTGAGTTCGGGGTAGCGTAGACAGAGCAGCCAGGCTTATCTTAGGAGGGAGAGAGGGCAGTAAACGCAGTACAAGTGAACATTGTAATACAAATGATCCAAAGAAACACTGAAACACGATGTATTGTAAAAATAAAGGATGTATTTAAATACAAGTAGGCCCAGATAAATCTAGGGGTTAAGTAAGTACTAATACATTATAAGAAATCACAATATAAAACAAAACTATACTTGAAAGTACACAGACCCAAGTATAGACCTTATTTGGAACACCTAACCGTAGTTCTAGGGAAGTCAAAACCTTGTTATACACATTTAGTATAGGTCAAGCCTATTCTTTGGGAGTAAAAGACCAATGGTTACTTTTAGATGACTTTTGGTAATACAAGGACAGTAGGCCCTTCAAGTTGTACAGTGACTCTTGGAACAAATCACATAAACAGTCAACTGGACAATATACTTTTGGCAAATAGTGAAACACTTATTCTAGGTGCAGTAAAAACCTATAATTACTTTTGCCATAACACACAGTTATACCAGGTGAGTAAAACCTAAAGGATGTAATATACAATTACAGATGCTTTGGAAATCAGGGAACCCCAGATTGAGGTAAGCAATAACTCTGGTAACTTGTTTTGGATGGCACACCGCTAACACAAGGTAAGTAAAACCCACATACTTTAACTTCACAATGAAGGGGAAAGTAAAACCCAATGTCACACTTTACTGAATAGGTATTCTAGGTAGGCAACAACCTAATGTAGACTTAATAAAGACAGGCTAGAAGCAAGACCCAGGTGGGGGACACTCATACAGTTATCCTAACAGGACTAACCTGGTGATACCAACAGTTGGAGGACACTCATACAATTACCCTTCAGGAATAATCTGGTGAAACCAACACATTACTTTTGTAAAGAGGCACAACCTAATCACAGGAGAGTAAAATACCTTCACATCTACTTTCTTTTAGACTGGCAAAACAGTGGCTAAGCAAGGAAAGATGTGAACCATACTTTTAAGAATAGTGCATCACACATTCAAGATCAGTAAGAACTTTTGTAACTGTTCACTCTTAGAATTACAGTTACCAACCAACTCTTTACAAGTAAGTAAAAACACTTTATTTCTTTTCTAGGCAGAAGTCCCAAAACCTTCAAAGTCTTTCCCTTATTCTTGGAGCATGAGTGTTTAAAGTGGCAGAAGGGGGGTCACTAGGACTAGTGACCAACAGGCAGTGTTAGAATAAGTTCTTTAGTAGCAAAAGTCAGAGTTTCCTTAGGAAAACTGGGCAAACAAGTGAGTACTTTACTTCTAGGGTTAGAAGAGGGTCCAGGGGTTTCGCAGAAGACACCCCAGCAGGATTCTAGCAGTGGGACTGGGTGCACTGGGCGAGGGACCTTCCAATCACAGAAAACACAGTACCACAGCAATGAAGAAGAGATTGCAGCAGGAGAACTTCAGAGACTGCAGTCAAATACCCCATCAGTGGATTCCTTGTCCTGGAGACTGAACACAAGACCTCAGAAGGAACTTTGCAGCAGGGATCGATGAAGAAGGCTCTAGGCAAGATTTTGCTTGCGGTTGAATGCGGTTCTGCAGGTTTGGCACCTTTTCAAGGAGCACAGAAGAAGACAGAAAATCGAGGTTGAATTCTCGTCGTTTAGAAGGTCCAGCACTCTTATGAGGGGACTTTTTGGACTCGATTCGTGTCTCTGGAGATACACCAGGATGCCCATGAAGTTTCAGCGAGATTCGGAAGACCGTGCACCGCGCAGTGGCAGGAGGTCCCAGGGTATTGGGGTATTGGAAGAACGCAAGGTCGCAGCAACCCCATGGGATGGCTCAAAATGCAGGTCGTCTTGAGTCTAGTGGGTCTCACCAGGCTCTGGGTTCGGGTTGTCGTTTTCGGAGACCCCAGGTCGATCGGAAGGAAGGGCTGCAGCAGGCTCCGGTTACACAGCAGGCTCTCCGGCCGCTGGAAATCATTCCCGACGCTTTTCCTTCGTCATCCTCTTCGGTTTTCTGTTCCAGTGGTCGACCTGACTTCAGCTTCCAGGTTTCCAGTATTTATCAGGAACTGCAACACAACCTCTGCATTCTCTCCCCGCATTTTACAAGAAAGGGGCGTTTGGCTGTCCAATCAGGACAGCCAAACACACACTGGGATTTGGCCCAGTTGAAGGAAGGCCTTAAACAAAGGAGGGTGAAGTTTTGGACTCCTCCCCCACTTTCTGTGCTTACAGACTGACTGGAGACTGTGTGGGGGGTCCAGGGGACTCCCGCCAAAGACAAAACTCAAACAAAGGAATTTCCCACCCTGGATGTCAGGAGAAGGAACAAGAAACGACAAAAAAACACTAAAATGGCAGAAAAAGAAGACAGGGGCCATTTGGTAACAATGAGCACCCTTAGGTGCCTTTACTGCAGCTGTGATTACAGCCCGCGGTAAAGGTGCACCAAATTAGTAAAAGGTATCACTGCCACCAGCCATTAAAGGTAAGCTTGTCACTGTAACAGAATTGTTACAGTTTAAATGTAAAAGGGGATACATTGTATCTCCCCAGCACTCCACATAAGGTGGGGTGTGCTGGTTTCACAGAATAAAATGTAAAAGGGATGCAAAGATCCTTTCTACCCTGGGGAACTGTAGTTCACTCAAGGTTAGCACAAGAAAGTTAAATGGGGAGCCCCTAGGGCAGCCCAGCAACAACAGGCACTTATTGCCAATAAGCTGTTAGACATGATAACTAAGAAACTATGGAGAGTCTTAAAAATGACATCCATAAAAAGAGTTAAAGACAGGTGAGTGTGGAAAAAGGTTCCCACTCACTGAGGTATTACTGAAAAATATCCCACTAGAAAAGCAAAAAGTTCTGGAGTTGAACCAGGAAAGGAAGATTTACCAGCTCTGTGGAAATCTTACCTAACAGTGAGGAGGGAGGATCACATGGGAGAAGGCCATCGAGGGATTGTGGGGACTCCGTCAGGAGAGACACAGAATTGATCCTCGGAGGAGGATGAGGTTTCCCTAATACTTGAATACTGAATGGCATGTTGTAACTGTTGAACCAGCATTTCCTCTAAAAGCATCCCCTAAAGGCACATCCTATAAACCAATCAAAGAGAGTGAATTAAATCATCTTGAAACATCTAAGAACATTATGGACTTCAAGTCCCATAATGAAGTGCCTCTTAGTACTGAGACGAGGAAGAGGGATCCAGAGTTCTCAAACTGTAGTGAGCGGTTTAGTGGTTGTAATTACCCACACCGGAGCAGGACCTTTCAGGTGCAGGTCCATAGAGAGCAGTGGGAGCAGCTGTAAGTAGTAGAAAACAGAGCCTTTGCTGTGTTGACAGCGGGATGCCGTGCCGAGAAAGTGGCAGAAGTCTGGAATCCTTTTGGATACAGAGAATGTGCAGGGGGAAGCGGTAGAGAAGCCAGCTGTCCAGAGGGAGAGAAAAGATCTTCACGTTCAGCTCCGGTGTATAGCGTTCACCAGAGTGTGTGGAGCACAGGAAGCTCCATTTACAGGAAGCGCGAGCAGCAAGTGTTTTACAGGAACTGTCTGGCACTAAGGAAATCCAGACGATAACAGAAACAGAAGCAGCAGGTCCAAAGGAGACGCAAAGAAACAGCAGTGAGTTGGCCTTTGCTAGGTAACCCAGGGCGCTCCGAAATCTATCACTGTCCCAGAATGACATTTCAGAATACCGAACTATTGAATTAAAACAAATTAGACAACTCTCATATTAACAGAAATCAAGTATAAGAATATTGTAACCAACATTGTCAAAGTAAAAAAAGGCAATATTCCAACGCAGTGAGGGCTATCTACATAATGACAGAATACCTATAAGAGAAGATTGTAACCAGCATTGCCTAAGGGCAATTATGAATTCAAGGGGATACCACTTCCCTAAAGAGGGATACCCGGAAAGGAGACATTATAAATGGCATTACCAGCAGTTAACTGGTGGTGCAGAAAGAAACCAAAGACTGCAGGAGAAAGGTTCTCCTTGTAGAAAGTCTTAAGGGGGAGAGAAGAACAAGTTACTTACCAACTGTAACGTTCTTTCGACTGGATGTTCCTCCCACGTATTCCTCATTTTAGATATCTTGTCTATCAGCTCTGCTGCTTCGGAAAAAAGGTTCACCAGAGGGCGCTGTGCTCGAAGCCGCAGAGTTGAAGTCCCTCGAAGGCTGCTGTCGAGCGTCAACGTCATCGCAGTATAAATGGCTCGAGCCGCGCCCGTTACCTCAGTTCCGTTTTTACAGTGTTTATGGTCACATCAGTTGATCAGGCTTTCATAGTCCCCTGGCTCTTAAGGAAGTTCAAGTGCAATGGCGTAAACTGTACGGACGGGTAGGTTGGGAGGGTCGATGAGGAATACGTAAGAGGAACATCCAGTCGAAAGAACGTTACAGTTGGTAAGTAACTTGTTCTTGGAATGGATTGTGTCCTCCCACGTATTCCTCATCTTGGATAGGCTCCCAAAGCAGTAAGAATCTGGAGGAGGGAGTACCAGAAATTTCAAATCATGGACTGAATGAAGGACAGCTTTTGCAAATAAACCGCCATGATAGGACAGAGTCTATGCAGTAATGCTTCACAAAAGTGTGCATTGACGACCAGGTGGCCGCAGCACAAATTTCCTGCACCGGAACACCCCTCTGAAGAGCCGTAGAAGTTGCCATGCCCCTAGTTGAATGAGCCCTTAGCCCATCTGGAGGCTCTTTACCAGCCAATTTATAGCACTCTGAGATTGCTATAATTATCCATCTGGATAGACTTTGCTTAGACACTCCAAGGCCCACAAGGCACTCCAAAGCCCAATTTATGTCCTCTATATCCAACAAATAGTTGGTCATATTGTTGGAAATTTGCCAGTCTAGAAATATAGAAACTGAGATCCCTTTTTGGGGGCAGTCTGTGCAATCTCTCCTCCTCTTTAGTTGCATGTGGAGGAGGGTAAAAAGAAGGTAAGGTAATCTTCTGTGACAGGTGGAAATCAGAAACTATTTTAGGTAAGAAGGATGATTTGACCTTTAGAATGACCTTGTCCCTATGGAAAATGGTGTAAGGAGGCTTACAAGAGAGTGCATGTAACTCACTCACCCTGCGGGCTGATGTTATAGCCACTAGCAAAATTGTTCTCAAAGTGAGGAGCCTTAACAGGCAAGAATGTAAAGGCTAAAAAGGGGCACACATTAGAAATTTTAAAACTAAATGTAAAACCCAGGTGGGAACCTGAAAAGGCGTTGGAGGGTACACATTTGTCAGTCCTTTTAGAAACTGGGTAACTAAAGGCATTTTAAAAAAAGAAACCTCTTCCGAGGAGCGCTTGAAGATAGATAGCGCTGCTAAGTATCCTTTAATACTGCCAACTTGGAGCCCCAAATTGGCTAAGTGTAAAAGGAAATAACAGTACTGTCGGAGTATTACATAAGAATGGGTCCACATTCTTATCCCTGCACCAGATACTGAACTTGTTCCAACAACACCGATACAGGGATTTTGTTGCTGGCCTCCTGGCCGAAAACAAAATCTCCATTACGTCATCCGGGAGGTCCCAATCCTTATATCTCAGCCTCTCAGAAACCATGTGTGAAGGCTGAGTGGCTTGACCTCTGGATGGAGAACCCGACTTCCTCTTCGAGAGAAGTCCTCTCTTTGTGGAAGACATATTGGAGGGCAAATGGACATGTCCAGAAGGTCCGGGTCCACGTCCTCCTGGCCCAATCCGGGGCAATTAGGATCATGGTATTCCTGAACGTTCTCAACCTCCTGATTACATGAGGCATCACGGGGACTGGAGGAAATGCGTATAGGAGTGGAAATACCCAGTCCACCATGAACGCGTCCCCTAGAGCTCCTCTTGGGAGAAATTCCCTTGAGGAGTACAGTTTGCACTTCCTGTTGACACTGGTCGCGAACAGATCCACTTGACGGGTTCCCCAAAGGGCGAAGATCTCTTGAAGTACTTCCTGAGCTAGTTCCCACTTGTGAGAGACTGTGTTCTGCCTGCTCTGAGTGTCCGCCGCCGTGTTCTGCTCTCCGGGTAGGTTAACCGCTGACAGAGAGATTCCTTCTTGTATTGCCCAGAACCAGAGCTTCATTGCCTCCCTGCACAGTGGAAGTGATCCTACGCCTCCTCTTTTGTTGAGGTAGTACATGGCCACTGTGTTATCCGTCATTATCAGGACATTCTTTTCCCGTACAGAGGGCAGAAAGGCCTTCAGTGCTAGTGTGATTGCCCTCAGCTCCAAAAGATTGATGTGTAGTTTGGACTCCGATGGAGACCAACGACTGCTGATTGTCAGATCGTTGGTGTGGGCTCCCCACCCTGTGAGTGAGGTGTCCGTCACTACCGTTATCTACAGCCATGGTTGCCAAAAAGGTTCTCCCTTGAGGATATTTTCAATGCAAGCCCACCGTAGAAGATCTTGAGCCACTCTGGCCGGGACTTGCAGAAGATCTGACATCTCCCCCGAAAATTGGGACCATTGAGTCATGAGGGCCCAATTAAAGGGATTGCATCCTCAAACTGGCCTCTGGCAACAGAACAATGCAGGATGCCATGAAGCCTGGCAACCTTAGAAAATCGAAGGCCTGCAGATGTTGGCCATTTTGAAACTTGGTTACCATCTGCAGAATGTGGTGAGCTCTCTCTTCGGGAGGCGAGGCTTTCCCTGAGGAAGTATCCAGGACTGCTCTGATGAATTGGAGTCTTTGGCTTGGAAGCATTTGTGACTTCTTGTAATTGAGGGAGAAGCCCAGTCTGTGTAAGAAATGGCAGGTCGGAGGGACCACCAGGGGGCGTCGGATGTCGGTCTAACTCTCCCGTCGCTCCGCCGGGGCCACCCGAATCCTACGAAATCCTGACTAAATCCTGGTGCGGATATAGTTAAAATAATTAAAATTGAGTAGGGGATTGTGCCCGCGCCCACCCCCACGAAAGTCTGACACAAATTTGTGCAGTTTTAGGCCCTCTGCACCCTCTGCGAAATCCACTGAGGCCGACGGTGAAGCCCGCCTGGAGAAGATGGCCGCCGTGCTCCGGAGACCAACTGACGGTGCCCAGTAGCCGGGGATCTGCAGAGCCGGAGGACTGCAGCCCAGCAACGCCGATGGCCGCAACACATTGGCCCTGTAAGAGGGCCCCCCTCCCCGGCGCCCGCCGCGTGCGCTGTGTGCGAGCGGCTGGGCGCTCGGGGTCGAGGGGTGCCCCCCGCGACACACTCAACAATGGGGGAGACAGGAGCTGGGGCCCTCCTCTTCCCCCCTCCTCCACCTCAGTGATCCCCAACACACCGCCACTGCAAGGGCCCCCCCCCCCTCCCCGGCGCCCGCCGTGTCACTGTGTGCGAGTGACTGGGTGCTCGGGACGAGGGGTGCTCTGCGGGCGTACCCAGCAGCAGTGGGGAGAGGGCCAGAGGCCCCCCATACCGGCTGCAACTGCAGGGGGCCTCCCTCCCCCACACCCCCGCCTCCTTCCACAAGACGCTGCGGGGGACACCGACCCATCGGGCCACACTGCCATTGAGCAACAGGGGTCCCACCCAGCAACTGACACCGCAGCGGGGACATAAGTCCGCAAATCTGACCAACACCCTAATAACCGGGCTGCTGCTGGACAGTCTGAACCTCTGCACGCGGCTGCCACGCGGGACTCCCCCTCCCCGGTGCCACCCGTGTGCGCTGTGAGCGAGCGGGTGGGCGCCCGGTTTGAGAGAGGCCCCACTAACAAAACTGACATTGGGGGAGCAAGCCTAGGGACCAGGCACACCTGCGGGCAACAAAGAGGGGGCGGCAGCACACGAAGACAGCGGCCACCCCACCCCAGCGAAACATGTGGCTGGCACGCCGGACAGGCATAGAACTTGGGGCATACGCTATGCGGATCTGGGATCTAAAAGAAACCCGCCCCGGAACCATTGGGGACTCGGGCTGACAAAACCTGTCCGGCGCACCACCCCTGGCCCGGACGGACCCCCGGCCATACAGGAGAAGACCGGCGGCTATAACCCCAGGCAGGCACAAACCTTAGCAGAATAGTCTGGCAGGAACCCCACCCCAGCCCCCCAAGACACGTAAACCGGGCAGCGACACAGACATAACGGCCCGGGGTCCACAGAACTGCCCGGAGGGAGAAGTACCAGCTGAACAGAACCCTCCCCTCCCCCCAACCGGGGTTATAAGACAAAGACCCACAGCCTTGCAAACAATCCTGAGGGGGATATACCAACACATCAAACCAGCGGAAAGGGCGCATACCCTACACAGGAAACCCTTCAGACACAGATGAGAAGCAGAGACCACACTGCAGAGTAGATCCGAGACATAACGGCCCACGACCCAGGGGATAACACGGAGAGAGAAACCACAAAGGTACCAAACATGGGGAAAGACCTACCCCGCAGAGGGGCAATGCAGAACAAAATAGACAAATACACAACTTGCACCCCAGCAAGGCTCCCCGGACCGACAAACGAGGGGGAGGAAGATGACTGGGGTGGCAACAGGGGCCTTGCACTGTCGCTTACGGACATTATGGCAGCGATCAGCGACTCCCGGACCTCGGTGGAGGCAAAAATTGACGGCCTGGCCTCTGAGGTGTCATTCCTGAGACAGGACCTGAGGAACCTAACCTCTAGGGTAGGAGACACAGGACAAAGAATATCTGAAACTAAGGACACAGTTAAAAATCTAGGGGACCGACTTGACCAAATGGAACGAAAAATCACCCTCCTGGAACACAGACCCGAGGACAGCGAGGGAAGATCCCATCGCAACAAACCTTTGCATTCTCGGCCTGCCCAAGAAAGAAGAGGGACCCTCTATGGAACTGTTCCTGGAAGACTGGTTAGCAGACCTGATGGTCCCTAAAAAACTCTCAAAATTCTTTTCCATTGAAAGTGCGCACAGGGTCCCGACAGGCAGACCGGTTCCCGGGGACCCCCCGCGCACAGGGTTTGCCAAGATCAAACTAGAGGGACCGGGAAACGCTCCTCCAGATGACGAGAGCAACGGGCCCAATCACCTACAATGGCAACCGGATCGGCTTCTTCACGGACTACACAAGGGAAGTCCAGAAGTCACAGCAATCGTATGACTCTGTTAAAAAGTAACTGACGTCCCTGAACATTAAATACGCACTATACGACAAAGGGGTGGTCCAGGTGTTCCACAACCACTGGGAAACCTGGGACTGGCTTGAAACGCAGGTTCTCTCGGATCCACATCCCGCCAGCCCGAGAAAAGAGACACCCCGCAGGAACGACAAAGGCACCCACCAATCCCCTGAGCAGTCAATACCACTAAGGGGGACGGAGGAGATGAATGGGACAATGGCCGAAAATGGGCCCACATGAGAACCTAGCTATACAAAACGAGGCCCACAGGAATCAAGAAAATGTTTGAAGTCCGGCGGCCCGGGCGGAGAGGAGCCCAAAGGAGCCACCTCCCCTACCTAAACTCAGAGTAGCTACAAGTTGCACGACTTGGGGGATTTGGTCCTTCTGACCACACACACAATTTAGTTTTTGTAACGCTCACCTGATTCCCACAGAGACGCTGACCCGAACTGGACTGCTACCGTTTCTTCTATCGTGAGGCGCAGGGCCCGGAAGATGCTCTAGACGGGGCCTCCGAATTTGGATTGCCTGGCTTGTAGAGTATGTTTTCTGCAGGTGGAAGAAAAGGGATTGATTACCAGCTGGGGTGGATATGTGTTCCCACCAATCTCCCGTTTCTCACTCTTCTTGACCACCAACTTGGTTTCTGCGAGCTCTCACCTTAGGTATTGTAAAGATGAGCTCTCCATCCTGCTTCAGGTGCAGGGCTGCGTAGGATCCAGTTACATCACTGGATGGGAAATAGTTGCGCACACTGTGTCCTTTCGTCTCTCCTGCGGTAGCCGTAAGTATGAGTGTCTTTTCTCCACAGGAGCCGGGGCCCAGAAACCTAAAGCAGGTAAGTCTCTTGGTGAGTATTTGTTCTCCGTGCTTAGTTAGTGCTCACCATGTATTCCTCTTATGCAGGTGCTGGGATGTAGCTGGCGTCGTGGCCGCGGTGGAGGAAGGTAAGTGAAAGAAAAGCGACTGCTTACTTCTAATGATGGTCTTTTTCTGCTTACAGGTGCCGAGATGCTGCCGGCGACACAGCCGCTGTCGCGCGTGATGAAGCATGTAAGTAAGTGGAAGAAATGTGGCCGCTTTAGAGCGGGCACCTCTAATGACTGTCTTTCAGGTGCCGAGATGCTGCCGGCGTCGTGGCCGCGGTGGAGTTCGGCGAGGCAACGGATGGGTAAGGCAAGGCGGCGCGGCTGCGAGCGTTTGAGAGCGCTGCTAATCTTGTACCTTTCCTTTGCAGGATCGTCGGAGGTAGAATTGCTGAGGCCGGATTCCGGTAAGTATAATTTCTAATGCTCGCCTTCTCTTTTCTTGTCTGTTTGCAGGTGTTCGGGGTGCTGGGGGGCGTGTCAGGATGCAGGAGCGACTCGGTGAGCGTCCTGCTGCTGATGCAGAATAACGCGAAGCACGTGTATTCCATCGGGCGTGGTTTAAATAGCAGAGAAGTGCTTCAGGTGTGTGTTCTTCCACCGGCCCCACCCAGGTAAGAAAAAAGAGTTTCTGAATAGAGGAAATAGTTCCTCCCAGCCCTGATGGCTGGGGACTTCAGCCAGACTGGATTGTTCTGGGTAAGTATGCAGCATGGTCTGCCTCAGGTAAGTCCACCCAAGTATTATATCACAGTTTATCAATATGAGCCGGGCGCCAAAGGCGCCAGGACACGGTCCAAAGGGCCCCTGTAGGGGTCTGCTGGGTCCGGAGATGTGGAAGAAGGGTCTGCTTCCGGGGGCGCTGGGTCAGTCCTGGCTCCTCGGGAGTAGTGCTCATGACAGCACCCCCCCTCAAGGCCCCTCCCAAAATTGTCTTCCCCGGGGGTTTTGGTTTATCCGGAAAGGTTCGGTGAAATTTCTTGATTAGACGAGGAGCATGGACGTGGTCATAGGGTTCCCATGACCTCTCTTGAGGCCCTTAGCCCTTCCAGTCAATCAGGTAGAACAGCTTTGATCTGATGATTTTAGAGTCCAAAATGTTTTTAATCTCGAATTCAGGTTCTCCATTCACTTGAATTGGTTCTGGAGGTTTGGTTAGTCTGGTTCTGGGTTTCAAAAGTGATACGTGAAAAACAGGATGTATTTGCATATGAGCTGGCAATCCTAGTTTAACGGCCACTGGGTTTATTATGGCCGTAACTGGATATGGCCCCAGATATTTGGGATTAAAATGCGAGGTCCTTTGAGTGATAAGTGTTTGGTGGACAACCAGACCTGGTCCCCAATCTGGTATTGAGGGGCCTCGCTTCGGTGTTGATCTGCTCCTCTCTTGTACCTTTCTTTAGCTTGTTGTAAATGTGCAGCAGCTTCTTTGAAGGCTTTGGTAATAGCAGTGTGTAACTGATCCACGGCGGGTGTTCCAAGATCTTGAGGTGGCTCGAGGTTGGAAGTTCGAGGATGAATTCCAAACAAAGTGTAGAAGGGGCTTTGCCCGGTTCCAGAGTGAACGGAATTATTGTATGCATACTCAGCTATCCAAAGGATGTCCTTCCAGTTGCTCTCTGACTGTTGTAGCATGCATTGTAAATATTGTTCGAGAGTCTGGTTAGTTCTTTCAGTTTGACCATCGGTCTGGGGGTGATGGCTGGTTGAGAGTCTTACATCGATTTGAGCCAATTGACAGCAACTACGCCAAAAATGGGAAATAAACTGGCTTCCTCTATCTGAGATTAGTACCAATGGTAATCCGTGTAACCGGACAATGTTTTCAAGGAATTCTCTGGCTAGTACCGAAGCTGAGGGTAAGCCTTTTAACGGAATGAAGTGGGCCATCTTGGAAAACAAATCCACAATAAGGAGAATAGTGTTGTACCCGGAGCAGGAGGGTAAGTCTGTGATAAAATCCATAGAAAGGGTGTGCCAGGGAGACGGTGGAATGTCTAATGGTTGGAGAAGACCAGCCGGTCTTTTCTTTTGACCCTTGTTTTGAGCGCACACACCACAGGACATCACAAATTCTTTTATGTCTTTTCTCCACGAAGGCCACCAGAATTGTCTTCTCACTTTCTCTTCTGTTTTGGCAATGCCAGGATGGCCCTCTATCAATGAATCGAGATAGCAGGAGATTACTTGCCTTTGCAAATCGGCATGTGGTAGGAATAATCGTCCTCGGAAATAAGGCAAGTCATTGTTTAAAGTGAAATCCATTCCTTTTTGTAGCCAGTTCTGCAAGTCTGTTGGGTTCAGAAATTGTTTAACTTTTGCCTCAATGTCCTCGATGGATTGTGAAGAAATCAGGCCCAAGATCCTTTGTTCAGGAATTATTGGTACAGGTTCTGGGTTGACAATGGTGTCTCCCATTCCGATCCGGGAAAGAGCATCTGCTTTGCCATTTTTGCTGCCGGGGCGGTAAGTGATCACAAAGTCAAATTCGGCAAAGAACAGGGCCCAGCGGAGCTGTCGAGAGGATTGAGCCTTGGCGGTTTTCAGATACTGTAAATTCTGATGATCGGTGATCACCGTGATGGTGTGTCTGGCCCCAAGGAGATAATGACGCCAGGCCTTAAAGGCGTATTTAATAGCTAACAGTTCCTTGTCTGTGATGGCGTAGTTAACCTCAGGCGCCGAGAATTTTCGAGACCAGAACGCCACGGGATGTAATTGGTTAGTCTCTGGGTCTCTTTGTGAGAGGACCGCTCCCATTGCTAAGCTGGATGCGTCGGTTTCGACGATATAAGGGAGATCTGGGCGTGGGTGCTTCAGTATTGGCGCAGAAGTAAACTTGGCTTTTAGCTCTTGGAAGGCTGGTTCAGCTTCTTCAGACCACTCAAAACGTTTATTCTTTCTTTCTTAAGAGAGCCGTGATGGGTTGTACCACTCGTGAAAACTCCGGAATGAATCTGCGATAAAAATTGGCAAAGCCTAACATGCTCTGAACGCCTTTTAAAGAAGTAGGTGATGGCCATTTGAGAATAGCGTCCACCTTTCGCGAGTCCATGTGGACTCCTTTGGGTGTCAGGATAAAACCCAGAAATTCGACTTCAGTGGCATGGAAAACACATTTTTCAAGTTTGGCAAATAGTTTGTGTTGGCAAAGTTTTTCAAGTACTGTTCTAACATGATTTTGGTGCTCTGCTTCCAAAGAGGAGTAAACAAGAATGTCATCTATGTAGACGACAACACAGACGTCAATGAGCTCCCTGAGGACATCATTCATAAAATATTGGAAGGCGGCCGGAGCATTACATAGTCCGAAAGGCATCACTTGGTACTCAAATAACCCATATTTAGTGCGAAACGCCGTCTTCCATTCATCGCCTTCCTTGATCTGTACCAAGTGATAAGCCCCCCGTAGGTCTAGTTTTGTATATATGCAAGCATCCTTCACCTGGTCAAGGAGTTCCGGGATCAGAGGTAAAGGGTATCTATTTTTTACCGTTATCTGATTGAGCGCGGTAGTCTATACAGGTTCTGAGGTCACCTTCTTTTTTTGGCACGAAGAACAGAGCCGAGGATGCAGGGGACTTCGATGGACGAATAAAACCATTGGCCAAGTACTGGTCCAGGTACTGTCGCAGGTGAAGGTTCTAGGGCTCGGTAAGGGCGTAGATCCTGCTGCAAGGAGGAGTTGCACCGGGTAGTAGATCTATCTGGCAATCGTATGACCTGTGGGGCGGTAAGGTGTTAGCCTGTTCCTTTTGGAAAACATCTTGAAACTCTCGATACTCTAGCGGTAATTGCAAACTGTCGGCCATTACTGACGCTAGGCCAATGTCTGATCGTAGATAGCAGGTTTGTGCACACTCTGGGAATGTTATCGTCTTTGCTCGCCAATCAATCTGAGGATTGTGTTTTTCCAACCAAGGGATTCCCAGAATTATTTGAAATTGCGGAGCCTTGATCACGTTGAACACTATTACCTCCCGATGCCCGTCTTGGCCTAGTAATGTCACTTCAGTAGTGGTATGGGTTACCGGCCCGGAGGCGATTTCAGTCCCATCCACAGTGGTGATGACATCTTTAACAGCTTTTGGGCAAAGAGGTAGGTTCATCCTGGAAGCCAACTCGCGGTCCACGTAATTTCCTATAGCTCCACTGTCCATGTATGCCTTAATTGCATGCAATCTTTCTGGCTGCTTCGGATTTACGAGGACCATTGGCATAATGAAGTGCGCGGTCAAAGAACTGGTTTTTAAGCTTGGCAAGCGGACCTCTACGCTTGTCGGGCAAGGTCGTTTCCCGGTTCAGCCTTTTCGGAATTCTTGTCGGAAGCTCCTACGGTCTTCTTAGGTGGTTTTACAGGGCAGTCTCAAAGGAAATGTCCCGAGTTCCCACAATAGAGACAAAGTTGGATTTGCAGACTTCTGTCACGCTCTTTCTGGGTTAAGGGGCCCTTTACAACCCCAATCTGCATAGGTTCGGTGCCATCGACACTTTTGGAGTTGCTCTGAGTCTTAGTGAAGATTCGGGTTTCAAACCTGGATCGATCCGCCTTCCTGTTTTGAAGCCTGTGATCTAATTGGACCACCAAATCAATATAATCCGAACAGTCCTGAGGTGGATTTACGACCTGTGCCAGGACGTCTGAGTTCGCCGCGTAGACCTCAGTGAAATAGCGTGATTCTTTTCTCCTCGGGCCATCCAGTTTCCACAACTAACCTATTGAAGGATCCAATGCTTGGGTGGACTTACCTGAGGCAGACCATGCTGCACACTTACCCAGAACAATCCAGTCTTGCTGAAGTCCCCAGCCATCAGGGCTGGGAGGAAATATTTCCTCTATTCAGGAACTCTTTTCTTACCTGGGTGGGGCCGGTGGAAGAACACACACCTGAAGCACTTCTCTGCTATTTAAACCACGCCCGATGGAATACACGTGCTTCGCGTTATTCTGCATCAGCAGCAGGACGCTCACCGAGTCGGCTCCTGGCTCCTGACACGCCCGCCAGCACCCGGAACACCTGCAAACAGTCAAGAAAAGAGAAGGCGAGCATTAGAAGGCTAAGAGATCCTGGTTGCCCTGTCGTAGGGAAAGGAGTTCATTGTCCAGGGCCTGCCCCTGGGAATGCCTTGCAAAAAGTCTTTCCATACTCGTCTGGAAGGCTTGGAAATTCCGAAGGATTGGATCATCTTGTGTAACCAGTGGAATTGACCAATCGGCGGCACTGCCGCCAAGATACGAAAGTACAAATGCTACCTTGGTCTGGTCATTCGGGAAGGCCGCGGGCCTGCAGAGAAAGTACAATCGGCATTGATTTATGAACACTGCAAATCTTTTAGGGTCTCCAGCAAAATGTTAAGGTGGTGCCAGTGGCACATTTCCAGGTAGGTTGATTTGAACGGGACTGGTTGAAGTAACTGGGGTAAAATTCCCCCCTGGATTGGGGAGAGGGGTTTGCCCCGCTTGGCTCTGTAATAACTGTCTGTCAAGATCGTCAGTTCGTTCCTTTGACACTATTAACTCTCTCCCTAGGGCGTTCGTCTCCTGGCGAGCAGCATGAACTTCAGCCCTTAATTCCCCCAGTAGCTGGGCCAGTTGATCTGTATCAGACGTTTCCATAGCGCCTGGGTAGGAGATTATTGGTAGGCTTTGCATTCTGTAACGCTCACCTGATTCCCACAGAGACGCTGACCCGAACTGGACTGCTACCGTTTCTTCTATCGTGAGGCGCAGGGCCTGGAAGATGCTCTGGAAGGGGCCTCCGAATTTGGATTGCCTGGCTTGTAGAGTAAGTTTTCTGCAGGTGGAAGAAAAGGGATTGATTACCAGCTGGGGTGGATATGTGTTCCCACCAATCTCCTGTTTCTCACTCTTCTTGACCCCCAACTTGGTTTCTGCGAGCTCTCACCTTAGGTATTGTAAAGATGAGCTCTCCATCCTGCTTCAGGTGCAGGGGTGCGTAGGGTCCAGTTATGTCACTGGATGGGAAATAGTTGCGGACACTGTGTCCTTTCGTCTCTCCTGCGGTAGCCGTAAGTATGAATGTCTTTTCTCCACAGGAGCCGGGGCCCAGAAACCTAAAGCAGGTAAGTCTCTTGGTGAGTATTTGTTCTCCGTGCTTAGTTAGTGCTCACCATGTATTCCTCTTAAGCAGGTGCTGGGATGTAGCTGGCGTCGTGGCCGCGGTGGAGGAAGGTAAGTGAAAGAAAAGCGACTGCTTACTTCTAATGATTGTCTTTTTCTGCTTATAGGTGCCGAGATGCTGCCGGCGACACAGCCGCTGTCGCGCGTGATGAAGCACGTAAGTAAGTGGAAGAAATGTGGCCGCTTTAGAGCGGACACCTCTAATGACTGTCTTTTTCTGTCTTTCAGGTGCCGAGATGCTGCCGGCGTCGTGGCCGCGGTGGAGTTCGGCGAGGCCACGGATGGGTAAGGCAAGGCGGCGCGGCTGCGAGCGTTTGAGAGCGCTGCTAATCTTGTACCTTTCCTTTGCAGGATCGTCGGTGGTAGGATTGCTCAGGCCGGATTCCGGTAAGTATAATTTCTAATGCTCGCCTTCTCTTTTCTTGTCTGTTTGCAGGTGTTCCGGGTGCTGGCGGGCGTGTCAGGAGCCAGGATGCAGGAGCCGACTCAGTGAGTGTCCTCCTGCTGATGCAGAATAACGCGAAGCACGTGTATTCCAACGGGCGTGGTTTAAATAGCAGAGAAGTGCTTCAGGTGTGTGTTCTTCCACCGGCCCCACCCATGTAAGAAAAGAGTTCCTGAATAGAGGAAATAGTTCCTCCCAGCCCTGATGGCTGGGGACTTCAGCCAGACTGGATTGTTCTGGGTAAGTATGCAGCATGGTCTGCCTCAGGTAAGTCCACCCAAGCATTATTACACAGTTTATCAATATGAGCCTGGCGCCAAAGGCGCCAGGACACGGTCCAAAGGGCCCCTGTAGGGGTCTGCTGGGTCCGGAGATGTGGAAGAAGGGTCTGCTTCCGGGGGCGCTGGGCCAGTCCTGGCTCCTCGGGAGTAGTGCTCATGACAGTTTTATGGTTCGTTTGGTTTGGGCGACAGGTACTTCTGGTTGGGGGGGGGGGGGGGGAGTGCAGGGCCGGGGGAGTTTAGGGGTTCTAAGTTCTAGTTACTAAAGGAAACGGCTCAAAGACAATAAAAGCACCACAGACCAGTGATACGCCAAACCGGAACTATCCTCGTTGTAGAAGTAAAGGGAATAGGTATGCCACTCCTGGGGGCCCACGCATGTCTGCTTATACTCAAACTGAACCGACCGTAAGTTCACTGTTAAAAGTTTCAAGGTTTGTATGTGAAATACACTATAACGAAAGTACAGTGAGAGTGAATATGAAGGGGCACCAGAGCCCGGAACAGAACAAAACACTGCACGTGACAGAGACATGGAAGATGCATCACATCCTTCAGTAACATCACACTGGAGGACACACGCCGAAGTAGCACAAACGGGGCAGATCACCCTACTGACCTGGAATGTAAACGGCTTGGGGATGGGTATAAAACAGAAACTGGTACTCCAATACCTTAATAGGCACTCCCCGGATATCGCATTCATCACTGAAACTCACCTAATAGGTACCACCAGCGGCTTCTTCAGGAAATCCAACTACCCACACACATACCAAGCAGGGTTCTCCAGAGGCTCCAGGGCAGTTATGATCCTCCTACACAAGCGGGTCCCATTTAAGACCAACAAAGTGATATCAGACCCTTGGGGCAGGTTTGTGATGGTACTTTGAGAGATGTGGGGTGAGACCTGAGGCCTCATCGCAGTGTACGCACCCCCTACGCTGACGGCAGAGCTCCTCACCGAGCTCCAAGCCATTATGCTAGAGGAACAAGCGGACTCGTGGGCAATCGGGGGAGACTTTAACGAGGTCATGGAAATCGTGCAGGATAGAACGCCCAGGGGCAACAGGATCGCAGATACCCCGACCAAGCTGCACACCTTCGCGGACGCAATGGGGCTATCTGACAACACGTGGAGAACAATCCACACATCAGAGAAGGGCTACTCGTTCTATTCCAACGCGCATAGAACCCTCTCTAGACTGGACTAGATCTTCACCTCAAGGAACATGACCCACCGACTAATAGCCGTAGAATTCCTAGCAAGAGGGATCTCAGATCACTCCCCCCTACTGATCAAACTTAAAGGGAAACAACATAAGCGGGATCCCACCTGGCGTCTAAGCGCCTACTACCTGGGAATACCGGAGATAATGGAAGGGCTCACTAATAAAACGTCGGAATACTTCGACCTGAATGAAGAGGTGGTTGCCTGCCCAACCGTGCGGTGGGAAGCATACAAAACTGTTCTGCGAGGAGAGGCAATTTCCCTGCTAACTGCCCACAGAAAACGGCACAATGAGGCAATCACTGAACCAGAGACCCAAGTAACCCGGCGGGTGGAACAACTGTTGGAAGCGGGAACCCGTGAGGCACAGGATGCCCTAACGACAGCTCAGGCAATCCTGAAGGACAGGACCCTAGACAACGTACAAACCGCCCAATGGCAAGTTCGAAGCCAGATATATGAGCGAGGGGACAAGGCTGTCAAGACCCTGGTCTGGCAAGAACGACGAGAACATAGTAAAGGGCAAGTAGGGGCCATAAAAACCCAGGAGGGGGAAATCCTAACGGGCGATTCCAAGATCACGGAGGCCTTTGCCAATTACTATGAACAATTATATTCCCCACCAACAGAGGATCCCACACCAAGCGCCCCACACTTTCTTGAGCTGATCAAGATCCCCCAACTCTCCAGACCACAAACAGAACTAGAAATTGATATCACCGAAGAAGAAATCGGGGAAGCTCTATCACAGCTACAGACGGGGAAGACCCCTGGCCCCAACGGCTTCCCGGTAGAGATTTGGAAACGATTAAGCGGAAAAACGACGAAATACATGCATAGTAGGTTCCTCCGCAGTAGAGAGCAGGGCTACCTCCCCCCGGACTTCAGGAAAACAAATATAGTAGTCATCCCCAAAGCAGAGAAACCCCCAGAGCGCTGTGCCTCGTACAGGCCCATATCATTAATTAACAAGGAATCTAAAATACTAGCTAGAGTCCTGGCAAACAGGCTGCTCGGGGTGATCGGATCTCTGGTCCACCCGGACCAATGCAGTTCTATGCCGGACAAATCTACATGAATGAATCTCCGCAGGATCTGGGTGGCCCTGGACCGAGCGGCCGAGATCCCAGACCTGCTGGCCCTCCTTGCAGTGGATTTTGAAAAGGCCTTTGATTCGGTAGGATGGGACGCCCTATGGGACATAATGCAACGCATGAGATTTGGGCACTCCTTTATGTCATGGGCTAAACTTCTATACAGCCTCCCCGCAGCATCTGTGCGGGTCAACAGGAAATCATCCAGGACATTCCCGCTGGGCTGAGGGACCAGACAGGGCTGCCCCTTCTCACCCCTACTAGTCCTTCTCGCCATCGAGCCCCTGGCAATCAGACTACGCAGATACACGATGGACGGGGTTCACATGGCCTACGGGGGGTGATGATGAACGCGTCTTACTATATGCGGATGATCTCTTGATCTACCTGAGCAAGCCAGTAACCTCCTGCCCGATAGTAAAGAGTACTCTGGAGGAGTACCAACACTTCATGGGCCTTCGCATAAACACACAGAAATCAATACATTTCCCTGTCCAAGGGGGAAGACGAAGCGATCCCAGAACCCTGCACATACTCTGTATCCATACTAGGCTTCACCTACCTGGGCATACAGATAACTACCACACCAGGCGACTTCCTCAAACTGAACCTACACCTAATAGTGGAAAGATTTGAAAACAACGTCTCTCACTGGCAAACTCTTCCGCTCTCATTACTGGGTAGGGCTGCACTATTTAAAATGTTGGCACTCCCAAGATTTCTATACGTCCTCCAGAATCCCCCACTCCCAATCCCGGCTGCCACATTCACAGATATCGGAGGGAGGCATAGGACTGCCTGATATCCGCATAGATTACTGGGCTGCACAAGCAGGGGTGGCAAACAAATGGCTGCATGGGGACCCAACACTCCCACACATCCAGGTCGAAATAAAGGACACCAGCCTCTCGCCTCCTCTACAAATACTCTACGATGACAAGAAAAACCTGAAGGGGGTCCCCAGGAGGTCCCTGCACACCTGTCGGATCTGGAAGGAAATACAGACACATTGGCTGGGAGGGCAAACCAACCCTGATCCAGCCCTTAAGGCACAACGCACACCTTCCCGAAATTCGAATGGGCCACTTTGACACCTGGGAGAGAAAAGGGATACCACACTGGCAGACAATGTCCACGAGGGTCAGCTGAGAGACTTTGATGCGCTGAACACAACACACGGACTAAGGCCTATGGACCACTTTAGATATCTCCAACTTACACACGCTATCAGTACCCAATTTCAGAGCCTTACCAACATACCTGCATGCTCCCCGCTAAGACAAACACCCTCCCACACCGGATTCCCTCCAAGGTTACTTCCACCCTCTACAGGTAATCAACTCCTTTGGCTCTGGGGAACTCACACAACTCAGAGGAAAATGGGAGCAGGACCTGGGGACACTGGAAGCAGAAGAATGGGTGGAGGCATTAATGTCCCCGCAAGAGATTGGTATAGACGCAAAAATCATATTGATACAACTTCGAATCTTACATCGATCATACTACTCTAGAATACAAACATCTAGATGGGGGGAGACGACGATGCGACCTGCCTCCGCTGCAAGAGGGCAGAGAGCACTTTTTACCATATGATCTGGATATGTGGGGTATTGCAAGACTTTTGGACAACGTGCTTATCGCGCCTCTCCAGAGTACTGGGCGTCCCAATCCCAAAGGACCACAAACTTATTCTATTGGGAATAGGGGGAGAAACTGACCTTACCAAATACGAAAAGACATTTCTAAGCGTGGCACTAGGGCTGGGGAAGAGACTAACGGCAAGCACCTGGGGCTCTGCAGACAGGATAGGTATTGGCCGGTGGACCAATGAAATGGACAGGTGCGCCTCCCTGGAAAGACGAATCTACACGACAAGGGGGTGCCCCCGGAAGTTTCGGAAAATATGGGGGAAGTGGGAGGAATAGGAACACCACCAGGAACCGGGAGAGCCTGGACGCATTCCGAACTGCCTCACGGCGTATCAAACCAACCCTTCTCTCCCTTTGAGGGACTCACTACCAATTGCAATATCACGTGTTATGCTTCCGCTGTTAAATCTCCTATTGTGATTATGAATGTGTACCTGTGCTGTTTTTTCTTGTTGAAAAATCTAATAAAAAGAAGTTTAAAAAAAAAAAGACATGGCAGGTCATGGCCAGATGTTCCTGGGCTTGTTTGGGTGAACTTGCCCTGATTAGCTAATCATCCAGGTAAGGGCAGACGTGAATCCCCCTCTCCTGAGACTCGCTGCCACTACCGCCATCGGCTTGGTGAAAACCCTCGGGCGGAGGTCATCCCAAATGGCAGAACCCGGAACTGATCGCGAGAACCGTCAACCACGAACCTCAGGTACTTTCTGTGCTTGAGATGGATTGGCACATGAAAGTAAGCATCCTGAAGGTCCAACGAAACCACCCAGTCATGAAGCTGAAGAGCTGAAGGATCTGAGAACGGGTCACCATCTTGAACTTGTCCTTCCTGAGGAATTTGTTCAAATCTTTTAAGTCCAAGATGGGTCTCAATCCTCCGTCCTTTTTGGGAATCAGAAAATACAAGGAGTACCAACCCTTGTTCCTCTCCGCTACAGGTACATGTTCTATTGCACCTTTCTCTAGCAGGGTTGAAATCTCCTGCACAAGTAGTGGGTCTAGAATTTTGACAGAATTGGCTCCCGGTGGATGATCTTGAGGTCTTTGTTGAAAAGGAAGGCAGTAACCATGGGTCACTATCTCTAGCGCCCAGGCATCTGACGTAACGCCCCGCTATTCTTTCAGATACCAAATGATCCTGCCTCCCACCGGGGTCTTGTGGGTGAAGACCTCAGAGTGGCTTTGCAGCGGCTGCAGAAGCGGCTGAAGAGGAAGTAGCCGCTGCTAGGGCTGATCTAGCACCTTTCCCTCTTCCACCACGAAAGGGTTTTCTCTGTTGGCCTCTTTGACTGGCCTGTCCCCTCCCTCTTCCAAAAAAGGAGTAGAAACGAAAGGAATGTCTCCTCCAGGAAGATGACCCTGCGTAGGAGTGTTGCTGAGGCTGTTTTATAGCAGCGCTGAGTGATTTAGCTGCCGCTTTTGAGGTCTGTAGCTTCTCCAAGCTCTTGTCCGCCTTGCTGCTGAACAGCCTCAAGCCGTCAAAGGGCATATTGAGTAATCTGGACTGCACATCAGGTGCAAAACCAGATTTTCTCAGCCATGCAAATCT
Source organism: Ambystoma mexicanum (assembly GCF_040938575.1). Lineage (NCBI taxonomy): Eukaryota > Metazoa > Chordata > Amphibia > Caudata > Ambystomatidae > Ambystoma > Ambystoma mexicanum. Next base: position 792,658,068 of record NC_090931.1, on the reverse strand, counting down.
GCATAGGACCGTGCTAGATGCCATGGACCTGCCTACACTATCAGCAGTGTCCAATCCTGACTGGAGGCATTCCTCCATAGCCTCCTTTCCATCTTTCACTATCACCAGGAAACCATCCTGTTCCTCACCCTCTGGGATGTTTTCAGCCACTGATGTCATACAGTCCCACACGGTGTATGTAAATCTTGCCAAAGTGAAAGTTACATTTGAAGATTTAAGGGCCATGCTGCTCGAAGTGTAGACTTTCCGGGCCCAACCATCGACTTTATTGTCATCCCTGTCAAGTGGTATCGAAGGATAAGTTGACTGCCTAGTGGAGGTTGCAGCCTGTACCACCAAGCTCTCTGGCGAGGGATGCTTAGATAGGTACTCAGCAGGGGAGTTGCTAGGTCTGGAAAAGACCCGGGGCTAAGCTGATGTTGGGACTGGGGGCTAGCTAGTCTTTTGGCTGTAGCTCCTGAGATTCTATCCAGGGCTACAACCAAAAGATCAGGGGCTATAGCCCCTTTAGCCCCCCCTAGCAACACCCCTGGTACTCAGGATCTGATGAGGATGCCCTGTACTTTCCCACACACTTTTTATTAACTGCAGGCCCAGAATCTGGGGTATCCCAGGTTGCCATCACCCTCTTTTGCAGTGCCTTATGAAAAGGGAGGACAGGGTCCCTTTGAGGTCCCTCATTAAGGATGTCCATCATATCGTCCTGGCCGAATCTTGGGGAAGCTGTTTTCCATCCCATGAAGTCAATGACTCTTCCCATTAGGTTTCTATACCCAGGGTCTGCATGAGCTGCAGGGTCTGGTCTCTAAAACTCTACTTCAGGGGGAAGTATCTAGGCCACTGGCTGACTGAAGGCAGTCAAAGATCAGCCATTTTAGAATTTGGGTCTACTAGTTCCTCAGGAACCTCCTTGGTTCCAAATCTAACCCCAGCTGAAGTAACATCGTCTTCAGAGGACTGTTCCTCAAAGATAGAGGGCATAGATTTGAAATATTCTTGCCTGGGTTTAGGCTGGAAGATTTTTTCTGGTAAGGGGGTGGCATTGACCTAGGTTTAGACATAGGCGTCGATTTTGGCATCAGGATTAAACAATGCCCTGACAAAGGCATCAAAGGCGTCAATGGTATGGACACTGGCTTCGACATTGTCGAAGGAGGCTTCGACGTTGTCGAGGGAGGCCTCAACACTGGTGCTGAAGGTATCGACGCCATCTTTGATGGCGGCCTCGACATTGTCGTCGAAGGCTGCATCGAGTCGATAGTCAACTTCGATGTCGACGCCATTTGGAGCTCCGTTACCCCCGATTTATGCAACAGTGGCTTCATTCTTTTTTCATGAGGTGTCGGAGAACTTTCCTCCGATGACACCCTTGATTTTTTGTCAGATCTCGCGTGTTTAGTTTTTGATCTCCATCTGTCGCCTTTGGAGTGGACAGGGGCATGCTCTTCACGTGGCTTTTTTGAGGGGGTCTGGGCTGCTTTCTCGAAAATTGTAAGCATTGCAGCCCTAAAGGCCTCTCATTTTTATTGGGAATCGTGCTTGGAAGGATAGGAAATAACCCTTCTCTCGGACGAGGAGGAAGAGGAGGAAGAAGATCTATGACGTTGCTTCTTCGATTTTTTGGATGAAGACGAGGAGGATTTCCTTGAGTGACTCTTAAAACTCGATCTCCTCGACCTGTGTCGAGACATTCCACTTGACCCTCCTAAATCTCTTTGTCTTTTGAAAGACTTTAAGATTCCTCCCCCACCGCCAGCTTACCTTTCCGTTCCTTAAGAACCTTATTGCACATAGCCTGATAGGAACCACATTCGTCGACTCGATGGTCAGGGCTCAAACACCAAGGGCAAGTGCGATTAGGGTCGGTAATCGACATTTTTCTACCACACTTCAAACATTTTTTAAAACCAGTCTTGGGTGTGGTTGGAGTCGATGACGAGGACATTTTGTCGAAAATAAACTGATGCGCCGTTTTGTGACACGAAGTAGTGCTTGAAAAAACGGAACTGAGGTAACGGGCGCGGCTCGAGCCCTTTATACTGCGGATGACGTCGACGCTCGACGGCGGCCCTTGAGGGACTTCAACTCCGCGGCTTCGAGCACAGCGCCCCTCTGGTGAACATTTTTTTGGAAACAGCAGAGCTGGGAGACAAGATATCCAAGATGAGGAATACATGGGAGGACACAATCCAATCGAAATGTAACCTGCATTGCCTGGGGCAAACAAATCAATGTGAGAATCATTGTCAATGCATACTGTATCCTTGTAAAAACTTATAAAACATTTATGTTGAAAGTCAAAAGACTTGCCCAAGAAGCAGTTGTTGGTTCAACTTTCCCCATTATGGATATAATTGGGGAAAGTGTGGAACAAACCTCATCACAAAGTATAAGTTGTAGTAATAGAAGTTTTGATCAATTATGTTGAAAGTCAAGAGACTGAAGCAAGAAGCAGTTCTTGATTCAATTTTGGCATTGAAGATTTAAGTGTGGAAAGTTTGAAGCAAGCCTCACCACTGAGTACACGTAGTAGTAATAGGAGTTTTATCCTGGCAGACAAGTATAGCAGGAAAGGGACAATTCATGTTTAGTCCTGGCAGGCGGGTGGACCAGGAAATAGATGATTTGAAGTACTGCAAAAAGGTAGAAGGTTGTGGTGGAAAGGAAGTGGCAATTCCATTAAAGTTTTATGATGAACTGTTGAAAAGCCATCCTGACAAAATTGTGTTGTTTATGAAGAGGAAATGGGATACATTACTCACCGTAATTGTATTTCTGATGCTTGTATCTGCTTAGATTCACATGCTGTGCATAGGCCGACATCTAGTGGAAGCTCCAGAGTACTACAGTTTGTTTTTCGAAACTCGAAACGAAGGGGAGTAATACAGCTGGATACATTTGACTATCCATTTAGAGATGGCACCTTTAGAGACGCAATCTCCTTCTCTGCCTGTAGCTACGGAGACGAACAGTTGATCTGTCTTTCTTAGCGGTCTGGTCTTGTCTACGTAGTAGAGGACCACTCTTCACACATCTAGTGTGTGTAGTTTCACCTCAGCAGAGCTTTTGGGTTCTTCGAAGAAGGCCGCTAGCTCAATGGACTGGTTAACATGGAATTTTGAAATTAACTTAGGTGAGAACCTAGGGTGAGCTCGTAGAACCAGTTTATCCTTATGAACAGTAAAGAAAGGATCCTGCACTGACAAAGCCTGAATTTCATTGACCCTTCTTATGGATGTAATGGCTACTAAAAAGGCAGTTTTATAGGTTAGGTGTTTGAGACTAGCTTTATGCATGGGTTTGAAAGGGGGGAACCATGAGGTTAGCAAGCACCACATTAAGGTCCCACCCTGGTGGAGGATTAGAAATTGGAGGGTGGAGTCTCTTCACCCCTTCCATAAAGGCTTTGACCACTGGCACCTTCCACCATGACACCTTGTTGTGGGAGGTGGTGTAGGCTGACAGCGCCCCCAGATGTACCTTAAGTGAATTAAATGCCAACCCGGCATCCAGTAAGTGGAGCGTGTAGGTGACAATATTGGAAGGAGTGCAATCAACTGGGTTGATTTGTTTATTCTGGCACCAAATAACACATCTTTTCCATTTATCAAAGTAACAGTCTCTTGTATTAGGTTTCCTTGATTCTTTTAGGATGTCCATGCATCTCCAAGGTAGATTTAGATGGCCAAACTCTGACTTCAGGAGCCATGCTGCCAAGTTCATCGAGCTGGGTTGAGGATGCACTGTTTAACCTCCGTGCTGGGAGAGTAAATTGTGCCAGCACGGTAGTCTGATGGGTTCGCACATTGCCATCTTGCACAGGTGCGAGAACCACGGATGTCTCGCCCACATGGGGGCAACTAGGATGAGCGTCATCGATTCCATGTGCATCTTGTTGACCACCTTCCTCATCAGAGGGGTTGGTGGAAAAGCGTAGGAAAACATCCCTGACCAGTTCATCCATAGGGTGTTCCCCATGGAGTCTGGTTGGGGGAACCTGGATGCGAATCCGGGGCATTGTCTGTTTTTGCTTGTGGCGAATAGGTCTATAGAAGGGAAACCCCACTGTGAGTAGAGGTCTCCCACGACTTCTTTGTGTAGACACCATTCGTGTTCCTCTGGGAGGGGGTCTCTGCTCAAAGCGTCTACTAGTGAATTGAGATCCCCTGGAACATGTTGGGATGACAGGTAAATGTTCCGTCTGAGTGCCCATATCCGAATTTTGTGGGCAAACCTGGATAGATTTGGCGAACAAGTGCCCCCCTGTTTGTTTATGTAAAACATTGCAGTCATGCTGTCCGTTAGGATCTGCACTGACAGGTTCAATAGGTGGGGTTCGAACGCTCGAAGCGCTCTGAAGACTGCCAGGAGTTCTAGCAGGTTGATGTGATTCTTGGCCACTGTGTGAGACCAGAGACCCTGAGCTGTGTGGTGAAGGAGGTGTGCTCCCCACCCTGACAGGGACGCATCTGTAGAAACTATGGCCTGTATCTTTGGATAGTAAAAGGATTTCCCCTTTGACAGGTTTTCTCTTATCCACCAGCGAAGACTTTGTACTAGTGTTGGCAAAACGACCACTAGATCGTCCCACTGACCACTTGCCTGAGATCACTGTTTCGCCAACCATTCCTGCATGGGTCGCATGCGCAGGCTCGCGTAGGGAACCAGGTAAATACATGACGCTATCATGCCTACCAAACACATCGCTTTGCGAACCCTCATCTGACGACCGGACTGATATTGAGGAATTTGCAGTAATAGATTCTGAATTCTTTCCTCTGATGGAAAGGCCAACCCCTCTTGCGTGTTTAGGACAGCTCCTAGGAACTGTTTGGAGGTGCTTGGCACAAGGCTTGATTTCTTTTCGTTGATTGAGAAGCCCAATTCGAAGAGGTCGTTCGTTCTTTGGATGTTGGATCTGCAAATTACTGGGGTCTCCACCGTGATGAGCCAGTCGTCCAGGTAAGGGTACACTGGGATTGCCTCTCTGCGTAGGTGCGCCGCCACCACCTTGGTGAATACCCTTAGAGCCGAGGCTATACCGAAGAGCAGCATCTTGAACTGGTAGTGCCGACTGTCCACCTTGAAGCGCAAGAATCTTCTGTGCGCTGGGAACATGGAAATATGAAAATAGGCATCTTTCATGTCCAATGTTGCCATGTAATCTCCCTTTCTTAGTAGGGGGATTACTTCTTGGAGGGTAGTCATGCGACATTTTTGGGGCTTGACATACTTGTTTGCAGGGCATTAGTCTAATACTGGTCGCATTGTTAGAATTTTTTTTTGGCACAAGGAAGTAAGTTGACTAAATACCCTTGTTTACCTGGTTGCCCGGGACGAGTTCTATCGCGTCCTTTGCAAGAAAAATGACAATCTCCTCGAGGAGGATTCTTTGGTGCTTCAAGGAGTGTATTTTCTGTCTTGGAGGATGGTCGCGGGGGCGCTCCAAAAGTTTGATGCAGTATCCCGCGGACACTGTGGACAGCACCCATCTGTCCGATGTGATCCCTTCCCATGCGTGGGTGAAGCTGGAAATACGTCCCCCTACTGGGGATGCATGGGAAGGGACCCTGAGCGGAGCGTCACTGTTGGGAGGCGTACCGCCTCCACCTGGGCTGCCTCTCCCTCTACCGCAGTCCCTGTTCTGACCTCTGGCAAAATTCTGGGTAGCCTGTTGGTTGCCTCCCCACGATGTACCTTGCCCTTGGGAGTAATTTACCCTGCCTGGGAATTTTGGCCGTAGGAGCGACGAAAATTATTATTCCCTTTTTGGTTTGTGGGTTTATTGGTTAGCTGACTTAAGGGTCTCATATTCGTCTCATATTCGTCTTTTGCTGTTTTGAGTGCCTCTTCCACCGCTTTCCCAAACAAGACATTTGGTTCCACTGGCATGTCGATTAGAGTGGCTTGTGGCTTGTGTCTCGGGTTTGAACCCCGACTGCCTTAGCCATGCGTGTCTCTAGGTTTATAGTTAATATGTCGAATGCCCCTGTTTTTTTCTTTTATTTACAATTTATTTCTACAAGCTAATCCCCAAAAAAACCATACAAATAAAAAAACATTCGAAATTTTTTCAGCCTTTTTTTTTTTCGACATTTTTGCGTTCGACCACATGTTTTTGACTTTTTAACTGGATACCATGTCTCTTGATGACTGTGCTCTCTGCGATCAGCTGGCCTGCATTGTCTGCTGAGTCAAAAGTCGCCTTGAGAATGCATCCTGACACCGATCTCCCTTCTGACGCAATCTGAGCCAAATGGCCCTTTAGAGGTTCAGGTGCGAAGGCAACGAGGGCACCTACCTGCTCCCATTGGCGACAACTGTAACTTGCCAGCAGAGTGGAGGCATTAGCAATTCTTGCCTGGTAAGCGGAGGTGGTAGCCACTTTCCTTCCTAGCCCATATATCCTCTTGCTCTCCTTGTCTGCGGGAGCTTCCGAGGATGCTAGAGGTGTACCCGCCCTTTTTCTGGTGGTTGTGACCACCAATGAGTCGGGTTTAAGCTGACCCCTTATATAAAGTGGGTCGGAGGGGGGCAGCCCTGAATAATTTCTCTATTCTTAGGTTGACTGCCCGTGTAAGGTTAGGGGTGAGGAGGGAGGGGTCAATTCTGCGTTGAATGGATTTCAGAATTGGTACGGCTTGGGCAATGGATTTCCTATCCCCTATAATTTCCTCTGCAAAGTCCCTCTCTTCTTGAGCCTCTTGAGTGTCTATCTGAAAGTGCTCTGCAGCTCTAGCTAAGGCCTCATTCAATAATGGCTGATTATCCACAGGTGAGTCATTCACCGGTGGGTCCTTGGGAAAAGGGGAGTCGAGACTATAGGCCTATGCCTCGTCTTCCTCCTCCTCATCCTGGTCCTCATCGTCCCCATAATATTCGACCCCTGCCTGGTCGTCGAGTATCTGTATGTCTGGATCTTCATTATACTGAAGATAAGGTTGAATAGTGAGTGGGTCTGAAATCAGGCCCTGAGCTGGAGTCTCAGTGCGAGGTCTCTTACTAGGAGGCTGAGGGTCTTTGGATCCAGAAGGAGTAGAGGTAGTGGGGGTATTCTGCTTGCTCAAAAAGTGATCAGGATTCTTCTCATAAATGTTAGCCAGGAAAGACATTCTCCTCATCACTCTGTCGATGTCTTCAGAGTTCCATTCATTGGAATTGGGAATGACCACCTCTTGTTGAGGTTCATCTTCCATTCCCATATCCTCTGGAGTGGGAGGGACAACTTAAGTTCTAGTGACAGGGTCAGGGGTCTTGGTCTTTTCAGAAGATCTAGGTTTGTCCTTCTGAACCTGTGGTTCAGATGTTTTTTCGGTTGTTTGTCCCCCTTACCATGTGTGGAGGCATGTTTCCCCGACTCCTTGGTCTTCCCTGAATCTTTCGACGCATGGCATCAAGATTCAGAGGTGGGTTCCGTAGGGTCTAGAGATTTAGAGGGGGGACGCCGAGACTCGTAGGCAGACGTGGAACGAACTGCCGAAGTCGACTTTGAACGTGCTGCTTGGGGGTGGAGGTCGGATTAGTCTTCTGACGACCATACCTCCGTGACTTTAGGAAGCGTGGCACCCTCAGCAATCGTAGACTGTTGCTGTGTGTCATGAGGCGATTGAGACGTGGAACGCCCAGAGGACACGGATTCTGCAGACTGCTCTCTTTGTGCCGCCTTTATCTGCAGATTGCTCGCTACACGGGTCGAGTCTCAGGAGGGGTTAGTGTGTTTAGATGTAGGTGTATGGGTAGCGCTCATGCCGCCGGGTGTGATCCCTATAACTGCTTCGCTGGACAGTCCTCCGAGGTCGGCGGCTCGCGCTTGGGTATCTAATGACACTCCAGTGCCCTCGCTGTCCGAAAGGGCGGCGTTGCTGCCATCACTGAAGGAACCCACAGCGTCCATGGCCTTGTGCTGCCTGGCGTAATGGGCCCAACGTTTGGTGGAGCGGTCCTTAATTGTTTTAGCTTTAAATTGGCTTCGGGTGGTCCCTAGGCAAACAGAGATTACATGTGTTATGCTTATCTACCCAAGGGAACATACAGTTGCACTTTGGGCCAGAATTTAAATGGAGTACTCTCCATATGTTAATATATGGCAGCGGGCGAGTGGATGTAGGAAATAAACAAGTGTATGTCCACCCCCCACTCCGAGGCCCAAAGTCCGTCGTGCAGTCTCGACGGCTGTTCGTTCTTCAGTACCGGCGTCGAGGTTCAGAGTCTGGACGTTGGATAAGAGGAACGAGGAACTTTTGAATAATTAATGACAAATGGCTGAAAGCCAGGGAACTCTGCAACTATGCTTCCGACAAGTATGGCGGAAAAAAACAATCTAAGGGTCATACACGCGTGAAGGATCATGGGTACGGTGGACGTCACACTAGGGATAGTATTCCTGGCACGCCCTCGGTCGACGCCCATTTCCGAGTTTCGAAAAAACAAACTGTAATACTCCGCAGCTTCCACTAGATATCGGCCTATGCAGAGCATGTGATCTAAGCAGATTTCACAAGCCTCAGAAATGATGTTATAAAAAGTGATTGGTCTTCAAAGAAAAGAATAATTATATTAACTATAGACTTGGTATGTGAAGACAACGTATTTTGGATTCATCAAACAGAAGTTTGTGGGAACTTAAATAAGACAATCAAATTGCCAAGTGAAGGACATACGGAATGAAAGGAACTTTGTGTTATACTTGGAGTGAAACTTGGCTATCGAAAAGAGCTTTCCTGATTTTGAACTTTGGTTTGTAATATCCTGAATTGATCCAGTTAACCCTGGTTACAAGGATTTATGTTTATAATTTCTATGCTTGAACTTAAATGTTATTTTATGAAATTTAAACAGCCAAATAATCCCTGTATGATTTTGTTGTATATGTAAGTGTGAGGGGCGGATATTTTCGGACACTAGGTCATTTTGCTTTACTCTTAGTTTGACAAGTATTGAAATCCTTGCTAGGTTAGGGAAAGGTCAAGCGTTTGTCTCACCAGTATTATTTAATAAAAATGACTACTTGTGATAAAACTCTACTTGTCCGTCTCGCATTTCTGACCCCTCACAACTGGTAGAGGGTGTACACACCTCGGTTATCAAGGACACTGGGGGCCAGCACAAGTGTGGTGGATTCCACACTGGTAAACTCAAAAGGCTCTGGCAAAAGCACCTCTGAGGCCAACCAAGTTGGCTGATGGCTTCCCTCTAAGTTTCCCAGTAATGCTGGTTACTTTAGCAGTGGTTAGGATTCCTGAAAGTGTTCAGAGGCAAGTCCCAGGTAGAGTTCTGCTGCTGAGTTACCTCACGGTCTTAGGACATGTGGGTGATACATCAGAATGACCATGTACAAGGTCTCAAAACAAGAAGGCTACTTAGGCTTAGGGAAGCCTAAGCAGAAACCCAAGGCTAAGGAGTCAAAGGTTCCTAAGAAGGCAATCAAGAATTACGGCTCTACATTACCTGCAACAGAGGTTGAGGTATATGACCAAACCCTTGAACCTGACAAGGAAGAAGGGTTGTCTTAAGTAGTCAATCCCCATGATCACCCAGATCTGCTAAATTCACTTGCAGAAAGGGGATTCTCTAAGAAATAATTAGTCAGGGTTAGAGAGGAAAGGTTTGTCCATCTCTGCAAGGACTTAGGAGACAGGCCTTTTCCCAGTTGAAGCATGAATCCCCTGGGAAACCATGGCTATATTAGGAAGATGGGTTACTGTACAGTGAACCCATACATTCCAAACAAAGCAACCTCAGGAGGTTGGTGTTTCCCCAGTACATGAGACCCTTCTACCAGCAGTTGTCGCATCAAGTCCCCCTTGCCAGTTCAACTTGCTTCCAATAGGACTAAGGAGAGGCTAGCATGCATTTCTACTGGCCTAGGATGGGGAGCCCGATAGAAGGTCACTGCAGGAGTTGGACTACTTGTCAATTGTCTGGCAAGAGTGGAACAAAAATCCAGGAACCACTGATGCCACTCCCTGTAGTTGGTGTACTATTTGAGAATGTACGGATTGCCGTGGTGTGTCCCCTTGATCCTCGTAAACCCACTGGCAGCAAGTTTACCTTGGTGATTGTTGATCATGCCACCAGAAACACATAAGCAATCCCCACTCAAAACAGTTACTGCCAAGCAAGCTGGTAGAGCATTGTTAGATATCTTTACTAGAGTTGGATTCCCTAAAGAGGGTATGTCTAGAAGGAGCACGGGGGGGCTGGCAGGGGAGGTTAAACATTTCTTCTGCCTACCATCCACAAATCCAATGGTCTAGTAGAGTGGTTCAATAGAAGTCTCAAAAGCAAGAATGCTGCGCTTGAATAGCCCCAGAGAAAGAATTGGCCATGCTTATTGTTTGCATATAGAGATGCCTCAGGAAGGGGTTGGCTTTAGCCAATTTATGTTTCTTTTTGGTCCCCGTGTCACAGAATCCTTAGCCACAGTATAGAAAGTGGGGGAAGCCCACACTCTTTCTGTAACCCGAAACGTGGTGGACTGTGTGCTAGGACTAAGAAACAGGATGGTCCTTCTGATGGCTCAGGCCAATGACAAGTGAAAGGCTAGTGAAGCCCTGATTAAACACTGGTGTGGCCAGAAGGCTTCTCGTTTTCATTTTACGCCAGGCCAAGAAATCCTAATCAGGATTCCTAGAAGGCCTAGAGCTTAGCAGGACAAATGAACAGATCTTTACCGGATAGTTGAAAGGCTAGGTGAGGTGAACTACTTCGTGAACCTTGGAAGGCCTAACCAGTCTACCAAATTGTTCCATGTAAATAGTTTGAAGGATTTCATCCCAAGAGTTGAAATGGGAGCCCTGCTTCTGGCTTCAGCTAGGGAGGATGAGAAACATGTACCTCACCCATATCTGTTCCAAGGCAGCCCATCAGATGGCTCCATTGAAGATGTCAAGTTGTCCCCTCAACTGACTCTGCAACAAGGCGTGGTGCAAACTTGGCTTAGACAATTTGTCACCTGGTTCTCACTTACTCCAGACCAGAAACCTTTGTGTCAGCATGATAGACACTGCAGAAAGAGTGCCTACCAAATGTATGAGTAATAGAATGTCAGACAAGGCTAGATCACACATTAGGTCAACAGTCACTAATATAGTGGATCTGGGTGATAGCGCCGCCCCCTGCCCCATCCCCGCCTTAACAGAGCATGATCCAACCGAGTGGTTCTGGTTCCAAAAGCAGGCACCACAGATTTGCGGTTCTGTGCAGACTACTGAGCTCTTAATGGTGTCACCAAAACCGCTGCTCATTCCCTACCACGAAATTAGTTAGTGGACAAACTGCTGAGTATCTCGGTACTTGTGACCAAATTGTGGGGTACTGGCAAATATCCCAGACATGAAATGCCAAGGTGAAGACTACTTTATCCACACCCAACGGTCTTAACCAGTTCAAGGTAATGCCCTTTGGGTTACAAAATGCACTTGCCACTTTCCAAAGGTTAGGTAACAATGTCTTGAATAGTACAGATGATTTCTGCATAGCATACATAGATGTTCTTCCCAAGTAGGGCTGAAGACTGCAATATCATGTGAAACACCTTGGGATTATGTTGTATTATATTGTAAGGGAACTTTTAATTCAACATTGGACCTAAGGCATCTTGGCGCTCCTTGCAGAATAGAGTAGCAGAAGATATTTTAGAATAGAAAGGTTTTCAAAGCCTTACGAAAGTTGGGGTTGCTAAAGGCTATTGAAAAAAACACCCGATATCATCTCTGAGTACTGAGACAAGTTGCCCCCCTAATTTCCAAAGAAAATCGAGTTAAGTTAGTAACAGCAGTTATCTTGCCGCATCTAGGCTACTGCAACGCTCTACTAGGGGGTGCCAGCAGAGAAGACATCCTCAGATTGCAGAAAATTCAGAACACTTCTGTGCGCATAATCCATGGTATGAAAAGGCATGAACCTACCTCTATGGCTAGAAGGGAACTGCACTGGCTGCCAATACAGGCTAGAATCACTTTTAAAGTATTGACTATGTGCCATAAATGTATATATGGGACGGCCCCGACTTACCTAAGAAGTAGGATTACCATATACCAGCCTACAAAAAATCTTCGCTCTACCTCCACCTGCCTTCTACAGGTGGAAAGGACCAAGAGAGCTCGTGGAAATGGACGCTCCTTTCCAGTGACTGCATCTAAGGCATGGAATAATCTACCGCCTGGCCTTAGAGAGGAAAGTAACCTCCTATTGTTTCGAAAACTTTTGAAAACGACACTCTTTGTCTAACTCTCGGCTCAACCTCACTGAACCTTTTCTGCTTGTGTAGGAGCGCTTAGATGCCTGAGGGCTTTGGCGCTTTATAAATGTCTTAACATAACATAACGTAGCTCTAAGAAGGCATGGCAAAGAGTTCCAGAGACCGGCGGCCACTAGAGAAAAGAGGCGGCCCCCATTCCAACTAAGTTTAACCAGAGGGATGGAGATCAAGCAGGCATTGGCAGAGCGCAGCGCCAGGCAAGGAACATACGGATGGAATTTAGCCTGAAGATATTCAGCACTTGACTGTAAAAGGCCCAGTGGACAGGACAGAGGGCTTTAAAGCGAATACGCTGGGCCACCGGGAGCCAATGAAGACTCCTAAGAATGGGTGAGATGTGGGGACAGTGAGGGGTGGAAGTAGCTAGGCGCAGAGCAGAATTCTGAAGAATTTGGAGTCGCTGTATAATGAAGGCAGGCTGGGCAAAAAATAGAGAATTGCAATAATCAATCACAGAAGTGAGAAGAGCTGCAACTACAGGGGCACAGAGGTCAGCAGGAATAAAAGGAAGAACATGACATAGAAGTTTCAGTTCAAAGTAGCCCTACAGACAAACTGAGCTGACCTGTGGCTCCATGGAGGGGGGGGGGGGTTTCTGGGGAATTTTGCTCCAAGATCTTTAACAATAGAGACAGGTACAGGGAAAGCGCCACAAGAAGAGCGCAGTCGCTTCAGCAGGCCCACTTGACCATAAAGGCAACCAAATGTCAGATTGGTCAAGGTTCAGTGGCCATATTGGCCATGAAGTTGGTGGGGGCCAAATTTAACTTCTACCCAGTAAAGTAGATCTTGTTAAAGACTGGGTAGCCACAACAACCCAAACCCATGTGCGAACTTTCCTAGGCCTCACTGGGTATTACCGTGTTAGTCAGAATCCCGTGCAGTTCCCTTAGAGAGCACTACACAAGATTAGGACTAGAGGTGAGAGCAATACATCCCCTTTCGTATCAGTCTGTACCACAAAGATTTAGTTGGTCAGACTTATCTCAAGAGGGAGATGAGCAGTATTCAGGGTTTACACAACAGGCCTTCAGTACTGTGGTACAAGGAAACACTGACCAAAGCTTTGTATTAAAAAAGTAGTTATATATTTATTTTACACACTTCTAAGAAAACAGAGTTATCACAAGTATCAAGCAAGTTAAATTAAGTGAAAGGAAAAATATACACACTCCCTATTTAAATTGTAGACCAAGTGAACCAGAGTGAAAACTGAGCAAAACAGCACAGTGAAAACTACACAGAAGGGCTATTCTAACAATTTCTCACAAGGGAGGGAAAACACAAGTTATTCAGAAATAGCTTCTTATACACCCTAGTAACACTTCCCATTAGCTTGTGGACGAGTTAGAGCAAGACAGTGCATCAGTATAAGCAGTACTTAAATGAAAACTGAGCAAAATGGCATTTCACAAGATTAAACAGTGGGAAGGAAAGAGTAGTTATAAGAAAGGGGTGCACCACACAGTTCGAATGGAGAATCAATCTCGAGAAGGCAGATTTAACAAACGTAGCCAAAGTTAATAGGCCTGTGCCAGAGTCAGTGGTACAGGGCAAGGGCCCAGGAGCAAAATGTTCTTGTAGCTGCAGTTAAGTCTTTGATTAACGATGTTGAAAAGGTGAATGCAGAGGGCGACAGACAATGTTAAGAGAGGGGGCGGCCAACCCAACAGGTAGGCAAAGGATTTAAAACACCTTTAGTGCTACCGCGAAGAAAGGGCGGCCTGGCGGAACAATGTACCTTAAAAATGAAGAAGTGGCTCCTGCTGTGGCAGTTGTTCCTGGTAGTTCCTGCAGTTCGAAGGGTCCAGCAGAGGAAGAGAGGGTCTCGTCGTGGAGGAAGGTTCGAGGTACTGCACTACCCAGGGATGAAACCAGCCGCAGTGCTGCCAAATGAAGTTTAAAAGGTACGCTCCTTTTAATCGCGGTCCAGGTCGATAGTTGCCTGGCTATCCGGTCTCTAAGTGCAGGGCACTGGCGATTCGACCACAGCAGGTTCAGGAAGGCGATTGGCAAACTGGTTGGCCCCACCAGCTCAAGGGAAGAAGGCTCTTTCAGATGAAGATCTCCTCTCGTTGTGTGGAGAAAGGTGGTGAGACGCTGCAGCAGGGCTTCACCGGTGGTTCAGTCGTTGCAGATGTCTATGGCTTCTCTCCTCTTCGGCTTCTTAGTTCCAGTGGCGACGTCTAGCTCTTCGAGTCCTCAGGTCCCTGCTTTTATGCAAAAAGATCCCCATTCATACAGCCTAGCTGTCACTCACACAGTGGAGTGGTCATCTTGGTGGGAGACCCTCCACCCTATCAGGATAGAGGGCGACATGGGTTGCGGAGGCAACCCTGTCCAAGGGTCCTACTCCCCCTCCCACACAACGGACCCACCCCCGACTCAGTGGCGCCGGAAGGAGGGCTTCTGGGCAGAACCCCGCCAAACGGACGAACAAAGGATCCCCGACCTGGGTTAGGATTGTAAAGAAAGACCGAGAAATAAGTTATATTAAAGTTCTGGCAAATAAAACCAACCGAAGCAAAGTTAATATTAAAATGCACCGGCGGTATGTTAGAGGCTGTCAGAAAAAGTGGTAGCCTCGAACAATGGGAAAATCCCATAGAGAAATATTTGTAGTCGAATATTTATGGTAGTAACCACTGCCACCAGCCAGAAACTTTAGAGAGAGGGACTTTAAGGCACCCCCTCGAAAATGAACTTATGGCAAAAACCATTAACCCCTCCCAGCACCTCCATAGTAAGATGGGTTGTACTGGTTAAGTTAATAAAAAATGACTAGTAAAGTCATTGGGGACATTACATGCCCTGGGAGACAGTAGTCAGTCCCAGGGTATGGAGTCTATGTTTGGGGGTTGCTACGACACCCCTGTGTCACTGCTCTGAGGGTGCTGTAACACATGTGAATGAAGATGGTTCCTACGGGGGAGAGAACATTCCTTAGGCATTAAACACAAAAATAGCCTAGAACACACATAGCAAAAATGCCCAAGAGTGGGAAAAAGAGTCTCACTCTTAGCAGGTAAAAAGAAACAAACCCTTCAAATCCAGCAAAGCTGCTGGGGGGACTCTATAGGTAAGGGAAATTTGCCATTGAATGAGAATCCTCCTTAACATACAGTGATTGAATTTCATAGGAGATTATGGAACCAAAGCTGCCACTTTGCCTGCACTCCCCACTCCAAAACAAACCCAAAAAGGTTTCTTGGTCAGTGGAGTGCAAGAAGGCCTTTCAGGGCTTAAAGGATTCCCTTTGTGTGGCCCCTGTTCTCGGGGCTGCTGACTATCAGAGACACTTTATTCTACAGACTGATGCCTCTGACACTGGAATAGGAGCAGTCTTCTCTTAGTTGGATGACAAAGGCGGGGAACACCCTATATGCTTTATCAATCATCAGTTTATGGACAGTGAGTTAAGGTGGACCACCATGGAAATAAAGTATTTTGCCAGTGCTGGGAGTCTTAGGAAGCTGAGGCCCTACCTCTTTGGGACTTACTTCACCATACAATCTGACCATAAGCTCTTAAAATGGCTCGCACATAAAGAGAGAGAATCCAAAATTGCTCAGGTGATCCATAAGCCTTTACAGCTCTTCACTATTAAGCATAGGCCAGGTCCTCAATATACCAATGCTGATGGGCTGTCCAGGATTTGCAACCAAGTGGAACAGGAATCCCATCCAGGGGTGGATTATATCCCCCTGTCCCTTGCCTTCCTCCCATAAACCTCTATGGTACACCCTTCCTTTTTGCTTTGTTAAGACTCTTGTCCTCACTTTTTGGAGGCCAGTAAAGCTTTCTGCCTGCGACTTCCCTTATCTTTTTGCTCATTCATTGACGAAGAGAGAATTAGAAGAACAAGACTGAAGAGTGGACAGTTCTTGAAGAGAAATTATGAGGAGAAGCAAGAGAAAGGAAACACCAAAAGAGAGGGAAGGAGGTTGAGAGAAAGAGTACTAAGGAATGCAAAGAAAATCAAGCAGCTAGGTGAAGTGTGTACGATCATTTTGGCAATGGCACCCTTGGACTGCGCCTAGCCAAACTCAGGCCTAAAGACGTCTGCTGTAACTGCCTATAATTCTGGAGCTTAGGCATACGCCCCTTAAGCCCGACAAGAACTAAATTGCAGAGGTTGGCCATCAAAGAGGACAACAACCTGATGAACCCAAGAAAAGAGGAACTATTCAGTCAAGACAAGAAATAATTATTGGGGCACTTAAAACTCAAGAACCGTGAGTGACTTTCACTTGATCAGCATATGGTAGGGCCAGAGGGAAGACCAGGATACACTAACAGACTATGGTCCTTAAGCTTCCACAAAGAGGTCTGGAAGCCCCTCTACCGAGGACAAACACGGCCAAATAACCTTCTCTATTGGAAGGTACCCACCTGGAAGGGTATAAAACATATTTAAGCTCACTGTAACTTTCACAGAGGAGAAATACCCATTTGCATATCAGTCTGGTCCCATCCACTTGGGCAGTCCATCACCGAAATGCTAGGCCATTCTCCTCTGAACAAGAGTACCAACAACAACCCTAGACATGTGTTTCTGCCTTGTTCAGACTCTTCAGTGAGGTTATGCTGTGCCTCTCTAAGAAAACTGGAATTGCTTAATTTTAATTTCTTTGACCCGCCCACAACCTTAGTTTCAGCCTACCACAAACTACTGGCACCATTACTTTGTAACCCAAAACACTTAAAACTTTACTCTTTGGGTGCTGAGTTGTCTGTTTATCCCATGCCAACACCTGGGAGCTACCAGGACTGGAATTTCTAGAAGAATATTCGGCCATGTACTTGCTACATTTTGCAATGGCATTAGTGTCTTTCCAGTTCATATCTACTATGATACATCGATATTTGCTTTTGCTAGAAGCCCCAAGCATTTGACTCAGGACTTCTAAAAGGACCACAGACAATTATCCTAAGATAAAGCATAATGGAATATTCAGTGATAATATAGAAAAAGATAATTTGATAAAAGTGCTATCTGATTAAAGAATGCCTTGGGAAATAATTGTTTTGCATTATGCAACCAGGTAGTCTATATGTAGCAGTAGGGAAAGTTCAATTTTTGCCACTGACCGATTTCTCTTCATGGTAACTGATCAGTAGCAACATAGTTAATGTGTGTTCAAAGATTTGTTTTGACAGAATTTTCACATGAAAATGGAAGTCCTTGCATACATACTGAAATTGTGCTTACCAACTACAGCTTTTGCCTTGCCTTCATAAAATGACCAGGCTAATGCCAGTGCCTCTGTGAAATATTCTTGCTTTAACAGATGATTCACTCTCTTGAAGAAAAAACAAAAAGAAGTATAAAACAATGTTTTATTTCACCATTTAATTTACAAAAACAACCCCAATGGGGTGTCCAGTTAAAGTTACGAAATCAAAAGGATCGAATGCCAAAGGTGAGAGTGCATTCAACCGAAAACAAAAGGATCGAATTTTTTTTTTAAATGTATTTTTTATTTTATTTAGTATAGGCAAAAAAAAGGTGTTTTTACACCAAAAACAGGGGTTTGGAGGGAGGGGGAAGGGACCCCCCCCAAAAAAAACAAAAATTCGATCCTTTTTTCGGTCAAATTGACTCGACCCTTTTGTCATTCGACCCTTTTGAGTTGAAACTTTAACCTATAACCCCGCAATGGCACACAGTATACCACTGCTAAAGTGCATTAACTACAAGATACAGAAAAATGTTCATAATTATTGGTCTTGCTGACCTAAATTGTGTCAACCCCATCGAAAGATACACATTTGGCTGTGTTGGACCCACAAACAGTTGGATTTAGGGCATAGACTGAGCTTTTCACTGGGATGAAGATTCAGGGCTAAGCTTCCAGACACACTGAGTCCGAAATCATGCCCTTCGGAACAAGAAAAGAGAAAACAAAACAATAGCTCATGTCAGAAGAATAATTTTGGATACCGTAGCTGATCTGTAAAGTATTTGGAAGATGTTAATTTAAAAGAATGACCTGGTAATAAGGGCCCCGAATGTGCACTTAAATGACAACGGTGGAACGCTTGCAATTGAACAACACTAGGTAAACATCAGACATAATGTGCCCTTGAAGAAAGCCAGCCCGTGGCTACTCTTAATGCCTGCATGTGCCGCTCAGCCTGAAAACCTGTGTAGCATATAAAGAATAACCAGGTGAGGCTGGTGGGGTCCAGAAAAAAAAGGAGATGAATATAGGAGTAATCAGGGACTGCAAGAGCATTCAGGATCAGAAAGTTGTGTACATACTGGTTTGGCTGTGGGGCTTGTAATGGCACCGATGCTATAAAGCAGCAGCGGTTACTGGCCTAATTGAGGCACTCGGAAACCTATCATTACTATAAGCCCAAGGCATCCATTATTCAGCAGATGGTTCAAAAATAGGCTGGAGTAGTAGCACAATGATAATGTATATCCAATCAGTATATACACGGGTATTGTTGACATAAAAACTAAAGTTGATTCTTTATAACCACGTACCTGGGTAAACCTTGCCTGAAGGGATAACGGAAAAAAGTAATGTGGGTCTCAAAAGAAGAGGAAAATAAAAAACAGTGCTGTGATTTCTATCTTTTACAATGTGTATTGCACACTTTTAGAAAAGATTTTCTTTTTGCACCTATCCCTGCATAGATGCCTATGGGACCCCTAATCTTTTTGCGTTTAACCCTGCCCTGACATTTGGATGCCAGTAAAGCCTTCCGGTTTACTCCCCTTGCCGGTTTTGCTCATTCTTATGGGGAAATTGACTAGTCCCCAAGACTGTCCGTACTGAGATACCAGGGTCTCACGACTAATTGTGCCGGGATACATGCCAACGCTATTTACGTTACTGCAATTTGCACTGGATCCCGAGTGGGTGGGGGCGGGGGTTAGGGGGAAGTCCCTGTGCCCCATTGGGTCCATTGCATCTTTTTTCCATTTGGGGCCTTCTTCTGGAAGCTGACTGGAACAGTTTGCTGTCAATGCGACCAACTACCGACCTGAAAAATTACCTCTGCACCCCTGGCCCTCCTCAATCTAATGAAGATTGTGTCCCGAACAGAATCAAGCAGACCAGCAGTGACAACTGGAAGAGTCGGAGTCAGGGGGTAATTCAACATACCTGTTTCCATCTCCCACTGTCTTCCATAGGGTAACATTGGGCATAAAGTTCTTGTACCTAACTCCCTCTAGCCTGGCCTCTGGTTGTTGTACCTGGGCTAAGGATCCTGTCCTAGGTCTCTACTAAAGAATAGGATAGAGTGGGGTACTTACATGATTTTGGGAAATACTTATCTAACTATTAAGAAGTTTACTAAGCACTACCACCAGCCTGTTGCAGCATTTTGACTCACCAGAAGAAGTTATAATCTGGAACTTGTGACTATTGGGCACAAGGTCACATTTCAATCTAGGATTGGATTTATTATAAGTGATGGAAGCTGCTGTTCTGTTGGTGCTAATCATTTTCTATTTCTCATCTGACACTCACCTGTATTACACTGGCAATTAAGTCATATGCAATTCTATTCCCTTAATGTATTCAGTGTATGTATTTTATCTATGGTTTTGATTGACCTTACTTACCTGTGATTTTTATATGCTTACTCTGTAGTTAAAGGCCAAATAAAGAACTGTATTTTTATATATTTACTGTCAAACTTGAATTAAGTGTTGCTCTGTGTGGGTTCATAGTAGCCCTAGATCACTCTCACCACCATGTCTCTCACGCTTGCCAACATCTTCCTCCGTGACTTTAACATCCCTGGCAACCCAGCAACCAAATGAATGAAGAAAGCTCTGCACTGCCTACTCGACATACTGAACCTCATATAACACACAAAAGAACCAACTCACAGGAAAGGTAACTTCCTCTACATCCTTCTTCACAGCTCTTCTATTCCGCTCGACTGTTAGGACCATCTGGCAATCCCATTTGAGATAAGTCACACCGCACCTCTCAAGCAAACCCATTAAAAATCAAGCAATCAAGCCTTAAGATCCATCAAGAACTTCCCAGTGGAGGCTCTTACAGAAGACTTCACCAAACTCCATCTCAAATGGGCTGATGTACCTCTGACGAACCAGGACTGCAACTCACTTCTCCAAGAACTCAACACCACCCTTACAAACAACATCAACATCCATACCCCAGTGAAATGCTGCACCTTCAAGCCTAAACCTTCAGCACCCTGGGACACTCAAGAACTCAACCTCAACAAACAAACCATCACAAAAGAAGAAAGGAATTGGCGTAAATCCTGCAGCGCATACGGCATCGGCCTGCTCAAGGAACTCCATGCTACATGAGGCGACTGATCAACACTGTCAAGGACAACTACTACCAAAACACCATAGCCAAGGCCAACAATTAAAGCACAGCCCTCGTCAAAGCCATCAAGCACTGCATCAACCGTCTGCATGACAAAGCCGTAGCACACTCCATCAAAAAATCCATTACCATAAACTCTTCATCAACACGATCTGCCAACACAAACACTGACGCCACAACTGACAGCACACTAAACATCCCATCTTGCAAAATCACAGATACCAGGACAATTTTCAAGACACCGACTATGGAACACCTCACTGCCTCCTTAGCATCTTTCAAGTCCACATCGTATGCAGATGGCAACCTCCCTGCCTCCTTGCTCAAGACCCTTCCGACTGAAGCACTTCTCCCTTACCTGACAATCATCAAGAGCTCCCTAACTCAAGGCACCTTCTCCTGGACGCTCAAGACCAGACAAATCCTCTTGCTTCCCAAGTCTTGCTTCCTAAGAAACCAACACTGGAACCTGACGATCTCAGCAACTACTGCCCCATTACCCATATTCCCTTTTAGGCAAGATTCCTGAACGCAGTGGCCACACAACTCCTCCAACACATCAAAGCCAATAACATCCTTCAGTCCTACCAATCTGGCTTCAGATGGAGCACAAACACATCCACCATCAAGGTGATCGACAATGCCCTTAAAATCCTCGATGATGGCCATACTTCAAACGTAGTTCTCCTTGACCTCTCAGCAGCATTTGACACAATAGACCACCCGACTGTCACCGACAACCACATCGCTGCATGGGGATCAGCAGGATCATCATCAGCTGGTTCAGATCCTACCTTGCAAACCACCAACAGTTCGTACAAATAGATTCTTCCATATCATCAACTCTACCCATCACTTTTGCAGTACCACAAGGATCCATCCTGTCCCCTGTGATTTTCAATCTTTACATGGAATTACTCAGAATCCTCCCCTCTTTGCACAACATCCACATTCACCAATGTGCAGATGACACGCAGATCTACCTCAAGATATCCTCCATCGAACATATCCACAGGCTAAAGGCCTGCCTCACATTGATCCAGTCCTGGATGTCCAGTGCTTACCTGAAGCTCAATCTCTCCAAGACTGAATTCCTACTGCTGACCAATAACACCAAACACCCTGACCTCCAGACCTGGCTCTCTGCCATGAACCTCAAAGGATCCACACCCCAGTTGGTCCCCTGTGCCAAGTCCCTTGGGTTCAACATTGACAGACACCTCACGTTCAAAAATCAGATAGCAAGGAAGATACAAACGGCCTGGGTTCAACCTCTCTCCTACAGAAAATCAAGCCTGTCATCCCAGAAAACAACTTCAGATCTGCAGTCCAAGCATTGGCTCTCTCCCACCTGCATGGTGTCAATGCCCTTTTGGAAGGCCTTCAGGCAACATGTCTGGCATCCCTGAACTGTATCCTGCATGGGGCAGCAAGACTCATTAAAGGACTCTGTAAATTCGACCACATCACCCCGACCCTCATCGAATTGCGCTGGCTCCCACTGCTACCCTGTATAATCTTAAAATTGTGTTGCATCATCTACGTCATCCTCACTGAGAAACCCAGCATCTCCGGAGACCTGCGATCCACCTGGAATAAAGAAATGTGCACACTTGAATTGCCAGAGCAATGCCAGAGGTTAAGATGAATTCTTAACCTTCCAGCCATCACCTCTTGTGTTTTGCTACAGACTTGAATTATGACAGCGCAGGAAGCAAAGAACCAGTAGACCGGCCTTCTCTGTCTACGCTCCATGAATCTGGAACCTCATCTGTGTCAACATCAGACTTGCGCCCCATCATTTCTATGGTTCAGAAAAGATCTCAAGTCCTTACTCTTCAAGGAATGGCTCCTCCTCAACACCTAGGTACACACACCCTGCACTACACACTACCTGACACTCAGTGATCTGCTTGCCCTCTGTCTTCCGCCATGCTGCCAATTGCCTGTCCTCCCGTAAGCTCCCGGCTCCTTTTTTCTCCGCTTCCCTCACTGTGCTCTTCCCCCTATGATTGTAAAGCACTCTGTTGCTTCCTGAAGCTAGGTCTGCACTCAATAAATACCCTAATAATAATAATAACACACACCTCTCTCTGGTGGGCACTCTATTTTCTGGAGCACCATTCTATTATCTAGATTGCTCGAGGAACTAGAAGCCAAAATCTTGCACGTGTTGGTGGCAGAAATCTTGTGAGATTTTGAGCAATGGTGGTTGCACACGGGATCAAGTGAGTTCCCAGAAGGGCTCTTAGAGGTCAACATCATGTTAAGGGGAAAGAAAAACGCAGAACTCCCTTTGAAAGAGCTAGTAAGTGTCATCACAGATAGCCTCAAGATTACACCAGCTCTCGAAGACTGTTCAAGCGTTTTTTATTAAATGTTTTCATAGGGTCTCCTTAAGGGCTGTCCCTCCACCCTATCCCCAGACTTCCCTAAATCCCAAGCTGTTCACTAGAGATCAATACCGTTACTATCTAATATCTGGCTGGCTACTGGTGTGGGCCTAAAGGTAATTGTCTCATCTCTCTTACGCCTTCTGGGATTTTTTGGGGTGAATCCAAACCTGGGGCATAATAATAGGTTTATCCAAAGGTGGTGCCTACTAATCACCCAGGTCTCACTCAGTCTTTACCTACCAGGGTCTTACACTCCTGGCCCTGATGTTCCTTCCTTCCTCCTACTGTTTTCCCCTCTCTTTCTCTTACTCTTCTCTTTCCCCTCCCCTTCTGATGTTTTTCCATCTACTGCTAATCTCGGTTGGTTAATACTATTCTCCACTTCCCTTTCTACTACGCTCTCCACCCCTTACTTCCACTACTCTCCCATCTACTCAAACTACTCTCCACTACCCTTTTCTCCCACTACTCTCCTTCCACTACCGTCTCCTCCCACACATCCTCCGCCCACTACTCCCCACACTTTCCTCTCACTACTCTCCTCTGAATACTCTCCAATAATCTCATCCTAGTATTCTCCAATACACACTCCTCACACTGTTCTCTACTACTCTCTCCTCCCACTACTCCCACTTTACACTCCACTTATCATTCACCCTTCTTTCATTCTCTCTCACTCACCCTTCTCATTCAACTTCACTTACTCCCCCTACTCTTACACTTCACCTCAGTCAATCATTCTCTTCACTCACCATACACACACCTAAGTACTACTTTCTCTCACCAACCGATACCTCATCTTGTACACGCTCTCTGTAATTTTCCACAATCTGTTGCACCATCCTTCCTCTGCCTGGTATGTCAGTCCACTTTCTACGCCCTTGGCTTCCCCTGCACAACCCACATTACTAAGTTCCCTGTGTCGCCTTTTATTCTCCTCCTGCCTCCCTTTGGTTCTGGTACACACTTTGTTACCCAGGCCAATCTATGTATTGCTGTCCCCCAAGGGTTGGGTCATACAGGTGCAAGCCTATAAACTGCCTATTAAGCCCCACCTCCTTCTCAAACTTTGGCCTGATGAAATTTCATGATGGTGGCAAACAAAATAGACAACTTGAAATCCTTAATCAGGCTGTCTAGAGCATCTGGCTTGCAGGTCTGCAGCGTGTACTGCTCAGTTCCCTCTGCTTCAGCCACGGGTGGGTTGCATGGTCCATCCTCCGCCACAAGGACTTTTCGGCTCTGCAGTCCTGGAAGAGAGAACACTGGCAAGCATTATGTATGGCAGGAATGGGGCAGTCAAAAGTGGTACTTAGTACTTGAACCATACATATGGGGAGGGGACAGTGACTTCGGCGCTCACAGCTCCCTCATGTTGCCTCTGGGACAGGACTGGCTCTGGAAAACACCTGGTTAGGCCTCCTGTCCCAGGTTGAGAGGGGTCACCCATCCCCCCCCCCTTTACAGAGTCAGGTCTTTGACTCTGTAAAAGTGTCAGAGGCCCACGATATATTTCCTGATAATGATGTTCCCATTTTTACATTGAGTCTCCTTTTTCCCTTCATTCTTGAGACGGATAGAACACCTTCTCTAGTAGAATTCTGCAGATCTGGTGAACTTAATACAAATTATATGCCTTTAGTAATGTTCTTTCCGATACAATAATTCCTTTCACAGATGAAGTAACTCTGAAATATTCATCAGACACAGGGCTATATCACAGCCTTGGCGGTATCCCGTCAGTAATCGTGCCGGAATACCGCCAATGCAAACAGCGTTGCCACTACTCAGTCCGGAGCAATTTGACCTGGATCTCAAGTAGTGGTAAGGCTGTAAATACCCATTTTGAAGACTCTATGAGGCTTTTTGGCGCTATTACCACTGGCGGCCGGCGGTAATAACGCCAGCAGTAATAGCGCAGAAAACAGGCAAAAAGTGAAGATTTTTACCTCCAGCAAAAAGCTGGAGGTAAATCTCCAATATTCACCCGACTTGTGATTGGTTTAAAAAAAGAACATGGCATGATAATCTGTTCTGAGATGAGAGTTTGCAGCACACACTTTTTGCTCACTGTACCTGTCACAGATGGGAAATATTCATTTGCATATCAGTCTTTGTCCCACCCACATGGGCAGTCCAGAACCAAAATGCTATGGCAATTCCTCTCTGAACAAGAGTACCAACAGCAACCCCATACATGTGTTTCAGCCTTGTTGGGCCTCATCAGTGAGGTGGAGCTGTGCCTCTCTGAGCACAGTGAGCAGGGAGTCCACGTCTGGTTGCCCCAGGTAACTCAGGGTGACCAACCTCAAGTTCCTTGCAAATATTTTTTTTTTTTTTAAAAAGGTAGCAGGCGCTCCTCTCCACTTGTGATTGGGCCAGCCCTTAAATGCAGCGATAATAGCGTTACCGTTGCATTTAAGGGCTACTGCCCAACTCGTGATGGACTTTTTACTATATGACAACGTTCAGCAGGTACTGGATCATCAATGTGTTGTAATTCATCTGTCAGTCTATTATTTCTTTGCACTTTTGTGAATATCTTTGCAATGTTGAACTTAACAATCCGTTTAGTTCCTCTGCAGTGACTGAATGGGGAGATTAAAACATTTTTAGAGAAGATTATACAAATAAATGTTTAGGTTCTCAATTCTAAGCCCCACAACACAAGGCTCTGGGAGAGCTGGATCTCTTGGTTTAGTGCAAGAGAAACCACTACCAGTCACCAACAGACAGGTTTACTACTGGACAGCAATATTATCATGGACTTACCCCAGGAAAATCTAGGAACCAATTCTTATTTGGGGTATGGCAAGCAGTGACACACATAACACAGAGTGTTAACAGAACCGTCTTTATTTGCAGTTTCAGTGAAGGAATGGGTTAGATCAAACACCTAAGGGTTTCTCCAGAAAGAATAAGGGATCCTTTAACGAAGCAGTAACAAGGTTGGGTTAAAGAAAATGAAAAAGCTACTCACCGTAGTGACTTCTGTACTCCTAGTTCTTAGTACCTTTCCTCCATACTTATGGGTGTCTGTCCTTGGGGACAGGACCGGAGCACTTTTTAAACAGCATAAAAGGACAACTTACCTTTACAAATGCTGAGTTGCACGGGAGGCGCAGCACTGCGGGCGTGGCAAGCCTTGCTGACTCCACCTACTAACACCACCAGTCAGTCTCCATGGGTGAGATGTGGGCACATCCCCCATAAACATAGCACTTGTCAGAACCTCTCAGAGGGCTATTTTGTCTGTCTAAGTGCCCATGCCCTTCTGCCCTCTAGTGTCGAGAAACTCCTAGAGAGGCCTCACCTGGAGCCTGCAAAAGGGGAAGAGATGGATGTAGGAGGACATCAGGCCCAACATCAATTTGATAGCGCGTACTGTTATGACAGATGCTGCCGACAGGTACTGCCGGATAATTGATGAATTAATCCGAGCTCCGTCAGAAGGCATATGGTCTCCGCTGTGTGCTGGTTCGTGAGCGGATGAGCTAGTACAAATAAGGGTATACGTGGAAGCCCTTGCGGCGCAGATTTGCTGTCACCTGGGCCAAGCACTTCGTGAACACCCTTGGGCAGGGCCTTCAACTCTAAGTGCCATCCCTGGACTACAAAACACAGGAACCTCCAATGTTTCCGGTGAATGGGGATGAGAAAGTATGCATCCTCCAGAAAATCCCCTTCCTCCAGCTGGTCCACCACGTACTGCAACGCGACCATCCTGAACTTCTGGGACTTTAAGTACTTGAGTCATCTTAAGCCCAGGATTGGCTGCCAACCTCCTGACTTTTTTTGAACGAGAAAGTATCTGGAATACACTCCAGAGCCCCGGTGTCACTGAGCGACCGTCTCTATTACCCCTTTCCTTAACATGGCTTGAACCTCCTGCAATAGTTGAGCCATGTGCAGTTCTTGACGTGGTACAGGAGGAATGCAAGGGCACCTGTGCTGAAACTCAAAGGCATGCCCTTGCTGTAGAATGTCCAGAACCAATTTGTCTGTGGTGATGTACTTTGACTGTTCGACAAAGTTTGACATCCGGCCTCCCACTGGCGTGCGAAGACGGGGCACAGGTTTGCGGCCTGTTCAGGCCCTTGGGCGTCTGCATCCTGGCCTGCAAACGATAATGCTGGTCTCCGCTGCCATAGGCCTGAAGCGGCCACTGTAGGCTTCCTGGGTGGTTGAGCGGGAGGGCTGACGATATGGGGTAGTAAACCCCTTGGAGGACCTGAAGACCCTTCCTCTTGGGGAATGAAAGGACAATATCCTCTGCTGCAGGGTCCCCAGAGAGCTTGGAGTGTCGCATCCACTGTGTTCCCAAATGGGTAATCGCCATCAAAAGGCATGTCCACTACCTTGGACTGCCTGTCCGCTCAGAAGTTCGTGGCCACCATTAACCATTTGGCAGAACCCCGAGTCCTCTATGTCCATCACCAACGTGATGGCATGGTCCGAAGTCTCATCACCTTCCTGGAAGAAGGCTAAGGCCTCAGCATTCTTGTCTGGCAAGAAATCCAATATCAGTTCAAGCTTGAACCACAGCTCCCTTCCGTAACGAGACAGGATGGAGAGGGACTTGGCGGCATTGGCGGTAGAAGCCGCGGTGTATATGATGCACTTGCCAACCTCATCCAGCTTCTTGCCCTCCTGGTCCGAGAACATTGTGTAAGAGGATGATGGATTGGACGAGTGCTTCCTGGCGGAGGCTGACACCACTGAGAAGGCTGTGACCCCCAGGCACCTAGGGGCCCAAATCCGGGACCCTGTACTTCTTCTCCAGTCGGTCTCTCTTGGAGGGTATGGTATTTGGCGTTTTTCATAAGGGCCAATCCTTCCTCTCAGATGCCGTATCAACCAGATCAGATGCTAGGTTCCGTCAGGCGGTTCTGCAGAACCGTTTGGCAAACTTTAACTTCCAGCCAGCCAGGGAGATTCTTCTTTGTAATCTCCCATATGCATGGAGGATGGGGGACAGAGGACATAGGAGTAAGAAAATGTTACTCAACGTAGTAACTTCTGTACTCCTAATTCATAGTACCCTTTACTCCATATGACCTGCCTTCCCACTGTAAATGAGTAGTTGCTCAGTTCTCCAGCATGGGGTCTTGCATGGATTTACATGCTCATGAATATTCCCGGTTGTCAGGCTTGCAATCCTCAGTAAACAAAGCAGTTTTGCTTTCAAAATGAAAACTGCTTGTTCCTAAAGCCATTCCTAAAGGTTTGCATGCTCATGCAGTTAAGAGTTCAGGCCACAGCTGTGGCCTTTCAGAGAACCATTCCATGGAAAGTAATCAGTAAGGCAGCGAAGTGGTCCTCCCTGTCTGCCTTTTGCCAGCACCACTGGCTTTTTGTATTTTGTATGCTTCTGCAATACTGAAGACGATCCATCCTGCTATAGAAGCCTTCGATGCTTGAAGGCCAGCCTGTCGAAAACCAAAAGACACACATAAGCAGTCTGATTTTTAGTATGGCTTAGAGTGCTCTATAATACAATTTAAGTGCCTGCCGAACATCCATCAAATGCAAAACTCTTTCTCCTTCTGTTTGCAGAGAGGGGAAATACTTTGGGATGGATTCTAAGAACCACCTTATCCCTGTGAAAAAAACATGTAAGGGTCAGACGAAGAAAGAGCTTGAATTTCGCTAATCCTTCTAGTGCAAGTGACAGCTACTAAAGAGGCCATCTTCCATGACACCACGCCAAGTTTATGTCAGCCGTAGACATGGGTTTGAATGTTTTATGAGATATTGCAGTCAAAACTACATTTATATCCCAGACCGGGTGGGGTGTAGCCATTGGAGGCTAAAGCTGAATAAGACCATCAAAATGTCTTAATAAAAGGGTTTGGGGGGCGTGGCTTGGAGCCAACGCAATGCAGTCGCTCCTCTAAAGCCGCCCGTGGACGACCCACTGCTACAGCTAAAATTGTGCGGTTCCTGTGGCCTATACCATCCATCGACGCTAGCTATGTGGATCGGAACCGATGGGGCACTAGAGGCTCAAAGATGAAAGCTGGGAGAGGGAGCACTATCTCCGTACTCGTCGCCTGAATCCCGGTCCCCCCCCCTCTGCCGCTCGGAGAATCCAAGATGGCGGGCGCACGTATGATGGCGTCCGCAGTCAGGAGTTCAAGGCGATCCTCCCCGTAGCACTCGAGCCGGAGGGGACGGACGAACATCCGGATATCCAGACAAGCGGGGACTATTTCCATTGGCCGGTGAGGGCGGCCCGGGCCCCCCCCTGGAACCGGCGAGGAGCCCCGCATGCATCAGCCCCTTTTTGTGCACCCTCTCCCTTTTCCTCCTGGGGCGCCCCGGCCCACGCCGCCCTACAGCTACACATCCAGCGGACGGAGATCTACGCAGCTACGTTAGTGACCCACCTGGATACTCGGTTGGGCCTACCTGCCGTCCCATGGACATATGCAACGGCCATAGAAGCGATTCAATTCCTGGAGCGGAGATGGGAGACCCTCCCCCCAACGGTTGGCGGCGGGAGCATTCAGCAGAAGCCCCTTGAGAGATTTAAGGTGGGCCTAGCCCGCATGCTCTTCTCCCTGAGCTCTTCCTGGGGTGGCCCGTCCCACGGTCCTGCTGCCCGCTGATAAGGCCTACATCCCGCACGGGCAGCGCTTCTTAGCCTCTGGGGGCCACATGAGCAGCTCCCATAGCAACTCTTCTTCACCGCTACATCGCTCCCGGCGGCCATTGTCCTGCCTCTAACAACCAGCGCGATGTCCAAGCAACAAAAGACCACCAAGTCTTCGAACATAGCAACTCTGCTGACCGCTTCCGACAAAGCTAAAAAACAAGATTCCTGCCCCTCTATCTCACGGGAATCCCTAGATAACAAGGGACCTTTGGCGACCAAAGAAGATATACGTGAACTCATGGCGGATATCAAATCAGAATTGCGCTCTTGTATGGCGGAACGCACAACTAAACTGGAAAGCACAGATAAAAAATCTCGGAGGTTGAACAAAGAGTGGGAGTTGTTGAGGATCATATCCAAGATCATGCCTCCGCGCTGAGGTCCAACGCTCAATCGGACTATTGCAGGACAAGTACGACATCCTGGAATACAAGCAAGAGGACCTCGAAAATAGGGCCCGGCACAACAACCTCTGCTTTTGGGGGGTTCCCACCTCGATCCCAGACAAGGGGTTGGCTGAATATGTGGGCCTCTTTTTCCAATCTCTTCTCCCTGACCTCGAAGATTCACTGCTTCTCCTAGATCGCACCCACAGGCTGAACCCCCGATGCGGAGTGGAATCGGATGGCCCCCCCGACATTATTACTAGGGTGCACTTCTTCACTACGAAGGAAGCCATCTCGGCAATAAGCCGCTCCAAAGACAAAATTACATTCCAAGGGACTTCCCTCCAGATATTCCAGGACCTTTCTCCGCTAACTCTTCAAAAGAGGCAAGCCCTTCGCCCTTTAACCACCCTTCTTCAGGCTCAAAAAATCTGCTACAGATGGCTCTTTCCCACAGCTTTACAATTTTCCTACAAGGGCTCGCTCAGGAAAATTTGCCACCTGGAAGATGCTACCGACATCCTGCGCCCAGATGCTTCCAAACCCTTGTCTTTCCCGCCCTCCGAAGCAACGGCTGATTGAAACCTGGTGGCCTCCCCTAATCCCACACAAGACTCTTGGTCGAGGGTTCCCAGATTCCGGAAGAGGAAATAGCCGGATGCGACCCCATGATGGAGCTTCCACCTCGATCCCGGCTCACAGCCCGGCACCATGATCCAATCTGCACCCTCAGGAACACAGATAAGCTTCATTGTTTAAGCAGCGGGCATTATTCCACGGCCCATGCCCGGTTCCAAGGCACAGTCCATCTATGAGTCCTTGGAACAAACCACTAAGATTACCTATAAGGTTAGCCATGTTGGCTACATACTGTTCTATGGCCCCGTTGGCCAAGGGAGGCATTAGACCCACAAAAGGTCAGCCACCCTCAGTTAAAACTCGGTCCTCCCGTTGGCGGCCCGAGAAAAAACCCCACAGGCAGGTTGGGGAATGGCTACACACTCCGCGACATGATGGCTGATCCCTCTACATCTCCCTTTCCCCCAAGGACTCGTCAACCTCCCCGGACCTGGCCCCGGAACATCGAACTCTGAGGTTCGTCTCCCTGAATGTCAAGGGACTAAATTCACCCGCCAAACGCAAGTCCATCCTACAGAAGCTTCAGAACGACGGTGCAGCTGTGGCTATGCTACAAGAAACCCATCTGCTGCCGGCAGACCATAGCCGCCTGCGCTCCTGAAACTTTCCAAAGCAACTTTTCGCGTCTGGGAACTCCAAGAGGGGTGGCACAGCTATCCTATTTGGGAGGGGTCTGAACCCTCAAATTGTAGACTCTATAAGCTGCCCGGAGGGGTGGTACATGGCGGTGAAATGCCTACTACTAGGACAACTCTATTCTATAATCTCTGTATACGCACCCAACTCAGGCCAGGCGCTGTTCTATGAATCCCCGAGTACAACTCTCTCCCCGTTTTTGGAAGGCCAGATAGTGATTGGAGGGGACTTCAATGGGGTCCCAGACCTCACGAAAGACAAGTCATACCCACCCAGTGCTGGAGACCTCACCATAGCCCTGGCTCTCCTACAACTATTTAGAACTTTGGGGGTGGTGGATTCATGGAGTACTCCACCCATCTGAAAGAGACTTCTTTTATTCTTATGTCCACAGAACCTTCTTCAGGATAGATCTTCTCCTAGTGTCCCCACAAATCTTCAAGTTTACTAACAATGTGACAATTGGCTCCAGAATCTTGTCTGATCATGCTCTGGTGACCCTGGAAATCCGAGTGCAGGACCCAGCTAACCCCCAACAGCGCAGATGGACTCTATATGATCCGATTCTCAACGAGATGCCACTCAGGGACGCAATCGCAACCACGATCACCAACTTCTTTAAGGAGAACCCCAGTGAGGACACCTCTACCGCCAACACTTGGGACACAATGAAGGCAGTAGTGCGAGATGAACTGATTGCGCAAGGAGCGGCCGATCATAGACACAAACGTCAAACTCGCCAGGGCCTTGAGGAAGACCTTAAAAATGCAGAAAGGACCCATAAGGAGAAGGGCTGGACCCCTAAAACTCAAAAGATTGAGGCTCACTATGCCGAACACACTGCCCACCAAATGGCAAAAGCAAAACAGTTTTATTATGCTAAAAACAACAAAGCAAATAAGCTACTAGTGGCCAAACTTGCCAAGGCGAAGAGGAACAATACAATTGTGGGCCTGCGGGACCAACAAGGCAAGGTCCATTACGCTGACCAGGACAAACTGCAGCTCGCTACGGCCCACCTGACTCAGGTGATGACCGCTTCAGCGCGGGACATGGAGGAACAGAAGGAATACTTACGGGGTGCAGCGCTTCCCCGGCTAAAAGGAACAGCCCGTGACTTTCTGGAGGCGCCGATTACTGACGAAGAAGTGGACAAGGCAATAAAAGCTCTTAAATCCAGAGCCCCTGGCCCTGATGGGTATACAACCAGGCTTTACAAGATTTTCAAACCCCAACTATTAGCACCTTTGGTACAGTTGTTTAACTCGTTCAGGACCATGGGCACTGTAACCCCGTCCATGCAGGAGTTAATTACGGTCTTACTACCTAAACCTAGAGGCGATCCGAAGAACCCTGCATCATATAGACCCATTGCCCTGCTCAACATAGATGCTAATATTTACTTTAAAATCCTGGCATCACGTCTGTCTCGATTCTTGCCGGAGATAATCAGTGCGGATCAGAGTGGCTTCCTCAGACACCGCTCCACGGCCGACAACATTCGAAGAGCCTTGGATCTGGTGGAACTCGCCTCCCGAGATTCCAGGGAATAGGTGCTCCAGGCCCTGGACGCGACCAAGGCGTTTGACAAAGTAGATTGGACTTTCATGAGGCTCACCCTTGAGGCTTTTGGATTTGGCCCGGAGTTCTGCACTATGACGCTGGCAAATTACAAAGCCCCCAAAACCCTTCTCAGAGTTAACGGCACCCTCTCCTCCCCCATCAACCTAACTTGCGGAACCAGACAGGGATGGCCGCTGTCGCCACTTCTCTTCGCTCTAATTATGGAACCGTTTGCCCAACGGATCAGGTTGAACCCTGCAGTCGAAGGCTTTCAATCAGGCCCGCACACCACAAGCTGGCCCTCTATGCAGATGATGTCCTCCTGACTATCACGAAACCCCGCTCCTCCCTCCCTCAAGCCCTGGCTGAGATAACGAGCTATGGTAGGGTCACAGGCTTCAAAGTCAACTACCGGAAATCAATCGCCATGGGAGTGGGTTTGACCCGAGAAGACCAAGAAGCCCTGGTTCCGCTGTGCCCAATACAATGGACGACCAAAGGAATTAACTTACTACCGAGATTTCTGTATGCATGCTCCACACTCCCGGTGCCGGCGCCAGCCCTTCAACGCTTACAGAAGAAAATGCTGCAGTTTATTTGGAGGGGGAAAAAGCCCAGGATCCCTAAATCCACGATGCTGGGCAACGCAAAACTGGGGGGGTTCGGGGTCCCTAACTTGCAGAAATACCAAATGGCGGCTCACCTGTCTTGTATCCAATCATGGCAAGTCCTCACCAACCGCCCTAGATGGGTGGACCTCGCACAAGCGCAGTTACCCCTCCCGCTTCGCTTTCTCCCACATGTCCCCCCTCCGGAACGGCGACAGTGGCGGAATCTTCTGGCATCCACCAAACACACCATTTCGGTGTGGGACAAGGCGTTGAAACAGAAGAGGATCCTGACGGGGCTCAGCCCCCTCGCCCCAGTGTTTATGAACCCGACCTTCTCTCTGTTTATGAACCTGCCCCTGGCCCCCGAACCTATCCTCCTTGGAGCACTGATCCCCGGGATCTACCCAAGGTCTGGCCCCAAGGCCAAACTATTATCGCAATGCCTACTTGCGGGCAGGAACGTGATAGCTTGCACCTGGAAAACGACGGAAGGCCCTCATGCCTTTCTGGTGGATGAAAGCCTGGGACATCCTGATTGCCGAGAAGGTGACGGCTGCCGGGGCAGGCACTTTGCATCGCTTTCGAAACATCTGGGGTCTGGTATTGGAGTTTGACCAAAGGTTCCCAGCCCTGACTTTCAAGCCCCAACTGGCCAGGAGAACTATTCAGGATTGAGATCCCCTACGAGGACGTGAAGAAGGAACTTGAGACCGAAGGGTGGGGTGGGAGGAGCATCAAATGGTATTACTGTATGCTACATGTCGCAAGTGATTAAGGTTTGTATTGCCATAACCTGCCTGTTTAAAATAAACACGTTTAAAAAAAAAGAAAAGGGTTTGACGTAGAAATGTTAAGGTATGGAGAGCTGGCATAAGCTCCAAGCATTGATAAGTATGTATGACAAGAATTTATGTTTACACCTGTAGAGGCCAGGTAAGACAAAAAGGATATCTTATCCAGAGATGGATGAAGACGATTTGGAGATTGCTCCAGCATCCAAAAGCAGAATCAGCTATTTGCTTTTATCCCGGGACCTCAGACTGTATTATGGCTGCTTGCTTGATAGTCATATTGTGATCTGACAGACCTACACCAGCGAAAACAAACTGCTCAGGAATTAAGCTGCTAAGCTAAATGTTATTGGGGAGGAGTGAAACACCCTGCCTTCGTACTGCGACAGAAGATTCTGTCTCACCGGAAGTGGCCACTGTGAGAAACCAGAAAGTGTCTCACGGACTAGTACCCAGGGATTGGTCATCCAGGTGGCCAGGACAGGGCCATCGCTTTTGGATCCAGTTCCTGGGGGTGGACCAGTGCAGGAGGATCACCTGGGTGAGGGGTCTTCGAGGGGTGGGAATGGGACACCTGATGGCGAGACGGAGTATTCCCCCCCCCCCCCAGAACACCTTTACTCCATCCTACCAGGTAGGATACCTGGGAACTGTAACCCCCTCCCCCCTTCCCTACACGAACACTTTCACATAGACAGCCCATTCTGGGTTAAAACAGACTTATACCTGAGCATTGTACCTGACATGTCCCACTACTATGGTCAGGCAAAATCAGGCAATTACAGTTAATTCACACCTGACTTCCATTAAGCTTCCCAAAACGGATAAAAGGCGGAGCACGAGAGCACACTGAGCGAGGCAAAGCACACAAAGGCACATCGTTTTCCAGACGGCAGCTGAACGAAGGGAGAAAGGTGGCAAACCTATAAGGGAGAGCAAGGAGGGAGATACCCTTGACCTTTTCAGTGAAAAACTGTTACTTTACAGAAACCTTCAGATTAAAAGGCGCAAGGCCAGGAAACCAGACTGAAGAATCCTGCATTGTGTGTTGGAGACACCTGGGGCCCTCCTGCATAACTAGCCGAGTCGAGGAGGAGGAGCAGCAGCCGCCAAGGCACCGTCCTTGGCTCCAGGATCAAAGCAACGCCAGAGGAATCAACACAGCCGGTGAGTTGGGGAGACCGATACAAGACCGGTCTGTGTTGTAGTTAAGGTTGCAAGCAGCAACATTGTATAAAGAGCGCAAGAGTGAAGAATATTAACACGTGCGATAAGAGACATGAGTAAAGCTCAATTGCTGATGAATGTTTGAACTTTAATATGAATTGGAGAAGGTACGAGACAAAGTAACAGAGTGGTCCGGCACCACAGGTGTGCTCAATCGAAGGTCTCTGTGTGATGTACCCAGCCAAGAAATGGCACAACCAAAAGCAATAAAGTGAAATTTATGGATGAAGTGAAACAAAGTGGTTCTGCAATCATTTAAGAAAAATCCACCGCACAGTCGAAAGTCTTCCAATTTTGATAACAAAAAGAAAGCAAAGAAAGTGAGATTATAAAGTCCGAGCCCGATCGAGGGAGACCCGGGGTGAACAATACACCTGAGAACTTGTGAATGTGAAAATCCTGATGAGAAAGGAACTTTGGTACTAGTTTGTTACGCCAAGCACTCTGCAATAAGAGACTTTTATTGGGAAACAGACTTTGGCATAGAAGGCCCAGGTACCTATGTTTCGAACTGATCCTCGTGGCAGAGAAGCCAGACTGTGTGCGAAGATTAAACGTGCCGCCTTATACTGTGCTGAAAAAGTGGGGAAGGAAGGCAACTGCTCAACTATACAGACATATTGTTTCTTGAACCCTTCTTTTGCATCGACCGTTTTCCCACGCCATTTGTATTTAGAAGTAAGGATTGGCAATAGGTTTATTAGTATAGGCCCTTTTATTTTGACAGACTCCACTAGGACTGCGTTATTATTTGGTGGTCGTACCTTTCTCCCATTCTTAGATTTAGGGTTACACAGGCATTCCATCAACCCATTGAAGTTCAATAAACACCCTTGAACTGTGATCACTTGTGATTTCTTCACTGTTTGATAGCATGGCCTTTCCTTATACCACAGACTGTGTGACTTGAGTAGCAATAGGTTTGAGTACCAAATTTGGGTCGGCCAGTTTGGTGCTATCACAATCAG
This sequence comes from Ambystoma mexicanum, assembly GCF_040938575.1. Classification (NCBI taxonomy): domain Eukaryota; kingdom Metazoa; phylum Chordata; class Amphibia; order Caudata; family Ambystomatidae; genus Ambystoma; species Ambystoma mexicanum. The sequence goes on along the minus strand of NC_090931.1, from coordinate 792,621,601 downwards.
ACTGCAATGACTGGAGTTCCTGAATTTTTAGATGATTTTCGGAATAAGAGGCAGAGTGGGAAATGCAGAGCAACCCCTTGGACTCACAGATCTTGTACCTGGACGGCTGATCCCTTGATGTCGCAAAAATTTCTACCTGGGGAAAACCCCACTTCAGAAAAATCTGTGGACTACTTCAGCTCCCATTTGTGGTTGCAGTGTGAAAGGCGGTTCAGGATGTCTTCTCTCGTGTTGAGTTCCAGGTAAATGTACTTCCTAGAGAGATGTCCGATGTATCACTGTCCACTCCCAAATCTGTAAAGCCAGACGACATAGTAGGGGAGAACTTGACCCTCCCAGCTTGATTATATAGAGTATTGCTGTCGTACTGTTGGTTTTTTATAAGAGCCCTGGAGTCCTGAAATCAACAGAAGGAAGAACTTCAGCACCTTGAAAATTGTCAAGAGCTCCAGCACATTTATATCCCATTGGCGCTCTGTTGCGGAGCAAAGGGCTACGTTTGGAACTGACCCATGGAGGATCCCCAGCCTGTTAGAGAAGAGTCTGACATTATGGTATGAAGGTGAGGAGGTTCCTGAAAAGGGACTCCTTGAAGAATATTTGAATTGGCTTTACAAAAGAGCAGGTCTGGTTTTAATTCAGAAATAATGGGAATCTTTTTGGATTGAGGTTCCTTCTCCTGGTCCCGCTAAATATAACTGAAGCCGTCTCATTTTGAGGCGAGCCAAGAGAAGTGTCAGGATTGATGGTGCCATAGGACCAAACAAGTGCTGGAACCACCATACTGAGGTGGCTTTTGAGCTAGAAAGTGCAAAACGGACCACTTTATGTCCTGAACCGTCTGATGAGTGAGGAGCATTCTGCCCATAATCAAGGCCCACCTGAAGCAGATGAAGGTGATATCTTGAGTTGGGACAAGACAAGACATCTTGTGGTTGACAGATAGACCCAGGCTGAAAAGAAAATGCACCAGCTTTATCCAGAGCCACCATCACCTTTTCACATATTTCCGCTCTGATGAGCCAGTCGTTTAGGTAGGGGTACATGTGGATTTCCTTTGTTCTGAGGCGAGCTGCTATGGGAGCCATACACTTCGCAAACACTCTTGGTGCAGCACTGAGATTGAACGGGAGAACTCAGAACTGAAAATGTCTGATGAATCTTGTGTGCAGGGTAAATGGGAACATGTAGATATGTGTTGGTCAGATCCACAGTGCACAACCAATCTCCCCGGTTCAGGGCATTCCGAATATGTGCTGGCATTACCACCTTGACCTTTTCCAAGGGGAGGGAAATATTTAGGTAGGAGAGATCCAATTCTGTCCACAGCCTGCCTGGTTTTTCTTGGGTACAGTGAACAGGCGAGAGTAGAAGCCGCACCCTTTTTCTTGAGGGGCAACTTCCTCAATTGCCTGGACCACCAAAAGATTGGCAATCTCCCACAAGAGAATGGCCGACCCCAACTGAATCAAGCTGACGGAGGGGCAGAGGGAAAGGGTAAACTGTGAACTTTGCTTACTACTGAGAGTGAGTCCAGGGATCCTCTGAAATGATACGCCAGTTCTGAGGATAATTCGAAATTCTGCCTCTTCCCAGGGAGGAGTGGATCCAGGTGAATATATCACTGTTTTTGGTATCTGTACCAGATGTTGAGGGGGCAGAGAAGAATCCTCTAATTGAGGTTCTCTGCTGCTTTCTTCTTTGAGAGCTAAGTGACCTCTTAGGCTGCCTGCCCTTTCGATTTGGTAGCCACAAAACCCTCTGAAACTCTTAATTAAATCTTAAATCTGAGCATGGTTGCCTGGAAGTTTTAAAAGGCTTTTGGGGAGGAGAGGAGGGGGCCTTGTTCAAAAAACATACAAGATTTGGCAGTAATCATGAAGGTTGTCTTCTTGTTTAGTACATCATCAGTTGATGAGCGGAACAATTCATTTCCTTCAAAAGGTAAATCGAGGATGATCTTGTCCTGGACACCCTTATTAAAATGGGTAACCTTAGCCCAGGCTGTTTGCTAACACGTATGGTACACAATCCTAAATTTAGCCTTGGCTAGCCCAAACCTAAAAGCTGCAAGCTTATCTTGTGGCAGGTATTGTTGGAAATCTGCAATTTGCAGCCACAAACATTGATTGGCAGTTGCCAGAAAAGCTTCAGAATTTGCCTGTTGCAAATGGAGGACCGCGCTAGCTTAAACCTTTTAGCCATAGGCATTCAAAATCTTATCCTCCTTAGAGAGGGGAGTAGAACTCTGAGCGCCAAATGAAATAGATTGGGCTGACTTCAAAAACATGGATGCAGAAGCGACTATGAAGGATTGTGGCTGTGGGTTTGATCACAGACTTTAACGCCGCTCAATCCTCTTGCTAGTAGCGGTGACAGATTGAGGATGCTTCCAAAGCGACTTGGCCTCCGCCAAAACATCATTTTGTAAAGGAATCCTGGACCTTTCAGACTTGATGAGACATGGAATGCCCAACAGACCTCCTGGATCCGCATCAGATTTTGGAAGTCCTGAAACCGTGCAAGGCTTTTGTGGAACAAGAAGCATTTTCCTCACTCTCATCCTCATCGCCGCCACCATCTGAGCCTCTCTGTGAGACCAGGTCTTCAATGGGATTGTGATGTAAAGGAACCAATTCTTGAGGAATGTCAGGAGCGGGCTGTGCCAACTGAAGCGGCTCAGAGGCAGCTGTATTCGGGCTGCATTCGATGGGCCTGAAGTTGTAGGGATAGATGGCAAAGTTTTGGGGGTCCAGATGGCGCAGATGGAATCTGTGGTGTAGGTAAAGTCTGATGGACAGCCTCACTTAATAGATATTTATAATTTCCTTTCAATAGGGTCAGAGCACATAATTCTTTGAAAAATTTCAAATAATCTATCCTCCAATGAGGTTGATGGCACAAAGGCTGTCAGAGTCCAGAGAATGAAGCTGATGGCATCCAAGACGAAGATTGGGCTGCATACCAAGTCGGTTGTCTGACAGGAGGAGGTGCCTCGAATCTGTGGGACAAAGATGGAATGAGATAAGCTGTTGACCAATGGCAACCATTCCACCCTCACATAATACCCCTTACTAACTTTGGGAGGAGGCAGGATATGGGTAGATGCTGTGGAATGCAGATTCAGGAGAGGAAATCTCTGAAATCCTCTTCCACTGCAAGGGGCACCAACATTCAGGAATCTTTGTGTCTGTCCTGTGCTCTGGAGGCCATTTTAAGGGGAGATTGATGCTGTGATGCTGTCCCTTTAACAGCATGACACTCTGAGAAGACTGCACTTGCCTCTCAAGTGGAGCGATTTCTGGAATCTGTAGTGAGATGCAAGGATGAGAGGCAAGGATCCTTGCAAAATGAAAAGCTCTTTTTCCTTTGAGACACTCAAGTGTCCTTGATGTGAACCCCGATCAAATCAGTAAAAGCCCTCACAGCTGGTTCTGGAAGGTCAAGGACCCTCGGGCCATTCGTGCCCAGTAGGCTTTTAACGCTTAGGCATCACTTCAGGTCTGACAAAATCAGTACTAGACCTCGAAAGGTCCTCTGTATTCCCACTGGTAGAAGCCTGTGAGGACTTGGTGACCGCTCCAGTAAAAGTTCCAGGGGGTACCTTGGTAATTAAACAGGTAAAAGCTGACCTGGCCTCCAAGCAGGCAGCAGCGATGCAGTGGCTAACTGCAGCAGGACTTGCATCCCTCCCGCTTGCGCTGGGTGCCGGACTTACCTGGTATCTCAACACCTGGAAGGAGATAAACTCCTTCACTTGACCTGGAGGTGACACGCGGAAGACCTCTCTCCACTGAGAAAACCTTCAACAGAGTGCGCAGGGCGACAAAGCGTAACAGGAGGAGCAGGCCACTTACTTGTGGTCAGGGCCGCGCACTCTAGTCAAAAGGCAAAACGGATGAAATTGAAAAGAAACAAATCTTCGGAGGGAAACAGTTGCGCAGTTAAAAATCTGCAGGCGCTGTGCAAACCGTCTAGACCCATTAACGTGGATTGAAAGGACTGATGGATGTTGCTGGTAAGAGTAGTCAGCAGGGCAGGCCATGCCCATGCTGCCGCCCCTCAAGTGCAATACAACATTTTTAAAGGTAAATTGCCCTTTTATGTAGTACAAAAAGTGTTCTGGTCCCAACGCCAAGGACGGAAACCCATAAGTATGGAGGCAAGGGAACGAGACATAGGAATAGTTGGTTTTTGTCCACCGGTGTTCTGTATTTTACTGTTCTAAATAAAGTTCCAAAAGATAATCTGAAAAGTACTTGTCCCTCCTCAGATACCCTAATCTACAAATGAATGTACTAAAATTAAGTGCACAACAGAAGCATTTCAACCTAATCCTTATAAGTCTTCAGCCTCTAGTCAACCCTATGCTAATAACACAAATGTTTCAAATTTGGGATAACAAATGAATTCCTAAACCAACTCTTAAAAGTCCATCCCTATGCAAATCTAAAGGAAGCAAAGCCTAGAACTGTTCCTGGAAGGCTCCTTCTGGAGCTACTCAGTCTGGAAATCACAGTCTGGACGTCTTCTACGTCTCTGCTTTTACCGCAAGACTTCAGGCCTTCCCAAGGAATAGTCTCATTGATTCTGCATCGCAGCTTGCACCAGGCCTTACCATTTTTATCAGTAGGTCCTGCGCACACCTTGAGGTTTTCAGGAGTCAGCCAAATCTCCACTTAATCCTGGCTGCTTCCGATACAAAACAGGTCCTGCCCGGACCTTGATATTGTCAGGATGCACAACAGATTCTCCTGGACCTTGGCTTTCTTAAGATTCTCAACAGATCCCACTTGGATCTTGGCTTACGCAGGTGTCGCAACAGGTCCCTTCTGGGCCTTGGCTTTCTCAAGATTCTCAACAGGTCACTCCTGGACCTTGGCTTTATCAGAATTTGCAATGGCTTGAATTTGTATTCCCCTTTTCCCCCATGCTCAGGGCTCTTGTCAGGGAGTTGTTAAAATGTCACCATCCTGCAATGAGTCAAGGTTCGCTCTTCACACAAGGGTGGCTGATGGTAAGCCTAGGGTCACAGCTTGCCATCTCCCCTGGGTTCTGGAAGGTGCAGGAATATACTTTCAGACAAGGCCCCCTCCTTTGGCATTCCAGGTCTAACAGCTTCCAGAGACTACGTCCAAGGTCTGTACGGCATTCCTCCTAGTGGATTCCTTCTTTTCCCAGGTTCTACTTTTCCCCACAGCTTCTCTGTACATTGTCTTTCAGTAATGCCCACTTGTGCCAAAGGAGCATTATCTTGTAAGTAACTTTTACCGGGAATCTAGCCCAAACTAACTCATTACCCAGACCTTGTACACTCCCGAGTTAAGGTGGGTTTCCGAAGCCTTCACTGAACTGGTGAATCCCCATGCTTCATTGAAGCAAGGCATTGGGATTACCTGATGGGTTAACAGTCGGTTAACTTGAGCACGCAAGGCCTGAAAGGGGTCTGCAGAATCGCTTAGCCAGCTAATAACATACCGTGAACTCTATTCTATTATATGGTTGAGACATGGCATCTCATCCACACTTCAAACATGCATTTGTATGTTGACTAATATCTTTCCTTTAAGGAAACATTACTCAACATATTTACAAATCAACCAGCCTTTCAAAACAGAAAATCTCTTATTGATTGATTAGTAACTGGGTCAGAATTGGCTCAGGATTCCTTCCATAAGTTTACTGTAATGCATATGTTTTCTATATATCAAGCCCTACACTGCGATGGACTAATAATGGCCACAACTCGCTGTAAATATACAATTGTAATCTAACCATCATCAGATACAAAGCATTTGTGTAATCATTCGATTTCCTGAAAAGGTAGAGTCTAGTTTCAGAAACACTGTACAACCGTGATGCTGCCGGGACAATGTAAACATTGGCCAGACCTCTTTACCATCAAGTGCTCCATGCATGGCGTCATCTAACGTATAAAACTATTGCAACGAAATGGCACCCGCAAACAGACACACAGAACACTATTGTGCCGAACTTGGCCAGGATAAACACATCCCATCCATGATAACAGGTAAGTAGAGAACAGGCATAATATTTAACTAGCCAGCACTGTAAATCAACATTATTTCATTATCTCCTACTAATCGCCGTTTCTGACCCCTATAAGATATACTTGACTCAAAGAATAATACAGTAGAACCAGAAACATCAGCTCCTACACATAAGAGGATTGACCTAATTATGTAAGGTACTGAAACAAAGGCAGATCTTCACTGAGTCTATCATGGCCTAATGTTTATGTTGCAATTACAAATAACGATGTTCTCCTTTTTCTCTCATCCCTCTCCCCAATCCCCCATTTTGTCATACAATATAATTTATCCTTGGACTCATTATAAATAAGGCTTCCAGTTTTAACTGATTTTTACACATAAATACAGACTGAATTCAATCTGCTTTCTGTCTATATGTATTTCTAAAAATTGAAAGAAACAGAAAAACAGGTCTTTCTGTCTGTTCTCTATGATGTCACTCGTACATCGCAGGCCAATCACATTGCAGATTGGCAGCATGGAGAGTATAAACGTTGTATGAAAATAGCATTAAAGTTCTTCAAATTGCTGACAGCATATATCTTAAGGCAGCAGCAGTTACAGGAGCAACCGTTTGTTGTAATGGAAAACATGGAACTAGCATTTATTTCCTATCTACCTGCAGGTGTGCTTTGATAAATGCCTTTTTTAATTAGAATAAATGCAGAAAAATACTGGTTGGGAATTATCTTTTTATATGACAAAAATAAATGTGGATAAATACAGAAAAGGCCCAAAAATAAATATGGATAAATACAGAGGCAAATGGCAGAAAAGATAAATACCATAAAACCAGAAGCCTTCATTATAAATTGTCTTTCAATGCACTAATACAAATTCTAATCCTGAATGGTACATGCAATACTAATATTATCTTAACATAATGTAAATATTTTATTATGAATTTCTTTTTCTCTTGGCATTCACAATACATGTGTTTCTATCAGCTTTGAAAAAGACTCCCGAGATCGAAACTAGTGCTGGCTGTTATGGACAGTACGATATTTATGATTTGAATCAGCACTATTCGCTAATGATCCAGGAATAATCTAGCAATTATCCTGAGAAATAAATTAGTTCAAACCTACACAGATGAACACACTTGCACACCAAAGTAAATATGATTTAGTAGAAAGATAAAAACAAAAAAGTCAGGATAGCTATCAAAATGTTTTAGGTGCGGGGGAGAAAGACACAGCCTTGGTATCTGGGCTGGATAAATACAAAGAACAAAAGAAATCCATTGTGGATAACTATGTCCCCTGCACACTTTCTAAAAGGCCAAATTAGCCTAATTGAGGTAAAGGGAATTAAGCAAAGATATATAACAATTATTAACACTTTGAGACCTGTATACAGGTGATTTCCATAATAATTTCAATGATGCATTTTTGTTAGAAGAAACAATTTTCTCTTTTTATTTGTTTCTCAGTTGGCCCAACGCGTTTTGAGTTAGATACACTCTTCATCAGGGGCAGCATATTCAACAATTTAAGTCTAGAAAAAGAAAATTCAATGCAATATTTAGAATTACATTTTTTGTACTAAACAAAGGATATTCAAATTTCAAGAAGACTCTTAGCAACTCTTTGTCAAAGATCACAGATTCTTGATGACAAAGTCACCTATGTACATTAGACCCCCATTAAACTCAACAATGATGGAGCTCTAACTAGTTAGAGCTAAATTCCATTGACATAGAAAGATCCACAAATTATTACATTTCATAATTTTGGCATAATTTTGCATAGTACATTGGTGGGTAAAGGTATGTATATATAGATTGCTTGATGTAGGTATGGATATTTCCTAAAAAGTGGATTTGTTCATGGGAAGGAATAGTCTAGTATTGAACATCAACACAAGATGGGAGCTAGTTCCAGGGTGCGTTATACCTACAATCAACGAAAAAGGAAGATTCTGGTGTCCAAAGAATAAGAGAAGTATAAGAAGAAAAATTCTTGAAAAGGGGAATGATCTAAGGTCATAGCAGTGATTTACAGAATTGGACTTACCCCAGAATATAAGGGGTCAAATGCTGTAGGAAGCTGAGAAGTTGTTCAGTTGTCACAGCATCTAACGAAGCGACAGGAGGGACGGCAGTCACCTCACCTTTGTAGCCTTAGTGAGATACTGGTCACCCAATTCCCATCTAGATGCGGTCCGAAGCCGCGCATGCGTCAGCCACGATTTGCACATCCGGCGTGGCTGACGCATGCGTGGATGACGTCATGTCCTCTAACTGCATATAAATACAGGCGAGAACGGGTAAGGACATATAGCAGCGGCTTCGGACCGCATCTAGATGGGAATTTGTTGCTGGACCGTCTATCTACAAGTAGGTACCACTAGACTATGACCTTAACAACAGGCTCTACATAGTGCTTTTCTTTCAACACATCTGGTCACTCATTTTCTTCCAGATTGGGGGACCAGTATCTCACTAAGGCTACAAATGTGAGGTGACCGCCGTCCGTCCTGTCGCTTCGTTACATGCTTTGGGCCGATCGTTTTCGAAATCCTTGGCGCGGCTGATCGTCCGGTCCTCCAAGGCCGAGACCGAAGGGCACACCGCCGAAAAGGATAAGGAAGAGCATTGACCGAAGGACAAGAAGCGATCACGCTCGAGGAGCCACTCTTCCTCGTCTTCTTTGCACAAGAAGAACCGGAACTACTGTTGTCAACACAAGTCCAGCTCGTCAGAGAAAGATGGGGCCTAGTTTCTACTCTCCTGTAGAGCACAGGAGAGTAGTCTTCTGACTCCTCCCTGCTTCCAGGGTTGGCGGAGGATCCCCCCACTGCCCTGATTGTATGGATGTCTTCAAAATGCTCTTTTTGGGCCTGATTTCATTTGAATTTTCTTCAAATTGAACCAACTGGTCCCTTGGAAGGTAATATTTCTGTAGATCTAAATTCCCTGACTTTGCCCTCACAGGAGACTTCCTTGTCAGAGACATCAGCTTTAATGTTTTGCTATCTATACTGGGACGCCCGTCCATCAATTTCTGGGGGGCACTGACCTGTCAGATCCATCATACTAAACCTATTTAATTCCACCGGCCTCATGGTTTCTGGTGCCTGTGAACCAGTAGACAGGAAGTCAGCAGTGTTCAATGTGTTAAATGGGTTTGAGTCCCTTAGCACAGAGGTCATCACACTATGATCAGGGGTGGCCTTGTCCCTCTCCACCTGTTCGGGGTCCCTCCAGTTTGTATTGGATCTAGAATATTCTTTCTCCAACCTTGCTAGTTTTTCTTTCTCAGCCCCTATCTCTTGATAATAGGCAAAGATCTGAGCCTTTTGCTCGGCTATCAGGGTTTTACTGGCCCCTATGACCCGCTCTTGGGCTGCCACTTGTTTGTGGAGTCCATCATTCTCCTCACAGAGGGCCTCATTATCTCTTAGTGCTACCTGAGCCAATTTTTGTGGTAGGAGGTGAGCCACTCTTTTCTGTGCATTTAGAGGCTCTATGGCCTGCTCTAACTCGAGTTCCCATTAATTTATCATAATCTTTTAGGCCAGTCAGTCCATGAAGGTCTGACTCCCTTCTCTACAGATTGGTTTTTAAATTACACATTTCCTGGTGGAGGGCCTTTCTCCTGATAAAGAGCGTCCCTTTGTTCAGCCAGGTCATCCTTTGTTGTGTTATGGCACCTAATTTCTGGCGCTCTTCATCAAATTCTGCTTGGGAGTGGAGGTCTCTCATAATTACTGTATTAATTTCCTCTTCCAATTTTTTTATCTGATCTGCGCAGGATCTATTGTAGTTTATTTGTTGATTTAACTTCTGTTGACTCTCTTGCAGAGAGTCAACCTTTTCCCTACACTCCTCTTTCAATGCATCCAATTGGGTCTCTTGGTCTACATAATTCTGCTGTTGGAGAACCAAGTCCTCCTTCAGCTTTTGGATATAACTTCCAGATTTTGCCTCAAAATCTTGGCTCTTTTGCAATTGTTGTTCCGCTAATTTTAATTAGCAGTGTATTTTCCTCATGCTTTTACCGCATCACTCCCATAAGAAGGCACATATAGGCCGCAATTCTGACAATTTTGATCTGCTCCTCTTTAATTTTCGGGGGCATTTATAACTCGCTCAAAGCTTGGTGTAATAGGCCACCGTCCTGCCACATCTTCATGTTCATGGCGGTGATTTCTTCTAGCCAGACCTTTTCATCTTGTTCTGGCCATTCCCTCCCGGACAAATAATTTGTGCAGAAGGTGCTCTCTACAGTGGCCATTTTTGAAAGTGTTCTTTATTAATTTATTTATAGAAGGCTAATCTGTAGTCTATTGATTTTTGTCTATTTTTAGGGTTGATTTAGCTTTAGCTTTAATTTTATACACAGGCCTGGTACTTAGGATTTTTGTTTTGGGGAGGCGCTTCTACAACGTAACAGTGTTCTAGCCCCACAAAGTATTCCTACCTCGGAGGTTAGTCTGCTGTGTTAGGCTGTCACGGGTGAATAAACAAACAATCACCGACTCGAGCCGTCAATTCGTGAAGGATTCCAATTGGGCATCACACACAGGACCAGGACACTTGGTCTTAGCCTGGGATGTGGCCCTCAATAGGAATGCTTTTTCTTTAATTTCAACTAATTCAAATTCAGCCGGTACCCGACCCGTCTCGCACCCCCTTTTATAAATACCCCGGGTCACAATAGACCATGAACCAGGCCGGTTGGTGAAAATACAATATTTGTCTATTTTTAAAATTCCCAAATATCACACAAATTTTAATATTGGGCAGCCATCACCAATGGGGTGATAATGTCAATGGAAATGGAAGTAATGCACTTGGTTAACCTTCTAGTAGAACATATCCAAAGCACAAGTGAATAGGAGCACTTTTTCAATTAGAATAGATCGCACCCAAGGTAAGGTTTCCCCCTGCAATGTTCCCTCAACCCACAAATAATCGCATTCTGAGTGGATGGAAAGAGGCAGCAGGTAGTCAGGGATAACAGGAAGCAGACCTTTCCTCCCAAAATAAGAGGTGAACATTCTAAACCCTTTGCAAAGGCCTAAAATGACACTCAGATTTTGACAAATAATTATATCTATGTTTAAATAATGATATACATATGTTTTATCACAGTATTAGGGATGTTATCTACCTATCAACCATAAGGTAAGGAATCCCAAAAGCATACATGTCACAAAACAAACTGAAATTGAAAACCCAGTGCAGCGAATTCACACATGGAAAAGTTGATTTTTTTTAGTTTACAGTTTTAACTGCCAAAAGGTTTTTTTTTCAAAAAACGAGTGAAAAACACTGAATCGGAATGCGGTTTTTGGCAGGGTGAGAGATGCACAGCACAGGGACAATATGGAAGTGAAAGGAGGGCCATAGCTGGTGAATTGAGAGAGATTTGGAAGGTAGAGTAAGGTTCATTTTTAGGAAAATAGAGCAGTGGCAAAGAGAAAATCGGTTTTAAAAATGAAATTCAAATTTTACTTAAACTAAATTATTTAGACTATATTGTTAAAGAAAGGCACAGTACGTTCAAAGATTGATTCGCAACGTCAACCTTTTCCCGCCGGGTTCTGATCTATGTGGGAATTATTTAAATGACTATTGGGGGGAATTCTCTGTATAGGCTAATTTCCCAAACCTAGCGAGTCCCCCAGCAGCTTTGCTGGATTTTTTGGGGTTTATTTTTTTCTCCTGCTAAGAGTGAGACTCTTTTTCTCCCACTCTTAAACATGATTTGAGATATCTTTTGACTTTGTAATGTGTTTTATGGGCTATGGGGTATTTTACTCCATAGGGCTTCATGTGTTTTTGGTATGTGTGTTACACAGCACCCACCGTGCAGTAACACAGGGGTGTTATAGTGACCCCCAAACATAGACTCCGTACCCTGGGACTGACTTATGTCCCCCAGGGCATGTAAAGTCACCATTGGCTTTACTAGTCCTAAATTGTGAACAGAACCAGTACAAACCATCATATTGTGGACGTACTGGTAGGGGCAATTCGATTGCCCCTGGGTCTGTTCCAGTCCCCCCTGATCGGGTTTTGGCTGGTGGTAGTGGATACTACTTTTTATATTCGACCGCAAATATATTCCTATGGGATTTTCCCATTGTTCGATGCTACCACTTTTTAGCATAGCCTCAAACATACCGCCGGTTTATAAAATTAATATTAAATCACCGGTTGGGATTTTTTGCCAGAACTCGGTGCCAAAATGGCATCTGTGTTCGCTTTTGTAACTCTAACCCAAGTCGAGCCCTTTGTTCCACTTTTTGGCGGGTTTCTGCACAGAAGCCTCCATAAGTGGTGCCACTCTGTCTGGGTCTACAGGATGTGTGGGAGGGGGGTTTAGGCCGCCCGGCTCACCACTTAGCATGTTTGAGTGACAGCTAGGACTGATGAATGGGGGTTTTCTGCATAAAAGCAGGGCTTTGGGGACTGGAACTTCAGAATTCGCCACAGGACCAAAGAATCCGAAGAGGGAGAAGCTGAGCAGACCTGCAACGACAACACCACCGGTGGAGCCCTGCTGAACCACCTCACCACTTCCCGACGACAGAGAAGATCTTCATCCCAGAGAGTCTTCTTCCTCTGAACTGGTGGGGATAACCAGTTCGCCCTCTTTTTCGCCTTCCTGGATCGTCTCGTGGTCGAATCGCTGTGCCAAGCACCCCGGCGGCCGGATAGCCACGCTTCACCACCACCGCGAATAAAAGGGTAGTACCTTTTGACCGGGAAACTCTGCGGCTGGTTTCTTCCCTGGCAGTGCAACGACCTCCAGCTTTCCTCCACGTCGAGATCTTCTCTTCCCCTGGACGAAGCACCGACTTGCAAAAGGCTGCCAGGAACAACTGCCCCCGCTGGAGCTTTCTCACCATCTCAGGTACTGTGTCCCACCCGGTCTCCCTTGCAACAGACTGTTCAAGGTGTCCCGTAAATCCTTGACTCTCTATCCTGGGGTGACCTGGGACCTGTTAACTAACTTTCTCTGAACTGATCCAACTTTTTTTGAACTATCTGCAAAGACCTTTAAAGTATAATCCAACTGTGTGATCTTGGACACATTCCGCCTGGCTGGCTCTCTCCAAGAGTGGGCCTGGCCTATGAACTTTCTTGCTCTACAGTAGACTCTGCCTTTCCTGACTTGCTGTGGTTCTTTTAAAAGTGTTGGTATTGTGTGCTTTCCTAACTCTGCCTTTTCCCTCCCTTTTTAACTTATTGGAGTGCCATCTTAGGTTAAGCGCTCACCTCTGTCTGCAAATAAGTGGTGTTTAACTAAGACTTGTTCAATAAGTAATCAGGGATGCATATATATTGATAGTGACTGTGTTTGAACTTGCTTGCCATATTAGTGTTAGTGTATTTTACAAGTGTGTTTTTAAATAAATAATTATATACTTTTATACCAAAGCTCTGGTCAGTGTTTGCTTGTACTACTGTATCTTTGTACCCATTTTGTATACTCTATATACTGTCTAGCTCTTCTTGAGAGAAGTCTGGCCGCTCAGCCACAGCTACCAGGTAAATCTGGGTGGTACAGACTGCTACCAATTGGGTTTACTGCCAACACCTGTTGCCCTAAGCCTTTTGCAGTGGTCCCTAAGGGAACTGCACAGGTTTCTGCCTAACAATGACCCCAAATATTACTAAGGATTTACAATATGAGGTGAAGGAAAGAATTGCGCTAACACTCGAAAACAAGAACAGGGTGCACAGAGAATTAGAACAGTCTAGACAAGTTATCAGGGTGTAAATAGGTTTGCTTAGAGAGTGGCACAATAACAAAAGTCAAGATGGGGTAGACTATGTGTTATGGTGTGGGGCATACTCACAGTCCGCTCTTAAATTTGGGATTAGGCACAGTCAACCGGGTTCTGGACTACAGGGCTCGGGTCACCAGGTAGCGGCGGACTCTCCTAGCAGAACAACAGCTGGGCCTGCCTGGTCACCCGATAATCAGGACAGCTGGATGGCAGGGTTTCAGCGGGCATGCAGTTAGTGGGCAAAAAGCCAGGCTGGTGTCAGGATGCTTCCCAAAAGAATACCACAGCTTCACCCTTTGGTTATTGGGATTTTTAGTGGGATTTCTGGATGGCGGCCTTGCTGGGATGGTCAGCAACGCTTTGGCCTTGCTTGGATAGGATCAGCTAAGCTTTGGACTTGTAGTGGAATCTGGAATTCGCTAAGCTTTGGCTTTGCAGTGGAATCTGGAATCAGCTATGCTTTGGCTTTGCAGTGGGATCTGGAATCTGGCAAGATGAATTTAGAAGATCAGGAAAGCAGGCGCAGGAAATTCAGGAAAGACTGTCTCTAGAGTTCTGTCAGCCACCCTTTTTATAGAGCATGAGGACATCATTGAATTATATGGCGGGCAGGCTTAGCTAAGCACACCTCTAAACAACTGGATTGGTCAGGGGTGATAGTTACCGCCTTCCTCTCAGCTGGTTGGGTTTCAAGGGCATCCTGTCAGATTTATGATGCGAGTTTTACAATGTCCAGAACCTCCCACAGTTACTTTAGCTAAAATCCAGTTTTGCCATAAATAGCACATTTGTACAGTTGGGGCCTTTTAACAAATTAAAAAAGCAGGTTACATATTTTTTGCAGAACATGCCAGTCCAACTCTCCAGTTTGTGAGACATTGTTTCGCACTTCTAATGATTTTTAGTCATTTTCAGTGTGAAATATTTGGCCTAAAATGATATAAAGAACAAGTTACTTACATGTAACTGTTGTTCTCCAGCATGGGTCTGGCGTGGATTCACATGCTCATGAATATTCCCTGTCATCAGGCTGGGAATCCTCAGTAAAGAAAAAATCAGTTTCAGTTTCGTTTCTGAACTGTCTTTCTTATCACTTGTCTCTGGGCCATACTTCCCCCATGCAATGACTGCCCTCTCCCTAAGCCCCTCCTCTGGCAGCCATCCTCAGATTTGGTAGCACGTAAAGTGGCAGTAGGACCAAGTGAAGAGCCGCAGAGGGGAAGGAGGGAGGGTTCGCATGTGAATCCATGCCAGACCCATGCTGGAGAACAACAGTTACAGGTAAGTAACTTGTTCCTTCTCAAGCATGGGGTCTGGCATGGATTCACATGCTCTTGAATACAAGAATACATAGCAGTACACACATGCACAACCATGGAAGGTGGCAAGGCTCAACATTAAGCATTTCATCAACTCAACATTAAGCACCTACAGGCAAACAAGTTGCACAGCACTGCCTGACCGACCGACCGACTCTGGACTCCTCCCTGGAATCCCGGTCGACGCAGTAGAATCTCGTGAAGGTGTGCGTCGACCTCCATGTAGCAGCCCTGCAGATGTCCAACAGGGGCACACCAGATAGAAACGCTGTGGTAGAAGCGATCGCTCTGGTCGAATAGGCTCTCGGATGGCCGGGCAACGGTCGGTTTGCCAACCGGTGACAGTGCATGATGCAGCCAGAGAGCCATCTGGAAATGGAAGCCTTCAAGAGGGCCTTCCCTTGGTTCACAGGTCCAAAGTTCACAAACAGCTGTGATGTCTTCCGAAAACTCTTTGTGCGGTTCACGTAGAACTTCAGCGCTGTAGCTACATCCAGCGAGTGCAAAGTCCTCTCGGCCGGCGACGAAGGCGACGGGAAGAAAACAGGTAACACCAAGGGCTCGTTGAGATGGAAGTCCAACGGCACCTTGGGCATGAAGGAGGGGTGCGTCCTCAGCACCACCCTCGCCTCTTGGAAAGTCAGGTATGGAGGCTTGCAGGAGAGGGCCTGGATCTCTCCCACTCGTCGTGTGGAGGTGATGGCCACAAGAAACACTGTCTTCCATAATAAGAATTTCAACAGAGCAGAACGCAGAGGCTCGAATGGCAGCCCCATGAGCCTGGTCAGCACCACGTTGAGCTCCCACGCCGGGGCCGGAGCCTTCACCGGCGGGAACGATCGGACCAGTCCCTTTATGAACTCCTTCACCAAGCGATGGGACCACAGAGATGAGCGCCCCGGAATTCTGGTGTAGCGGGAGATAGCCGCCAGATGGATCTTGATGCAGGCGTGGGCCAGCCACGCCTTGGCCAGCGACAGCAAGTACGACAGCACTTGAGGGGCTGTAATCTGTAGAGGGTTAATCTTCTGGGCCCGGCACCAGACAGAAAACCTCTTCCATTTGTGTGCATAGCACTTGAGAGTTGAGGACGCCCTGGCCTTTGCAAGTACCTCCTTGCAGTCCGCCGGGATATCGTACCCTCCAAACTCTAGTGCTGCAGGAGCCAGGCCTGCAAGTTCAACGACCCCGGGTCGTGGTGGAGGATGGCGCCTCCTTCTCTAGTGAGAAGATCCGCGTCCGTTGGCAGTTTCACTGGGGGGGGGACGCTGACATGTCCAGAAGGTCCAGGAATCAGATCTTTCTCGGCCACGCTGGTGCAACGAGGATCATCCTGCACCGGGACCGCCTGAGTTGGTTGATGAGTCGCAGAAGCAACGTCAACGGTGGGAACGCATCCAGGAACAGGCCGTCCCAGGGGAATGAGAAGGCACCGCCCATGCTCCCCGGCTGGGGAAACCTGCTGGCGAACCTCCGCCACTTGGAGTTCGTCGCTGTCGCAAATAGGTCAGTCTGGGGATTTCCCCATCGTTGGAAGAGTAGATCCACTTGATCCTGACGCAGTTCCCACTCGTGGCACGAGCGCAGCTCCCTGCTGAGTGAGTCGGCAATGGTGTTCTTTATTCCTTCCAGAAGGAAGGGTACAGAAACATCCCTTGGGCGACGGCCCAGTGCCAGAGATCCTGGGCTTCTTTGGATAGGGCTGGGGATCTGGTGCCTCCCTGCTTCAGGATGTAGAATATCGTGGTGGTGTTGTCGGTGAAAATCCTCACCACCTTGCCCTTGAGGGACGGGAGGAACGGCCTAAGGGCCCAGAACATGGCTCAGAGATCCAGGACATTGATGTGTAGTGACCTCTCCTCTGGGAGCCAAAGGCTTCTTGCGTGGAGATCTCCGGTGTGCTCTCCCATCCCTCCAGGGAGGCGTCCGTCGTCACCGTCTCCTGATGCGCCAGGGTCTGGAAGTCCATACCTGTCGCCGCTTGGCGAAGGTCTCGTTGAGCAAGATCTTGTCTTCGAAGTTGCCCGCTGCCTGCATCCAACGGGCGTCGAGGAATTCTTGCAGTGGGCGCATCTGCAGCCTGCACAGGCGCACGAGGTAGATGCACAAGGACATCATGCCGATCAGGGACTTGATGGACCTCACCCTGGCCACGTCCATGGTCGACAGCCATTGCACCTTGCCCAGGGCGGCCTTCGTCCTTTCCTCCGACGGAGAAGCCAATCGAGCCACTGTGTCGAGCCTGGCTCCCAGGAAAAGGGTGACCTGCGACGGCATCAAGTGGGATTTCGCGAAGTTGATCGAGAATCCCAGATCTGTAAGTAGTTGGATGGTTTTTGATGTGTGCACGACGGCGAGTTCTCTTGTCTTTGCTCGGATGAGCCAGTCGTCCAGGTTGGGGTAGACGTGGATCCTCTGCAGGCACAGCCGCACCGCCACTGGTGCTAGGCACTTGGTGAATACCCTGGGCGCCGACTTCAATCCGAAGGGAAGGGCCTTCAACTGATAGTGCCGCCCTTAGACTACGAATCTCATGAACTTTCGATGTCCTTTTAGAATGGGGATGTGAAAGTAGGCATCCTCCAAAACCAGCGACGATAGGAAGTTGCCTTCCTACAGCTGTCCCAGCACATACTGAAGGGTGACCATCTGGAACTTCTGGGACTTGATGTACTTGTTCAGACGACGAAGGTCCAGGATGGGTCGCCAGCCGCCGGTCTTCTTTCTGACGAGGAAGTATCGTGAGTACACTCCGGAGCCTCTTGGGGACGAGCTTGATGGCTCCTTTCTTCAGCATCGCCCTTACTTTCAGCAGCAGTTGAGGGACGTGGTTTTCCTTCCTGGCCACGGGAGGAATGCGGGGACACTTCTTTAGAAACTCGACAGTGTGCCCGCGGGCCAGGGCATTCAGTACCCAACGGTCGGTGGAGATGGACTCCCACACGCTGACGAACTTCGCCAGCTGGCCTCCCACCGGGGTGCTCAGGTGAGGGCCCGACGCTACGGCTTCAGTCCTGCTTAGCAGCGACCTTGCCGCCTTGGCCTCCTTGGCGACGACGACGTTATCCTCCTGACTTGCCGCGTCCTCTGTAGGCCTCCTGCGACGAGGAGCGGGCCGCCTGGTGGTACATCGAGGAGCTGCCGCCAAATCCTTTGGAGGCACCTTGCTTGCCTCAGAGTTCCGAAAGGGCGGCCGTTGTTGCTGTAAAACTCCCAAGGCCTGAACCGTCTCCATGTCGGCCTTGATGGCCTGCAGTAACTCATCGAAGGGCATGTCCAGAACTCTGGTTTGCACCTCCTGGCGGAAATTGGTCGCCTTGAGCCATCCCTGTCATCAAAGACAAACACCATTGCCCAACTGGCGGAAACCGGTGTCAGCAATGTCCGTGGCCACCCTTATGGCGTGGTCCGACGCCACCTCACCTTCCTGCAGGATCTCCAGGGCCTCCGCTCTCTTGTCATCTGGGAGGAAGTCCAGCAGAGGAGCGATCTTAAACCAAAGCTCCCTGTCGTATCGGGCCACAATCGCAAGGGCGTTGGCCGCTTTAATTGTCGTCGCCGCCGACGAGATGACCCGTCGTCCCATGGCGTCCAGTTTCTTCCCCTTGCCGTCCGGCAGGGACGTTGAATTTAAAGCCGTCGTCCCCGACGCTTTCTTCTTGGCCACCGCCGAGACGACCGAATCGGGGGTCGGCTGTGCCCTAAGGCACAAAGGGGTGGAATCCGGGACCCAGTACTTCTTCTCGTCCTGGTCTCTCTTGGCAGGGGTCGTGGACGGGTTCTTCAGAAGCGACAGTCCCTCGTCCCAGATGTCAAGTAACGTGACCGAAAGGACCGCCTTCCTCTTGGCCATTGATAGAGGAAGCCTTCCTTGTTCTGTTCTTTGGGGCAGAGCTGGAAGAGCTCGGATGCCCTGCCGATCATGGCGTGGAAGGAGCCAATTTCGTCGGACGGGTAGGCCAGAGGAGGTGGTGATGGAAGG
This sequence comes from Ambystoma mexicanum, assembly GCF_040938575.1. Lineage (NCBI taxonomy): Eukaryota > Metazoa > Chordata > Amphibia > Caudata > Ambystomatidae > Ambystoma > Ambystoma mexicanum. The sequence goes on along the minus strand of NC_090931.1, from coordinate 792,602,501 downwards.
CCCATCCCGTCGTCACCACCGTCGTCATCCGTCCCCGTCGTGGCCGTCTCTGTTCCCGTGTCATCCCTAGGATCAGGGGAAGGAGATGAAGGTTGTGAGGGCCGCGAAGGCTGGAAGGGCGGGGTAGGATGAACTCTCCTCCGCTTGCTTGGAGGGCCTACCGATGGGCCAGGATCCGCTGGATCTTCCGTTGGGGGTAAGGGCAACCTCGTCCTTATATCCATACATAAGGCCCGGATCGCCCTTGAGATGGCTCCCGAGTTGTCCTGTGGCTCGGGTAACGGCTGCGACGGGCGCGACGGTTGGGGAGTGGAATCCTTCGCCTCCATGGAAACCTCGTCGGCACCACCGTCACTCTCTTTGTCCGCCTCATCGGGATCCATCCCATGGGACCGGACCTCCTCAAACTTCTTGTTCAAGATCTTCACGACTCCAGCCAGCTCCTCTTCAGCGGCTGAATCCGTGTCAGTGATGGCCACCGCCCCCCCTCTTTTTCCACCGGGGTTCTCACGGGGGTCTTTTCGATGGGCTGAAAAGAGGATTCCCTCCACGGTGGCGACTCCCTTGATAGAGGCCTTAGCCGGGTGAATCAAGGCCTTTACGACTTTAGGTGCGCTTGAGGCCTTCACCTTGGGGGGGGAGGAGAAGGGTCACCGCCTCGCTCCCCCTCGGCTTTCTCCATCGGGATCGACCGGGGCCTCTCCAGAAGCTTACCCGGGTTCTCCGATTTCCTCTTCCCCGAGCCAGAGCGTTGGCTCGTGGTTGATGGCGTTGGTGAAAGTGCGCCCTGCCTGGCAGCCGAGGAGCCTGACCGTTCGGCGCTCCCGGGGCCTGCAGACTCGTGGTGCTTTACCTTTTGTTGGGCCCCTGTTGCCGGAGCGCCCTCAAAGGACTTAGAAGACTCCTCGGACCTCTTCTTCTCACTTACCGCTGGGCTCTTCCCTTCCAGCCAGTTGGTGAGGCGGATAAGCCGATCCTTCATGGTCCGCTCCGACATGTTCTTACAAAAAGCACAGTCCTTCTCCACGTGCGTTTTGTCTTCGTAAAGGCAGTAGAGGCATCTAGAATGCTCGTCCTCCTTGAAGACATTCTGCAATCCGCATCCAGGGCAGTTCCTGAACAGCTTGGATCCGGGCGTCAAGCTTCCTTTGTCCTGGGCCATGTCCACGGGATAGGCCTCAAGGTCTTCTGGAATTCTCCAGGAAACGTAACTCGACGAAAACTTCACCCTTGAGAGGCGTAGAAAATTCCGAAATGGGCCCCCGTTGATCGTTAGTAGAAACGGAGGAGCTAGAGGCTCGATTGACTGAAAAAATTAGATTAAACTCTTTGAAAAATTGCAAAACGCAGTAAAAGCTCGAGAGCTATAGCCCAGGACTGACAACACTTGAACGTGTGCTAAAAATCTGAGGATGGCTGCCAGGGGAGGGGCTTAGGAGAAGGGCATTCATTGGCTGGGGGCAGTATGACCCAGAGACCAGTGATTGGTTACTACTAAGAAAGACAGTTCAGAAACGAAACTGAAACTGATTTTTTCTTTACCGAGGATTCCCAGCCTGACAACGGGGAATATTCATGACCATGTGAATCCATGCCAGACCCCATGCTGGAGAACTTTACACATGTGTATGGATTATCATTAGGCATATCAGTATTGATTTTCACATTGGCATCAGGTACACTTTCCGTGGAATACCCAATTCTCTGCCATTTCTGTTCCAAAGGTGGCAGTGAAGGCTACAACTTCTTAAATTAAAACCCACAAAATCACATTAAAACTGTTAACATTTTACATTCCTGCGAATTTCTGTTGCAAAAATAACAGACTTTAAAAGTTTCTTAGTAAAATACTCTTTTGAAACAAATGGGCATCCTTTGTCCTTCAATGGAACCATTTTTTTCTCTTTTCTCTTCAGCTACCACCAACTGTCAATTCTGCCCAGTGTGGGGAGGGGGTTTCCCAGTTTGAGTGTTTATGACGCCCTCCACTTCACAGGTTGGTGTCCCAGAACTTCCATTGTATGAGGCCTCAGCCCAGACAAAAGTCTGCCAAGGTAGCAATTATCACTTGTGTGTTCTAGCATCTACTGTGAGGGGCCTTCTGTTGCTGGTAACCCCCAAGCAGAAACCTGTTTGGGGCCGAATTCCCCCATGTAGCCAATGCAATTTAATTCCTTATTTTATTTATTTTTGTTATAAATCACAATAAAGCCTGTTGAATAAGAACTCCCTTATATGTTTCACAGCACAAAACCTCTTCATATTGCTAGATAAGGGCAGTGGCTTATCCAACATACACTTTTTAAACAAGTATTTTTCTTTATTTGCAAAAGTACATTTAACCACAACGTGACTGCTGACATTTTCCTTGCAAATTTGGTTTTTCACTTCCCTCCGAATTCCCACAATTTTTTGTAGCCAGAGTTAGTTTCTTGTATGCTGCAATTTGTTTAAACACAGATGCACTGAAATTGATATAGGCCCAGAGAGCAAGGGCCTCTTTGACACATTGATCTTTGATATTTTGTAGCCCAAAAGTAAAGCGTTTCCCGTGTAGCTGAAGTAAAGCTTCTTTTGACTTCTTCTTGATTTCAGCCTGTCATTCAGGGATACTGCTCTTGTCTGCTGGAGCACAATGTGAATGTGGATGGGCATGGGAGGGTCTCATTAATATAAGTATTGTGATGAGGAACAGAGGAAAAAGAACATCAGAGCGGCATCATTTCTAAATGTAAATATTTCCCTGGGAACTTTGGGCTTGCAGCAAAGCAGCACTACCTTTTCACTCCTTCTTTTGTACACTTAAGAACACATTGGCACGCTTTCTCAGTGTGCTCCCTGGTTCCATCCTGCCCAATATGTTCTTGGCAAGATGGTGCAGCCATATTTTTGTAGTTGCAAAATGCAGTTTTGCCGTGAGGCAGTGGTGCTCACAGGAGCCAGCAAAACCATTTTGCTGCTTCTGCTGAAGTGCAGCTTGGTTATGGAAGCAAGTACAGCTGAGTGGGTAAATATATCGCACAAGACAGACATTGTGGGGGTCGGTCATAGACATTTTGGCCTTGCAATCGCGGCATCGCTTGAACCCTGAAACCCTGTGAGATGACATTGCGTCGAGGTTTTTGAAGAAAAGCGTACAAATAGTACAAAAAGAACGTTGAGTAAACTTGAGTCGTATTCCTGATGCAGCGTGTAAGCGCACAGACAAAAGGAACTGAAGCGTGGGGCGTAGTGATGTGCTATATATACACAACGACTGACGTCACTTCCGGAGTGGACGATCGAGAGCCGGAAAAGACAGATCGATCGACGGCCGAGCAGAAGTCCATTACATCCCCTGTCGAAAAGTTTCCCCTACAGCAGAGCTGGATGATGGATATCTATCATGTGGAATCTGTGGGAGAAAAGCAATCCATTGAAATTTCCTTAATCATTTTTAATGTTAGTGTTTGTAGTGGGAGGGTCAGGATAGGACATTTTGGTGACAAGAACGGTTTATCAATTATTTGAGATCCTAACAAAGACAGATCCTTAGTTTTGGTTTATAGGTAGGGAAACGCCTCTTTATCAGAGGGTCAGAGAGGCATTTTCCCAATCTTTTTTTTCATGTAAAAAATATCTTTGACGAAAACATGACAACCTTGTGTCTGGCTCTCATTTCTGACCCCTCACATAGCGCTTCACTGAGTCGTTCACTTCTTCTAAGTCTAAGTGTTACTACTCAGTCACACTTCCTTGATATATTTTGGCTGGACATTAGTGTCTTTCCCTGTTCATCAAAATAGGGTGCCCTCTCGGATTCTGTCCATAGAGGAGATTCGGAAAAAATCAATTTTAACACCATCTGCCACAGATGGCCTGAAAAATTCTCAAAGAGAATAGTTTTACCGAAATGTATTGAGGTAACACGGTTCTCAGGAGGTCCCTAAAGCTCTCATCCTCCAAATAGGTTCCCTCTTCCCTAGCCCAGTCATCCCTAACCCAGACTACGGTCCAGAGATGTATTACTAACAACCTCTACCATCTACTTCAAGGATATCTCCAAGGGAGAACTTTAAGGCAGTGGAAATCACTAGATCACTCTGTCTGTGACTTTCTAAGGGGTTTCACACTGTCGGCTTTTAGGATTATTCTATCCTAATGTTCTCTCCACTCACATCTTTCCTTCACAGTCTCTCTCACATTTCTACTCCTCCTTATACCTTACTAATGGAATCCCTCTATGTCCACAATCCTCCCTCTTTATCTTCCTTTCTTCCTCTCCACTTCCACATTCCTTACCCCCTCTCCCTCTATGGTCCTGATCTTATCCCCCTCTCTAGACTCTCCCTCTCTTCTCTCGCCCTCTGCCTCCTGATCTTCTCAGACTTCTCTCTCTTTCCTCCCAACTTTAATCTCCTCATGTTTCCTCATCTCCTACTACCTTCCTTCCTCATACTCTCCACCTTCACTTCCACTACCCATCTTCTTTCACTGACCTACTGTCCTACCCACTCTCTTTCAAACACCTACACAATTTCCACTCACCTCCTTAAACTGCTTAACCCACTTCTACTTGGATTCTCCAACTCACATTCTCCGTCTCTCTCACTCCCCCTCTCCCCAACATTCAGTGTAACCCACTTCCTCCACATATATGTTATCAAACTTGGTACAACTCCCACTTTCAAACAATGGTTTACCTGTACACTCTCCCAATGTGGTCAGTCTCCTCCACACTCCTTTACAGGTCTGCTCTCCACTGCCTGGTCTCTTGGTCCACAAGCACCACTCTGAACTTTACATCCATTCTTTGTTGTGCTGGGTTTTTGTTGCCCAGCCTCCCTTGTCTTTTTCCTCTTATAACCGACCCTCCCGACTTCCATTGGTCTCCCAGGTCACCTGCCTGCTTGGACCAATCTCTTCCTGCCCTTTCCCAAAGGGTAGGCTTTGTATGCCAGTAGCTTTAAAAGTCCTGATAAGCCGCGCCGGCTGTGTTTTCATTGCAGTCGCGATAAACATTTTGCTCTCTCTGCACCATCTTCCTGTGTAAGGTAGGTTTGTTGATATGAAGTGACCTTCTAACACAGATGAGTCAGGAGTTCGGGTAAGTGAAGAAGAACAAGTTACTTACCAACTGGTAACCTTCTTTCGACTGGATGTTCCCCAAACGTATTGCACATCTTTGACATGTAATGTCCACAGCTGTGCACTTCGGAAACTTTTTCGGCAGAGGGCGTCCTGCGTCGATGACGCTGGGTCGATGTCCCTCGAAGGCCTCCGTTGAGGGCGACTTCACCGGATGTTATAAATAGGATGCATGGCGCCCGTAACTTCAGTTTATGTTTTTTCCCCTAGAACGTGTGGCACCAATCCAATGCCTGCTTGACTGCACATAGCCTTGCGGAAACGTAAGCTGCAATCGCATTGGAAATTCTCCACAGGGGCAGGCTGGGAGGGCGATGTGGAATACGTTGGAGGAACATCCAATCGAAAGAACGTTACCAGTTGGTAAGTAACTTGTTCTTCGAATGGATTGTGTCCTCCAACATATTTCACATCTTTGACAGACTCCCAAAGCAATACCAGAAAATGGAGGAGGGAAAAGAATTTAGAGTACCCAATCAGATGGCGGAATAAAGAACCGCCTTACCAAAGGCCATATTTTGACCATGGATCGTATCCAGGGAGTAATGTTTAACAAAAGTGTGGATAGAAGACCATGTGGTTGCTTCACAAATATTCCTAATAGGAACTCCCTGTTGGAGGGTAGTGGAAGTAGCCACCCCCCTAGTAGAATGAGCTCGCAACCCTTCAGGAGGGTCCTTACCTGCCAATCGGTAACACTCAGTAATGGTGAGGATAATCCATCTGGACAAGGTCTGTTTGGTAACAGCCTGGCCCAAACGATGTCCAGCATATCCCACAAAGAGTTGATTGTCCACTCTGACCCTGGACATCCTAGAAATATAAAAGCTCAGAGCTCTCCTAGGATCCAACCTATGGAGGCGCTCCTCTTCCTTACCAGGATGAGGAGGAGGAGGATAGAAAGAAGGAAGAACCACTTTCTGACTCAAATGAAATTCAGACACTACCTTAGGTTGAAAGGAAGGACGTACCCGTAGTACAACCCTGTCCTTGTGGAACACAGTAAACGGTGGCTTAGATGAAAGTGCCTGCAATTCACTCACTCTGCGAGTGGAAGTAACCGCAACCAAGAACACTGTCTTGAAGGACAACAATCTCAAAGGCCAAGAGTGCAAAGGTTCAAACGGAGCACCCATGTGAAATTTCAAAGCCAAGTTCAAATCCCAAACCGGCACCTGGAAAGGGGACGGTGGGAATACATTAGTAATTTTTTTAAGAAATTGAGAAATCAAAGGAATCTTAAAGTAAGAGCATTCTCCAGACGAGCACTTAAATATAGACAGCGCCGCCGGGTAACCTTTAATGGTACCTACACAAAGGCCCCTGTGAGCCAAAGAAAGTAAGACAGACAACACCATTGGAATGGAACACTGAAAAAGATGAACATTTTGTCCTCTGCACCAGTCACAAAACTTCCGCCAACGGCAACAGTATAGGGATTTCGTTGCTGGCCTTCTGGCCGAAAGCAACACCTCCATCACATCATCCAGGAGGTCCCAATCCTTATATCTCAACCTTTCAGATACCAAGCGTGAAGGTTAAGAGTCCTGACTCTGGATGGAGAACCTCATCTCGCGAGAGCAGATCCTCTCGGTAGGGAAGATGGCGTGGAGGGCAGATGGATATTTCGAGAAGGAACGGGTACCACGTTCTCCTTGACCAATCTGGAGCAATGAGGATCATGTGCGACCCGAACCTCTGTAAAACATGAGGAATGACGGGGACTGGAGGAAACGCATACAGCAGTGGAAATGACCAGTCCACCACGAACGCGTCTCCTAAGGCTCCTCTCAGAGAAAATTCCCTTGAGCAGAATCTCTCGCACTTCCGGTTGGCACTGGTGGCGGCGAAGAGATCCACTTGTGGGGTTCCCCAAAGGGCGAAGATTTCCTAAAGGACTTCCTGAGCCAACTCCCACTCGTGAGAGACCACGCTCTGCCTGCTCAGAGCGTCCGCCGCTGCATTTCCGTCTCCGGCCATATATACTGCAGAGATCGAAATTCCCTGCTGGATGGCCCAGAACCAGAGATGCATTGCCTCTCTGCACAACGGAAGTGACCCTACCCCCCCCTTTATGTTGAGGTAATGCATGGCCACTGTGTTGTCCGTCATGATCAGGACACTCTTCCCCCGCACAGACGGCAGAAAAGCCTTCGGGGCTAGACTGACGGCCCTCAGCTCTAATAGGTTGATGTGGAGTTTGGACTCTTACGGCGACCAACGACCGCTGACGGTCAAGGCGTTGGCATGAGCCCCCATCCTGTGAGGGAAACATCCGTCACTACAGTCACCTCCGGCCATGGTTGCCAAAACGGCTCCCACTTCATCAGGTTTCCTTCATTGGCCCACCATAGAAGATCCTGGGAAACCGAGAGAAGAATCTGAAAGGGATCCAACATCTTGCCTGAGAACTGTGACCACTGCATTTTGAGGACCCATTGCAGGGATTGGCCGTAGCTGCCTGAACCACCAAACTCTCAGGAGTGGGGTGAGTGGATAAGTAGCTGGGGTCGCTAACGGAAGGGCGGTACTTCTTTGGCAATGATTTATTAACAGCCGGAAGAGATTCCGGTGACTGCCAAGCTGCCGACACCCTTTTCTGTACAGTGAGATGAAAAGTTATCACCGGTTGAAAGGATGGTCCTGGGTCTAAGATGTCAGTAAGATCATCCTGTACAAAAACTTCAGGAGGACTGGACCAGCCCAGACACTCTGTGACCCTAGCCATGAGCCGCCTATATGACTACTCCGCATGAGCCCCAGGCTCAGCCCTGCCAAATTCCACTTCCGGAGAAGTGTCCAACCCACTGGCATCATGGAGGGTTTGCCTTAACTCCTCCAATTGAACTGTCTCCAGAAAAGACAGGAGCCACATCATGCTCAACAGGGTCCTCAAAGTCCAAACTTTCTTCCTCCTCATATATGTCATCCAGAGGGAGGTGAAAACCTGGCCTAGAGTCCACCACTGGCTTCACAGACGTTGCCGTAACCTTCCGTGGAGGATCCACGAGATCAGGGAACTCCAACTGTAAATTTCGGGCAAAAATCCCTGAAGGCGCCGAGGGCAGCGAAGGCTTCGTCGCCGAGAACGTTGACAGTTTCGGCATCGAGAGCGCCGAAGGCTTCAGTGTCGACAACTGTGCTGACGGCGCCGATGGCTGATAAGGCAAAGCCTCGATGTCCGAGTCGGACGGACACGGCGCTGTCCGAGTCGATGCAGGCTTCAAGCCCTTTGCAGGTTGCAGCGGTCTCGCTGGGGACGAGGACTGAGACCTGGAAGCACATCTCTTGCGACTATCCGAAGCCTTGTCCGAGCGGGACCTCGACGGTTCCCGATGCGAGTCGCAACGCGGACCCAAGCCCAAAGGGGTGCGAGCCACGGTACGAGATCGTTCCCTTGCCAGCTTCATCAGAAGGCGCGACCGGAACCGTGCCCTGCGATTGAAAAATCGCCAACATCTGTTCTCTAAAGGCAGCCCATTCCTCCAGAGTCGAGGATTTCATCGGGCATGCCACTTTCCTCATGGCTCCATCCTCCGAGGAGGACGGGGAAGGCGACCGGTGACAGCGCTTCCGAGAATGCTGCAACGAGGAAGAAGAATGGCGGGAACCATTCCGGGACCAAGAATCCCGGGCCTCCTCCCGACACGGAGAGTCGCCTCTCGAGTCGTCAGTGGACACCCCTTTGGATTTCAATTTAGATTTACGGGACTTACTGGGTTTAGAACCCCTACCCCCCCTGAAGCTTCCCCTTATGCTGCCGCAAGGCCTTGGCAGTCAGCGACTGGCATTTTGAACAGTTGCCTGTGTTGTGACCCTCACCCAAGCACCACAAACAAATGCGATGCGGGTCGGTGATCGTCATTTTAGACTTGCAGTCCCGGCAAGTCTTGAGGCCAGACCGCGGAGTCGCAGGGGTCGAAGAAGAAGACATCTCTACGATGAAACACACGAGGCGTGCCGAGTTCTCGAAGCAAACACGTTTGCGGAAAAAACTGAACTAAGGCTACGGGCGCCTTGCGTCCTATTTATAACATCCAGTGACATTGCCCTCGACGTAGGCCTTCGAGGGACATAGACCCAGTGTTATCGCCGCAGGACGCCCTCTGCTGAAAAAGTTTCCGAAGTGCACAGCTGTGGACATTACATGTCAAAGATGTGGAATATGTTGAAGGACACAATCCATTCGAAACACTTTTACTTAGTTGCAGGTTACAAGAAGCAAGTTACTGATGGACTAGGGACACGGGTAGGACAGACACATCAGGAGACATCCACCGGCACGCTCTCCCTCAGTCAGGCCCTCTTCAACTGCCACACTGGGAACATTCTGTCCCCAACATTCTCACAGCATTCAGCATCCTGGCAAACGTAACATTCCAAAATACAAAGTAACAGGAAGGAAGGCAAATCCAAGTCACAGCAGATGCCTTTTCAGGACTGTGGTTGTTCCCTTCACAGGTGTCCAACGTTCCATTGCAGTCTGGTCTTGTGGTTTTGCTCCACTTCTTTCTTGACGCAACTCGCATTCTGGGAGATTTATTTCTGTAACAGAAGCAAAAGAAATCTAGCCAGACAAGAGGGAGCTAGGCATTGTTGGTGGAACAGAGGCACCAATACTTTCACACCATAAAGAACATAGGGGAAAGACAGGGACTGGGATCCCTCTAAACTCCCTCGCATCAGATCTGGAGTCGGCAAGGCTCTGGCAATTCTGTAGTATGCCTCAACCCAGGATGAGAGGGCTCCCTGCTCCCTCCTGACAGGGTCATGTCTCTGACCTTGTCACTTGTCATTATTACTTACAATGTTGTACTTCATTTATTGACCTCGAGGGTTGGGAGGGTGAAGAGTGGAGTTGACCCGCCTGGGGTATCTAACCCCTGATGCATGGCACTGTCCTGTTCCCAAGGTGAGCATGTTAAGCTTAAGCTATGTTTCAAGGGAGTGAAGGCCTGACCTTTTTGAAGGGGACTGCACAATTTACCAGCCTACTCCCAGAGGACCTTAGTGTGCAGTGACTGGCAGGAGATGCAATAGTCATATGATGTGCTTAACCCTCCTGTACCAAAGTCACCCTTTATGGAAGACCAAAAGACATTTCCCTTTCACTGTCACTGCCGCAGGCCTTCGGATGCCAGACATGATGCAGTAAGAATAGAAGCGTTAATGTAGTATTCCAAAATCTGAAGAGAAGGCCGAAAATAGGAACTAAGGTCAAAGGGAGCATCCGGTTCCAATATATTCTGCCCATGACGTCACAGATGAAACAACACTAAGAAGAGCGATGTGGAGCCTCACTGTGCCCCCTTGTGACTGAAAACATGTCTCAAGGTCAGCTGTTGCTTGAGGATATATCAAAGTTGAGGAATCTGTGGGAGGAAAGAATCCATTAGAAGTACATATTTATCTACTGTTGATATCTCAGCGATCATTGGTCGCCTCAGCGAGCCAAGGCGTGAGATGGGAGAAAAGGGTTAAGTGAGATCCCCAAATAAATACCTATGCCGCAAGTAATTTCAACAGTAACAAATAATGCTGAATTTTAACTCCTGTTTGTTATGCTATAAATGCTTGCTGAAAATGGGTTGTAGCCAGACAATTTAAAGTAAACCTATTGACGCTATATGGCTTATCAATGAAGGAATCATTAAATAGGATGCAAATGAAGGAACACACTACACAATATTCATGGTGCAATGTTTAAGGTGATAAAACATGTATTTATCTTAAATAACATCACTTACCTCCCGCCAGTTTCTCAGCAACATCACATGAACTGACTAAAAAGAAGGAGAACATGGTATTATAGATATGTAAAGATGCATTGCAGTTACTCCAATTGATTAAAAAGCATAATTCATTAGCATGTGTAACTTTTGCAAGTATGTTCTATAACAAAATAAGTTTGATAAAGACTGACAACAACTTGGAAATTGACATTTTATGCAACTGTCATACATGCACTTTCCTTTGTAAGACCTTTGTAGCCATATTTAACTTGCCAGTCAGTCAGCCATCCAAAAAGGCATTCTTATGTTGAAGAACTGTTGTGGGTTGACAGAACACCCTATTTTGGTATATAAGGGGGACGAGCCACAAGAGACTGTTTGTAGGCCTGCTCCCTGATGTGTCTCCCAGAAGATGCATGGAGCGGGATCCTACAGGCTCATCACCCCTACTAAGGAATGATACTATTTCCTCAGCGATGTCCAGAACCCCAATTTACAGTCATGAGTTTAACTTGTAGACCACTAAGAAGTGTTCCATGCTTGTTTGTGAATCCTCAAAGTTTTCAGATTTTCAGAGCAGCTGCCCTCGAACCTACTCATTTAGAGGAAATGTGAAACAATGCACACCGAACTGCAGGGTTAGGTAGAGATGCCTGTGGCAAAACACCTACTGATGCTGGGAAGACAAGGAACACTGCAGACAGTAGAGCTCATACAGATGAAAAGCCACGATGGTGCTGATGTAACGCTGTACCTATAAAGCAGCACAACCACCAGGTGAGATTGATTGATAGGTCATTTATTATGATTTATTATGCGCCAATACACAAGTGTTTCAAGGCGTAAACAGGCAGGGAGGGGGGAAAACAGGGGAGAAACAAGACAAACTATCTTACTAGGTCTAGTGTCAAGTATACAGGAATGAGTGAACAGTGCCCCATTTAAGATAACTGAACCCTGCGATTTTAGAAAACCATGAAGTGAAGAAATTAAATTCCTTTGGCACCAGTAGTAAACCACCACCAAAGGCTCATCGGATTATCCCACACCACTTGCGTTGTGAATCGGCTCAAATAGCAGAGGCACATTACGTTTTCCCATAACAATCAGACAGCGTGTTCGCTTCTGAAACAGCAGTTTCTATGCAGCACAATCATAGAGAGCTTAAGCAGGGCCCCACATTCAAACATCTTATTTCACTGCTCACTATCAGCTAACTCTCACAAAGAGCCTGAGCAGAGGTACAGAGATGCTGGCAGGCAGGGGAAAGACTGGATTTCCTTGAACGGCAGCATTCCCAAATTGGTAAAAGCAAATGGGTTTGGAGTGAGTTGCAGAGCGATGAGGGAGTAGAAATGAGAAAGGAGGAGGGAGGATGACAGAAGGAGAAAGTCATCAGTAGGGGGTTTGTTTGAGTGAAAGAGGATGTTGTTGGAGTCATCTGGAGCAGGCTGGTTTGAGATACAAAGGGGGAAGGTGGTTGGACACATCTAGAGAAGGTTAGATTGAGACAGAAGGAGTTGGTTGGAAACACCAGGGCAAGGTTGGTTTGAGGAAACAGGAGGACGTAGGATGGGATATTGTGTGAAAATGTATCCAAGACATCAGGAGGAGATTAGGGGAATATCGCAGGAGAAGGCTGAAGGTAAACAACAGCAGGAAGTGCGGGTGGCTAGTGTTCAGATGGATTTTTAAATCAGCCATGGTCGGAGGATTTTGGGAGGTCACCCTATTATAGTGAACAGGGAAGACACAGAGGTTTGACAAACCGAATCAAGGTATGTCAGCAGAGCAGCAAGGCTTAGTCTCAATAAGGGTACAAGAGTGGTCTAGGGTTCTTACTTTCCTCTCCTTCCCCCCAGAAGCTCACCGTCTCCAGGGCGCTGGTTCTCTAGGCTGGACTACTGCAACAGCCTCTTTCTAAATCTGCCTGCTTCTACCCTCCGCCCTCTGAAACACATCAACATGACTGCGAGACTGGTCTTTGGCCTCAATCCCAAGGATCGTATCTCTCCAGGACTGAAATCTCTGCACTGGCTCCCAGTGGCTGCGAGGATTAAGTTCAAAAACATCTGCATTGTCCACAAGGCCTTCTGGGGCACGGGGCCTCAATACCTTCAACTCTCTCTTCCTAAAGATCTTCCTTCTCAAGCTCTTCACTCAGCTGCCTCCAACTCCCTCAGGGTCAGTCGCTTCTCCTAGCAACGAGTTGGTGGTAGATCTCTTTCTTCAGCTGGGGCCTCCCTCTGGAACAGCCTCCCTGCCTCCCTTAAACTTGAGGAGAACCATCTCCGGTTCCGGAAGAACCTCAAAACCTCTCTCTTTGCCTCCGCTTTTTCTCCTCCCCTCCCCTGCTAACCTCCTGGCTGTAACTTGATCTGCACTGGTTACCTGGACACCCCCTGAACTTTGGGCCAGGTCCCCCCCGCCAGTCTCACACACCTGGACTGCCTGCCTGGCAACCCCCGCACTTCTGTATCCCTGCAGTCCCCCTATCAGCACTTTACACCTGATGTCTGCACTTACCCTTGCCACTTGCTGGCCGTTACCTTACTTACTGCTATTATCTATTCCCCTGTACTGCACTGTTCCTCACCCCATCCCATGCACTTGCGCAATCTGAATGACACCTGGCCTAGTAAGATCGCTGTCTGTCCTCCCTTTGTCCCCCCCCCTCTTGCCTCGTCGTGCCTTGAAACACCTGTGTATAGGCGTGTTATAAATGCCATATCAGTAATCCCAGTTAGACAGGTAAATATAAAAATACAATTATTTATTAGGCCTTTAGATTATACACTAAACAATAGAACTTCTAGTCAAAATATTATTACATCAACAGATAAATACAATCAGATATAGAGAATCTCGGGATTCAATGACCAGTGAAAAACAGGCAAGTATACAGATACATAGAAAAAGAAAGAGCTTTTCGGAACCAACACAAAACAGTTTCCTTAACTCATAAAGTACAACTCTAAGATGGTTTGGGGGGACTTGTGCCCAAATGTCACCAGTTCCAAAGTATACACTCTTCAGGTAGGTTTATATAGAGATTTTCACTGTCAGTGGTTATGATTAATGAGTTATAAACAGTTAGTTAAAGTTCAGATTGGGACTCAACTCAATCCCAACACACTAGGAAAGGCCTAGGAAGGGATCCTTGCCCTGCGTTCCACCGCCAGAGGTCAGGTAAGAATAAGTGTTAGGTTCAGGACTTTATATCCTTATTACCATATAGGAGACATGGGGGAAAAGGAACTGGTATGTAGACTTACTCCCCTGTCTAAGAGTTTTCCGGGTACCACTTGTGGAGGTTCCAGACTTCATTGCAGGTTGCTTCGTCTTGGTTCCTTACGAGAAGGTCACCAAGACAGAAGAAATACTTTTTTTTTGCAGTATTTAGTTGCAGCCGTTATATTACTTAGGAATCGATTCCAAACAGCTTCCAGTAAAACACCTAAATGAAGACAGATGACTTCTGCAGGACAGACGACCACGGGACACATCAGGGACAAGAAGACAAGATTCAACAAAGGTCACCTCAGTCAGGCAGCAAAAGAGGATCTTACAGCAGTGAACAAATGAGCAACCACAACACAGTTTCCTTTGCTGAGACAGCTGAAAATGCAGGAGCAGGCGAATTGTGGCACAAGCTGAGGTTCTGCAAATTTCCAACGTTCTGCTTGCAATGGCAATGGATGCAGCGAGGGAGCCCAGGAGAAAGCTGGACAGTCCACTGATTGGTCCAGGGACCCTTCCGAAGCCTCAGGAGGCATGGATCCTCCAACAGAGGTCAAGACTGGTTGTCTCCACCGGCCCAGGTGTTGAAGCACCAATGAAGGCCTTCTTGAAATCAGACAGAAGCAGGATTTACCAGGACAGCACTGCAGTTGATGTTGGTAAACTGAAGAGTTCGTCTTTGGGTTGTCAGCGGCTGCTCCTTCTTTAAGAAGTCTTGGTTCCAACGAAGATCTGCTGAAGGGTCGCAAGAGGCATCCTTTCATACAGGATTCAGGCTGGGAGCAAGCCCAAGCCCAAGCCCACCAATGATACGGATCTGCACCATTCAAACAGCCAGGGCTTGTCCAATCATGGAAAACCACTGGTCATCACATCAACGTAGAAACAGACTTTCAGGCACCAGAGATGTGGATTGGGACTAGACTGTCCCAGCCCCTTCGTGTGGCGTGCACACAGACACACAAAACACCCCTTAACCAGCAAAAGGCACAGCGTTCCTCTGGAAAGCGATTTCCATATAAGGTATTTTCTGATCTGAGAAGGCAGGAAAAATGTGGGAAAAGAACAAGCGAGAAAACTGCCATATTAAGGTGCTTGCTACCTTTAATAGCCATTTGCGTAAAGTGCCACAAAAATGTTAAAATATCACAGCTGCTACAAGCTTGGCAGTAGCACTTTGTAAAAATCATCAAAAAGCCATAATATAAACAAATATAAGGATACAAAGTCTCATCACTGCATTGTAAGGTGATGTGTGCAATTATAACATTACACAGAGACTACAGACTTGGGGGCTAGTCAATTTCCTCATACAAATGAGCAAAACAGACAAGGAAGGTCAAGCAGAAGGCTTTACTTGCTTCCACAAAGTCAGGACAGGGATCAAAACAAGCAAAAAGAAAGGCTGTCCCATATAAATCTTCTATGGAGGGAAAGTTACAAAAAGAAAATCTTTCCTAACAGCTAGCCAGGCCAGGAAGGAACGAAAGAGCACAGTCGTTTTAAGGCATGGGCTAACCTTGACATGCCAATCTGAAGGGGTCAAGCCCTCTATGTGGTAAAACATGTGGCGCAGAGGAGCAGCAGCACCAGACCAGGAGTAGAAAGGTGGTGAAGATGGAAAGGGTCGGGACCCTGAGGAAGGGAAGTGACGGAGGAATTCTTAAAAGCGTGACTCTGCAAAGAGTGGTGCAGGAAACCCTTTAACCCAAGAGTGTGAACCAAGGGGAGATAGACCCTGAATAGACCACAGAAAAAGGGTGCGGGAACCCCTTATAATTTGGATGGACAATCAAAAGAAGGGAAACCCAGAGACCACAGAAGAAGGATGTGTGATCCATAAACCCACGAGTGAGAATCAAGGGGGAAAATTACCTGAGATGATCAAAGACTATGGGTGAATGAAACCCCTTTAAACCCAAGTTTGAAACCACAGAGAGAAAGCCTGTGAAGATAGAGGGAGAAGGGTGCAGGAACCCCTTTAAGCCTGAATCAGTGCAGTGCTGCGGGTCAACCTGGTGGGACTCCACAGTGCCAGAAGACTCATTTAGTTGTCCTTTGATTTTCTCCGATTTACAATACCAGTGAGTTGTTTTGGCCATCCTGTACTATATTCTCAAAATAATCAAACACGTTTTCACTACATTTATGTTTTGGTAGCCGTGCCAATTGGCAGTACCAATTTCAGAAAAAAAGAGACACTAAGACAACCTTCTCTTCCACAGTTGTGTTTTTGCAGTCTGCAGGAGAAAAGGCATACAGATTTAGGTACTTCTTTTTGGTGCAACAACTACAACCACTCATTTGGAACATTAATTGATGGCGGTGATGAGGCCACAAGGCAGAGGATTACCTTTTCATCGGCCCAGAGCACTTAGGGGTCAGGTTAAAACTTTGCGGTAGAGGAACAAGTTCTAGATGTGGGGGCCAGTTAGTAAGGGAGCTACAAGACGACTCTTCACCCCAAGGATTTGAGGCCTGGGCACCTAGTATTGGAGAGGAGGAATACAAGACTTTTGGAGTCAGGTGAAGACTGGTACAGGGTGGAAAAAGTAAAGCCATAGCAAGGACTAATGGGGTCCTTCATTCATCCATTTCGTTCCTGCCAAGGTGGCAGAAGCTGTCTCGGTCGGGAGAACACCCATGTGATTCTATGGGAATCAAGCCTTATGAGAAGAGCGGGCCCTATAGTGTGTCCAGATGTCCGCCCTAAGTAAGAAACCCCAAGAGAATCAGCCACAGGAAAGACAACATGCACATTTTCCAGTAGTAAAATATATATATTTGGATGAAAAGTTCCTTATAAATCATACAAAACAAACCAAAATCTAATACAACAAACACCCATCATTTTACCTAAATCCAATGAAATACTAAAATGGTATACAAATTTACATAATGATGACAGCAATAAGAAAATAAGAAACATGTGCCATTCAGTTTCAATATGGATACAAATCATGATATTGGCAATCATGATATTGCCAATTATAAGTCTAAAATTGGATTGTGTAAATTCTTACTTTTGATGTGCTTTACGGACTTGCCTGTAATTTTCCAAAAGGAATGTCTGGCGCAGGCTTCTCCAAACTGGAAAATGCGCATCAAACGTTTCAAAAGTTAATAAGTAAAGCAGGGAAAAAAGCAGTTTTCATCCTACTTCCATTATTTTCCCATACAGAAAAACGTGCTTCCCTTGAACATGCAAACCACCAAAACTGCAGGACGGATTTGCGCTAATAAAAACAAGTTGGGCAAAATGAATTGCAGATATTCCTTTTTTAGTTTGATGTATATCCATGCAAAGTTTTTTTTAAATTTATGGAGAAGGCAGTTCCCCCGATCCAAAAAAACTTTCATAAATCTCCCAAGGTGCAGCAAATGCAATGTACACTCCTGAGCCTTTTCAGAATTGAAAAGTGGCCCTTTTTGCTCAATGCGAGATTCCAGAAGTAGTCCCTTGGGAAGCTTAACAAGAAAGAATTAAAAGGATATTCAGAGGAGGAAAAGAGGTAGTTGTACATCGGAGCAGGGGAAGGGAGAGAGGAAGAGAAGCAAATGGTTCAGTGGACTCTTTGCTGAGGCCGCAGAGCCTATTTTGTGTCAGATCATTTTAGTCTTACTGAAGATTACTGTAGAAAAGGACGATTCGGTCGGAAAAAATAAGCATCACGGGAAAGAGCAGGAAAATTGTATACAAGAGCGGGTCACTATGTATAAAGTAGAGGGCCTGGGGGACACCTAAAAAGAAGGAGGGATGCACATGGAAAGAGGCAATGGGAAAAACTAATTTGAGCATGTGCACATTACTACGGTAATCGGAAAATGATGCGTTACAGCAGGAATGATTATCACTATAAAACAAGCGCATTCATAGTGATTGTGGGTTTGTTACCACAGGAAATTGCTAGCGTAACTATTGTGGAAATGAAAGAGGGGGAAGGAGGGAGAGGAGTAATGGGTCTGAGGCCATGGTCTTTTAGCTTAATTGTGCCCACTGGCCATGGCCTATGAGATTGGGTTAGTTACTAGTGAGGGGTATATGAGCTATGACTAGAGTGTGGTCTTTAAACCTAATTTGCAAAATAATTAACTATGTTCACAGACGAAGTCCATGCGCAGTGGGATAAGGTTATTTACTTGTGAGGGAAGAGGGATCATGGCTTTTTGTAGTAATTGTTGCAGAGTGTACAGAGGCCAAGGCCAAAAGCTATAGCAGGTGGGACACAGAAGATCGAGCATAACAAAACCCCTTGAAATTTTGAGAAAAAACCTACGTTGGTTGTATTCTGGTAGTTCCGATGTGTGTTGGAGGTGTTGTGGGGAAAGAGGAACTTTCATCCAAGTGTGGCGGACCTGTTAAGTGATACAAGATTATTGGGCATACATTCTTTCTGGGATCAATGAGGTAGGGGGCCAGTAATCAGCGCTAAGTCCACTCTTGATACTCTTTGGTATTCTATTAGCTATGGATGATATAAAGGCAGTTTTGCACTTGGGCATTTGGGCCATATATCATTAGCTGTTAAAATGGATTTCCAAAATTAACCCTGGGGTTGGATTTTGGGAGGCCTTCCTATTATGGTGAAGAGTAAAACACTGGAGTCTAGCTAAACCCAATCAAGGTAGTTAGTAGACCGGCAAGGTTTATACTCACGAGGGGAATGGGGGTGGTCTATGGATACAATGAGTCCACACAGCAACACAATAATTCCAGTTAGACAGGTAAGTACAAACATATACAATGATTTATTAGGCCCTTAAAATACACAGTAGGCAAATTAAACCTTAGGAGGAGACAGAAATGGCATACAAGTCAAACCCAGTATAAATCAGGTAAGTAGTCATTTATTTTGTATTCATTAATTGCTTGTTAGGTGCTTAAACAATAACAACATACTGTTTCAAAGCGCCCACAGGGCAGGCAGGGAGCAATGGTGGGAAATACATTACGACACAATATTTAAGAGCAGTGGGAGGATGATGGGGGGGGGTGGCCCTACTATGCCTTGTGAGTATTCAGAATGTGCAAGTGCAGCAAGGAAGAGGGAAGAGGGGGTAAGTGCTGGGGATTCTGAGCTCATGGGTGAGCCACAGATGAAGCACTAGTCCGATGCCTAAAATACGGTAGGAGTACTTTAGAGCAACACAAACAGTTCCCTAACACTTAGTAAGTTCAGCCCTAAAATGGTTTGGGCCTTGTGCCCTAAAGTCATCAGTTCCAAAGTTATACCTTTTCAGGATGGTTTACTATGTGATTGGATGATACTAGTGGTTTAAACTCAAAGTTCCAAAAAGACGAGAATAGTTCAGGTAAGTAACACTTTCAATCCCACTACACTAGGATGGGCCTAGATGAGGATGCTCAACCATATCCCACCGATCTCAGTCAAGGAAGAGAGCGATAGGGACAGGGCTTTACACCCTATAACGGACAGGGAGAAATGAAGCATGTATGTTTTTTTTTCAAATTGTTTTTATTGACAATACGCAAATGAGGTTGAGCAAGAATGCTGACCCAACCGGCAAAAAAAAACATCAAAGTAGACCAAGTTGTCAGTATTATTTTCACTTTTGTTTTTACATTAACTCCCTTTCCCCTTGCCCCCCTCCCAAACAAATAACATGCCAAGTCTAGGGGTGTTGCAAACTCTCAAACCTTAGGGGAGAACACTTGCTTATCACATGGTTGCAAAAAATATTACTTGAGACAGCGGGGCTCGAAAAGAGGACCATCGATCAGGATTCATCCTGGGTACATGGGAGGTGTAGGAGGGTATGTCGTCAAAACCTAGCTCAGTGTTCGTTTTACAGCCTCATGGAAACACAATCATCGTGCAGAAGAACTGCAGTCCATTCTTGAACAAAATCAGTCATGGTGTCATTTGCTATTGCAGTAATTTTTTCATATACAAAGATCATCCTAAGTTTGCAGAGCCATTCCTCTTTAGAGGGAGCCAGGGCGCTCTTCCACTTTTGGGCCAGCGCCAATCTCCCTGCTCGCAGCATGGCACCGATGACCTTGGGATACACATTAGCTTCAGTCTCTGGCGTGGGAGTGCCCAACAGAACCTCCAGGGGATGAAGAGACGGGCTAAACCCCCCAATATCCTTGATCCAGCTGAGCAGCTCCGACCAATAAACCTGTATGGCCGGACAACCCCACCACATGTGAAACCAGGTACCCCGTTGGTGGCAGCCCCTTGGGCAAAAGGGGGACACATCCCGAAACATCTTGGACAACAAGGCCGGGGGGCGATGCCACGAATGAAGGATCTTGAAACTATGTTCCATGGCAGCGGTGTACAGGGAACCCGAGAAAATGCCTTTAAATACAGCCCTCCAAGTGTGGTCATCCAGTGACATGCCCAGCCTTTCTTCCCATATGCTTTGAAGCATGTATGTTTACCCGCTGAACTGGTTTCTCCAAAGAGCACTTCTGAGGTTACTTATTCTGTTGGGGACACAATCTTCTGTGTTTGGTCCGGTTGAGGGAAGTCCAGGGGTCGGGGTGCCGAGATTACTTTCAGGTGCAGGATTTTGTTTTCGGTTGTTCGTGGTGCTTGAATCTCAGTTCCAGGCACCTTCCAAATGAAAACCCTTGTGAAGAAAATATGAAGAGACTTCTGCAGAGTAGGCAACCTCAGGACACATCAAAGGAACAAAGAAAACAGATTGTAATGGGAGAACAAAGGAACATAACCTTGTGGCGAATCTAAGAAATTTGTCCCTTCTCCCCAAACAGCATCCAACCCCCTTTGGGACTGGGGAGGTGAGCCTGCCATGCAAAACCCTCCGGTAGTGTTCAGAGCAAGCGAGATCCCACCAGGGATGACTCTGGGGACAAGGAATGCCCAAGTCAGGGACACATCCCGATTCCCCCAAGAGTCCAGTATTTGTAGGTTAGATGGGATGCAAACCTATTGATAACCTGCACGGCCCCTTTAAGGTGGCTGGCTTGGTGGAGGACCTCTGCTTGCTCCGGCCTCAAGTGGCAGCAGGTGACTAATGGACTTCTCGTCTTAGTTCCAGGGAGAGACTTAAAGACTGGACAAGACTAAACCGATGAGAGAAGATTCGGCAGGAAACAGGGTGCAGCAACCGGTGCCAAGACACGGAAGATGGGGGTAATCTCTCCGACCGAGAAAGGAGAACCACGCAGATGATGTGGTGGGCAGAGAGCGAGGACTCGGCGATACAGCAGTTGCTTCGACAAAGGCGAGGACCCCAGTCGGTCCAGTACCGCTGAAGCAGGAAGCATGGCGGAACACAACCTGAGGTACTGGCGTCCAGAAGCCGAACGTTGAGGTCCCGAAAGGGAAGAAGAGGAGCAGGAGAAGCAACCATGCAGACTGGTGCAAAGCCACAGCTAAGAAGGGGAAACAGTTGAAGGGCAGTGTGGCCAATGGTAGATGGGGCTGAGAAAGCCCAGAGCCCCCCTTTGGGCTTATTAAAGCAATAACCTGCAACGGGAAATACATTTGCTAAAAAAGGCTGAGGGAGCCCACTGGGAGCGAAGAAAGACGAGACCTCACAAGAGGATGGCAGAAGGACTCTAACCTGGGCTAAACGAACCCCAAGCCCACTCAGGGCTAAGGAAGGAAAAATCCAGTAAGGGGGTAGACGAAGCAAGCTAATCCAGGCTACGAGAGCCCCTAGCCCACCCAGGGCTGAGAGAATCGATAACCCAGAAGGGGACAAAAAGGGATCAGACCAGTATCCAGGAAATAGAGACTGAACTTTATTGCTAATTGTGGACACTGGGACCTATACAGGTCGAGAAACATACTCAAAGAAAGGATAAACTGGATACATGCTGGATTAATTGACAAAATCATTGGGATGGCTAAAACCCAAGGACTTTCTTCTTTTATGGTTATTTTGGATGCATTTTTTAGAAGTACTATTGGAAGAGACAGTGAATCCTTCCTTCCTTCCTTCCTTCCTTCCTTCCTTCCTTCCTTCCTTCCTTCCTTCCTTCCTTCCTTCCTTCCTTCCTTCCTTCCTTCCTTCCTTCCTTCCTTCCTTCCTTCCTTCCTTCCTTCCTTCCTTCCTTCCTTCCTTCCTTCCTTCCTTCCTTCCTTCCTTCCTTCCTTCCTTCCTTCCTTCCTTCCTTCCTTCCTTCCTTCCTTCCTTCCTTCCTTCCTTCCTTCCTTCCTTCCTTCCTTCCTTCCTTCCTTCCTTCCTTCCTTCCTTCCTTCCTTCCTTCCTTCCTTCCTTCCTTCCTTCCTTCCTTCCTTCCTTCCTTCCTTCCTTCCTATTTTTAGGGGGATGTCAGCAGCACTAAGGCAACCTTACGCAATGAAAAATTACACAAATGCATACATTTCTTACAGAAGAAAAGAGAAAATAAAACGAATGCGAATTAGACACCAATTAATATACATTAAAACCAATCAAAAGACTATATGCTGCTCCAATTTTTTTTTTTTTTTTTAGACATTTAAAAAACATTCCAAATCGACATTCACCATTTCTTTTTAAATCTACAAGTCTGACATCGTAAAATTATTTCACCAAGTGATTTTCAATAAACCTGCACAGCACAATTTCACCACTGAAATAGTTAAAAAGGTATCCTCCCCACTAGAGGGCCTAGCAAAAAATTTGACAGCATTTTGGCAAGATCCATTATGTAGATGATTACCCCCAGACTATGGTTCTAAACTCCTGTAGCGACCTACAACCAATTAGTATGTGTTCTCTTGTTTGCAAAACTCCAGGCTCTTTGTACATATCACATACTGCTTCATCTTTATTTGGAGATTGTGAACTAATCTGTTGTTTCTCCCCCGTTGGCAGCAAATTCACTCGAAATCTGAGACACTGATTCCGCCAGTATGCATTCAGGAATCGCTTCAAATATGCAGGCATGGTACCCAGAGGTTTGCCTAAAATGTACAAGCTTTCATAAAGTTTAAAGGACTTTGCCTTTTCCATAGTTATTACCCAATCTTTTTCCCACCGGATTTTTTCACGTAGGCTGGATTACAAATCCATTCCCAAGCTTGTGAACTATACTCCATCAAAATAAAATCAGCACATTGTATGAATGTGTGCAATGGCGCATAAGACTTTCACATCATTACATTTTTCAGGTCCATAAATAACGATCGGACAGGCAGATCTATTACCAATCATTATAGTGCCAAAATGTTCCATTTAAAATGACAACTCATGGAGGCCAAGCTCAACTCATATCGAAGGGCAATGATGGGTAGACAATCAGGCAAGCCAAGAACTCTTTTCCATATTCTTGCCTCCACTCTCTCCGAGTTAATGGATCTGGTATGTAAGGCAAGCGCCATACCATACATTATGGCAGGTATCTCTTTCTTTTTTATAAAATTCCAACAGCTCAGATACGGAGCAGGGACAAAACTGAGCGTTAATTATTTTAATCTGTGCTACCATTTGGTCCGCCTTCTTCATAACTCGAGTCAAAACTCACCCTTTGTTTGGGGTTGAATCCATGAAAACACCGACACAGGTAATATCTTCCTATTGGAATAACATATGGCTAGTCAACTGCCAAGAAAAACCCACATGTTTCTTAGGGTTTTTACAGAAGCGCATTATGCGAGTCTTCTTTTCATTAATCAACAGCTCATTTGTATGCGCCTAAGTTGCCATGAAATTCCGAAGCTGCAGTAAACCAATCTGGGTCATGTACAACAGTATAACGTCATCTGCATATGTAAGATACGGAATAGGAAGTGTTTGCATTCTTGGCGGGCAAACCCAACCTTCTCCAGATGTTCCCTCAAGTCCGACAGGTAGAGATTGAACAGGCAGAGAGCCAGGACACATCCCTGCCTCAGTCCTCTAAAGACAGAGAACTTGTCCGTCAATGCTCCCTGCCTGTTCAATCTCACCTGTAACGAGGCATCCTCATGTAAATATATCAGAATCGCTAGCAACGGGGGCAATATCTGCCAATCTCTCAGCTTTGCCCACAGTAAGCACCGGTTCACAGAATCAAAATGCTTGAGCTAAGTGAACTGCCATAAGATACACTGGTGTCGCATCAGCCTCCCCAGCTTTTTCTTGTATGCAGCTGAGCACAAAGCCATGTAAAGTGATCAACAGTCTGCTTCTGAAGCCTGTTTGGTACTTTTGCAGGCGGCCTGTTGTACTAGCCCATGATTCCAACTCTCGTAACACTTTTTATTTTAAAATATATTTTTATTGGTTTTACAACAATAGAAAACGCATAAACTTCCCTTTTTCCCTCTCCCTCCCCCACCGGGTTATTCCTTCTTAGTGCTTCGAGCTCCGACGAGTCGCTGGTTTCGTTCAAATAAACATGTCCAGTATCTGTATTTTATGTGGGCACCACTGATCCATATAGTCACTTTGTAATTATTCCAAGGTTCCTGCCCAGTCATCTCAGAATTTTGAATAGTTCCCTTGAAGATTGTACGTCATGAGTTCCATTGTTATGTGGGACCATACTCTTCTTATCCAGTCTAGTGCCACTGGCGATTGTTTCCCCTTCCAGTTTTTGGCTATTTCCAGCCAAGCTCCGATCAATAGGCCCATAAAGTTTCTTTTTTGGGTATTGTTGAGGGTTCTGTCTCTCGGGTCCTATATCCCACACAACCAAACTTCTTCCCCTGGGTCTTCCATATCTGGGAACATTAACTTCATGTGCGCCTTAACCTCTTTCCAGTATGGTTGTATGTTAGGGCAGTCCCACCATATGTGTCGCCAGGTGCCTATCCTCGGCATGCCCTCCAACACTCATTAGAGGTTCCCCTGAACATCGTATGCAGTCTTTCGGGAGTGTAGTGCCATTGGAGGAGAACTTTCATCCACATTTCCTTTGAGTGTATTGCTTTCGTTAGTTTGGATATCAGGTCCCACGTATATTCCCACCTTTCTTTGGGGATTGGCTTTCTTAGTGTTTTTTCCCATCTCTTAATGTATAGCCATGTTACTTCCTCCCCCTGAGCATTTAGGAATCTGTATACATTTGAAACTAACTTTCTTGATCCATCGTTTGTCATGATGTACTTTTCAAATGGGGTTAGTTCTCTCAAGGCCGCTTCTCTAATTTTGGGTGAGTCTAACCAATGGGTTAATTGATCATATATATATTTGTCCTTAGGGTTGAGGTTCAGCAATGTGGTGCACTCTTCAAATGAACATATCTGTCCCCCCTGATACATGTCTCCCACCATTTTACAACCAGCTTCCTCCCACTTAAGGAATGCCTTTTTCTCAAGACCTGGAGGGAAATCGGGTTTATTGAATAGGGGCATGAAGGGTGCCAGGTTTTTGGTCAGGGTGCCTCTCTGAGTAGCTCTATCCCATATGTCCAGGGCTGTCTGCATAATTTCGCTTATTTGGAAATTGGGATGTCTATGTTTTTTCCCCGCCCATAGCAGGTGTCTAGTGGGTTTTGTTGCTACTGCTCAGTCTTGCGCCGCCCACAGTTTCTGGGAATTGTCTGGTATCCATTCTTTCAAAATCCATAGTTGAGCTGCCTCGTAATATTTTTTAAAGTGCGGGAGTACACATCCCCAGTCTTTTCTGGAGGCTGTGAGTACCGCGTTGGATACTCTCGGGGTTTTCCCTTGCCATATGTATTCATTGACTGCTTTCGTTAGGGATTTAAAGAATTTCTGGGGAGGTCTTATTGGGAGAGCTTGAAATAGGTACATGAGTTTGGGAAGGATGGTCATCTTGATAACCGTTATCCGCCCCCCACCATGATATTGCTAATGGGTTCCACTTCTCCAGATCCCTTTTTACTTGGCATAGTATCGACGGGTAGTTTTGGGGGTATAGAAGCTGTATCTTATGTGTCAGGGAGATCCCCAGGTATTTAACTCCAAGGTGTCCTATTTTTAGTTGGAGGTCTTCTGCGAGCGATTTTATCTGCTCGGTTTCTCCCGCCAGTGTCAATATTTCTGATTTCTGTCTGTTTATCTTAAGGCCTGATATGGAGCCAAACGTTTCTATTTCCTGCATGAGGAGTGGGAGGGATTTTACTGGGTCTCCCAGGATCACTAGCATATCGTCTGTGTACGCTGCTATTTTATGTTCAGTGCCTCCCATGTCTATGCCCTTTATTTCCTGATTGTTTCTGATCTTTGAGAGTAGAGGCTCTAAGAAGATCGCGTATAATAAGGGGGACAAAGGGCATCCCTGTTTCGTTCTTCGCTCAATTCGTATCTTCTCGGATATGGCGCCGTTCATTGCTACTCTGATGGAGGGAGAGTTATAGTTTGGTTGTATCATTTTGATGAAGGGCTCCCCCACCCCCAATCTCCTCAAGGTGTGGAACAAAAGTGACCATTCAACTCGGTCGAACGCCTTTTCTGCGTTCAAGGCCAATATTGCTGCTGGGGTTTGTGTTATCCCTATTTTTTCCACAATGTGGCGGATCCTCCTGATGTTATCATGGGTTTGTCTACCGGGGGCAAAGCCCGACTGATACTGGTGGACCATCTTCGGGAGTATTTGAGTAAGTCTGGTGGCTAAGATTTTTGCATACAACTTCGCGTCCAAATTTATCAAGGCTATTGGTCGGTATGATGTTGGGAGTTCCGGGTCTTTTCCCTGTTTGTGTATTACTAGCATCTTTGCCTCATTCATTGATGGGGTGATGTTAGCCTTTTCTTTGAATGAGTTAAATAAGTCAGTCAGAACTGGGGCTAATAGATCACTATATGTTTTATAGAATTGGGCAGTGTATCCGTCCGGCCCCCGGAGCCTTATTTCCGGGTAGATCTTTAATTGCGCTGATGACCTCTTCTTGGGTTATGTCCTCATCTAACGTGTGGCTCTCTTCGTCCATTAGTTTTGGAAGTGTCACCCCCTCTATATATGTCATTTGGAGGGTCTCGTCTGGATGATCTGAGGAGTATAATTGCTGATAAAATTGCTCAAATGTGGCCCCTATTTCTTTCGTTTGGGTTTTTCTTCTCCCTTTCTCGTCCTGGAGTGCCATCACTGTCCTATCTCGAGTTTTCCCCTTCAACTGTCTGGCCAGTAACTTGTCGGCTCTATTGGCCTTTATGTAGTACCAATGTTTGAGCCTAATTAGGTGTCTTTCGGCTTTTTTTGTACAGATGGAGTCTAATTGGCCTTGAACGTGTCTCAGGGCTCTTTGTAGTTTCCGTGTTGATTTCTGTATTATTTCTGCTTGGATTTTGCTTATATTTGCCTCCAATTCCCTCTCCCATTGTAGACTAAGTTTCTCCCTTTGGGCTTTTAACGCGATTAATTGACCCCTTGTGACCGCCTTCAGAGCCTCCCATTGGGTTTCCAATGATGTTTCTGGGTGATTGTTATTTTGGAGATATTCAATGATGTGTTCACGGATGGTGTTCCCCGTCACCGGGTCTCGGACTATCTCTTCTGGGAGTCGCCATTTCGACAACCCGGAGACCCGAGGGGTGAGCATTATCTCTGCTGAGAGGGGGGCGTGGTCGGATTTTGAGATGGAGCCTATGTCTGTATTTCGTGTTTTCTCCAGGATGCCCGGCGTGGCCCAGAGGTAATCTATCCTCGACATTGTTTGGTGAACATGTGAGAAGTATGTGAAACCGTTTTGGTTAGGGTGGATGTGTCTCCAGACATCTACGAGGGTCAAATTGGAAATTTTCTGTTTCAGGGCTTTCGAGGGGGAGCAATGTCCCTGTTGCCTGGGGGCTGATCTGTCTAGATTGGGGTCCCACGCTATGTTCAGGTCGCCTCCGAGCACTCTCTCCCCTGTTGCAAATCGCTCTAGTTTCTCCAGTGTCTCCTTTAGGAATCCTTCCTGCCCTGTATTTGGTGCGTATAGAGCCGCAAGCGTTAGGGGGAGCCCTTCTATTTTCACGTTTGCTAATATAAATCTCCCCTGTTTGTCTGCTTCTGCCTGGAGGATCTGAATCTTCAAAGAGTCCTTGAATGCGATTAGTACCCCAGCCTTTTTGTCCTGTGCATTTGCCTGTATTATGTGTTGATATCCATTCAATCCGACCTTTGCCCTGTCCTTCGATCTTATGTGCGTTTCTTGAAGCATGATGATATCATATCTTGCTTGTTTTAGGAATAGCTCCACTTTTTTCCATTTGACAAGGGAGTTAAGCCCTTGGATGTTGTATGTTAATATTTTAGTCCCCATCGTTTTCCTGGAAGGTGCTCTCAGTATGTATGTGTTGGAGGTTGGCGTGAGTGTTGTAGTGATACCCGGTGTCCCCCCCTCTTATTGGGCAACCCCCAACCTGCCCCTTATCCCCCTATCCCCCAAAACTGCCCCGAGAGGGGCTCTGGTTCCTAAGATCGCTCAGGCGTTGCGCGGTACGCGCCAAGCCCGAATATTCTCAGGGATAACTTGTAGGGTGTTCTAAAACCCTTTTGGATTCCAAATGGTGTGTCGAAGGCCCTCCTCCCCCTTCTCAGCACCTTAGTTTCTTGTTTCTGGGTAACTCTCCTCCAGTGGCTTTCGCCTTTTCGGGTTGGAGTGGGTGAATTTTCCGGAGAGCCTGGTATTTCCATATTAGTGCTTTTCTTTTTGTGGCCGGACTCTTGGCAGGGGATCCTTCCCCCTTCTTTCCTTGTTTTTCCATTGTCCTTCCTGTCTATTCCAGGTTTGGGTGCCTCTCCTTGTTCTTAGAGGTTCTTCCTCTTGCTCGTGTATGCCCAGTATTTGCGTCCCTTCTTCACAGGTTGTTACCCTCCTTTGCTTGTCCTCCCATGTGAATAGCAGGCCAAAGGTGAAGGTCCATTTGTATCTTACTTGGTTTGTCGTTAGGAATCTTACGACTGGGCCCATGTCTCTGCTCTTCTGTAGCGTGATTTGTGCTAGGTCCTGATATAGCTGCACCTCCACCCCGTTCATTCTGATGTGGTCCATTGTCCGGGCTTTCCTCAAGATCTGTTCTTTTTGGGGATATGAGGAGAGAGCTACTAGGACATCTCTATGTCTGACCCCCGGTTCTGCTGCTCGCTTTGGGCCCACTCTGTCTACGAGAACTTCTTCTTCGTCCTTTGCGTCTAGGATATCCTTGAATACTTGCTGGACGGCGCCTTTCAGATCTCTGTCCTCTACTGATTCTGCCATGTTCTTAATCCTTATGTTCGATCTTCGCGATCTGTTTTTAAGGTCCTTGCACTGTACTTCAAGATTATGGGTCCGTCTTAGTAGTTGTTCCTGGAGCTCCGCGTATTGTTGTGTCTCTTCATCAAGATTTTGGGTGATTTTCTCCAGGGTGTCTGTCCTCTTCCACCAAATTAGTAATCTCCGCTTTTAGTTCTTGTACCACGTTTCTCATTTCGTTTTTCATAGATTCAAATTGCGTCACCGCTTTGGCCATGAATTGTGACTGAAATTCACCAAACCACGCTTTCATATCTCCTTTGGTCGCCATTTCGGGGTCCGGTGCTCCCGTAGCTGTTTCCAGGAGGTGTGCTTCCTGAATTTTTCCCTTTGTGTAGTTCGAGGGGGTCGTTTGTTGCGGACCTCACAGTTGTGGTAGGCTTTGATCCTGCTTCTTTTGGGCGTTTTGGGAAGTAGATTGTTTTCCTCGCCCTGAATTTTGACATAGATGCCGTTATTCGTGTTAGTGCCAAATGCCCCGCTTGCGGTGTCTGTCCGCGTGGGGTCTTGTCCCACTTTGGTGGAGTGTCTGCATTCGGTGGGGGCGGGGGGACGTTTCCTTATACTTTGGGTCCTTCGGGTGCCTTTGTGGGGGTCACCCCACAAATTTGGGAGCGGCCGGGTAGGGAGTGATCTTGTTGTGAGATCTTGGGGAGGGGGGGGTATGATGCCCCGGTTGTTGTGCCCTCTGCTTCGGGGGGGGGGGCCTGGTTGGATTCGGGCTACCCCCTACCCAGTTGTGCACTGGCCGTTATATGCTGGCCCTCTGGTGGTTGGGGGCGCTTATCTGTGCATTTATTTATAATTTAATTTTTTTTTTTTTTTTTTGGGGCCGTGCGCTCAAAGTCTCATCTGGGCTAGGTGTATGGGGACAGCGGTAGTGAGAGGGAACTGCCCAAGTACCTGCGGTATGTGTCAGGCCTGACGCAAGTCGGGGATCGGCCTGCCGCCTCCGGGCTCGCGTGTGGTGTCCTCCCTCTTTCCTCTCCGATGCCGAACCACTGGCCGTGCGGATCCGCGGGCTGGAATGGGGCTGCCCCAGTCCTCCTGGTCTGCCGCTGGTCGCAAGGAGGGTGGGGGGCACCTCCGCTGTCCGTGCGGCCCCGATTGCTGGGCCGAGACCGCCCTGTCCACCGGGCCCTCCGCCGACCGCAGGGAGGCTTGTCCCCTCATCCGTCGGCGTTGCGTGTGCCGGCGGGGGAGGGGAGCCTCCAGATGGATGTCGGGTCTGCTCACTCTCCCCTGATGGTTTTGTTGTCCCCCACTGTCTCTGTCACGGTGCGTATGATCCTCCGTATTCCCCGTGGCCTCTCAGCGAGATAATTGTTCCTCTTCGCGGGACTCGATCCTGGCACTGAGCCCACCTCGCTCTACCGGAAACCTCCGTGCTTGTTAGGCTCTCCTGTGTGTGTCTCGCCCTCCGGTCCTTTTCGGGGAGAGTTATGCCGCTTTTTTGTGGTGCTTCTGAGGTGCGGTCTAGATGGGGGTGGGAGCGACGTTCAGACATGTCCTCCTCCTTTTGCCACCATTTTGGAATCCCTCTTAACACTTTTGCTGCGAAAATGTTACTATTGCAGTCAAGCAGTGAAATTGGGCATCATTTAATGGGTTTGCTGTGTCGCCCTTCTTAAAAATTGGAATGACTATGAACTGCTTCCAGGCCAGCGGGGTATATTTAGTAATGAGAACTGATGAAAATAGCAGAAACAATATGTTAGCACATAATTGCAGATATGATTTTAATAGGGCAGTGGTTTTACCATTCGAACACAGGGCTCCACAATTTGAGCAGTTTCTTAGCGTCTTGATTGAATTAATAGATGAGGTGATAAGTGCTCAAGGGCCCTCACAGTGTGAGCGAGTAAACTGCTTTTCAGATTCTCTATATAGGGACGTAAAGTTCCCAAGTACCTTCAGCATAGTTATTTTGTGACCCCAGCGATCACACTGAGCAGGTTGAGAGGCGATAGTAGACCGTGCTCAGTCTTGTAACGGGGCCATCAGTGCGGCGCAGGTTCCTTGCGCTCTGAGCAGACTCCAGGGGATTGCAGCCCATCGTCTCCAGTGGCGGATGTGACTGTTTTAAAGTTTGCATGTAGGCCTCAACAAGGTGGTAGGTGGAGGAGATGCCTTGATATCGACACGAACAGGGCACGCTGGGAGCAAGTATTCCAGCTTGTTATCTGCGATCGTAAGAGGATGGGTAGGATCGCCTGCTTATAGTCGCTGACATGATACAGTTGACAGTCTAGTCGCTCCCAAGCAAAGTCTTAGACCTTTCCGGCCTCACCATGTCATGCAGCATGCGAGCGAGGTGAACGAGCGCCCCGTTGGGCAAAAGGAGCCAGGTCCCGACCCCTAGAGCGACCCAGAGCGGGCCCGGTGTTGAGGTGACTGGTCGCTCAGCAGCAATGATGGAGGGTGTTGGGCCCAGTTTTACTGTAGGTCGGCAGTGCGCTTCACGACGTGTAGCCCCTCACACTCGCCCCACTGCTGATTCAAGAGCCTCAGATGTTGGCCGTCTCCCCCTAGAACATGTGCAGCGGCAGATGTGCGGAAGCCCCCGGATGCAGTAATAAATAAATAAATTGCCGCCCTCATGCTCTTATACTACAACTGCCAGCCTCAGACTCCTGTCCAGCTCCTTCCTTCTCCCCTCTCTTGCTGCAGCCTATTATGCCTCCCAGGTTTGGCAATTGGATTCAGGAGAGAGCCATTGTTTTCAATTGCCTGACCCCTGCAAAGGCTCTTAGGCTTAATTGCTCGACTACTAAATCTACATGATTCCTTATTTATTTATTTATTTATTTATTTTCATAGAACGCCACATGCTCCTAGGCCTCAGAGCCCTCTTCTCGGTCTCAGTCCCTATAGGATTCTGGGACATGTAGTTTATTCATCAAAGTCAGGTTTTTCTACTTCTTGAGTAATTTTAAGGGTAGATTTGATTCCCTTAGTAATTAGAACAGAGGCGCTGCAGGTTTGAACTTTTCTAGGGGAAAATGATTTAGAGAAGACAACATTTCCGCCATTCCTTGTAGTGTACCTTTGATTTTAGAACCCAAAATAATTATTTCATTGGGTATTGTAAGGAACTCATGGTGGCAACAGTAACGACAGACAAGTTCAAGAGTGTTCATTGAACTTTATAATTGGTGAGATAAACGCCTAATCTAAACCTAGATCTAAGATGGGAGCAAGCTACGGCCATCAAATAATAATAAGGCAGTCCTACTGGCGTCTTGTCAAATAAAAAGGGCCTATACTAAAAAAAAATATTGCCAATCCTTACTACTAAATTACCCAAAAATAGTGGGGGGATAATGTTGGCAAAATGATAAATCAGGATGGTATGGCTGGGTCTCCCTTCCCCACATTTGAAGCATGGGACAAGGCGGGTCTCTCGGGCCTCGACAGCACGAGGTTCAGTCCAATTCAACAATATCAAAACCCCTTCAAAGGCTAAATTACTTTCCTGCAAAAGTCTCTTGCCTTAGAAAGTTTGCAGATTCAAAGTAACAAACAAACAAAAGTTCTCTCAGTGATCTTGCACCTTGGGCGATTCGATTGTTCTTCGCCCCTAGGATCTCCCTCCACCGGGCTCGGATCCTCTTTGTAAAAACGGGACACAATCCGTCGGGTTCACTACAGCCTTTCTTTAACACAGTTCATGTATTCCTAATACAGTTCATGTATTGCTCAGTTTCATGAGAAGGAACAAGTTACTTACCTGTAACTGTTGTTCTCCAGGATGGGTCTGTCATGGATTCACATGTTTATGAATATTCCCTGTTGTCAGGCTGGGAATTCTCAGTATAGGAAAACATCAGTTTCATAACTGAACTGTCTTTCTCCTAACAACCAATCACTGAGCTCTCATACTGCCCCCAGCCAATGACTGCCCTCTACCTAAGCCCTTCCTCTGGCAGCCATCTTCAGATTTGGTTGCACGTAAAGTGGCAGTAGGACCAAGAGAAGAGCTGCAGAGGGTTAGGAGGGATAGGAGGGAGGGTTTGCATGTGAATCCATGCCAGACCCATGCTTGAGAAAAACAGTTACAGGTAAGTAACTTGTTCCTTCTCCAGAATGGGGTCTGGCATGGATTCACATGAATAAAGAATACATAGCAGTACACACATGCAGAACCACAGAGGTGGCAAGGCTCAACATAAGCAAATCTTACCTCCACACCAGGCTCACCATCAAGCGAACAGGTTGCGCAGCACTCCTTGGCCGACCCTGGACTCCTCCCTGGAATCCCTGTCGACGCAGTAGATTCTCGCAAAGGTGTGCGTCAACCTCCACGTAGCAGACCTGCAGCTGTCTTGCAGGGGCACACCAGACAGGAACGCCGTAGTTGCAGCAACCGCTCTGGTCGAATGGGTTCTCGGACGGCCCGGCAACGGTCGGTTTGCCAACCGCTGACAATGGGTGATGCAGCCGGAGAGCCACCTGGAAATGGAAGCCTTGGAGAAGTCCTTCCCATGGTCCACAGGGCCAAAGTTCACAAAAAGTTGCGACGTCTTCCGGAAATTCTTTGTGCTGTCCATGTGGAACGTCAGCGCTCTAGCCACATCCAGCGAGTGCAAAGTCCTTTCAGCCGTCGGAAAAAACACAAGCAACACCAAGGGCTCGTTTAGATGAAAGTCCGACGGCACCTTGGGCATGAAGGAGCGGTGCATCCACAGCACAACCCTTGTGTTCGTGAAAAGTCAAATAAGGTGGCTTACGGGACAGGGTCTGAATCTCACCCACTCGTTGTGCAGAGGTGATGGCCACAAGGAACGTGGACTTGCACGACAAGAACTTCAGTGGAACTGTCTGCATAGGTTCGAATGGAGGGACCATGAGCCTAGTCAGCACCACATTGAGTTCCCACGCCGGGGCTTGAGCCTTCACCAGCGAGAACGAACGGAACAGTCCTTTAACCAACTCCTTAAGCAGGCGGTGTGACCATAACAACGAACGTCCCGGAGATCTGGTGTAGTGGGAGATAGCCACCAGATGAACTTTGATGTAGGCATGCGCCAGTCCTGCTTTGGCCAACAACAGCAAATATGGTAGTACCTGCGAAGCCGTGACTCGTAGAGGATCGATCTTCTGTGCACAGCACAAAACGGCGAACCTCGCAAACAGATCGATCTGGGGATTGCCCCATCTGCGGAACAGGTAATCCACTTAGTCCCGCCTAAATTCCTACTCGTGGCAAGATCGTAACTCCCTGCTGAGACAGTCGGCGACGGTGTTCTTTACTCCAGCCAGATAAAAAGGAATGGAGGAATATCCCCAGGGCACCGGCCCAGTGCCAAAGGTCCTGCGCTTCTTTGGAGAGCGCCAGGGATCTGGTGCCTCCCTGCTTCCTGATGTAAAACATTGTGGTGGTATTGTCTATGAAGACTCGCAACACCTTGCACTTAAGGGACGGGAGGAAGGACTTGAGGGCCCAAAACACTGCCCGCAGCTCCAGCACGTTTATGTACAACATTTTCTCCTTTGCCAGCCACAGGCCTCTTGTGTGAAGACTTCCGGTGTGAGCTCCCTATCCTTTCAGGGAGGCGTCCGTCGTCCTGGTGTGGTGGGGCCTGGAAATCCGCGGGAACTCCCCACCACCTTATTGCTCGACTGAAGCTCTCGTTTAGCGTGATCTTGTCCTGAAAGCTTCCCGACACTTGTATCCAACAGTCGTCGAGGAACTCCTACAGTGGGCGCATCCATAGCCTGCATAGTCGGATGAGGTAGATGCATGACGACATCATGCCGAGAAGAGACTTGATGGTCCTCACCGTTGCAACCTCCAGTGCCAACAGCCGTTGCACCTTGCCCAAGATGGCCACTATCCTTTCCTCCGACGGAGACGACAAGCACAACACTGTGTTGAGTCAGGATCCAAGAAACAGTGCGTCCTGCGATGAAGTCAAGCAGGACTCTGCATAGTTCACAGAGAACCCCAGCTCCGTCAGTAGGCGAAAGGTCCTCGCCGTTTGGTTGACGGCGATGTCCTTTGAAGAGGCACAGATGAGCCAGTCGCCCAATTAAGGGTAAACGTAGATCCCCGGAGTCACAGCTGCGCCGCCACTGGCGCCAGGCCTTTGGTGAAAACCCTTGGTGCCGACTACAATCCGAAGGGAAGGGCCTTGAATTGGTAGTGCTTCCCTTGAACCACGAAGTGCAGAAACTTGCGGTGTCCCTTGTGAATGGGGATGTACGCATCCTCCAAGTCCAGCGACGATAGAAAATCTCCCTCTTTGAGCTGCCCAAGTACGTGCTGAAGAGTGACCATCCAGAACTTTTGGGACTTGATGTATTGTTTCAGTCAACCCTCTGGTCTTCTTTTTCATGAGGAAGTACCTCGAGTACACTCCAGAGGCCAGGAGACTCTTTGGGACGAGCTCTATTGCGTCTTTTCTGAACATGGCCCGCACCTCTAGCGCAGCTGAGGGATGTGGTTTTCCTACCGGGCCACTCTTGGTATTCGGGGACACTTCCGTTGAAATTCCAGGGTATGCCCATGTGCGAGAGCGTCCAGCACCCAACAGTCGAAGGAGATGGTCTTCCACATGCTGATGAGTTTGTGCCAGCCGCATCCCACTGGGGTGCACAGGTGGGGGCCCGATGCCACGGTCGGTTCAATCCTGCTTGGACGTTGAAGGGCCGCCTTGGGGACCCTGGCGATGACGACGTCCTCCTCCGAAGCCCTTGGAGCAGCCCCAGTTGGTTTTGTGGGCCGAAGAGCGCAAGGGTTGGCGGTAAGAAGCAGAGCCCCTGCCAAAACCCTTGGAGGATCCCTGGGACTTGTTGCCTGAAGGCCGAAAGGACGGCCTCCGTTGTTGAAGAGTGCCCCAGGCACGCGCCGTTTCCGTGTCTGTCATTATAGCTTGTAGAAACTCGTCCACCGCCATCCCGAACAAATTGTCCCTGTCGATGGGCATGTCCAACACCTTTGACTGAACGTCCTGACGAAAGTTGGTGGCTTTGAGGATGTGGTCCACCTATGTATCCCCCCTGGAATATGCCCTACCCGAGACAACGCAGGCGCTTCAGGCAATGGAGACGCCAGCGATAATCCCAAACAACAACTTGTTATCAATCTTAGTTTGGCAGAAACGACACTGACACCGTGCCAAAGCTTGGTCTTATCCAAGGGGTTGTCTTTTGTACCTACAACTGCCACTGACTGGTACACAATGGAAGTTGAAATAAGATGATTTTTCAGATCTTTCAGACTATGTGCGTTTTTCAAAGAACATGGCGAACAAGAGAGTGAATCAGACACAGGTTTACACCCACCTTTGTCTTTCACTCAAACTGACAGTCAGACCCCGCAAGACTTAATTGCGTTTGAAAAAAGTGTCCTGAGAGACATGAAACAAATGAAAAAAAGGAACAGCCCTGCCTGCCAGAACCTGTCGGCTGGCAAAAGAGCGGCCCTTCAACAGTTGGCTGACAATCGGGACTTAATAATCAAGCCAGCGGACAAAGGTGGTGGGATTGTCCTCATGACTAATGAACAATACACCCGGATGGTCATGAACCTTTTGGATGACCATACCAGCTACTGCCCCACTCAAGAAAGATCCCACCAAAGAAATCCAAACAGAAATTTCTGAGATAGTCGCTTTTGCTGCAGAGAGAGATTGGATCACGGAAGAAGAAGCAATTTTCCTGATGACATCTCAGGGACATATGCCTGTACGCCCCCCCAAAGATCCATAAAGATGTCCAGGACCCACTAGGGAGACCTGTAGTGTCGGGTTGCGGGTCGGTATTAGAACCAGTCTGTAAATTCTTGGATTTCTTCCTCAACCCCCTGAGCACTAAGACTAAATCATACCTGCGAGACACTACGCACACGATCCAAATATTTGAGGGGCTTACCTTTGACCAGGCCAACAATATTTGGTTACGATGGACATAAAATCACTATCCATGTCCATCCCACAGGAAGCGGCAATAGATTGCATTTATGAACATCTTGCCCTCAACAACATTCAATCTCAGGTTCCACCTGAATTCATCATTGAACTCACTACTTTAGCTCTGTGCAAGATTTTTTTCACTTTCCTTCTTACAAATAAAGGGGACAGCGATGGGCGCCACCTTCGCACCAAGTTTGGCCATTCTCTTCATGGTGTCCTTTGAAGGAAAATACATTTACAACCAGGCCAACCCATGGCAAGCACACATTCAAGAATGGCGCAGGTATATTGATGATGTCATCTTTCTGTGGACCGGGGATGAACTCTCTCTTAAATCATTCCAAGAGCGGCTGAATACTTGCAACAGCAATATCCAATTTACCATGGAGTACGACAAGAAGGCGGTACATTTTCTGGACCTTCAAATTGCCTGTCAAGAAGGGAAACTTACATGCGACCTGTACAGAAAATGTACTGATCGTAACACCCTTTTGCATTACAAAAGTGACCACCCTTGTCACGTCAAACAAAATCTCCCATATGGACAATTCCTGCGTATCCACAGGAATTGCTCATCTGTGAAGGACTTCTATATAAATTCTGACATTTTTGCTGACAGACTTAAACTAAGGGGATACCCTAAAAAACTAGTCTCGAAAGCAAGGAAAAGAGCCAGATTCACCAATCGAGAAACACTTCTAGAATCGGGTCCCCCTTAAGACTAGGGACAACCAGACAGAATCACATGCGTGACCACACATGGTCCGAATTCTTTCAAGGTCAAAAAGGTGATCCATAAATACTGGCCGATAGTTGGACTCCAACTGCCAGACGAACCGCCACCAAGATTCTCCTTCAAGCGAGCAAGGAATGTCCAGGAACATCTAGTTCACTCAATGTATGTACATATTACCCTGCATTCAGGGCTCTGGAATCTAAACAAGGTAATAGGACACTACCATTGCGGGTCACGCTCTGTGTGCAGGTTCACAACGAAAATTAAAACTTTCCCCATTGGAGAAAAACAGTGGACTCTAAAACACCATTAAAACTGCAAAAGCAGTCAGGCGGTGTACTGCATTGAATGCCCGTAGGTTAAACCATGCGGAAGGTAGGAACCAGGATCTCCGAGCACCGCTCTAGGATCCGGTGTAAGCACACCCCTTCACCCATGGTAGCCCACTATAAGGAGACCCGAGACAGCTGACGATCTCTCATGGTGGGTCTTGGAGAAAATCAATTTTGGCCCGAACATCCAAACCAGACTTCTAAATCTGGAAAGTAGGTAGATCCACAGATTGGACACGTTTGAGAATGGACTCAATGAGTTATATATCCCCCAGACGTGAATATGATGACCCACACATGCAAATAATTCCAACGGGAACCAGCCTTGGACCCACCTTAGCAACCAATCACAACTTTGCTCACTGCACAACATTGGGCAATGCTGCTGTTTGATTATCACTTTTACTAGTGTCACCATGAGCCTTCAGAAATGTGACTCAGACTATGCTCAACAGAGCCATGCACGCAGCAAGGGTTTGTTTTCGCGCTTCGCGCACTCTCTCTTCCATCAGCAAAAAAAGACTTTGGAAGACTGGACTCACTATAACCTCTGTCACAAGCTTTGACACTCTCCTCCCTGATGGCTACAAGATCCTCTCCGCGCCCAGGTCCACTCGGCCCGGAGGGGGTGTAACCTTGATCTTTCCATAGTGGATTACTACCACTATCATTCCCACTCAGATCTACTCCCCTTTTGAATGCCTCGTCTGCAGGCTCTCAATCTCTCCCAGCCACTCTCTTACTGTTGCTACTCTCTACCGGCCCCCTGGTCAGATCACCTCTTTTCTCTCTGAGTGGGCTGACCTCTCTTCCTCTCTTCTGGCCTGAACCACTCAACTCCTCCTCCTTGGTGACCTCAACATTCACCTTGATTCTCCCTGTCCCTCAACTTTGCTCTTTCGCGACCTCTGCGATTCCCTCTCCCTATCTATCCTCCCCTCTGGCCCAACGCAATCTGCAGGGCACACACTTGATGTCTTGATCTCCACTAGCCTCCCCTTCTCTATCCCTCTCTCCACTCCCCTCTCTTGGAGTGACCACTACCAACTCTCCTCTTATCTCTCTCTCTCTTCCCCCCCAAGCCAAGCCTATCCCAACACTGCCACCTACCTTCCTGGATATCCGCCCCATGAAGTGTGTGTCAGTCGAGGCTTTTGTTGCCACCTACTCTCCCCCCCCACATCCTCTGGCTGACTCACACCCTGACACAGCCATGTCTCTTCTCTATTTCTAATACTCTTGATGTTCTTGCCCCTGTCATGAGGATCCGCCTGAAGTCCAAAGACAAGTGCAATTCCTGGAATGACTCTGACCTAGCTACACTTAAACGTAAGTGTAGGGCGGCTGATAGAAAGTGGAGGGATTCCTGTTCATCCTCTGACAAACTGGCCTGCCGCATACTCCAAAGGCAATACCGTTCTCTGTCCGTACCAAGAAGAGAGTCCACATTCAAGCCCGTGTCTCTGCGGCATCTAACAGCTCGGCCAAACTCTTTAAAATATGCAAGGAGCTGGCCAACACTGCTGCAGTCTCTACCCCTCCCCTTGCCTATCAGGCTCTTTGCAATGCCCTGGCCTCTCACTTTATCGCAAAAACCCAGGACCCACCCTCTCCTCCACTCCCTCCACTCCCTCCCCTCTCCGCTCTCCCCTCTCCCCTCTCTGTCTGTACTCACTGACCTTCCCCAGCCATCCCCCCTCCCTCCTCTTCCTTTCCTCTTTTCTCCCCCGATGAGGTCGCTAGACAAGTCCGATCTATGAAAGCCTTGTCAAAACAGGTGCATCCCTGTTCCTCTAAAACTATCAAGACCACATTGATACCCTCGCTCCGGCCCTTGCCGATTTCTGCAACCACTCCTTTGCCTCAGGATCCTTCCCCTCCCCTCTTAAGCACTCCCTTGTGCATCCTCTCCTCAAGAATGCCACAACTGATCCCTCTTGTCCGGCCAACTATCGCCCAATTTCCATTACCCCCTTCTTGGGCAAACTCCTTCAAAAGCTGGCCATCTCTCAGCTAATCCTTCATTCTGACTCTGTTGGCTGTCTCCAAGACCATCATTCTGGCTTTATATCTGGCAGAAGCACGGAAACTGCTCTCCTGAACATCCGTGAAGATCTGCTTTCCAACCTTGACTCTAGCATTCCCTCTGACCTCATCCTACTCGATCTCTCCTCTGCCTTCGACACGGTCAACCATACCATCCTGCTCACCAGTCTCCGTGATAACCTGGGCATCACCGATCAGGCTCTGGCCTGGCTGACCTCTTTCCTCTCTGATCGACTGTCCCAGGTCCAAATTGGGTCCTTCCTATCATCTATCTTCCTCTCCACCTGTGGTGTTCCCCAGGGTTCTAACCCCTAGCCGTGGCTTTTCAACCAATACCTAGCAACTCTTACCCACTGTATTGCCATT
Organism: Ambystoma mexicanum; assembly: GCF_040938575.1. Classification (NCBI taxonomy): domain Eukaryota; kingdom Metazoa; phylum Chordata; class Amphibia; order Caudata; family Ambystomatidae; genus Ambystoma; species Ambystoma mexicanum. Next base: position 792,561,912 of record NC_090931.1, on the reverse strand, counting down.
TTCTGCTCAAACTTCCAGTGCTACGCAGATGAGACTCAGCTCATTTTCAGTCTGCCCTCGGCCACCTCCTCCACCTCTCTCCTCACTGATTGCCTAACTGTCATTCAAGATTGATGTGCCGCCAACGATCTCTGTCTGAATGCCAGCAAGACTGAGATCCTCCTCATCTGCACACCATCACCTTCCTTTCCCCTCACTCTCTGGCCGGCCGCCCTTGGCCCTCCTCCTATCCCTACTTGCGAGGCCAAGAACCTTGGTGTCACCTTTGATTCCACACTCTCCTTCTCCGCCCACATCGCTGATGTATCAAAAAAGTCAAACTTCCTGCTGCACCTCCTCAGAGGTACGCTTCCTTTCCTCTCATTGCCCCAGAAGCTCAATGTCTCCCAAGCTCTGGTTCTCTCTAAATTGGACTATTGCAACAGCCTCTTTCTTAATCTACCTACCTCTACTCTCCGCCCTTTGCAACTTATCCAGAACAGGACTGCGAGACTTGTCCTTGGCCTCAAGCCCTGGGATCGTATCTTTCCAGCTCTGAAATCTCTCCATTGTCTCCAAGTGGATGCAAGGATTAAATTCAAAACCCTCTGCATTGTCCACAAGGCTTTCTGGGGCCTGGGTCCAAAATACCTTCAGCTATCCCTCTGCAAATACCTCCCCTCTCGAGCTCTTCGCTCCTCTACCTCCAACTAACTCAGGGTCAGTCGTTTTTCTAAGAAACGAGCTGGGGGTAGATCTCTGTCTTCGGCTGGGGCCTCCCTCTGTAACAGCCTCCCTGCCACTCTAAAACTTGAGGAGAATCATCTCCGGTTCCGGAAGCACCTCAAGACCTTCCTCTTTTCTTCTGCCTTCGCGCCCCCTCTCCCCTGCTGATCTGTTCTCTCTTGGCACCATGCACCTGGCCACCCTGTGTCTTTTGGGCCCATGTACCTGCTCATCTGTCACCCTCCAGCACTGCCTCCGGGCCCACCCCTTGCACTGGGGTCTGTTCTGTACCCATACAGCCCCCTTGCACTTATCGGACCTACACTGTCTGCTGCCTTAAACCTAGCACTTGCAAATTGCCAGAGGCATTACCACTGTTTGTTGCCTTTATGTGCTACGATTAATACAAGCTATCCCACAATTAGCTGACATCAACTCTCGAGACATTGATGTGATTCTCTTCCCTAACAAAGAACGAATGGAAGCAGTACAGATTGATTTTTATTACGAAGAACTAATGTACCGCGTATTGTCCACTAAGCAGCAATTGGAAATTCTAGGGTTTGAAGCTGAAAAAATTGTGTCGAGTTTAATGGCTCGGAATAAATGTAGCAATAAACTCCCGAGGATCGATTCTTATAATTACAACAAAACGAATACACATAAAGAGGCACAAATTGCACAGAAAAATCGTAATGACTTGCCCTTTATGTCAAGACATAATGGTGGTGAAAACTCTTTGCCATACACAAATGAGGCTGTGAAGAAATGAGGGATATGGCGTGACCAAGATTGGAATTCTGACACCAATTCAAGATCCAATATGAGGCATGAGCAACGGCCCCAGAACAAGAAAACCTACCTATAACAACCAACAGGAACTCCTACCCAGGTGAGCTCAGTCTCTCTATGCTCCTGGAATACTAGAGGCCATAAACAACTTCTCACTGAAGGCTCAATTGACGTTACTGAAATTGATATAATATGCCTACAGGAAACTTGGTTAATAGAAGAGGTAGTCTGTGAAGGTTTTATAACCTTAATAAATCGCGTATTATCTTTATATCGGAAGGGATAAGAAACCTAATCACGTCTACTGCTAATGTTCCTCAGTCCACCAGTGATCACCACCAAATAGGAATCACTTGGAACACAGTAAGAACAAAATACCCACGAATAACCTTGCCAGCTCTGGAGATTAATAATGGTCTTAATAAACTCTGTATCAAAACCCATCAAATACCTGGCATATTAACAACATTTAAAGAGTCCCTGCTCCAGAATCAAACAAAACTGAACTACAGTTGGATGCTCGAGAATTATTATCAACCAAGGTACAAGGAAAACAAATTTAAAAATTCACATAGACATCAATTTAACTCAGAAATTGCATTGAAGAAAAAATCTCTTCAAAAACAAATTAGGCTGCTAAAAGAAACGAAAAAACCTGATTTTGAAACAAATAAAAAAAGAAAAACAAAAATATCCAAATGCAATTAAAGCAATCAAGGGCCAAATGCAACAGAATGATGCCGAAGCAATCCTAGCTGCACTCAAACAGAAAAATACGAGGCAATTATGGTTGTTGCTGAACGATTCCTCCAAAGCAGCTACCATGATCCAAGAAGTAGAAGCTCAGGAATGGACTAAGCACTTTACAACATTTTATAACCCCAATCCTAATGACACATTAACTGATTCAATACAAAATGAGAGTTCCTAGAATCTCAATTGGGACGTAGAAGATGTAAGAAATACCATCATGGCTCTGAACCCCTCTCGAGCTCCGGGACCCGATGGATTATCAAATGCTATGCTCAAAGCAAGTCCAAACGAATGGGCAGCCTTCTTCATTCTTCTTCTTCTTCAACTCATCGAAAAAACGAAACAAATCCCTCGTAGTTGGACATTGGCTGTTTTGATCCCTATCTTCAAAGCTGGCGATCGCAAAAACCCTTCAAACTACAGACCCATAGCCCTGCTGGATCCATTGGGGAAATTATTTGCGGGATACCTTGTAAAAAAAACTCAACAACTGGGCTGAGGCGAATGCGAAGCATGAAAAAAGGCAAACTGGTTTCGTCAAGAAAATCGGAACAAACGTCAATCTCCTGTTATTGAACTTGATCAAACACGAGGCAATAACCAAGAAACATCAAGTATATGCCATCTTTATAGATTTAAAGATGGCTTTTGATTCAGTGAACAGACCAAAGCTTTGGTCCAAGCTTACTGCCTGGGGATGTCCAGCTTCTATTTTGAATCCGATCAAGCAACTCTACTCAAATACTTCTGTCAGAGTCCGGCTAACCAACAACGGAATGGTAACCCCTCCCATTCACACTTCCAATGGTCTGAAACAAGGATGCCCATTGGCAGCCTGCCTTTATAATCTGTACACCCATGAATTTAGCGAAAGAATCCAAAATTCAGCGGCAAATCCTTCAAAAATTAACAACGAGTGTATCCAGACACTAATGTATGCCGATGATATTATTATTTTGGACAAAACTGTATTGGGTCTACAAAAATCTCTTGATAAAGCTCAAAAATTCATGCTTGAAAATGACCTGGTAATTAACAGCAATAAAACCAACACAATGAAACTCGCCTCGCGAAAAAACAATAAATCCCAAACTAATCTAAAAATATATCTAGAAAGAAACGAAATCGCCACAACCACGTCAATGAAATATTTGGGTGCAATGATTAATCATTCCGCAAACGAACAAGAGTGGAAAAACCATATCGAGGGAAAAACCAGATCCCTGGCCAGACAACGCTGTTTCTTTCATAGAAAATACGGAACATATTCTATAAAACCTACAATAGCCTTGTATAAACAAAAAGTAATTCCGATCCTGACGTATGCAACCGAGTCTCTGATCAACCAAGAAACTATACACTGGCCCAAGTATGAAGCATTGTTTTGGAGGAAAACTATCTCTCTCAAAGTCTTTCACCATGGCAAGAATCTGTTATGAACTAGCTATTCAATACATCAAATCAATAGTTTTGTGGAAACAAATGGACCTCCTCAGGAAAATAATTTCCAAAGACAAGATTCCATCACTGGAAATCCTGAGAGAAAAATAAATCACCACTACACATTACAGCACTGACCAAATGGGCTTCTGATATCAAAATGAAAATGCAAGCCGAAGATATCTCTGAAGAAATATTGATCAACAGACCACAATACGCAAAGCGTAAAATACAGACCAATGATTGGATCCAAACCATAGCTGATCAAAATAAATATAAAAGATATTTGAAATGTCAAACAGAAACAAGAGGTCTTCAGGTATTGCCTGCTTATTTAAATCTCTTCCCGGATTGTAAAATTTGTGATCTGTTTCTCCATTTCAGGTTTAACATCTTACCAACTCGAGAATATCATTCGATGATGGACAAGTCAAATAAAATAAGTCCTGATTGCCGCTTTTGTAAGGACACTAACTTCAAGGAAACTCTATTCCATTTGATGATGATTTGCCCGGCACTGAAGGATCAAAGATCTTTGCACAGAGATTATTTCGGGATATCGCATAAGCAATTAACAACTCAAGAAAGATGGGACAATTTGCTAAGAGGTCAAGATAAATGCCTAATTCTGACAATAATTACATTTTGGTTGGAAATCACTAAGGAAAATTTGAAATGAAGGAACGAATAGCAAATATTGATTTTTATTGATGCTCTCTTTCTATTTTTAGTAGTGTAATACAGAAATGAAAAGTTTGTAAAACCAAACAAAACATTTTCAATAAAAAAAAAAAGAAGGATGGTGGGAGGGTGGCTAAAGGAGGGTCAGCAAGCACAGGTGGAGAGGGAGGAGGAGGAGTGTGGGTGGAGGGGGTGGACAGGATGTCCTGGGTTTTTTAAATGAAGTGAGAGACAAGGGCATTGCAAAGAGCTTGGGAGGCAACAGGAGGGGTAGAGACTGCAGCAGGGTTGGACAGCTCCTTGCAGATTTTAAAGAGTTCGGCCCAGTTGTTAGATGCCGCAGAGACACGAGCTTGAATGTGGACTCTCTTCTTGGTGAGGACAGAGAGTCGGTATTGCCTTTGTAGCAGGCGACAGGCCAGTTTGTCAGAGGATGAACAGGAAGTCCTCCATTTCCTCTCAGCTGCCCTACACTTACGTTTAAGTGTAGCTAGGTCAGAGTCATACCAGGAATTGCATTTGGCTTTGGACGTCAAACGGATCCTCATGACAGGGGCAAGAACATCAAGCGTATCAGAAATTGAAGAGTAGAGCACAGACAGGGCTGTAGACAGGGCTGTATCAGGATGAGAGACAGCCAAAGGTGGAGGGGGGAGGGGAGAGAAAGTGGCGGCAAAAGCCTCAACTGACACGCTTCATGGGCCGGATGTCCGAGAAGGTAGGTGGCAGTGTTGGGGTAGGCTTGGCTTGGGGGGAAGAGAGGGAGAGATGAGATGAGAGGAGGGAGTGATCGCTCCAGGAGAGAGGAGTGGTCAGAGGGATGGAGAGGGGAAGGTCAGAGGAGATCAAGACATCGAGTGTGTGCCCTGCAGAGTGAGTCGGGCCAGAGGGGAGGATGGACAGGGAGAGGGAGTCGCAGAGGTCACGGAAGAGTACAGAGGAGGAGCAAGGAGAGTCTAAATGGATATTTAGGTCACCGAGGAGGAGGAGTAGAGGCCAGGAGGGAGTAGAGGTCTGCCCACTCAGAGAGAAATGAGGTGATTTGACCAGGAGGCCGGTAGATGGTAACCACAGTAAGAGAATGGGTAAGCGAGAGAGAAAGCCTACAAACAAGGCATTCAAAAGAGAAGTAGGTCTGAGTGGGAATGATAGAGGCAGGAATCCACTCAGGAAAGATCAGGGCTACCCCCCCCACACCGGACCGGGAGGATCTGGGTGCTGAGAGGATCTTGTAGCCATCAGGGAGGAGAGTATCAAAGCTCGTAACAAAGCTGGCCGTGAACCATGTCTCAGTAAGACCAAGGACATCAAGGTCTAGTTCTTCAAGGAGGTGGCAGATGTCAGGAGTATTTGACGGCAGAGCGAAAGTTGTGAGTGGCAATATGAAGAAGGTTGCCAGCCTTAAAGACCTTCCGGGGAGGGGTACAGATCAGAGGTACGCCCTGCGGGGGAGAAAGAGCCCTAGGAGGGGCAAAGGAGGAGGAGGAGAGAGAGGGCAAGGTAGCCAAGGGGTGAGAGGAGGGGATGGCAGGAGATGAGAGGAAATTGATGAGGAGAGGGAAGTGTCTATCAAAGAGGAAGAGATTGGCCTGAGGGCCTTGGACCATGACAGTGCCATTTAGGTAGACATTAATGATGACTTTAGAGGAGTCGAAGGAAGCCATGAGAACTTCCCAGCGAGTGCCACCATTAACGGGAGGAGGAGGAGATAAGGCAGAGCACAGAGACCATATGAGGAGTCCATAGATCTGGCGAAGGAACGACAAAGAGGATGTCGGTAAGGGTCTGTCTGGCGGAAGCATTGGAGTAGGTGTCGGCGATAGGAAGACCAGGATTAGAGGCCAAGATATCCTTTTTGAACTTCTTCCTACCCGACTTAGTGAGAAGGGAAGGATAGTCAATGGAGAAGCATTTGGAGAAGATAGGAGAAACAGAAAGCGCCATTGGGGTGGAAGTAAGGAGAGGATGGAGATACTGGGGGGGCTAAGGCAGGTAGGTGTGAGACAAAAGAGAGTGGTGAGGTCACTGGGCTGGTGTCAGGTTTCGTGGGATTTGGATGAATGAGGTGGAATGAGGATATGATTAACATAAAGTATGGTTTGGGCCTTAACTTTCTGTGCAGAGTGTGGAGAGCTTCCCAAGTCAAAATGGAGAATTCCAAAAGGATCAGTGATTGGTCAGAAGTAAAAGAAAGGCATTGTTGGAACATTCTAAACCGCCTTTCATTGTCAGAAGCCCAGCTGGAAGGTCTTATGTTTGAAGCTCTTAAGTTTTAGAAAACTTTAGTTAGGCCCTTGTGCCTAATATCAGTTATTTGGACCAGGAAAGTGTTGGAGATTTAAAAAGAAACTTAGAAAACGTTCCGGTGAAAGAAAGAAGCAAGCTAAGTGAATTCATTATCTTTTATGGAATTTTATGATTTTCAAGCAGGAGTTAAATATCAAAACTATTAATTAACTTGTTCCTGTTTTTCTTAGTTTTTGTTTATATAGTAGTTCTTTTTGTTCTTTCAAGAATTTATTTTTGAAGTTCTAGAACTGTATTTAAATTAATTGAACTGCGTCACATTTTTTGCACCTGGCAAGTTGGAGTGTGGAGGTCTGTTATTCATTTTAGCGTTGTGTGTTTTTTCGGCCGTATAAAAGTTTATTGAGTACTGTACCTTTTGTCGGTATCAGTGCTTTTCTTAGCGTCGGACTAGCGTTAGAAATCTTACACTGTCTGCGCAAGTGACAGTGTGGTAGCCACGCGACTCCGAGGCGTTATGTTTAATTTACTAACATTCTAACCTGGCGCGTGATCTTCACTGGGCTGCCTCTTCAAGGATTAGTCTCCGGAACTGAGGAATTTCTCCTTTCATGTTTGAGCAACTCATATTAAGAAGAGTGGAAGACTATTCCTTTACGCATGCGCCCATGCCAGTTTCCTTTTTGAACTCAATTCCTTGTTCATGTGCGCTTCCATTTTAGAAGGAGTAAACAATATCTTCACGCATGCGCATATTCTGGTAAAAGGAACGCTTCTTTTATGAGCGATCTTCTTTGCAAGCAAAAGATCCAATTAATGAACACTTTTACACATTCAGAAAACAAACAATTTTAAATTGAATAGTTAGAGTGTCATTCTTGGAATTTGTGTTGAAGCTAGACACCAATACAAACTACATGTATAATATTTCCAGCGGGTTGTGTGGGTAAAAGACAGTTGAACTGCTTGAAGACAAACTCATTAAACTGAGAGAGATTAGCAGTTTTTTGCAAAACCGAATTGAAGAAATTAGTAAGAGCATCTAAGACTCTATTTTTATGTTTTCTTCAGTAGAATTCATACACGTCCTCTACGTTATTCACAGAGGATAATCAGGTATGGTGGCGTGTTTATTTACTTAAATTTATAACGAGAAGTCAGAGCCAAGGAATTCAAAGGTTAGTGACTAAAGTGAATTTGTTGTTATTTTCACCAACAGGTTGGCAGATAAAGAAGCTGAGCAAAACCTGAAGTTTATTATTTTGTCCCATTTTCCCCCTTTCGCTTGGGGGTGCTCTCAACTGAAGTGTTTGATACCAGTTAAGAGGTTAGCATCCAAAGGGGACTGCGGGGGTTCAGCAGCTTCCGGGGACAACATCAGATTTGAGAAAGCCTGACAGCTGGCAAGTTACAGAGAAGAAACAGTATACAAGCAAAATACAGAGAATTTCGCACTGGGCAGCAAGATATGACTTAAGAGCAAAGCAAAAACAGCAAGATTTGACTTTATAGCACAAAGCAAAAACAGGAAGATTTGACTTTTAAGAACAAAGCAAAAAAACAGCAAGATTTGACTTTTAAGATCAAAGCAAAAACAGCAAGCTTTGACTTTTTCAATCTTGGAATCATATGTTGGCAAAGGGTTTAGGAAGCACTGTGCAGCAAGATGACAACATGGGAGCAACAAGCAGAAAGAACAGTGATAGTCAAAGACAGTAGAAGTGAGTCCATAAGGAGGGAACTAACCCATAGTTCTCGAGGTGGTAAAGTCAAGGCAGTCCGGATTTCTTAGAGGAGAGAGGTGGCCGCATCATTGTGGTTAAGGTGCAGGGAGGACCCAAATTAGCGTTCCGGAAGCGGACAGGGAGCAGACATGGGACTTGGAAGTGGGCCTTTGCTGAGAGGGCTGGCTGAAGCCTGCCGGTCCCTGATTGGATGGAAGAAAACACTCAGCAACCAATGGGAGTGCAGCACAGGGAGAGTTGATTCAGCACAGCCTGTCTACACAACAAAGAAAACCACGGTGGCCATCTTGGGAGGGCCAAAAACGGTCAAATAAGCAGCAATAGGAGGAAAAAACGAGTGCTTTCAAAATAGCAACGCAGCTCCAGGTATTAAAAAGCTCAAAAAATGGCTGCACGATGAAAATGCCAAATAAAACAGTCCTTTCCAACAATATTATGCAAATTTCCTCTATTTTTCTTTTTCTTCTTTTTTTTCAAATTTTGATTTTTCAGGTTCAATAATTCCCCAGGAGATGCAGTAATGCACAGAAAGTGCACCTACCTAATGGAATGGTCAGCAGCCAGGCACAAACTCTACACGTGCAGGAGAACAACAGATGGCCAGGAGGGTGGAAACAGGACCTCACTCCCAGTGAGAAGCAGATGAAAATTAAAAATAAATAAAAAGGGCCTCAACATGCAGCTCCCTCTCACCTATTCCCAATTTTTTGCCTACAGCCGCTCATGCCGAACTACAGGCACCCAGTGGTCCACTTACAGACTGTGCCTGGCATTGCCGACTAATCACGGGCTACAGCCGTGCTTTCCCGGCCCTTCTGGTTTACACCACAGGAGCATCCCAACCCGTGGGAACTTACCTTCCGGCTCCCCGCGGATGGCCATTTTCTGCAAAGGTATTAACAAAAAAGACCCTTTCCTTACATTGGGATGTCAACATACACAGTGGCCAATGGGACCAGGAGGGAAGTGCACGTGGTGAGATTCCGATGCATGGGGTGCATGAAAGAAATCTAACTCCTTTCTTTCTCTTCCACTGTGGTCAAGGTTGTTACAGTTCAAAGAGCATGGAGTTGTCTACTGACTATTGCCTCTTGTAGAGACATCTTTTCTTCTCTATCAAGCTATACTTACCTTTGACAAGTCTTCTAAACACCCACCAAGAAAACTTGACTGGTCATACCCCACTCCTTTCTTTTTCTTTTTTGTGTGCACTGCAGGATTTCATGACTGCGGCCCTGATGAAGGCGGAACCTTTTACTTTCTATATTTTGGCTCCTTCCGCCGAAACGCAATACTCGTGAGGGGCTTGCAGGCTCTCGTCTACCTCAACATACGAGAGCCTGCTCCTAATCCAGTTCCCCCACTGTGTTGGCAGATTTAACCTCGGGAAAATAAGCTGTTCCCGAGCTGTAGCGTCATAAATTTTGTATGTTTTGACCCTACATCCATATTCACAACCAGGATTGACAAGAGACAATCATGACTATGAGCTACATATTGAGTGCCTAGCTCAGTGTCTTGTTTATATGCAATGGAAAGGACAGAATGATCCTGTCCTCATCCATTGTTACCTTTTCATACAGGTTTTTCATATATTTGCCCATTTTATTTTTTCTAACTGTCTGTTCCCCCTTCCTTACTCCTTTTCCTTTTCTGTTTTGGGTTAATACTTCTTGATTTTTTAATTTATGCATTTAGGTTTGTTTTTATGTTTTTCTTTTAAATCAAATTGGTTTATTTTTAAATTAATATTACTCAGGTAGGTTTTAATTGCCAGAACTTTAATATAACTTCTTTCTTGTGTCTTTCTCTAAACTCCTAACCCAGGTCGGGGATCCTTTGTTCGTCCTTTTGGCGGGCTTCTGCCCAGAAGCCCTCCTTTCGGTGCCACTGAGTCTGGAGTGGGTCCGTTGTGTGGGAGGGGGAGTAGGACCCCTGGACAGGGTTGCCTCCGCAACGTATGTCGCACTCTATCCTGATAGGCTGGAGGGTCTCCCGCCAAGATGACAACTCCACTGTGTGAGTGACAGCTAGGCTGTATAAATGGGGATCTTTTTGCATAAAAGCAGGGTCCTGAGGACTGGAAGAGCAAGACGTCGCCACTGGAGCAAAGAAGCCGAAGAGGAGAGAAGCCAAAGACATCTGCAATGACTGAACCACCGGTGAAGCCCTGCAGCAGCGTCTCACCACTTTTCTCCACACGACGAGAGAAGATCTTCATCTGCAAGAGCCTTCTTCCCTTGAGCTGGTGGGACCAACCAGTTTGCCAATCGCCTTCCTGGACCTGCCTTGGTCGAATTGCCAGTACCCTCTACGCGGTAGCTGGATAGCCAGGCACCATTCCACCCGGACTGCGATTTAAAGGAGCGTGCCTTTTATTCATCGGGCAGCACCGCGTCTGGTTTCATCCCTGGGTAGTGCAGTAACTCGAACCTTCCTCCACAACAAGAGCCTCTCTTCCTCTGCTGGATCCCCCGAACTGCAAGAACTACCAGGAGCAACAGCCACCGCAGGAGCCACTTCTTCATTTTAAAGGTACATTTTTCCGCCCGGCCGCTCTTTCTTCGCGGTAGCCCTAAAGGTGTTTTAAATCCTTTACCTACCTGTTAGGTTGGCCGCCCCTCTCTCTTAACATTGTCTTTCGCTTTCTGCATCCACGTTTTCAACATTGTTAACCAAAGACTTGACTGCAGCTACAAGAACAATTTGCTCCTGGGCCCTTTTCCTGTACCACTGACTCTGGCACAGGCCTACTGACTCGGGCTACATTTGTTAGATCTGCCTTCTTTAGGATGATTCTCAATTCGAACTGTGTTGGTGCTTCTGCTTCTTATAACTACCCTTTCCTTCCTATTGCTAAATCTTATGAAATGCCATTTTGCTCAGTTTTCATTTAAGTATATGCTATACTGATGCAGTCTGATCTAAACTGGTGCACACATTTATTGGAAGTGTGGATAGGATGTGTACGAAGCTATTTCTATATAACTTGTGCTTTCCCTCCCTCGTGAGAAATTGATAGAGGATCCCTTGTGTGTCGTTTTCACCGTGCCGTTTTGCTCAGTTTTCACTCTGGTTCACTTGGTCTGCAATTTAATATTTACTTTTTAATACAAAGCTTTGGTCAGTGTTCCTTGGCCCAGAGTACTGTAGGCCTAATGTGTAAACCCTTTTCATCTCCCTCTTGAGATAAGTCTGACTGCTCAGCCACAGCTATCAACTAAATCTTTGTGGTACAGACTGATACCAAAGGGGATTTATTGCTCTCGCCTGTAGTCTTAATCTTCTGTAATGCTCCCTAAGGGAACTGCACAGGATTCTGCCTAACAGCCGCAAGGGCATTGGGGCCTTGATGGTCGTCGCCGCAGAATAGATGACCCGTAGTCCCATGGCATCCAACTTCTTGCCCTCGCTGTCAAGGGGTAGATGCTGCCGAAGAAGCGCCCAAAGACTTTTTCTTGGCCGCCGCTGACACCAGAGTCCGGAGACGGTTGGGCCCGCAAGCACTTGGGCGCAGAGTCCGGCACACTCTATTTCTTCTCAAGGCGATCCCTCTTCGCTGGGGGCCGTGGAGGGGTTCTTCATGAGAGACCAACCTTCGTCCCAAACGTTATCCAGGAGTGGTACCGAGAGGATGGTCTCTCTCTTTGCCTCATGGCGCTGATATAAGAACCTCTCCTCCTTCTCCTGCTCTGGAGCGAGCTGGAAGAGCTCCGAAGCTCTGGAGATCATCACGTGGAACAAGCCTATCTCGTCTGGTGGTGAAGATCTGGGAGGTGGCGACGGGAGATCCTCCATCCCACCGTCTGTGTCCGTACCAATCATCGCTGTGTCAGGATCCGTCTCATCCCTCAGGTGGGGGGGGGGGGGAGAAGGAGGTGAAGGCTGCAAGGAGGTGGAGGGTGTACTCTGCTCTTCTAGGCTGGAGGCTCCTCTGTTGGCAGGGGGTCGGCCGTCGCCAGTGCCGCAGGTGGGGCCGCCAGCGCAATAGGCATCCTTGTCTGTATCTCTGAGACCAGAGTATGCAGTGCAGAGAAAATGTCCGCCGAGAGGTCTCTAGGAGGCAGCCGAGGTAGGGCTGGCAGCTGAGGTTGAGGCGGAATAGGCAGCTGGGGCACCGGCTGGGAGCCCAGGCCTTCGTCGCCTTGCTGCTCTTCCTCGACGGTATCCTCTTCGTTGTCACATTCGTCAGTGCGCTCGTCGCAAGGCTCCTCCTAGATGGTTTTTGCATGCAGACAAGCTTCTCCTCAGAGGAGATATCCGTACTCTGGAGGGCCACCGCGCCCCCCACCCCTTCTTCGCCTCCAGAGGGGAAGGTCTTGGGGAGATGACGGGCATCTTCTTCTCCGGGGTCTTTTTTATGGGCCAGAACGCAGCCTCCCTCCTGGGAGGAAGGGATGCCCTTGCCTTCGGGGTTGCGCCCTGCGGAACAGTCTCGGCGGCCTTCGCAAGAGCCGCCACCACCCCTTCGATGGCAGGCTGGGCCTTCGCCGGGTGTACCTGGGCCTTCACGGTCAGGACCGGAGCCTTGTACTGTATGGCCTTCATGTCCTGCTTGGCCTTCTCCTTAGGGGGAGGGTCCGTGCCCCGATCCCCCTTTGTCTTCACAGGCAGGTCGGCCTTGGGCTTTTCCTTCAGTTTGCCCAGATATTCTGACTTCCTCTTGGCCGAGGACCCCGAGCGTTGACTGGTGACCGAAGATGGAGAAGTCGAACGCGCCATGGCCGCCGAGGAGCCCGTTGCAACGGCGCTCCCGGTGGCAGTGGACTTGCGGTGCTTAGCCTTTTGTTGAACCCCGTGGGAGGGGCGTGCTCAAAGGTCTTAGAAGCCCGCTCAGCCTTCTTGGAACTGGGAGAGACATGCTGCTGTGACCCACCCAGAACAGGGGCCTTGGCCTGCAGCCACTCATTCAGCCGCCTGTGCCGATCCTTCATTGTGCGAGGGACCATCTCCTGGCAAAACGCACAATATTCCTCCTTGTGTGTCTGGTATAGGCAGTAAAGACACTTGGAATGCTTGTCGTCCGAAAAGACATTCCGCGCGCCGCAGTCGGAGCAAATCTCAAACAGGGGTGTTGAATCCTTCTTCTCCTCCGACATGGTCCATGCAGTGTAGGCTTGAAGAATCTTCTGGAAGCCTCCACGAAGAAACTCAACAAAATTCGCCCTTGAGGGGCATTGAAGAATCTGAAAAACAGGTCCCTGTTAATTGGAAGGTAGATTGATGGAGCACAAGGCTTGATTGACCGAAAATAGAGTAAAACTCTTCCAAAAAGCGGAACACACAGTAAAAGCTTGAGAGCTAAACACGAGGACCCCCAACAATTGAACGTGCAGTAAAAATCTGAAGATGGCTGACAGAGGAGGGGTTTAGGTAGAGGGCAGTCATTGGCTGGGGGCAGTATGACCCCGAGCTCAGTGATTGGTTGTTAGGAGAAAGACAGTTCAGAAATGAAACTGAAACTGATTTTTTCTTTACCGAGGATTCCCAGCCCGACAACGGGGAATATTCATGAGCATGTGAATCCATGCCAGACCGCATGCTGGAGAAAGGATGGTTTCTTTCTCCTAGCTTTCTTTCGGCATCCCGCTGTCAGGTTCACATTTGCCAATTATCACAGTTCACAATCTTATTGGAATGCGGGTTCCTTTCCCCTAGCTTTCCTCTGGCAACTGGTCAGAGACTTTCGATTGTACAAGGGATTTGGCGTGACCCTTATAGGACCACTCAGACGCCTCACGCCACCCTCTTCTAGGGCCTTCTGGTTCTTGTAGTTTCAAAACAAAACAGACCCCGGTCAGAGTCTTTCGAATGAGCGCCCTACGTGGCACAGGAGCACTCTGTACCTGGACCTCAACTGGGCTTTCTTTCAAACATGCACACAAGTTGTTCTTCTTGTAAATTCTTTGGGTTAAAAAATGTTGCGACTTGAAAGCTTGGGCTCAACACAGTTTGGTTTTCTATCAGTTTCCGCTGACTCACCAGCTGTGCGGAAACCGTTGGCTTCTTTGTTCTCTGGAGTCAAGGATAGTACCACAGTAGCCAGCTTGCATCTCTGCCTGCGTTATCATGGCGGGAGTCCCCCGTGTACCATTGACATCTGCTGCTCCGCACGCCAGTTGTAAATCCCGGTGTTATGATTTCCCTTTCGGAGGCTTCGCGGGTCTGAGTTGAAAAGGGCAAGGGCAATTCCCCCTTCCATCCTTCCAGGTCTCACTGCTTTTCTCCTCTCTTTGTACTGCCGGTTTGGTGCAGCCGTCTCCTCGTGCTTTCAGCCTTGCTCGAAGTGTGCTTTCGTGCTCCACCTTTTATCCCTGTGGGGAAGGTAAAGGGCCGTCAGGTGTGCGTGGTTATTGTGAATTGCCCGACTCTGCCTGGCCAGAGTGTTGGGACATGTCAGGCTCTGGTGTTAGTTCGTTTTTTGTTACTGTGTAAGAAAGTGTTTGTAAGTATTCTATAGGGTAGGATGGGAAAAAGGTGTTACAGGGAAGGGGATACTGCATCTCAAACTTCAGAGTCCCACTTCCACTCCCCGAACACCCCTCGCCCAGGTGATCCTCCCCCACTGTTCCACCCTCAGGAACTGGATCCAATAACGATGGCCGTGTCCTGGCCACCTGGGCGACAGATCTCCGGTTACCAGCGTGCGAGACACCTTCAGGTTTCTCACAGTATAATAGGCTTAGGGTTTACCACCTTAGATTCCATAGGAGCTTGAGAGACATTAAAATGACAATAAGCCATAACCCTCGTCTGGTAAGAGTCTTCCTGTTACAGGAAAAATACTGCGTCTCATCCGGCGGTATCTCCCCACAACCCTTGACCTTGTCTCCACCCAGGTGATCCTCCCGCAGTACACCACCCCCAGGGTTGGGATCAGGAGGAGTTTGCCTTCCTCTGGCCACCTGGGAGGAGCCTTTCGGCAGGGTTTCAGCAAGATAGCCACAGGATTCTTCACAATGTCCTCTAAATTTATTTTAATATCAATTAACTAACCAATGTGGATAGTCAATTTCCAGCTTGATGTTATCATACAATGCTGCAAATGAACTTAAAACCATGCTCAGTGCAGAAATCTCTGGTGTTGTTAATCTAATCTGGTTTTCAAGGTCTCTTAGGGCATGGTGAAGACCTGATTGCAGCAACAGCGTCTCAGAGTTCTCATCCACCGTTGCCAAAAGGTTGATGCTAGATGGGTGTTCATTTAGGAAGAATGGAAGCAGTTCCACTTCGATTAGTGTGTTTAAAGCAGCCCCATTCTTACCTCTGCTCTTACCCTGAAGCATTTTCCCTTGGACCTCCTGGCAGTCCATGGCCAACAAGCTTTGGTCGCTGATAAAGTTAGGGCCATCTGAGTTACCCAATCTAGCCTTAGCCATAGGCCCCAGTTCAATGCTCAAACTAGGCCCATTGTCTACCCCACCAGCAAACACAAAACAGTCTTCAATCTTTCTTTGGATAGTGGGCATTATATATGTTTTCCCAAGGTCTGCCAAACCCTTCACTCGTGTCGCTGTAACACAAACTGCCCCTTGTAGTTCTTTCTTAGCATCCTTGGTGTGAGTCCAAGGCACCGGACCACCCTTCTGCTGAGGTACCAAGATTGCTCCGTCCTGCGATACAAGTAACGAGTCCATCTAAGAAGCCCCCCAAGTCACCACCCATTGTTGCCCTTTCTACCTCTCCTGGTCACAACTCTCCATTCCCGAGGGCAATATATTATTTACTGTCCCCAAAGCCAATGCTCTGTGGCACTTCATTCAACTTCGCAGTAAATGCACTTTTTTTTTAATTACTTGTGTGTAAACGTATTTGCGATTTTTACAAGGTAAGAGTTGTTCATTGTACTGTTCGTTGAACTGTAAACTGAAAACTGTGAACTGTGCACTGCACAGTAACTGCACTTTCAACTTTATTGACCACCGGGATTGTGGCAAGGCTGCTGCTTCTCTCCTTTATGAAATCGGAGAACCTGGATTGGGCAGTCAAAAGGTCCAGTACCTTGTGTAGCTGGAACCTCTTCAAAAGCCTCATTTGGTAACAGAACAGCTCCCCTTGACTGTGCTGCTTACAATGATTAGTTTGTCGGCTGCCCCCTCCCATTTCAATGACAGTATCCCATGGAGGGTCCTGAGGGACTGGCAACCTGGTGTCCCGAGTTGTCTTTCTCTGTAAGTCGTCCATTCTCCTGAGTAGATACCAAATTTAGAAAATAAGCTGTTGTCGAGTGTCAATCTAGAGCAGCCAAAGTGTCAGATTTGTAGCAAAATGGGGCAACCACCTCCCTAGTTGCTCGAAATTTACCAGTCACTGAGCAGAATTAAGATGCTCACATTCAACTTTTACCAAGCAATATCTCCTCTCCCTCTGGCAGATCTGGACATGGGAACTGACACTTAGCCATGCTTTGCGCGGCCGTCAAGATTATAAGCCCCCAGGGTAGGATCACTGCTGTTAAGTGTCATTGTTAATCCACAAGAGAACAAAACGAGCAGCAGCGTTTTTCGTCCGAGTCCATAGTAGCACTGACACTTAGTCGCACTTCAAAGATACCAAATTATTTCGTCTCATAGAAGCAGGCTGAGTTTGACAGAGTACCAAGTTTGTGTTTTTTAAGACATCATGACGAGCACTTGTTTATTGTTTTGTATTTTAGGGAAATCAATTTAGGAAATCGGGATTAGACTACGTTTCTTTCTTTTATTTTAAAAACACCATTGTGCATAACCATATCCTCATGTCCATCATTGAAACACTGAAAGGCAAGAAAGCAAGTTAGAGGACCCCCTTATCCAGTATATCAGTTAGTGCATAGTGGGTAATGGTTTCACTGGGGCACCCCACCAAGAGACTTCATTCACCAACTTGCCTACAGAAATCTGAAAGGCTGCATTAGGATGTCCATAAAGACTTGGTTGCAGCTGTCAAGGTTAGGCAAGGTATCAAGCCCACTTGTATCTCTCAACTCTAGTCAAATCTGATATCAAAGTTACCTCAGAGGACTGAGGGGGTGCTGTCGAGCAGCATGAGGATGAGGACCTAAACCTCAGTCACTCTGCCTTGGCATTTGCAATCCTGGAGGAAACGATCCAGATACCGGCAGAAAATCGATGAGATTTTCATGCACATTCTACCGGAGCGCAGTTACCATGGAATGAGCTACTCGGGAGGAATGAGGAAACAGGGAATCGTCTAACAAATCATCTGGACGGAGCGAGTCGGATGCCGGGCGCCATTTTCACCGAACTGTCGGACAACTGTCGGAGAGCAACAAACTGCCCGGAACTGCCTGCCAACCAGGAAACACAGCGTAAATACATAGGACAAATCAGAGAAACAGAGAGCAGAGCAGGCAAAAGGCCCACAAATCAGGCATCTGCTCATCCCAGAGGAAACAATAAGAAGAGACCACATCTAACTAACTGATACTACAGACAGAGCACCGAAAGGAGACTAGCCAAAGATGAACAGGAGAAAGCGCACAGTGTATTTTTTTAACATACACCCACAACCTCTCTACAACGATGGTAAAGGGACAACAGAGGATGGAAGCATATGTGGGAGCAAAGACGAAAATGACCAAACAAGCCCAGGACCAACCAGAAGGAGATGGAGGTACATCGACAGAGACAGGAGGAATGACACTGGAAAACCTCATGACAGCCATACAAGACACAAGGAAGGCCCTCGAAAGCAAGATTCAAGAAGTAGGGGTAGATGTGTGTGCCGACCTTGGGAAGGTAAACGATAGGGTGGCATTGGCAGAACAGCGAATAAGCGACCTGGAGGATGTGGTAGAACCCATGCAGAATCAAATCAAAGGCCTGGTCGGGGCAACAGGGACCCTTGAAGATAGAGCAGAAGATGCAGAAGGGTGCTCCAGATGATAGGGGTGCCTGAAAGAGGAGAGGGAGACAGCACACAATTATATGTGGAAATATTAATGTTAGACATTTTTTAAGACCCTGCAGTCTTTCCAAGCTGTTCACAGTCGAGAGAGCACACAGGGTCCCAGGTCGCCCACCGCCTCCAGGAGCACCACCCCGAGCAATAATAGCCCAACTACTCAATTTCAGGGACCGAGATGCAATCCTACAGGAGGCAAGGAAACTTGGGAGCATACAAAAAGATAATGCACAGATTTTAATATTTCCAGACTTCACAGAGGAAGTACAGAGACAGAGGCTGTCTTTTGACTCAGTAAAGCAGATGCTGCACGACCATGGCTTAATGTATATGATGTTCTACCCAGCGAAACTAAAGGTACTAACCCACAACCAGTCACACTTCTTCCTGTCAGCAAAAGAAGCATGGTCCTGGTTAGAGACCAAATACGGACAGGATGATTACCAGGCAACACAACGGAACAGGGAAAATCAGAAATGATGACGAAACTCAGAAACTGAAGATGATTAAGGCAATGGAAATAGTAAGAGCTACCAAAACTTTCCAAGGATACAGTTTGAGAAACCAGAAACCTGCAACAGGAGAGGAGGAGAACCAGAATCCGGGCCGACACTAAGGCCATACCCAAGACTGGAGTCCCATAGGCCTTGCAACCACCATAGCAGGGCAAAAAGGACGAGCTTAGACTACTCTCGCTTAGACTACTGATTTATGGGCACTGAGAATGCACATAGATTCTCCCAGACAGAATACCTAGAGAAAGTGCTATCAGACCATGCCCCCCTGGTCACGACACTACAAATGGGACGCCGTCGATCGGCAATACCAACTTCGAGACTAAAAGTAGAGTCACTACAGGGCGTTTAATATGACACTGAGATAAGAGATTGTCTCTTTCCTGGGAAATAATGAGGGCTCAGTGGAAAAGTAGGCACCATGTGGGAATCTCTCAAGATATCAATGAGGGCGGTAAATATTGAAGATAGTGGGAATAATAAAAACCCTGTCCAGAAAACTAAAGTACTCAGAAACATTGATCAGGGATCTGGAAATTGACCTAGGCGCAGGAAGGCTGGTGGGCCCAGGCCTGGCAGAAGCAATTGTCGCCTAAAACACACACCAAGAATCATTGTATCGTTGGTCAAGTTTGACAGGAACCAGTACACCAAGAAAATACACGGGGAGGAAGATAAAGCCGGTCGGCTACTAGCGTGGTTGATCCAACAAGAACACCTGAGGGAGCCAATTACACAAATTAATAAAGAAGAGGGGTCTAGAGTAGCCACACAACAATAGACTAACAAGGTCTTCCAAGAATACTATAAGAAACTATACTCTAGTGAAGGTATGTACTCGGAAGAGGAAGAATCAGACCTGTTAGCAATAGCACATATGCCTAGGCTGACGGAATCCCAAAGAGAGGCGAAGGAAGCACCGACAGGGGTAGAGGAGATTGAGCGAGCATTACGATCAATGCAGAAAGGTAAATCCCCTGGCACCGACGGGCTACCAGTGGAATATTATTTAGAATAGACCTGACTTCCAGTGCTAAAGAGAATATATGAGGAGGCATTTACTCAGGGTATCCTCCCTGAATCTATGAGGGAAGTCTTAATCACGGTTCTGCAAAAACCCTGCAAAGATCCCAATTACTGCAGCTCATATAGTCCCATATCGTTATTAAACGTTGACACGAAAATATTAGGAAAAATCATTACATCTAGACTGGAGAAAAGGGTTACCAATATAGTACACCCAGATCAATGTGGTTTCGTGGGAGGGAGAAATACCTCTATGAATATCAGGAGATTGCACTTTGTAATGGAACAAGTCCAACACTCAGCAGAAGAACTAGTATTGATGGCATTAGATGCCACTAAGGCCTTCGATTCGGTGGAGTGGCCGTGGCTCTTCAGATTGTTAAGGGAGATTGGAATGGGACCTCAAATATTGCGGCGGATCTGGTTATTATACAAAAGCCCCCAGGCAAGAGTCAAAACAGGCGATTGCACATCCGAAAAATTGACACTAGAGAGAGGCACCAGGCAAGGGTGCCCGGTATCACCAATACTGTTCACCCTGGCTCTGGAACCCTTGGCAGGGTACTTGAGGGAATACATACTGGAGACGGGGATCAGGGTTCAAGGCATCATGCATAATATATCCTTATACGGAGACAATGCACTGATATACGTTAGTAACCCAACAGTAAATGTTCTGGTGATACTTGAGATACTAGCCAACTTTGGGAAGCTGTCAATCTACCAAAGAGAAATCCCTAGTATTCTAACTATGATCCATGCATACACAGCCCATTAATCTACTTCCACAATGAGGGATCCGTTGGGCACCCGAATCCTTACGCTACTTGGGAGTCATCATTTTTCATGACACGGAGGAGACTTTCATGTTCAACACTGGGAGGGCACTGTCAAACATAGGAGACAACAGAATTCTGGAAATCCCTGCAACTCTCCTTAATGGGGGAAATTGCCTTGTGTAAAATGGTGGTGTTACCCAGACTGCTGTATTATTTTGTTAATATACCGTATAAGATTAAGTAAATGTTTTTTTTAAATGCTGGATCCAAAATAGGGGAGTTGCTATGGGGATCGAATAGCAGACAAGTGGCACCACTCTTCGCAGGCCATACACAGAAGTAGGACTCACCTTATCTGACTTTGAAACTTATTTTGCAGCGGCTCAGTTGCAAACGAACAAGTTACTTTCTTACCTGGTAACGTTCTTTCGATGGGATGGTCCGACGACGTATTCCATATCTATGACATGTAATCACCACAGCTGTGCTGCTTCGGAAACTTTTTTCGGCGTCTGCGTCCTGCGTCGATGACGTCGATGCGCCGTCGTCGAGGGCCTCCTCCGACGTCCGACGTCATCCGATGTGATAAGTAGGACGCACGACGCCCGTAGCCTTAGTTGTAGTTTTTTCCCCCAGAACGTGTGACACAAGTCAACTGCCAGACAGACACAAAGCCTTGCGGAACGTAAGCTGCAATCGCCAAAGAAATTCTGCAGCGGGGAAGGCAGGGCAGGAGCGATATGGAATACGTCGTCGGACCATCCCATCGAAAGAATGTTACCAGGTAAGAAAGTAACTTGTTCTTCGAGGGGATTGGGTCCTCCGACGTATTCCATATCTATGACAGACTCCCAAAGCAGTACCAGAGCAAGGAGGAGGGAAAGAATTTAGAATCAAAATTTAGAATAGCCAATCAAATAGCAGAGCAAAGGACCGCCTTGCCAAAGGCCAGATCATGTGCTCGGATGGAATCGAGGGAATAGTGACGTACAAATGTATGTACTGAAGCCCAGGTGGCTGCATCACAGATGTTGCGAATAGGAACACCCCTCTGCAGGGCAGTAGATGCAGCCATACCCCTGGTAGAATGGGCCCGCAAGCCAGCCGGTAGGTCCTTACCCGCCAAGCCGTAGCACTCCGAGATGGCCAAAATAATCCAGCGAGAAAAAGTCTGTTTGGTCACAGCTTGCCCCAAATGCTTTCCAGCGTAACCAATAAAGAGTTGATCGTCCACTCTGACCCGGGACATGCGTGAAACATAAAAGCTTAAAGCTCTCCTAGGATCAAGCCTATGGAGCCTCTCCTCTTCCTTACCAGGATGCGGAGGAGGATAGAATGCCGGAAGAACAACTTTCTGGGCCAAATGAAATTCCGTCACTACCTTCGGAAGAAAAGAAGGACGAACTCTAAGGACAACCCTGTCCTTGTGAAATACAGTGAAGGGTGGCTTAACTGAAAGTGCCTGTAACTCACTCACTCTGCGAGCGGAAGTAACCGCAACTAAAAACACAGTTGTCAGAGTTAACAGCCTCAAAGGGCAAGAATGTAAAGGCTCAAACGGAGCACCCATAAGAAACTTAACAAGGTTTAAATCCCAACCGGGCACCAGGAAAGGAGACGGAGGGAACACATTAGTGAGCCCTTTCAGAAACTGTGAAATTAAAGGGATTTTAAAGTAAGAACACTCTTCAGACGAGCGCTTAAAGATGGACAGCGCCGCCAGGTAACCTTTAATGGTACCCACTTGCAAGCCCCTGTGGGCCAAAGAAAGTAAAAAGGACTGAACCATGGGGATGTCACATGCAAAAGGATCCACATTCTGAACTCTGCACCAGTCGCAGAACTTACGCCAACGGCAACGGTACAGAGACTTTGTTGCTGGCCTTCGGGCCGAAAGCAACACCTCCATCACGTCTTCAGGGAGGTCCCAATCCCTATACCTCAACCTTTCAGAAGCCAAGCGTGAAGGTTGAGGGATCTGACCTCTGGATGGAGAACCTGAACCCCCTCCCATGAGAGCAGATCGTCTCGGTAGGGAAGACGACGCGGAGGGCAGATGGACAAGTCGAGAAGGTCCGGGTACCACGTCCTCCGAGCCCACGCCGGAGCAATGAGGATCATCCGGGAACCGAACTTCCGTAACCTCCGCAGCACTTGCGGGATGACGGGGACTGGAGGAAACGCGTACAGCAGCGGGAATGACCACTCCACCACGAACGCGTCTCCTAAGGCTCCTTTTGGAGGAAATTCCCGCCAGCAAAACCTTTCGCACTTTCGGTTGACACTGGAGGCGAAGAGATCCACTTGAGGGGTCCCCCAAAGAGCGAAGATCTCCAGGAGAATCTCCTAAGCCAACTCCCACTCGTGAGAGATCGTGCTCTGCCTGCTCAGAGCGTCCGCCGTCACGTTTTCGTCTCCGGCCAGATGAACTGCCGAGATCGAAACTTCCTGCTGGATGGCCCAGAACTCGAGCTGCATCGCCTCCCTGCACAGAGGAAGTGACCCTGCCCCCCCCTTTTTGTTGAGGTAGTGCATGGCCACTGTGTTGTCCGTCAGGATCAGGACACTCTTTCCTCGCACAGTCGGCAGAAAAGCCTTCAGGGCTAGCCTGACGGCGCTCAGCTCCAACAGATTGATATGGAGTCTGGACTCCGACGGAGACCAACGACCGCTGACTGTCAGCCCGTTGGCATGAGCTCCCCAACCCGTGAGGGATGCATCCGTCACGATCGTCACCTCCGGCCAGGGAAGCCAAAATGGAGCCTCCTTCATCAAGTTGCCTTCGACGGCCCACCACAGAAGGTCCCGGGCGACCGAGGGCGGCACCTGAACCGGGTCCGACATCCTGCCGGAGGACTGCGACCATTGCGTCTTGAGCGCCCACTGCAAAGATCTCATCCGCAGGCGAGCCTCTGGCACCAGAAGAATGCAGGATGCCATGAGGCTGAGCAACCTCAAGAACTCGAACGCTGGGAGCGTCTGGGCATGCTGAAACTTGTGCACCATCTGCTGAATGTGAAGAGCCCTCACCTGGGGAGGAAAACACTGCCCCAGGGAAGTGTCGAGCACTGCTCCGATGTACTGGTGCCGCTGTGTTGGCGTCAAATGGGACTTCTTTGGAGAAGCCCAGCCTGTGAAGGGAGTGGCAGGTGACGGACAGATGATCCAGGACTTGCTCGGGAGAGCTCCCCCTGATCAACCAATCGTCCAGGTAGGGGTAGATGTGAATCCCCCCTTGCCTGTGATGCGCTGCCACCACCACCATGAGCTTGGTGAAAACCCTCAGGGCGGAGGTCAATCCGAACGGCAGGACCCGAAACTGAAAGTGCGAGTCGCCACCCGCGAACCTCAGGTACTTCTTGTGCTTGGGATGGATCAGCACATGGAAGTAAGCATCCTTGAGGTCGAGTGACACCAACCAGTCCTGAAGCTGAAGGGCCTGGAGGACTTGAGAGAGAGTAACCATCTTGAACTTGTCCTTCCTGAGGAGTTTGTTCAAACCGCGCAAGTCCATGATGGGTCTCAATCCCCCGTCTTTCTTCGAAATCAAAAAATAAGGGGAATACCATCCCTTGTTCCTCTCCGCTACAGGCACCAGTTCTATGGGGCCTTTCTCCAGCAGGGCTTGAATTTCCTGCGCAAGGAGCGGATCTGGACTCTGCAAAGAGAGGTTCCCCGGTGGATTTTCGCGAGGCCTGTGCCGAAAGGGAAGACAGTAGCCGTGGGTTATGATCTCCAGAACCCACACATCTGAAGTAATGGCTTGCCACTCTACAAGATGCTGCGCCAGCCTTCCCCCAACAGGCGAACCATGGGACATGGCCTCATGACTGAGTAGGAGCGGCCGCGGCGTTACCTGAGGGCAAAGAGACAACTGCCCGAGCGGCCTTGGCACCACGGGTACCCTGTCGTCCACCTCTGGTACCCCTCCGTTGGCCTCTTTGACTGCCAGCTCCTCTCGCTTTACTGAAGGACGAGTAATATCGAAAGGAACCACCCCTCCACTGCTGTCCCCTAGGACAAAAAGGCAGAGGTTGGCGAACTGCAGCGCCCAACGGCTTCGCTGCAGCTTTCGAGGTCTGCAACCTCTCAAGGCTCTCGTCAGCCTTGCTGCCAAAAAGGTGTTCACCATCAAAGGGCATGTTGAGGAGCCGAGACTGCACATCAGGAGCAAACCCCGACTTCCGCAACCACGCAAACCTGCGCATCACGGTGCTCGCCGCCATGGACCTACTGACGCATTCAGCTAAGTCCAAACCCGACTGAATGGACTCACACATGGCATCCTTACCATCCTGGACCACAGCAATGAAACCATCCCGTTCGTCCCCTACGGGAACATGTTCAGCCGCTAACGCAACACAGTTCCACAGAGTGTGTGTGAAACGAGACAAGGCACAAATGGGGTTGGCCGCCTGAAGCGCCATACCACTAGAAGAAAACACTTTCTTCGCCCAGCCATCAAAACGTTTGTCGTCCCTATCAGGAGGGATGGTAGGGAATGACGCCTGCTTTGCCGGGGCCGTGGCCGCCTGCACCACCAAACTCTCCGGAGTGGGGTGCCTGGTAAAGTAGCAGGGGTCGCTACTGGCTGGACGGTATTTTCGCGACAAGGATCTGCCCACCGCCGGGAGACTCTCCGGAGCAGTCCAAGCCGCCGCCACCCTTCTCTGTAAAGCCATATGGAACGGCAGTGCCGGATCAGTTGGGGGACCAACATCAAGGATGTCCGTCAGATCATCCTGCACAAACTCCCCTGGGGGAGCAGACCATCCCAGGTACTCAGAAACCCTAGCCATAAGGCGCTGATACGAGGAATCGGCATGAGAGCCAGGCTCAGGCCTACAAAACTCCACCTCCGGAGAGGTGTCCAGTCCACTGGCATCATGCAGTGACTGTCTCAAATCGTCAAACTGACTATGGCCCGAGACAATTTCATCTGGAACCTGACTAGGAACCAGGCCATCAGAATCCTCATCCGCCTCAAATATAGTCCAGGTGGCGAAAAGAAGGCACCCGAGAGTGCTTGCTCTTAACCAGAGCCTTCCTAGGGGGTTCACCCGTGCCACGGGGTACCTCCGACACGAAAGGCGTCGAGCGAATCGGCGCCAGCGTCGAGAGAACCGGCATCGGCGCCGATGTCCTCGACGTCGACGTCAGATGCAGCGCCTCCAGCATCGGCGGCGTCGACACAGCCCTCGAGGCCGGAGCCCCGACGGCTTCGACGACTTCCTTGGAGCCGGATCCTCGAGAAAGCCTGTCGACGCCCTCGCCGCCTCAGACGTCGATGTCTTCCTCGAAGACCTCACAGGTGCACACGGTCTCGAACGCGTCAGGGACCGGGACCTGGAACGGGTACGTCGAGAACAAGTCTCCTTGTCCGAACGGGACCTCTCCCGTGACTCGTGCCGACCACTCTTGCGAGCGGTGTCTCTCGACCTCTCACGACCGACCCCACTCGGGGGCGCGGACGGCTTAGTACCCTGCGACTCAAGAATCGCCAGCATTTTCTTCCCGAAGGAAGCCCATTCCTCCGGCGTCGCATGGCTGGTGGGGTAAGCGACGTGCCGTGCAGAGTCCTCCAAAGAGGTCCTGGAAGACGACCGGTGTCGGCGCTTCCGAGAATGCCTCGAAGAGGCTGAGGAGTGGCGAGACCGACTCCTAGAAGGAGACCCACGAGACTTCCGACGATGACGCGGAGAGTCATCCCTCGAATCATCCGTCGAAAGCCCCGCAGATTTCGACTTCCGGGGCTTGGACACCCGACCTACCGACAACTTCTTCTTACTTTCGCGTAAGGCTTTGGACGTGAGCGACTGGCAGTCGATACAGTCATCCGTGTCGTGGGCCTCCCCGAGGCACCAGAGGCAGGCGTCGTGCGAGTCTGTCACCGACATCTTGGACCCACACTCCCCGCACTTCTTGAAACCCGGACGCGGGGTCGAAGACGAAGTAGAAGACATCTTCACACGAAGGAATGTCACAAAACGAACAGGTTCGAAGAACCGAGAAGAACAGAACTCTAAAGAGTCGAGGCGTGAACCGAGAATCCCAAAGCAACACGTTCGCGGAAAAAACGGAACTGAGGCTACGGGCGTCGTGCACATCGGATGACGTCGGATGTCGGAGCAGGCCCTCGACGACAGCGCATCGACGCAGGACGCAGACGCCGAAAAAAGTTTCCGAAGCAGCACAGCTGTGGTGATTACATGTCATAGATATGGAATACGTCGGAGGACCCAATCCCCTCGAAAGTATGTTACTGGGAGGATAAATCAGAAGGGGATGTAAGACGACTGCTAGGAGACTTCGTCACAAAGGAAGGGAATAGAAATGTTGTGGGACCCGATGGAAAGTATAGGGAAGAATGAGATATATGTGTACCATGAGGGATTTAGAAACAAATACTAGGGAAACTACACTGCCCCCAGATGTATAGCCCAGACCTACCGTTGAGCTCTGACACAGTACTATGTGAAATATTGACAATTCTCGATTCCTCTAAACTACGACATAAGGGGTATACTATACTGGGTGATCTATACGAAGCAGGGAAACACTGCTATAGTTTCGGGTCGAGACCCCAAAGGAGCCGGAGCATAACCCCCTGATGCAACAAATGTTGGACACAGGAAATAGCAAGGGACTGATCAACCTTATATCGTCAAATTGGGGAACAGAAGCAAAATCCAGAATTAGGGGTCAAGGCTCAATGGGAAAGAGATGTTGGAAAGGAGATCCCTGAAGAACAATGGGTCAGAATATGGGTACAAACGCAGAAGGTATCGAGAAATGTCAGATTCAGGCTCATACAGTACAACTTTATACATAGAGTATATATGACACCATCTAGACTCCATATAATTAACTCACAACATCCACATACCTGCCTGTGATGTACAGAGGTCTCAGCGGGATTCTGGCATATGGTCTGGGATTGTTCAAAGATTAGGGCATTTTGGGAGGAAGTGGGCATTTTGGGGCGAAGTGGTAACCAAATCTAATTCCTGGGCACACAGTGGGTATACCCACACACCAGAGACATGCTTATGGGGGATACTACCAGGAGACATGCAGGCCAAAATGAAAATAGTAGCCTTTCCATTTACACTGGCCAAACGCAGGATAGCAATCTCATGGAAGAACCTAAGGAGCCCATCTATACAACTATGGATAAAGGATGCACACCGCTGGGGGATGGAAGAGATGGAGATACTAAAAAGTCAGATCACAACTGAGGCAGATGTGGACAGGGGATGGATTGGGGACAAATGTTGAATGAATCAATGAGTACTCCAGATCTATGCCCACCCTGATTGGGAGGAATAAAAAGAAGAATGATCTAACGAGAATCCCATCTTAATCTAAACTAGAAACTGAACCGAGTACAGTAACAACAATGTGTAATATTATTGCCGACCTGATTGCCCACACCTGATCAGTAATTATTTCCAATGACTAGCAACCCTTCACCCCGGAACTGTAAACTCATGTTACACATTGGAAACGTTTAACTTTATGTATACTGGTTTAAGATGTTCAATGCCAAAGGTAATGTTTGACGAATTGCAGAATTAAGCATTGCTTATTGAAAATGTAACTGTGGAATGAAACTGTCACATTTCACCAATAAACAAATTTAAATAAAAAAAAATAAGTTTCCTCCGAGATGAGCTCCTACAGGAATCCTAGGTGTCTCTTCAAGGGTCCAATGCCATACAGGAACGGAACCCTTTCTCATTCAATATCGATTGCATCAACCAGACAAAATCGTGTCTCAATCCTGGGACATATAAACATGAGCCAAAGGCACAATTGTGCGATGAAGATGAATTATCCATTTTGACAAGTGCCACCGGCATGAATCATCGAGGAGCAGTTATTGGTGAATGCAGCAGTAGGCGCCCCAGTGACATTCCACTCTGGGAAACACTGCAGAGGCAGAAGTCGCTGATGATTGGCTTTGTACCATAGATGGAACGTGAAATATAAACCTCCACAGGACCTCAGGTCGGTTAAAGTGTGGCTCGTCACTATGGAGTACATCAAGGCATCAGTCAGAAAACTCTCCCTAAATTTGTTTTGGCATGTCCCCCTCGTAGCAATATGTCAGAAAACTTGTGTTGGACTCATTCCATTCTATTTTCAAAATGTGGAAACTGACTGGTTTGCGGTCCAATCAGGGATGGGTGGGTACTATCATACAACAGAGTGGATGCACAGAAACTCAGTCACCATGTTATATGGTTCAACACTTTATTGGAGAAGGCCTATTGCAGGGGTCGCCAGATGTTTTACACTATGATTCCTATCACTCTTCAGTTTTGACTATGCCGAATAGGGCTGATGAAAGTTGTAGTCAAAATCATCTGAAGAGCCAGAGATAGCAGACCCTGGGCTTTCGGGTCAGAAATATACACAAGAGGAGAGGAACACCTAAATGCAACAGTGTAAGGGTATAGGAGGAACACAAAATAGGTGAGTAATCAAAGTATCCTAATCTAGATTGGACCAGATGTCCCAAATCTTTCTTAAAATAAAAGGCCAGATATATGTTTGTCCGATGCCGGCATGCACAGTAGAGGCTCCTTGAATGCACAGAATGCTCCGCTAGTGGGAGTTGTTGACTTAGGATATACAGTTGTCCAACGTGCATAGCTTCGACGGTTAGAGTGGTTCAATTTGCATAGCTTTGCCTGTTGTCACCGCTAGAGGGAGCTCCAGGCTTAGGATATATAGTGTTCCTACTGTGTCAATGAAAACCAGCACTTAGGCCAGTGTATACAGGCTTGTACACTAGTCTGATATTCACAGTCTAGGGCGGTATCGTCTGGAGGCTTGGAATCCCCCAGATTTGTTTTTATATTTTAGGAGCTCTAGTGAATCGATTCTGCCATAAAAGTCAGATACGCTAAATTGTCTGACTTTCAGACAGCACTCTGTTTTAAAAGCTTATGTTGGTAGGTGTTTACCCAGATCGGCCACGGCCACACACACACACACGGCCACACACACACACACGTTGGTAGAACACGTCCACTGCCACCAACCATAACTAGGTGACTGTCTATGTGACTAGAAAGTCACAGGAACAGAGGGAAGGGGGATACTAAGTATCCCTTTGGTGCTCCACTGAAGCTGCTGTGTGCCAATCTCTCAGACTATAGAGTTTTGGGAGAGATACTAAGGATCTCTCACACTGCCAAATAAGGAGCTGTGTGCTGCGGCAGTAAAACACAGAGGGCCTCATTACGACCCAGGCGGTAAGGGGTTTATGGCAGCGTAAACAGCGCCGACCCTTACCGCCTGAGTACGAGGTCCCTTAGCGCCATGGAGGTTTTAACACCTGCTTTTAGCAGGTGTTAAAATCCATGGCGCTAAGGGACCATGGAGTTAATTACGCCACCGTAATTTACGGTGGCGTAATTAACGCCTTCCCCACCCCCATTATGCCCTATGGGGCGAAAATGGGAATGGGGAAGGGTAAATGGGGATTGGGGACTTACCGCCCCGCCAAGGTCGGAATGGGGCGGTAAGTCCGCCAACCACCATGGCGTAAACGTAGTTTACGCCATGGTGGTAAAGTCACGGCCCAGGCGGTAACTTACCGCCTGGGTCGTAATGAGGCCCAGAAGCCTGTAAGCGTTATGGAGCAGACAGACTCCATAGTACAGGTAGATTACAAAGAATAAAGTTCCAAAAGACAGCCCACAAGAATGAATGAGTGGAAAAGGGCTCCACTCATTCAGGATTGAAAGAAAAAGGTCCAGAAATCCAGCAAAAGGTGCTGTGGGTCTCACTAGGAGAGGGGATGAAACATAAAAATGATAAATCTCCCTAACAGTGTGCAAAGTGATATTTTGAGCAGGTGTGAGAACCATGTTTGACGTGCCCACATTGGAGCTATTAGGATCATTGACAGATGTTCGTGGTGCATCTTGTGGATTATTTTGTTGAGAAGAGGTGTTGTGCGGGAAAAGCATATGCACATTTCCATGACCAACTGATAGACAGTGCGTTCCCTTTGGACTCTGTCTGGGGAACACTGGATGCGTAATCATGGCATTTTGCATTCTCTTGTGTTGCGAGGGATCTGTGTCTGGATGCTGCAATCTTTGAAGAGGTTGTGTAGAATGTCTCAGTGTAACTCCCATTCGTGTTCTGTGGGAAGCTGGACGTTTCTGCTTAAAATTTCTGCTAGACAATTGTGTTCCCCTGGTACATGTGATATGAAGAAAATGCCCTTATGGAGAGACAAATTCCAAATCCTCTGAGCTGGTTTGGACAGACTTGGAGAGTGAGTTCCACCCTGTTCAGGTAAAACATGGCTATTGTTCTGTCTGTGAGGACTAAAACCATCTTCTCCGACAGCTGCTGTTGAAAGCCCTGTAGGGCTTTGAACACCACCAACAATTCTAGAAGGTTGATATGCTTTTTTGACAAAGATTGTGTCCACACTCTGTGCGCTGTTTGATGGTGATAATGTGCTGCGCACCCTTGAAAGTGATGTGTCTGTTGTTATAGAGGGGCTTCCACTGCAAGGCTGGGAAAGAGTTTGCCCTTCAATAGGTTTTCTTTTGACCACCACTGCAGTGCCTGAACTACAGCCTGCAAAACGACGACTAGATCATCCCACTGACTGTTTGCTTGAGACCATTGTTGTGTTAGCCACTCTTGTATTGGATGCATTTGTAAACTTGCATGTGGCACTAGAAAGATGCAGAAAGCCATCATTCAAAGAAGGCGCACTGCCTTTCGAACAGTTATCTGACGACAGGTTGTATAATGAGGAACTTGAAGCAGCATGTTTTGCACTCTCTCATTGGAAGGGAAGACTCAGGCATCATCTGTTTGAATTAATGCACCCAGGAATGGTTTTACTTGGCTGGGAATGGGACTTGATTTTTTGTCATTGATTGGAAACCCAACTAAAACAGAAGGTTGATTGTGTTTCAAGTGTGCTGCTGACACATTTGTGGTGTGTGTCCTGTTATGAGCCAGTCGTCTAGATAAGGGTGCACTGGGATGGATTGCCGCTTGAGTGGGCTGCCACCACTGCCAGTATCTTTGTGAACACCCAAGATGCTGAGTATATGCTTAAAGGTAGCACGTTGAACTGGTAGTGAGTACACACTACCCTGAACCGTAAATACTTTTGGTGTGCTGGCAACATTGAAATATGAAATTATGCATCGTTCATGTCTAATGTTGCCATGTAATCCCCTTTTTAGTTTTGGCTATTAGGTGGCGCTGAAAGCGATACATTTAAGCCAAAACTATTGTCATTAAAATAAGAGGTTTAACATAAAAGTTTCAGATAAGAGGCTTTGAATGAGGCTCTTTAATGGTTTTCAGTGCAGATGACATATGAGGATGGATGTGTGTTTGGCTATGTGTCCCCCCCATTGAACGACCATCTGCAAGGCAAAACTATATGATATTATGCCCATTCCAACCCATCTCCACCCAAAACCACACCCCTTTTGCACTCTTTACCTGAATTTGTCAGCCATTTTTACTTCCAAAATGGCAGCTGCCATATGTTAATGTTAATTAAAAGTTACTTGACGTGTTTGATGCTTTAAAAAATATTTACTTCAGCTTTTCAGTTGTTACATATTTTTATGTATTTTGTATTAAAAATGAACAAGTTACTGTTTTAGATACATTTTTTGCAAAAGGTCTTTAAACA
The DNA here is from genome assembly GCF_040938575.1 of Ambystoma mexicanum. Lineage (NCBI taxonomy): Eukaryota > Metazoa > Chordata > Amphibia > Caudata > Ambystomatidae > Ambystoma > Ambystoma mexicanum. The sequence continues at coordinate 792,529,631 of NC_090931.1, read as the reverse complement.
TGTTCATGTACTTTGTCGGTGTGTGTCTAGTGTGTTCTGATGAAGCAGTATCTGATTGTATATGCAGTGTGATGTCACTATGATGTGAATGGTTGTATAGTATGTGCTTTTTTGCCACATGGCAGCCATTTTGTTTCACTGAATCCTGGTTTGCATGAAGTCTGAAGTTGCAAAAGTTAGACGGACTTTGTTTAAAATTGTGTGTTACATTATCTATCTGTGCAGTTTCCTTGCAGTATTACATGGAGCTTCGGTTGGCAGCTTTGGGCAGGCTGCAGGTTTCTCCCTTGCCACCCCCGCTGGATCGCGTTGGCGAGGCACGGGGTTTGTATGTGCCGTAGATGGCACCAATTGTTTTGTTGCGCCGTGGATGGCGCTGTTCATTTGGATGAGCTGTGGGTGGCGCGAAGGAGCGTAGGCCAGGCTGGAGACGCAATGGAGGGCATGGTAGGCGCGGAAGAGCGCGGGCTAAAGCCACGATGTTTGGCGGAGAGGCTCGTGCTAGAGCCGTTCTATGCGGCACTGATGTTTTATAAAAATGAAACAGGCCTTCTGTGCAAAACAACCACATCCTTGCTTTGGTCAGCCGATAACTATTGTTTTTATTTATGCTGCATGGCACACGCGCTGAGAAAAGAAGCACCGCAAGTTCTAAGAGGCATTGCTTTTCGTTTGTGGCAGGGGTGGTGTAGCTTAGCACTTTACTTTTCTTAATGTTCTGCTATGGATGTTTTTACATAGAGCGTTTCGGGAGAAGACAGGCTTTTTTCTCCCGAGATCACAGTCATTTAATTTGGTTTTGCAAGTGCTGGAAATGAAAGGCGGGGTTCTTAAACCCCAGCTGCATTTTAGAATGGTCTGAGAAGGTACCAGCCTTTTGCAAGAGAGCTGTGTGACTGCTAATGAGCCAGTATTGGACTTTCATCACAGGGCTGTTATACTTTTAAAGGACAGGCCCCATCAGAAAGGCTGCTATACTTTTAACGGTACAGTGCTGCGACATGTCAGCAGTTTCACAACAGAAGCTAACGTTTGAAAATTCCTCGAGTTTAAACGCCATTTAAATATCTGATAGGGTTTGGTGTACACACACAATGCTTCACATCTCTCCCAGGAGTTGCATGTGACCGACACTGGCCGATCATGGTGGCCTTTCATAATGTCCACATGTGGGGTCCGAACTGCATGCCATGCTGGCTCCTCTGCAATGTTCGCCTGAAGAATTGTGCCCTCCCACACGCCCAGGAACATGACACAAAAGTAACTAACAGATCTACAGGCGAGAAACTAAAAATGTGAGCAAATGTATAGAAACATGAGAGTGTTCATCAAGGTGCACACACTGAGCAGGCAGAGCACTGCACAATATACAGGCAGGGAAAGCATCACTTACATTCAACAAGATAATGCACATTACATACATCATCAGATCACTCTAACTTAAAGGGTCAAACAGTGCAAGTTTTAATTGCAAAAATAGTAAACACACACAGTAGTAGTGCAGGCTTCACTCGCACACATGGCCACTTGTTGTGACTTACTACCTATGACATCTTTGTGAGTGTAATGTATTATCTTACACGAGTGTGCCGGTTTAAACGGTGGTTCGAGCCATCATTCTTCCCTTCCTGATTGTCTAGTAAATTGTGTGTCATCAGCATGTCTCGTCGTGTGGCAGATTTAACATGGCATCTGTGCTTTTTGTGATATCACGAAGAGGGGGCGGAAGTAGAAGGGGTACCCTGCACATGTTCACTGGCAGTGCATCTGGGCACATGTTGTGCACTTGATGTGTGGGGAAGTTGAGGGGAGGGGGGCTTGAGGGGGTGTGTGGGGTGTTGGCGGGAGGTAGAGCCTAGAGGGGGTGTGTGGGGTGTTGGGGGGAGGGGGAGGTTGGTGGCCTGGGGGGAGGGTGGAGGTTGTGTGTGGGGGTGTTGGTGGGTGGAGGGGTGAGGGGGTGTGTGGGGGGTAGTGGGTTCATTCATGTTGTAAATACCATGTGCACAATACACCTGTTGTGTAAAATAAATCACATGACTGGACATTGCTTCTTCAGCGTGTGTCAATTTATTGAATGACAGTGTACAGTGCAAATTCACCCCCAAACCCAGTGCCCATATTCCCCCTGTCACAGTACCCAGGGTCCCACATCCATGTCAACCTCTGCATCCCAGTGCATCAGAAACTATGGTTAATCAATAATTGGTGCACAGCACATCCCTCATGTGCATCGCGGCCTGGTCGATGTGCAACATCTTCTCCTTGCTCATCTTCTTCTTCACCTGGTGGTGACTGATCCATGTCAGGTGGCAGAGGAACGTTCCGCCGGATGCACATGTGCAGCATGGCACATACCATGATTATCTTGACGACCTTCCCAGGACCGTACATGAGTGCGCCACCCGACCTGCTGAGGCAGCGAAACCGTGCCTTCAGCAGGCCAACGGTCTGCTCTATGACCACATGAGTGGGTTTATGGGCACAATTGTAGTCCTCTTCATTCCTGTTCTGCGGATTCCTGACAGGGGTGAGGAGCCACGGCTTCAGTGGATAGCCAGCATCACTTGCATGGGAGCACAATAAGGTATATGTAAGGGTATTTCTTCCGTTCCATTTGTGCTCAGCCTGTACATCGTTCATGCTCATTTGCAGTATATCGGGAATGGCAACGATTGACTTCACATCTGAGCAACTATCTGCCCTGTACACAACTTGGCACTTCATGGTGCTGGTCTTGGGTGACGTACACGACTTTGGGTCCTTGACATTGGAATCACCAACCACCCAGATGGAGTGTCAAGGTCCGTGATGTAGTCACATGTGAGGGTTGTGTGGCAGGGGATGAGACCAAATGCATGTTGGGCAACGTTTGATGCATTAGGCTAATGCCTAATGTGATATACAGCTTGTTTAGTATATCATGCTTATGGATAATTGTTGACGCCATGCACACCTCGACATCTTCACACCAGTCACAATGGCACAATATGATTGTTGGTAGGGTCCCCCAGTGTAGGGATGTGTTTCTTGGATTTTGCAGGGTATCGACTTTCATGCTGGTACTCATGTGGTGTGGCGATTCCCCCACCATTCACACCCATGTAGGTGTTGTTCAATACTTAATGGCTCCAATTTGAGGCATCCTTGTCACATGTGTTTTCCCATTTGTATTCATCTGCATATGTTGCCATGGTGTTATCCAGTATTACTGCCGGGGAGGGGCAGTGACAGGGGATTTCCCTGAGGGGGTAATCATACTGCACACTCATGGAAGCATGACCTGTGAGGTGCTTTGATGTGGTCATGTGTATTCAGCTTTGTGACTGCATGATGGTGCATTGTGGTGCTGTGGGTATGGGCAGGTGATGTCCAGTGGACAGATTCAGGGGTGTGCGCCGATTGCGAGTCTGACATTTCCACATTGGTGTGCGGGCCAAATATGTCGGCCTCCATTTTCTGTCATTCATCATGTTTGTATGCTCATGGGCACGTTGTTTGCCAGCATGGACAGTGTCCAGACACCCCATTGAGGACACTCCCATGGCCCAGAGGGCAGACAGGTTGCATATGCACGTTCCACCCCTCCCACCACCATGATACACTCCCCGGGCCCAAAGGGCAGACAGGTTGCATATGCATGTGCCACTGTAAAAATGGGTGAGATAAACTTAAATCTAAGATCGGAGCAAGCTATGACCATCAAATAATAATAATAATACAGTTCTAGTAGTCTAGTAAAATAAAAACAGCCTATACTGAGAAAAACCTATTGCCAATCCTTACTGCTAAACTACAAAAGAGTGTGGAATAATGTTCACAAGAAATGAAAGAAGTGTACACAAAAGGATAAGTCAGGATGCTATGGCTGGGGTCTGCCTTTCCCACATTTTTAGCACAGGACAAGATGGGACTCTTGAGCACAGAACATTCTTGGGCTTCTCTGGCACGAGGTAATAGTTCCTTTTCTCAATATCAGGACCTTCTGTGTACAAGTCTCTTTCATGCAAAGTGTTTTGCTTCAGAGAGCCTGATGTACCTTAAAATACAAAACAAAAGTTCCTTCTATTTATCTTCACGTCAGGCGATTATCCTTCATCCTTGGATCCCCCTCAGCCGGGCTCCGATCCTTCTCTCAACGTTAGCCTCCGCCAGTCGGGCTCAGACCAACCACTCACTGTGGACATCCCTCGGTCGGGTTCACACTTGTCATCACAGTGTATTACTGCTCAGCCTAATTCGCAGGTGTTAAGAAGGATTTCTGAACTCTGACCTGCTGGGCAGAGGTTCAGAAGGCCAGCCTCGTTTCTTGGACAGGGTAACCTTCTGGAGAAGCCAGACCAATCGAGGTAGCATTGGCAGCGGTCAGGACAAGGTCTCAGGAGGAGTGAGGGTGACTGAAAGACCTCAATGAGCACAGAGAGTAAAAGGACACTTACAAATCACTCCACTGTCAGGTGTATATATATATTAAAAATACAAATACAGTTATTTCAAGGCCTTTGGGTTTCAACACACAAATAAAATCACAGTAATACTTCTAAGCCAACACAATCCTATCAATCGACATATGTCCAAGACCAATGGGGTCTAAAGGGTTAATGCATGAAATGAGTCCACAATCTAAAAGGGGAAGGAAACAGGCAGTGCAAATAGTCTTTAGTCCCTCCTGCATCAAACACAATCCTAACTGAAAGGCAGTCCAATCCCTAAGAAGAGTGGAGCCTATTGCTCAAATGTACTTGCAATGCTGGCGCATGCGGTAATGCAGATGGGCAACACAGGGTCTCTTCAAGGGTCTGTAGCAGCTCAGAAGGTGGGTGAGGTGATGCAGAATAGGTTCCCACTATTTGTGGAGGGTCTCCCCAACAGGGCAGAGCAGGTTCCAGAGTTTGGGAATAGTTCGCACTAGCAGTGGAAAGGGGAGGGGCCCTCAAGGGCCACTCGTGCATAAAAATGGATGGATGCGCTAGGGGCCACCGGTTAGGGTTGCAATTACTCACCGACCCCCAGCGCACTCCGGACCAAACATTCGGCAGTCAAGTCCACTTCGGTTGCAGGTTCAAATGCGGCAATCTTGAGGCTCTGCAGCTTTCATCGATGAAGATACAGCGTTGATTCCCAAACGGGACAGTGGCGATTTCTCCGCTCCTGGTGGATGGATCAGGCCAGTTCCGCTGTAGAAGGCTTCAGGGCACTGAAGACCACAGCTGCAATGGGTTTGCAAAGTTCGTCACCACGACTGGGCAACATGGTAACCGCGTGTACTGCGGTTTGGGCGCACTCACTTTACTCCAGACCTGGGCACGCCAAGTGCATGCAATTTGGTGTGAGAGTGCCGTGAACACAGAGTACCAAGTTATAAGGGCCTCCTCGAAACGGCGGTGACAGAGCAAAGGTCCTGCGTAAGCTGGTCAGCCCACTGGTTGGCCCAGGAACACTTCCGAGAAGGCTTGCTTGCAGGTTCTGATGAAGGTGCCGACAATAGTTGGTCCCACTATTCTAACGGGTCAAAGCGTCTTCGCAGACCTTCTAGGACGATCAGATACAGAGGTGTCCAGCAGAACGACAGCGGGCTCAGGGTGCCAAACCTTCCAGCTGGAAACCAGCGGTTCCTCGACTCGGCGTCTTAGTTTCAGGAAACTTGGATCCAATCCTTCGGTCAGTGAGAACTCCAGAGATAGACATGGTATGGGTGTTTGGAGCATTCTCTTATCCAAAATCTCCTTTGCGTCAAAACTAAGAGGACCTAATGGGAGATCTGCTCACATACAGGCATACCATACGAGGACCAATCATGGACCCTGGTGGTCCCAGGCATTCACAGCACACCAGACTCTCTGGCACCCAGGATGTGTACTGGAACCAGACAGTCCAGCCCACATCCTGGAAGCACACACAAGAGAAGCAGAAGACTGCGAAAGCTTGGCGTTTCGTGGGGGGAATGCATGCCCAAATAAGGGCTGATCCGGGTCAGCTCGACCTGGGGAAGTTGAAAGGGCAGGACGGCCAAAGGACAGGACAAAGGACAGGACAAAGAACCTTGTGGCATGGCCATTTGGGAGCCAGGCCACCTATTTGTGCCAAACGCGGTAACCGCGGTTTACCTGGCAGGAAAGGGTTAAAAAGATAAGCTGCCACCAGCCCTGTCTAAGGCACATCTGTACTTCCCCTAAAACATCTTTGAGAGCAACTAGTGTCACAAGTCTCTCCCATTCTCACCCTTTTCTCTTGTTTCTTTGAGACCTTCTTTGGTGACTTCTTTCGCATGGTCCGGGAGTTGTATAAACCCTTGTGCTGGTCTTCGGATTCCAGCGTGAGGATGACAATCCACTTCCAGAATACGTTCAGATATCCAGGATAGAGACCAGGAAGGCACAATGCCCGAGCTCGGAGACACAGAGCACCGTGACCCTAGCGCGGGCGAAAATCCAGGAAGTTCGGAGGAAGAATTGCGAAAAAGAAGGAAGGAAGGGGGATTCAAGGAACCAGGAAACAAGATTCGGAAGAAAGCCCCGAGTGAACTTTGGCAACACACGTCCAACTACAGCAAGCGGTAGCGTTGAGACGCGCCGAGCCGCGGGGGCGTGTCTTTTTTGTAGAACATGGAGCGCAAGGACTGGTAAGCAGCGTTCCGTATCAGGCGGCCATGTTAGAAGGATTACTGCATTCAATCCCCTATGGGTCAGGGACCACGAAGTCCAGGAGGGACGTAGGCGACGGTTCATGACAAGTAGGGCCTTTAGAAATGACAGGAAGACTCAAGTGCACTGTACTGCAAGGTACTTTGTGCACTTGCAACATGTTGTAGAAAAAGTTGCAACATTGACAAGGACTAAGGGAAACAAAGTCTCCCAGTACTGACTGTTTTTAAGGGCATGTCAGTTTCCCCATAAGAAGTGAGCGAAAAGCCCAGGGAAGTGCAGCAGAAGGCTGTGCTCCTCTGGTAAAGTCAGACTATGGCGTTTAAACAAAGCAAAAAGTTGGGGGGGTACATGACTGAAGGAAAAATTACACATGAAATGTAAATCTTTCCTAACAGTAGGCATCCCTCATCCAGGTTCACATTTGCCAAAATACACAGTTTTCTCACAATGCAGGATTCACATCCCTTGGCTTTCTCCTGGTATCTCTCCGTCCTGTTCACATTGCCGTTTAACACAGTTCAAAAATAGTCCTTGTAGACCCCTTAGGTTCTTCCTTTCCCAAATGTCCGGGTCTTAGCCCCAGTCGGGCTTTCCCTTAAGCCCCCGGTCGGCTTCACACACATCTATCATCACAATGAATTTGCAGGCATCCCTCAGTCGGGTTCACATTTGCCCCAGTAACACAGTTCACTTTGCTTAGCTTTATCTTGGCATCCCTCAGTCAGGTTCACATTTGCCTCCACTACGTGCCAAAGACTTTCGAATGTACAAGGGGTTTGACTTGACCCTTGTATGACCACTTTGACAGCTTACGACGGCGGCTTACGACGGCGTCCCCTAAGGCCTCTTGGTATTTGTAGTTTCAGTACTCTTAGTTCAATACATTCTCCTGGTTCAGGAGACGGGGTACCAGCCAGAGATCTCCGTATGAGCGCTCAAGTGGCGCCAGACCACTATCTCTGGTGCCAATTTCACTCACAAATATCACCAGGGTCTCCCTCTGCCGGGCTTGAACACCTTTTAGGGTTCACAAAGGGCTTCCCTCTTCTGGCTCGGACACTGCTCCCAATAGCTCTCTCCCAAAAGTCCACAAGGGTCTCGCTCTTCCAGGCTCGGACCCCTCTGCCAAGGTTCATAAAGGGCCTCCTTCTGCCAGGCTCGGACCCTCCTCCAAAGCTCACATTGGTCTCCTCTCTGCCAGGTTCAGACCCCTCTCAATACCTCAAAGTTCACGAAGAAGACTTCCCTCCGCCAGGCAGGAGTCTCCTCTCACAATTCACAAAACAAGTTTTGGGAATTCTAACCCCAGAAAGCATTATCTGGATTTGTCTCCCACTTCTCAGCTTCCCAAAATGGCAATTTTGGCATTGGGAGCTGCAGGAGCTAAAAGGGGATATTGTTCTGAGGTCAGGGTCTCCTGTGCTGACCCTCAGAGACCTGGTTTCACCGACTGGCCCAGGGGAGGAGTCTTGCTGTTGATACCGCCAGGCATCAGCAGCTGCCCCTCAAGTAGCCTTCTGGAGGTACTGCTCCCCCTCCACAGTCTCCTCTGGACTCACAGGACCAGCGTCAGGACGGTTTTCTCCTCCTCCATGTCTCCCAGGGTCTCTACAGCTCTTCTGGTCTTCCTTCGGCTTCCTGTACCTTCTATCATCCCCAACTCGCTCAGAGTGTGCTCTCCTGCTCCGCCTTTTATACTTCCTGGGAGTAGTGATTGGATTCAGGTGTCCATGGCTGTGAAGGGCAGCCAGACTTTGCCTGGCCTCATTAGTGGGACAGTCTGATCCAGAAAGGGGGAGTCTATCTTCCGTGTCCATGGTTCCCCATTGGTAATCCTCATCTCCCTCAATCTCTCTCCTCCACGTCCCAGTGGTTTTACGGAAAACAGCGTGGAGGGATTATGGGAGTTGTAGTTTTTCTGAATAATACTGGAAAAACTATGTGGGTTTTCATCAGGGTGAAGGGGGTAACTGTAGTGCTGTGTACAAATGGGTTGTTGTAGAGCACAGGGTGACATATGTACTTTCCTTCTCCAGGTTCTCCTATGCTTCGCTTCCGGTTTAGTATCTGTTGGAATTGGGGGGCCGGGGGGGGTCAGGGGAGCTTAACTGTATGGGTTATGAAATGGTGTATGGTAACAGAGGGAATGTCAGGTAGGGAGGTGTTAATCCATTGTCGTTCACGTTGAGTTGTCCGTGAGAAGTGTCCGTGTCTGAAAAGGGGGGGGGGGGCTGAGTTTCTAGATACCCTACTGCGTAGGATGGGGAAAAGGTGTCATACGGTAGGGTGCACTGTGTCTCACCTGGGGTATTCCCCCGAGCATAACCCCGGATTCCCCTACCCAGATGATCCTCCCTCGCTCGTCCACCCCCAGGGTTGGGATCTGAGAGCACCAGCCCTTCCCCGGCCGATAGCTCAGGGGCAACGCGCTCGTCTTGGAAGCAAGACTGACGCAGAGCACCACAAGTTCGATCCCCGGGTCTGCGCTTAGAAACCTCTCGGAATTAAGCGTGTTATAACTAACCAATCATCATCACCTGAATAAGGGATTCTTGGGGTCTACTTGGGAGAATACCCTCAGGTTTGTCATAGCAGGGATTGACTCTGCAGAGGTGTGCTGCCACTATTGCGAGCACCTTCGTGAACACTCTTGGGTCTGAGAGATGCCGAAGGGGAGCACCTTGAACTGGTAGTGTACTCACGCTATTTGGAATTGCAGATATTTTCTGTGCGCTGGGAACATTGAAAAATGAAAGCATGCATCTTTCATATCCAATGTTGCCATGTAATCCCCCCGTTTTAAGAAGGGGATTGCCTCTTGGAGCGTGGTCATGTGAAACTTTTGAGGTTTGACATTTATGCCATGTTAAATGAACTTGGTAAAGCGCACGTACGCCCAGGGGCATCTTGGCGCTATCGCATGAGTAGGGGAGTTTTAATATAGCAGACTCCAAATTTAGAACAAGGTAGTTTCAGTAATCTGCGGAAGGTAAAATGATCCGCAGTGCCCTGTAGGGCCAAAGCAAGATCATTCCAGACCTTTCTGGCACCACCGAGAAGGCACGCCCCCACTTGCATGACAGTCGGTACCGGGGAGCTGTGCGCAGATCTATTACTGGACGCATGGATAGGTCTTTCTTGGGCACACAAAAGTACGTTGAATAAATACCCTTGTTTACCTGATTTGCTGGGACAATCTCTATGGCGTCCTTTTCCAGCAGTGCTTTTACTTCTTCCAACGATATGCGTTTTTCTTCTGTTGATATTTTCCTCTGTCTTGGGTGGTTTTTCTAACAGCTTCATACAATACCCGCCTGCCACGATGGACAACACCCACTTGTCCGACGTTATCCCGTCCTATGTGTGGGTGAAGTGTGAAATTCGGCCTCCTACCGAGTGGCATGGGAGGGGACCTGGAGCGGTGCGTCATTGTTTGGTAGGGGTGGAGCCTCTCCCAGGTGAGGTTCTGCCTCTTCCTCGGGCCCTTTTATATCCTCGTTGAAAACAAGAGGAGGAACTTTGTCCTTGGGATGGACCCCACAATGAGGATTGTCTGCCCTGAGTATAGCCCGAGGAACGTTGAGCAACCTGACCTTGAAACCTTCTAGAGTTTGAGGAGCCCAGTTGAACATAGAGCTTGTTTGTTAACCGGCCAAGGGATTTGAGAGTGTCATATTCCTCCTCAGCACTCTTAAGGGCATCTTCGAAGGCCTTCCCGAACAGTAGATTAGGCACCACTGGCATGTTTAGGAGGGTGGCCTGAGTTTCTAACTTAAACCCTGATTGACCGCGCCAGTCATGGCGTTTGATGAATGTGCCCTCTGCTGTGATGCGCCCTTTATTATCTGCTGCATCAAGATTATTTTTCAGGATGCAGTCTGATATCTGCTTGCCCTCTGCAATAGTATTTTACAATTGAGACTTCAGGGATTCCGGGACAGCTTCGACTTGGAGTTCCAGGTCATCCCATTTGTGGCAGCCGTAACTAGCTAGAAGTGTAGTGTTGTTGGCAATTCTGGTTTGCTATGCCGCTGAAGAGGCAAACTTTCTCCCGAAAGTATATATTTTCTTGCTTTCTTTGTCTGGCGGGGCTTCGCCCGACCCCAGGGGAGTGCCTGCCCTCTTTCTGGTTATGGTGACCACTAATGAATCAGGTTTAAGCTGACTCTTAATATGCAGAGGGACAATGGGCGCCAGTCTAAATAGTTTTTCTATTCTGGGGTTGACCACCCTTGTGAGACTAGGTGAAAGTAGGGAGGGCTGGATGCGTCTTTGTACAGACTGCAGGAGCGGAATAAACTGGTTGGGGGACCTTTTGTCTGCCAGAATGTCTTCCAAAAAGTCTTTGTCGACCTGCGCTTCCTGAGTGTCGATGTTCAAGAGTTGTGCAGCATTTAGTAGCAGTTCATTGTATTGTAGTTGGTTATCAACGGGAGAATCTCCTACCGGCTGGTCCTGGGGGTCTGGCGACTGGATTATGTAGATATCGTCGTCATAGAATTGGTCCCGACTGTAGAGGTCACCTTGAGACCCCAGGTCTTGCGACCATGAGGGATCGTCATAATACATGTCTTGAAAGGGGCCTTGGAAGGTTGAGACCATAGTGCCTAGAGCAGGGGTGCTAGGCTGTGGATCAAGACGAGACTTTTTGGCAGCTGACTGGTGTGCTGAGGCCCCTGACTGTGAGGCATCTTTAAGGGATGACAGTTGATCTTCGTGTCTGTCCATAAAGTCCACAAAACTTGACATCCTCCTTAAAACATTATTAAACTATTCAAGAGTATAATCACACAAAGGTGGAAAGCCTGATGAACTGAATAACTTCAGCCCTTTAAGACGAGTAGCAATTACCCTGGAGATGGATGGGGATGAGACAGAGTACAACGAACATGAACGAATTTGCTCGATCCTCTTACTCAACGAGTTTCATAAAAAACAGAGCTTTCATATCCAAAACTTGTCATCATTGACGTTGACCAACGTCATCCGACGTGGCAAACTACAAAAACCCAGTGGCAACTGTGATAGGCTCTTAGTGAACATCTAAGTAAATGTTCTATACTAGTATGGGACAGTGAGGGAAAGTGATAAGTCTCTTATCAGGTGAGGCAACTAAGCCCTCCCCTAAAAATGGCCACTATGAACGTCACTAAATACACAACGTCCCATTGGCTACACAAACGATAGGACCCTTAATTACGCAGTCCCTTACAATTGGTTGGCACTCTAATCTTCGTCAATACTTTTCCACCTACGTCTAGCAGCACGCAGATTGGACCTCAAGATGCTGGTGAGCTTGTCTAAAACAGAGCTTTCCACCAATTAGCATATCAATCCATCATCACCTCAGTGGCCTGCAGGCAATTGAGACTTTGAACCTGTCCTTGGAAGGGTTCTTCGCTCTGGAGAATTCAGGGGAGTGAAGGCACGCTCTGCCCTCATGCATAGGTGTGAGCATCTTGCTCGTCCAACTTCATCCTTCCATGTGACTGAAGACCATGATTTTGAGCTTTCACTGTCTTTAAAATGCTATTTTTTGTAATCGACCTCTGACGTCTTCCTGGTTTGTTCGTGTCTTTTGAACAGGAGTTTTGTTCTTTCCCACGATTTGTATCCAATGCTAGTTGACTTCTGCTTGATAAAACCTTGGCTTCATGACTCATCCAGCCTCACCTTTTCGAGATTTACTTTTAATTCATGTGTTTTCTTACTGCAACACACTGGGAAGAGGCCTTTCTTTTTTAGTCCAAATCTGCTATGACACGTAGTGCAAACATCCATCTTTTACTCTTTATGCATACATGTATATATCGGTGCATGCCGCAATCTATTCATTATAAAGCTAGCCTAAAGATTACTTTGTCTGCTTGCGTTTCATTTGCATCTGTACACGTGTAAACTGACTTGACATCTTCATCCATTTTAAGGCATAAGCTTCTTCACCTTGATCCCAAGATGTGACTTATCCCTGATACTTTCTTGATGCCTTATAGAATATCTGCATTCCCTAGTCTCTGCATTGTTTCTAGGCACGTCAGCTCAGCCCTGTGTGACGTCACCATTCGTCTTGACTATTCATTTGCTCTGCTTCTTCTGGGATTTCATTCAAAAGGCCATCATACTTTCTTGTATGCAAGTACGGTTTTCTCAATGGGAACCTTGCCTCCAGAATTCTCCTAGGTATCGGTATTTTCACTGGTACCGCACGGTTTTCGCATCCAGGCTCCCAACATATAGGCAAAATGGGTGAGGTGGTTGAGGTGGGGGTACTTGGCTCCACCTCCACACTCCCCTTCTTGGCGATTTATCAACCACTCTCTCATCATCCTTCACATCCAGACATCTTGGTCTGAAGAACAACTTCTTTGGGATCCATATCTTTACAATTCCCTTCAGGCATCCTGCTGACTTCACATGCTCATCTTTGTTCCATGTCATGAGGCTGCAATAGATCCATCTCCCCACGTACTTCATATGATTAATTGGATACAGGAACTTCGTTCCTTCAAGTGCATGGATACTGGCCTTCACAAAGTCTAAAGTTTCTTCAAGTTTTATCATCATTCAGGCATAGACCATGCATGGCCATCCATGCCTGGATGATGATGTACACTCTGTTCACCACCTCCTTAGTGTGTCGGGGCTGGGACAGACAAGTGACCTGGATATTGAGAGTTCATAGGCCTTATTGTCTCCTCTGGGTTCAGACAATTAATGTCCCTGGGGTACAGGTGAATTATCCTGATCCAGACTGCTTTTCGTACACCGGTTCTGTCCTTGCTCTCCCGAACTCGCAAACTAACTGCCTGTACCCCCGGGACATTAATTGTCTGAACCCAAAGGAGACAATAAGGCCTATCAACTCTCAATATCCAGGTCACCGGTCTGTCCCAGCCCGACACACTAAGGAGGTGGTAAAGTCTAAATCACCCGCCTTCTTTTCCAGAATCCAACATGTTGGTATGGAAACTAGTAGATTTACCTTCCTGTTGAACATACCAAAAGACTGTACTGAGGAAAATATCCATAACTGTTCACCAAGGCCAAATCCTTGTCATAATCCACTGTAAGTGGGAGGAAGATCTGAGTATCTTCTGCATAGTTTAAGTAGGTGATAGCAAAATGGTCCAGATGATCGAAAATTGGCTTAGTAAAGATATTATACAGAGTAGGCAAGATGCAGGACCCTTGTGGCATGCCACAGGTGATGGGTATGGGATCAGCCGCAGCTGAAGGCGAGAAAACCCTCATTGTTGTATTGTATTGTTTATTTATTTATAGAGCGCAACCGGGCCATTAGGCAACTGGGCGCTTGAGAACTCCTTAGGTTACAATTACATAAATATCTTACTTTTCTTATGTTACATTTACATAAATATCTTACATTTCTTAAGTTACAGTTACAAGAAGAACGATTGCTTAAGTATTTTAAATTTCTTATGTTACAGTTATAGGCATATCTTACAGTTATAATATCTTACATTTCTTGTGTTACAATTGCAGACTTAACTATACAATTACAAGCAGGCATATTAGTATATATTACAGATGACGGAGGTAGAAGGGGGTAAAGGAATGGCAGCGGGAGATAGGGGAGGTGTCTAGGAGATCTATAGTATGAGGGAGGGTGTCAGCAGTCGTTAGTTTGTCGTAGGAGAAGAGGTGTCATCAGTCATTGGTTTGTAACCAGAGTTTGACATTAGTTTTAAACAAATGAAAGGAGGGAATGGCTCTAAGTGGGTCTTGGGTAGAATTCCACAGATTAGCAGCAAATACTGAGAAACTTGAGCCTCCAGTTCTTTTAAGGTTGAAATTTGGGATTCTGATACTATTAGTTTGAGCCTTTCTAATAGGGCGGTCCGATGTAAACCTGGTAAATTTCTCAGTGAGGTATGCGGGTGTTTTGTTAAAGACAGTTGTGTGTGATGTTCAGAGTTTTAAGTTTGATACGGTCATTGATGGACAACCAGTTGATATTTCTTCTTTGGTCAGATATGTGGAGGAAAGAGTTTATCCATGCCGTGGCCTTAGTAGAGAAATTGGCAGCTGATTTAAGGTGGTTGCAGAGTACTTTGTGATCCACCAAGTCGAATGCGGCTGATAGATCTAGGAGAAGCAGAAAAGATGTATTTCCTTTGTCTTTGCGCTCATCCAGTTGTTTTTTGAGATCGAGGAGGGCCGTATCGGTGCCATGTCTTGGTCTGAAACCGGATTGTCTAGTGCCCAGTAAATTATTGATCTCCAGTTAGGATTGAGTCTGTAGATAGGCAGCTTTATCAGAGATTTTAAGGAGAAAAGGAACTGTCGTTATAGCGTCCTTGATGAGTTGTGCAGGGCAAAGGTCGCCCTGACAGTTGGACGGTTTAAGGGATAGAAGGAACAAGTTACTTACCTGTAACTGTTGTTCTCCAGCGTGGGTCTGGCATGGATTCACATGCTCATGAATATTCCCCGTAGTCAGGCTGGGAATCCTCAGTGAAGAAAAAAATCAGTATCAGTTTCGTTTCTGATCTGTCTTTCGTAGTAGTAACCAATCACTGATCTCTGCGTCATACTGACCACAGCCAATGACTGCCCTCTACCTAAGCCCCGCCTCTGGCAGCCATCTTCAGATTTGGTAGCACGTGAAGAGGCAGTATGACCAAGTGAAGAGCCGCAGAGGGGTAGGCGGCAGGGTTCGCATGTGAATCCATGCAAGAACCATGCTGGAGAACAACAGTTACAGGTAAGTAACTTGTTCCTTCTCCAGCATGGGGTCTGGCATGGATTCACATGTTCATGAATATAAGAATAGATAGCAGTACACACATGCACAACCACGGGGGTGGCAAAAGGCTCAACATTAAGCAATACAAAAAACTCAACATTAAGCATCTCTTACCTCCTCACCAGGCTCACCTTAGGCGAACAGGTTGCGCAGCACTTTTTTGCCGACCCTGGACTCCTCCCTGGAATCCCGATCGACGCAGTAGAATCTCGTGAAGGTGTGCGTCGACCTCCACGTAGCAGCCCTGCAGATGTCCAGCAGGGGCACACCAGATAAGAACGCCGTAGTAGCAGCGATCGCTCTGGTCGAATGGGCTCTCGGACGGCCTGGCAGCGGTCGGTTAGCCAACCGGTGGCAGTGCATGATGCAGCCGGAGAGCCATCTGGAAATAGAAGACTTCGAGAGAGCCTTCCCTTGATTCACAGGTCCAAAGTTCACGAACAGCTGTGATGTCCTCCGGAAACTCTTTGTGCGGTCCACGTAGAACTTCAGCGCTCTAGCCACATCCAGCGAGTGCAAAGTCCTCTCGGCCGGCGACGAAGGAGACGGGAAGAAAACAGGTAACACCAAGGGCTCGTTAAGATGGAAGTCCGATGGCACCTTGGGCATAAAGGAGGGGTGCGTCCTAAGCACCACCCTCGAGGCATGGAAAGTCAAGTACGGTGCTTTGCAGGATAGGGCCTGGATCTCTCACACTCGTCGTGCGGAGGTAATGGCCACCAGGAATGCAGTCTTCCACGACACAAACTTCATCGGTGCGGAGTGCATCGGCTCGAATGGGGGCCCCATGAGCCTGGTCAGCACCACGTTAAGTTCCCAGGCCGGGGCCTTCACCGGCGGGAACGACCGGAACAGTCCTTTCATAAACTCTTTTAACCAGTCGATGGGACCACAGGGACGTCCGTCCTGTGGTTCTGGTATATCTGGAGATCGCCGCCAGATGAATCTTAATGGAGGCATGGGCTAGCCCAGCCTTTGCCAGCGATAGCAGGTACGGCAGCACTTGAGGGGCCGTAATCCGTAGGGGGTTGATCTTCTGTGCTCGGCACCAGATAGAGAACCTCTTCCACTTATGACCGTAGCATTTGAGAGTCGAGGACGCCCTGGCCTTTGCAAGAACCTCTCTGCAATCGGCCGGTATATCGTAGCCTCCAAGCTCTAGCGCTGCAGGAGCCAAGCCTGCAGGTTCAGCGACGCTGGGTCGTGGTGGAAGATGGCGCCTCCTTCTCTGGAGAGAAGGTCCGCGTCTGCCGACAGCTTGATGGGAGGGGACGTTGACAAGTCCAGAAGGTCCGGGAACCAGATCTGCCTCGGCCACGCCGGTGCGACGAGGATCATCCTGCACCGGGACCTCTTGAGCTGGCTGATGAGTCGAAGCAGCAATGGCAACGGAGGGCATATGGCATACAGGTATAGGCCATCCCAGGGGAACGAGAACGCATCGCCCATGCTTCTCGGCTGGGGAAACCTGCTGGCGAACCTCTTGCACTTCGAGTTTGTCGCTGTTGCGAACAGGTCGATTTGGGGTTTGCCCCATCCTCGGAAGAGTTGATCCACCTGATCCTTGCGCAGTTCCCACTCGTGACACGCGCACAGCTCCCTGCTGAGCGAGTCGGCGATGGTGTTGCTTTCTCCTGCCAGGTGGAAGGGAACCAGGAACATCCCTTGGGCGACCGCCCAGTGCCACAGATCCTGTGCCTCCTTGGATAGGGCTGGGGATCTGGTGCCTCCCTGCTTCCGTATGTAAAACATTGTCGTGGTGTTGTCCGTGAAGATCCGCACCACCTTGCCCTTGAGCGACGGGAGGAACGATTTGAGAGCCCAGAACACAGCTCAGAGTTCCAGGACGTTGATGTGCAGGAGCCTCTCCTCCGGGAGCCAGAGGCCTCTTGCGTGGAGATCTCCGGTGTGGACGCCCCAACCTTCCATGGAGGCGTCCTTCGTCACCGTCTCCTGGTACGCCGGCGTCTGAAAGTCCTTGCCCGCCGTGAGGTGAGCTCGAACGCCCCACCACTGAATCGCCCTCCGGAACACCTCGTTGAGGGGGACCCTGTCTTCGAAGGTGCCCGTCGCCTGCATCCAACGGGCGTCGAGAAATTCTTGAAGAGGGTGCATCCGTAGTCTGCAGAGGCGCACCAGGTAGATGCAGGAGGACATCATCCCCAGGAGGGACTTGATGGACCTCACCCTGGCCACGTCCGTGGCTAGCAGGCGCTGCACTTTGCCTAGAATGGTCTTCGTCCGTTCTTCCGACGGGGCCGCCAGGCGCCTCACTGTATCGAGCTTCGCTCCCAGAAACAGGGCCACCTGCAACGGCACCAGGTGGGACTTTGGGTAGTTTATGGCGAATCCCAGGTCTGAGTAGCTGGACGGTCCTCGCAGTGTGTTCGACGGCGAGTTCCCTCGTCCTTGAGCGGATGAGCCAGTCGTCCAGGTAGGGGTAGACGTGAATCCCCTGCCGGCGCAGCCGCGCCGCCACTGGTGCTAGGCACTTGGTAAAGACCCTGGGGGCCGACTTCAATCCGAACGGCAGTGCTCTGAATTGGTAGTGGCGTCCCTGGACGACGAACCTGAGGAACTTTCGGTGACTTTTGAGGATGGGAACGTGGAAGTATGCATCCTCCAGGTCCAACGACGATAGAAAGTCGCCTTCCTCCAGCTATCCCAGTACATGCTGGAGGGTGACCATCCTGAACTTTTGTGATCTGATGTATTTGTTCAAACGACGAAGGTTCAGGATGAGGCGCCAGCCGCCCGTCTTCTTCCTGACGAGGAAGTACCTTGAGTACACCCCGGAGCCCCGGAGCCTCTTCGGGACAAGCTCGATGGCGCCTTTCCTGAGCATCGCCCGTACTTCCAACAGCAGTTGCGGGACGTGATTTTCCTTCCTGGCCACAAGTGGAACGTGAGGGCACTTCTTCAAGAATTCGATAGAGTGTCCTCTTGCCAGGGTATCCAGCACCCAACGGTTGGTAGAGATGGACTTCCACATGCTGACGAAATTCGGCAGCCGGCCTCCCACCAGGGTGCTTCGGTGGGGGCCCGAGACCACGGCCGGTTCAGTCCTGCTTGGAGGTGGTGGCCTTGCCGCCCTGGCCACCTTGCCTACGGCGGCGAGGCGCTCCCTGTTTGCCACGACCCCTGTAGGCCTCCTGAGACGAGGAGCGTGCCACCTGGCGGTAGGATGACGAGCCACTGCTGGATCCCTTGGAGGCACCCTGTCTGCCTCCGGAGCTCCGAAAGGGCCGTCGTTGTTGAAGGGCTCCTAGGGCACGGGCCGTCTCTGTGTCCGTTTTTATGGCTTGGAGGGATTCGTCCACCGCCTTCCCGAACAAGTTGCTGCCGTCGAACGGCATGTCCAACACCCTGGTCTGGACGTCCTGACGGAAGTCGGTCGCCCGGAGCCAACCCCGTCGTCGTAGGCAAACACCATTGCCCAGCTGGCGGAACCCGGTATCGGCAATATCGGTTGCCACCGTTATGGCGTGGTCCGACACCACCTCGCCCTCTTGTAGTATTTCCTGGGCCTCGGACCTCTTGTCGTCTGGCAGGAAGTCCAATATGGGGGCCAGCTTAAACCAGAGCTCCCTGTGGTAACGGGCCACGATCCCCCGGGCGTTGGGCGCTTTGATCGTCGTCGCCGCTGACGAAATGACCCGCCGCCCCATGGCGTCCAACTTCTTTGCCTCGCCGTCCGGCGGGGAATTCGACGTCGAGGCTCCTGACCCCGCCACTTTCTTCTTCGCCGCCGCCGAGACGACCGAGTCTGGTGTTGGCTGGGCCCTGAGGCACAGGGGAGCGGTTTCGGGGACCCGGTACTTCTTCTCGTACCGGTCCCGTTTGGCTGGTGCCGTGGAGGGGTTTTTGAGAACCGACAGGCCCTCCTCCCAGATGTCATCGATTAGAGGCACCGCAATGACAGTCTTCCTCTTGGCCTCCCAGCGCTGATAGAGGAAACCTTCCTTTTTCTGCTCTTCCTGGCAGAGCTGGAACAATACGGACGCCCTTGCGATCATGGCGTGGAATGAGCCAATCTCGTCGGGCGGCGAGGCCCGTGCAACGGGAGACCCGTTCCGTCGTCGTCGCCCTCAGAACCCGTCGTCGAGCCCAACGCACCGTCATCTCCCGACTCGTGGGAGGATGAGGAGGGAACTGTAGGCCTTACGGGGGCGAGCGGAGGAGAGGGTTGGGTCCTCCGTCGTTTGTTCTGAGGACTTCCCGACGGGCCAGGCTGCGGGTCCTCTGGCCTGGGCCGTGGGAACCTCGTCCTTATCTCAGAGCATAAGGACTGGATCACAGACAAAATGGCCGCCGAGCCATCCTGAGGCCTAGGTTCCGGCCGCGCCGGAAGGGAAGGCTGCTCTTCCTTGCCATCGTTGTCTTCCTCGGTTATCTCCCGAGGATCTTCCTTACGGGATCGAACCTTCTCAAATTGGACTTCGAGGTTCCTCACAGCCTCGGTCAGTTCCTCCTCTGAGGCTAACTCAGAGCTCGAGGAGGCTACCATGCTCCCCCTCGCTTCTTCCATCATGGCGGCCACGACGATGGGCTGAAAAGAGGATTCCCTCCTTGGCGGCATGGAAACTCTAGTCCCAGAGGCAGTCTCCGCTGGCGGGGTCTCTGCCGGCTTGGCCAGAGTCGCCGCAATCGCCTCGATAGAGGCCTTTGCCTGCTGGGTAGGGGCCTTCACCACCATAGGTGCGTCCCAGGCCTTCTCCTTCGGGGGAGGGGCGACGCCTCGCTCCACCCTCTTCCGAGATCGGATGGGGCTTCTCCCGAAGCTTACCCGGGGTCTCAGACTTCCTCTTCCCCGAACCGGAGCGCTGGCTCGTGGTTGACGGTGCCGGGGAAGGTGCGCCCTGCCTGGCGACCGAAGAGCCTGACCTTTCGGCACTCCCGGAGCCAGCGGACTCGCGGGGCTTGGCCTGGTGTTGGGCCCCTGTCGCCGGGGCGCCCGCACAGGATTTAGAAGCCCGCTCGGACACTTTCTTCTTCTTCACACCCGTTGAGCCCTTCTCCAACCAGCTGGCGAGACAGGATCGACGGTCCCTCATGGTCCGCTCCGACAAGTTCTTGCAGAACTGGCAGTCCTTCTCTACATGAGTCTTGTCCCCATGAAGACAGTAGAGGCATCGCAAATGTTCGTCTTCCTTAAACACATTCTGCAGCCCGCATCCAGGGCAGCTGCTAAACAGCTTGGGTCCGGGCGACAAACTCGCATCCTGGGCCATCTCGAAGTAGGCCGCGAATCTTCTGGAATCCTCCAAGAAGTTGATTCGACTAAATCTTCACCCTTGAGGGGCATAGGAAAATCCCGCAACGGGTAGCCGTTAACGGGAGTAGAAACGGTGGAGCTTGAGGCACGATTAACCGAAAAAATGTGAAAATTCACCTGAAAAAGCGCAAAACACGCAGTAAAAGCTCGAGAGCTAAGCACGAGGACTCCCAACACTTGAACGTGCGGTAAAAATCTGAAGATGGCTGCCAGAGGCGGGGCTTAGGTAGAGGGCAGTCATTGGCTGTGGTCAGTATGACGCAGAGATCAGTGATTGGTTACTACTACAAAAGACAGATCAGAAAAGAAACTGATACTGATTTTTTCTTTACCGAGGATTCACAGCCTGACGACGGGGAATATTCATGAGCATGTGAATCCATGCCAGACCCCATGCTGGAGAATAATTATTTCCACTTCGATAATAGATACTTTGGAGAAGTTAAATCGTGTGGGCTGAGTTTCAACAGTGTGCCGGGGTGTTTTAGGTGTGGGGGGAACTGTCTACCGCTGAAACCGGTAGACAGTAATTGCTACAATTTATAGATATCAATTAACGTTCTATATATGAGCAATTTTTTACCACACTCCACTAGTTGCAGTAATAGTAAGTTCCCAGGAAAACGCATAGTGGAGTGTGTTTCGTCTTTTGACTTTTATGTTGGTTTAAAACACAATTTCTGATTTCTTGAAACCTGGATTTGTGTTTTTCTTTTTCGGTGCATGGGGTCTACACACAATCCCTGGGTCATTAAAGTCATACACAACCCAGTGGATGTCTGTACACCTTACTACCAAAGCACTGATTTTGTTTCTGGTTATTTGTCTCTTCCAACGCAAACACATAGTGGAAGAGAGTGGTTGAAGGGCATGATTTATACAAGGCTGAATATTTTATAACATCTAGAAGTAGATCATTTTTCTTCTTATTCTGTCCCCTGTTTGTAGGCGATACACCAGCGCTGGACATATTTCTGGATCTGGCATGATGATATTGCTACTAATGCTGCCTATTTTTATTGTCTAAGGAAGGTAAAATAAAACTTTAATATGACAACCTTATGTACTGTTTCTGGAAACTGCTGATCTCACTCGATAAACTTCTTTGATCAGCTGACTGCTTACTGGACAATGAACACGAATTCCCAGTGGATCCCACGAATCAGCCTTTCACCAGATGACATGATAATTTTCTTTCAGCATGAGACAAGAGTTCTTTTTAGCCAGTAATCCCTTGATCTGTCCCTCGAAGGAAAGCCTCACTCCGATCTCAGAGTCCTCTCGTAATAAGTATTTATTTGTACTATAATGTCTCTCAAAATCTCATTCAATGCTGCATTATTTCTCGGGTCCCTTAGGAAAGTGCGGACATCTGTGTGTCTATTAACAAGCTGTGGGCATTCTTCAATCAAGTAGTAAAAAACTCGGCTAACCAGTCTGTGTGCATTATCAGCTGATACGGGCATTTGCGCTTTCCCCAATGTATTCAGGAAGCTGCAGAACTTGCTCGATAATCGCTGTGAGCAATCTCCTTACGATTGGACCATTTTTAGGATCTTGCAGGAAAACGTGAACGCTAGTAGCTCTCCCCACAATTGCAGGATATGTGCGCAACAAAAAAGAAAAAACTGAAATATGATCCGTGAAACGTTGTCATTGGGTACCACCATGGCCTAATCGAAACAGGAACTCACTGACAAATTAATCAGGGTAATGTACCCTCTTCCAGTTGTCAAAAACAAAATCAAGATCTGGCATATTTCTCTTCTTATCAGGGTTTAAGCATGCCTCAGTCTAATGTCACAAACTCCTGTGGTTCAAGAATAAATATCTTCCCTTGACTCTCTCCCGAATGACTGAAAAAAGTGTTTGAAATAAGCCATAGTCCAATAAACTCTGTCTTTACTCGACAGCTTCTGCATCCTTCTTCCTCGTCATAGACCTACTCTGCACGTGCTGAGATTCTTCCCCGATGCTTGCTTCCGAAGAGTGTGGGGGTGAAGGGGTTTCTTCAGCATAGATCTTTACGTCTCCCAGAAAAGTCCAAGCACGTCTACCCTGCACTTTGATTGCAGACGGCGCGACATCCTCTACTATAAAAGGATTGTTGAAGCGTGGCTCGTCCCACTTCTTTCTCGTATGGTTGCAGATTAGAATCACATCTCCGGGGAACACTTTAGGAATACATAGTTCTTGATATCCACTTGTTGAAGCATATCCTTCTGTGTTCTGTACTCCCCCACACCCTTTTCGCCGTAAATGACAGATACTTGAGGTCATACAAGAAAGGTAGTCACGTAACTCTATTCCTAACAGTTCTGACGTTGGCTGGGCATCACTTCTAACTCTGGATGGAGGTGTGATGGGGGTCCTCATTCATCTCCCTGTCACTATTTCATGGGGGTAAGATGGTGGTCCGAACGTGGTTGGTTCCTCAATGCATATAATGCCGGTGTTAGGCAATGCAACCACCCTTTCCTCAAGGTAAGCTTCAACTTGGCTATTCTTTCTTTAAGCAAGCCATTGAGCCTCTCACAGATCCCATTTCCTTGTGGATGATAAGCTAAAGAAAACTTGTGCTTTATACCAAGCAACAAGCCAATCTGTTCAAAAATGTGATTCACAAAAGGAGGAGCATTATCTGATCTTAATACTTCACATATTCCCCATCTAGGAACTACTTCTCACACTAAGAATTTTGCTGCACAGGTGGAATCTGGGTGTGTACACAGACCAGCTTCAATCCATCGTGAAAAGGGACAGACTACTACAATCATGTATCTATACCCATTACATACTTGCAGCATATTGACTTAGTCAATATACAAATTCTGAAAAAGGCCATTAGGTCTCGGAATAACTCCTCTAACTGTGCGCAGTGTGTGCCCAGCGGTGAATTTTTGACAAACGATGCAATTCACTAGATCAAATGCAACGTGTTCTAACACATTTGGTACAAACCAATCTTCTGCAATAGTTGCAGCAAGTATTTCTCTAGTTGTGTGCGCAGGGTAGTGTAGCTGTTCCAGCGCCACCCTTAATAAGGCTACAGGCATTACTTTACCAGTACTGTCTTGTCACCACAATGCTTCAGAGGGGTTTAAAGAACACCCTCTTCATGTACATAGATCCTTCTCATCGTGAGGTGCTTCTCCCTGAACCTCTATTAATTGTGTCTTCGAAAGATTACTATAGGATTCAGACACACTCATCATCACCACTATTTTTTCATTTACATTAGCCGAATCAAAACGACATGATATTTTCTGAACATGCAGCACGTTTGGCTTCATCGTCTGCTGCTTGATTTCCATGTGAGATAAAGTCTGTCTTTTTAGTGTGAGCTGCGCATTTAACCACTGCGATGGCTACTGAGAGTTGAAGTGCCTTGATAAGCCTGTCTAATAAAGCAGCATGCTGTACTGCAGTGCCATCCGCTCGAAGGTAGCCCCTCCTTTTCTAACGTGCTATTCCTGCGTGCACTGTCAACATCACATAGGCAGAGTCACTGTACACAGTTACTTCCTGGTCTGCATGATTCTCAAGTGCGACTATCAGCGCCACTAACTCTGCAGCCTGTGCTGAATAGTGAGACGGGAGTCGTGCACTTACCAAGGTTTGAAACTCCCCATTGGCTGTGTGTTTTACCACAACAGCACCTGTATATCTCTGCCCATCCTTTTATCGATCCTTGAAGAACTGTCAATAAAAACAATTCCTCCCCCGCCAAAGCATTTTCTTTTATCCTAGGGAGTTCATCATAGAACTCTTCATAGTTTGAATAGTCATGCGCATGTTCATCCTCTGCCAGTGGTTCAGCTACAAACATGGCAGGATTCACTAATTTGCATCAAACTATTTTAATCGCCGGATTTGATATCACTACCTCGTAGGCAGAAGCCCTTTGAGAAGTCAATATCCTTATCGGTTTCTCCAAGATGGCAAAAATTGCATGCTCGACAAACAACGTCATAGAGCATCCTATCACTATACTTACAGCCTTCTCAATGGCGTATGTGGCGGCTGCCAAAGATTGCTCGCACGGAAAATGATGCCTCATTACTGGGTCCAGAATACCACTGTAATATGCAAGGGGCTTATACCCCAATGTGGTTCTTTGTGTGAGGACTGCCGTCATAACGGTACCATCCGTATGCGAAAATAAAAATAATTCCTCAGCATAATTAGGAATCTCTAAAAAAGGAGCTGTACAAATTGCCTTTTTCAATTCCTTAAACCCTTCTTCCTTCTCCTCAGTCCAAACAATGTCCTCTTGCGTTGCCTGTGCTTTCTTTAGAGCTTGTAATAAAGGCCTTGTATATGAACTGTAATCAATGACCCATGCTCTGACATATTTACATGGTCCCAGAAATCTTTGCATATGCTTTATCGTGTGTGGCTTTGTGGTTTTCAAAATATCCTCCGCTCTCTCAAGAGTGACCTTTTTTCCTTCATGTGAAATCAACTGACCTATGTACAACACTGTTAGGCAGAAACCTGTGCAGTTCCCTTAGGGACCACTGCAAAAAGTTTAAGACTACAGGTGTTGGCAGTAAACCGAATTGGTAGCAGTCTGTGCAACCCAGATTTACCTGGTAGCTGTGGCTGAGCAGTCAGACTTCTCTCAAGAAGAGTTAGGCAGTATATAGAGTATACACATTAGGTACAAAAATACAGTAGCACAAGCAAACACTGACCAGAGCTTGCGTATAAAAGTATATAATTATTTATTTAAAAAAACACTTGTAAAAATACACTGGCACTAATATGTCAAGCAAGTTCAAACACAGTCATTAGAAATATATACACCTCCCTGATTAATTATTCTACAAGTCTTAGGAAAAGAACCCCACTTATTATCAATACAGGGGTGAGCGCTTAAGCAAGATGGCACTCCAATAATTATTTAAAAAGGGAGGGAAAAGGCAGAATTAGGAAAGCACACAATACCAACACTTTTAAAAGAACCACAGCAAGTCAAGAAAGGCAGAGTCTACTGTAAAGCAAGAAAGTTCATAGGCCAGGCTCACTCTTGGAGAGAGCAAGGCGGAATGTGCCCAAGATCACACAGTTGAAGTACACTTTAAAAGTCTTTGCAGATAGTTCAAAAGGAGTTGGATCAGTTCAGAAAAGTTAGTTAACAGGTCCGAGGTCACCCCAGGATAGAGAGTCAAGCATTTATGGGACACCTTGAACAGTCTGTTGCAAGGGAGACCAGGCGGGACACAGTACCTGAAATGGTGAGAAAGCTCCAGCAGGGGCAGTTGTTCCTGGCAGCGGTTGCAAGTCAGTGCTTCATCCAGGGGAAGAGAAGGTCTCGACGTGGAGGAAAGGAGGAGGTCGTTGCACTGCCAGGGAAGAAACCAGCTGCAGAGTTTTGCGGTTAAAAGGTACTACCCTTTTATTTGCGCTAGTGGTGGAGCGTGGCTATCCGGCCGCCGGGGTGCTTGGCACGGGCGATTCGACCACGAGACGATCCAGGAAGGCGATAAGAGGGCGAACTGGTTAACCGCACCAGTTCAAAGGAAGAAGACTCTCCAGGATGAAGATCTTCTCTGTCGTCGGGAAGTGGTGAGGCGGTTCAGAAGGGCTCCACTGGTGGTGTCGTCGTTACAGGTCAGCTCAGCTTCTCCCTCTTCGGATTCTTTAGGTCCTGTGGCGACTTCTGAAGTTGCAGTCCCCAAAGCCCTGCTTTTATGCAGAAGAACAAGTTACTTTCTTACCTGGTAACGTTCTTTCGATGGGATGGTCCGACGACGTATTCCATATCTATGACATGTAATCACCACAGCTGTGCTGCTTCGGAAACTTTTCCTGCGTCGATGACGTCGATGCGCCGACGTCGAGGACCTCCTCCGACGTCATCCGATGTGATAAGTAGGACGCACGACGCCCGTAGCCTCAGTTGTAGTTTTTTCCCCCCAGAACGTGTGACATAAGTCAACTGCCAGTCAGACACAAAGCCTTGCTGAACGTAAGCTGCAATCGCAAAAGAAATTCTGCAGCGGGGAAGGCAGGGCGGGAGCGATATGGAATACGTCGTCGGACCATCCCATCGAAAGAACGTTACCAGGTAAGAAAGTAACTTGTTCTTCGAGGGGATTGGGTCCTCCGACGTATTCCATATCTATGACTGACTCCCAAAGCAGTACCAAAACAAGGAGGAGGGAAAGAATTTAGAAGCAAAATTTTAGAATAGCAAATCAAATAGCCGAGCAAAGGACCGCCTTGCCAAAGGCCAGATCCTGCCCTCTGATGGAATCGAGGGAATAATGCCGTACAAATGTATGTACTGAAGCCCAGGTGGCTGCATCACAGATGTTGCGAATAGGAACACCCCTCTGCAGGGCAGTAGATGCAGCCACACCCCTGGTAGAATGGGCCCGCAAGCCAGCCGGTGGGTCCTTACCCGCCAAGCGGTAACACTCCGAGATGGCCAAAATAATCCAGCGGGACAAAGTCTGTTTCGTCACAGCTTGCCCCAAACGCTTTCCAGCGTAACCAATAAAGAGTTGATCGTCCACTCTGACCCGGGACATGCGTGAAACATAAAAGCTTAAAGCTCTCCTAGGATCAAGCCTATGGAGCCTCTCCTCTTCCTTACCAGGATGCGGAGGAGGATAGAATGCCGGAAGAACAACCTTCTGGGCTAAATGAAATTCCGTCACTACCTTCGGAAGAAAAGAAGGACGAACTCGAAGGACAACCCTGTCCTTGTGAAAAACAGTGAAGGGTGGCTTAACTGAAAGTGCCCTTAACTCACTCAACCGCAACTAAAAACACAGTTTTCAGAGTTAACAGCCTCAAAGGGCAAGAATGTAAAGGCTCAAACGGAGCACCCATAAGAAACCTAAGAACAAGGTTTAAATCCCAACCGGGCACCAGGAAAGGTGACGGAGGGAACACATTAGTGAGCCCTTTCAGAAACTGTGAAAGTAAAGGGATTTTAAAGTAAGAACACTCTTCAGACGAGCGCTTAAAGATGGACAGCGCCGCCAGGTAACCTTTAATGGTACCCACTTGCAAGCCCCTGTGGGCCAGAGAAAGCAAAAAGGACAGAACCATGGGGATGTCACATGCAAAAGGATCCACATTCCGAACTCTGCACCAGTCGCAGAACTTACGCCAACGGCAACGGTACAGAGACTTCGTTGCTGGCCTACGGGCAGAAAGCAACACCTCCATCATGTCTTCAGGGAGGTCCCAATCCATATACCTCAACCTTTCAGAAGCCAAGCGTGAAGGTTGAGGGATCCGACCTCTGGATGGAGAACCTGACCCCCCCTCCCGTGAGAGCAGATCGTCTCGGTAGGGAAGACGACGTGGAGGGCAGATGGACAAGTCGAGAAGGTCCGGGTACCACGTCCTCCGAGCCCACGCCGGAGCAATGAGGATCATCCGGGAACCGAACTTCCGTAACCTCCGCAGCACTTGCGGGATGACGGGGACTGGAGGAAACGCGTACAGCAGCGGGAATGACCACTCCACCACGAACGCGTCTCCCAAGGCTCCTTTCGGAGGAAATTCCCGCGAGCAAAACCTTTCGCACTTCCGGTTGACACTGGAGGCGAAGAGATCCACATGAGGGGTCCCCCAAAGGGCGAATATCTCCAAGAGAATCTCCCGAGCCAACTCCCACTCGTGAGAGATCGCGCTCTGCCTGCTCAGAGCGTCCGCCGTCACGTTTTCGTCTCCGGCCAGATGAACTGCCGAGATCGAAACTTCCTGCTGGATGGCCCAGAACCCGAGCTGCATCGCCTCCCTGCACAGAGGACGTGACCCTGCCCCCCCTTTTTGTTGAGGTAGTGCATGGCCACTGTGTTGTCCGTCAGGATCAGGACATTCTTTCCTCTCACAGTCGGCAGAAAAGCCT
Source organism: Ambystoma mexicanum (assembly GCF_040938575.1). NCBI lineage: Eukaryota > Metazoa > Chordata > Amphibia > Caudata > Ambystomatidae > Ambystoma > Ambystoma mexicanum. The sequence goes on along the minus strand of NC_090931.1, from coordinate 792,501,072 downwards.
TCAGGGCTAGCCTGACGGCCCTCAGCTCCAACAGATTGATATGGAGTCTGGACTCCGACGGAGACCAACGACCGCTGACTGTTAGCCCGTTGGCATGAGCTCCCCATCCCGTGAGGGATGCATCCGTCACGATTGTCACCTCAGGCCAGGGAAGCCAAAATGGAGCCCCCTTCATCAAGTTGCCTTCGACGGCCCACCACAGAAGGTCCTGGGCGACCGAGGGCGGCACCTGAACCGGGTCCGACATCCTGCCGGAGGACTGCGACCATTGCGTCTTGAGTGCCCACTGCAAAGATCTCATTCGCAGGCGAGCCTCTGGCACCAGAAGAATGCAGGATGCCATGAGGCCGAGCAACCTCAAGAACTCGAACGCTGGGAGCGTCTGGGCCTGCTGAAACTTGTGCACCATCTGCTGAATGTGAAGAGCCCTCACCTGGGGAGGAAAACACTGCCCCAGGGAAGTGTCAAGCACTGCTCCGATGTACTGGAGCCTCTGTGTTGGCGTCAAATGGGACTTCTTTAAATTGAGGGAGAAGCCCAGCCTGTGAAGGGAGTGGCAGGTGACGGACAGATGATCCAGGACTTGCTCGGGAGAGCTCCCCCTGATCAACCAATCGTCCAGGTAGGGGTAGACGTGAATCCCCCCTTGCCTGAGATGCGCTGCCACCACCACCATGAGCTTGGTGAAAACCCTCGGGGCGGAGGTCAATCCGAACGGCAGGACCCGAAACTGAAAGTGCGAGTCGCCAACCGCGAACCTCAGGTACTTCTTGTGCTTGGGATGGATCGGCACATGGAAGTAAGCATCCTTGAGGTCGAGTGACACCAACCAGTCCTGAAGCTGAAGGGCCTGGAGGACTTGAACTTGTCATTCCTGAGGAGTTTGTTCAAACCGCACAAGTCCATGATGGGTCTCAATCCCCCGTCTTTCTTGGAAATCAAAAATAAGGGGAATACCATCCCTTGTTCCTCTCCGCTACAGGCACCAGTTCTATAGCGCCCTTCCCCAGCAGGGCTTGAATTTCCTGAGCAAGGAGCGGATCCGGACACTTCAAAGAGAGGTTCCCCGGTGGATTGTCGCGAGGCCTGTGCCGAAAGGGAAGACAGTAGCTGTGGGTTATGATCTCCAGAACCCACACATCCGAAGTAATGGCTTGCCACTCTACAAGATGCTGCGCCAGCCTTCCCCCAACCGGCGAACCATGGGACCTGGCCTCATGACTGAGTAGGAGCGGCTGCGGCGTTACCTGAGGGCAAAGAGGCAACTGCCCGAGCGGCCTTGGCACCACGGGTACCCTGTCGTCCACCTCTGGTACCCCTGCGTTGGCCTCTTTGACTGCCAGCTCCTCTCGCTTTACTGAAGGACGAGTAATAGAGAAAGGAACCACCCCTCCACTGCTGTCCCCTAGGACGAAAAGGCGGAGGTTGGCGAACTGCAGCGCCCAACGACTTCGCTGCAGCTTTTGAGGTCTGCAACCTCTCAAGGCTCTCGTCAGCCTTGCTGCCAAAAAGGTGTTCACCGTCAAAGGGCATGTTGAGGAGCCGGGACTGCACATCAGGAGCAAACCCCGACTTCCGCAACCACGCAAACCTGCGTATCACGGTGCTCGCCGCCATGGACCTACTGACGCATTCTGCCAAGTCCAGACCCGACTGAACGGACTCACACATGGCATCCTTACCATCCTGGACCATAGCAAGGAAACCATCCCGTTCATCCCCTTCGGGAATATGTTCAGCCGCTAACGCAACACAGTTCCACAGAGTGTGCGTGAAACGTGACAAGGCACAAATGGAGTTGGCCGCCTGAAGCGCCATACCACCAGAAGAAAACACTTTCTTCGCCCAGCCATCAAAACGTTTGTCGTCCCTATCAGGAGGGATGGTAGGGTACGACGCCTGCTTTGCCGGGGCCGTGGCCGCCTGCACCACCAAACTTTCCGGAGTGGGGTGCCTGGTCAAGTAGCAGGGGTCGCTACTGGCTGGACGGTATTTACGCGACAAGGATCTGCCCACCGCCGGGAGACTCTCTGGAGCAGTCCAAGCCGCCGCCACCCTTCTCTGTAAAGCTATATGGAACGGCAGTACCCGGTCAGTTGGGGGACCAACATCAAGGATGTCCGTCAGATCATCCTGCACAAACTCCCCTGGGGGATCAGACCATCCCAGATACTCAGACACCCTAGCCATAAGGCGCCGGTACGAGGAATCGGCATGGGAGCCAGTCTCAGGCCTACAAAATTCCACCTCCGGAGAGGTGTCCAGTCCACTGGCATCATGCAGTGACTGCCTCAAATCGTCAAACTGACTATGGCCCGAGACAATGTCATCTGGCACCTGACTAGGAACCAGGCCATCAGAATCCTCATCCGCCTCTGAAATATATTCCAGGTGGCGAAAAGGCACCCGAGAGTGCTTGCTCTTAACCAGAGCCTTCCTAGGGGGTACACCCGTGACACGGGGCACCTCCGACACGAAAGGCGTCGATGGCGTCGAGCGAATCGGCGCCGACGTTGAGAAAACCGGCAACGACGCCGAGAGGATCGGCGTCGACGTCAGATGCAGCGCCTCCAGTATCGGCGGCGTCGACAGCCCTCGAAGCCGGAGCCCCGAGCGTGTCCCTCGACGACCTGATCGTCGACGGCTTCGACGACTTCCTCGAAGCCGGAGCCTCGAGAAAGCCTGTCGACGCCCTCGACGCCTCAGACGTCGATGTCTTCCTCGAAGACTTCACAGGAGCACACGTTCTCGAACGCGTCGAGGACCGGGACCTGGAACGGGTACGGCGAGAACGAGCCTTCTTGTCCGAACGGGACTGCTCCCGTGACTCGTACAGACCACTCTTGCGAGCGGTGTCTCTCGACCTATCACGGCCGACCCCACTCGGGGGCGCGGACGGCTGAGTACCCTGCGACTCAAGAATCGCCAACATTTTCTTCCCGAAGGAAGCCCATTCCCATTCGCACGGCTGGTGGGGTAACCGACGTGCCGTGCAGAATCCTCGGAAGAGGACCTGGAAGGCGACCGGTGACGGCGCTTCCGAGAATGCCTCGAAGAGGCTGAGGAGTGGCGAGACCCACTCCTAGAAGAAGACCGACGAGACTTCCGACGATGACGCGGAGAGTCACCCCTCGAATCATCCGTCGAAAGCCCCGCCGACTTCGACTTCCGGGGCTTGGACACCCGACCTACCGACAACTTCTTCTTACGTTCGCGTAAGGCTTTGGACGTGAGCGACTGGCAGTCATCCGTGTCGTGGGCCTCCCCGAGGCACCAGAGGCAGGCGTCGTGCGAGTCAGTCACCGACATCTTGGACCCACACTCCCCGCACTTCTTAAAGCCCGGACGCGGGGTTGAAGACGAAGCGGAAGACATCGCCGAAGGAAATTCACAAACAAACAGGTTCCAAGAACCAGAAAGAACAGAACTCCAAAGATTCGAGGCTTAGAACCGAGAAACACGAAGCAACACGTTCGCGGAAAAAACGGAACTGAGGCTACGGGCGTCGTGCGTCCTACTTATCACATCGGATGACGTCAGAGGAGGTCCTCGACGTCGGCGCATCGACGCAGGACGCAGACGCCGGAAAAGTTTCCGAAGCAGCACAGCTGTGGTGATTACATGTCATAGATATGGAATACGTCGGAGGACCCAATCCCCTCGAAATCCCCATTCACCAGTCCTAGCTGTCACTCAAACATGCTAAGTGGTGAGTCGGGCGGCTCACCACTGGGCCAATCACACAAGAGTGCGACTTGAGTTGCTGAGGCAACTCAGTCCAGGGTGCCTATTCCCCCCTGCCACACATCCTGTAGACCCAGACAGAGTGGTACCACTTTTTGAGGCTTCTGTGCAGAAGCCTGCCAAAAGTGGAACAAAGGGCTCGACTTGGGTTGGAGTTATAGAGGCGAACACTAACGCCATTTTAAAACCGAGTCCTGGCAAAAAGACCAAACCGGGGAATAAATATTAAATAAATAACCCGGCGGTATCTTTAACATTGCACCAAAAAAGTGGTGCGTTTAAAATGAATGGGAAAATCCCATAGGAAATATTCTGGTGGAATATTTCGCGTGGTAACCACTGCCACCAGCCAGAAACTCAACGAGGGGGGACTGCACAGTGCCCCCTCGAAAAACAGACCCAGGGGCAATCTAATTACCCCTACCAATACTTCCACAATATGATGGTTTGTACTGGTTCTGTTCACAATTTAAGACTAGTAAAGTCAATGGTCAATGGTGACTTTACATGCCCTGGGAGACAGTAGTCAGTCCCAGGGTATGGAATTTATGTTTGGGGGTCACTATGACACCCCTCTGTTACTGCACTCAGGGTGCTGTGTAACACACATCCCAAAAAAAACACATGAAGCCCTATGGAGTACAAGACCCCACAGCCCATAAAACACATTACAAAGTCAAAGGACATTCTCAAATCATGCCTAAGAGTGGGAGACAAAGAGTCTCACTCTTAGCAGGAGAAAAAGATAAACCCCAAAAATCCAGCAAAGCTGCTGGGGGACTCACTAGGTTTGGGAAATTAGCCTATACAGAGAATTCTCCCCAACAAACACTTCCTGTTGACAATACTGTAACTTCTCCTTGTCAACTTTATATCCTTTATCAGCAAGCACAATCATCAACTGAATAGAATAACGCCTGCATTCTTCCTCTGAAGTGCTGCAAACTAAAATGTCATCTACGTACTGCAACACCACACTTTCCAGATTAATATTGCCCAAATCCATCTGGAGAACTCTATTGAAAATCGATGGACTCACAATACCCTTGAGGTAATCTCGTGCTTTTTAACTTCGTCTGTCTGAACGTAAATGACGTCAGGTCCTGCAAGTTTTTTTGTAAGGGGATTGAGGAAAACGGATTTTTCAAATCAATCACAGTAAAATATCGTACTTCAACAGGTACGTTGCATAAGATTGTAGCAGGTTTAGGAACTAAAGAGAACTCGGCCTCTACAATCTTGTTAATCAGGTGTAGGTCTTGAATTAGCCTCCATGACCCTTCTTTAGATTTCTTGATAGGGTACACTGACGTATTATACAGCGACTCTGACGTTGAGGTAAAATTGTTCCTGGCTTCAATTTAATCTTCACTTCTCCAACCCCCTTCAATAGGCCTACATCATAAGGGCCTGTCATCCACAATGAAGCTGGCATATTTGTCATGTCTTCCTCAAAAAATTCGGGATGCTTTTGTGTGATCATTTTTTGAGGAACCTCTCGTTTGATGACTCGTACCCAATAAATAAAGCTAATTTCAAACACTACTTCGTCATCAGATGGGTGATCTCCAAACAGATCTTCATCAGTGACGTCAGTTAATCTGTATCCCTCCCTGATGGAGATTACTGTGCACCATCGTCTTCCCTCAAAATCATTTCCATCAAGCAAAGTCATGTTTCCTCGCACTATGGCTGCTTGTAGTTCTAAAGGAAAGATTTGCCCTTCCTCTTCATCCATAGGCATCTTTGGCCTGAATAGAAATTCATCAGGTATTCTCACAATTCTGCCTATTAGGCCTGGTAGCCATGACAACAAAATGCGTACACGATAATGAAAAACTTCAGGTTCCAATGGAACTGCTCTCATGGTCACTTGTCCTGCAAACACCATGATGAATTTGCTCACCTTTAAATAATGCATTCCTGGTGTTGAACACACTATACCTTCTTCAGTAAACGAGATTGTCATATTGAACGTAGTCATCAAATCTCAACCTAATATATTGACAGGTGTTTGCCTTGAATACAGCAATGGCACCAACATGTCACATTCTCCTATAGAGACTGGTAAGCATTCGGTAAAAGGAACTCTGCTCGTAGCTCCTGTGAAACCTTGAGTATTCATGGCATTGCCAGACATTGAACATTTTCCCTCTTTTATACACTAGCGTATTGCACCCGTGTCTACTAGAAACGAAAAACATTTGTCGCCTATACTGACGTCTACCCTCGGTTCCTCGTGAGGATTAGGCGTCACGGATAATATTGAACACATCAAGTCTCCCAGTGAGCTGTCCTTTTGTGGACACAGCCTCATTCCTGTACCAGTAAAAGGATTCTCTCCCTCTACAGTGACACCTCCTACCCTAAGAGTCATTAATTGCCCCATGCTTGTGCTTTGCTGTATCTGCATAGGCGAATGCTGCGACTGCTCTTGTGGCGGATTCCCTGTTGCTTGCTGCATTTGAAAACCTTGCTGCATTCTCTGTGCTTGTGCCTGTTGCACTGTTTGACTCTGAGCAAATCCATCTCCACTCTGCTGTGAATATGCAGGCGGTTTTGAAATCCCCCGTCTTGAAAACTGACCATTCTGCACAAACCCTTGACTTCTACATATACGAGCTAAATGTCCTGTCATTCCACATGCCCAACATACAGGAGGCGGAAATCTCCTATTTTGCCCATCCTGCATGTCTTGTCATTCTGCATAGTTTGAAACCTTCCTTGATTGCTCTGAACGTTTCTCTGATTGTTCTGCCAATTCCCTTGATTATATGGAAAATGTCTACCTCAAAATCCTCCCCTTTCTCGTGGAGCAAATCCATTATTGCCCTGATCAAACTGCCACTGATTATTCCCCTGTGGCATGTTTGTTACCTGCTGTGAATTCGATCCATCTCCACTAGTTATCATTGCCCCTTCAATAGCGTACTTAGATAACTTTTTGTGCACTAACTTTGCCTCTTCGCATTTCCTGATATCATCTTTTCCTGCAGGTCTGCAATAATGTGCGATGGTCAGCTGAATTTCTGACCATGGTTTTGCCTCCATACCCACTAACTTCTTGAGCTGCTTCTGTACTGGGTCTGGCAGCCCATGGCATAATATATGATAGACACAGGTATAGATTTCCCCCAAGCCTCACGTGTCTCCAAGGCCCACTGCTCTTGGAAATTCTGAATGTAAACAAGCAAGTCTTCCCCTTCCTGCATCTTTTTCGTCATTATAGCTCCCGTATCGGGCGTTCTGGATACAGTACTCTAAGCGCTTTCCAGACTGCCGCTCTGCATTTATTGAACGGTGCTCTGTCATGAGCAGTGTTAACCGTAGTAACACCAGCATACCCTGCTCTGGACCAAACGTCATCAGCTCTCTCTCCAAAGATGGCAATCAGGAGACCCTTGATGTCCCCTATAGCCAATGCATTTCCTCCCATCATCTTTTCTAATTCATGTATCCATTTCCCTGTGCCAGAAGTAAAACTCTGGAGTTTACATCTTAAATTATCCTTGTCCATCTGGGACCAAGGTATATACTGGTCTAGCTCCCCCTTTCTCTAGCAAGGGAAACTGTGAAACCCCAAACTCACTCTCATCTCACATCATCTGTCTATGCACGGCAGGGACAATATTTCTACACTGCTTTCTTCCTGGCAGTGACCTTAATCTGCTCACATATGGTGGCGATTCCCCTCTCTCACTATGGGGTTGCCCTTTAGGTTTGTCTGACTGCGTCAATGATTTTGACGCCCGAGGTATATGTGCGTCTAAATCTCACCATCTCACTTCTTTATCCACTGTAAAACAACCCTCAGGACCACATACGCCACCACCCTCTTCTCCACAGAAGGTGTCTGTCTTCATCTGACATTTCCTGTGCCCAACTAGTATAACTTCTCTCCTCCTCATCTCTGTGTAGAGTCAGTCTATCTAAAGACTACTCCTTGGGCCTCGTACTACATGAGGCTCCTTCTATATCGTACAACTGTGTACTCTCAAGTCGGTCATTTATTTTCCCTTCCCTTTTAATTCTTGCTGGGCTCTCATGTCATGATAAACTTTATCAATTGCTTCCCCAATGCTTCTAGAGTCAAACTCGTCCTCTAGATTTACTCTAGATGGGCCTGGTAATAACTCGTATTCCAGGAAGAACTCTATGTCCTCCCGTGTTACTTCTGGATCAGGATTCCTTACCTCCTTCTCCAGGCGATTGAGACAGCAAGCTCTTTTACCTCTTCTTCGTTTTATGTCACTATCAAGCTCTGCACTTTCTTGCTTTCTCTCTCACCCTGTCTTTCTCTTTTTTCGTCATATCCCTTCTTTCATTTACCCTCCGTATCTCCTCATCCTTTTGTCTTTGCATTCTCTTATCCCTTAACTTCTGTTCCTCCTCTTCTATTCTTTTTCTTTCTAACCTTTCTCGCTCATCGATTGCCCTTTGTCTATTATCTCGTTTTCTCTACTCCTCTGCTTTTTCCTGCTTCTTCAATTGTTCATCTTGATATAACTGTTCCCGTCTTTGTCCATCTTTTCTTTTTGCCTCTTCTTCTTTCAATCGTTATTCCCTTTCTCTATCCTTTTTATCTTGCCCATCTTGATCTTCTCTTTCTCTCACCTCCTCGATGCCTTTCCCATTGAATTTGAGCAAAATCTGACCATCCATCCATTTGTTCTGTAGTAGTGCTAACATCAGCTTATCTATTTCTCCCTTCCACTCTCTTTATTTCTCTTCCTATATCTAAAGATGTGTTTGCTCGATCACTTCTCTCCTTGTCGCGTCTCTCCTTGTCCCTCGGGACCCTAGGAATTACATCTTTCTCTGTATTTCTCTCCGATCCCTCGTCACTGCTTTGCACAGGCGACTCATATGCCGGGTTACTATACCCTGTTGCTGCCTTTAGCTCCCTCAATGGGTATAACCCATCGTCTTTCTTGTTTTTGCCATCTATTTATGGCGGGATGGGTGGAGCAGAAAGCTCCTCACCCCCCTCTTTGCATATATCAAGGATCCAATCTATAGGAGGCAGCTCTTCTCTTTCCTCCTGGTAATTTTCCAAAGTGCTAATCTCGCTAGTCGCTTGTCTAGCTTTTTCCCCGTATATGTTGCATGTAAATATGTCGTCATATGCTGCAGGACTGCCTTCGATAGTGACCCTCCTTGCAGCCACGGCATAAACATTTTGTCTGCGGTTCCCTTAACCCATTCCACACTATACTGTCTGTTTCAGCAATTGCTTGCAAAGGTGCACAAGTGGAGTAACATGCTCTTTTTTTGACTTGTCACTCTTGACTATCAATACTGTTTGCTTTTGTCAGAGGTTTAAAAAACAATATGTTTCAGAAAAATAATATAATATGAGTGTGCACCAATCGTCGCAGGCTCCAATCCCTTTAAATCACGTTTTTCACTTTATTCTTGCTAAAAAACAGCATCAACTTAAATTCAAACAACCAATTAAATGTTCCAGCCTCGTGTTTCTCCTTTTTTCAACAATCACTTTTAACTATTACATCATCACCAACACATGAATACATAAAATGAACAAACAGACATACACGACCAGTCACATACATCTCTTATCTCTCACAATCTTTTCTGTAAGACTTGTCTTGCCCTCCAAATGAATACTCCTACGGAGTTTAAATCAACCTCTTTGAGTTACGACTTTAACCGAGCCCGTTGTCTACTGCTTCTGCTGTGGGATTTTAGGTTAAGATTTCTTCTGTTATGTTCTTTAAAACGCAGGCACTGGGCGTATTCTATTATCGTGGCACACTCCTCACGATACCTCTTAATTGCTTGGCCTCACACAAGTCAATTTCTATTCAATATTTAACACTCTTATTCTCAAATTATGTTTATCCCACCTCCCTCCGTTACACTTCTTTCCCTTATCACTTCTCGTCAGCTATTGTCCATACACAGTTTTGCCACCTTGCTCAATTTTTACTCACCATTCGCATGTTCGTCTTCCGACTCTTGGGATCATATGCCTTTTACTGCCTCTCCAACTTCATGTCTGTTCATCTACTCGTAGACCGTGGGAGGAGATTCCGTCTGAATCTGGAGGGACCCATCACACCCTACTTGCAATATTTTTTGGTTTAAACTAAACCACTATCTACGGGGAGCTTCACGTCCTGTTAGCCGAATGGCAGAGGTCGTGCGATATTGCCCGGACTCCAAAGTTTACTTATGTCGATTGATTTTTTTAAACCATCCTCTGCTACCAAGTGAACTGAATAAACTCAGCCCTTTAAGAGGAGAAGTAATAACCCTGGAGATGGTTGGGGATGCAGACTTTATTCATAGATCAATAACAGAAACACCTCAGGTAGTTGGCAAAAAGGATACCTGTTTTATTGTCAATTATCTAAAACAGGGAGTACAATGAACATCAACGAATTCGCTCGATCCCCTTACTCAACAAGCTTCATAAAAAACAGAGTTTTTACATCAAAAACTGACGTTGACCTACTTCACTACCAATGTCATCCTACGTGGCAAACTACAAAAACCTAGTGGCAACTGTGATAGGCTCTTAGTGAACATCTAAGTATATGTTCTATACTAGTATTGGACAGTGAAGGAAAGTGATAGCCAGATCTGCCAAAGATAACACGATAAGTCCAACACTATCAGGAGCCCTTATTAATGCTAGGTCCCTTATAGCACACAATCCCGAAATAGCTGATATACTGTCTATGGACAATTTAGATATCCTTGCTGTCACTGAAACCTGGCTCCATGATGCAGCTGGTCCTGCCCTCTCGACTGCCATACCAGATAATTTCAATATCCTAAGAGTCGACCGACCTAACACCAGAGGAGGCGGCCTGGCCATCATAACCAAAACACATCTAGCTGCCAGACTCGCCCCACACCCAGCTTTCACATCGTGTGAACTTCTCTCAGCTAAAATACCTATATCAAATAACAGCACACTAACAATACTTCTTGGGTACAGACCACCAGGTCCACTAGGCAACTTTGAGGAAGACCTATCCAGCCTCCTCACTGACAGCATTAAAGACTCCACTCAGCTCCTTCTACTAGGCGACTTTAACCTAGGCTTTAATGACGCTGAAGACAAACAAGCCCAAGCAATCCAATCCATTCTAGTCAATCACGACATTACCCAAAATGTCCTAGTTCCTACACATACAAAAGGACGTACACTAGACTGGATAGCCAACTACAACTGCAACATCACCATCTCTAGTATCCTACCTCAAATATGGACTGACCATTATCTTATATGCTTTACAGCCAACATCGAAACTCCCAAACCTAATAAGAATAAAATAGCACCCCCATGCCAACAAGAAGTAAAAAAGAAATCACAGCTGAAAAACTACTTCCACTTCTCCTACCAACTCTCACAGCTAGTTCTAATGAATCCAACCCTAGTGAGTTAGTTGAATCATTTAACAACTCCATGACCAAAGCTCTAGACTTGATTGCCCCTACCAAACTCCATAAAAGTAAACGTGAAACTCACCTTAACTCTTGGTTCACCCCCCATCTCAAAGAAATGCGTTTCCAAAAACGCAAACTCCAAGCTATTTGGAGGCATACTCCCTTCTGCTGACAATAAAACCACACTTGCTAACTTTGCCAAAAAATACAAAAAGGAAATTATTCAAACGAAAAAAGATTCATTCAATGATAGAATCAGTAAAGCCAACTCTAACTCCAAAGAGCTCTTCACCATTCTCCATGAATTGGAAAATCCTATTGCCCCTACAGACAATGTCCCCAAGGACAAATCCTGGTGCACTAGTATCCAAAATGCTCTAGAAAATAAAATCACAACCCTTCAATCTAAAATTGCTAAGAAAAAAGCCTCTTTGAGCCCTTGTGGAACTCACACCACCCCATTGAAGGAGTTACCCAGCACACCCACCCAAAATAACGGTATACCCTTCAGGTTTACCAATATCTCTATATTGGAAACTGAAAAGGTCATTCTGTCCCTTAAACCGTCGAATTGCCAAGGTGACAGTTGCCCTGCGCAAATAATCAAGGTTGCAGCCAAAGATCTAGCACCCTTCATCTCGAAATTTATCAATGCCTCCTTCAACACGAGCACTGTACCCACCAACCTCAAAGAATCCTGGGTTCTCCCCCTTCTCAAAAAACAGACACTTGACCCATCTATCCCCACTAACTACAGGCCTATTACTACGGTCCCATTTCTCCTTAAAATCATTGACAGAGTAGCCTACCTCCAAATCCAAAACTATTTGGAGACGCACCAACTATTAGGTTCACGGCAATCTGGCTTCAGACCACTGCACGGTACTGAAACGGCCCTCATTGACCTCAAGACACAAATCGACGAGCTGAAGGATAAAGGTAATACAGCTATGCTCCTCCTCCTTGACCTATCAGTGGCCTTTGACCTAGTGGATCATGCAGTATTATGCAACCATCTAGCGTCTGCCGCTCACTTCTCAAGTGAAGCTATAGCATGGGTACAATCCTTCCTAGCCAACTGTACGATGAGAGTGTTCTCCCTTGTAGCAGCAGCAGACCCAATCCAGATCACTTGTGGTATCCCACAAGGCTCATGTGTCTCCCCGACAATGTACAATATCTTTACTAAGCCTCTCTTCAACAAACTTGACAAATTAGGGGTAACCTATACGAATTATGCGGACGATACGCAGATTCTCATACCTCTATCAGGCAACTTTGTCGAAGACACAGCTCTAGTAAACAAAATCTACCTCCTCATTCAGGTATGGATGGCCTCCCACGGCCTCTGCCTAAATGACGACAAAACTGAGATATTAATACTGGGGTCCGACTCCAACCTAAAAAAACTGAGTCCCAACTATTGCAATTTCAACATAGATGGTAACACAATCAAGGTGGCCACCGAGGTAAAAACTCTAGGCTTTTACCTCGATTCCACTTTATCTCTTAAAAAACAAGTTAACACCATGGCATCCTCTACAGCGTACACCTGTAAATTAATCAGGACCTGTAGACCTTACCTCTCTAAAACTAACTGCATCATGCTAGCCAATGCATTAGTTATGTCCAAACTGGACTATTGCAATGCCCTCTATGCAGGTGCCAACAAATCCATTATAAATAAAATGCAAATCTTCCAAAATAACGCTCTTAGAGCAGCCCTTGACATACCCCTTAAAGCACATATTTCAAACGTTAGGAAAGACCACCATTGGCTCAAAATTAGCGACAGAGTCCTGCTCAAGACACTATCGCTTACCCACAAAGGGCTCAACAACACTGCTCCCCCATATATCTCGGCCAGACTGACTAGAAAATCATCCAGTCACCACACTAGGGCTACTAACCACTACCTGCTCGAAACCCCCAGATTCAGACGATCCAAAGCGGGCGGAGCAAGCTTCCCTGTCAGAGCTGCCCAGGCCTGGAACGCATTGCCCATTGCACTGAGAGCTAACCTACCCTACTCTAATTTCAGATGCAAGGTAAAAAACTGGCTCTGGACTAACGACAATTGATTCTCGTGGCACCCAACGACCACGATACCCTTGTCTAAAATGATTCTGCTCTCACACCTTTACCTGTACACTCTCTCAAAACTGTAATATGTTAGTTTTTTCTTCCACACGGCGTGTATGGACATGTACTTACCGCATTGTTATGTTTTTTTATACTCTGTATGTAACCTAAGGTTAAGTAACCTTGTACCTGCTGCGCCCGGCTACTCTTGGGTTTTGTGCACATTATCAAATAAACAAATCAAATCAAATCAGGTCTCTTAACATCAGGTGAGGCAACTAAGCCCTCCCCGAAAAATGGCCACTATGAACATCACTAAATACAAAACGTCCCATTGGCTACACAAACTATAGGACACTTAATTACGCGGTCCCCTACAATTGGTTGGCACTCTAACCTTCGTCAATACTTTTCCACCTACGTCTAGCAGCACGCAGATTGGAACTCCAGGTGCTGGTGAGCTTGTCTAAAACAGAGCTTCCCACCAATTATCATATCAATCCATCATCACCTCAGTGGTTTGCTGGCAATTGATACTTTGAACTCATCCTTGAAAGTGTTCTTAGCTCTGGAGAATTCAGGGGAGTGAAGGCCTATGTGTGAGCATCTTGCTTGTTCAACTTCATCCTTCTACGTAACTGAAGACCATGATTTTGAGCTTTCACTGTGTTTAAAATACTATTTTTTGATAGACCTCTGACGTCTTCCTTGTTTGTTTGTTTCTTTTGAACAGGAGTTATGTACTTTCCCACGATTTGTATCCAATGCTAGCTGACTTCAGCTTGATAAGACCTTGGCTTCTTGGCTTGGCTTCATGGCTCATCCAGCCTCGCCTTTTCGAGATTCACTTTTAATTCATGTGTTTTCTTACTGCGACACACTTGGAAGAGGCCTTTCTTTTTTAGTCCAATTCTGCTATGACACGTAGTGGAAACATCCATCTTTTACTCTTTATGCATACATGTACATATTGGCCCATGCCGCAATCTATTCACTATAAAGCTAGCCTCAAGAATACTTTGTCTGCTTGTGTTTCTTTTGCATCTGTACACGTGGGACTGACTTGATATCTTCATCCATTTTATGGCATAAGCTTCTTCACCTTGATCCCAAGATGTCACTTGTCCTTGATACTTTCTTGATGCCTTATAAAATATCTGCATTCTCTAGTCTCTGCATCGTTTCTAGGCACGTCAGCTCAGCTCTGTGTGACGTCACCATTTGTCTTGACCATTCATTTGCTCTGCTTCTTCCGCGATTTCATTCAAACAGCCACCATACTTTCTTGTATGCAAGCGCGGTTTTGTCAATGGGAACCTTGCTTCCAGAATTCTCCTAGGTATCGGTATTTTCACTGGCACCGCACGGTTTTCGCATCTGTGCTCCCAAAACATAGGCAATATGGGTGAGGTGGTTGAGGTGGGGGTACTTGGCTCCTCCTCTACACTGACGGGGTGGCCTGGGAGGGAGTTTGGTTCTTGTGGTGCATAGCCCCTTAGAGAGTGTCTACAGGGGGTTGGGGAGGGGGGGAGGAGATCTACAGCCTGTGTGCTCTTGGAAGCCAAAGGCGTCGCCATTTGTGCTTTTTTCAGTTACATAGCTTTAGTAGCACTGTCATGTTTTTTGATTAGCTCTTGCATCTTTGGCGTTTGCTTGAAGGACGCTTCGTGCCGACCTTGGGGTCCGGTTTTGGAGGCCTGTCATGGGGTGAAAGCGTAAGCGATGGCCCAGAGGACAGGGAAGAACCCGAGGCTTTCTCTGTGGACACTGCGTGGGCTTCAACGCTCAACGGTATTGTCGAAAGTTGGCCGTGTAGTATGTGTTTAGTGTTCTTGTGCTTATGTGTGCTGTGACAGAACCGGCGGCCTGTTTATTGGAGTTGAAGGCCCGCAGATAAGGTTCTGATGAACCCTGCTCACCTTCAGCATCACTAAGGACCCCGATACTGCCCTTGGTGGAGTCTTCATTCACGTCGATGGAGACCTCGGCCTGCATAGCGTGAGTGGCCCAGCATTTGGTGCACTGATCCTTTAGAGTTTTCAGTCAAAAAAGTTTGGAAGATTCGCTAACTTTTTCGGGTGACCCCTCGGGAGACAGTAATTGCACACTCGGTGCTTGTCCTTCCACAGGAATTTTCGGTGGCAGGCAGGTGAACATTTTAAGGAAGTTTTGTCCATTATTTATTACAAGGGCAGATTGGTGAGAAAAAGTGAATGTGGATGCCAGAATATGCATTATCTAAAGAGGTCAGTCTGAAGAACCTCCCTCCTATCTCCCTACTGTAAGGGCCCAAGCCCGAAGAGGCCTGTGAAGGCCACGTCTGGTCGTCGATACGTCAAGTAGTTGACAATGAAGTTGTCCGTCAAAAGCCGTTGAGCAGTCTGTTGGGTGTACGGCGAAAGCGACCAATAAGGAAAGAAAGAAGTCTACCAGTAAACTTTCAACTAATTAAAGCAATCAGCCTGGAAGAGAACTCTGCATTTGCGACCGACTTCAATGGCGGAAAAAAACAATCGGAGGGACCTCGAAGCGTGACAGACCATGGGTACAGTACACGTCACACTAGGGATAGTATTACTAACATGCCCTGTTGACATCGGTTTTCGAGTTTCAAAAACAAATCTTGGAATACTTTGCGACTACCACTAGATGTCGGACTATGCAGAGCACGTGATCTAAGCAGATCCACAAGCTCCAGAAAAAAAATATATATACTATATATACCTACCAACTTTGGCCAATCATCAAAAACCATCTTAACAACTCATTATAATTATAGAGTCCTCAAAAAGTTGGATTCATGTTATCCATGGCAGCTATCTTTAATATACATCTAATCGAAAAAGAAATACTGCCTACGTATAGAGAGTTACCTTGAGTCAAGAATGCGAAAACTCTCTACACTAAAGTGCGTTTAGGTATATTACCTCTTTCTACTTCTACAAGCCATTGGGGAACGACCGTCGCAACAAAATGCACCTCTTGCAAAGACTACTGTGGAAAATGAACAGCACTTTTTGTTTTTAAGTTCACTGTATGGCACCTTTAGACAGAAATGGCTTAAACCAACTTTAAACTCAAACGGAATTCTTACTAAAAGTGAAGCCACTGGTCTATTTAAGAATAACCCCTCTATACCTTTATTTTTGGCAGTTTCCACTTTCTTAACAAAAGCTTGTGCACTCAGGAAGAATCTATTTAAGAAGTAGCAATTTAGGTATGGAAATCATTGAGTAAATGAAATATTTTTTGTCTTTTCAAATGTTCTAATGCTCCGATGCTTTTAATAGTTATATTGTGCATTATATGTGATAAGTATTTATATTATACATTGCATTGTATGGATTTTCTTGTGCATTTATGGTGTATGCCGAAATAAAGCTTGTCAACAACCAAATAAATATATAATAAATATATATGATCTCAAAATTACAGTATTCCGGGGCAATTTCAGGACTGACAAAGCCAGAAAGACCTATGAATTCAAATTCCTGCACATTTGCAGGGGGCGGGGGCTTCAACAAGACATCACGGTTTTATGAGCCACATCCCAACTAACAGACTATCACTTTTACACTCAGAGCTACAGGAATCGCAACATTCAGACCCAACACTTTCCATAATTGTATCTAAAGCTGTTCACAGGCACTCAACTGACACTGCACCAGCCCTACCCGCATCTCCAAGGCAATGAATCATTACTGGACTGCTTCAAACCAAGCCCCATCTGCCCTCAAAATGCCCCAGCTGAAAAGTTTCCCAAAGACTTGTCAGGACCCCTAACCCTTGTCAAACCCCAACCTTTCCTCTTGAATGTGATGTAACACAATCCCAAGATGGTATTTGACACAAAGTTACCAAACTGGGCTTCATGAGTCATTGGCCTAACACATAGCTGGCTGTGTATCCCCGCTTTCCAACTTCTATAGGCACAAGACTGATATGTTGATGGCTCACTACTACTGATCTTGTAAAGGGACTGGCCTGACATTTCAACTGAACTGCACATACAATGACTGACCCTAAACCATCCCCTCCTGCCTTCCTGAGATCAGTAAAAGAGTGGGCTGTTTTTTATTACCCTGCTCTTCAGTTCCACTGACCCCTGCCCCACTTAACACAGTGTACCATTTTGACCTTGTAAATCACAATGCATGGGGGATTTGAACATCCAGTACATGCCTTGTTGACCAAAACTACAAATTGGGTACGTACAGGCACAGATAATGGGGTATTTCCAGGAGTGGCTATGTAAACTGTAACGCTGTGATGTTTTTCAAAGGAGTCATTCCATCCCTGCCTGAGGAAGTGGAGACATTCCTTGAAAGCTCAGAAATAAGCAGAATAAATTACTTTGTTAGCCTAATTAAGGTATCCCCCCGTCTTCTTTTGGATTAACATTCGATATATATATATATATATATATATATATATATGAGCCAAACATTCCAAAACACCACCCAGTAGCCATTGCTGGAAGTTCACTTCCGGTTCTGAACCACGTCACAGCAAGGCATTGTGGGTATGCAAATTAGCCCAAATGCGAGATAAAGATCCATTTCCCCACTCCTCCTATTGTATGCCGCAACGCTGTAGTGGCAGCTCTCACTCACTCGGCGGCGTCTGTAGAAGACTCAGTCCTGAATCTTGCAATCGCATCGAAAGGATCTCTGCATCTTCAAGTTGCTTCCAACGGATGGCGGGCAAAAACAATCTGAGGTCTTTTATGTACCCGCTGCACATAAGATGGGGATAGTGTCCAGGAACACAACTGTCAACACCCAGTTTTTCTAATTCGATAAAGAATATGTAAAACTCAGTCAACCAAATAAGCAGATTCGCAAGTCCCGGAAATGTAATTTGTTGCAGTTGTGTGACAATACCTAATGTGAGGTAGGCATGGTATCACAAGTCAGACACAGACACAATGATTCAAGTTTCAACACCTTTATTTAGGTTTTGAATGGGGATTGGAGACTTACTAGCCAGCCGTATCTCCATAATGGGAGTAGTCTTGACCATCAAAGTAAAATAAAGGAGTCAATGTCAGTTAGTCAAAATAAAGAAAAGTCTATGTCAGAAACCTATGCTTGCCCTCAAGCTTTTACAATAACTAAGTGTAGGGAAGTGTATCAAAAGAAAGTCAGAATGGCAATGGAACTACACTACAACTCCCTTCCCCAAATCGAATCACTGGAGTTTTCAAAAGTTCCTTTTTGATGACCAGTTTTCCACAAGACTTTCAGGCTTCCCTCGTCTGATTTACCATCAGTTCAATATAACTCAGTTTCCTCAGGCTTCCCTTGCCTGCTTCAGTTTCAACATAACATAACACAGTTCTGGTACAACAGGGTTTCAGGGTGAATCTTTCACCATAGGCCCCTCAGGCTTCCCTCACCCGAATCTGGACCTTCATCACTTTAGACAAGTTCACAACAGTTTCCACAATAGGCCTCTGAGGCTAATCTTTCACCATGGGCCCCCAGGCTTCCCTCATACGAGTCTGGACCTCAACTTCTTTCAATTCATTTTCCAACTTTAGGATTCCCTTCACCAACCTTCTTGGATGTCATTTCACTTTCACTTTGAAGATTTTCAAAACTGCATGGATTTACTCAGGCCCATGCATGACCACTCCGACACAATACATCTTTGTTATCGTAGTTTCCGTTGATCACAGCCACTCTTGCCCTCTTTGCACCTTGATATTGTTAAATGTTCAGGAAGTAGCATTTCTTTCTCATCCTACCGCAGAGCGGTGTAGCGGAGCTGTGTGCTGAGGTGTGTGGCAGTCCCAGAGCTAAGCTGTCCACATCGTTGTGCTACAGGAAGTAGCATTTCTTTCTCATCCTACCGCGGAGCGGTGTAGCGGAGCTGTGTGCTGAGGTGTGTGGCAGTCCCAGAGCTAAGCTGTCCACATCGTTGTGCTACAGGAAGTAGCATTTCTTTCTCATCCTACCGCGGAGCGGTGTAGCGGAGCTGTGTGCTGAGGTGTGTGGCAGTCTGCCGCAGTCCGCTGCAAACCCGCAGCAAACGCACTCTTATGGAGCCGGAGGTTCGTCCGTCAAACCCCGACAAGGAGGGGAGAAGGAGACTACAAACTACGACAGCATCTATCGTACCCATCGACTCAGACGCCGCAACACGCAGGAGAAGTAAGTCAACCTCCTTAGCGAAAGGTCTGGGGGGGGGGATGCATTCCATCAGGGACTACCTCTCCCCTAATGCCAACCAGGCCGTGTCTCGCGCCAAACCCGCGCCATTGCTATCGAAGGGGGAGAAGGACTTACTTGCCCGATTAGAGACACTCGAGACACTCGAGTCGGTAGCAATTTCAACTCTACCAGCCCTAGCTGGCCGGGCTCACCCCCCGGCAACAGCGGAGTCCCAGGACCTACAGCCCCTCAACGTGCAAGATCGAGGAATGGGGGGGCAACAGTCCCCAGGGCAAAGGCATTCAGAACTATCCCAGGAACAGGGGCCCTGGGTGGCACGAATAGACACTTCCCCACTCACTGATGCAAATCAAAAAGACGTCTTATGCCCCGGAGTAGGAGAAGGGGGGGTAACTTCACCCAACCCACGAACCTCAGACACGACCTTGGGCGCAATTAACACCATACGTATCCAAGCGATGTGCCATGAGGATCAACAAAGAAGTACCAACAGCCCCAAGCTGGTGGACAATGTCAATGTTAACACCGCTGATTTTACCGAGATACAAACCGAACAAGAAGGTTTGCTAAATCCTCAAAATATAGAGAAAGATTTGGAATCTGAAAAAGAGGATCTCGATAGTGACATCGCAACGGAAGAAGAGTCGGAGGGCTCCAATAAAGAAACTGACGCGGAATATGAAAAAACAACTGGAGGAACAGGGAAAACGAAAGAGAGATCTAAAGCGAACACCACTTCTAACCCAGGTCTCCAAAACCAGAAAAAAAGGGGAGATGAGAAACAAATTAAGCTTACCCTACAGGGGCAACTGACATCAAGGAAAGAGTGCAAAAAACCAGGAAGACGGCCACGAGGCCACTATAATCCATCTTCGTCCCACCTATTCAAAGCTTTTCTGACTCAGCAAGCGAAAAGAAAACCGAGTATAGAGACCGAGATCTCGGATGCAGAAATGCTTGAAATTGCCGCTGACTCTCATCCAGCGCACAAACAAGGAAGTACGGAGCCGGACATAAGGCCAATAGACAAGACCGAACTTGCGGAACAATCTCAACTTCACAGGGCCCTTCCTGCAAGAAAAGTAGCCGGTCCGGAATTTGACAATCTAACTCTAACAACTACCCCAAAGAACCAAGTCAGGATCACCAGTGTCCCAAACATTACTAGTCTGGACAACGCACACTGCATAAGTCCGCCAGACAGTCAAACCGCGACCACTGAAGAAATTATAATCCAAGATGAAGAACGGGATGAGGAAGTTAGTGAAGTGAAATCCCCGAACAAATCAATGGACGTAATACGGATGGATCCCCTATACAAAGAAGACAGATGGGCATGGTCTAAGTCCCATCTAACAAACATCCAAGAAAAGGACTACCCAAAAGCAAAACAAGTGCGGCAGGATTTTGATATCAAATTCACGGAGTGTGACAAGAGGCCTCTAAGAAAAGGGCGAACTCCGGATACTCCGATGGGGGCCAGGGGATTAAATCCCACATCGGATCTCTGTACTTCACCAAAAAGATTTGACAAACTGCTCACTCCACCAAAAAAGAGACGCCTTAGTGAAATCGCAGCATCATTACAAAACGACTCGCCAAATAAGAAACCGGACATGATTGCGACTATGTCAGCTATGACGGTAGTGTTAGCTCCCTTTTGCAAACTATATGAAGCAATCAAAGAAAATGTCCAAAATAACACAGCAATTCTATCGAAAGTGATGGATAAACTCACCCTCATAGAGACTCGCCTCCTGCCGACAAATCAAAAAATATCTAATTTGAGCAATACCTCAGACACTAAATCGAACGCAAGACCACCATCAAGCGAACCCGCATCTACCTTGTTCACAAAAAAAGGAACTAACCTAGGGGCTGCACAAGACGTTGAGATCCAAAAAATATATTGGGAGAAAAAAATGGAAGCCCTAGAAAGAAAGATCGAAAAGCTTGAAATGTTAAACAAACATCCTAAGACTCCATCACCGACTACGGTGGCAGCCCCGGATCAAAGGGAAGATCTCCCCAAAAACCACGAACCCATTACGTTGGTCTTAAACTCAAAAAATCAGAAACAAGGGACCAATGGGGCTAAGTCAGTAAATGCGCTGATATCTGATAAAGAGCGGAGAACTATGAAACCTAACCCACAAAAGACCGGAACGCTAATATCGACTTCGGGTGAAAGGTTCACCGACTCGCCGACAACAAGACTCACTAAACTACAACAAGAGACCAACAACCGAAATTCCACACTGGGCACCTCAAGATCGCCGAAATCAGTTGAAGAGTTCCTACAATGTCCAGAGGTAATGAACCTCTCTACCTACTCGGAGGATAGCATAAATATAATATCGGAATCACCGATAAAAGAGGTCCAAACAAAGTTACGATCAATCAAGCCAGATACCATCTGTCGCAATGTGAAAGCGACGCAGGGGGGTCTCAACAAAACTGAGTCCAGACTATCCCCTGAGACCCAGGTCCAAAGAACAAATGAACCAATAACATATAGTCGGGCGCTTAGATTACGATCCAGCCCACAGACTTCGAGAAAGAGTAAAGAGGACACGCAGACAACTCCAAATCGACAAATTGATTACGATGAACTTAATGTCCGGGAAAACACGTCTACAAAACCAAATAAGACGATTCGAGTTTTTAAACTGGAACAAATTCGACCAGAGAGATATTCAGTCACCTTAAACAGACCGACAATACTACAAATCATAAAGAAAGTCAAAACGCTCAAAAGAATTACTACGGAGGATCTGATATTAGTGGAACCCTACCACAAGGATAAAAAAGCAAAAGCCTTCATTCACCTAAAAGCATAGACCGTCACATACATTCACGAATCTGCATACCAGGATCTGCATCAAATGGGGCTTCATCTGTGGGAAATAAAAAGCAGCGCCTACAACCTAGACATCGAGGAGGGCAAGAGACAAACACAAAACTGTCACTATCACTTCAGATCTCGAGTGACAAACCAACATTGGGCTCAGAGAACTCTCCGCCCCCAAAGCTCTCGAGAACACCCTGAGTATCGAACATTTTTAGATAGAGAGCGAAGAGATCAATCACCTATGATAGAAAGAACCAAGACTCACCTAACAAGTCATAAGAGTATACAAGATTATATGGCGCACTCCGGACAATCTAAAAGAAGGTTAAAAGAACAAGAGGCTTCCACCACGCTGCGTAGTAATCATAACAAGAAATCCTCGGGGGAGGACATATACATCTCCCATACCCCCCAAGAAAAAGGAGAGCTAGAAACGCAAAGAATGGGACCGTGGAATTGGATCTCCTCAAGATGGACTAAAAAACAAACAAAATAGCAATCATCAAAGGTGGTGGTGTGCGATAAAGATTCAACAAACGACCACCCAATAGCGACCTCTTTATCTTTAGCCTCCTGGAATACGAGAGGCCATAGGCACTTAACAAGGGTAGGAGACGTCAATCTGAATCAATTTGACATACTATGTCTGCAAGAAACATGGCTCTCTACACAACCAAGTCTGGACGGTTATGCGGTTGCAATTTCCCCGGCAGTAAAAGGCCTATTCGGCCGACCGTCATCTGGCTTGCTAACTGCCATAAAATCCAGCTCAGGTTTAACAGAACCCAAAATTTGGAAAAAATCATATGAAATGCTCGTAACGCTGACTTCCCACACCCATAGAAAGGTCAAGACGGAAAACGTTTTTCAAAAGACTTTAGCAATATTCAACTGCTACTGGAATCCCCAAAGAATGTCCATTAAAATTTTCTGCGACAACATGACTACGGCGATGGATCACCTCTATGCAGAATTCGATAAAATTGAAATCATAATCTGTGGTGACTTCAATGCCAAATGCATCCCACTATCTAACGACCAAGTTTGCCCAAATTCGCCCCGAGAGCGGGAAGATGCCGCCTCCAAAAGAGGTAAGGCATGGAACAAGGTTATGGCATTGCGACACATTCAAAACGTGGCGACGCTCTTTCCCTCACAAAACAACATGCCAACATGGGAACGCTTGGGCTCTCAAGCAACGTTAGACCACATTTTTGTGTCGCCCGGCCTCGTCCAAGACCTAAAAAGTTTCCAAGTTCAGAAAACGGTGAACAGTGACCATAACCTACTGAGAGCGGACTGGGTTGTTCCCCAGACTAAACCTAAAACATATGACTGGGGTACGGAAGTCAACACTCAACAAACGCGACTCAGATTGACGGAACGTGACATCGACAAAATTAAAAATTCCTGGGAGAATAAACAAAACAAAATCGGCAATAAAGATTCTGAAGAACGACCTAACTACTTGCCGCTATTACTCCCTTTCCACAAGAAAAATGCAAATGGAACTAAGGAGATGACAAATAATTTGCACACATACAATAAAGAACTGGTAAAAAAAAGACAGACTGTGCGCAGAGCACTAAGATCCGCGAAGAAAACAAATAACACTGAAGACTGGACTAACTGGCAACTGGAAGTAAAAAACTATAAAACCTGGCTCAAACACAACAGGGCCAGTCGCTATCAAAATGATGCCGAACAGATGATGTCCGCAATACAAGCAAAAAAATCTAGTCAACTCTGGTCTCTGATAAAAGACATCAACTCCACGAAGAGTTCGACTTTTACAAATGCAGTCTCAGAAGAATCCTGGATTCAATACTACACGATCCAATTCAAAAGGCCTCAAGATAACTCGATCGAGGTCATACCATCCCCAGACACTGTTTGGGTTGATCTATCTAACCCAGAAGACATCGAAGAGGCTATCAGAAAACTAAAAACCTCGAGAGCCCCGGGTCCCGATGGTCTGACTAATGTAGATTTAAAGATCTCCCCCCCTAAATGGGCGGCGGTAATCAGTGACATCTTTAAGATCTGTGGCAGAAGGAAGAAGATCCCAGAATCCTGGCAAAGAACCGTCATTATACCAATCTACAAAAAAGGACCAAGACAGGACCCGGCGAGCTATAGACCAATAGCGTTACTAGATATCCTGAGCAAACTATATGCTACTCGCCTCTTGGCTCATTTCCGGATCTGGGAGAAAAACAGCGAGGCCAATGATCATTTCCAAACGGGCTTTCAGAAACATGGCTCCACGACGATTAACCTCTTCATCTTGAATATTCTAAAAGCCAAAGTGAAAGAAGGGGCACCCAAACTCCACTTGGCTTTCGTGGACCTTTCGAAAGCCTTTGACAAGATCGATAGAGCCAGGTTATGGGCAAAGCTGCAAAGCTGGAATTGCCCGAGGAAACTATTGGAACCCATTATGGCACTTAACACGGACACAAAGATGAGAGTAAGACTTAACCAACAAGGTGATTTGTCAGAAGAAATACCTGTACAAAGAGGAGTCAAGCAGGGCTGCCCGTTTGCGCCAGCACTGTTTATCACCTTTTTAGGCGATTATCAGCACTCTGAAGTAAAGATCCGAGCGTTCCCTCCAAAAATTGGGAAAGTCAAGATCCCCCGTCTACTATACGCAGACGATATTACTATCATGGATCAAACCAAAGTGGGTCTCCAACGTAAACTATCTAACCTACAAACCTACATGGAGGACAACAGGTTAGAAATAAACAAATCCAAAACAAAAATCTTGGTTCTGGAGAAAATGAAGGTAAAGGACATTTCCAAGCCCAACATCTATTTGGACAATGAGCTTATCGAAGTGGTCACCAACTTTAAATACCTGGGGATACAACTTGATACATCCAAAACGGACCTCAGTTTTCAAACTCAACTCTGGGCAAAAGTAAAATGCCTAACAGCTCAAATAAGGGCGATTGACCGTAAATTTGGAAAGTTCTCCTTGCTGCCAGCGATTCTGTTCTATAAAACGAAACTAGTGCCATCCCTGACTTATGGAGCAGAAGCCTCGCTATATCTCCCGCCGCACATCTGGCCTAAACTAGAGGGATATGTGTGGAAAACACTCCTGGGCCTCCCCAAGTCTACCGCAATAGCTGCCATCAGAAGAGAGTTAGGATTGGTTTCTTTAACATCTCTAGTAAACCAAAGCGCAATGCGCTTATATAGAAAAATCATCTCAGCTGACACACTACCGATTCTGAACATCATTTACAGGGAAACTTCCACCGGTAACTGTCTCGCACTAAAAAACTGGGTGACCAGGAGACATGAAGACCTAGAAATGATCAAATGTTCCCCGACGGACCTCAAGAACAATCCTGACCGTATCAAAACAAAAATGGAAGACATGGACTGGATCACCACAATAGAGCAAGTTGCAAACTACAAATCATTGAACCATCTACCACCCTCTTTTAATAAGTTGAAAAAACCCTTAAATTATTGTACAAAATTTCCGGAAAAAAAACTGAGAAACGTGATCATGAGAGCCCGTTTTAACCTGCTACCAACCAGAGAGATATTAGCGCTCAGAAACCAGGGCTCGGTAAGATTTTGTCGTCTCTGCAAGAACCGTAACACAATTGAAACACTAAAACACTTGATAATGGACTGCACTGCCATCAATGACATAAGAAACGCCTATCTACTCCCTCTCTCGGAGACCCTATGGCTCTGGCAGAAAGTCGATATATGGAATAGACTAATTTCCGGGGAGAACACCAAATGGTCTCAGGCATTGTCGAAATTGATCGATGTAGTTTTTACAAAAATCAAGCAGACCGATGACAATGACTTTGCTGAAATTATTTCCCCATTGGCTCCAACTATGGCAGAATGACAACCAAGAAGCTGTCTCCCTTTTCTGTCTTCCCCCTCTCTTTCTTCTATTCCCTCCTGCTGATTTCTGAAGAGTCCCCTTCTAATCTCACTTAGCAATGCTCTCGTTGACAAAACGCAGTTGTTACTGTGTAAAGTTCAATAATAAAAAAAAAAAAAAAAAAAAAATGTTCACTTTACTCATCAACAAGCCCTTTTGGGATCATGGCTTATTCCTTGTCAGCCTCCCTGTCTGACTTGCTTTTCACATTTTCCAAAAAATACTTGCAGCTCCCTTTGGGCTGGGAGAGTCTTTTACAGTTCACTGATACTTCTGATAATGCATCTTTCATTTTCCACAGGACCACTCTGTGACTTTGTACTTCTGAACAATTGAATCTTTCACTCCTCGCGTCTGCCACCATATGCATACCCTTGCTTGCAACATTGTAATCACTCGCGTCTTCACAAACCGTGCACTCCCTTCATTCAATAACTCGTTAGCTCTGTTTTCAACCCCTTTCACTGTTATCACGTCTGAGGTCAGGGTCTCTCCCTTTTACCCCTCAGACCTTCCCAGATACTCTTGTCGCTCTGAGGAAACAAGCAACCTTCAGGCACATTAAAGAAAGGATTCCTCCAGCTTCTTGGCTTCCCTCTGAGAACCTTTTCATCTTCTTGGAGATGCAATTCGCTTGCCTTACTTTCTCTTGCTCTCACTCGCAGTCGGTCCGCATCCCAGCTTTCCGCTCTCCTCACCCTGGTTTCCAGCCACCTTTTGCTAAACTGTTCCATCTCGTACCCAATCTCGTTCTTCGTGTGCTTCTGGACTCCACCTTTTATACTGTGTTTGATTGTCAATATGTTTCCTGTGTGTGTGGTGCTGACTGAGTGCCTGACCCTGCCTGGCCTCCTTAGTGGCACAAAGCCATTGCAGATCACTAGCTGTAATCTTCCTAGTCTCAGTCCTCCTCTTCCTTGTCTCAGAGATCGGGTTGAAAAAGATAGGAGGGGAATTATAGGAGTTGTAGTATCCCATAAAGGTAGAGTGACTGTGGGGTAATAGCTGTCAGGAAATGACAACTGTAGTGACCATCTTACTCCTAGTCCATAGTCCCCTTTTCCTCCATACTTTTGGGACATTCCGTCCAGTGGGATGGGACCAGAGCACTTTTGTAAAAAAGCATCAAATGGAAAAATGTGTCCTTCTCTTTTTACGCGGGGTACCGCACGCAGCCGTAACCCCAACCTCCTTAGCTCCGCCCTGCGCATCGCCCTTCAGTCCTTTTCTATCGCCAGGTCAGAGACCTTTAAGCAATAGTAGAGGATACTTATTAGAGGGGATAGCGGCGGGCGTATGGAGGAAAGGGGACTATGGACTAGGAGTAAGATAGTCACCACGGTGAGTAACTTTGTTATATGCCTACGTTCCGTCCCCTTTCCTCCATACATTTGGGAGATTACCAAGCACTCCTCACAGGAAAACGGGTGGATGGATTTCCCTTACTGAAAGAGGTTCTTAACAACAGCCTGACCGAATTGAGCATCGACTCTGGAGCTCAGGTCTAAGCAGTAGTGCTTACAAAAAGTGGACAGGGAAGCCCACGTAGCTTCTCTGGCAATGGTTTCCTTGGGAACATATTTCTGGAAGGCAACGACAGCCGCCTTGCACCGCACAAGATGGGCATGAATTCCTTTTGGAGGCTGAAGGCCCTGAACAGTATACACCTCAGCTATACAGGAAGCAATCCATCGGGAGATAGTTGCTTTTGAGGCCGGCTTTCCTTTCGGATCTCAGAAGGTCACAAAAAGCTGGGAAGAGTTCTTAAGTTCAGATGTTCTGTCCAAAAGAGCTTGTCTGACATCCAAATTGTGCAATTCCCTCTCGGCATCTGCAAAAAGACAGGTAAAGAAATAGACTGGTTCAGATGAAAATCGGATATCACCTTTGGAAGGAAAGAAGGATTAGTCCAGAGGACAACCTTATCCTTATGAAAGGTGAGGAATGGATGTTCTACAGACAAGGCCTGAAGCTCACTTACACGCCTTGCCGAAGTCCCTGCAATCTGAAAAGCCATTTTCCATGAAAGGAACTTCAAGTCCACCGTAGTCATGGGCTCAAAAGGTTTATGACATAAGGCAGTGAGGACCACATTCAATTCCTACTTAGGATGCGGGTTGCGCACAGGTGGGTAAAGATGCAATAGACCTGCAAAGTGTCTTTTAATGACAGGGTTTGTCAGTGAAAAAGAGCAAGTGTCCGTGGACAGGTAAGCAGCGATAGCCGACAAATAGGTCCTACAGGACAAGACATGTATGCCTGAAGTTGCCAGATGAGAAACGAAAGACAGGACTGTCTCGATGGTAACATCTCTGGGGTCCAGCTGCTTAGCTAAACACCAGTGACCGAACCAAAGCCACTTGCTCCTATACTGAGACCTTGTCGAAGGTTTCCTAGCCACCTGGATAATACGCATATTATCCACGGACAAGTTGAAACTTTCTAAGGATTTGAACTCCGGCACCAGGCCGCCAAGCTGAATGATTGTGGGCAGGGGTGCCACATCTGCTGATTGCTCTGGTGAAGCAGGTCGGGAATCTGCGGAAGCCTGATCGGTGAGCACACTGACAGATGCTGAAGCTCCGAAAACCAGAATCTAGCTGGCCACCAAGGGGCTATGAACAGGACTGTGCAATTCATTGCGTTCCTGATCTTGCATAGCGCCCAGTGAATCAGAGGAAGAGGCGGGAAGGCGTAGGCCCTCACGTTGTGCCACAGAATCTCGAGAGCATCCCCCAGGGAAGAAGCTCAGAGTCAGTTCCTGGAAGCATAAAGAGGAATTTTCCTGTTTGATGACATCGCAAAGAGGTCCACTTCTATAGTGACCCAATGGCAAAAAATGTCAGAGGATCTCATTGTTAGTGCTGACTCGTAGCTGACCACTACCGCTCGTCGGCTGAGAGAGTCTGCAGTCATATTCAGTTGGTCCGGAATGTGCACTACCAGCAACCAAAACACTGTGTTGGATGGCCCATTCCCAAATCTGAATGGCTAGATCTACAAGGGGAGGAGACCTGGTACCCTCCTGCTTGTTGATGTAAAACATGGATACCACATTGTCTGTGCGGATGCGGACCACTTTGTTCACAATCACTGGCTTGAAAGCTTTGAGCGTAAGGAAAATCACCAGAAGCTCCAGATAATTTATGGGAAATTGTCTGTCCTGTGGCGACCATAGGTCGAAACCTGAAGATGATCCAACGTCACGCCCCACCCAATAAGGGAGGAGTCTGTTGTAATGGTCGTTTGAGGGGAGGGCTCCTGAAAAGGAGCGTCCACTGACAGATTGCTGGAAGATGACCACCATAGGGGATCTGTCATCATGCAGGGTGGAACCGGAATCATTTTGGTGTCACGTCCGCTGCCTCAAGCCAGGAGCTCCGAGGAGCCATCTGCGCAAGTCGCATCTTGAGATGAGCAAGGGGAAGAGCAAGCATGCACGAGGCCATGAGGCCTAGAAGCCTCTGGAACCACCAGGCTGACATGCTCTCTAACTGAATGAAAACCTGACACGTAATCAACAGATCCGCCATCCTGTCCACAGTCAGGTACACTCTGCAGTCGATCGTGTTCCAACAGAAACCCAGGAATATCAGGTCCTGAGAGATTGTCATGGAGGATTTCTGCCAGTTCACCGACAGCCCAAGGTAGAACAGGAGCTGGAGGAGAGACTGGAGGTTGCTTGAGGCTTTCACTGGACAAGGACTGCGCAGAAGCCAGTCATCCAAATATGGATACACATGAATACCATGTAGCCGCAGAAAAGTCGTGATGACCGACATCATCTTCGTGAAGACAAGCAGCGCTGAGCTGAGATGAAAAGGGAGCACTCCGAATTGGAAGTGCTCTTTTCCCAGGGAGAAGTGCAGATATTTCCAATGCAGGCTCTAGATCAGGATATGCATATACGCGTCCTGAAGATCCACAAAGCTGAGCCAGTCGCCCCCTTCTGAAGAGAGGACTTTATTTGGCAGGGTGTGATCATCTTGAATTTCTCTTGGGGAAGAGAAAGGTTGAACTGGGAAAGGTCTAGGGTTGGTGCGCAGGCCAGCCTGGTTGGGTTTGGGCACCGTGAACACACTAGAGCAAACACCCTCCCCTCGCTCCACTAGGGGGAAAGGCTTCCACCACCCTTGAGATCTAGAAGCTTCTGGTCCTCGGCTCTGAGGGAGGGCGTCCCCGACTGCTGAAAAATAGGATTGAAGGGTGGGGGATTGGCAAGCAGAAGCCCGCCTAAGCAATGGACAAAACCCACTGGTCTTTGGTGATGCTTTGCCATCCCTCCACATGAGACGAGATTCGTCCTCCACCAGAGTCTTGTGCGAGCGCCAAAAAATATCATTTTTCAGATTTTGCGGCGTAGACACTACCTGTCCCTGAAGAGAAGGCTGAAGACAGAGAAAACTCGACCCTGCTGCTGTCTCCGATGGGAGCTACCTGTCGGAGGATCAGCTCTGCGTGACCTGTGGTCCTGGAACCCTCTGAAGCCTGAGGCGGACCAAGACTGGGATCCAGCTCTCTGAGCTGTGACTGGAGGCTTCACAAGCACCGACAGAGACTTGGCAGTTTGCATGCTCGCCTTAGTCTTTGTAAGCTTGTCATCCGTTGAAGAATGAAACAACTCTTTGCCGTTAAAAAGCAGGTCCAGAACTTTATCCTGGATCTCCTTCGAAAACTTTGTTGCTTGAAGCCAAACTTCACAAGAGGTGTCCAACCCCAACATGAAGCCTCGAGCTGAGGTATCGACATGGTGCGCAGCAGCCTTCAGCATATTCTGCGCCAATACCCTGGCTTGTCCCCAGGAATTAACTCCTGGAAGTCCGCCAAATCCCTCCCGTTTCATATTCGCCGCCGTCAAAATGAGCTCCGCGTTAGCCTGATTCAATTGCAGCGCCAAGTTGGAAAAAACCTTCTTGGCCAAGGTATTGAGCAACTTGTCTTCCTTGGCCAGAACTTGAGCTGCGGCAGCAGAGGTCGCAGAGGCCGGCGTGGATTGCAGAGTGGCGGTCGCTACCACCGCTGAGGAAGGGATCGGACATGATGCCAAGGCTACTTCCTCTGAGGTGTGAAGCCTGTAACATGCGTCAATTCTCTTATTGATATGTAGCTCAGTGTGGGGTTTATCCCAGACTTTGCGGGCCTCGTCCAGAACGTCCCTTTGAAGGAACAGGCCAGTGCGCTCCTGCGGAGACAAGGTGAGTGCCCCCGAAAGCACCCCTTCCTGCGGAGCGGGTGCCTCAGCTACTGGTTTGTCAAGGAGTGACTGTCCAGGACCCGGTCATGGAATGTTTTGACATAGCGGGGCTGGTCCTCACTATCCTGAACTGCCTGAGGGTCGTCCAGTACGTCAGGATCGGCCGGTTGCGATGCGACCAGCGTCAAATTGACGTCTCGCTCTGCTGGAGTCTTGTCAACCGGAGACAAAGGAGGCAGAGGCGAAAGAGGTGGAGGCGGGCCGGGAGGTAGAGGTGGTACCGCTGCCGTGGCGACAGGTGCCGTGACTGGAACTGCCGGGGCAGAATGCAGCACCGGAGGGCAGATCTCCCTAAAAAGGCCTTTAAAGTACTCCCTCATGGGATCCGTGTTCATAAGACTCTGAAACTTCCCGAAAAAGGCATCCTGGAATGGGCAGAGGCCTCTCATGAGGGACATACCCCCACAAACGTAGTGAGGGAGGCTGCCAAGAGGGCCCGCCACCAACAGGGTCTACATAGACCAATGGGGCAGAAGTAGGAGGAAGCAAGACCGTATGCGGTAGTGGCATCCGAGCGCGCCAGTCATAGAGGGGCGAAACGGATACACACTGTCCAGTGGACAAGGTTGTTCACCAAAGAGAAGGTACCCAGCACCTGCCGACAATAGCGTGGGTGTGAGGAAAGAATCCAAAATGGCCACCGTAGACTACACGGGAAGGCCTGCCATTTGGGTAACTCTACAGATTGGTCAGGTCAGACTTGTTCGGAAGTTTAACCTTGACAGAAGGATCCTTGGCAGAGCCGGTACTATGGGGCCTGGGATGTTTACTGGACAGCCTGTCGTGACCCTTTGAATTAGCCTCTAAGAGAGGAACCTCGGCCAAGCTGGTAACAGAGGAGAAACGGTCAGCAACCTCTCCCTGTGCCCCCTCAACAGAACTGGTATCACCGCGTGCGCAGGAATGTTGAGGAATCCACCTCATAGACAAGACCTTAACGGGTCTCTCAATTAGTTCTGTCGGCACACACCTTAGCCTCGATGAGAGGAACCTCGGAACAGAGTCCAGTCTGTATAGCTCCCCCAAGAGGGGCATTGAACCGTGGTGTGCTACAGAAATCCTCAACGGAGGCCTCAGGGTGCACCTCGTGTCTGTGTGGGAATCTCCAGACAAGGAGACCTCGGAGCGAACTCCGGTACCCAAGGCCTCAGCACGACTGGGCTGGCTATTAGCACCTGGTTGGTGAACCTCAGATCGTGATCCGGTGTCGGCAGGCCCCTCGCGTGACCCCCTCAGAGAAAACCCCCTTACGCCTATTAGGCCTACGAGGCACCTCAGGGGGAAACCCTGGTAGCAGAGCTCTTCAAGCCCCTCCCCGACCTGGAGGACCCCGGGAAGGAGTCCCCCAGCCTGGGTGCCCTAAAAAGTAAGGAACTTACCGGGCTTCTCTTCTTTTCGCCGCTGAAGAGTTGAAAATGCGTTGGATTTACTCGCTGGAAGATGTCATCTTACTGACGAAGACGCTGAAGTGCTTGGACCAAAAGGGAGTCGCAGTACAAACACGAATCCCAACGGTGATCCGGTCCAAGACACTCCAAACAGAAATAGGGATCCGTCCTAGCGGAGTGATGTTCGCAAGAGGAACAAGTGGCAAATCCCAGACGCTCCGGCATAGACGGAGGACTACGTGACCGCAGAACCCGAGCAGGAGAGAAGGACAATGGGAAAGAAGAAAAATGTCTTCCCGGTGATGCAAGTGCATCCAGCCCCGACCGCGCAGAGCAAAGGACTGAAGGGCGATGCGCGGCGCAGAGCAAAGGAGGAGAGGACACATTTTTCAATTTGATGCTTTTTTATAAAAGTGCTCCGGTCCCGTACCACTGGACGGAATGTCCCAAAAGTATGGAGGAAAGGGGACGGGTTGTAGGAGTAATGGGGATAAGATAATTTGTTGAGCTTTTATTTGAAAATATTGCACATTTTCAAGAAGTGAACAACTCTAATTAACAAGGAGGAAGGCAAACCTGGCAAAAGATATCTCCAGAAAGTTGTCGAGTTCAGGGAGTCATTCCAGTGAACAAACTTCAAAAAGAGATATTTTCTTAGTGGCTGGAGTACCTCACAATTAATCAATAAGAGCTTTAGAGTTTCTACTTCAATACGGCAATATCTAAATACAGCATTTTCCTGGGTTTTTCGTATAGCTTTAATTTCCCCCAGTTTGTAGGATGTTAAATCAGAACCTTAAGAAGATGTCTCTATACCGTCTATCTGGTGACTGCATTAAGTATTTCTGCAAGGTTCCTTTCTTTTACATTCAGAGGAAATGTCCCTCTACAAACTATACTGCAACCTATTATCACATGTGTTAATCCAATCCATTTCCATTATTTTCTTTTTGATTTGGACTGGATTATCACAGAGTAAGTCAATCTGCACTTCAAATTGCAATAATATGGTCTCAAACTTTTTTATAAGTCAGCGAATGACCCTCTTTCGTTGAATTTCACCTAAAAAGGTGTTCTAGATCGAATTCTTTCCACCCATCAGTATCTTGCGATATAGGAAAATAGTCCTCAGATATGCAAAAGACAAAAGGGAGTTCAGTCCTAGTTCATAGCAAATTAGTGTAATACTGACACAATTGGGGAGATGCACAGCTTTTCTCCACAGCAGACCTTATAGTTTGTCTAGTTCCAGATCCTCAACCCTAGAGTAAAAATCTAAGCAGTACAGCAATACAGGCATTGCTTTGGTTGTATACAATTGAGTAAGAGGCCTGATAGAAAAGTGGCAGTATTTGTTAGTAATGTATATCATTTGTACTGCCAATTGTCTGGCCTTTGCCCATTTGTGGGGCATCTCCTTGCCCACTCCCCGAGGACACCCTAACCAGGTGATCCTCCCTCGCATGTCTACCCCCAGGGTCAAGATCAAATAGCCATGGTCCTTCCCTTGCCACCTGAATAAGGGATCGCCGGGGACTGAGTCGTGAAACACCCTCAGGTTTCTCACACTAACTAGAGATTCCATTGCTTAAGTGTATATTCTAAAAGCCCAATCAATTATAGTGCATTGTTGCACTTCTCTGTCTAGCTGGAATTATTGGAGTGCTGTGTGCGTGTGTGTGCGCGTCATTGTAGCCCTAAACTACTCTCACACTCCTCCTGAGACTAAGCCTTGCAGCTCTACTACCTACCTCGACTGGGTTTGCCTATACTTCATTGTTTTTCCTGTTCACCATGATAGGTTGGCCTCCCAAAATCCAGCCCCAGGGTTGACTTTAGAAATCCAGCTTTACAGGGGGTTTCACCAACAAATAGTGCACCCAGCCATGGATGTCCCCCAGCCATGGGTGTCTCCTTGTTATCTGCTGTGAAGGCTTGATACATTCCCAGGAGGACAGGATATAATCACAGGGTGTAGGTTGGGAACTGGTGCTTATAAGGAAGCTCTGCCACTGTCATGCCTGCCGGACATACCTCTGGACCAGGAACATCTTCTCCATACAAGATGAGTTACGCCCATAGAACCAGTAGACATTTTTACTCAAAATGGAGGTTGTTCAATACATTGCCCGGAAAACGACGTCTGCATTTTTCACGTGTATCACGGCAGTACGTACATAAGCAGCGTGGAAACTCCATTCGCTGCTTCTGATTAAGTCAATTTTGGCGTTGGCGTTGGTAGCTGAACTCCGGACCTGCGTTCTCGCATTCTTTTCAGCAAACTTCTTTGGCCTAATTTGAGCTCGTTTTCCTCCACACACTAATTCCTGGGTTGCGTGTATCCTGTTCGCGTGCCAAATCTCCACGCAGACGCTGTCTGCAAGTACAGCTGTCCTGAGCTGCGTGAATCCTGTTCACGTGCCAAATCTCCACGCGGACGCTGCCTGCAAGCGCGGCTGTCCTGAGCTGCGTGAATCCTGTTCGCGTGCCAAATCTCCACGCGGACGCTGTCTGCAAGCGCGGCTGTCCTGAGCTGCGTGAAGCCTGTTTGCATGCCAAATCTCCACGTGAACGCTGTCTGCAAGCGCGGCTGTCCTGAGCTGCGTGTATCCTGTTCGCGTGCCAAATCTCCACGCGGAAGCTGTCTGCAAGCGCGGCTGTCCTGAGCTGCGTGAATCCAGTTCGCGTGCCAAATCTCCACGCGGACGCTGTCTGCTAGCGCGGCTGCCCTGAGCTGCATGAATCCAGTTCGCGAGCTAAATCTCCACGCGGATGCTGTCTTCAAGGGCGGCTGTCCAGGGCTGCGTGAATCCTGTTCGCGTGTCTAATTCTTCACGCGGAAACGCTGTCTACAAGCGCGGCTGGCTTGGCTGCGTGTATGCTGTTGCGTGCAATCCTGCACGTGTTTTTCTGAACTACTTCGAACTTTTGGTACCTGTGACACTCAACAGGTGAGATTCTTATTTTGTTCTTTGTGGGATAGGAAGTATTTCATGAACTATTGGAAAGTGAATGTGCACAGTACATTGGACGCTATCCTGTGGTGCACCAACCCGGTATCTAGCGAGAGCCTCGTGCCGTTCGGGATAAGTCTCCCTTACTAATTTTCCCTTCCTTTGTCGTTTGTTCAACTCTTGGGACTCTTCTAGAAACTGTCCTGGAATTCTTCAGTTTAGCATTAAGGTCAGTGTCTGAATTAATCCCCATTCTGTGTTTCTTCGTATTTAACTTGGGACAGTGTCTTATGATACTTATCTATTATAGGCATACTTCCTGTACAATTCCCACTCCCTTCCCAGTGATCCATCTCTCTGCCTGTTTTATTCAGTCAGAGAGTTGTATCATTTGGAAGGTCTAATTTGACCTGCCTACAATCAAGTCGTGTGAAGATAGGATCCGGATAAGCCCTACCAAGTTGTATCCTTTTTTGGTTACTGTATCCTTTTTAGTTGATACTTTGGTGATTTATGACAGCCGCTAACAATAGGGAAGTCACCTCAGGGGGATATTTACTGCAGGCTTTTTGATTTCAGGTAGACAGGCGAAGGCAGTAGTATAGAGTTAGCCTAGGCGAATATCTGAGCCCAGAAGACCGGCCCGGTCATTTTGAAAATGCATATGCTATGCTTCCTTCTTGAAACCCGCCCACCCCATAATTTCCTGTAGACAAGGCACTCTCAGAGGTGGCATCAGAAGGTGAAACCCTTGTTAGAGCAGCAAGTATTGGCCGCTTACAGAATGGACCACTCAACTGTGTCAAATTGACTATATAAGTGGGTGAACCCCCTGCCCCCCCTTAATTGAATCATCTTCATACTCACCTTGAACCAACCTTCATTTAGCTGGAACTTTGTTAGAGTGAAGTCTGATCAAAGTCCACAGCCATTAGGGTGAAGATAAACATTTGCAACGAGATCGAAAAGTCCTACCCACTTCAAGGAAATATTTAAAGCAAACTGCCGATAGAAGAGGACTACCTGCAGCTTGGACACTGGAAGCCAGACCTTTGCCTGCTAAACTGGAAACCCTGCAAGTGTCCCTGGAAACTCATTGGCTGGGTAGGGAAGAAGGCAGACTAGCTTTTGCATGGTCTCACAGCACAGCAAGGACCTGATGTTTGGAAATCTAGCTGTTGCCTGCTACTTGACTAATGGTGTTCAGGAACTTGCCTATTCAAGTGACAAACCCTGCAAATATCTCTGGTAACCTTCCTGGCTAGGAAGGGCAGAAGGGCATGCCTCTGTTCAGACCCCCTAGACAGGGACTCACAGCAGCCCAGGAACAAAGGAAGCACCTTCTGCCTGTCCAATTTCTAACTGCTTTGAATGCTTGCAAGCTACGCCAACCTAAACATCACCTGCTGTCCCAAGCTCGTTCGAGCCAAAAGTCATTGCAGCTTGCTTAATTGCACCATGGCAGAATCAAGTCATACCATTTCAACCACCTCGAGCAAGATACAATGCACTGGAAAATACCTAGCAGCCTAAGACGACGTTGTTGAGAACCAGAAAGAATATATTAAGCCATCTACAGTGGTTCCACCCCCTTGGCCTTGTTCTATGGGCCCCAGTGACAACTAAGACCACACTTCTTACCCATCTAAAAGCGGTATATGTGGTATACTGAAAACTGAGCATTACTTAGAGGACAATTGCTTGTATACCCCCCAGCCCTACACCCCCCCGTCTTCATACCCAGAAGGCTCATTTAAAAAATAAATACACATTTTATTTTGTATACAAAGAAATAAGAAACAATGCAATACATAACACAAAAACACAATTGGACAACACCATCGGGTTCAAACAAACCAAATGCCAGGAGAAGTACTGTCAAAGAACAAAAGAAGAAAATTATGTGCCCAGAGGAGCGCTGAACATTCTTGTTTGCGGATGCATATTCTCCTCTCCCTAACTGCCCACTTCTCCAAATCCTCTCCCACTCCTGGGATAGCCACTAGCATTTTATATCCTCTTCTCCAAGGCAATACAACAGTCCATATGAGCTACCCATTTTGTTAGTCTTGGGCAATCTGCTGCTCCCCCCCATTGCGCTGCAGCAGTTCATTTCATGAGCCCAACAACTGTGGACACAAACAGTTTCTCAAACCTGGTTAAGCCTGTTTCACCACACACACCCAAAAGCAGTAATTGTGGTTCCCCTGTATCCTCAATCCCGAGACAGAGTGACCCTTATCCACACTTCTGCCAGAAGCTGCAGACCTGTGGGTTTTCCCAGAGCATATGAAAAAAGGATACCCTCCGCACCCACACACCTGAGACATTCAGCATGATCCGCCCGACCCCAATTGAATAAGGCAGTACGAGAATAATCAACCCTATGTAACACTTTAAGCTGCATTAGCCTTATACGGGCCGAGATACCAATTTCCCTTGGGAACATTAGGGTCTCCACCCAGTCCTCTTGTTCCAGCGTACCGAGATCCCGTTCCCACTGTGTCTTAAGGCTCACCAGATCTTTAGTGCCAAATGCAGTGAGGACCCGATATAGGGTAGCTATGCGCTCGGGGAGAAGATTTGCCTGTATCCGGAAGCAGGCTGGCACCTCCCCAAGCATCTGGAACTGGGCTAATAGGGCATGCAACAATTGCAGTTAGTGATATCTCTCAGACTCCGGCAAGCCACTTTTGTCACCCAGCACCTGGAAAGGGATCAGCGCCCCCACCCTCACCTACATCTCCCAGGTGCCAAACCTTACATCTCTCCCAGACCTCAAGTCTACCGATGTTACCCACTTCCTGGAGAAGGCGTTATTCCGTAATGG
The DNA here is from genome assembly GCF_040938575.1 of Ambystoma mexicanum. Classification (NCBI taxonomy): domain Eukaryota; kingdom Metazoa; phylum Chordata; class Amphibia; order Caudata; family Ambystomatidae; genus Ambystoma; species Ambystoma mexicanum. The sequence continues at coordinate 792,462,452 of NC_090931.1, read as the reverse complement.
CTGAGCATGGCCAGCCCTGCCCCCCACCCCCAACACATATGGCAGTTGGAATCCCTCCCTTTCTGCTTAGTGTCCTGCATTATGGGTGGGAGCAGCTGTCTTTTTCGACAGCTGTAAAGAATCTGGGTGGGAGGTAGCCCAGCTTTCCATCCTCTTTCAGCCTTCACGTGCGGCAGTGATGACTCTGCATGCAGTCAATCATTCACAACTGACAGTTGACCATCCCAGTAGTAGACCCGCAAATTGGGGAGACGGATACCCCTTTCCCACACCGAGCGCTGCAGTGTAGCCACCAGGGCAACATGGGGCTGGCCACCCCCACCCCATTAAGAAGGGTATGGAGAGCAGTATCCACTCTGTCTAATTCAATCTTGGGGATCTGCAACGGGGCATTCTGAAGGACGTACATGTACCTCAGGAGGGTTAGCATCTTGAATAGGGCCGCTTTCCCAAGCAGTGTCAACAGAAGGGATCACCATTGAGTGGCATCCTGCGAGAACCTGTGCGTGATTGGATGCAAATTATACCATACATAGTCTGCCAAGTCCAGACCCAACCACACCCCTAAGTATTTAAAGCCCTAGGCCGAGACCGGGCCTGGCCAACTCTGGGGTGGATCATTCCCCACCCCTTGGAGAAGGAAAAGGATGGACTTATCCCAGTTCACATTCAACCAGCTGACCCCCTGGAACTCCTGCAGGGTATGCGTAACCCGGGCGCAGGCCTCCTGCAACATGCTAAGGTAAACCAGAAGGTCATCCGCATATAGCGAGACCATGTCCTTGTCCCCATGTCTCCAACAGAAGTCAGACCAAGTTCGGTCAGTTCATAAGTGGATGGCCAGTGGCTCAATAACCAGTGTGAATAGAAGGGGAGATACCATGCCTCGTCCCCCACTCCCGAAAAAAAGCCCATTTATCCAAACCTCTGCAGTCGAAGACGAATACAACAAACGTACGCGCCCCAGTAATCTTTCCCCAAATCCCATGCGGGTCAGCACCTCTCCACAGAAGCCCCCACTCCACTTAGTCGAGCACAGGACTCTAGGGCCTACCTGGTTTGTGAATGACAATTATGCGGGCTCTCCTGAGATCCGGGGGTAGCATGGCGGTAGTCTTTGAGTGAGTGAACAGATTGTGCATGTCATTAATGTCGTCTCTGACAGTTTTATCCAGACCTCCACAGGGATTCCGTTGGGTCCGGGGGCCTTCCCGGAGCAAAGATGCGATACAGCAGCCGCCACTTTCTCCCTTGTGACATCCAGGGCATCCCTCTGAGCAGAAGTCAATCTTGGCAATACGACGTGCCAGGAAGGGAAAAATCCCTGTCTGATCCCCAGTTTGATGGTACGACGTAGGATATGTATAGAAGGAGTCTGAAGGAACTGCTGACAGAGGAGTTTGAAGAAAAGCCCGATTTCCCTGGCCAGGGTTGAGGGTGGTGGTTCCTGCCCTTCACTTTTGCTGTACTGCCAAAGGGTGGCTGTCCCTTCACCGCCTTCTCTGTCCTTAGACTGGACAGTGTGTCCTGTCTGTCCATTGTCCTTTGCAAACTGGGACAGTAACCTCAGAATGCGGCACATGCACCGTTCTTATCCAGTCCTTTCACCAGGGACCAGGTTCCCCAGTCCTCAGAGATCTTAGAGCTGCTGCCAGGGTGCAGATACCAGCAGAGTCTGGCAGTGCAGATACAGTCAGTGTGGCCTTCCCCTACGACGTTCCTTCATGCGTGGGGCCAGTGAAGGCTTCAATGTAACAGTGCACTCCCATGCCACTCCCTACCGTGCGTTTATGTTTCTGGCTCCTTGCTGGGGCTCCCGCCACGTTCAGGGGGATGATGGTCACCGCCACAGGCCCAGTCCCTGCACATAGCATTATCTTGCAGGGCGAGACAGCCTCGCTGCAGCACCCAGCCCACTGCCAACTCCAGCACTCAGCTGTAGTGTTCCTCCTCTGTGCGTGCGCCGCTTCTGAGGCTCCCGCCTCCCCCCTAGTGTTACAAACACTGCTGCAGGTACAGTCCCTGCGCCCCTGGTCGTCCACCGGGACGTGCAGGCTGATCCCTTTCCACACCAAGCTACTCGCCAGCGTTGGTCTCTCTATGTCCCAGCTGGCAGGTTTAAACTTGTCTTGCTGGCCTCCGTCTCCACTTGCAGCACCCCCAGCTTGCCACAACAGTCACCACACAAAACCGCTCTGATCGAGTGGACAGTCAGGAAAATCCCTGCAACGATTTTTCTCGGGGACAGAGCGACTTGAAGCTGTCATGTTCTTCTCGCAGCAGATGCGAAAAGCTCAGCCAACTTCAACCGGGAACAGGATTTAAACTGCACGATTCCATTGGCCACAGCGGAACGTTGGAGGCTCATGTTCTCCGGTAGCCGCTCAACTGCACCGTCTGCCCTCCATTTCAGCCACAATTCTGCATATTCTGTGAAATTCATTACAGGGGTGGTTTGTTCATGTTTTTTAGTTCATCTGTCCTTTTGGTACCCAGTACTGCTGCCATATTGGGATCAGGTGGCACTAGCATGGCAACCACGCAATCCTCCCTTGGCATCCCAGTGTTCACCTGTGTCCGTTCTAGTCTTGTGGAGTACTTCCTCTTTGGTCCACAAACAAAAGGAATTGTTTAGATAGGAGCAAGCAGTTCTGCAGTCGAACTTGCAAACCGCTTGTTCTGAACCTGCACAGTCTTGAAAGGCGGTTTAACTCCCATTCCTTGCTCACAGACCGCTAATTAATGATACCCACGAATTGGTTATCCCTCACAAGCTGGTAGAGCCATTAGGATGACTGTGCTTAAAATGCTGGGAAGGGGAAAAGCCTCTGGGCAATCGGCCAGCTTTCCCCTCACATTGTGTAATGGGCAATTACAGGTTACCGCCAATGAGGATGTCACAGCCTAAAAAATATAGAAAAAAAACCTATTTTTCCCGGGTCGCATATAAAAGATTGTATTCCCTTTGGCATGTTGGGCTCTCTTTCTTGCTCTACTCATTCTTTCTCCACCTTACTGGGACTAGCAACCTTTATGTTCCACATTTCATGTTGGTTGTTCAATGACAAACATGCTCTTCTCTATTGGATTAGGTCTCTCTCTCTCTCTGATCATGTTGGAGAACGAGAGAACGTTAACTCCCAAGATACAGTTCACTTCTAATGACCTTTCTCAGATAGAACGTCAACTTACGATAAGCCATTCTCATTAGTTTGCTTTCTCTTTCAGAGCACCTTTTATTTAATTTACTGGTGATTTGCAAGTCAAACTGTGAACGAGTCACTTCTTTGCACCTCCTAAGCAGGGTACAGGGACAAAGGAGCATTCAAATATCAGATACAAAAAAACTTGTATAGTAGTTGTTAAACTTATAATATTTACCTTAGTTCCCAGGTAGAATATCTGACCTCCATAACTGCTGATAGACTGATAACAGGCTTTCTCACCAACCAATGCCTAGAAAAAGATGCACTTCTTCTTTATACAGGCAATTTTGTATTTATGTTTAGTCTGTTCATTGAAGATATATCAAATTAAAAGTATATAGAAAAAACAGAAATTATATATAAAAAAAGAACAAAACATTAGACCAATGACAAGATGGTTATTCTCAATCAAAATAAAAAGATAATTGGTACCCTACATAGATATACATGTGACATTACACCTCTGTTGGGCATTTGGCAGATTCATACATCTGCATTTTAATCACATTTTTAAACATAAAATATGTTAAAACTGTATAATACATCAAAGTTTGGTGCAGATCATGAGCGTAATAAGGAGCAAATATTAATTTATTTACATGGTTTTACCGATCTGCCCACGTTCCCCCACATTGGAAAAAGGCCAGGGAAGGGGTCCTGAAAGGGAATGAGGTTTCCCTGCAGTGCCAAAACTGGGCTCAGGGAAGCGGGTTTGGGTGAAATCGGCCTGCAGGGAAACATCATAGATCCGGTTTTACTATGCATCCTTTCGCAGACAGGGTTAGACCGTAGTTTCTTCTCTTTTTACATTACTGCATTAGGAGTCATATAGAATGTACTAAAAAACAAAACGTGTCAGTAACTGTTATTACAGGGTGGAAAAAATGGCATTCGTTAAGTCATGCTGTGATTTTGTCAAGTGTAATTTCCCCAAACAATTGGCCTCTTAACGCTAAGTAAACCTGCATGAAGTTGCAGAAAAAGTGTGAAATTCTCGAACAGGTAGCACAAAGGAAAGAGGTTACAGGTTAGTGGAAATAAGCAGAGAAGAAAAAATGACTTTCCTTTTATTCATGTTCTTTCTGGTGGACACATTATTCCTCATCTTTTAAAACATGCAGTCACACCGGAAAACTTTCTCCCAGCCACTAACTGGTGCAGATCGGCTCAGTCCTTGAGCCGTTCATATTATTGGCCTTGTCTAGTACTGCGTCAACATGCTTGTGCAGAGACGCTAGCACCATTTTCCTCAGGTTTGCCTATTTTTCCACAACGGCAACGCAAGGACGGCTGAACAGCTACAAAAGCTTCTTATGGTCACATATCATTTTCTTCCAAAATGTAATAAAAATGAACAGTTCTGTAAGAGGGGTAGGTGGGAGGGCTATAAGGAATCTAGGAGGAATACTGTGTCCACCAGAAAGAACATTACCAAAGGTAAATTTGTTCTTCTAATGGTCAAAGTCCTCTCACAGATGCCACATCTTTTGAAAGACGTGCAAAGCTGTTTGTTATCGAATGGAGGAGGGTATGGAACCGGTTGTTAAAACAACATGTTTTGAAGGGCTGACTTTCCATCTTTGAACATTGAGTCTGGCAGATAATGTTTTGAAAATGAATGAAGGTGGGCAGACGTGCAGCATGAATTTTGCCACACGGCCTCCTCTTTGTAACAAAGTCATCGTTCCCATAACTCTCGTTCAGCGAGATCTAATGCCCACAGGTATTTGTTTGCCCACAAATCCCTAGCATCAAGTGATACATAATATCACTAATGGGAAATAATTCTCTTGGATACCATCTTTCCTTTTTTGGGCACAACCTATGAACATATGGTCATCAAACCTAAAGCCTCCTGTTCTGGATAAGAATAATGTTAAAGCCCCCATGGGGTCCAGTCTGTGCAACCTTTCCTCAGCCTTAACTGGTTGAGGGGGTGGAAAGAATAATGGCAAGTGAATTTTTAGCAAAAACAAAATTCCTATACCACTTTTGGAAAGAACAAAGGTTTCACCCTAATGAAACTTTATCTTTGCTAATTTGTAAAGTCTCAGGCTAGCTAAACGAGACTGAAGCTCTGAAACTAATTTAATCGATGCAAAAGCAACTAAAAAAGCAATTTTAAAATACAGAAGCTTCAGGGGACACGAGTGAAGAGGCTTCAAAGAGGCTGCGATTAAAAAGATGAGGATTACATTTAAGTCCCATGCTGGAACTTTAAGGGATTAGGAGGAGACATGATTTTGAGCCCACCTCGTATCTAAGGTTGGTCAGTGACCTTTGACCAATCAGGCATTTGGTTGCCTTTATGGTGAAGTGAGCCTCTTGAAGGGCTGTCAATATATCAGGAGGGGTCTCGCATGCTCCTCCCATGTACGACTGAAGTCTGCAATAACGAGCTAAATATGCCATGCAGAATTCATCACCTCAATTTAGGAAATGATTGACCAACCCACTGGAAGGTAGCAGGTGTGTGTTTTTTTTTTTTTTTTTTTTTACAGAAATGGTTTTACCCTGAAATGCGAAAGACCTTCAGGCGTGGAAATCTCTGTCTTCTCCGGTATCAGGTAATGTTATCCCCATATATATGGTTGCCATACATATGGTTGCCGGGAAATGCTGTGGCGGGGTTCAAGGGGGAGCTTGGGTTGCGGGGTGGCCCCTGCTCACCTTGAAAAAAATACAGGTTTTGGGGGTGTCAGATGACATTTTTGAAGGGACATTATCACATGGAACCTCTTCTCCTTGGCACTTTCAGTCAGGGATATTTACCAATACCCTGAAGTAAAGCCAAAAGGAGCTCAGTTACTTTTCAGCACCAAGTTTGCACACCAACGTATCAGTTTGTGGTAAGGGGAGGGCATCTGCTTGGTGATAGCATTTAGAGCTATGTAATCCACACAGAACCTCAAATCATAGAAACCTGTCTTTGGTAACAAAACCACTGGGATGGACTAATGAGTACTGGAGGACTTTATCACCCTATGTTGCAACATCTTGCGGACCTCAGACATGATAGGATATCTCACTTTGTCTGGCATCCTATGACTTCTATATTTAGTAGGAACACTGCCTTCAGTATCAATATCATGCTGCCAACAAAGGCATCAGTCATGAGGTCAGTGAGAACGAGGAGGCAAACTGCCTAAGCAAAGAATGGACCACTTGTTGCTGTTGCAGGGTCTGTTGAGGGGGATAAAAAGGCACCCTTAATTGAGCCATCAGAAGGGCTACTTTGGAACAGGTCAGAGAGGCTCAGATTCCTCTTGTTCGTTATCTAATGCCAAAAGCTGGGCTCCCATTTACCTCCTAGGAATGAAAGTCCTCCATCTGTTTATGTGGCACACTATGAACCTCTTTGGGGCGTCCAAAGTCCACTAAATAGACAACCTCAGCTAAATTGGTCTACAACTCTGTACGATCCGGTCCACTTGTCCTGTAAAGCTCCAGCCCCTCTAAGGCACATGAGCACTACTTTCTGTTGTGATGAATCATATGGTTTACTCACTGAACCCCTGCCTAAAGTCTCCTCCCCGGTGGCCATCAAAGGCAGAAGTTTCCTGAGCCGGACCTTGGGGTGGTGCTCTGCGGGAGGTGCTCTGCAGGAGGATCACCTAGGAGGAGAAAAGGCTCAGGGAGGTGAGACGAAACCATGGGATGAGATGCAGCATTTACCTTAATTTGAAGGAGACATTTTTCCACTCCCACAATATGTAATGGCTTGTTGTAACAATACCTTGTGTTTCACGTGTTAAGCATCTTAATGTGAGTGGAATTTGTCAGAAACCCTGTAGGAGACATCTTTCTCATACTCTGGGAACTCGCACGGTTACAAATTCCCCAACCTCCCGAAGGTGTAAGGGAAGGACATTTGTAAATGCTAAAAGCATTCCATCTAAAGACCTATATTCCTCTTTTCCAAAAGGTCTAAAGATTAACCCATGTGCCATTTCTTAGGAAACAAGTTTGAAAAACTGTTGCAGGGGGCCTTCAAGTTCCATAATGCCCTCAGTACTGAGATGAGGAAGAGGGATGTAGAGGGACAGAACTGTAGGAGTGGTCAGCAGATGAACCTAGATGACCCGCACCGGAGGAATCCTGAGAGGCTTAAATGCCCCCCCACACACAGGTCGTAGAGCAGAGGCAGGAAGAGAACAGGCAGGAGGAGAAGAGGCAGGAGAGGAAGAAGCAGAGGAGGAAGAAGCAGGAGGAGGAAGAAGCAGGAGGAGGAAGAAGCAGAGTAGGAAGAAGCAGAGTAGGAAGAAGCAGAGTAGGAAGAAGCATAAGAGGAAGAAGCATAAGAGGAAGAAGCAGAGGAGGAAGAAGCAGTGCGGGCCTTATTTGCAGTTAGAGGCGGGACTGGAGAAGTGAGAAGACACTGGGACCAGTGTGGGTCCTAAGAAGGTCTGTGCCTCTAATCATCCCCAATCCAGAGGTTGCACAGCAACGCTTGCCCATTTCCAAAGCGGTGTGCAGAGATTTCGCAGTGGGAAGCAGAAGAGGTGAAGGAAACAGAGATCTCTGGTGGCAGTGGTGCACTGGAGACTCTTAGTAGCATCAAAGACACCTAGTTAGCGTGGCAGCAGCAGAGGCGAAGCAAGATGGTCTGTTCGCCAGATCCTCCAGTCGTCGGCTTCGGGACAAGTAACGACGTTGATGCCGGTATAAATGGCGAGCATGGCGCCTTATGAACTCAGTTGTCATTTTTTCCCCCCTGCAAAGGCGCATTAGGGTATAAAGACAAAAGAATACAGACTTAAGCGTTACTGGAGAGAGTCATGATAGAAACCTAGGATAAAGCTCCTTAACCGTTAGGTAGCTTTGGAGGGTGATGAGGAACTCGTGGGATTCCTCACATCTCACTCCCCTGCTTTTGATATTTAACTCCGCTATCAGACTTCTTTTTCTACTTTCTCCTATATGTTCTATTAGGTCTTCTCCTAGCTCTGCCTCTCTTCTTTCCTATGACTCTCTCCTCCTCCTTCATTTTCTTTGTATAGTCTCCAAATGCCATTATGGCATTCCTCCTCTTTATCTTGCTTTCCTTATCTCACCTTATTCACCCTCAAGCACTCTCCGCTCGCAACATCTTCATCTTTTACCGCCCCTATAACACCTAAAGCCCCTTGTGCACCTTCACGTTTTCCCTCTTTCTTTCTTCTAGCCACCAAGTCCTGGAATGCTCTCCCCACCTGATATCTGGTCATCCCCTTCCTTCACATATTTCACAACCGCCTGAAAGCGCATCTCCTTTCTTCTGTATCATATCCCAAAATCTTTCGTTATAAAATTGAAATTGTTTTTTTATCATTACTTGATTTGTTGTTACGCACTGGTTCCTTTCATACAGCACTTTGGCGAAGGTGCTCTGTAAATAAAAATCAAAAACTTGTTCAAGCGCCTCAGGTCCATGATGGGTCACAGACCTTCACTCTTTTTTGAGACCAAAAGGAAACGGGAGTACCACCCCCTGTTGCTCTCCCGTACTGGTATCAGTTCTAGGGCACCCTTCTCCAGGAGTAGTGGATCTGGAACAGTTGGGGGTCTGAAAGGAGGAGGGCTGTCTGGTGGACGCTTTAAAAAGGTAAGTCAGTATTCCCTGAGAAACCACCTGCCGTGCCCATGAGTCTGTAGTTCTACTGCACCATTCTTGAAAATGGTGTGACAGAATGCCACAAGTCCTCAAAGAGGTTTTATGGTGGGGTTGCAGTGGGGGAGAGCGATGCAGAACTGGTCTGTGTTTTACCGCCTCTACCTCTTAAAGGTCTAGAGAATCTTCTCTAAGCTTGATGTACGGTCACCTGTTTACCCTTTTGGCCATAACTGTAAATCCACAAAGAGCTTGTCCTACTGCAAGGAATTTTGAGCAGGCTGCCTTACAGCAGCCCTAGGGACTTTGCTGTGGCCTTGGAGGCCTGCAATTTCTCCAGGCTATCGTCTGCCTTTGGTCCGTATAAACTTGACCCATCAAAAGGCATATTGAGCTATTTGGCTTGAACATCCTGAGCAAAACCTGATTTACATAGCCAGGCAAATCTCCTCCTAACCTAACGCACCGCCACGGCCCCTGTGACACAGTCAGCTGTGTTAAGTCCCAATTGGAGGGGTTGTCGCATAGCATCTTTCCCATTCTCCACAATATTAAAAAACCCTCCCTCATTTCCCCCTCAGAGATGTGCTCTGCTGCCTCAGCAACAACACATCATTAGTTATGAGTGCACTTGGCAAGTGCACAAGAGGCGTTCACTGCTTCAGGTGCCATGTGGCCCCAGGCAAATTCTTTGAGCATCATACTTTTTATCATCCCTATCTGGGGCCAAAGAAGGGTTGAGCTTGCCTTACCCCCAACAGTAGCTGCTTTCACCACTAACCCGTCATGGGAAGAATGTCTGTCGAGGAAGTCTGCATGAGAGGAGGCTGGCTTAGATTTCCTTATAACAATCTTATGAACTGCTGGCCCAGATCAGGGACTTTTCCACAGCGGTAATAGAGGATTTCTTTGGGCATTGTGGAAAGGGAGGACAGGGGAACCCCAGCCTAAGGCATCAGAATCCTCTTATATGCCCCACAAGGGTGGGGTTGAGGATCAGCTTGAGAAAACGGCACTTTAGGGGAGGAATCCAGACCACTTTCATCTTGTAAAATGGAACCCGGATCAGCCAGCCTGCTTTCCACAGCCTGTAACTCCTCAGGCTGTAAAGAGAGACCAATGGGCGCGAACCCAAAAGGAACCAGGTCATCCTCTTCATTGAAGAAGCCGTGGAAGGAAGACAAATGGGCTCATTATAAATTGTGCCGTGCGGGTAAAAGGCGGCGGTATTACTGTATACCGCTGCATTACCGGCACCACCCAATTATGAGTTTGGTGGAATGTTGGGAGGGTCCACCTCAAGCTATGAGCTGGAGGTAAATCCGCTGACTTTCTGCCAAATTTCAATGGCATTACCGCTGCAGTAATTCCGCCAAAATCCCCCATTGAGTCCTATGGACTAAAAATAAATGGGGGCTTACACCACTTACCGTCACTTGTAATCCACACCTAATACCGCCCGACCAAGTGGTGGTAACGGTAATACAATTTGGTGGCATCTCAGTGGATTTCCCGCAGAGATATCACCACACTTGTAATGAGTCCCAAAGTCCCTCCTTGACTTTGGTGCAAATCTCACAAAGTCGAGGGGTCTGAGCCGGAAGCGGGCAGACCCGCTTTCTTAAAGACCTGCATCATTTTGATACAAAACTAATCCCACTATTCCTGCCCAAGCGGTTTTATCGAGCGAAAGCATACCTGCCTGTCCGGTGACAACCCTGTGGACGAGTGCCTCCTCCTTCGCGTCTTCTTGGATGAGGAAGAAGACTAATGACTGGAGTCATTCCTTGAATGGAACCCTTTACGGTTCTTCTTTGACCGTTTCTTCTACCTCTCTGGCAATTTCCCGACCGCAGAGCCTTTGTCATTGTCTGGTTTTCGTTTTGACAGCGTTGACATAGGCAACAATGAAGTCGAACGACCTAAGGCCACTTTGGAGGCTCTCTCCTTTGGGGCTGCTACTACATGATTGCCACCTAGGCACCACAGACCAATTCTGTGTGGATTGGTTAACAACCTTTTAGTGCCACAACCACAGCACTTCTTGAACCCCGAAGGTTTTGGGGTCGACATGGTTGAATAAGAACGACATTTAAAGGAATTCAAAACACTTTTGGAAAATGCATCAGAGAATTTCTCTGAGGCAATCAACGTATTACGGAGTGCTGGGCATGCAGAAAAAAGGAAAAGAGGCCACGCACCGACATGTGCGCTATTTATACCCGTGTCAAGGTCACGTCCGGTACTGAAAATGACTCAAGAATCCTCAAAGCCAAGCCGCACAGGGGATCCTGCTTTGAGAAAAATATATCTAAGATGATTAATTCGTTTGACGGCACAATCTATTAGAATGAGCAAAATAGGCAAATGAAGTGAAGCAGAAGGCTTTACTTTCCTCCAAAAAGTCAGGACATGGTTCAAAACAAGCAAAAAGAAAGGGTGCCCCGTAAAATCTCTGGAGGGAAAGGTACAAAAGGAACATCTTTTCTAAAAATATACAGAGGAAAACGTGTAGGAAATCCCACATTCCTTCCATATGGCCTGCATATAGGCAGACAAAGTTTGTGCCTCTGTCTGACGCTACTTCTTTAAGAAAACAAACACTGGTAATGATATCAAGCATGGCTCTAGCAACTACCTTCACAGTTACTGTCCTTAGTGTGACAGCTTTTGGATATCTGCAATAATCAACAACTACCAGGATATACATACTGCAAGAGTGTAGAAAAGTCAAGGGAACGCACACTATACCTACCCTCTGTAAGGAAGGCATGGTATCAAACAGTGAAGACAGACACAAGTGATCACAGTTCAAGGATGTTTATTGAACTTCAATGGGTTGGTAGAATGCCTATCTAAACCTAAATCTAAAGATGAGAGCAAGCTATGACCATCAAATAATAATAAAGCAGTCCTAGTAGAGTCCGTCAAAATAAGAGAGCCTATACTAATAAACCTATTGCCAAACCTAACTTCTAAATACAAAATGGTGTGGGATAACAATGCATGCAAAAGAAAAGTGTTCAAAAAATGATATGTCAGGATAGTTGACCAGTTTCAGCACGGGGCAAGGAGGCACGTGTGGGCTTTGCACACACCCTGGCTTCTTGGCCACGAGGTAATAGTTCAACACATAGGAATCAGGGCCTTCCGCCAAAGTCTCTCTCGCAATGACAGTCTCTTATTGCAGAGGGCCTGATGTAACAAACAAAACACAGAAGTTCCTTTCCTTTGTCAGGCTTTTCACTTTCACAAGTTCAAGACTAATCTCCCTCGTTCGGGCTCGGACCATGCCCCTCCCTCCCCCCGCCGCCCAGCATCCGGGCTCATGCCCCTTTTCTACAATGTTCAAAATTTGGTCTCCAGGGCTCGGACCATGGATCCCCATCATCCAGGCTCAGATCCTCTTTTCCACAATGTTCACAACTTGGGTCTCCCTCATTCGGGCTCATACCATTGATCCCTCTCGTTAGGGCTCTATCTTATTTGACACCATAATTAAAGAATTTCGAATGTGCAACGGGTTTTGCTCGGACCGTCGCAGGACCACTTCGATTCACTACACACAAGTTACACTTCACATCAATCTTCTACTTTCGTTTCTTTTGTCAGGATACCATACAGAGACCTTCGACTGAGCACATTCACAGTACCGGACCACTCTGTCAACGGTATCGTATTTTTCCTTCTAATGTTCAAATATTCACCAGCAACTTAGCTTCACTCGCGTTTAATCATTTTCGTTCCAGCACTCGTTTTACAATGTTGTCACTTGCAACCTTGACTTCAACACAGAACGGTCTAGCATCGGTCTCCCCAACTCACAGGCTATGTTGTTCTCTGTGGCTTCTTTGTTCTTGGAGCCACGGACGACACCACAGCGTCTGCTGCTCTTTCCAGTCTTGACCAGTTACGAGGGACGACTCTCGGTATCACTGACAATGCAGGATTCTTCAGCCTGGTGTCCTGGTTTTACATTTTCTGCTTTGTAGGTTTCTTGAAAGTAACAGCTTCCTGCCAAAAAGGTCAATGGTGTTGCCCCTCTCTCGAACCTCTAGTGCCTGGCCGTCTTTCTCCCCTCGTTCAGCTGCCAACTCGAAACTGATGTACCTTCGTGTGTTTTGCCACGCTCAGAGTGTGCTCTGATGGTCCGCCTTTCATCCTTGTGGGGAAGTGTAATGGAAGTCAAGTGTGAGTGATTGTCGATAATTGCCTGACCATAGTATTGGGACATGTCCGGTACACAGCTCGGGTGTGAGTCCGTTTACTCCCAGAGCGTGCTGTCCGTGTAAAAGTGTTCATGCAGGAAAGAAGGAGTAAAGGTGTTATGGGCGGGGGGGAGATACTGTGTCTCGCCATCAGGGGTCCCATTCCCACTCCCCAAAGACCCCTCACCCAGGTGATCATCCCGCACTGGTCCACCCCCAGTAACTGAATCCAAAAGAGATGGCTATGTCCTGGCCACCTGAATGACAGATCCCGGGGAAACCTTCTGATTTCTCACACCTCCCAAATGGTATACAAACTACAAGTAGTTGTTAGGAAAGATTTCTCTTTAGGCAACTTCCCTCCATATTCTATGGACCCCCAAACTTGTTGCTTTTGTGTTTGAACCTGTCCTGACTTTTCTACAGGGAAGTGAAGCCCTCAGCTTCACTCCCTTGGCCGTTTGTTCATTTTGTAATGGGGAAAGTGATCAGTCGTTCAGATTATCAGTACTGGGAAACTAAGTTTCCCCTTTGTCTTTTTACCTTTATGTTAACTTTTTAACAGTGCACACAGCATCTTACAATGCAGTGCAGCGGGGATACATTTTTATCACCCTAGTCTTATACACTTGGGATTTTTAGTTACTTTTCTTTGTGCATAAAGACAAGCTGGTGGCAGCAGAAACATATTTACCATTGTTGCATTATATTTAGTGTGCATATTCACATTTATCGCGTATGGCTACTAAACGTGGCCACTGCCCTAAAATGGCAGTGCCACAAGATTTTTCGCTTGCACTTTGGCTATATTGTTGTTTGCCCTTCGTCCTGCGACCTCAGGTCAGGAAAGTCCAAATAAGGTCATGCACTTGCCCGGGAGAAAGCTGCTGCTTTCGCAGGCTAGTGATGCCTTGTGTGTGTGGGCCAGGAAGTGGGTGGGAGGTCACGAAGAGGTCTTCTTTGGTGCCTTCTGCATTTCTTCTTCGCAAAGGGTTGCATTCTGCTCCTGGGACCGAACGGAAGAATCCTTGCACCGCAACTCCTGGGCATCTTCTACTGTATCCAACGGCAGGAAAACCTACATCCAGTGACCCGCAGTCGACCTATCTAGACACTTGGGAAAATCAGAGTTAGGTGGGTAAGTAATAGCAACACATTCACCTCCCACTGTGCTCCTTAGAATAAGCTTTGGTTATTCCATTCCATCGCTTTTTGATAATTCGATCTGAAAGCTGGTACCTGAAAGATAGAAATAATATTGTAGATACCTGTAACCTGTTGAATATCTTCTGGAAAATTTTCACCACCACAAGAATTCTTCCTACATCTGTCCCCTCTCCTAGGAAAAAGCTTTGTGACTTTTGTGCACAAGGCCCCATACATCATAGGGATTGGGTTTATAAAAATAGGGTATCATTCTTGTGAGCTCGTTTCATTCTACTGCATCACTACTTGCCTTATTTTAGGTTGACTAAGGTATTGAATTCCTAAAAACCTAAGGTTACTGATGTATGTTTGATAATTGAGTATTGTGTGATATTACAACCTGCTTGATTCATTGTTCTAGTGTGTGGTTTTAGGCCCATGAAAGAGTATTTTTGTACATACCTGTCTAAAGTGAATTATTGCGTGCTTCACTGTGTGGACTCATTGTAAACCCCAGAGCCCACTCACTTTCTCCTGAGACTAAACCTTGACCACTCTCCATTCTTACCTTGATTGGGTTTGGCTAACCACTCAGAGTTACCCTGTTCACTATAACTTGGGTGGCCTCCTAACATCTGTCCACCAGGCTAGATTCTAGAAATCCATCTTAATAGTAGTACTAGTAGTAGTAGTAGTAGTAGTAGTAGTAGTATCAAAGGAGCCTGGATCTTTGTTTCACTTTTGCTAGACAACTGACAAGTGGGGCAACTCATTCAGTGGGTTTCTATCTGGAGCCCCATCTAAGGCAAGTAGAAAAACATGATTAACCTCTCCTTGGTTCTGTTTGTTTCCAAGATGACCTACAAGGGAGACTTCATGTGGCAACTGCAAGAAGGAGCCAAACAATCTCTTATGTTATGACATCCAGCTCAGGACTCTAAAGATTTACTGTAAAGTAACCCATCTTTCCACAAAATACGATTCCCAAGGGGCTCACACTCCAACTGGGAGCAGGCCTGTCTCCTGAGGCATCCAAAGATGGACACCCTCTCCAACCCTTGCTGGATTCGTTCCTCGATAGATTCATCTTGTGAAAGCAAGCTATTCAATTCAGGGAGAAAAGTAGGGTTTAGAATTTCAGGTAGCACCCCTTCCTCGTCAGGTCCGGTGCCTGTGTCAGGTACCTTAACAATAGTTGCTGGTACTTTAGGGGTAGAGGTTGTCTTCCAGTTTATTGGAATCTTTGACTCCAGGGATTTAGGTTGCCCCTTTGGCATTGGCTTTGTCTTAGGCTTGGCAGAGGCAGCCTTCTTTTGTTTGAGACTTTGCACTGGGGTCTTTCTGCTGCGTCACCTACAAGGTCATTGCCCAGCTCGACCTGGGACTTGCCTCTGGACACTCACAGGCATCCTAACCACTCCTCCATTTACAGCTAATGTGACAGGAATTACTGACAATATGCAAGTGGGACCATCAGTCACCTTGGTGGATCTCAGAGGAGGTCTGGAAAGCTCTTCTGGGTTCCCCTGCACCCAAACAGAATTGAATTATATTATAAATTACTAAATATTGCAACTTTGTCATGTGCGAATATCGATACAAATTTTCTAAGCTCTTCTGGGTTCACCAGTGTGGAATCCACCACAGATCAACTGGCCCCAGTGTAACGGTAGCTGCAGAATCTCTTCTATTTATTATTATACTACCTTTGAAATAGAACTTGGTATATTATCTGTAATGGCAGCATACTCTTCAGCAACTTTAAGGAGATGTATGGTGACGGGTCTCTTGTTTAGGGTGATAAAATTGATCATGCCAGCAAAAGTTGTTAGTTTATGGCCTTGAACCCACCCACCTACACAGGTTTTTTAGGGAGTCATTCACATACGTGACCCAAGTGACATTCTCCTTTTTGTACTCTGAAAACGTCATCAAGTATTTGGCAGGAGTCTTCTCAAACTTTAAGAGCAGAGCCAGTTTAGGTTTTTTTTTTAATCTTTTGTATCGGCTGTAGGCAACCCCATAATGCCACGGTACCCACAACCAGGTAGTCTGCTGAGAAACCAAGCAATATTAACAGCCTCAACAATTTACAATTCATACTTCAAACTTGGTCATCATATGACTCCAATTTAGGCATTCCTTCATCCTACGCTCATCTTCTCTTAAGATCAAAAAGAGCTTCAGCATCAACAGTATTGACAATTGTACTAGTAGCATTAAAAGAGTCATCTGAATTCTCAGTTGTACCATTATCATTAGGAATAATATTTGCAGGCCAGCGACTACTAGGGCGCGAACCAGCATTCATCTCACCACAGGCAAAGCAACTTTTCTAGATACCTGCTGCGCCATGATTCTCTGCACCAAGCCAGCTTTAGTACCAAAAGTATGTAAACCTTTTTAAGAACACACTTGCTTAAGAAATTGTACTATGTCCATGGACACGTTTTCGCTAGCGTATGTTTCCATAATTGTAGCGGTAATAGCAATTTACAGGCCCAAGACTTTTAGAGCCAAGTGTTCTGCTTAAAAAGCACTATAAGATCTCTTAAGTGAGCCTTCAGTAAGCCTTCGCAAACTACCAATCAGTGTATCCCACAGCTGAGTACCATTTGGAATTTCAGAGTGAGTACTGTGGACAGATTCTGCGAGGCCACACTACTCTGGTAAACAGGGAAAGACATTAAGGCCTAACCAAACTATCAAGGTAATGTGACTGACCAGTGAGGCTTAGACTTGAGACTGGTGAAGGGAACAGTTAAGCACACACACAGAACACTCTTTACACAAGTTAGGAAGTATTTATAAAAAACACAATTAAGTATTCACCTTTTAAACCTTTCTTCAACATTAAGTCATCAGGTTACATTATATAAAATATCTAAAATATTAAAAATCACACAATCAGTTATCACAAATACACAAAGTTAATAACATGGGTAAACGTTATAAAAACAAAACTGCCCAAAGGGATTACTGGAGCAGCAGGAGAGCTATGCTCGCAGCCTGTTGCCTAGTTGAAGTGTTACAATTTTTCTCCTCAAGATCCATGCTCCATGCAAATACATAAATAAACAGGTCACAGCACCCACAGTTGGGAGGGGGGGGTGAATTGATTGGACAGGAAAGTCTACAGGGCTGGGCCATGACTTGATCCCTGCCTCCAGCAGGATGGGCCTCAGGTATACAGACCTTAGCCGCTGGAATGGTTTGCAAAATAACAAAATGTGAAATTGACTCCAGGAGGGCGCCACACAGGGGGTATCTGGCAGAACCAAGGCTATTCCATTTGGCAATAAAAGTGCTGATAGGCAATATGCAATATACCTAATCTTACCCTCAGATATAGTGATCTTGCAATAGCAGGCCTGATCTGATCCAGCTAGGATTTAAAACCAAACCATATATGTGTCTCTGAGCTAAATAGGCAGTCCCCAACCTTAACTCTGAAGCCTTGAAAATGAGCGTTTCCCAAGCTCTCTGTTTTTATTAGGGGCTTCATTTGATTCCAGCAAAAATTACAGAGCTTGCCTGGCTCATTCCAAAACTCACCCATTTTCAGTTAGAATAATACATTTTTTATATGGGTAAACCATTTCAATCCGCTTACACCTACCAGAGAAATAATATGTGCCAGTAGCTCCCTAGACGGTTCAAGGGCTGGTCTCGTCCACAATCTGATTATAACATACACAGGAGATAGGTATTATATCGGCTTTATACTCCAATACTATCAGATGCTCTGGTGCGTTCCACTCTCCCAGGACCATCCATGGCTGTTCGCGGGACACTGAGGCAAATGCTCTCCTAAGGTTCGGGAATAATACATACAAGCGCCTTTTAAGTAAGACTGTGTATTTTTGGATTAAAAATAACGAGACACTGGTATATGGTAACCCCGTCCCTTTTGGAACACTGCTTGGTGGACACTTATTATCCGTTTATGTTCCACTCAGGTCTGGAGATATTTCAAGATTATTTTTCCAAATAGTTTCCCAGCCCTGTCCAAGAGGGATATAGGTCTAAAATTGGCCAGGCTATCCGTACCTGCCTTCTTGTATACCGGGATGAGGACTGCCCTACGCCATGAATATGGGATCCTGCCTGTGTAGATCACTGCACTAAAGACCTGGAGTAATATAGCCGCCCAGGTACTAGACTTGTAATAATAAAAATCCAATGGTAGTAGGTCCGGACCGGCGGCCTTAACATTTTTGGAGGAGGTGAAAGCTTCCTCTACGTCCTGCAGGGTGATACATAACTGATTAATACCCGTACCGCCATCAATGGTCAATGAGTGGGTTAAAAGGGGATCTGCTGCATAAAGAGCACAAAATATGCCCTTCATCTGTCTCCACCTATGCTATCCAACTTTTGGAGGTACCCTTCACGATCACCATCAGAGACCAGTTTCCAAAACAAAACATTATTTCTCGACTGCCAGGCATTGTGCAATCCCTCCCATTTCCCTTTCAGATATTTGGTCTTTCGATCATAAACTTGGTTTTTGTAATGGGTTCTCAATGAACGAAGCAGGGGTCTATCAATCCCAGAGGGATCTCCAGGGTATTTTTCTAGGTTTCTCTTTGCCTCTCTACAGGGGCCATCAAACCATGCCCCCCACCCCAGTAGTAAGTTTACTCTTACGTTTCACCCCAGTCCCTGAAACATATGGTTGCACATTTGTTTTCAACATTGCAAATTCATCCAAAACCCCAATGGGCTTAGTTTCTGAATTACAGATTACCTTGACATTAGCTAAAATTGATACCTATATACTTTGCTTCAACTCAGGGGTTAGGATCTTAGCCCATTTCAACGGTCTTCGCAAAAGGTCTTTAGCCCTATTGGGTCCCTTTGTAGTGGCTTTCCTTCCAGAGTCTTGATTTTCCAGTTTTAAATGCATAGCCTGCGGGCGGTGGTCACTTTCTGACCCATCAATAACTCTAAACTCACCTGCCCGTGACCAGGTTGATGCTGAGATTAATATGTAGTCAATTAATGAAGATCTGTTCACTACAAATAATGTTTCTAGGCTGGTTGGTCTGTAACAAACCTTTCATTGCAGGCTCTAAGCTCAAGGTTGTATGTAATTGTCAAAGTATTAGCTGCCAAGGGGTACAATTAAATTGGGCCAGGCACCACCAGGTCAGGGATTTCCATGCTTCGTCTTAATCCACACACAATCCTTCAAGCAGCTTAATCGGCTCCAGTTGCAAGTTAAAGTCACCCACTATCATTAGAAAAGAATGTTTTTGGCCCGCGGCTTCGTTGGTGGCTAGCGTCTTCTGGACTGATTCAATACAGGCCATTCCTGTTATGCCCGAGGGTCTGTTATAAATATTAATTAGACATAATGGGCCTCATTACGAGTTTGGCGGCAGCCATGGAGCTATTAGCTCCATGGCTGCCGCCAAACCGGGCTCCTTTACCGGGTTCCCAGAATGAGGAATTACCGGGCCATTCCGAGTTCGGAGGGCCCAGTAATTCCTCCCTCTGGGAACCCGGGCCCGGACCTTCTCCATTCCCATCTGAGCCCCCATAGGGCTCAATGGGAATGGGAGAGGGAGCTAACAAGGGGAGCTACGACCGGCCCGTTGTTAGCTCCCTCTTCCCCTCGCGGGACCCGGTAGCGATGCCAGGTTTGACCAGGCGTTCCTTACCGGGTCCCGCGAGGGGAACTTGTAATCGTGCAGAATGGTGTTAACGGGTCTGCACCCATTAGCGGGACCCATTAACCCAGTCCGCACAGGCTGTAATAAGGCCCAATGTCTCTAATGGGGTACATTTAATATACAAAATAAGGACATCCGGGGACTGACAGGGTGTCTACCCTCTTCACCTCCCAGTCCATAGAAGAATTGATCCAGATTAGCAGGCCCCCCTCGGCCTTCCTCTCAGCCCCTTAATGGCCAGGATACAAAAGGACTGGTAACCATATAACATGACAGAATCCAAGGCCCACGTCTCCTGCAAAATAATTATTTTAAAGCCACTAATAAAACCAGTCCACGTAGGATCGTCCAATTGCCTATTCACTCCAGCAATGTTCCAGGAGAGCAGCCAGAGTCCCTGGTTGCCTCCCGCTAAGCACACACCTTGATCATGTCCGTAAAATTCCTCCGGATTGAGTTGGCTCAGAGTCGGGGGCTGGTGTTAGCCAGTAGGAACTCACTGGCAAATCTCCCTTGATCTTCCCCTGCAGGCTGGTAGCGGCTCAACACAAAAGCTGGAGCAGGTACAGCGACACCCCCTCCGTTGCTGCTGCATACATGCCATTGCGGCGATGATGATTTGAGGGCCGCAATTGGCAAACTGATAGGACGAAGCCCATGGACAATAGGTTTCCTGCACATGTAGATAATAGTGAGACAGCCACTGGTGAAGCTCGTTCAATTAAACAACAATTCTGGGCGCTGTTGCACTTAGGTAGTTCAATTCGGGCTATTATGCCGCTGCAAATTGAAGATAGCTGCGGAATAGACTCCATATAGACAACAGTGAGGAACGATTAAAAAAGGGACTATCGTATCTTGAAGAGAGTTGCTCCAGTCTCACTGATCTGGAAAGCAGAAAGTTTACTTTTACATCATTATATCATTTGTGGGCACCAATAGGACAAGCCTCATAGGGCTGTGATTTCTGGATTATGCCAGGTAGGTTTACCAAGCGCCCCTCTGTAGGGAAGGGTTGAGGCCTTGGCAAAAACATTGAGCCGTCCATGTCCGGGTTGGTCTCAATTCCTTGCTGGATGGTACTTCCATTCTGCTGGTTGCTGGGGAGGTCTGGGTTATCGCGAGGGATCCGACTTGTTTATTTAGGCCTTAAACAAATCAACTAAAAACCACGAGTAGCACACTAAACATACACTACTGTTATATGCACATTCACTATATTATATCTCTCTCGCTATAGAGCACCAGCACTTTACTGAGACTCTAAATTGCTACAGCAAAAAAGAACGAGATAAGTAATAACCAATTTAGAGACATCATATGTATAATATGTGAGGGAGAAATATTTTTAAACAAAATACACAACTTTATAACTATATGGTTCTACACTTTAAATATCCTTTGCTTACTAGACGAAATGTGGGCTAGTGACCTTAGAGTCAGAAGTCCTAATATAACTCTCTGCAGGAGATTAAGAGTCAGTCTTTAAAGTAGACTGAACACGTGTGGCGAAGCCAATAGGCAGTCTGTAAGTGTTTTACAGTTGAAGAACACTTCAACTAAACTTCGTAGGGGACCCTCTCCCCATCAAACCACCTTAAGGAATGCCCAGGGGATGATCCTTGAATGTAACTCCACAGACCACATTCAGGCCAGGGAGCGGTAGGGCAAGGACTTATGCCTGTTAAACCCTGTGGATATGGGTAGGGTAGTTACTTGTACGTTTACTCACTCCCTGCATTACAATTCACTGAGGGACCACCTTGGAGGCTCATGATTTTGCTGTGCCCCACGATTTGTGTCTTGGTTCTGTTGCAGGAGGTCTACAGGTTGCTGGTGCAGAGGTCAGTTTCAGTGTCCGGATTAAAGTCTGGCTAGTCGGCGGTTCCAAACTATGGCGAGAAGGTTCCTGGCACTGGGCACTGGACAGCTGGACGACTCTGACCGGACGAAGAAAGGACCACCATGTTGATAACCTCAGTGGAACCGCAGGACATGATGCAGGTGGACATCAGTGATGGCCACTTTGAACAAATGGCAGAAGTCAACCTGCATGGCAGAAACAAAGATGCTGGTCCTGCGGGACCTCTCTGTGCTGGAGAGCTGCAACTGCAGGGGAAGGCTTCCTGTATCGCAGGTAGTCAGTCTGCGGAGTCCCAAGTACGATAGTCGGATGGTGACTGATGCAAAAAAGCAGTCCACGAGGAAGCTGGTGCGCTCACAGGATGGTTCTGCAGCCCTTCTGAAGGCTTGCAAGAACAGGATCCTCGAGCAGGGGCCAGGAATAGTTATTTCCACCGGTCCAGGGATCTAAGCACTAATGAGGACCTTGTGTAGATCAGCAAATTAACATGGTTTCGCCGGGACGGTTGAAAACAACAATGCTGGGGTTTGGGGGGGATTGAGCAGGCAAGCAGGATGGCTGCCTGAACAAGGAGCTTCAACCCCGTAACATCCAAAACACATTAAATCAGTTTTTGCTCCATTGCATGAAAAACTGACAACAGATGTGCATTAATGAGGGACCCAAGCGACTGAGGGATCACTCTGGTGAAGATCCTGAGCACTCGAAGGGAGCGGTGAGCTGTTGAAATACTGATGCTGCCGACGGTTAAACTACGCGGAAAAGCAAGTGACTGCAGGGCGCACTGATATGGAGACCATTCAACGTTATACTGCCGGAGAAGCTGCTGATGGCCCACCCACTAATATTGCCTCATACTGTGATGACAGCGGAGGTGCCGACCCGAACGCTCTAGACCCTCCGAAACCCTGAAGCGGGGGCCAGCTGCTGGCAGGTCTGATTGCGTACTCCCTGGTGGAGGAGGGGAGTTCACGGCGCACAGTGGACGGACCACGGCCAGGAACAGTGAAGTGTGGCCCAAGATCCTGCTAACACAGGGGATGTTTTGTGCCCCCCCCCCCGCCGGCGGAGTCCCTGAGGCGCCGGTGGCAGACTTGTGGGCCCACGAGAAGCTACACAGATACCAGTAGTAGCCGCCTAGATGAGATCAGAGGCGAGAGACACGGAGCTGTGGGGACTCAGTCTCTGCAGCTAGCGGGAACGGGAGCAGCGAGAATATCACAGCACACACGTATCCGGAGAAGTGGAACACTGACCCACGAGGTCACCGCTCCTGTGGACACAGACTTGGGCCATACCTCGGATGCCAGCGACAAGCCCCCCCATTGTATTCCCTACACTGAGGCGGGCGCGTGAGGTCGCGGACACGCTGTGAACAGCGACATTGGGTCCTGACCAGGTTTCTGAAGGTGCAGCGACGGTGCAGGGGCGACTGGTGCGGCTGATGAACATCCAGCCCTACAACAAGCACCAACAATCCAGACCCAAGTAAGAGGTTGTTTTGTAGCGGTTTTCACCTGCGCCGGATGCCGTGAGCTACATAAGGAGCGGGTGGTGGGGCAGGGACGCCCCAGGGAGCGTACACAATGGTGCGTGAGGATGGTCCACTGCCAGCGGCTAAGGGGCCACATTAGCAGGGCCCTACCGGTGTGTACATGCTGCGTCATATGCCTCATCCGGTCTAGAGGGGTGGTTCTGCTCCCCCTAACAGACTCAAGGAAGGTGCACCGTGCCACGAGGAGAGGCTGGGACACAAACTGAGGTTAGTGAGACTTGGCCCAGGGGCTAACTACCCTGCCACAAGCACAATACACATAGTGCATATGCAGCGCTGGGATTGACATGTGCCCAGAGACGTCCTAAACAGGCCAGTGCGACGAGGGCGCAATCAAACTGGCGAGACCTGACAAAAACTGGCAATAACTTCTAGGTGGTGACAAAATAACACACTGTCTCCTGCAAGGGCTGTTGAGGTGTGAGCAGTTGGCACCCACAGGCATATACTGGAATAAGAAGGGGCGATAAATGCTACTACACTAGCCACTGGGGTTGTGGTGGAGATGCACCCGTAAGACGTGGCGTGCCTGCCAGCGTCTCTTCCCCACGAAAGCGGTTGGGCACCCAGGGCACGGGCAATGAACTTGGAAGCCGGACTCAGGGGGCACGCACTGGGGAGACCTGCTCTGAGACCACGGGTTCAGTGCTACGTATTGCCCCAGAAACGGAAGATCCGCTCTGGTGTCCTGTTCGCCACCCTAGCCCTTCGGCGGTTTACACAGCGGAGAACATCCTTACGGCTTCCTTGACTGCTACGTGCGTCCAGCAGACCTACGGCTTGCCACGAGTGCCCATCAGACTCTGATTTTGCCACGGCGACACCTCAGTGGCATTAGGTTGACCTGTCGCTGATGGTAAACTGCACAACATCCGACTAGGAGAGAGAGAAAAAAAGAACATAAAAGAAAGGGGGACTACATAACGGCGCAAGAGGCAGCTGACAGCAAATCTCCCCTAATAGAATACCAGGCAGATACTCAGTGGAAATCAATATGACGAAGGGCTCTGGGACTAAAAAGAAGGGGCCAATGGACACATATACTAGCACCCCTGCTAAGACCACGAACCCTGTTGAGGCTTCAACTGAAGATGAACAACCCTCTGCGTCCCACACCACCAGAAATGACCACCTCCTCGCTGCAATGCAGGATGGCTTCATGGCAGTGAACATTAAGCTAGATGATATTGTCTCCACCATCGGGTCCCTGAAGACTAAGCTGGAAAAGGAAGGGGCTCGCATCACGGAAGTGGAAATGAGGGTTAGCGAAACGGAAGATAAAGTTACGAAACATGATCGTGACATTGCAAACCTGCAGCAAAAGTTCAGCAAAGTCTGGAATAAATGCGACGACCAAGAATCGAGTTCTCGACGCAATAACATTCGGATAATCGGGATCCCGGAGGCGGCCTGTAAAGGCCCAATGGAACAATTTGTAGAACACCTGTTAAAAACATTATTTGACTCCTCCAGATTTTCACAAAACTTCCTGGTGGAAAGGGCACACCGGGTCCTGGCTCCTGTCCCCAAACCGGGGGCTCCTCCTCGAACCACCCTGGCTAAACTGCTCAACTACCGAGCCAGGGATTTAATCCTGCGCATGGCAAAAGAAAAAGGGGCATTGCGCTATGAATCCTCAGATATACATATATAGCCTGATTTCTCCACCAATGTACTGACTAAGCGCAAGTCCTATGATCCAGTTAAAAAACTATTACGTGTTGGGCAAATCCAGTATGCACTATTATACCCAGCAAAGGTGCGCATACAATACAGCGGAAGGGCTCACTTCTTTTACGATCCTAATGAAGCAACAGCGTATATTGAGTCCATGATCTCTATGCCGCTCTAGAGAAGAGATCGCGATGGCGGGGTCAGTCCGCCTACAGGCAACAATGAACCGGACAACATGGACAATGATTGATCACCTTGGGTGGTTTATGCCTTAGCTACACGATCATGGGCACAGGCAATTCAAGTTTTGGGGTTTGCGACAAGAATGTGGCCGTCTGAGTAGCACCACAGACTGCACACAGTGCACTCCAAAGGCTATTTAAATGGGTTATATTGTGTCATGGGTTGCATCGTCAAGTTGGGGGTGTTATTGTGGGAGGGGAAAGGGATAGGGTTAACGTGAATTGCAAATGTTCAGATATTATAGGTTTACTTTCAAAGGTTGGCATGCTTGATTTCGAAAAACAGTGCAGGCTGCTCCTCAACCACACGATACATACATATCCTAGGTTTAGCCCGGCTATGACTGGGCTTCAACTGGCCAAACTCCAGCCATGATGGGATCTAATATTACGTTTCTGTCATGGAATATCCGTGGGCTCCACCACCCTATTAAGGCGCAGAAGGTTGCTGCATGCATGAACCGCCAGGCTCCTAAAGTGGCGATGCTACAGGAGACGCACGCTACAGGGGCCCTTAATGACACATTTGCTAGGGCATGGGGCCCTCAGCACGGCTACATTAACTATTCGTCACAATCCTGGGGGGTGAGGACACTAATATATCGATCTATACCGTTTCAGGAAACCAAGCGCAGTATAGACCCACAGGGCAGATATGTCCTTCTGTAGGGTGAACTAGCAGGAGCCACCACATCCCTAACAAACCCATATGGCCAAAATGTTGACGACCCCGAGTTCTATGGCAAGATCTTAGATATACTGCTGGGGAACCCCCAAACACATTATATGGGAGGGGACTTTAATCTGATATTAGACTCTGTCGGACAGATCTAGAACTACTCAACGGGAACTAACCAATGCAGGCCGGATGCTGTTAAACATAATGAAACATCTGGACTTAGTGGATGCATGGCAAGGGCGAAACCCAACCATGCGCAAATACATATACTACTTGACAGTCCACGACGCACACTCGAGAATAGACTATTGGCTGATTCTTACCTCATTCATGACACAAGTAGAGTGTAGGATTCTCCCCGCACAATTTCAGATAATTCCCCCATCATTATTACACTGAAATGGAGTGGACATACCACCCCACGTCCACTTTGACATATGATATATGATTTGATGGGCTATTTATAACGTGCATAATAACCAGAGGTTTCTAAGCACGGACCTGGGGATCGAACCTGTGGTGCTCTGTGTCGTCTTGCTCCCAAGGCAAGCACATTGCCCGGAGCCATCATCCCGAGGGTATGCCCCCTACATGTCCGGCAGACCCAGCTTTCCTAGAGACATTACACAGCGGTGCGGTAGAGTTTTTCCAAAGGAATGATGGACTGTGCAACACCATGGCATGGTCTGGGAAGCCATCAATGTGTGTGTCAGGGGGAGGCCATCTCCATGGCTGCAGGAGCATTAAAGGAAACTAGATAACTGGAAATGGTGGAAACTGACCTTAAAAAAATAGAATTTGAATATGTAAACACGCAGGATCGTGCCCTAATTGGATGCGTTAAGTGGAATCTCTTGAAGTTCAGGGAACTTGCAGACAGGGAGGTCCAAATGCTCTAATCTCCTATACGAGCGAGAATATACGGAAAGGCTGATAGACCGGGACACCTACTGGCGAACCCGGTCAAAAGTGAGAAAGGGGTGTAGCATATTACTGAAATATTGAGCTCCACTGGAACTACCCTGAATACCCCAGAAACGGCAAATAACTGATTTCATAGGTTTTATGAATCCCTATATTTGAAATCAGACGGCTGCTCAGCTACAGAGCTGGAGGTCTACTTAGACGAGATACCACTATCGGTCCTACCATTGGAGGCCGACAGGCCATCAATCAGTCACTGACCACCAAAGAGATAACTGATGCCATTAAATCGCTTCCGTCTGGCAAGGCACCTGGTCCTGATGGACTGGGTATCGAATTTTATAAGGAGCTGAGTTCCACACTTGCCCCCAACTTACTGCAAATATGGGAGGAATCGCTACAATCAGGCCGAATTCCCCCCTCCCTCTCAGAAGCAGTGATTACAGTACTACTGAAACCAAATAGACCTGCTGCCGACATGGGTTCCCTATAGGCCATTGTCTCTGATCAACTCGAGCAAAAAAATCTTTGCCAAATCGCCAGCCACTTGGGTCCTCGCGCACATGACGAAGCTAGGGCACTCTGATCAATCAGGGTTTATTCCCGGGCGATCAACAGCATTTAATTTACAAAGACTGTTTGGCATGATCTCACAACTGAACCTGAACGCACACGCGGTGGCGGCCTCACTAGAAGCCGAGAAAGCTTTTTACTTGTTCTCGTGGCAGTTCCTGTTCTCTGTGCTGCGACAAATGGGACTGGGAGAATTCTTTATTCAGTGTGTCCGTTAACTATACGCCTCCCCGGCTGCCAGGGTCCGTACCGTGACCACACTATCTCCTATGTTTCTACTTGGACGTGGCACGAGACAGGGCTGCCCGATATCCCCGTTGTTGTTTGAACTCACCTTAGAGCCCCTAGCGTGCATTGTGCGCCTCAAACACATACATCAAGGCTTGCATATGACAGGACCAACGCAAATCATATCACTATGCCGATGATTCGTTATTATACATAAGAAACCCAGCTACAAACCTCACCCCAATTTTGGATGAAGTGTGCAAATTCGCCATCTATGCGGGATACCGTATCAATGAAGCCAAATCAGAGCTATTTCCTCTGAACGAAGCCACCACTGCCCCACCTTATCTAGCAGGACTTCGATGGTTCCAGGACAAACAAGTACCTGGGCATAGTGGTTACATGCCAAGACCACTCCCTATCACTGGAAAACCACGAAAAGTATATACAAACACTAGGAGACAAATTGAGCCTATGGGCTAGGCTACCAATCTCACTATACAGTAGGCTGTACCTTCTAAAAATGATTGTGGTCCCCAAGTTATTATACTATTTCACCAATATTCCGGTTTTCCAGGACGCGCTTTCTTTGATAAGCTGCAGTCAATGGCAGTGGAATTCACAATGAGGTGCTGGAACTCCGCGGATGAGGTGGGAGGCCACGGCCAGACCATATGAACAGGGTGAGCTACAAGCCCCAGACTTTGAGCTGTACTATGAAGTATCACAGGCACAGTTCGCTGGATATTGGTATTCCCCACATGATCGGCCACTACATACAAGCTTAGAGGAATAAAGCGCATCCCTGCCAAGCCTTCGCACAATAGTCCTGGCCAATCGACATGTGGACACCTGCACGTTTGACCCGGTCTGCACGACAGTAAACGCCTGGGCCAGACTATTCAAGAGACTGAACATCACTGCGCCCTACATCAGGGCAATCCTGCTTTGGTGCTGCCCAGCCCTCCCCCAACATATGATAAGGCCATTCAGAGGGGGTGGGACCCCGATGGCACACTGACACTGCATGACCTCTTTCCGGATGGCTCTTTTGTTACACACACAGTCTTCTCCGAAAAATTGGGCATTAGCTCCATTAAATCAATACAATACTATAGAATAAGTGCAGCGGTCAGGGGGTGCTGGCCATTGTTCCCGAATGAACCGGAAGAATTCGAAGTGCTGGGCATGGTGGTTACAGGTGGGAACCCCAGAGGGCTGGTGTCCAAATTATACAAGAAATGCCAAGAAGCACTGAACCAATCCCAGAGCGCTAGGGAGAGATGGGAGGCAGATCTGGGCATGCCGTTGGACGATACTCAGGGGCTCCGGTGGCGTCGCTTGACCAAGGAGGTATCCCTCAACGCCAGACACAGACTCATACAATTTAAGATACTTAATAGGTAGCACTACACCCCCCGCAAAAATGGCTAGGTTTGCCCCTACGGTGTATTGTGGCTGTATCAAGTGCAATGCTGACGTGGCCGATGCACACCATATGTCCTGGAGTTGCCCGCTGGTAGCCCAGTTTTGGCAGGAGGTTGCAAACTGTCTACATGAATGCACGGATATCCCCCCCCCCCCCACCTTTGCGGTCACTGCCAAAATACTTGTTTGGAGACATGGAGAAGGCAACTTAAGTTGCGACGCCGGTTTAATCTTGGGTTTTTGATAGTCAAAAAATGTATACTACTTCAATGGAAGTCGAAGGCTGCTCCGGACATTAAAATGTGTATTAGAGAAATGACTTATGCCAATGAGTGTGAGGAGGCCTATGTCACACTTGTAACACCGAGCTGCATGCCTAAAGACATTTGGTAGCCTTTCAAAGAATACTTAAGGACACAAAGAACCGTTCAGTAAAAATCATGCAAAAGTGAATGTATTAAGATATACTGCTCAAACTATACCTATATGTATGGGTAAAAATTTCTTAAATAATGTAAATGCTGTAATGATGCTGAAGAATCTAAAGAATGTGTTTGGGAATGTATGTCATGCACTGCAATAAAATAAAGTTAAAAAAAGAAAGAAAACAACAATGCTGGATGGATGCAACGAGTTCAAGGAGATACTCCTATTCCAGTGGTCTTGGCTCCTACAATGATCTGATGGCTGCAAGAGTCCCTCCTTTAATTAGGATTGAAGCTGGAGTAACCCCCCTCCCCCGCCTAACTCTCCCAATTGTAAGAATGTGCACTATTCATACCGGCAGGGGCAGTCCAACAACGGACAGCCACCATATCTGCTAAGCAACAACAGACACACTTTGGCCAGGAATTGGACCTGACAATCCCATCCCCCACACCTCGTCACAAACACATACCGCCACTTTACCCAGGAAAGCCGAGGCTTTGCCCGGGAAAGGACTTACCATATATGGCAAATCTAGCCATGCCCGAGCATGCAAGATTAAGAACACAGTCCAAAAATAAATGCTGCCTTAGCCTGTCTTTCATAAATCATGCAAGTAACCATAACGTTGCAAAAGACAAAGTTAAAGGGACACAAAGTATCTCATCGCACCTCACAGTAAGGTGATGTGTGCAGTTTAACATAAACAGTGAATTCTCAATGGAAGACAGAGTCCCGCTGCAGTGATAACCGTAGAGCCTGATCGGAGCCCCGAAAACAGATGCGTGTAGCAAGGTAAGTGAAGTAAAAAGGCTTCACTTACCTCTAAATGTCAGGACAGGTTCAAAATAACAGCAAAAAGTTGTGGGGTTCCATAGATGTCTATGGAGGGAAAGCAGCAAAACGTATTAAAGTCTTAAGGGCACTCAACAATAGGGAGGCAACCAGGCATCGGAAGTGGTGAGACACCATTTGGTGCCGAACAGGGAGATTCACCCCTCCCGCCTTCCAAAGGGGTTGTTATGGTGGAAGTCTTTATTGGGAAGAATTCTCATACATGTGCTAATTCCTCCCTACCTTATAGACCCCCAGCTCTTTTGCTGACCTTTGGGACTTTGAACTTTTCATTTCAATGTGTTTTCTGTGTTTGTTTCCTTTTTTTCATGGAGTTATAGACAACTCCATAGGCATCATCTTTTTAGGTGTGTTACAAAGCAGGCTCAGTGCATTAACACAGGAACGCCCTTCTAGTCTATCCCAAGGTTTAAATACCTTCTCTGGGATAAGCTACTGTTTCCCAGAGAATGTAAAGTTAAATTGACTTTACTAATCTTTTTAAATTCCTAGGCTCAGCACACACTATCTTACAATGGAGTGCTGGAGGGGTTACCTAGTATCCCTTATGTCTAGAAACTCATGTAGCAGTCAAATGCTACCCTTTCCTATCGAAATGGCTGGTGGCAGTGGTTTTACAATAAACTACAATGATTTTCCCCGACTGCGAACACCTTTAGCTAAAAATCACAGGAGCCATGTTTTTCAAGATGGCGCCTAAACCCCCTTTGTTTAAACAGGTCCCGGTCTTCTTTTTTCGCCATTTCTTTTTGGAAAGGTCCTTCTAGAGTTTGTCTCTGCACGGCAAACCAGGTTTGGTCCCTTTGTTTCTATTCCTTTGGCAGGCTTCAGGACTGAAGACCGCCTCCGGCGCCCAAGTGTCTGGGGTGGGCAGGAAGTGAGGGAGGTGCCTGAAACTCCATGTGCTTAGTCTCCCAGGAGACCCAAATGCACTCTGGCGTGATTGGCTGGCTGACTGTTCAGCAAGGACAGCCATCCTGCTGGGTGAGTGGCAGCTAGGCTGGAATGAATGGGTGAAAACTGTTTAAAAGGCGAGTCTCTTGACTTGGAAGGCAGAGTCAAACACTGGAACAAAAGAACCGAAGACGAGCTGGAAGAGGATGGCTGCTGCAACTACTGGACCGTTGGTTTGCCTGGTGGAGCCCTGCTGCAGGTCCGAATCGCCAAGTTCATCTCGACAGAGAAGCCCTTCAAGGACGACTTCTTCCTTTGAGTTGGTAGGACCAATCAACTCGTAAGCCACCTGGATACCATTCTCGGAGCTGGTCAGGATTAACCAGGGGTAAGGACACCAGCTTGTGTGCTTGAAGAACAGCAACCGGAATCAAAGATTTGCCAATTTGCCAGCTTTGTGACCCGTCCCCATGCAGTGCAGTAGTCCCCCGACGTCCTCCCTCTTGACCCTACGACTGAGGCTCAGGAACAGCGAGATCTGCAGGAACTGCTAGGAACCGAAGTCTTCAGCTGCATCTTTTTCTTCAATATAAGGTACTGTGAAAACCTGACCGAGAGAACTTACCTCTCACTGCTAAAGTTTGTGGAACTTTGGCAACTTGCAGGCCTAGTCAGCTTGTGACCCGACATATGAACCTTTCTTCCGTGAACTACTTCTAAGAACCGTGGCAAAGACTTTTCCGTTTTAAATACCAGAATCTTTTCTACTTATACAAGACACTAGCCCATTGGCTTTGGCCTACCTATTGCATTGAATAAACTCCTCTGGTGAACTCAAACTATTTGCACTGTTTTAGAGTAACTAATATTCGTTTTATGAACTTTTGCCTTTTTGCTCCTACTACAATGCTATTTTGCTCCTACTTTAAGGGAGCTCAACTGCTTAGTAATCAGTATTGTGGCATCATTTGTGTGCGATATTAGTTGCCTCATTTAGTGAATGCTTTATAAATTATTGTGTAATAAATTAATAAGTGTTTTTACCAAGAAACCTTGAGTATAAGTGTTTATCTAAATACTTGTCATTGTAGACCTTTGTGTAACACCCTTACAAGCTCACATTCCCTCTTGAGATAAGCCTGGCGGCTCAGCTCGCTACCAAAAACTGTGTGGTACAGACTTATACCAAAGGCTGGTTTTGCTTACACCTGTAGTCTTAGTTGTGTGTAGTGGTCCCAAAGGGTACTGCATACAAACTCTGCCTAACAGTCTTCTTCACAGGGGCTTTGAGCCTGGGGTGGCTAAGGGCACAGCTGAGGCAGACAAACCACCTCTCCAGGCTCTTAACTCTGGTTGGGCGGCGTTACACCGGTTGCTTGCACGAAGGAGCACATCCACTGCCTCTGTTGCTATATGAGGGAAAGGGTCAAAATCCTGTGCCTATGTCTGTGGGGGCAGTGGGCAGCTGAACCGCCAGGCCCAGGAACTTGGCAGTTGCCTTCGAAGACTGGAACCTCTGGAGGCACCCATCTGCCTTTGCCCACCATAAGTTATTGCCGACAAACAATGTCCAGGGGATTTGCCTGAACATCCGGAGCAAAACCAGGTCCTAATCCAGAGGTACCTCCTCAACACTGTCCATGTTGCAACAGTCAGGCGTGTTAAGGCCTGATTGCAGAATTTGGCGGAACACTTCTCTGCCATACTTGACTATGGGCTAGAAACCATCTCCAACCTCACATGAGACTGCCGTCCAGGGGCCAAAAGAGAATTTTGCCAAGGCACAGGAGGTATTTATGGCCATCAGGCCCAAACTGCCACAACCAAAAACCTGTCTAGCCCATACATCCGGCCTCTTGCAATGTCTGTCGGAGGCAAAAAGGGGAAGAGGACTTCTTCAGGTTCGTTGTGACAGTCTGGACCACAAGGCCCTCAGGGGAGGCGTAAGCCGAATCTGAGGGTGCCGGTCTGAGTTTCATCACTAGCTGGCATGATTCACAACTCCGGCCTTCATTGCCTGATTGGACCTTCCACTAAAATATGGTTAATTTCAAATTGGATCTTTGGTCTAGAATGGGCAAACAACCCTAAAGCCTCCACCATATTTGCCATCAGGCATTGGAAGGAAGCCCAAGTTTTCCCTAGTGTTGGTGTAGGCAACATGTCCAAGTCAGGGGATGTGTCAAACACTCTTGCTTCTTCCACTTTTGAGGTAAGGTCCATCAATTTGCCATCTTCCACACAAACCTCTCAGGGAAATTCCTGACCTCCCTAGGGCATAAATGTTTTATCCAAAAGGGGATGGGATCACCCCCCTCTTCAAAGATGCCCCCGATCTTTGTCATGAACGCCCCCAGGAGAAGTGGAGCATATTCTTGCGAAGCAGCAGCGTTGTTAGTGCCGTGGGAGTGGATGCTGAGTGACTGACTTCGGTAGAGCAAGCAGTCAGCGAAGCAACAGGCCGTTGCTCTCGGAGCCGTGCTGAGCCTGTAGACATACCCTCTTGGTCTCTGCAGGTTGTATACTCAAATGATTCACTGGAGCATTGACTTCTCTTCTTAGAAGATAATGAATGATGCCTAGAGGAACTGCTAGGTGAGCGGGACCCTGTATGGTGTTTTTTAGATTTACTGATCTTGGAACGTTCTGTATGTTGCTCCAAGCCCAGTGACCTCGAGCAGGTTCATTTGCTATCTTTTTCCTCATGAAAAATGGTAAATAGCTTTGCAGGCTGTTCCTGAAGCGCCCTAGGATACATCCACTGATAAGAACCGTAATCTAGCATTTCATGTTCTTTCAAAAGACAGTAGACGAACATCCCAGTCCATGCAAAGCTTCAAGCCTGAGGCCTTTGAGAGATTTGGTATGGCATAACACAAACAAAACCTCTAACAAAGCAGTGTTCCTGAAGTGAACAAAATGTGTGGTAAAAAGGAACAGAGGTCAAGGGCCGCGGCACCTCAAATACTGGCACAACTTCATGGAAGGCATGTGGTGTGTAGAGGCAATTGAGCCAAGGCAGAGCCACACTGTGCCCCCTGGTGGCAGAAGTGTTTCTGAAGAGCAGCTGCGGAGGGAGCTAGAAATCATAGATGAGGATTCTGTGGGAAGAAGTAATCTATTACAATGTCAATGCATAAATATATGACATTTCAAAATAAAAATCAAGTTAAATAGAATTTGCATGTTGGTATGCTGGAACGAAATGGAAGGAAAACATTTTTGTAGATTGATTTCGTTTCACATGCCAAGCGACAATATGTAAGCAGGTTCTGAATTTCTAATGAAGAGTATATTCTTACCAGTGCCTGGCTGACGTTGCCTCCTGTAGCCAGCGATTTGAAGTGGCTGCTATTGTAAACAAGCTGGAACTCTGAAATTTCAATTGTCTCAAGCTCCTCTTGACTTTGACGATCTATTACATGAAGTTTCTCTGCACTGTCCAGGAGCACCACAGTTCGTGAGTTTATCCACTGAAATACATGGAGAAAGTCAGAGCAAGCAAAAAAGAAAGATCTGAGCTGAGAGTTCTATTTTGCATGCAGTATTCAATAGGTTGGGTTATCCCCGAGAGTATTCCATGACCTCAGATAAATATCACAGAACAAGCATAAAACACTTGCCAATTTTTAATTTTTTTTTATTAACGTTCTAGTTTGTATTACACACTTTTACATTGTTATTACTCAAAATGTATGACATTTGTCTAATTTCTTTATAATATAAAAATTGTCTTAGGAAGCTTGGTGTGTATTGTCTTTTTTTTATCAGTTGTCTTTTTCGGCATGATATAAATCCAGGATTGGATAATCATAATGATTAATTTCCGGTTTTTGCCAGAGATTATCTGGAACCACGTGTCTTCTTCTCCGTTACTTATTCTCGGTTGATTCATCATACTAGTGTACTGGTTCCTTCGTTCAGATTGCAAGAGACGCAGGATGTGGTGGATCATCTCAGCGTGGTTGTTTTCTTTACTGCTAGATATTCTTTTGTGGGTAATATGTTGAGACGAAGTCTGAGGTATAGGTCTCGGATTGTTCTAGATGGACATTTTTCTAGATATGGAGGTAGTTCGTTGAGGCCTCTGGATTCTAGTTCAGAGGTTATATTCATTTTATATGAGGCCTTGTCCTCGTTTGTTTGTATCCAGTCGTTGATTTTCTGTTTCACCTTCAGAGGTCTATTTATTAGCATCTCTGTTGTGGTGTTGTTTTGAATGAGGAGGAATAAACATGCTTCTTTCCATAGCTCCAAGGTGGTCGAGTTCGATGTTTCCGTCGCTTGGGTCAAGATCTTGATTGCTGGGATGTTATCGTTGTTGATGATCTTTCGGTAGACGTCCAATTGTTTCCAGCTTCTGTTGGAGTCTAGTGATTGGAGTTCCAGTTCGTATCGTATTCTGGGTATCCAGTCATTGCATTGAATACAAAGCATTGAATGCCAAAAGCATCGGAAAAAAAATGCATTAAAAAAAAGCATTTAATGCATTTTTTTTCAAAGGTAAAGGTTTTATTTTAATTATAATGGGTTTTAAGGGGTAAAAAAGGGAGGTTGGGGGGCCCCCATTAAAAGAAATTTAAAAAAAAACATGTAATGCTTTTTTTTTCATTACTAAGGCATGCGATGCAATCACTATAAAACGTATTCTGGCCATCGGGAAAGATGGAGCTAAGGAGAGTATTTTGCGTCAGAATTGGCCTTCCAAGGCCCAAATGTTGCAAGGTGTGTTAAGTAATGTTTCACTCCCGTATAATAGCATGGCACTAGCTTTCTGTTTGTAAAAGGCTATGACTGGTTTCATAGTGTATTGGCCGTATTTCCTGTGGATGTTCAGGCATTGTCTGGCTAAGGTGAGAGCTCGGTTTCTTAGGCAGATGGTCCAGGTCAGTTCGACGTAGGATTGGCTGAGCCAGACACCAACATATTTGATCTCCTTGGTTACTTCAGGTTTTTGCCCCGCTAGATATAATCATAGGGAAGCATTTTGCTTGCTGGAGCAGTAGCCCAGTGACATAACTTGGGTTTTTTCGAGTTGATTTTCATGTCGTTTTTCTTTATGAAGTTTTCAAGGTTGTTCAAGGAGACTTGGGTCTCGTCCATAATTACAAATCGTCCGCATATAGTATATAGGGGACAAATGTTGCATTGAGTCTTGGCGGATTGGTTAAGGGGATTATTTGATTTTTTCCAATGTCAAGAAGGAAGAAATTGAAAAGGGTGGCGGCCATTGGGCACCCTTGTTTGAGTCCGTTAGTCGTATTGATCGCAGAAGACAGGACTCCATCGTTGGTCAATCGGACTTGAATAGTAGTGTCGCTATAGAGTGCTTTGATGGGTTCCAGCAACTCATTGGGACAGTTCTGTTGCTGAAGTTTTTTTCACAACTTGTTTCTGTTGATGCTGTCGAACGCCATTTGGAGATCGACAAAAATGGCATGGATGTTAGTCCAAGTTCTGAATGATTTCTGTTTCAGTATATTAGGGATTAGTAAATCGATGTTGGTGCCGACACGCCTGGCAAATCTAGTTTGGCGAGGGTCTTGTTTATGTTTTTTTTTGGTCCATTCGTTGAATCTTTTGACCAGAATTGAAGCAAAGATTTTCTCTATTGGGTCAAGCATCGCCAGTGGCGATAATTGAGGCTGGTTTCTTTCACCTTTCTTAAAGACAGGAATGATGATTACCGTTTTCCAGGTGTCAGGTATATATAGTTGTTTTCGGAGATGAGTGTTAAAATTTGCACACATAGTTTGGCCCAGTCTTCGGGCTGACTTTTAATGATG
The DNA here is from genome assembly GCF_040938575.1 of Ambystoma mexicanum. NCBI lineage: Eukaryota > Metazoa > Chordata > Amphibia > Caudata > Ambystomatidae > Ambystoma > Ambystoma mexicanum. The sequence continues at coordinate 792,425,496 of NC_090931.1, read as the reverse complement.
TTGTTACTAAAGCCATCGAGCCCGGGGGCTCTAGAGGTGTTTAGCCGTTGGATATGTATAAGGATTTCATCATAGTCCCATTGTTTATACCAAGCTTTATTGTCAGTGTTGTCGATGTTATTTTTCACATGGTTGATCTGGAGTATTGTTGTATAAGGATCGAAAATGGTCTACCCAGGCGTCTTCAGACACATCCATGATCAATCGCTGTTGAATGGTTTGGGTTGGGTTGGTATTGATGACAGAACCCTGGTGTTTCTCTTATTCAATGCGTTCAGCATGGTTTCTGCGTCATTTTGGGCGATTGTTTCTCTGATGTTTTTGAGCCAATGTCTTTATTTTTGCCTGATGCTTTTCATTTTTTTTTCATTTTGTCTATGGAATCCGTTTTCCTATCTGTTCTTAGAGACTTCTTTATTTCCTTAGTTGTTTCTTGGCGATGGCGATAGCTTCGAAGTAGGCGTGTGTGTGAGCTGTCTCGTGTGGGCAGCCCTGTGCATTTCTTTGGAGATATGGTGTCAGTAGCCATTCGTAGTTGATTTTCTCCTTCTCGCTTCTTTTGGACGTTTTGTATATGTCTTCTAGTCCTATCTTGTGTTCTGGTATACGTGGTCTATTGAGGCCAGAGTTGATGGCTATTTTCAGATTTTTCATCTTGTCCAAACATTGATGTGGAGCGTTCCACGTCATTGAAAGTTTTGCGTGGTCGCTGTGCTCGTCAGTCTTGATTTTGAAATCCAGAATGTTGAGATGTAAATTAGGAGAGATGTAGATATAGTCGAGATGACCGCTGGAGTTGCCGCTGTGGCAGGTCGGCCTGGCTGGTGTATCTCCTTTGGTATTCCCGTTAAGGAGTATGAGGTTTCGCCCCCGTAGAGCAACTGTCCACAGTTTGGTTTTGGGACTCAAGTTGGTGTGAGTGATTTTCATCCCACCTTCCTGGAACCGATGGTGGTTTAGGTCCCCACAGATGATTAATTGCAGATGTTTGTGTAAAGGTTATCGATGTGAGTCAATATCTCGTCTTGGAATCCCTCGTCTGATGGAAGAGACAGGCTCCAATAAATGTTTAGAATGGCCAATAAGCCCAGGTCTTTCGCTTTGGGATTTTTGGAATTCCCGAGGTAGTTCTGCATGAGAATAGTTATTTAGAACCAATAATTAGGGGACAGCGTATCGATTAGTTCATAGTTAGCTTCGACTTTCCAGAGTGTGAGCAGGCCAGATTGGCGTCGGCCTTTGGTTCCTGTTTTAGCTGGGGTCATGTGGCTCAAATATCCATCGCATATTGGAGGATTGGAGAGCCAGGTCTCTTGGAGACAGACTATTTTGTAGTTTGTGAGGTCGCTGCATTGGTTTCCAAATAAGTGCGCAGAGCCTCTGGTGTTCCAGGAGCAAAGGCTAGAGATCAGGCTTTGTTCTGTCTGTTGGCATTATAGGCAGGTAGTAGTTTCCTTTCTTCTGGAGATCTCTGAAGTTGCATTCTTGAATACAGCTAGAGAGTAGTCTCTCTGTATATTGCTTTGGTTGCGATGGTCGTGCCGCAAACCTTTTTGTTCCCATGCCACTTTCTGTGAAGCTTCTGGATGGTCTGAGGTTGGATGGTGTACCCATCTTCTGCTTCTATTCCCTGACCTTGGCAGTTCATCTTTTAAATTTCTGCTGGGAATGGGGTTCGCAGCATCGTGGATGGGCCGGCATTTGAAGCCAAGTACTTCAATATGTTTTACTTGCTCCATGATTTTGATGACCGTGTTGTGTGAATTAAGTTGGAATATTATAGCGTCTGTTTTGCCATTATGTGGAAATTCGACTACTTTTATATCTTCTGATCAAATTCCTCAGAGTGGGGATAGCGTGGAGCAATCTCACAAGGTTTGTCCTATTCAGGATTAAATTGTCATGGACCCGTTCTGGTCTGTAGATCTCTATTCTATGCTTTATTTATTTTTTCTCGTGGGTTGACAAAGGTTGGGAGTTTTGTGGCTTTGTTTAAATGATCAGAGGTGTGGATTGAGTAAAAGCGTTTTGTTCTCGCATCCGCTCTTTTGAGTCCCCATATGCTGCCCTGGAGCAGCTTTCCGAATGGGTTCGAGTGGATTCATGGTCTGTGGAGTGTCTTCAGCGGTAATGTCCGGGTGGGAGCTCTGACCAGTCTCCTTCTATGTCGGAAACTTCTTCGCAAGTGAGTGTTTCATTCTTGCTGATTTCTGTGTATTCATCAACGATGTACAATGATGAGGTGTCGCTAGAGACGTCCGATAGTTAATACACCATTTTTTCTGCTGAAACATTTGTGTTATTTACTGCTTGTGGTTCGGGAGGAGGTTCATCATGTATTGATAGATTTATCAGCAGATCCAGGATTTTCTTGTCTGCTATTTCCTGCTCTTTGGTGCTAGTGGGTTTTTCTGTAGGCTTGTGGTAGGGCGAGGAGTGTCCTTTATTTTTTGGGTGGTTGGATTAGTATCTTTTGTTGTTGCAGCTTTGCTCGATGTTAAAGGTAGAGTCAGATTTCGTAGGAAGGCTCGGGAGCCTGTCCTAGATGATTTGGTGGTGATTTTTGTTTACCCCTGTACGTTGTTGGTATTCTTTCCATTAGTGGTCGTTTTCTTTTTTGTCTTATTGAAGATCAGGAAAACATCTGTGGTGGTTCTGGCTGACTGTGTTTTTTCTTGTTCAGGGTTCTCCTTGGGACAAGGTGCCGATATATCGACTATGATATCAGTTTGTACAATAGTCTTTGATGAATCCGGTGGTATGCAGGACAGTGGGATTTGTGCTGCAATTGAGGACATGGTGTTGGTGGCTGTCGCAGTGTTTTCAGGCTTTCGCTTAGTGATTGATTCATGAAAGTTTTATTTCTTTGGGAATGTGCTCTTGGTTGTTTAGTTTTTCTTGTTGTTTAGTCAAGAGTAGGTTCGTCAACATGGTAGTAGTGATTTGCTCCTTTTCCATTTGATCTTGCCTGGCGGCCTCGAATTAGCGGTTCTGCCAGTTGTTGCTGATTTCGGCCTCAGTGTCCATTCAAATTTGGATCTTGTTGGTCAACGTCTCCATATATATTTGCTGTGTATGGATCATCGCGATTAGGGTAGCTTGGTCGCGCATGATAGATTCATAGAGTTTTATAAATGGGATTAAGACCAGGTTGGAGGCAGTTATCATTGTGCTTTGTAATTCAGCCATCGTTGTTGCCAGTGGGTTGGTACGTTCTTCCTTCAGGTTATCGCATAGGCATTTAGATTTTGTCTCTTTGTTATTGCTCGTTTCGAATGGGGTTTGAAGTTCTTGTGCAGTGTATATTTGCTCATTTATTTTGTTGAGTTTCCCATTTTGTATGGACGATGCAATATTGTCTCGTGGACAAGGGCTGGTTGGTGTTTTGCTGAGTTTGGGAGTAGAAGTCCCTTTCGAGATCTCTTGGAATGGGCTTGGTGTAAGGGAGGCTTCTAAAGACTTAATTTCTCTTTTCTTGATCGTTCATAATCAGCTCGATCTCAGTGATGTCGAGGGAAAGTCTAGCAGCATGTTTTTCTATGTTTGTCAAGAAAGCACCGCAATTTGTGCTAATCAATTGTAGTTTATCATAGTTTTGTTGCCAAGTTTCTTTAGCATGGAGTGCCCTTTTTTTGCCGTTAGAGGTGTAGTCGTGATATCTTTTGAGCTGTAGATTGCTGATATTTTGCTTTCTACCTTCACTTGTTGTTGTTGGTTCTCAGTTGGCTCTTCGTGGTTTCTCCTATTGTGCTGGTGATAATGCGGGGAGAGGTCAGCATGATTTCCTCGGAGATCAGCATGATTTTCTCATTGCATGTCCCCAGTAGTAAGTTCGAGCTGTGGGGGAGTCCCCAATAGTTCGGCACTTTTGCTGTATTTTTGTTATCTGCTTGATTGTTCTGGTTTAGGGGGAAGAAGGGAGTCCATGCTTTGAGGTCGTTCTGATAGAGCTCATCTGGTAGAGTGTTGAATGAATTGGAAGTTTCTGGCATTTGTTCCATGTTAGAAGTCGTAGGGAGATTACCACTCGAGAGAGGGTTTATCTGCGTTTCCTCGACGTCTTGAGGGGGCGTGGCTTCCAGAGCGAGTTAGTTATTGTTCTTGTTTGTTTTCGCAACCAGGTGGCACGTAAAGGGGGTGGGGGGGTGTCAATGGAAGTTCACATTGCCTTCTTCATTGTTCGGGTTGATCAGCTGTCTCTGTGGCACGAGAATGTCGCTGTTTTCGTTTCCGTTTTGGTTTGCCAGTTGGAAGTTGGTGTCACCTAGATTTCCTTCTTGTGTATCATTGGCAAAGGGGAGTTGAGATTCAGCTAAAGTGGCTTGTCTACGGCCATTGTGAGGTCACTCTTTGGGGTTTCTGGGAGTGAAAGGAGTTTTGCACATTGTCTGGTGCGGGCGGTTAGGAGGGAGCAGTAAGAGCAGCCATGGTATGCCAGAAAAGTGCAAGGCAGGTAGAAAGGGGTAGTAGGGGGTGGGGGGTAGTGGAACTAATGGGTCACGGGGTGGGATGCGAGAAGATTATGTGCTCCAACGTGAGCAAAGTTTGCCGGGTCAGTCCGGGTGTAGTTCGGAGTGGAGCGGGTGAGCTGCCTCCTTCTGATGGGAGTTAGCTGCGCTGGAAGTCAATAGTACTTTTCCGGGTGTATGTCAGTTGACCCCCTGAGAATCTCCCAGAGTATGTTGAAGTGAAACTTTCCGCGAGAGAGCAAAAAAAAAGAAAAGAAGAAATAGTGGAAGGGCTATTGGCGGCCTAGGGATGCGGAACTCGGGCTATGAGTGGGATCAAAGGGGCGTCCCCCCACAGTCTCCCGCTCGTATTGCAGACAGTTCCGTTAGGTTTGTTCCGCTTACCCGTGGTACAAGTGAGGCGGGGTTCCAACGCCCGTGGAGGCTTTTCATGCGGCTCCCGTTGGGATCCGTGAAGCTTCTTACTTCCTTCTCGCCGTTTCTGGGTTGCCGCTCCCCACGTACACAAACGTTAAGGTCCTAGTGTTCAATCACTGTGGGCCTGCAGAGCCCAAAGACCAAAAGACTCTGCTGCCAAACTCTGTGATTTCTTCAAATGCCAACCTACTGTATGGGAACAGTGTAAGGGTTGAGGATTGGCTATAATCTATACCTTATTAAATAGCCATGGGCCTTCTCTTTAGCATGAGCCCTGCCACTACCTTCTCAATTCTGGTTTGGGTGAGGGAAGTCTAGGAATTGCTGGTGCAGAGGTCCCTTTTATTGTGCTGGCAGTACTCGAGATAAAATTTTGAAGTGGGAGTATTTTACTCACTATCCTTTAAAGTTGAGAGTAAAATGATTTTTTAGGAAGTAAAAAGGTAAGTCCCATTCCCAATAGGAGTATTTTATAAGCGAGTAAACATGCTTTAACTGGGAAAGGTAAATGTTTTTGCTATCATTATTTCTTTGCACTTAGTTATTCATGTACATTAAAAGTTATATTTTTACCTGGGCAGTGATAATACTAGTAGTTTTTTCCTGTAGTAGTACGTGCACCACTGGGTCAAGCATACCCATGGAGCTGTGTAGGTGAAAGCAGGGGCACAAGGTCCCACATGTCAGTGTACTATTTTCTTTTCTGTAAGTATTCTTACTCCCCCATCTTTATTTTTAGGCAGTATTTGCCTTTATTTAGGGAGTAAAAGTAGCAGATACACCCCTTATCTGGAGGGCTGCATGTCAGGAGCTGGTTGCGGTTCTCAACAGACTGTTCCCAGCAACTTCATGAAGATGACTCCAAAATTAAGAAAAGATGCAGCCTTCAGCCGTGCAGACCCCGATACCTCACGGAATTGCAGAGAGGTTGTTTCAGCGGTGGTACCCACGGTCAGGCAACGGCAGGCGACCTTCCAGCAGGGAGCACAGAAGCAACACCAGCATAGCTTCCCTTGTCAGGAGATAGCTGAAATGCGACAGCTGCAACAAGGTAGCCCAAAAGGGAGTTGGACAGTCCACCATGTAGTCTACGGACACTTCCGAAGGCTTCCAAGGTGTGGATCCTTGAGCATATGTTCAGATTGGTTGCCCCTACCAGTCCAAGGCTCAAAGCACCAACGAGGCTCTTCTGAGATCAGGCAGAGGAGCAGGGCTTCACCAGGCCAATCACTGCAGTCTATAATGGTCAGCTGCAGAAGTCGTCCACAGATCGTCAGTGGACTGTTCTTAATAGAAGCCTTGGTTCCAACGATGATCTGTCGAATAGCTGCAGGTGCCCTTCTTTTATCCAAGATTCTGGTCGGGACCTAGCGCAAGCCCACCAATGATAAGAAACTGCAACATTCAAGCGTTATTATCATTATTACTATTATCAATAGGTTATTTGTTGAGCGCAGACCTAGCTTTGGGAAGCAACAGAGCACTTTACAATTATAGGGGGAAGAATAATGTTCGGGAGCATAGAAACAAAGGAGTGTCGATATAACAAGAGGGGATGGAGGGCAATCATCAGCAATGGATCTACAAGTAACCAGGGGAGGAAACAGTGGGGATCAGATCACCTTGTCTCAGGCACGGTGCAGAGTGGACGGTTTATGGACATAGGTATTAGGTGAGCTCCTTCCTGAACTGAAGAAGCTTGGGGGCGAGACGGATGTTGATGGGCGGCCATCACAACATCCGTCCAGCAACTTTCCGTTGCAGAGGATCTGGACTGGGACCAGATAGTCCCAGCCCTCTCCTCTGGCTCAAATGCACAAAGCCCACTTGCACACGAAAGAAGCAGCTTTCTCAGAGAAAGCGATTACCATATATGGCATTTCCTGACCTGGGAAGGCAGGAAGAAGGCCAAAAGACAAGATGGTCAAAGAACAAGCCATAATCTCATGGCACACCGATTTCAGGGTGCTAGCCATCTTTAGAAGCCATTTGTGGTAAATGCAAACGTGCTTGAGAAAATATCCCACAAATTGTAAAAATCACACAACTGCCACCAGCTTGTCTTAGGCACACTGCCAAAGTAACCACAAAAGTCATTAGGTAAAAAGTTAGAAGGATAAAAACTATCCTAATTGCACTTCGCTGTAAGGTGATATGTGCAATTGCAAAAATACAAGAATTCCAAAAGAGAGACAAACAGGGTCATTACAAGTTTGCTGGTAAGCCGCCGGTAGTACAAGCGGCTTACCAAAAAACTCGGCTTACCGTTTCAGCTGACAGATATCCTGATATTACCATGATATTACAGGTGGAGGAGTACCGGTAAGTTCCCATGGAGTACCATAGGACTCCATGGGATGGGAACCACTGAATCACTGGCACAGCCCTTTAACGGTGCCAGTGATTCAGTGCATTCACTGCCGTTAGGGGCCAGAACTACCGGCAGGTCAGGCCTGCCGGTAGTTCACTGCCCCTACCGGCAGACTCAGAGTATGCCGGTCCAGAAAGGTTGCCGGTAAACATTGTTACCAGCATCCTATTTCTGGACTGGCATACTCGTAATGGCCCTCAAAGTCTCTCAGTATTGAAAGTCTTAAAGACTAGTCGGTTTCCCCATAGGAATGAGCACAACAGGCTAGGGAAGTAGAACTGAAGGCTTTACTGACCTCCAAAAGTCAGGACGAGGTTCACAAATAAGCAAAAAGAACCAGAACCTGAAGTGGAGGACATGGTAGTTTCAGACCTCAAAGGTCTCCCCTATCTAAGTGACTTGTACTTAGCTCGTGGCCCAAATTTTGCTGATTTTTGCAGGCACAGCGCGACTGCCCCACTTTAGCAGATCTGCATGAGCAGGCATAGAAAGAGGCCTAGGGGAACGCCCCTGGGATGTTCACAGTGAACTTGGAAAATTGACTTCTGTACAGTGAGCCCAAGAACTCTGAGGCAGGGGCGGGCTGACGTTTGGTGGTCCCCCAGTGCTGACTCATGACATTCCATTAGCAGGTCATGTAGGAAGAATGACTAAGACAACCAACTGCCTGTCTGCCGATCTCTACTGGCCCAAGATGGGGTGAAAAATTTGAGAATTTCTCTGGTCCTGCCACTCTTGCCAAGCATCTTGCATAGCTGGCAGAGCCACCAATGCCCCCATAATTCCACTATCCGTGGTTGGGTAGCCTTTTGAGAGAATAGGTATGGGCATTGTGGGTCCTTTGGATGCACAAAATCTCAGGGAAACTATTACATTTTGCTAGTAGTAGGATCACGCCACTCGGTACCCCCAGGCTGTAACTTTGAGGAGCATCAAGGCCCACAGGGATTTTGTGTGGGGTTCCCTAAATAAGTCATTCCAGGTAGGGGACCCAACTTCATAACAGAATACATGAAGACTATGTGGGATAAGTGTGGATTAACCTACAAGATCCCTACAGCCTTTCACTGAACAAACCAATGGGCTTGATGAGGGGTTCAACAAGACCCATAAGAGAATGATAGGTTGCTTGGAAGAGCCCTGCAGTTTAAAGTGGGACATTGTCCTGCCATGTTCTCCTGCCGGGAGGTGCCACAGAACGGTGGTGGTTTCAGTCCCTTCGAGGGTCCTGTTTGGACATCCTGTTAGGGGTCCGCCAAGTCTGGTGCGGGAAGGATGGGAGGGCAATCTCCAAACTTCTTTGCACGGCACAGTGGACTTTGTGCTTGGCCTTAGATCCAAAATGGCCAGATACAGAGAGCAGAGCACCCAGAACCTGAAGGCCAGCCAGGAGCCCATGAAACACTGGCATGACCAGATGGCCACCATGACTTACTACATGCTAGGTGGTCTGGATCATGAAACGAGTCAAGCCCAGTGCCTTGCAGGACAAGTGAACTGGGCCTTATGTGGTGCTGGAGAGAATCAGTGAGGTTAACTCATTGATACGAAGGCTCCTAGGCAGACGTAGTTGGTCTTCCATTTCTTTCATGGCGGAAACTCCACTACAGCCAGAATGACTTAGTGATTGCTCGACCGAGGAGGAGACTGATCTCCTCCCCGACTTGATACACACAAGCCGGCTGATTGTAATTCTACTGGTGAAGTTGTACCAAAAGTCTTTTTTTTAAATGACAACTAGTTGACTTAAAGTAAAAGAAGCGCTAGATTATGTGAAAGACGACAATGAATACAACAAAGATATAGTGACCACAAAAGTGATGGGTGGAAGGTTTTGAATGAACCTGTACCAGTGGCGTTGCTCTGGGCAACCTTCCACACCACCGATTTTTAGCCCGTCTGTGCCATTGCAAAAGTGGTCCAGCCAAAGATATAATCAGAGATATATATATAAAAGAAACAGCAGCAATATATGAAGACACCACAAACTGGTCAATTTAAACATGTTGATCCCAGCAAAATGAACAACATTCTTGAACACTACACAACCCAGCCACTATGCTCTGCCCTCGCTTCCTCTTCCATTATCCCGCCTCCTAACCCTTCCTCCTCGCCCGATTGGTGGTTGACGTTGTTGCCTGCAACCCACAGGCCCACACTGCACTGTGCTCTCTGGTTACTTTCTGCTTCCCTTTAAGGCCCCCAGGCTGTGCCTGCAGCCTGTGTGCTCTGCTTCCTCTCCATCCCTTCTCCTGCCTCCCGAGCACCCCTACCTCGCACCCAATAGGCCAATCCACCCGGTTTGTTTGTTTGTTTATTTATTTATTTGATATAGCGCGCAAAACCGGGAGGTAACAGGCGCAACAGAGAACAGAAGAGTAAGTATACATAAAGACTTGGTTACAGGGTAGGAAACAGTTGAATGGTGAGCAGAGTATTACATTACTTACAGGGTCTGTTAAGTAGGCATATATACAAATATACATACAGTATTGTATATTTAGCAGGTCAGTTTATATACATATATACAGTGAGGTAGGCTAGGTGCAGGGGCATTGTTCAGTCATGGGATTGTTGGAGCATAACCAGGTGAGGGTGTTTTGCCTAAAACTATAATAGGATTGGTCAGTTCTGATGTTGAGAGGGAGGGCATTGCAGTGTTGGGCTGCCATGACAGGGAAGCTGCTACCGCCTGTTTTTTTCTGTCTGAATTTGGGTACCTCTAGGCAATAAGCGTTGGTCATCCTCGTGGGTCTGGTGGAGGTTCTTTTTACTATTCTGGTTGCCAAGTAGGGGGGGCAGCATTGTTTAAGCATTTGAAGGTGAGTGATGCTGTTTTGAGTGAGATGCGGTCACAGATTTTGAGCCATTTGTGTTCTCTTCTTTTGTTGGATATGTGTTCCTTGTGTGGTAGGTTAAGGGCTGTCCTGAGTGCGTTATTTTGCAGAGTTTGGAGCTTGTCTGTTATATATTTGTTGATACATGGCATTGCAGTAGTCGAGTCTGGATAGTATTAAGGCATTGCCGATGGAAATGCAGCTAGCATGGGAGAGGAATGCTCTACTTGCCCTGATGAGCTTGCACGTGTAAGCAGTAGAGGATGCTAAAGAGTTCACTTGTTATTTTAGTGACATGGCTGAGTCAAGGTGAAAGCCTAGAGTGTTCACTGTTTTGGCGACTGTGATAGTGTTGCCGTCTATGTTGAAGGCCTTGTAGTCAGGACTGAGTTTTTTTAGGTTGATGTTGGATCCGAGGAGCAGTATTTCGCTTTTCTCATCATTCCGGCATAGGCCGTGTGTGGCCATCCATGCCTGAATGATGAGGTATATTTTGTTTACCAAGGCCGTATCTGAGTCGAAGTTGCCCGAAAGGGGTATGAGAATCTGGGTGTCATCTGCATAGTTAGTGTATGAGACACCCAGTTTGTCCAGCTTGTCAAATAAGGGCTTGGTAAAGATATTGTAGATATTGTAGAGGGTGGGGGAGACGCAGGATCCTTGGGGGACACCGCAGGTTATTTTGATGGGGTCTGCTGAGGCTAGTGAGCAGAAGACTCTCATGGTACGATTGTCCAAAAATGATTGGATCCAGGCTATGGACTCTTTTGAGAAGTGGGCAGCCGAAGACAGGTGTTCGCACAGGACTGTGTGATCTACCAGGTCGAAGGCTGCTGACAGATCAAGGAGGAGAAGCATGGCGGTGGTTCCTTTGTCGTTAATCTCATTGATTTGGGTTTTGAGGTCGATTAAGGCGGTTTCTGTGCCGTGTTGCGGTCTGAATCCGGATGGCGGGCACCTAAGAGTTTGTTGGTTTCTAGATATTGCTGGATTTGTAAGTATGCTACTCTGTCTATTATCTTTAGCAGGAATGGCACCGTGGTAATGGGCCTGTAGTTGGTAGGGATAGCGGGGTCTAGGGTTTGCTTCTTGAGGAGTGGCAGAACCCAGGATTGTTTGAGGTTGCTTGGTATGGTGTTGGAGGAGAAGGATGCGTTGATCAATTTGGTTATAAAGGGAGATAAGTCCCTGGCTGCATCCTTTATTATCTGGGGTGGGCAGTTGTCGCCTTTGCAGTTGGAGGGTTTGAGAGAGGCGATGACCTTTTCTGTTTCTGGTATGGAGATTTTAGCGAATCTGAAGAGGTTTGGGCCTGGTGGGTTAGTTATTTTGGCAGGGATGCTAGGTGGTAAGTAGTCGTTAGTGGTTATGGAGTCTTTTTAGTCCAATTTTTGTTTGGAGAGTTTTGATTTTGTTGTTTAGGGCATTTTGGACACTGGTGCACCATTGTTTGTCTTTGGTTATATTATCTGGTGGGGGTATGGGGGATTCCAGTTCTCTAAGGATTGCAAATAGTTCCCTGGTATTGGAGCTGGAGTTTTTGATTCTTTCATTGAAAAGGTTCTTTTTGGCGAGTAGGATTTCTTATTTGTAGTTGTTTGCGAGTTGTTTAAGCTGTAGTTTGTTCTCTTCTGTGGGGGTATTGCGCCATTGAGTTTCTAGTTTCCTTTTTTGCATTCTTAGCTCTTTCAGATGGGGGATAGACCATGCGTTGAGGTGGGCTTGTTGTTTACTCTTTTGCATTTTTAGAGGGGCAATAGTGTCCAGTCCTGTCTTCATGTCATTGTTATAGCTTTCTACTAGGCACTCTGGGTGTAGGTTGTCGGGGAGAGCGTTAAGGGTTGGCAACAGTAGTGGTAGGAGGTTGTCAGGCGTTATGTTTTTCTTAGCTCTAGTGGGCAGTGGTGGTGCATTGATTTTCTTCCCATTGACTTCTTTATGGAGTGAGAGAGTGAAGTCGATGAGGTGGTGGTCTGTCCAGTGTTGAGGGGTAGTTTTGGAGATGGTGGTATCGCAGTTCAGTTTGGCGATCCAGTCCAATGTCCTACCTTTGTTGTGGGTGGGGGTGAGCACTTTTTGGATAAGGCCGTGTTCAGCAAGCATATTGGCTACGGCTTGTGCTGGTTTGTCATCAGGATCATTGAGACCAAGATTCAGATCGCCTAGTAATAGTATTTAGGAGGTTTCCTTAGTGTTAGCTAAGAGGCTGGATAAATCTGCCTCGAAAGAGCCAACGGGGCCGGGTGGCCTATAGATCAGGTAGATGGTTAAGGTACGACAGAGATGGGCAATTTGGCTGTGAGGAGTTCGCAGGATTTGAGAGAAGTTTGGGTTGATAGTCTTAGCTCAAGGTCAGTCTTGGTATGATGGCCAGAGTGCCTCCTCTGTTGGTGGGTCTGTCCATTCTGATTATTTGGTAGTTTTCAGGGATGGCTATTGAGAGTGCTGGGCCTGCTGCTTCATGCAGCCAGGATTCGGTAATCGCTAGGAGGTCGAGGTTGTTGGTGGATAGGGTGTCTGCTATTTCTGTGGCGTGGGCTACTCGTGATCTAGCGTTGATTAAGGCTCCGGATATAGTAGTTATGTTGGGTGTGTCCTGGATAGTTATCGGGATGAGTTTGGGTTGGGTGGAGCTATTGCGAGAGAGGGTATCTCGGGAAGTGTGATTTTTAGGGGGAGTTTTGTCCGTGGTATTAGTAGTTTGCGTTAGTGTGGAGAAGGGGTTCTTACACCGGGTAGTAGTTCGATTATTGACGTTGTTAGGGAAGTTTCTATAAGGTTCATAGATAGGAGACAATCTAGACCTAAGTCTCAGATTTCTATCCTTAGGAGGGTTTGTTATGATGGCAGTGGTCATAATGGCTATGATGGCACAGGTAAGTAGTGCCGCCTGGGCTAGTTTAGTCAAGTAGGCAGAGGTCATTGTCAAACTATGCTGAGGACATACTAACATCTAAGTGTTGATTCAGTGCAGATGAAGGGGGGACGGGACTTCTGTGCTATACCTAGCCTATGTTGTAGTTAGAACACATCTAGGCTAGTCAGTACAAAACACATATAAGCTAAATGCAGTTGTAGGCGCAGGGCACATCTAGGCTAGTCAATGCAAAACACACATAGGCTAAATGCAATTGTAGGCGCAGGGCACCTCTAGGCTAGTCAGTGCAGAATACACATAGGCTAAATGCAATTGTAGGTGCAGGGCACATCTAGGCTAGTCAGTGCAGAATACACATAGGCTAAATGCAATTGTAGGCGCAGGGCACATCTAGGCTAGTCAATGCAAAACACACATAGGCTAAATGCAATTGTAGGCGCAGGGCACATCTAGGCTAGTCAGTGCAGAATACACATAGGGTAAATGCAATTGTAGGCGCAGGGCACATCTAGGCTGGTCAATGTAGCCTAGTAACAATAATAGATTAAGATGCATGTAATTATTTGAAGCAATGAAGGTAAGTCTAAATATGGCAGGCATAGTGAAGGCTATGAGTACATATGACTGGTGAAGCAGTGATGGTTCAGCTAAATGCTATAGACCCCTATAAGGGCTGATCATACACCAATAGTAGGGGCTGTTGTTACTTTCATCAGTCTAGGTCAAATAGATTAATAGTTAGGCAGTAATTCAGTGGATGCAGCATGTAGGATACATTTGTCTATTCATCATCTCGCAAAAGTGGGGGGGTCACATAAAAGCACTATGCAGGCACATGATATATTACAGTCACAAACGGGAGCATGGTGAGCAGCAGGACTTAGTGCAGAGAAGTCCTTGGCTTCGGCAGCTGCTGGTGGGAGTAGATTGGGAGGGTGTACTGGGTACGAAGCACAAGTTAAATGCAGACACGTTTAGGGATTTTTAAAGAGAGTCACAAAATGCCAGCCACTAGGCTTTAATTTTACCTTCAAGACGCATGGGTGCTGGGGTAAACCACACAGGGATTCCGGCAGAAGCAGAAGGCTGGTGACAGGAGGCAGCCTTGTTTCCTGTGCCTTGGTGAGGTGGGCCGGCTTTATGCCTGCCGGCGCCTGATAGGCCAAGAAGTAGCACCAGGAGCCTATCCGGAGCCAGGCAGCTGGGCTTAGGTAGGGGTAGGTGGAGGTGCTAGTCAGCCAGTTCTCGGGCCGCCATCTTGTAATAGGCACTCCTCGTGGTGCTCAATGGTGGATTCAGAGAACAGGGGGCAAAAAACGATTTTGGCAGCGTTTTTGCATTTAAAATAAAATCGGATGTGCAACATGCACGCACTTCGGAATTTAGAGGTGCTCAGATGAATTTTCGAGCGCCTGTGCAAAGTAGCTGTAGAATGGCAATCTGCTTACCAGAAATGCTCTGGAGGAGGGCTCTTTCTTCCTAGCCTGAACACTGCTCCTGCAGTGCCCAGATGGAGCTCCTGCTCCCCTGTAGGTCTTAGGTCTGTGAGGTCTCAGGCTCTTAAGTGACCTTTCCAGTGACCTTTCCAGGGAAGCACTCTGCCCGTGCAGCCCCTGCGGCGAAGGGCCAAGGCAAAGGGCGGCTCCAAATGAGGAGGCTCCAGAAAGTGTCAGCCTAACCACTTATCAAATATATCTAAAACACCCGAGTAATAAATAACTCTTCTGCCTCCTTCAACTTCACACTGTTAAACATAGCAGTGTTTACTACAACACCTACTTGACCTGTTAGGCGTAGGCCTCTCTCCCACTATACAGGACTCTCAAATCTAGCTGCGTTTAGCATTGTAATCTTTTCACCTGTGTTTAGGATTGTAATCTTTTCACCTGTTAGGCGTAGGCCTCTCTCCCACTATACAGGACTCTCAAATCTAGCTGTGTTTAGGATTGTAACCTTTCACCTGTTAAGTGTAGGCCTTTTTCACACTATACAGGACTCTCTGTAACCTTTCACCTGTTAGGCGTAGGCCTCTCTCCCACTGTGCAGGACTCTCAAATCTAGCTGCGTTTAGCATTGTAATCTTTTCACCTGTGTTTAGGATTGTAATCTTTTCACCTGTTAGGCTTAGGCCTCTCTCCCACTGTGCAGGGCTCTCAAATCTAGCTGTGTTTAGCATTATAATCTTTTCACCAGTTAGGCGTAGGCCTCTCTCCCACTATACAGGACTCTCAAATCTAGCTGTGTTTAGGATTGTAACCTTTCACCTGTTAAGTGTAGGCCTTTCTCACACTATACAGGACTCTCTGTAACCTTTCACCTGTTAGGCGTAGGCCTCTCTCCCACTGTGCAGGGCTCTCGAATCTAGCTGTGTTTAGCATTATAATCTTTTCACCAGTTAGGCGTAGGCCTCTCTCCCACTATACAGGACTCTCAAATCTAGCCGTGTTTAGCACTGCAATCTTTTCACCTGTTAGGCGTAGGCCTCTCTCCCACTGTGCAGGGCTCTCAAATCTAGCTGTGTTTAGCTTTGTAATCTTTTCACCTGTGTTTAGGATTGTAATCTTTTCACCTGTTAGGCATAGGCCTCTCTCCCACTGTGCAGGTCTCTCGAATCTAGCTGTGTTTAGCTTTGTAATCTTTTCTCCCGTTAGGCGTTGGCCTCTCTCCCACTGTACAGGACTCTCAAATCTAGCTGCGTTTAGCATTGCAATCTTTTCACCTGTTAGGCGTAGGCCTCTCTCCCACTATACAGGACTCTCAAATCTAGCTGCGTTTAGCATTGCAATCTTTTCACCTGTTAGGCGTAGGCCTCTCTCCCACTGTGCAGGGCTCTCGAATCTAGCTGTGTTTAGCATTGTAATCTTTTCACCCGTTAGGCGTAGGCCTCTCTCCCACTGTGCAGGGCTCTCGAATCTAGCTGTGTTTAGCATTGTAATCTTTTCACCCGTTAGGCATAGGCCTCTCTCCCACTGTGCAGGACTCTCAAATCTAGCTGCGTTTAGCATTGTAATCTTTTCACCTGTGTTTAGGATTGTATTATTTTCACCTGTTAGGCGTAGGCCTCTCTCCCACTATACAGGACTCTCAAATCTAGCTGCGTTTAGCATTGTAATCTTTTCACCTGTTAGGCGTAGGCGCCTCTCCCACTGTGCAGGGCTTTCAAATCTAGCTGTGTTTTAGGATTGTAATCTTTTCACCTGTTGGGCATGGGCCTTGCTCCCACTGATCAGAGCACTCGAATCTAGATGTGTTTAGGATTGTAATCTTTTCACCTGTTGGAAGTGGGCGCCTCTCCCACCATGCGGGACTCTCGAATCTAGCTGTTTTTAGGATTGTAATCGTTTCACCTGTCAGGCGTGGGCCTCTCTCCCACTATACAGGACTCTCGGATCTAGCGGTGTTTAGCATTGTAATCTTTTGGTCACCTGTGTCTCAAACATAGCTGTGCTTACTACAACACCCACTGAACCTGTAAGGTGTAGGCCCTCTCCCACTATACAGCACTCTCAAGTCTAGCTGTGTTAACATTGTAATCATTAGTTCACTTGTGTCTCAAACCTAACTGTATTTAGCACTGCACCCATTTGATCTGTCGGGCTTAGGCCTCTCTGCCTCTATACGGGACGCCCAAGTCTAGTGGTGCCCAATTTTCAAATTGCATCGTTGATTGCAGGCCTCTCTCCCACTATACAGGACGCTCATATGTGACCGACCAACTTGCAGCTAGAGAGTGTCACTGTGGAGTGAGACAGAAATCATTGGCTGATTACTCTGGAGTGATACTGTGAACAGGGGCTCACGCCTCATCACATGTCACAGTGATTGTTAGTTACGCCCAAAAGGACAATTCTGTAGTTACTAGCTATCCTTCTTAACCCCACATAATTGGCTCAACGCAGTGAACCTCATCCAGGGAGACTCATACTAAGGAAAGCCAGCGTCAACCCAACGATATAATCCTAACAAACCTCCCCTACCCAACTCAAAGCAGCGACTGAACAAGTCGACAATACCAGCTGACCACCTACAGACAGTACGCAAACTTGAGCAGACAATTCCCTACACCCAGTACTACACCACAAGACAGCCGGACCAAAGCAAACAATCAAATAAAGACTAAACAGCTCTCAACCTCAAAATGCCGCGAAAACTACCTGTACCGAGGGTAAGAAAAAGAGCAGAAAGAACAAACACACCGCAACAGCAACAAAGACTTACTACTGCAGAACACACTCCCACAGACAGGAACGACAGCCGAACCAACGATGAGAGAAGAGACAAATCCCTCTACTTAACTCCCTACTTCACAAACAACCAGTCACTAAAACGAACAAACCCAACGCAAGAATCAGCAACAGCAGACAACCAAACACAACCACGCAGAAGAAGAACGGACAATGCTAGAAATAACAAAAACATAATCGACGCAATAACACCTTACATCACCAAATCAAGAGTAACTTCCACTCAACACCATCAATTATTGGAAGAAGAACCTGAAGAAAACAAAAACCTAAGACTGAACCTAGAAGAACTTCGACGATAGAGACGCACCTGTACCAACACCTCAACTAGAGATCGACCTGAAAGGAAACCCCAACACCGATCAGAAGACGACCCCAACAGTAAAGCCCAAATCAAACCACAACTCTAAACTCTATCACAATCTAATAAACGCAAGATCCATGTCAAAACATTCAACAGAGATCTTTGACCTTCTCTAGGTCAACGGCATTGACATCCTATTCATCACAGAAACATGGCTGGACAACAATGACAAAATCAAACTCCAAAACTGCCTTTCAACGCCTTCAACTAAACAGGAAACATAAAAAAGGAGGAGGTCTCACACTAGCATTCAAAGAACAGCTGAAAAAAACAGACGTACCTTTCAACATCATCAACTCCGAAACCATGGTCATACACCTATCAGCGAACCCAAAAACCAACATCACATTCATTCTGGTGTACAGACCACCGTCATACGATGCCACCTTCGTTGATAACTTCATAGAAGACATCACCAACATAGCCATTAAGCACAAACATCTAATTATCCTAGGGGACTTCCACATCTGGTTTGAAGCAAGTCACGCCAACTCCCAAAACTCACTGACTGGACAACTTACAACCATGAAACTACGACAGCTGGTCAAAGGGGCAACACACCCTCAACGCAATCGTCGCCAAGGAAAAACTTATCACCACAGCACCACTGATACAAATACTGTGGAGCGACCATCTCATCATCCCATTCGTCATCAGACTACCAAATCTACTATGCATCCAGGCCCCGAAACCCACAACAACCACAAAAAGAACTTGAAAACCGTCAAAGCAAGCAAGCTGTTCAAACAACTGGAGACGACCAAATCCTCAATTACAGAACTAGAGCTGGCTGACCTATACGGGAAAGCGAAGCTACTACACAAATGGATCGCAGATACAAGTGAAAAGATCGTCCAAGAAAAACCATTCACCCCATCAAAAAAAAAAAAAAGCAATGGCAAAATGGGTCACCCCTACTAGGCACCATGAAAAAGGACAACAAGAAGATGGAACTGGAATGGAAGAAAGAATACAACCCAGACAAAAAAATACTGTTCCAGAAAGAAATCTGAGCATACAAGAAGGAAATACAAAAGGCAAAGAGAAGGCATTATGACGACAGAATCACCAATGCGACAAACACACAAAAAGAAATGTTCAACCATCATTAAAGAAATGAGAAACCCACCAGGCTGTGACAACACCCCAACCCCCTCAGAGAAACTTTGCAACGACCTGGCAGACCACTTCAACAACAAAATCAACGACATCCGACAAAACATACCAACCAACCATAAAATTCAACCAACCGGACATAACACAGAACCACAACACAAACTCCAAAACTTTCCTGAAATATCGGCAGAGGCTTTCCCCTTGCTGGTGAAACAAAGCAAGAAAACAGTGTCACCCATGGATCCCTGCCCACCAGACATCTACTAATCAATCCTCGCACAAGGAACGCCATCAGAATATTATAGAAACCTCCTAAATCTCTCACTAGCAACAGGAACCGTACCAAAAACCTTCAAATCAGCATATATCAAACCACTTTAAAAAACACAAGTGACGACGTAGAAGACCTCTCCAACTACAGGCCGATCTCAAACATTCCCTACCCAGCAAAACTCGTGGAAACTTATGTATACAAATTAACCTAAGAACACATAGAAAAACATCTGTTAGACCAAGCAAAAGTCGGTTTCAGACCTGCCAGAGCAACAGAAACAGCACTATTATCCATCTGGGACGACCTAAAAACAAACGCGGACTCCGACACAACCTCAGTCCTGATTCTGCTCGACCTCTCCGCAGCCTTCGACACAGTTAGCCATGACACCCTAACCAAAAGACTAGAAGACATAGGCATAACTGACATGGCACTACTCTGGATTAAATCATTCCTAGCAGACAGAACATAAACCGTATGGATAAAACCCTTCAAACTCACCCTACGAGTTAATGAATGAAGTACCACAAGGGTCCTCATTATCACCACTGTACTTCAACATCTACCAAACTCCACTAATCAGAATCATCAAAAAATACAAAATTACATACAACTACGCAGATGACACTCAAATCATCTACAAAATTGAAAACACTCAAGCCGATCACTCAATCCTAATCGAGTGTCTAAAAGAAGACTTTGACTGTATGAACGCCAACAACTTGAAAATCAACCCAGGAAAGACATGATTATATCCAAAAACCAAGAGAACACCACCTATATTCCATGGCCAAAGGAAATGGGAACCGCACCAACCCCATCTAAGGTAGTGAAAAATTTGGGAGTCCTGATGGACAACACCCTAACCTTAGAACCACAAATAAATGCAATAATCAAGAAATGCTTCTTCCTCCCTCACACGGCAAGAAGAATCTTACCTAACCTCTCCTTCACCCACAAAACACTCACAATCGTCGCTCTCATCATGTCAAGAATCGACTATGCAAACAGCCTCTATCTCGGGATACCAGAATACCTCATGAAGAAACAACGGATTCAAAATACAGCCGCAAGACGGCTCCTCAAACTATCCAGAAGAGACCACATCACTCCAGCCCTAAAAACACTGCATTGACTCCTAGTCAAACATCGCATCACCTTCAAAACTATGTGCAAAACATAACATAACAATCAGCGGACAAGAAGCTGAATTCCTACAAAAGAAATTAACAATCTACAAGCCAACGAGACCCTTCAGATCAAGCAACAAAATCCATCTGGAACAAAAACCATACCTTAAGAAAAAACTTGGGGGCTCCTCCTTCTCTCACTTAGCCGCAAAAACCTGGAACAACATCCCAAAAGAAATAAGAAACACCAGAGACCACCTACAATTCAGAAAATTACTAAAAACCTGGCTCTTCAACATCACAGATTCAAACTGAAAAACCTAAACTACCGAACGGGGAACACAAAGAAAAGGATGACAAATCTAGGACACTGACAACATCTAGAAGCAGATAAAGAAACTCTTACTACAACAAGAGAGACAACACTAAGTCGAATAGGACACAAGCGACACCCAGGAGGACAGAAATCAGCATCCACAGCCATCTCCCAGCGGACAACTTCACCCGCTCCATAAATGCTACTATAGATCATACTTGTATAGAGTTGTGTGAACGTCAGCACTGGCCACACTCGAACTAAGCTGTGGATATTGACATGGGCATTGACCGAAGGGAGTTGTGAATGAAGGCAGATGCCGCCCCAAGGACATAATTGCAAGTGTTGGCTTTTGCCACGGCCCAACGGGGCTGGGAGCGGTAGCATGCATGAGCAACTGAATAAGACGATGAATGCTGAGCAGCCGCCACATATGGAGGGAGTAACACTGGGTGACCGCTGCCGCGCACCGACCAGATTGGGAATGCTCTCTGAGCCAGACTTGAAGGGACACACAAATGCCTGCCTGCCCCGCATACAAACAGGTGTCACGTAGGCGGCCGATGCCCAACTTGGGCAAGGTTATTAATGTGAGTGGATGCCATGTGGGAAAGGGACTGAGTGTCGGACAGCCCAGATCTGGACGGAGACGCTGAGATGCTCACGCACCCCACTTGAATAGAGTACGGAATTTTTGCAATGTGAATGCCTCTTGTAATTGTGAAAATAAGTATCTAAAGTCGTCTGACAATAAGATGGATACAAATAATCCTTCCAAAATATGGCAACTATTATGAATGGCAATAGAATTCGGAAGTTTAGCACCTCACTTCCAGACAGCAATGCCAATTAACCAACCCACTAACAATTTAATCCCTCTGCATACATCTCTCAAACTCTAACCAAACAACCACAATCCTACAACACAACAATCCACACAAACTTCACTACACTGCAACAACAAAACAAACCACACATAGACCCGCACAACAGCACACGACGGCTAGCGCCCATAAAACACCCCAAGCCCAGCCAACAGACATCCGGGCTGAGGCCTCCAACAGCACATCACTAATCCCTTGCACTTTTCCAGCTTATTCCCACTAACTCACCCACGGCCCTCCTTTTTCAGAGCTGCCAGAGCGTCAGGGGACCAATCCGGTGGTGATAGTGCGCAGTACAAGTATCCTTTAACATGAACATTAACTATATTAAAGAGACAATCAATTATAATAATTATTATTGTTCATTTATAACGCACTTCATACCAACGGGTGGTTTCTAAGCCGGGGATTGGGACTGAAACCTGTGTTGTGCTGCGTTTTCTTGGTTCAAAGACAAACGCGTTGCCCCCGAGATATCTTTCCTCTTCTATGGTATGGAAGATGCATTAGAAAAATACCAGATGTGTCAAGTCAATGAGTGTATGGTAAAAGAGTTTAGAAGCACTCTGTTTTCCACTACTCTTTCCTACAGGAAAAGGAGGAAGAAATGAGGGAGTTCAGATTTGTCCTGTGTCTAAAATCCTATCCTTGCCCTCACATTCCAACGAACTCTAATGTGCGAAGGGGTGATGTCTCTAGACTTCAAAGGTGAACAAATGTTGAAGTTTAAAAGAAATATAAATGCACTCCAACACAAAAGTTCACAATGGATACGGTTCACAGTTCCAGGGGGTGGCTCCCTTCCCCAGGTTGCTATTTAATATTTTTCAATAATCCAAAAGGCGCAAAAACTCCTTGGTGGTTTATTGTTTAATAACAAAACACTTTGTATTCCAAAACAGTTATAAATATAAGTTCCAACTATCCAGGATACCTGGTGTATTACTGTGCCAGGTTCTTTTCCACTTCAATTTCACTTCATTCACTGTTTTGGTTTTACCTGGCATATTCCTGTGCCCGAACTTCTTTGGGTAGTCTATTTTCTACAATTGCAAACTTTAGATTTGGCCTGGTATACTCTCTTGCCAGGGCTTTCAGCGCGGTGCACTTTACACACACTTGCAGACTTGTGATTTTGGAAAAGTTCACAAGTTGAAGGGCTCTTTTTCTCACCCCTTAACCTCTCTCGGGTTTTGCTCCTTTGTGTACGGGTCCCAGAATCGTAACTGTTATGGTTTTGCAAAGGTTCACGAGGTGAAGGGTTTTCTTCTCCCCCCTTGTAATGCTTACCTGGACTCCACAGGAGAGTAATGATCCCAATGCCTGCTGAACAGCTAAACTGTTGCTTTAATGGTTTATCCCTATCATGCAAAAAGAAATAACAAGAAAACGGGGTGCTGCGATTGATCAGAAATGTGACAACTACTAGAACTCGAGATCTGTCTTCCTCTTTTAAGAATAACTCCCCTTAATTCTAAAACCCACACTCCTCACCTTTGTTTTGAGTTTAGGGAGCTCTCCATCCTGCACTCGCGCAATAGCGCGTTGATTATGAGGTTCTGAAGACAATGTGCCGTCGACTCTGGAAACCGCTGAAGGCAAATGTCTTAATATGTAAATGAGTCTTGTGACTGAACTAAAAAGTAAAACACTGATGCCTCTGTGAAATTATTGTTCTTTCTAAGTTGGAGAGATCTCTCTTATTGATCTTCCAATTCTTCTTTTCTTGTGTAGATTCTCAGAAGATAAGGCCTTGACAGAAGAGTTTTGAGTTTCAACGGAAAGAATATAAAACCCCTTCCTGAGGTAAGTTGAAGCGTTCGCTATCGGTGAAGCGCAAAAAAAATGGCGAGGTCTTCGGAATCCTGACAAGGCATTTAGACTGAGATAAGTATGCACGCGTAATCAGGAAGAAAATGCTGCACAGCGCGAGTTCGTTTAGACAGCAAAAACCTATCTCCTACTGAAAAGCGCGGTTCTCAACTATGAGGTATAACTCTATGAAGCTTCAGGTAAGTATGCGCATATGAGTTTATCTTGACTAATAATTCTGTAAAGTTCGTTTTTTAACTATTGTACCTTTTACGGAACATTGCTGCGGCTCTGACCTGAGGCTGAAGACTGAAGTGGAACTGTGACGGAAAAATTCTTCAACTGGAAAAAAATGTGTCGGAGGAAACCTTTAATCAGGTAATTCTAGTCTGTGGTGTATAGATAATTCTGTGAAGCTGTTGAATTGTTAATATTTCTTTTTCTTTGATTTCGCAGGTTCTGTGAGCAGAAGCGCTGATGGCGTTATACCGCTGTCAGCGTATCTAACTTGAAGCGCGCGTTACTGCAGAGGCAGGGCTTATGTAGTCCTCAAGGTCCAATGTCTGGATCACTGCTGAAACTCGCCCAAGACCCACAGTGCGGCCATTTTAGGGATATGGGTATGCTATGTGATCCCTATGGAAGTCTATGGTGAATTAATGCTGTGAATGGTGTGCATGCCACGTGTGCCAAGCTAACACCCACCTATAACCTGCAGATCTGTACAACGAATCCCCCCTGGGCTGAACTCCTGAATCTAGGCTAGGAACCCTGGAGGTGATCATGACACCCCTTGACCTCTCTCGTCCTTTGCATCCCTTGGGTGCGGGTTCTAGACTTGCTATTAATATGGTTCTGCAAAGGTTCATGAGGTGATTGATTGATTGATTCTCTCTCTCCCTCACTCCCTCTCTCCCTACCTCCCTCCCTCCCTCCCTCCCTCCTGCCCTCCCTCCCTTACCTGGTGGTTGAGCCTCTCCGTGTTGCTGAGGTGCTGTTCTCCAGTTCCCACAGCCGCCAACCAGACTTGCCTTCTTCCTTCTTCCTCTGGTGCGGTCCCAGCATGGCACACCGGTTGTTGCAGCCTTGCTTTGAGCCTGCTTGCTCCACGGACTATTCCACAGTGGCTCACCAGTCCCTCTATCGACCTCGAGTGGATGCGGCTTCCTCAGGTAGCTTTCACTGTGTTCATTCAGGTTCTGCCTTTTAAATCTCCCCAGCACTTGTCAAGCACTCTTAACTACTAGAGCACATTTTGTAGTTCTCTGCATCATGGATCTGCATTGCTCCCTTCGGCCTCGTCTCAGCATTCTTATATGCAAGGTGTTTCTCCCTATGTTTCTGTATGAAGGGGTGAGCAGCAACCTGTAGGAGACCTTAGCATGGAGATACTTGCACCTTACTGCACACATGTGCAAATGAAAACCCAGAGGAATGATTGATGGGCTCTCAAATGAAGGCCTGTGGCAGACCTCAATATTTGCAGGCTGCCCTGAGGGAGAATTGCCCCTACCCTATGGCAGGTCAGCCCTGCTGACTGACAGTTGTACTTGTGCACCTGGTTAAATAAACATACCAACTGTAACATTCTTTCGATTGGATGTTCCTCCCACGTATTCCTCATCTTAGATATATCCTTACCTTCAGCTTTGCTGCTTCGGAAATTTTTTCTCTCTCCACCAGAGGGCGCTCCACTCGAGGCAACAATGTCCCTCGGCGGCATCCATCGAGTGTCGATGTCATCCGTAGTATAAATGCCTCGAGCACGCCAGTTGGCCTCAGTTCTGTTTTTTCGTATCAGAGCCCATGTATTATAAACAAAGGCGTGCCTCTTATTGACCCAAGCCTTGAAAGAATTTAGAGTGTAAACCACGTAAACTGTACTGTGGGGTAGGATGGGAGGGTCGATGAGGAATACGTTGGAGGAACATCCAATCGAAAGAACGTTACAGTTGGTAAGTAACTTGTTCTTCGAATGGATTGTGTCCTCCCACGTATTCCTCATCTTAGATAGACTCCCAAAGCAGTTTTGTATTGGAGGAGGGAGTACAGATGCCTTTTAGTCATGTACCGAATGTAGTACAGATTTGGCAAATAAACCTCCTTGAGATGTAGTTGAGTCCAAAGCATAATGTTTGATGAAAGTATGCATGGATGATCATGTGGCTGCTGCACAAATATCTTGCACAGGAACACCCCTCTTAAGTGCTGTTGAAGTTGCTATGCCCCTAGTTGAATGGGCTCTTAAGCCCTCAGGGAGATCTTTTCCGGCTAGCCTATAACACTCTGTTATGGCTAAAATTATCCATCTTGATAATGTTTGTTTGGTTAGGGCTAGTCCCAATTTACGGCCAGTGTATACCACAAAAAGTTGATCACACTGACGTATCTTTGACAATCTTGAGATGTAAAAGTTTAGAGCCCTTCTGGGATCTAGCCTATGCAGTCTTTCCTCTTCCTTACATGTGTGAGGAGGAGGGTAGAACGCAGGTAAAATTATTTTCTGTGACAGATGAAAGTCTGAAACTATTTTTGGCAGAAAAGATGGTTTAACTCGAAGGACAACTTTATCTTTATGAAAGATGGTGTGAGGAGGACCACTCGAAAGTGCCTGCAACTCACTTACTCTGCGGGCTGATGTCAATGCAATTAAAAGTATAGTTTTTAATATAAGAAGCCTTAACGGACAAGAATGTAAAGGCTCAAAGGGTGCACATGTCAGAAATTTAAGTACCAAATTTAAATCCCACACAGGAACTTGAAAAGGTACTGGTGGAAAAACATTGTTTAAACCTTTTAGAAACTGTATTATTAAGGGTATCTTAAAATAAGATCTTTCTTCTGATTAGCGCTTGAAGATAGATAGCGCTGCTACATATCCTTTTATTGTCTTAACCTGTAGCCCCAGATTAGCTAAATGTAATAGAAAAGATAATACCATTGGAATGTCACATTCAAAAGGATCCACATTCTTATCCCTGCACCAGTTACTGAATTTATTCCAACGACACCGGTACAAAGATTCTGTTGCTGGCCTTCTGGCCGAAAGCAACACCTCCATAACATCATCCGTAAGGTCCCAATCCTTGTATCTCAACCTCTCAGAAGCCATGCGTGAAGGTTGAGTATGTTGACCTCTGGATGGAGAACGTGACCTCTCTCTTGCGAGAGAAGATCCTCTCTTTTTGGAAGACGTATTGGAGGGCAGATGGACATGTCAAGAAGGTCTGGGTACCACGTTCTCCTGGCCCAATCCGGGGCAATTAGGATCATGGTTTTCCTGAACTTTCTCAACCGCCTGATTACCTGAGGGGTCACAGGGACTGGAGGGAACGCATATAAATTCCCACTCTACTACAAATGCGTCTCCTAGAGCTCCTCTTGGGGGAAATTCCCTTGAGCAGTAGAGTTCGCACTTCCTGTTGATAAAGGTCGCAAACAGATCCACTTGAGGGGTTCCCCAAAGGGTGAAGATCTCCATAAGGACTTCCTGAGCTATCTCCCACTCCTGGGAGACTGTGCTATGCCTGCTCAGAGCGTCCGTCGCTGTGTTTTGCTCTCCTGCTAGGTGAATGGCAGATAGAGAGATCCCTTCTTGTATTGCCCAGAACCAGAGCTGCATTGCCTCTCTGCACAGTGGCAGTGACCCTATTCCTCCTCTCTTGTTGAGGTAGTACATGGCCACTGTGTTGTCCGTCATGATCAGGACATTCTTTCCCCGTACAGAGGGCAGGAAGGCCTTCAGCGCTAGTCTGATCGCCCTCAGCTCCAAAAGGTTGATGTGTAGTCTGGACTCCAATGGAGACCAACGACCACTGATTGTCAGATCTTTGGTGTGGGCTCCCCACCCCGTGAGTGAGGCGTCCGTCACTACAGTGATCTCCGGCCATGGCTGCCAAAAAGATTGTCCCTTGAGGATGTGTTCTTTGCAAACCCACCATTGTAGGTCCTGAGCTACTCTGGTTGGAACTTTTAAGAGATCTGTCATTTCCCCTGAAAATTGGGACCATTGAGTCCTGAGGGCCTGTTGAAGGGATCTCATCCTCAATCTGGCCTCTGGCACCAGAAAAATGCAGGGTGCCATGAGGCCGAGCAAGCTGAGAAAATCGAAGGCCGGTAGATATTCTGGAATTTTGTCACCATCTGCAGAATGTGGTGAGTTCTCTCTTTGGGAGGCGAGGCTTTGCCCGAACGAGTATCCTACACTACTCCTATAAACTGGAGCTTCTGTGATGGTATCATGTTTGACTTTTTTAAATTCAGAGAAAACCCTAGTTTGTGAAGGAAGTGGCAAGTCTTGGATAGATGATCCTGGACTTGTTCTGGAGAACGTGCCCTGATCATCCAATCGTCCAAATAGGGGTAGACATGAATCCCCCCCTCTTCTGAGACTCGCTGCCACTACTGCCATCAACTTGGTGAAAACTCTTGGGGCGGAGGTCAACCCGAAAGGCAGAACTCGAAACTGATAGTGAGAGTTGGCAATCGCGAACCTCAGGTACTTTCTGTGCTTGAGATGGATTGGCACATGAAAGTAAGCATCCTGAAGGTCCAATGATACCAACCAGTCTTGAAGTTGGAGAGCCTGAAGGATCTGAGAAAGAGTGACCATCTTGAACTTGTCCTTCCCGAGGAACTTTTTCAAGTTTCTCAAGTCCAAGATGGGTCTCAGTCCTCCGTCCTTCTTTGGAATGAGGAAATATGGGGAATACCAACCTTTGTTCCTCTCCGCTACAGGTACATGTTCTATTGCGCCTTTCTGTAGCAGGGTTAAAACTTCCTGCAACAGGAGCGGGTCTGGATTTTTGGTAGAGTTGTATTCCGGTGGGTGATTGAGGTTTCTTTAGAAAAGGAAGGCAGTAACCTTGGGATACTGTTTCCAGTGCCCAAACATCTGAAGTAATGCCCCGCCATTCTTTCAGATACTGTGAGATCCTGCCTCCCACTGGGGTCTTGTGAGTCAAAACCTCAGAGTGGTTTTGCGGCAGCTCCAGCAGCGGCTGAAGGGACAGATGCTGCTGCTGGGGCAGATCTAGCGCCTCTTCCTCGCCCCGAGGAAATTTTCTTTGCCCCCTTTGATTGGCCTGTCCCCTTCCTCTCCCAAATGAGGAGTAAAAACGAAAGGGACGACCCCTCCAGGAAGATGAGCCTGTGTAGGGGCGTTGCTGAGGTTGTCGTATAGCGGCACTAAGGGACTTCGCAGCTGCCTTGGAGGTCTGCAGCTTCTCCAAACTTTCACCCGGCTTGCTGCCAAACAACCTCGAGCCATCAAATGGCATGTTAAGGAGTCTAGATTGAACATCTGGTGCAAAACCTGACTTCCTTAGCCACGCAAATCTGCGTAGCACCGCGCTAGACGCCATGGACCTGCTGATACTGTCAGCAGTGTCCAAACCTGCTTGAAGGCATTCTCCCAAAGCCTCCTTACCATCCTTAATTATGGATAGGAAACTATCACGTTCCTCTCCTTCTGGGATGTGTTGAGCTGCCGCTGACATGCAGTCCCACAGAGTATAATTAAATCTAGCCAATGTACAAGATACATTGGTAGACTTCAGAGCCATGCTCCCTGATGTAAAGCTCTTTTTCGACCAAGTATCTATTTTCTTGTCATCCCCATCAGGGGGTATAGTGGGGTATGCAGCATTTTTTGTTGATGTGGCTGCCTGAACTACCAGACTCTCAGGAGAAGGATGTTTACTCAAATACTCTAGTCAGAGTTACAAGGTCTGTATTTTGCCACATATTTTTTATTTACTGCTGGACTAGATTCCGGTCTTTCCCAAGCAGCATTTACTCTCCTTTGCAGGGCAATATGAAAAGGAAGTATGGGGTCTGGTTGAGGACCTCCTGACAAAATATCTGTCATGTCATGTCATGTCATCATCCTGGTATACAGGTGCATTATTACCCCACACCATAAACTCTGTTAATCTATTCATGAGTTTTCTGTAACCCAGATCAGCATGTTCTGCTGGATCTGGTCTCTCAAATTCATATTCAGGAGATGTGTCTCATCCACTTGCAGACCGTAAACATTAATTCAAATCCTGCATTTTTGATTGAGGATTTATTAATTCCTCTGGAACATCTCTTGTCCCATATTTTACCCCTGCTGATGTAACCTCAGGTTCATCTTGTTCTTCATATTCTTCATATACAGATGACATAGTATGGAAAAAATCATGTCTGTTTTCAGGGTGAAATATTTTTTCAGGAATATGTTTCAACCCTCATGTCGACGTCGACAGAAGCGTTGATGGCGTTGAAGTCGTGGTCTTTACCTTCGATGTTGTCAAGGTATTCTTCGATATTTTCGAAGGCACTACAAATGGCGTCGAAGGAATCTTCGAGGCAGTCGATGTTGTCGAAGTAGTCTTCGAAACACTTGACGCGTCGAAGAAATCTTCAAGGTCGTCGATAAAATATTCAACGTGACTTTTTTCTGTTGGGTCATCGACCCTTTATACTTGACAGCCTTTCGACAGAGTCTTCGAAGATGTTTTCGTCGAAGTCTTTAATGACTTATCAACGTCAAAAGTCTTTTTCGTAGAGTGTCTTTTTAGGTGTCTGGGAAGAGTCCCTAGAAGACACCCTCGACAATTTCTTGTCGGACTTCTTAGTTTTAGACCTTCCTCTGTCACTTTTGTGACTAGAGGCATGACCTTCAACAAACATTTTTGAGGGGGTCTGGGCCGCGTTCTCAAAAATTTTCATAATGGACTCTCGAAATACTTCACACTTTTCAGGGGAGTCGCGTTTAGTTGGACAAGTAATAACTTCCTCCGAAGTCGAGGAAGAAGAAGAAGAAGAGGGAGATCAGTGTCGTCTATTTCGCCTTTTTGGACGAAGAAGAAGAGGACTTCCTTGATCTACTCCTCGATCGTGATTTTTTTATGGTGTTTTGCCGAAGACTCAGCCGAGTCTTTCTTCCCTCTCGAAGAAAACTTCGAGGATTCCTCCCCCACCGCCAGTTTACCTCGTCTTTCTTTCAAGGCCTTGTGGGTCATGGATTGGCACGAACCGCAGTCATCGATCCGATGTTCGGACCCGAGACACCAGAGGCAGTTACGGTGAGGATCGGTCAGCGACATTTTTCTGCCGCACCTTAGACACTTCTTAAACCCCGTTTTCGGGGTAGATGGGTTCGAGGAAAATGACATAATCGCTTAAGACTGAAGCGCCGTTTTATTTCGATCCGAAGCGAAGCTAACGGAAAAACGGAACTGAGGCCAACGGGCGCGCTCGAGGGATTTATACTACGGATGACGCCGAGGGACATCGACGCCGTCGCCTCGAGTGGAGCGCCCTCTGGTGGAGAGAGAAAACATTTCCAAAGCAGCAAAGCTGGAGGTAAGGATATATCTAAAATGAGGAATACGTGGGAGGACACAATCCATTCGAAACAGTCTTTCATCCGATAAGCTTGATCAGCTTTTCTTTTATATATAAAAAAAATTGGTAAAGCAGACTCTCTGTAGCACATGAGCAATATGACACCACTGGGCTCCTAGCGGGGGCGCACTCGGTTAGTACATGAAATAAATACTTAAATGTCATCATTCAATTACATCCGGTATTAAATAGCATCAGTTGGGTCATCTGAGAAAGGGGGGTGACTGAGAGCAAGTTCATTCACATTTGATAAATAATTAAATAGCATCAATTGGGTGATCTTGGAGCAAGTTCATTCATATTTGATAAATAAATAATTCAATAGCATTCATTCGGTACTCTGGGGGCAGGTTCATTCACATTTGATAAATAAAGTATTAAATAGCATCAATTCCGTACTCTGGGAGGTTGGGTTTTGGGCACAGTTCATTCACAATTGATGAATAAATAATTAAATAGCATCAATTCTGTACTCTGGGAGGTTGGGTTTTGGGCGCAAGTTCATTCACATTTGATAAGGGAGTAGTTTCTTACCTGCAACTCCATTTCTCCAGCGTTGGTATCTTTCATGGATTCACATGCTGCGAATATTCCCCATCGTCAGGCTGGGAAAACCGTGGTACCTTTAATATAGTAGTTTTCCTATGGAAAAACTTTGATATCTTCAGTGTCCCCCATCAACATTGTTATGGTTGCTTTGGGCAGCACCAATGGGACGTCGAGTGTATAGCTCCACCTCCGCAGCTTCCCCTCCGATTTAAACAGCTCCAAAAGGAGGAAGCCCTAAGAAGGCTGCTTGCCTGAGGGAGAAGGCTGGAGGGCGCATGTGAATCCACGAAAGATACCAATGCTGGAGAAATGGAGTTACAGGTAAGAAAATACTCCCTTCTCCAGGATTGGATCTTTCATGGATTCACATGCTGTGAATAGACTTTGTAGCAGTAGAAATATTTGGAGGTGCATATCAGGCAAACAGGATGCAAGCCTTCAGTAATATGACAATAAGAAAAAGGTAAAGAACAGGAGCAGAAACAACCCCGGAAGCTGCAGGGCTTACCTTAGTGGAGGACTGCTCCTCCCCCCATTTGTACATCGTCTGCATGTTGTTGATGTAGACATAAGTGCCTGGTGAACGTGTGAGACACTGCCCACGTTGCTGCCTGGCAAATGTACCTAATTGGTACACCCGCCCATAGAAGGCCACTGTGGACCTTGTGGAATGTGCTCTGGGAGCTGATTGTAGCGGTCTGTTGGCTTTCATGTGGCAGAAAGAAATAGTATCCGCCACCGAGCGCGAGATACCCTGCTTTGAAATTGGCCTACCTTTATTGGAAGGGCCGAAAGCCACAAAGAGCTGATTGGAGGATCTGAACGATTTTGTGCGGTCTAAGTAGTACTTTAAAGCTTGCTTAACGTCCAGAGAATGTAGAGCCTTTTCAGCCAGAGTAGAAGCGTTAGGAAAAAATGTTGGAAGAGCGATAGTAGTGTTCTTGTGAAAATCCAATGGAATCTTTGGAATTAAATGTGGGTTCGTAGAGAGAACGTCTTTGTTCCTCATGAAGCGCAGATATGGCGGATCAGTGACCACCGCATGCAGTTCTGATACTCGTCTAGAGGACGTGATAGCCACCAGAGA
Organism: Ambystoma mexicanum; assembly: GCF_040938575.1. Classification (NCBI taxonomy): domain Eukaryota; kingdom Metazoa; phylum Chordata; class Amphibia; order Caudata; family Ambystomatidae; genus Ambystoma; species Ambystoma mexicanum. The sequence continues at coordinate 792,393,353 of NC_090931.1, read as the reverse complement.
GATTACTTTTCAAGTGAGGAATTTAATGTCAGCTATAGACGTAGGCTTGAAAGCCGGTTTCATTTGTGCTGTTAAAACTAGGTTTAGACTCCAAACAGGCGAAAACCTTTTCCTTAGGGAAAAGGTTCTGAAAAGGCCACTCAGGAAATGCTTTATTAATCTGTCGCTGTAAAGAGGGGTAGATGTTCTCTTTCGTGTGAATCTTGATATTGCAGATAGGTGAACCTTGATCGAAGATATTTCCAGACCCTCTTCCGCTAACAACAAAAGGTAAGGAAGGAGTTGCGGAGGTGTCACACTTAATAGCTGTAGGTTAGGTTGCCTTGCACAACAAGCGCAAAAAACAATTTCCATTTGCGTCTATATGATGTGTTGGTAGATAGAGCTCGGAGGTATATTCAGGTTTCCGAACTCAGATTGGTCAGGAGCCATGCAGCCAGGTTGAGGGTGCCTGGGTTGTGATGCCACACCATTCCCTTGTTCTGAGATAGAAGATCCAACTGGGAGCCTAGATGAATCGGATGGTCCACTGCCAGGTGGAGAAGGTCGGAGAAACAAGACTGCCTAGGCCAGAGCTGGGCCACCAGAATGATTTTGCAGGGAACTTTGCAATCATTTGCACCGGTTTCCTTATTAGAGGAAAAGGGGGGGGGTGCTTAGGCAAACATTCCGGTGCATAGTTCGGATGAGGGACACTGCTGCCAAACTGCTGGCATGGTTTGTTCTCGGGGCTGGCGAAAAGGTCTAGAGGGGGAAGGCCCTACTTTGCAAAGATCTTTGCAACCTGGGAGCGTTTCACCTGCCATTTGAGTGTCTGGGAGGAGTCCCTGCTGAGGGTGTCTGCCTGTTTGCTCTGAACCGCTGGAAGGTGAAAAGCCAGGATCAGAATGTTTTGCTGAATGGCCCAGTGCCAGATGGTTTGAACTTCCTGGGATAGGATTTTGGAATGTGTCCCTCCTTGTTTGCACAGGTAGAACATTGTAGCAGTGTTGTCGGTGAAAACCCGCACCACTGAGCCCTTGATGAGGGGGGAGAAAAGATTTGAGAGCCCAGTTTACTGCCCTTAATTCTAGAACATTGATTTGTAGGGAGGTCTCTGCGGGCAACCAAAGGCCTTTGACTTGGAACTGGTCCAGATGAGCACCCTATCCTATTTGTGAGGCGTCGGTCACGATAGTGTAAAGGAAGTCTGGTTCTACCAGGAGCATGCCCCGTTTGATGTTGAAAGGGTGAGTCCACCACTGTAAAAGGTCCGCCAGGGGTCGGGAGATGACTACTCTGTCCGACCTGCAGCCGTGGATCTGGGACCATCTAGATGAGAGGAATTCTTGTGCTGAGAGGGGTGCAAGACGACATGTGCCAAGGAGAGACATAAGAGCGGACGATGAAAGAGCTTCTATATTCTCTCTTCCGAGGGGTTCACTTGATTGTGGGTTGTCCGGAAGTGTGCCACAGGAAGAACAAGCTCTTTGAGGGTATCAAGCAGGATTTGCTGCAGTTGATGGCGAAGACTAGATGTTGTAGCAGGAGCATTGTGTTGTTGAGACTCCAGCGCATGTTGGTAAGTTGTTCCCCGGACCAACCAGTCGTCCAAGTATGGGTAAACGTGGTGGCCCCTTCTCCGGAGGAAAGCTGCTACGGGAGCCAGACTCTTGGTGAAGGTTCTGGGAGCTGATTTTAAGCCAAAAGGGAGAACCCGAAACTGGAAATGGCTGTTGCCCACTATGAACCTGAGGAATTTTCTGTGCCTTGGGTGAATGGGAAAATAAATGTCCTCGAGATCTAGAGACGTTAAGAATTGCTCAGGCTGCACTGCCCTTATGACGTCTTGCAAAGTTAGCATGCTGGATTTTTGCTTTCTTATGTTCTTGTTCAGCACCCGCAGGTCTAGAATGGGGTGCCACTTTCCGTTTGGCTTTTTGACCATAAAAAACCTGCAATAGGTGCCCTTTCCTCTTGCTGAGGGGGGCAAACCCTCTCGATGGCCCTTTTTTTTTTTAACATGAGACGACCATCTCGACTAAGATGTGAAGGTGAGACAGACTTTTTATCGGAGGAATGGGAATTTGCAGACGTTTGCACTCCAACAAGTGGCCATATTGGACAGCATCTAGTACCCATCTGTCTGTGGATATTGAACGCCACTCGCTGAGGTGGAACCCCACCTTTCCTTCTATTGGACTGTCCCTGCGGCAGTCATTGTTGTGTTTTTTTTTGACTGCCTCTTTGAGAAGAGGAAGCTCCATGTTTGCTTTGACTATGGTAGTCCTTGTTGCGTTGGGCGGTTTTCTAAGGAACGCCTATAGCTTTGGGAATAGTAAGAGGATCCGTTGTATCCCTTGTTGTCTCGAGAACCTGGAAAACGTGCGTTTTCTGCGACCTCACGAAAGGAACTTTTAGAGCCATAAGGGACCTTGCTGTATCCGGATCTGCTTTCACTGTCTTCAAAGCTTCGTCGATCTTTACCCCGAAAAGATTCTCACAAGGTATGTCCACAACCTTGTGCTGTACCTCCTGGCGGCAATCCATGCAGTGAAGCCAAGCTTGGCGCCGGAGAACCACTGCGTTGTTAATTTGTTTGAAGCCGGTCTCGGCTATTTATGCTATGGTTCAATGCCTCTTCCCCTCTCACGCACTAAAAGCATTGCTTCTTTTCTCTGCTGCTCTGGAAGGTGGCCCAAAAGTGGGGCTATACGGTGCCACATCTCGCGGTCATACCATGCAACGATGGCCAAAGAGTTGGCAGCTTTTACGGTAGTCGCGCCTATAGATAGGACTTTCTTGCCAAAGGCCTCCAATTTGCGGTTATCATTATCTGGAGAGGTGGCACAGTTGTGGTGGGTGCAAGCTTTTCGGCTAGACTGTTCGCTGTGATGTTAAGCACTGCAGAGTGGATTCGGGAGCTTTGCATTTTTTTTCCTAACGACCCTTGATGGCTCATTCCGTAAATGGGTGCCTCATTCTACGGAGTCCCTCTTGCCACACATGATCTAGTATTGGGATTGGAAAAACAGCCTTTCTTCTTTTCCCCATGTGGTCGAACAAGAAGCAATCCTTCTCTTCCTGCTCTTGAATAAGGCTGAATTCCTGGCAGGCCTTAGCCATCATAGAATGGAATTCGCCTATGTCAACCAGGGGAGATGGTTGGGACGAACTACCTGGTGCATCCTGGTCAGGGGCTGTATCTCAGATGTCCGCCCGGTGTCCTGTGGGGCAATGTCCTGGTCCGAGTCATCCAGCTCTCCTTCTTGCTCCCTTTTCCGAGGAGTAAATGCTCCAGGGGATGGAGGAGGGGGGAATCTAGCTGGGGATTGCCTTTTGGGGCGAGAGCCCTGTTCTAGTATGGAAGCAGAAGTATCCCTCTGGCGAGGAGTAATCTGCAGGCTTTCCAGCAGTGGGACTGATGAAGCCTGAGGCATTGGATGCCTAGCATCTAGTTGTCCTAGGAGAGATTGCAGATAGGAGAGTACTTGCATAGACAGCAATGACTGGGGATTTATGAGAGGATATTGCAGTGGGATAACGCCCAGGTCCATTGATGTGGACGGTAAGGAGGGTGTTTGCGTTGTCCGCTGCAGGACCAAGACAGATGGATCTGGAAAAGGCGGCCCTGAATCCCCTTCTTCGAGATCTGACTCAAAAACCGCCCGATCGTCAAAAAGCGCTTCAAAGTCAGATGTCATTTCATGTTGTAGGATTTCCTCTGGTAATATGGTCGGGGACCCTTCTAAAAGAGGTTCTTCCGTAGGCGTAGTAGTCTGCTTTGATCTACTCTTTGGAGAGAGCACTTCTGTTTCCAATTCTGGCTGGACCAGCCCCATGGAGGATGTACGCATCACCAGGGATTATTTTCTTTGTCGTCGTCGATGAGGTGGTCGTTGACAGAGTGGGCGTAGACTGTGTGGTCATCGACGGGACAGTAGTTGACAGGGTGGTCATCGACGGGATGGTCATGGATGAACCGGTCGTCGTCGGTGCCATCGTTGACGGGAGAAGAGACTTTGATGGGGGAAATACTGCTGTCGATACTGTCTTTGTCACTGGTAACCTAGCCAATGGAGAAGGCGACGGTTTGGATGATGACTTGGATTTGTGTTTGGTAGACTCGTGGCCAGACAAGGACATATGGGATGCTAATGAAGAGTGATGTTTACCAGAGGACGAAGACCTCTTCGCCGATGAGGAAGAGGACGTACACCTTGATTTAAATTTTTCCGTTGACAATGAAGATTTTCGGGCCAGATCTGCAGATTTATGCAAGTGTGAGCCCTTCTCCTTTTGTGATTTCGAACATGATGTGGAAGCGTAATGAGAAGGGGGAACCTGTGACCTTTCACCGCTCGACAGAGGCCTTTTCAGGGTTAATGAAAGCTTGGCTTTATCATGACTGGAGAATGGCCTATGCTCAACTGTCCTCCGTTTCTTTGAAAGTGGTTCTTCTGATCTTGATTGTTGGCGCAATGGTGACCTCTTTTCTGAAAGAGTGGCAGTCCTGCCACTGCATGAAGAGCCGACCTCCGACGCCAGATAGGCTCCCTCGTTTAGCCAACAAATTAGGTGCCTGTTCCTGTCCTTGATGGTTTTTTGGGAGAACCCTTGACAGATATCGCAATGTTCGGCCGAATGATTAGGGTACGAACAGTAAAGGCACTCTGAATGCATCTCCCTCGTATACATTCTTGAGGTTGCTGGTCTCACAAGGTCGGAAACAAAGGTTTCTTCAGACCTGAAGATTCCATAAGAGGACGGGAAAACATGCTTTCCTTTGTCAAAAGACTGGAGAAAGTGAAAGCTGAAGGTAAGAAAACATTTTCTCACTGAAATAGAATTCTCTCAGGAGAGAACGCAAGGTAATCCCAACGGTTTGGAAGATGGTTGAAATCTGAGGGGAAGCTGCAGAGGCAGAGCTATACATTCGATGTCCCATTGGTGCTGCCCAAAGCACCCATAATGACGTTGATGGGACACTCAAGGTGTCAACGTTTTTCCATAGGAAAACGACTATATTACAGCTACCAGGGTTTTCCGAGCCTGATGACGGGGAATATTCACAGCATGTGAATCCATTAAAGATCCAATGCTGGAAAATTAAATCATTAAATAGCATAAATTGGGCTCTGTAAGAGAACTGACCTTCCTTTGCAGGTGTGTTAAACTGAGAACACACAAGTATTCCCGAGCACTTGGTAGCTGCAGACTACCACCAGACACACACAACACGTAGGACTCCGACCAACATATAGACAATACACTAAACAGGGAAAATTCCTCAACCACTACTCCTTATTACCGTCTGGTTATGTATTCAGTCACAACGGACCTGTCATACCCCACAGAAACACCCTTTTTTAAGATGTGGGGCGTGCAGCTCAAACGGCACAAGGCCGACCCTAGCCCAATAGAAAAAACAGGGTTTGGTTTAAGCCTGTCACCCGAATGGCCTCTGGCCACACCATCCTTTGCCTTACCCAAATTTCTACCCCTTCACTATACCATTGCAGATGGGAACCGTCCTACCGAGCGGATCCGCCACCTACGGGGTACAGTGCTATGGGGAAGCAAAAAACAACAAGGGCCCTGCTGGCCGCCGATCTCTGTGCCGGTCTTGTTCCTCACGACCACCGCCCAGTCAAACCTTAACCTGACCGGGGGAAATCAGGGAGAAAAAAAAATTTAAAAAAACAAAAACAAAAAAACACACACCAGTAGGAAGAGGCAAAAATAAACCAATCCTGATCCCCCCTGGGCCTCCGGAGGGGCACCTGAATCTGACTGAAGTAAAACAAGTTTTACTCTGTGTGTTGTCTGGCAGGCCATGCACAACCTCATTCAGGCCTGTCTGTACACAACAACAGGCAGACTTATTATACCGAGCACACAGTGTGATGTGCCCCTTCTGACAGGACTTGCACAACATGGTGCTAGGCCGTGTGTTCACAATTATATGCACTTGATACAGCGAACCCGCTGTTAGGCAGAAACCTGTGCAGTTCCCTTAGGGACCACTGCAAAAGGCTTAAGACTACAGGTGTTGGCAGCAAACCCAATTGGTAGCAGTCTGTACCACCCAGATTTACCTGGTAGCTGTGGCTGAGCAGCCAGACTTCTCTCAAGAAGAGTTAGGCAGTATATAGAGTATACAAGAGAGGTACAAAGATACAGTAGCACAAGCAAACACTGACCAGAGCTTGGGTATAAAAGTATATAATTATTTATTTAAAAACACACTTTGCAATATACACTAACACTGTGGCAAGCAAGTTCAAACACAGTCACTATTAATATATATACATCCCTGATTACTTATTGAACAAGTTTTAGTTAAAACACCACTTATTTTCAGACAGGTGTGAGCGCCTAACCTAAGATGGCACTCCAATAAGTTAGTTAAAAAGGTAGGGAAAAAGGCAGAATTAGGAAGATGCACAATACCAACACTTTGAGGAGAACCAGAGCAAGTCAGAAAAGGCAGAGTCTACTGAGGAGTAAGAAAGTCATAGGCCAGGCCCACTCTTGGAGAGAGCAAGATCACACAGTTGAATAGTACTTTACAGAGTCGTTGCAGATAGTTTGAAAAGGGTTGGATCAGTTGAGAAAAAGTTAGTTAGCAGGTCCCAAGTCACCCCAGGATAGAAAGTCAAGGATTTACGGGACACCTTGAACAGTCTGTTGCAAGGGAGACCAGGCGGGACACAGTACCTGAAATAGTGAGAAAGCTCCAGCGGGGGCAGTTGTTCCTGGCAGCGGGTGCAAGTCAGTGCTTCGTCCAGGGGAAGAGAAGATCTCGACGTGGAGGAAAGCTGGAGGTCGTTGCACTGCCAGGGAAGAAACCAGCCGCAGAGTTTCCCGGTTAAAAGGTATTACCCTTTTATTCGCGGTAGTGGTGAAGCATGGCTATCCGGCCGCCAGGGTGCTTGGCATGGGCGATTCGACCACGAGACGATCCAGGAAGGCGAAAAGGAGGGCGAACTGGTTATCCCCACCAGTTCAGAGGAAGAAGACTCTCCGGGATGAAGATCTTCTCTGTCGTTGGGAGGTGGTGAGACGGTTCAGCAGGGCTCCAACGGTGGTGTCGTCGTTGCAGGTCGGCTCAGCTTCTCCCTCTTCGGATTCTTTGGTCCTGTGGCGACTTCTGAAGTTCCAGTCCCCAAAGCCCTGCTTTTATGCAGAAAACCCCCATTCATCAGTCCTAGCTGTCACTCAAACATGCTAAGTGGTGAGCCGGACGGCTCACCACTGGGCCAGTCACAAAAGAGTGCGACTTGAGTTGCCAAGGCAACTCAGTCCAGGGTGCCTAAACCCCCCTCCCACACATCCTGTAGACCCTGACAGAGTGGCACCACCTTTGGAGGCTTCTGTGGAGAAGCCTGCCAAAAAGTGGAACAAAGGGCTCGACTTGGGTTGGAGTTACAGAGGCGAACACAAACACCATTTTAAAATCGAGTCCTGGCAAAAAGACCCAAAGGGGAATAAATATTAAATAAATAACCCAGCGGTATCTTTAACATTGCACCAAAAAAGTGGTGCGTTTAAAATGAATGGGAAAATCCTGCGTGGTAACCACTGCCACCAGCCAGAAACTCGACGAGGGGGGACTGCACAGTGCCCCCTCGAAAAACAGACCCAGGGGCAATCTAATTACCCCTACCTGTACTTCGACAATATGATGGTTTGTACTGGTTCTGTTCACAATTTAAGACTAGTAAAGTCAATGGTCACTTTACATGCCCTGGGAGACAGTAGTCAGTCCCAGGGTATGGAGTCTATGTTTGGGGGTCACTATGACACCCCTGTGTTACTGCACTGAGGGTGCTGTGTAACACACTTACCAAAAATACATGAAACCCTATGGAGGAAAAGATCCCATAGCCCATAAAACACATTACAAAGTCAAAGGATATCTCAAATCATGTCTAAGAGTGGGAGAAAAAGAGTCTCACTCTTAGCAGGAGAATAAAATAAACCCCAAAATTCCAGCAAAGCTGCTGGGGGACTCACTAGATTTGGGAAATTAGCCTTAACAGAGAATTCTCCCTAACACCCGCTGTACGAATTGTCTGTTCCCCTTCACCACTTCGCACTTTCCCTCTCCTACCTCGGTGCTGGGATCGGGCTGAGGAAGTGAAGACGGGCTCTGTCCCTCACTACCACTCACGTAGAGTGAGCCAGCACACCAGTCGCAACTACTCTCTTACGGCTCCCGGCCTGCAGTCTCAACCTTTGCAAGGAAGGCGCCACAGCCCTCTGTGATCCCTCTCATCTCCCTCTCCTGTCTCCCGGTGCTCTCCCGTCACAGATTACCTCCAGGCTTTATCTGCCCCAGGGACCTTCCACCTACGCTAGGCGGCAGGGGAGCTCCTGACCGCCATGAGATGAAATCACCTCACCCATCCGCTCGCTTCCCCCCCATCGGTGGCGCATACTAAGTGTCCCCAGTGCAACTCCTCGCGCCAGGAGCGCGAAGAAAGAAACCATAGAGAAAAAAAAATGCCAGCCATATTAATGTGCACAAACTGCCCATATCCACACAGAAACCCCGAATAAATGCAGGTTTACATATATGACAATGCATTACTTACCGTAAAAGCATTTCTGATGGTTGTATCTGCTTAGATTCACATGCTGTGCATAGGTCCGACATCCAGTGTTCACTGCGGAGTAATGCATTTTGTTTTTCGTAGTCGAAAAGGGGACATCGACAAGGCGTGTCTGTAAAACCATCCCTATAGTGACGTGCGGTGTACCCACAATCCCTCACGCGTCGAGGTCCCTCTGTTTGTATTTTTTCTGCCCTGAGGGAGCCTTCTAGACGTGAGTGAGTACAGAAAGAGAGCGATATAAAAGGATGTCTATGTTCCTTCCATCCGAGCGGGGAGGAAGGGTGGACACATGTGAATCTAAGCAGATACAACCATCAGAAATGCTTTTACGGTAAGTAATGCATTGTCTTCTGATGTTTGTTAATCTGCTTAGAATCATATGCTGTGCATAGACTAGCGAGCAGTACCCGGAGTTGGAGGTGGGTTGTGGGTTGTGAGAAGGAACAGTAGAGAAAAGGTGTCTTAATACTGCTTGTCCCACCTGGGAATCAGCTCTAGAGTGGGAATCTAGACAGTAATGTTTTGTAAAGGTGTGTACAGAACTCCAGGTTGCCGCTTTGCAGATGGACTCAAGGGGAACATTTGCAATGAATGCTATGGATGCTCCAGTGCCACGAGTAGAGTGTGCTCTTGGCTTGAAGGGTAGTTCTCTCTTAGCAAGAGTATAACAGAGAGTGATGCATTGAACAATCCATCTAGATATAGTGGATTTTGATACTGCATCTCCTTCTCTTCCTGCTGCCACCGAGACAAAGAACTGATTAGTCTTTCTGAGTGGTCTAGTTCTTTCCATATAAAACATGACAGCTCTGCGCACATCAAGTGTATGCAGGCTCTTTTCTCCTAGATTTGAAGAACGTTGGTAGTTCTATTGACTGGTTGACATGGAATTTAGAGATGAATTTCGGTGCAAATCTTGGGTGTATGCGTAGAACCACCTTATCTCTGAACAGTTACAAAAGGGTCTAGAATAGAAAGAGCCTGTAGTTCACTTACTCTCCTAATGGAGGTGATCGCTATTAGAAAAGCAGTCTTAAGAGTGAGGTCTTTAAGAGTTGCCGTGTGCATGGGTTCAAAGGGTGAACCCATGAGCCTGGTGAGTACCACATTTAGGTCCCAGCCGGGAGCTGGGTTTGCTATTGGAGGGTGTATCCTTTTTACCCCTTCCATGAAGGCTTTGATAACTGGGACTTTCCACCATGACACTTTGAGTTGGGAAGTGGTGTATGCAGAAAGTGCCGCTAGGTGGACTTTAATAGAATTGAATACTAGACCTGAGTCTAGCAAATGGGTCAGGTACAGAACAATGTGTGTGGGAGAGCAGTCAACGGGGTTGATGCTTCTTCCTCTACACCAGATGACAAATCTCTTCCATTTGCTAGAATAACAGTGACAAGTGTTTTCTAGCTTCCCTCAGGATGTCCATGCACCTTTGTGGAAGTTGTAAATGTCCAAATTCTATGACCTCAGGAGCCAGGCTGCTAAGTTCAAGGTTTGAGGGCATGGATGCAGTGTCCTGCCCTTGTCCTGTGACAGCATGTTGTACGGGCATGGCAGTTTCACTGGTGGAGACAGAGACATCTCCATCAGATGAGCGAACCATGGTTGCCGGCCCACATAGGGGCCACTAGTATCATGGTAGCTTGTTCCCGGTGCATCTTGTGCACAATCTTGTTGAGAAGGGGAATCGGGGGGGAAAAGCATAAACAAATTTCCCTGACCATGGAATTGATAGACTGTTCCCCTTGGACTGGTGCTGAGGGTACCTGGAGGCGTAATCTTGGCATTGTTAGTTCGCCAGAGTTGCGAACAGGTCTATTTCTGGGAACCCCCACTGTGTGAAGACGTCGAAGACGATGCCTTCGTGTAACCGCCATTCGTACTCTGCGGGCAGGGGGAAATCTCTGCTGAGTTCGTCTGCTAGCAGATTTGAGTTCCCCTGGTACATATTGTGACAGTAGGAACATGTGTCTGAGAGCCCACTTCCAGATGTTCTGGGACAGCTTGGACATTCCTGGAGAGTGGGTTCCCCCTTGCTTGTTGAGGTAGTACATGGCTGTGGTGCTGTCCGTGAGGACCATCACCGTCTTTCCTTGTAGGTGTTCTTGGAAGGCTTTCAGTGCCTTGAACACTGCCAGTAACTCCAGTAGATTTATGTGCTTGGATGCTACGCTCAGAGTCCACACTCCGTGAGCAGTCTGATTGGATAGATGAGCCCCCCATCCTGTGAGGGATGCGTCTGTGGTTAGAGTGGCTTCCACTGCGGGTGTGGCAAAAGGTTTCCCTATTAGCAAGTTTTCCTTCGTCCACCACCGTAGCGAGAGAACCAAGGCCTGCGAGACCACCACTAGATCGTCCCATTGTCCGCTGGCCTGACACCACTGGCTGTTGAGCCACTTTTGCATTGGGCGCAGGCGCGCATGAGGTACCAAATAAATACATGACGCCATCATTCCTAGCAAGCGCATTGCTTTGCGTACCATCACCTCTCGACCTGCCACATATTGGGGAATCTGAAACCGCATGTTTTGGACCCTCTAGTTGGAGGGGAAGACGAGGCCGTCCTTTGTTCGAATTAGAGCCCCTAGGAATTGTTTGATCTGGCTGGGGTCTAAGCTGGACTTCTTGTTGATGGAGAAGCCCAGTTGGAACAAAAGGTTGTCATGATGCCTGCCCCCGGGAAGCCAGACCAGGCCCAGCAACCCCGGAAGCAGGCATCATGCCATTTGAAGCATGCCCAAAAACCCCAGTTAGAGGCTGTTTGGGTGCAGTCCTGGCGCCTATGGCGCCAGGCTCATAAGGATAAAGTCAGTCCTGGCCATGCTGCATACTCACCTGGTGCAGACCATGCTGCACAAAGCCACAAGCCAAATGGGGCTTAGGAGGGACTATTTTACCTAAGGGACTACCTTTTTGTCGGGTGGGGGCTGTGGAAGAATACTTACCTGGGACTTCTTCCTAGGCTATCCAAACCACGCCCGGACAGCCAAACGTGCTTCGCGTTATTCTGCATTCAGCAGCGTAACGCTCACTGTGCCTCCAGCATCTTCCAGTCTTCGGCCACGCCCGCTTCAGCCCTGGACCACCTGGAAACGAAAAGAAAGAAGAAGAGGTTCAAACTTGAAACCTTACCTGAATTCTTTATCCATCGCGCCGTCGATCTTGAAGGAGGAGTCATCGCACGCGCATCGTCACGCACCTCGCAGCGCCGCGCTGCACTCACCATCCAGTGCAGCTTTTCCTCACTCCATCGCAGACTCTGCATTTCCACACCGCTCTCCGATATCTAAGGGGACAAGAAAAGCCAGGTGAGCACGGGAATGCAAAAGGGCAATACAAACTACCCCCAAAGACTTAACGGATTACCACGGGGGGTACTCACCTCATCTTGGGTCGGCCCAGTTAACTCTGCATCACCGCCGCAACCCGGCCTCTAAGGGGAAACCACTGGACATTACAAGCAACCCCCCAAAGACTTACCTGATTTACCGCAGGGGGTACTCACCTCATTTCGGGTCGGCGCAGTTAACTCTGCATCATCGCCGTACCCCGGCCCCTAAGGGGAAAACCACTATAGACTTACCTGACTCTCACCAACTGCCCTTTGGACTCTTCGTGGTGGTTAAGTCGGCAACCTACAAGGAATCGGAAAGAGTGAAGATCAGACATTTGAACTCTTACACACTATTGGATCCTAGAGTCAATACTGGAAACTCACCAATTCCTCCACGCCAGTGAAGTAACTGGTCGTCTACGCGCCCCTGCGCTCGATGCAGGATGGAGAGCCCACCTTTCTAAACAATCAGGTGAGAACAAGAGTTAACATCGGGAGTGGTCAGTGGGCAGACAACGGGAGTGGAAGGTGGGTAAACGCTCGAATTACGGGAGGTTAATTCCCTTTCTCCTTTGCAGAAAGATATTCATACGAGCCGACAAATGAAGTAAGTGGGGGTGTCCAGTCAGTCATCTCGGCTCTACGTGGCACCAGGCCGGTCCAGATCGACGTCCCTGTGGGAGCCAGGTGAGCGTAACAAAGGTCTACAGTCTTTTGGGTATTGGAGAAGCATGTTTTGTAAGAATCCCCTGTTATGAGCCAATCGTCGAGGTAAGGGTATACTGGGATGGACAACCTGCGCAGATGGGCCGCTGCCACTGCCAGTACTTTTGTGAATACCCTTGGTGCTGATGCTATCCCGAAGGGTAGCACTCTGAACTGGTAGTGTTTGTTCTCTATCATGAACCTGAGGTATTTTCCATGCGCTGGCAACATTAAAATATGAAAGTATGCATCTTTCATGTCCAGTGTTGTCATGTAATTCCCTTGTGATAGCAAGGGGATTACTTCCTGTAAGGTTACCATGCAAAACTTTTGGGGTTTGACAAATTTGTTCGCTGGACGCAGATCTAATACAGGGCGCATGGTTAGGTCCTTTTTGGGTACAAGGAAGTACACTGAATAAATACCTTCCGTTACCCGAGATAGAGGCACAAACTCTATAGCTCCTTTTTCCAGTAGCTGTTCCACGTCCTGTAGAAGGATGGCGAGGGGGGTTTGTATGTTGGGGAACTGTTGAATTCTATGCAGTAGCCGCGGGCTATGGTTGATAGTACCCAACAGTCTGATGTTATTCCCTCCCATGCTGGAAGAAACGATGTTAACAGGCCCCCGACCGGCGATGCATGGGAGGGGACCCGAATCTTCGGGTCATTTGCTGTTATTGGCCTGGGAGCCTCTAGGGGTAGAGGCCAGACCTCTCCCCTTGCCACGGCATTGGCCTCTCTGATTGTACTGGCCACTATTACCTTGGTTAGAGGACCAGTTGTTCGCAGAGTATTGTTGTTGTTGATTCTGCTGCTGGCGTTGGCCACGAAAAAGGCGCTTATTGCCATAGCCGCGTCTGTTAGGGGGCCTAGAAATCTGGTCAAGGGTCTTGATAGTGTCAAACTCCTTTTTAGCATTTTCTAGGGCCTCATCAAAGAGATTGGTACCCTCTATAGGTTTGTTGATCAGGGAAGCCTGTGTTTCAGGTTTAAACCCCGAATTGCGCAGCCAGACATGGCGTTTGAGGAGTATCCCTTGGACTAGGGAAAGCCCAGCAGTCTCTGCAGCATCTAAAGTGTTTTTAACGATGCTTTGGTTCAGTAGTGTCCCTTCTGTGATTGTGGCCAGAAGGCGTGTAGGCAGGGGTTCTGGTGCCTCTTCAGCGTCGCTACGAAGTTTGCTCCACTGTGCGTCTGCGTAGCTTGCTAGTAAAGAGTTATTAGCGGTCCTTGCTGAGAAAGCGGCGGAAGCTGCGATTCTTTTCCCCAGGGCATCCAGCTTTTTCCCCTTCTTGTCTGGAGGTGCCTCGCTGGTGGACAGTGGCACCCCTGCCCTCTTCCTTGTATTAGTTACTACAAGGGAGTCTTGTACGGAGTGGCCCCTGACATACAAAGGGCCAGAAGGAGATGGACCAAAGAGTTTTTCTATTCAAGGGTTGACCACTCTGCCCAACGCAGGAGTGGATAGAGAAGGGGTGATTCTTCTTTTTACTGAAGCAAGGAGTGGAATGGTTTGACTGATAGGGGGTTTCTCCTTGATTACTTTTTCCACAAAGTCAATGTCAGGAGAGGTCTCCCCTGTGTCTAATTCGAAATGCGCTGCTGCTTTGCGCAACAGTGCATTAAACATAGGCTGGTCATCTATAGGAGAAGTGTTCCTAATAGGCGAGTCTTTGGGAGGAGATAGGGTTATGGCATCAGGATCAGAGTACGCTGATGGGGACTGCCAGGGGTGTGAGGTGACTACCTCTAGTTCTTCTCCGAAGCCCCCTGCACCTGTATCTGGATCTTCTTGAAAACCCTCCTCCTGTAGGTTTTGTTCTTCCTCTACACCCAAAAATTCATCCTCTTCCTGAAAATGTTGTTCCTCTTCAGTGAGGTCATACACATCTAATTCCTCATGTGAAGGGAAAAGGAAAGGCATTCTCGAAGAGAAACACGATATTTCCAACCCCACTCTCCCTACTGTATGTTGGCTGGCGAGGCCAGGCCACATGTTCGGTAGCGCCAAAGGATCTCCTCCGTCTCATCTCCTCCGTCGAAGATCTTGTTCGGCGGAGAAACAGCTTTGCAGCTACGTCGAGGGGAGGGATCTATGTGTTAATGTAATAAGTCAGGACCAAGGTCCAGGAAATATGTTTTGCAATGTCTCTCGAGGAGCTCCGCGTAAAGGCGACCAAAAGCTGGGTGGAAAAAAACAATCTGAGGGACCTCGACGCGTGAGGGATTGTGGGTACACCGCACGTCACTATAGGGATAGTGTTACAGACACGCCTTGTTGACGTCCCCTTTTCGACTACGAAAAACAAAATGCAATACTCCGCAGTGACCACTGGATGTCGGACCTATGCACAGCATGTGATTCTAAGCAGATTAACAAACATCAGAAATATATATATATATATGGAATTGTTGGGTTTTTCTAGGTTTTCTTTCTATATGATACTGGAAGAGGTCTTTAGCAGGTTTTGTGGGCAGTGGGAGGGAACTTTTACAATAAGCCATAAAAGCTTGGGATACAGAGGGAACATCCCTAAAAGCGAAAGGGGGTATGTGCATTCATTTGAAGGTGCAATATTATCCCCCTAAGGGTCATCTCCCCCAATGTGGTCCACCCTCATAAAGTCACACCCAGGGTCAAGATCAGGTAGCGGCTGCCGTCCCCTGGCCACATGTGGAGAGGCTATCCCTGGGAAAGTAGTAATGACATAATTGGATTCATCACACAGATTACAAGGAAATTGGCCTAGCATAACCGGTGAGACTACAAACCCAAAAGCCTCAAATGTTCTATATATAGGTTTGAGAACTCTCTGGGCAAGCCCAGGTGTGGAGCTTGTGGAAATGGAAAGAGAGCAATAGGCCTCTCCAAGGTTTGTGAATCACTATGGAGTCACCTGAGAATAAAATAATTAAAGATACAAAGTATCTTATTCTTTGAAGCAAAGACCATGAGCTATGGAGGCAGGGACCAGTGAATATATTCTGTATACTGTTGTATCCACAAAAAAAGCACCCGGGTCAGAATCAGGGATACTCAACATAACAGAGGGGTGTAGTGTTTTTCTTAAATAGTAATTTCAAAGTTGTTTTAAAAAGTTAGAGTGGAATTTGTCATATAATTGGAGTTTTGACCACAATTTTAGAAATGTTTAGTGTTATGGCTTTATGACATTCTGAAATAGATCACTTTCCTAGTGCTATTAATAATTGCACCAATTAGCTTTTTTTTTTAAATGTCCATATTTATGTTTGCATAATATCGTATAATATGAACGATTCATATTTGTAACAGGAAACAAGAATATACTTACAGTAAAATTAATGATGTCATAATGCAGATGCAGCTGTTTTTGTTTGCTAACATGTATGGCTCCAGATTCATCTTGCTTCACCTTGTGACATAAGAAAGTAAGAAAACATGGATTGTGTAATTTGTGCTTATGAATTGAACAAAAACATATTTACATAAGCATGTACCAAGAATTGCTTAAGCACAGCAATTTTAGATTTTTAACAGTGCATTATCTCATATGAAATCTCATATGTATCTCTATACAGTGAGATAGCGCAATAGGATGCAGGCCTGACAACAGGTAAGGTAATAGGTTTGACTTCTGCCAGGACCAACTCAACCTTTTATCCTTTTTGGGCAGCTAAAAAATTAGAAAGTGAGTTGGGAAAAAAGAACACGTGATTCAGATGTCCAAAGACAATTCAATTTATGATGTACCCTATACGAAACACCATTTTGTGGAATATTGTATGAACCCTCAAATCGACATTAAAAGTCAAAACGGAATACCTCACAGACAGGGTGCTTTTCATGGGCACAGACATCTGAGGAGACTTCATAATTGGGCTTTCTGGAGTTTGGATTTTAACAAAAAGTCTGGGAAAACTTCCCCAAATCGCAATATACTCTTTCTCAGTGGGAACTGAAAAACGCAGTTTTCATTTGTGCTGGGTATTTACTTTAGTTTTGCTGAAACTGTACAAGGGAGAGGACTAGTGCAGTGGCAGTGCTCGTCAGACAGGGGAGCCCAGCAGGGGACCTTTTCTGATTGACTGTGTGGGTGAAGGGGCCAGACCTTCCAGAACTTCGGTTGATTCCTCTGAACCAGATACAGTGGCAGAAGCAAGAGCATCAGCCAGAACTATATGGAGAGTTTACTGCCCAGTGCTTCCTCCTCCATAGGCCCCCTGATTTTACATTTCCCAACCCATAGGCTTCCTTCCACATTCCTTGTTCTGATCACTGCCATGTTTAAGCTTCGACACCCCAGGAATCCAACTAATTAGAAAACGAAAGAAGTGTCTTCATTCCCACGTGCGTGTGATCATTGGTTTGGTACCTTTCGGTTGCACAAAGTGCCTGCATAAGGCCTTAATGCTATAGAGAGAAATGGGTTCGGAATCAAAATATTCGGTTGACTTGGCACTGCAACACTTATGTCAATTTGCTGGATCAATTATTGTTATTTCTGGTCTTGCTCCACCATATACACTAATCAGAGCTTGTTCAACAATATTTGAACCAAGTAGATGTTCTGCTGCAAGAAAATGCATATCTGAGCTTTCACGTTCCAGGTGGAGCAGTGATTTTGCTTCCTGACCAATCAAAAGCTTCACAGCCCAAGGCAACCCAATGAGAGAGGGTGAGAAATATGCTGATGGGGAAGAACTGCTGGTGCTCCTTTGGGAAACACAGTGCTCCGCGATTAACCACCAAGCAGTCAACCTTTGTCCACATGCAGGAAGGCAGTCCTAGTCCCAGCAAAACTAAAATAAATACATAGCACAAATGAAAACAGTGTTTTTCTGTTCCCACTGAGATCACATTCTGATTTGGTGAAGTTTCTCCAGACGTCTTGTTAAAATCCAAACTTCGGAAAGCCTATTTATGAAGTTGTCTCCAAGGTATGAGTCCATGCAAAGCACTTGGTCTGCAAAGAATTTCTGGTTGACTTTTACTATCCTAATATTGGACATTAGGGGGGGTCATACATTAGTCCGCATTACTCCTGGCAGCAATTGGTGCTGGGCTGTGCCACCATGAGCTAATAATAGTGTATTTGCTTCTTCTTCTGAAGGTGAGATTAAGGGAGGGGAATGATACACTGAGTGTTCAGAGAATTTCTTTTAGTAAATCTCACCCTCTCTGTCCCGAGCCTCGCAGCACTACTGCTGGACCCAATGGATGTTTATCAGTGTCTTCGAAGCAAAGTGAGACTTTAGCTAACTCAACTAGGAACACTGGACCCTTCTAATGTTCACGTCTGGGAGGACCTCTCACCTTTGTTATGGATTCCATGCTTTCTTATGGCAGCACGCCCCACCTTGTGGTGTGTGTTGCCAGGGATCCACTAGGACCCGGCTTTCGCAATGTCGTTTTGGGTTCTCTGGTTAGACCTTGGACCTACCAGTGCTGGAGTGGTCATCCCCCTTTTAGGACTTGTGTTTTGCAGACAAACCATCTTATATGGAGTGCTGAGGGGAGACTTTGTTTCCTCTTCTCTTTGTTCCAAGTAGCATTATTGCTACTTTCAAGGCATCCTCTAAACAGGCTGGTGGAATTAGCTACTTTTTGACTTTTGTTCTGGATGCATTCATCGCAGGGTGCGTTTTTAGGTACGATAATGCACTTTAGGGTACCATATACTCAAAATGGCCTCTCCTCGTGTTTTAAGTCATGTTCAAGATGGCATGTCCTTTGTTGTCTGTCCCTCTTGCACTTGCAAAGTGGTGGAGGGCCCGCTTTCTTCATGCACTTTTGCCAGGCTTCTTGCAAAAAGCCTGCAAAGGTTCTTGTTTGTGTGTGGGCTGGCAAGAACTTGGGAGAGGTGCTGTCTGTCCCAAATCAACATTCCACCAGGGGCTTAGAGGTCACTGGACAGATTCTGGGAGACTGGCTGTCCACTGTTGGACAGCCATCTCCAAGTTTGAATGTTGCAAAATGTCCTTATCGGAGCGTTGAAATCGCCACCAGACCATTTTATGGACATAAAGAGACAAGCTGGACCCAGGAACCAAGACAGCAACTGGAGCTGAAGCGATCCAAACCAGACTCCAACAGTGGGTCAATGGAAGACTGCTGCGGAAACCAGCATTGGCTCAGCAAATACAATTACGTCGCAAACCGTAACCTTCTAATCGACATAGACGACCTCCGAGAGGTGCCTTCCTCCCTAAGACTGATGGGATCAACCAGTCAACAGACCTACTCAAAGTAGATTGCCTGTTTCCGATTGTAGGAGCAAGCATCTTTGCATTTCTTCTGCAAGTCCAGAAACCAGATTTTCATCATTGCAAGGACTTTGGTCTGACCAAACTGCTGGAGCTCTTGGTGGGCGACCTCAAAGCTCTGCTGAGACTCTGGAAATCTCCTGTGCTGCCATCCTGCAGTAGACGAGCCTGCAGGAAGACCGAAGTTCTATCACTGAGTTGCAGAGTGTCTACTGACTCTGTCTGGGGTCAATGCAAGACGTGCATCCATGAAGCTCTCTGAGAATCTCTCCTTTTTGGAAATGAATATGGGTGTGCCCAGTCTGAGGTCCCCAGAAGAAACTAATGACAAGCAGTGGTGAAGGCCTTTAAACCGGTGGCCAAATGACCCTGCAAGGCAACCACAATGGTGATTCTGGTCTTCCACAGCGATTTACTGTTGCATCGGACTGTTCCTACCGTTCTACGGCTGCGTGGCCCCAGATTACATATCTCTTGAACTGCCCTCATTCCCGTTGGGTTCACATTACGGACACACTGGTGTCTGGATCTGTACTTCTGAGTCATCCTTCTGAACCCCACGGGTGGTAGTTACACCTCCTTCCACTGAAATTCGACTTGAGGCCCTTACGTCCCAGTTTCGCATTTTGCGTTTGCCCTGCACTAACTAACTTCAGTACTTTACCTGCACTAGAGGGGTGTGCCCTCCTGGACTACTCACCTCTTCCCCCAGAAACCTTTCAGGACGCCTAAAGGACTATCAGAATATGGTACAAACTAAGGCTGGATTTATGAAGTTGTAGCATTTGGTGTGCATATCGTATCATTGTAATGCCTATGTATTGATATGTGCTTAATATCTGCTCTCCCTACTTTGGTGAATGCATTTATGATATGATATATGATACAATATGATATAGGTGACACAAGACAAGGAAGGGAGGGACAGAGGAGGACAAAACAACAATCTTATTAGGCCTTGCGTCATTCAGATTGCACAAGGGGGAGAAGTGCCAGGGGGCAGAAGTGCCATGGGGAGGAGGGGAGGAGACTGCTCGTAAGTACTTCAGTTGGTGGCTCACGAGTGCAGAGAGTCAGGGGACTGTAGTGTTGCATATACAGTCCCTTAAGTGGTTGGGAGGCCCAGAGGCAATGCAAGGGCAACTGGTCGTGCAGGAACCTGGTCTCGTGAGTTCAGTGGGTGGCCAGGTAACTAGAGTGCGCAGCAGACAGAGATATCAACAATGGAGCGGTAGGGAGAAAGCGGAAGCAAAAAGGAAGCTCTTGAGTTGCCTCCGGAACATTAGATGGTCCTGCTCAAGAGGCAGGAAGGCTATTCCAGAGAGAGAGCTACCCCCTACTATCTGCCCGGAGAAGCGTCTGACAGTGTTGGAGGTGGATGAGTGGAGGGCTCGAGAAGGAAGATGTTTAGGAAGAGAAAGTTGGATATAGTGTGGTACCAGGCCCCAGAAAGCCTTGTGGACAATGCAGAGGGTCTTGAACTTGATCCTTGCAGCCACAGGGAGCCAGTGGAGAGAACTCAGGGCTGGAGAGAGAAGATCCCTGGGCTTGAGGCCAATGACAAGTCTTCCAGTCCTGTTCTGGATAAGTTGTAAAGGGAGACGAGTAGAGGCAGGCAGATTTAGAAAGAGGCTGTTGCAGTAGTCCAGCCTAGAGAGGACCAGGGCTATTCAGACAGTGAGCTTCTGGAGGAAAGCGAGAAAAGGAAGAATACCTCTGAGGAAGTGCAGTTGATAGTTTGACTTCTTAGAGACGTTGGAGATGTGAGGAGAGAAGGCGAGAGTGGAATCGAAGATGACCCCAAGGTTCTTAGCCTCAAAGGAAGGAGCAAGTAGAAGGCCCAGGGTGGGCAGCCAGAGTGAGAGAGCGAAGGCGGGAGCAGGTGTCCCAATGAGGAGCATCTCAGTCTTACTGGCATTAAGGTAGAGATCGTTGGAGGTACAGCATTCCTGAATTGCGGACAGACAGTCTGGTATGGGAGAAGGTGCAGGAGAGTCTGTAGGGAGCCTGAAGGAGAGCTGGGTGTGATCCGCCTAACACTGAAAGTTACAGCAGAAAGTAGAGATGTGGTGGGCCAGACGCGCCAGGTAGTGGGTAAAGAGCCAGGGAGAGAGGTTAGACCCCTGGGGAACACCAGAATTAGAGAGAGGGATGGAAGAGAGAGAGAAAAGACCCAAGTTGGACCAGGGAGGATCGATCAGTGGGAAAGGAGGCAAACCAGTGAAGGGCCTGACCAGAGATGACAAGATTGTTGCGGAGACGATTCAGCAGGATGGAGTGGTTGATCATGTCAAAAGCAGAGGATAGAACAAGGAGAATGAGGATAGAAGGAAGGTTAAAGTCAAGATTGGAGAGCAAGTCTTCACAGGTGTTCAGGAGAGCCGTTTCCGTGCTTCTGGCTGCTCTGAAGCCAGAATGATGGTCATGGAGACAACCAACAGATTCAGTATGTAGATTAAGCTGGGAGATGGCCAGCTTTTCCAGGATTTTGCCAAGGAAAGGAATGAAGGAGGTTGGGTGGTAGTTTGCAGGAGAGGAAGGATCGGCAGCAGGCTTCTTAAGAAGGGGGTGCACAAGAGTGCTTGAGGGGGAGGGGAAGGTTCCAGTGGCAAGAGTGATTGCAGAAATCAGCCAAGGCTGGATCAAGGGTGTCAATGTGGTCCTTAATGGTTTTGGAGGAGCAGGGGAGCACCTGCTTTGATGAGACTTTCATAGATCAAACTTGTCTAGAAACATCGTCGGGAGTGAAAGGGGGACAGGGGAGAAAGACAGGAGAAAGGGCAGAGAGGGGCCTGGAATGGTAGAGGGAGAGGAAGAGGAGATAGAGGCAGAGAGAGTGGACATGATGTCCAGAGTTTAAGTGGTGAAATGAGATGCCAAAGCCGTGCCAAAGAGGGCCTGGGAGACAACAGGAGAGGTAGAGACTGCAGCAGGATTGGCCAGCTCATTGCAGATTTGGAAAAGTTCAGCTAAGTTGTTAGATGCAGCGGAGATGCAAGGTTTGGATGTAAGCTCTCTTCTTAGAGAAGACAGAGTCTGTATTGGCTTTGTAGCAGGTGGCAGGCCAGTTTGTCAGGGGTGGCGCTGCAGCGAAAGCCTCCACTGACACACGCTTCATGGGCCGGATGACCGAGAAGGTGGGTGGCAGTGCTGGGGTTGTCTTAACCTAAGGAACAGAGATCTAAAGGTGAGAGGAGGGAAGAAAGTGGTCCGTCCAAGAGAGAGAAGTGGTGAGAGGGTTGGAGAGGGGGAGGTCTGATGAGATCAGAAAATCCAGGCTGTGCCCTGCAGAGTGAATCGGACCAGAGGGTAGAATGGAGAGAGAGAAAGAGAGAGAGTTGCAGAGGTTGCGAAAGAGCCCAGAGGAGTGGCTAGTAGCATCCAAGTGGATGTTCAGGTCTCCACGGAGGAGAAGTTGAGAAGTAGCAGCAAGGATAGAGGATGAGAGGTCAGTCCATTCAGAGAGGAAGACCTGGCCAGGCGACCTGTAGATGGTGGCCACAGTGAGAGAGAGGCCAGGAGAGACTGAAAGCCCGCAGACCAGGCATTCAAATGAGGAGTAGGCCTGCTTTGGAATGACAGAAGCAGGGATCTACTCTGGGAAAATCAGGACTACTCCCCACCAGGACGGTTGGTTCTGGGTTTGGAGAGGATCTTGTAGTGATTAGGGAGGAGAGTGTCAAAACTTGTGACAGAGCTTGCCGTGAACCAAGTTTCAGTGAGACAGAGTACATCCAAATCAAACTCTTCCAGGAGACGGCAGATATCCAAGGAGTGTTTGAGAGCAGAGCGAGAGTGTGACTGTTTATGCTGTTGAACCCCTTTGTCCTCCCGTACCTCCACACTCTCCTCACCTGAACCTTCGGAGTTGTCTGAGTCCAGTAGGTTCCGCCGGCTAAGGTAATCCCTTCCTTTTTTTAGTGGCACTTGCCTGCCTCGGAGAGAAGCCACAGTGACCGCTGACTGGACAGCTGTCCCGGGACTCCTCTTCCGGGAACAAGCCGGAACAAAAGGGAAAAACCCACACGGGGGAGGAAAAACCCTTTGCGAGGAGATAGATGGCAGGTGAGTAGGCGAAGATCCAAGGCAACTTGTTGGCAGGATGATGTGCCGAAATCCACAGGAGAGATCTCAATAAAGTAAATCCAACAAGGGAATAGGCTCCGGTGACTGAGGAGAATGCTGCCGGTGAGTATAGAATCCCTGCGACGAAGGGAATAGCCAGCTGAGGGAGGAAGGCAGCAGCGGAGCAAAACAGGGCCCAGAGGGACACGGCCCGGAAGGAGGGAGCAATAAACACCAGAGGAGAAAAGAGAAGGAAGGAAGGGAAAACTGGAGGACCGCTAGGGTGAAGAACGCGGCAAAGAGGAAAAACCCGCCGCCGAAGCAGGGACCGTGAGAAGGATAGACAGTTAGAAAAACCGCCGAAGGATCAGCGGAAGAGAAAGGGAGAAGGGAGAGCCACTGCCGGACGAACCGACAGACAGGGAGGAAAGCAAACCCCGTTCCGCAAGAAAAGCGAAACTAGCCGGCACCAATACCGCCGCAACGCCGAGGCGAGCAGAGGATAGCAGGAGAAGCCAAGAAAATAAAGCGAAGGAACCAAGGTAGCTGGAGCGAGAACCAGCGAAGTTGAAACGCAGCGACTGCCGGGAGTGGGGAGCAGATAACTTCCGGCAGTCCTGCGACCGGCCAATGGGCCGATACCAAACACAAAGAAGGGACTACATCCTTACCTGCCTGGTTGCAGTTTCCAACGTGGAAGGAGCCGCCACCCGCGGCAGCGATTGCGGATGACAGTATGCCCTCCTCCCCACCTAACCGCCCCGGGCTTTCCTGGGTAACGGCGGTGAAACTGAGTTAGCAACCTTGGTGCATGAACTTGAGAAGCCGGTTCCCATGAGTCCTCCGACTCAGGGTAGCCCTTCCAGCTCAGAAGGTATTTGAGACGCCCACGATAATACCTGGAATCGCAGACACGAGATACCTCGTACTCATCTGACTCCGGGGAAAGTGCCGGAGCAGACCTAGGAATGGGTCGGTGGTGTAGGTCAGGATAGTATGGTTTGAGAAGAGAGGAATGAAAGACAGGGTGAATGCGGCGAAGAGTGGAAGGAAGCCGGAGACGAAAAGCTACTGGATTCACCTTAGAAAGAATAAGAAAAGGTCCCAGAAATCGAGGAGACAGTTTGGAAGGCCGTGTCCATCTGGGCAAAAACCGGGTGGATAGCCACACATGATCACCGGGCTCCCAGGCAGGACATTCTCTTCGTTGTCGATCGGCACAGGATTTAGTCCGTTGTCTGCTGGCCTCTAGACTCCGGATAGCGGAAGTCTGGGCATCCTTGATATTCCCTAATACTTCCTCCGCTGCCGGGGAGTTGGTATAACCAGGAACCAATGGAAACACAGCACGGGGGCGAACCCCATACGTACAGAAGAAAGCAGAGAGTCCTGTGGCAGAATGCCTGGTATTGTTGTAAGAGAACTCTGCAGTAGGAAGCAAAGAGACCCAGTTGTCTTGATGTTGAGTAATGAAGCACCGTAAGTATTGTTCCAGGGTTGCGTTGAGGCATTCCGTCTGACCATTAGACTCTGGGTGAAACCCCAAAGACAGAGCTCTTTCAATGCCCAACCGATTGCACAAGGCAGTCCAAAACTTTGAGATGTACTGACTTCCCCGATCCGATACGATCTTATCGGGAAGACCATGTAGTTTAGACGTCCCGAGAAAAGACCTCTGCCATTTTGGCAGCAGTGGGCAGACCTGGAAGAGGGGAGAAGTGTGCCATCTTGGAAAAGGCATCCACCGTAACCATAATGCAAGTACAGGATTCTGAGACTGGCAGATCGACAATGAAATCGGTGGAGATCAGTCCCCATGGATGAGCAGGAAGTTCGACTTGAGTCAACAGACCCTAAGATTTCCCCAGGCAATACTTGGCTCTGGCACAAATCGGACAGGTTTTGACATACTCGTGGATTTCCTTCTTAGCGGCAGGCCAAAGAAACGTTCGGGAGGAGTTCAAAGGTGTTATCTGCCCCTCTATGGCCGGCCGAGCGAGAGTCATGACTCCACTTCAGGATCTTAGTGCGTAGAGGACCCTCAGGAATGTACAATTTCTTTTTGTAGAAAAGCCAGCCCCCTTTTTGTTGAAAAGGAGAGGTAGGGCGTAAGGGTAATTGAGGCATTTCCTGCACTAGGGCTGTCTTCACCTCTTGAAGGAAAGATCCGATGCAAGCCAGAATTTAATTTCGGTTAAACATGGACTCTTTCTTGATCGCCGTGTGCTCTTTAGTGGAGTCTTTGCGTGACAACGCGTCTGCCAAACTGTTCTGAGATCCAGGGATATACGTGACTTGGAACTCGAACTTTGCAAAAAGGTGTGCCAACCTGGCCTGCCTGGAATTTGAACACTCCAACTCTTGTAGAACCTTGAGATTCTTATGATCAGTTCTGATCAGAAATTGATGTCTGGCCCCTAATAGCAGATGGCGCCACTCTTCACAGGCGAGTTTCATGGCCAGTAGTTTTAACGCTCACCTGGTTCCCTCGGAGGCGCAGGCTTTGATCTGGTGGGGATACCGTCTTCAGTGTTAGGCGCAGGGTTTGTTTTGCTCCCGGACAGGGCCCCCTTCTCACCGAAAGTTTAAGCTGAAGAGTGAGGTGTCTGCAAGGGTAAACCAAGGTATTAGTGATTGGAAGGTTGGGAAAGTTCCTAGCCCCTCTCGCCCTTTCTTTCCCTGTGGAACTGGGTTGATAATTGCGCTTACCTTAGATAGGTAAATGCCGGGCTCTCCATCCTGCGTCTTGTGCAGGGGCGCTGGGTCCAGTTGCTTCACTGGATGCAAGCTCTGCCTCTTGATAGCAGAGGGTTAGCTGAGAGCGAAGACGCCGTTATTGCACAAGCGTGCCTTGTAAGTATTTAAGTTCCTTTTAGATTGTTCTCTTCTCTTTCAAAAGTCTTAAGTCTTTAAAGTCTATGTCTTTTCCTTTTCAGATGCCGTGGCGGTGAAGATTATTCTTCTAATGGCACGTAAGTAGAAAGACTGCACTAGCGCTGTAGAATGCACCGTAATGTCTCTTTTGTCTTTGCAGGTGCCGAGGTGCAGCGCGAACAGATTGGAAGCGAACGTAACACAGGTAAGCAGTCTTGTAACTAAGCGTTACTAACCGATGTATCTTGTCTTGCAGGTGCCGGAATGCAGCGCAAGCTGAGTTGGAACGGGCGTAACACAGGTAAGCAGACTTTGTAGTTAAATATTACTGACCGATGTTCTTTCTCTTTGCAGATGTCGGATGCCGGAAGAGAAAGGCTGAAAAAGGCGCCTTGGATGCTGCCGTTGGATTAGGTAAGTAGATGCGCTGCCTTTGCTTTAGCCTAACCTGTGCCTTTGTTTTGCAGGAGCTGCTGAAGACTGAAGGTTGGATCCCAGCAGGTGATTTCGTGTTCACAGGATCTGGAGCTGGAGGTTTCCTGGAGCTGACACGGTGAGCGTCCTGCTGCAGATGCAGAATAACGTGAAGCACGTGAAACCAATCGGGTGTGGTTTAAATAGCCTTCTGTAGTGCTTAGGCGTCTTCTTCCACGGCCTCACCCAGGTAAGAAAAAGAGTTCCAGATTTCTAGAAGAGTTCCTGTGTTCTGCTTCCAGGGAGTGGCTCCTGCTCCACCCAGACAGAAAAAGGATCAGGAGACCAGCTAGCTGGTAAGTAAGCAGCATGGTCTGCTACAGGTAGGTCCACCAAGCACTCTTATCTAATATGAGCCCGGCGCTTCCTGTGCCGGGACCAGTCACCTTCATGAGCCTGGCGCCACTGGCGCCAAGACAAGGTCCAAAAGGTCCCAATAGGGACTGGCTGGTTCCTGGGATCAGAGTTATGGGCCTGCTTCCAAGGTCGTGGGGCAAGTCCTGACCCCTTGGAAGCAGGGATCATGACAGTAGTTCCTTTTCCAGTACTGAATAATTGAGCTGACTGGGAGAAAGTTTTTGACAAGTACGCCACTGGATGTTCTATACCCTGTATGGCCTGGAGAAGAACGGCTCCTACCGCGACCGCTGATGCATCCGTTTCCAGAATAAATGGCCGTGTTTGATCTGGGTGCTGGAGAATGGGAGCAGAACAGAAAAGGCTTTCGAGATAACCGAAACTCTTACCGGCCTCGTCTGACCAGATAAACGGAACTGCCTCCTTCTTGAGTAGTTGCGTAATCGGGTACACCACCTCGGAAAAATTAGAGATGAATCTTCGGTAGTAGTTTGCTAATCCCAAGAATCTTTGGACTTCCCGAACCGAAGTAGGAGCCGGCCAATCGAGAATGGCATCCACCTTGGTTTGGGTCTATGGCAACCCATTCTTCGGAAAGAATGAATCTGAGATAATGTACCGAGGACACTGCGAACTTGCATTTCTCGGCCTTGACCAGCAGCTGATTCTCCTGGAGACGAGACAGAACTTGGTTGACGTGTTTGATATGCTCCTCCATGTTAGGTGAAAAAACCAGGATGTCGTCAAGGTATATTATGACTGAGACCGACAGCAGATCCGAGAACATCCTGTCCATGAATCTCTGGAACGCCGCCGGTGCGTTCACCAACCTGAACGGCATCACCCTATACTCAAAAAGACCGTATGGGGTGCGAAAGGCCGTCTTCCATTCGTCCCCTTCTGTTATGCGGAGCAGATGATATGCGTTCCTGAGATCTAACTTGGTGAAAATCCGAGCCCCCTGTACCGCCTCAATAATGTCGGTTATGAGTGGCATCGGATACCGATCACGAATCGTGACCTTATTAAGACCCCGGTAATCAATACAGGGTCTGAGATCGGTGGTGTCCTTCTTCTTGATGAAGAAGAATAGGGAGGCACCAGTGGGAGACTTCGAAGGTCGGATGAGACCATTCTCCAAGTTGGTGTCCAGATAGCTCCTTAGTACCTTCTTTTCGGGCTGAGAAAGAGAGAACATTCGTCCAAATGGAACCAGGGCATTTGGTTCGAGATCGATTGAGCAGTCTTCTGGCCGATGAGGAGGTAGTCGAGCGTGAAGGTTCTCTTGGAACACCCCTGAAAATTCGGCACAAAAATTTGGAAGAGCGTGAATCCCCTTATGATCATTGGAGAGAACCCTGACCGACTGTTGATCTTCCCTGGCTTCGGGCGGAAGACAGTTGGCAGAACAGTAGGAGGAACAAAAGCTCAGTTGGTTTTCAGTCCAGTTGATGCGAGGATTATGCCTGCGAAGCCAAGGAATGCCTAGGATAATGGGGAAATGCGCGGCTCTAATGATGTCTAATTGAAGTACCTCCGTGTGTCGGTTGATAACCAAAGAGAGTTGCTCTGTGGTATGGGTAATAAGTCCGGAAGACAAAGGTGTACCGTCAACTCCTTCCACCTTCTGACCTTCCTTCCGGGCTAACTGTGTTAGACCCATCTTATCTGCCCACAGAGTGTCCACGAAGTTTCCTGCCGCTCCGCAATCCAGTAAGGCCAGTGTTTCCACCGGTATACCCTTGAGGTTCAGTATGACTGACAGAACCATCAATCTGGAATCATCTTGGGATTCTGATGCCGACACTGAAAGAGTAATGTAGGGACGATGAAGAAGATTTGAAGTCCCCCGGACACCGGTCCCTATTGGCGCCGAGGGTACTCGTTTCCTGCCTTCTTTTCCGGTAATTCAGAGCAGTCTTTAAGGAAATGTTGGTCAGACCCACAGTATGCGCACAGTCCTTTCTCTCTTCTTCTGCGTCTTTCAGCAGATGACAGAGGTGCCCTTGTGGCTCCAATTTGCATCGGTTCATCGGCTGGGTTAGAAGAGATGCGTCCAGAGAAGAGTGTGAAGGGTTTCTACTGGAATTCCTGATCCTCTTTGTTTCCGGCGTTCTGCCCTTCTCTCTTGGAGACGGTACTCGATGTGAAGAGCAGTAGCGAGTAGGTCTGAAAAAGTGGGAGAGCGTGGAGATCTGGCTAGCTCATCCTTAATCTCCTCTCTCAGCCCTCTCCTGAATACAGCATACTGCACCTGTTCGGGCCATCCCGCCCCTGCGGCCAGTGTCTTGAAGGAGGAGATGTATGACAGTACATCTAGAGTACCTTGTCTTACGTCCAGCAAATCTTCACCCGCGGTAAAAGATAGTTCGGGAAGTTCAAAGGTCTGTTTCAGTAGGTTTTGGAACCCAGAGAAGTCCTGCAGGATGGCATTACCACTTGTCACAAATGGAGTGACCCAGGTCAACGCGTTCCCTGTCATATTAAAGATAAGAAACCCCACTCTGGCTTGGTCCGTAGAAAACGTATGAGGTCTGAAGGTGAAGTAAATTGTACAGGCCTCTAAGAATTCTTTCACTCGCTTAGGGGAACCATCGAATTTCCCTGAAGAAAGGGCCATAGGGGGTAGTTCCGGAGGGTGGGAGGGTTCCCTGGCTGCTGCCATCTGTTTAAGGAGGGCGTTCTCAGTCTTAACCCCCTGTAATTCCAGTGACATTGCTTGGAAAGCCTTCCATAGCTCCTGGACGTGTTCTTCGGCTGACATCTTGATAACTTTTGGCGTTTCAATCTGTGACTGTTTATGCTGTTGAACCCCTTTGTCCTCCCGTACCTCCACACTCTCCTCACCTGAACCTTCGGAGTTGTCGGAGTCCAGTAGGTTTGCCGGCTAAGGTAATCCCTTCCTTTTTTTAGTGGCACTTGCCTGCCTCGGAGAGAAGCCACAGTGACCGCTGACTGGACAGCTGTCCCGGGACTCCTCTTCCAGGAACAAGCCGGAACAAAAGGGAAAAACCCACACGGGGAGGAAAAAACCCTTTGCGAGGAGATAGATGGCAGGTGAGTAGGCGAAGATCCAAGGCAACTTGTTGGCAGGATGATGTGCCGAAATCCACAGGAGAGATCTCAATAAAGTAAATCCAACAAGGGAATAGGCTCCGGTGACTGAGGAGAATGCTGCCGGTGAGTATAGAATCCCTGCGACGAAGGGAATAGCCAGCTGAGGGAGGAAGGAAGCAGTGGAGCAAAACAGGGCCCAGAGGGACACGGCCCGGAAGGAGGGAGCAATAAACACCAGAGGGGAAAAGAGAAGGAAGGAAGGGAAAACTCGAGGACCGCTAGGGTGAATAAAGCGGCTAAGAGGAAAAACCCGCCGCCGATGCACAGCATGTGATTCTAAGCAGATTAACAAACATCAGAAAGACAGTTAGAAAAACCGCCGAAGGATCAGCAGAAGAGAAAGGGAGAAGGGAGAGCCACTGCCGGACGAACCGACAGACAGGGAGGAAAGCAAACCCCGTTCCGCAAGAAAAGCGAAACTAGCTGGCACCAATACCGCCGCAATGCCGAGGCGAGCAGAGGATAGCAGGAGGAGCCAAGAAAATAAAGCGAAGGAACAAAGGTAGCTGGAGCGAGAACCGGCGAGGTTGAAACGCAGCGACTGCCGGGAGTGGGGAGCAGATAACTTCCAGCAGTCCTGCGACCGGCCAATGGGCCGATACCAAACACAAAGAAGGGACTATATCCTTACCTGCCTGGTTGCAGTTTCCAACGTGGAAGGAGCCGCCACCCGCGGCAGCGATTGCGGATGACAGAGAGTTAAGAGTAGCGATGTGGAACTGATTGCCACCTTTGCAAGACTTCCGTAGAGGGGTAGAAGCATGAGATACGCTCTGCGGAAGTGTTGGAGGTGCCCGGGAATGGGGAAATGAGGAAGGAGGAGAAGTCGGGGAGGAGGAAGAGAGTGCCGAAGGGGTAGCGGAGGGAGAAGGCAGATCGGTCAGAGAAGCAGCGGAAGGAGACAGAGAGGTGGCAGAGGAAGGAGGCGGCAGAGCGGACAAGGAAGCAGCAGAGGGCATCAGAGAGGTGGCGGAGGAGGGAGGGGGCAGAGGAGCCAGAGAGGGTAGATAGGAGTAGCAGGAGAAGAAAGGATATTGATGAGACACGGGAAACATCTATCGAAAAGGAGTAGATTGGCCTGAGGGCCCTGGACCAAGATGGTACCATTTAAGTAGACATCAATGAGAAGGGGGCAGGAGGGCCTCCCACTGGGTGCCATCATTAATCGAAGAGGAGGACAAATGAGATAGAAGAGAGGCCATATGAGGGGTCCATAGGCCTGGAGAGGGAACGACAAAGAGGATGTCAGTGAGAGCCTGTCTGGAGGAAGCACTGGTGTAGGTATCGGCGATAGGGAGGCCTGGGTTGGAGACCAGGATGTCCCTTTTGAGCTTCTTCCCCCTCCAGTCTTAGTGAGAGAGATAGGATAGTCGATAAAATAGCAGTTATAGAAAATAGGGGAGACGGAGAGCACCAAAGAGGGTGCGGGCGGAGAGTGCGGTTGGGGTTTGGGGGGAGGGGAGGGAGGGGAGGGTAAGCAGGAGAGTGGGTCAAACGCTAGAACAAACAGGAGGGAGAGCAAAGAGGAGATCACAGCACAAGAGGGCAACAGGTACATACGACACAGAACAAGAACAATGGACCTTGCAAGGTTTTAGCCTGTGTGGAGAAGAACAGTGCAGGCAACAAAAGTACGCTACAATGGAACCCAAGGTCGTGAGAATGCAAGTACAGTACAAGAATACAAAGCAGGAGGTTGAGAGGCCCTAGAGGGGAGTAAGAGAAAGACAAGGATGCAGCACATAGCAATACAACAGAACCCAACACACAAAATAACACACAGATGGTACAAGGAAACCTGGAAGAAGAAATGCAGGCAGTGCAATGAAATGACAATACAGTAGTGAAAACAATATAGTGGAATGACAACACAATGGTCACAGAACGTAAGGACAGTTACATGGGGAGAATGCGGAGAGGGATGCGTGGGGAGCAGCACGGTGAAGGATGCCTGTGGAGCAGCACGACGAAGGATGCGGGGGGAGCAGCGCGGCAAAGGAAGCGTGGGGCACAAAACACTGCAAGGTATGCATGGGGAGCAATGGTGCGAGGAATGCGTGGGGAGCAACGCAGAGAGGGATGCGCTAGGTCAGGGGAGCAAGGGCAGATTGTGAGTGGGTGAGCGAGGGAGGCGAGAGGGCAGAGCAGATTTCCGGGTGGAACAATGCGAGTGCAAGCGGGAGGATGGGACAGACACTCAAGGTCAGAAGGGTAGCGTGGAGTGTAACAATACTACCCTCCCTCCCCGAACCCTCTTACTTTGCGACCGCAGAAAGGAGGGTGAGGTTGTCCATGCTCACAATCTGCGCCGCTAGCCCATTGCCGCTCAACACCGCAGCCTTGTCCTGCGAGGGCTTTGCAGCAGAGGGTCCGAACCTCAGTTCTTAAAGACTCGGAAGCGTGTAGGTAGCGTGCTGCGTGCCGTCAGGCAGCATTCCCTGCGCACCTGCATCGCTCAATAGCGTGGCATTGTCCTGCGGGGGGCTTATTGTGTAGGTAACTGCTAATTGTTGTGGCTAAGCCCGTGCCTCGGGCCGCTTCACTCACACGCATACATGCACTGTCTCATAGAGACACAGAGGCACATCTGCTGTTCGCAAGGTCCCGGCGGCAACTGCTGTATGGACCTTCATTATTGTTAATGCGCATGCGCAGCCGAGAACGAGGCTCGCGCATGCGTGCGTTTACTGCACAACATAACATCCCTCCTCTCCTTTAAACAGAAACATAAACAACACAACTTTGAACTGACTCAACATGAGTCACTGATCGGACAGTCTGTCGGCTCAGTCTCCCGAGTCCAGGACATAGTCCTTAAAAAACACAGGTGGTTGGCGGCCCTGTCTCGTAGGGTACTGGCTGCTACTCCCTGGGGTTGGCAGCGGGGTCACGTCAGGGGGTGTTATGTCTGCTGGCATGTCGGCTTCGGGGGATTCTGCCCTTTCCTCTGGTGTGGGAGCGTCTTCCTGCCCTCCTTCCCAGCGACGTACCTCTATCTTCTTGAAGAAGGACTTGTTGCGAGTCACGGTCCCTCTTTCGCTGGCTGCTGTTACCATCGTTCCCTTCAAGTGTGTCACTGTCCAGGGCTGCGGTTTGTACGTGAGCCACAGTTTTCCCTCCGACCGGCGAATCCAGACAAGTACAGAGTCCCCTACTGCTACCTCCTTTTCCAGTAGGCATCTCCTCACGCGCTCCCTCTCATTTCAGGCTGCTCGTTCTTGCCGAACCTTGTCGTCGTCAATCACACCTGGCTCGCGGCCCTCTATTTCTGAGATGAGCCCCCTGGGGCAGCAACCAAACATGGCCTCAGCTGGGGCGACCCCTGTTGACTGGATGGGGGGATGCGGGGGGGGGGGAAGGCTTGTATTCACGTAGGAATTGAAACAATCTTATTCAGCTTGCCTCCCACCTTTGCTGAGATGCGGAATATTTTATTCAATGTTCTTATGAATCTTTCCGCTTCCCCATTGGCCCTGGGCCAGAGTGGAGACACCTTTCTATCCTGAATCCCCCTCTCCTTCATGTATTGTGCAAACTGGTTTCCGGTGAATGGCGACCCATTGTCGGAGCACAGAACCCTTGGGAATCCATGAGTTGCGAACATCTTTTCAAGTGCTAAGATGGTGTGGTCACTTGCCGTTGAGTCCACTAGCTCCACCTCAGGGTACCTTGACCACTGGTCGACTACGGCCAAGAAATACATACCCCTCTCAGTCGACCCAAAGTCTGTATGAACTGTGCCCCATGGACTTTCACTCCTCTCCATGGAGTTAATGGGCGGAGCCCTCTCTGCTGGGCTTGCAGTTTGACACGGCAGGCACCTCCGTACGTGTCCCTCCACCTGGCTCTCTAGGTCTGGAAACCACAAATTTTTGGTCTCAGCCGTGCTTTCGTTCTGGCGACACCCTAGTGATCGGTGTGTGCCAGCTCCAGGACCTGTGATAGAAGCGAGTGCGGGATAACAATCTGTCGCCCTTGCAGTAGTAGGCCGTCGTCAGAGATCGAAAGTTCATCTCGTACCTTCCACAGAGCTTGCAGATCTCTCTGTGCCCTGTCCTCACGCCTGGTGGTGTTGTTGAGCACCTCTTTCCATTCTCCGCTCCGTATGGCGGACTATATGATCTTGAAGACCTCATCATTGGTCGATTCCTTGGCCACGACCTTGGCCCCCTGTAGCTCGCCCACAATGTCGTCCAGCGTCAGCGTGATGTGGCGTTCCCGTTTGATGGCAGCGTTCGGGAGCCGCATGTCCACACAGATGCGGACGGCACTGGGTTGTTTCGGCTTTGGTGCTACAACAATAGGCGAGACCCAGGGAGTTGGCGCCTCAACTCTCTCGATGATGTCCATCTCGATGAGCGATTGGAGCTCCTTCTCGACTTGAGATCTGTGGTGGAAGGGAATTCTTCGGTGTTTGAGTGCCGTGGGCCTTATTGTCTCATCAAATTGTAAACGTACTGGGGCTGCCTTTAGTTTGCCCACACCCTGGAAGATGCTTGAAAACCTGTTGAGGAGTTTGTCAACGTCTGCTTGGTATACTGCCAGTGCAAAATGGACAATGTTCAGAGCCTCCGATGCGGTGCAGCGAGTGCGGACTGCCGTCAGTAACGTAGAAGCGCGCCTTGATTGCATTGGTTCCATGTGACACAGGCGCGACGAATACAACCTGAATGGGCAGTGGTGTGTCGCCCCAAAAAGTATACATTCTGGCCTTCGATTTGTCCAACGGTGGTGGGCCCGGGAAGGCTTTGTAGTGCTCTGTGGCTAATACACACACGGAGGCCCGAGTGTCGATCAGCACTGGTGTGGGGGCGCCCTGAAAGTGAACAACACATGTCGGTTGCCTCCTTTTCTTGGTTCCAGTGGCCAGGCTCGAGATGAAGAAGATCTCCTCCTCGTCTTCCTCCTCTTCCGCAATATTTAGCCTCTGAGCTTCCTGTTCCAGCGTTGCGATGCTTTGCTGTCTCCTGAAACCACTTCCACTTGTGTGCCCTCGATGCGTTGTCACTGGAGCAGCCGCACGACACATCCTCGCGTAGTGTCCCAGTGTGCTGCACCTCCCACAGACTCTAGTCTTCGCCGGACAGACCTCCGCGTGTGGCAAATCGTACCCACAGTACTGGCACACTGCTGGGGAGCCCTGCATAGGTGATGTTTCTTGGCGCTTTTGGCTCCAGCATGTTTTGGACGGGGTCGATTTCCCTACAGCAAATGCTTCCTCTCCTTTACACGGGCGTACAGCAGCATCCATTTTCGCACCTCTGCTCTCTGCGAGCTTATACACCCTGCCATTGTCCAGAATCTGTTGCAACATCATACCTGGTTCACGTAGAATTTGCCTTCGCAGTTTGCTGGAGCTGCATCCCTGTATAACTTGGTTTCGAATCATTACCTCCTCATTGTCCCACCTGCAGGTGCTCGACAACTGATGCAGACGTGCGCAAAACTGGTCCAGGGATTCATCATCGGTTTGTTTCTCCCCACACATTATAATTCTGTCGAAATCGACGTTTGACAGTGGGATGAAGTGGTTTTGGAGCGCAGTTTTGACAGCTGCATAAATCACTACTTGCAGGTTCACGGATTCATATATCCGCAGAACATCCGTACCTGCCGAATATAACAGCGTCCCCAACTTCGCGTCATCATCGCCCTCCCCTGTTGCCCTGAAAAACATGTCTAATTTCTTTATCCATAGGAACCATTTGGGGCCCAGCTTGGAGGGTGAACCGGAGGTGTCAAATTCTTGCATTGGTGGTAGTGATCCATGCTGTCGCCGGGCCACTCTTACCAGTGTGGGTGCTTCGCTGTCTGCCATGCTCGCAGGTCGCACAGGCACCACCCTTCACGAAGGAGGCCGCAAACCTGATCTTCCTGAGAGCAGGTTTGCTGGCTGTGTTGCTGGGCCTGGCCAGCCTCTTTACCACCATGCCGTGGGGGAATGATCCCCACGGACCAGAAACGCGGCCCTCCGGACTGGAGGACTACGAGGGTATCCAAAAATGGAGAAAAAGCAATTCTCCAGCACATGTGCAGCACACGAGCACCCTCGCGGGTCGCTACTGCGTTACGCTCCGAAGATTAAAGATGGCCGCCACCAATCGTGTCGGGTCCGGACTGCGTCGGAGGAAAGATACGCGATTGACACGCTCATCAATGAACTTTCACGTTGCAGCTGTCCTTGTCGCCAATGTTGTGGCTAAGCCCGTGCCTCGGGCCGCCTCACTCACACGCATACATGCACTCACTCAGAGACACAGAGGCACCTTGGCTGTTCGCAAGGTCCCTCAGCAACTGCCGTATGGACCGTCTTTATAGTTACCGCGCATGCGCAGCCGAGAACGAGGCTTGCGCATGCGTGCGTTTACTTCACGACATAACACTAATGATTTTTAAGACGTTAGTAACCCACAGTGGGTTACCTAAGTACGAGTTGTACAAGTGTTCTAAATTATTTTTACTTACCTTCAAATAGTTAAAGTGTGCCTTAGTATAGCTCTGTAATAAATCATTTATTTTTAAAAGTTACCTGCGTGTATCTTTTCCTTATTGTAATTGTAACATGTGTTGCTCTGCACCGTCTTGCTACCAAGGCGAGCACGTCAGTTGTGCAAAGGGTTACCTGTATTAAACAGTTGCCCCTTCCTCAGTTTAGGCGCCCTGCTTGTTCAACGCTACTTCAGAGAGTAGTTTTGCTGAAATGGGGTTGTGAATAAACTTTGATAACCGTAGGTTGGCTTTTCGAAGTCCAACCCCAGGTAGTGACTTTGAAAACACCCACTAAAGATCAGCACCAAGGGAACCGAAGGACTGAACAAGCTTTGTGTAGCATTACGGGAAATTAGATGTTCTCAGAAAAGCCCAAGCTGTTCAGATTAGTATATATGATATGTGGTTTGCAGACATTTTATTGTTTGGGTCAGTTTTGTAACAAACATAACAAGGAGAACCCCTGCGTTTCATGCTTTAATCAATAACACAGGCACATTTCAAAGATAGCAATAACACCAACACGCCACACCTCAAGCCCACACCTTCACACCACCAATCTAAATCTCCCCACTCAACCGCCAACCTGTACTGGTCCACCCCTTCCACACACTTTGCTACCTCACCCACCCTTCCTCGCTCTCTAACCTTCCCCTCCCTTCCTCACACTCTACTCTCACCCTATCTGAGTACTCTGTACCATATTCTTCTCTATTATACCCACGCACACTCCCACCTCACCCTACCACCAGCCCATCCTCACCTCGCCCCACTCTACCCACACTTTCCCTCACTCAGAACTATACCCACCGTAGTTATCACCAATACACAACTCACCCTAGCTCATCTCTGCCTACCCACACTCATACTAGATCCCTATACTACCCCACCCCCATCTTCCCATGCCCTTCCACCCTTACATACCCACCCATCCTACCTGAGCCCTGCTCATCTCCAACCCACCATTTTTCTTTGTATATCACAAAAGTTATTTTTCTGCAAGCACTAATTTGCATACACATTTAGAATTAAGGGCTAAGTAGAGCTCAAATATTTACTGCATTCTAACCTATATATTTAAAATGCAATAAACTACAAATAACAAAACTATTGGCTTTAATAACTCATGTTTCTACTCTCTCTGGAGCAAGTTCCCAATCATTGGGATCAGGCAACTATTTTCACTAACAGTGTCAAGCAGGAGGTGCCAAGAGATTGGAAACTAAGGGACGAACATTTACATTTAAAACCAAATACACCATAAGAACAGTGTTTCTGTGCACATTTTCCATCCTTGATCGAGCTTAATGGGCTTGGCTACAAGCTGCTGCATTATTTAGCATGCTGTGCTCCCAGACGAATGTGGTACATTGATAATCCAATCCAGATGCTTTTTTCCAGGTGGTCAAGAGGAAACCAAATTTTTTATTTTAAAGACCACTGTGAAGAAAACGTTTTGTTCCCCACAAACGTGTTCGTTGTTTTGCACAATTCACACTGCTCTTTGTCTGACACACAGCACTGAAATAAATATATGCATTTACATCTGTCCCAACATCCAGTAATCTTGCTCCTCACGTCTTCTAGGTGTAAGGGTTCAGCAATGCGAGGCAGACAATTTTTGATGATTGTTCAAAACATGCCATTTTATTAAAGTACAAACTATATCAAATGCCTCACTGTCCCTACTCTGATGAGGATTTCCCTGCCTAACAAAACTAAAGGGAAACACTAACAAAGGATGTCTGGCCCTCAAACTAAACATCAAAATACAAAAGAAAATATATGGCAATTCAATTAACATCAACAAGGATGTTCACATTTTCTTGATACCCTTTTAGTAACCTGGATGAACTCTCATCTCCAGGATTCAAGGTATATTCAGCTTCAATGTTCATCAAAATAAATAAAGAAATCCACATAAGTAACAGTCTCAATTCAGTTCTTGAAGTCTCAATGTTAAGGTACATTTTTGTTAACCAAAGTTCCACCAACAAGAATGCTCTTCTTTTTAGTTAAATAAAGACTTTCCAATTGCCCAGTATAGCATCAATGTTATTCCCAGCCACAATGCTTTGCCACCACTTCCAGTTATCCAAGACAATTTGACACAGTTCCAAAGAAATCCAACTTCTATAAATGTTAGTGAAACACAAGTCTTGGTTAACAGTTATTATGTCGCTATTCACAAGATTAAGATTCGCAGTAGGTATATTTGTCAGGAAGATTTCACAGTGCTGCTGCTTCTACTTCTACAACTTCACTTGTACTAGAATTTACCAAGAGGACATTCTTCTTTAGCTCATAGTATTCCACATCTTGCATCTACTGACAACCAAGTCTACCACCACAACTTCAGAACTTTGTGACTCGAGACAGGTTCTGACCAGATTCACTTTAACCCCTTAAGTGCCAAGGATAAGCCATCTTGTCCTTAGCATTACGTTTGCAGTGCCAAGGATGAGATAGCTCATTCTTTTGGGCACTCCACTTTTGTGCAATCACTGCTGCAGCGATCGCTCAAACTAAAATCCAACCCCTGGGCTATCTGCGGAGGAGGTTCCTTCTCACGGCACGGGGGTTGGATTTCCTTCAGATTTACGTCGGCGTGCGTAATGTAACAAATGTAAAGAACATATTTTTATCTCCATATTTTGTACTTAGGTGCCCTCAAAAACTAAATTCAACATACAAATTAAAAAACATCTTCATCTTCTGTGCTTTTGGATGGTTGATCCACATGGGAGACGGGTGCCCAAGGCTGGGGACATCACCCTTGACCAACCTGGAGCTCTGGATGGACTGAGTTACAGTATTTCCCTCCAGGAATGAATAGGGACCCTGCAGGGGCTCCCAGGGACTCCTGCTCTGCTTGGGGATGGTCAACCCACATGGGAGACAGCCGCCCAAGGCAAGGGACATCAACTCCGACCATCCTGGAGCTCTGGCTGGCCTGTGTCCCCATCCCTTCCCCGAGGGACATTCTGTAACGCAGCCCAGCCAGCGCTCCAGCCAGGATTTGTTCGGGGGGGGGAATGTCCCTAGCCTTGGGGGGGGCTGTCTCCCATGTGGGTTGACCTAAATGAACTTGCCTAATATTCTTTGTTACTCAACTTGTATAATGCGAGGTACAAGAATGTACACTCATCTGGGGTAGGTTATCCAGTAATCCATCATACATTTAGAAATATGAACCGGGACTCACAAACATCCATGTCCGGGAATGATTATTGCCATTCTTTTACTGAGATTCGCAAAAGTGGAGTGTTTAATCTTGTCACATTGGACTCCATGTTCAATTTGTGAATAGGGATATACATAACATGCATGATCATTTAATGGTCTTAGTCTAGAATTACAATAAGCTTGATCTCAATGCCTTTAAGACTGGTTGTTGACATCTTATACTTCATGAACGTATCCGGCTTGCGTAATGACGTCACACAAACGCGGTTTTACGCAGAATAAATAGACAGCCGTCTTCCATTTTAAACCGTGAGTTTTTCCCATTAGTTGAAGTTGCAGGTACGTGAGTCAGCATAAGGCTGTTGAATCACTATGGAAACACTTGGTCCCATTGAGCATGTTTTTGACTGTTACCTTCTACAGATCTGTGGGATATTTTAGAGCTCCCTATGGCTTATGGTTAATTTACAGAATTTGGTGACGCATACACTTGGTGTGTTGCCGATGAGATACGGTATAGCTCTGCCTACATTTAAAAAAGTGGACACCACAGAATCCATGTGTGATAATATAGATCTATATCTGATAAGATCTAGCAAATAAAAAACACTTCTCTATAAAAAAAAATTGACACAGAGGCACGAACATGATTTGCCTCTTGGCTAAAGGAGTCAAATTCATTTTAACTCCAGAAACGTTGGAGATCTCACAAGGTGAGATTTAGGTGATTTAAACGAACATAAGCATGGGTATCTAAGGTACTTTGGAAGAGTTACACTTTACATAGGCTGTCACATGGTTCATTGTTAAGGTGGCTGCTTCTGTTCCTAACACCAGGTGGCTTCAGTCCTTAGAAAATTAGGAATTTCTTTTATTCAACACTGGGTGTTTCTCATCCTAAGATTCTTCTATTTGTACTACGGCTATATACTTTGCATGATTATGAGCATATGAAGATGTTTTTTAATTTGTATGTTGAATTTAGTTTTTGAGGGCACCTAAGTACAAAATATGGAGATAAAAATATGTTCTTTACATTTGTTACATTACGCACGCCGACGTAAATCTGAAGGAAATCCAACCCCTGTGCCGTGAGAAGGAACCTCCTCCGCAGATAGCCCAGGGGTTGGATTTTAGTTTGAGCGATCGCTGCAGCAGTGATTGCACAAAAGTGGAGTGCCCAAAAGAATGAGCTATCTCATCCTTGGCACTGCAAACGTAATGCTAAGGACAAGATGGCTTATTCCTTGGCACTTAAGGGGTTAAAGTGAATCTGGTCAGAACCTGTCTCGAGTCACAAAGTTCTGAAGTTGTGGTGGTAGACTTGGTTGTCAGTAGATGCAAGATGTGGAATACTATGAGCTAAAGAAGAATGTCCTCTTGGTAAATTCTAGTACAAGTGAAGTTGTAGAAGTAGAAGCAGCAGCACTGTGAAATCTTCCTGACAAATATACCTAATGCGAATCTTAATCTTGTGAATAGCGACATAA
The DNA here is from genome assembly GCF_040938575.1 of Ambystoma mexicanum. Taxonomy (NCBI): domain Eukaryota; kingdom Metazoa; phylum Chordata; class Amphibia; order Caudata; family Ambystomatidae; genus Ambystoma; species Ambystoma mexicanum. The sequence goes on along the minus strand of NC_090931.1, from coordinate 792,352,414 downwards.
TAACTGTTAACCAAGACTTGTGTTTCACTAACATTTATAGAAGTTGGATTTCTTTGGAACTGTGTCAAATTGTCTTGGATAACTGGAAGTGGTGGCAAAGCATTGTGGCTGGGAATAACATTGATGCTATACTGGGCAATTGGAAAGTCTTTATTTAACCAAAAAGAAGAGCATTCTTGTTGGTGGAACTTTGGTTAACAAAAATGTACCTTAACATTGAGACTTCAAGAACTGAATTGAGACTGTTACTTATGTGGATTTCTTTATTTATTTTGATGAACATTGAAGCTGAATATACCTTGAATCCTGGAGATGAGAGTTCATCCAGGTTACTAAAAGGGTATCAAGAAAATGTGAACATCCTTGTTGATGTTAATTGAATTGCTATATATTTTCATTTGTATTTTGATGTTTAGTTTGAGGGCCAGACATCCTTTGTTAGTGTTTCCCTTTAGTTTTGTTAGGCAGGGAAATCCTCATCAGAGTAGGGACAGTGAGGCATTTGATATAGTTTGTACTTTAATAAAATGGCATGTTTTGAACAATCATCAAAAAGTTGTCTGCCTCGCTTTGCTGAACCCTTACACCTAGAAGACGTGAGGAGCAAGATTACTGGATGTTGGGACAGATGTAAATGCATATATTTATTTCAGTGCTGTGTGTCAGACAAAGAGCAGTGTGAATTGTGCAAAACAACGAACACGTTTGTGGGGAACAAAACGTTTTCTTCACAGTGGTCTTTAAAATAAAAAATTTGGTTTCCTCTTGACCACCTGGAAAAAAGCATCTGGGTTGGATTATCAATGTACCACATTCATCTGGGAGCACAGCATGCTAAATAATGCAGCGGCTTTGATGCGTACATAGTTTCCCTTGAGGAACGGATGGGGACCCTGCCGTGGCACCCTGGGGCTGCCGTTGGACTCGTGGACGGTCAACACTTTCTTTTCCGCCCAGGTAGGTGCACCCACAAATGGGAGGTACTGTTTTCATCCAGACATCTGTGGGAATGTGGGAAGAAAGGACATGTGTTGTTTGCGGTGTGTTTCGGTGGTTTCCAGGTGGGACATGTCTGAAAATTGTGGTTTTGTTTCCTAAATTTCAGACTTTGCCGGGGCTTGTGGGTAATACATTCTGGGCGATTCGCGCAATTCAGACCTTTGTGGATTCCCACGCGTGTCTTCTTTTCAGAAATGCATGGGGTTCCCTGTATTCCTTGGTGGCTGCGACACCCCAGGACCAAATCTGTAGGTTGTCCACAAGAGCAAATTCCTGCAAAATCTGCTCTGCCGAAACACTTGGGGTTGGCAGTGGTTTAGCCTTTTCTCTTTTCCCCCAGGTAGATGCACCCACACATTTGAGGTACCGTTTTCATTGGGGCACCTGTGGGAACGCAGGAAGGTAGGACATGTGTTGTTGGCGGCGTGTTTCAGTGGTTTGTAGGTGGGAAATGTCTGAAAATTGTGTTTCTCCCCCTAAATTTCGGACTTTGCTGAGGCTTGTGGGTAATACATTCTGGGGCGATTCGCGCAAGTCAGACCTCTGTGGATTCCAACAGGTGTCTTCTTTTCAGAAATGCATGGGGTTCTGTGTTTCCTTGGAAGCTGCGACACCCCATTCCCGAATCTGTAGGCGTTATGAACGCTGTCAATGGTGCAACCAGTACCACTAAACAGTAAGTCAAACACAAAATAGAAGGTAGGATAAGATGCTACCTCTCTACTTTATCCGGACAGAAGGGCAAATCAGGACCTGCTACCTCAATGATAGACCTTTCCAATGATACGTCTACTAGCTAATATGAACACAAAAAGCTATACGAGTTTATCATTTGAAAGGGCGCGGGATTCGAAACACCGGAATACACCAGGCTGTAATAAGAAACACATCAGTAGTGATTCTATTAGAATGCCGAGATATATACATAAAAAACAAAATGGTACAAAAACTGACATGAATTGTGGAATCCAAAACGGAATGCCCTTGGTAAGAAGGGTGGCACTAAATACCCTGTTAGAGTGATATTCCTATCCCCGTGTTCCTAGGTAACCAATAAGGTTAAAGTAGAATCCACGTAGTCCAGCAGTAGTGAATCCAAGTAGTCCAGAAGTGAAGATGAAACAACGACAGGAAGGGAAGGTTAGTAGGGAGCCAACCCGCACGGCACGAGGGACGCGCTAGGTTCGGGTTGGTGCACTTGTAAACAGCAATGCGTCCATGAGTCTGTGCACTAACTTGAACTGAGGCAAAGCCGCAAGGGATATGGACCAATTCCGTGTGTATTAGAGGAGGTAAGTAGAGTGTCACAACTACACACTTCAGAGTACTTGTTAGGAGAAGAATGTTCTGAATGTACTGTAGCTCTGAGGAAGAATGAGCTGCAAGTGGGCTAATCAACTGTCAGTTGCTGTGCTGGATGAAAACACAAGAAAACCCCTGGAACAGAACGTAAGGAATAGTTCAGGGAGTAGAGTAGCTTCAATTACTAGGTATTGAACCCACGCAGGGTTAACAATGAGGATACGTGAGTAAACGTACCGAAACAAAAAAGGAAAAAACAATCCGTTACCAGTCCGAGAAGGATTGAGGCTTCAACGATGTTACTGGCATGGCAGCCGAAGTCCAGGAAAACGGATAGAACCTTTAGTATGGATACAAAGTATCACAGAGGAACGCGAAAACAATGTGTAGCTTCAAAATGAAGAACAATCAGAAGTGCCGGCTTCTCGCATAGTGATTGGCTAAGTAGAGGACACGTGACACGCGGCGTCCATGTGATCGCAGTGAAGTGTGTCCATCATGTTTCACTTGTAACGTGCTACCGTACCGCCGCATAGTCACCATGGCGACCGTCCCAACAATCTCCAGCGCTTATATAGAACTGCTTAGTAGCCGATCTGTAAGCAAACGGGGAACGTTGTACTCCGGAACCGTCTGAGGCTCTAAAGACAGGTAGGGCAGGAGGACGGCACTTGATGGCAGGCATGACAGTAGGTTGTCCACAAGAGCAAATTCCTGCAAAATCTGCTCTGCCAAAACACTTGGGGTTACCAGTGGTTTAGCCTTTTCCCTTTGAGCCAAGGTAGGTGCACCCACACATGTGAGGTGCCGTTTACGTCGGGACACCTGTGGGAACGCGTGAAGGTAGGACATGTGTTGTTGGCAGTGGGCTTTGGTGGTTAGGAGGTTGGAAATGTCTGAAAACTGTTTCTTTTCCTAATTTTCCCACTTTGCTGGGTCCTGTGAGTAATACATTCTGGGGCGATTCGGGCAAGTCAGATTTCTGTGGATTCCCACAGGTGTCTTTTCAGAAATGCCTGGGGTTCCCTCTTTTCCTTGGTGGCTGTGACACCCCAGACCAGCAAATTCTGCTCTGACAAAACACTTGTGGTTATAGCAGTGGTTTAGCCTTTTCCCTTTTCGCCCAGGTAGGTGCACCCGCACTTGCGAGGAACCACTTTCGTTGGCGACACTTGTGGGAATGTGGGAAGGTAGGACATTTGTTGTTTTCTCTTGCTTTTCATAACGTTTTCATACATTTGCTACTGCACTTTGTTACACAACACTTTGATTTCCCAAATGTCACCTATATTTAGTCACTGCTTTAGGAGCTGTACGCTTTTGTAACCTGCACAAGTCACCTACCATTCAAAAGGTCTGCCTGTGCTCTTTCAAAAAATGTATGCTTGTCATGCCTCACCACGTTTGTTTTCCTTATTTACACATGCTAAGTAGGTCTGTTTAGGGCATCAGCATAAAAAACCTGTGTACAATGGCTCCGTTTTTGGCTCGTGGTATTGTTTGTTTTGAGAAACATTATGAAACATGTGTGATTTCCTAGCTGGAAAAGTCGGGGGACTGTAGCGGGGCATTGCTTTCCTCAATATTCACAGAAGCCATTACCTTACAGGTCCAACTATGTCCAGAACATACCTTTCTTATCTGTCATTTTTTGAATTCTTCCCCAAACTATGGGAATTTTCCCTGCATAGTTGTTGCCCGACCTGCGCAAATGACCCCATCCTAAACTTCGCCTCCAACGACCAAAGAACACCAAACTTGTGCTGGCTCAGTATCATCAAAACGCTCCTCCTCCAGCACACGGGCAGCAAGAAAAGACTTGAATCATGCAGCATGTCCGACCAGTAGCACCAAACACACTGCTGCACAATGAGCGTGCTTCGCACACAAGGTATGTATTTATGACTTGTGCTTGCTCTGCCTCATCAAAACGCTACTCCAACTAGCGGGCTGCAAGAAAAAACCTTGAATCATGCAGCGTGTCCCACCGGTAGCACCAGCAAGCCAAAATAAACAGTACAGGCAGAGGGGAGATAAATGATAAAATGTCGGAAAAATAAACACATGAAATAAAACAGCAGAGAGAAAAAAAAGAAATAAATAAGGTGAGGAGTGCAAGTGGGATCAAAACGTACCGCCTGGAAGCAGCACCGAGCAGTAAGGCAGAGGAGATGCAGAAACCTGCACTCACCAGCCTGCAGCACGGGTCGGATTTCCTTTCTTGTTGGGAAAGTCAATCATGGGCCGAGTGAGGCGGGAGGAGGAAAGGCTGCAAGCATGAGTAGGCCAAAATAAAAAACAGTAGAGGCAAGAGGGAGATAATTAATGAAATGCAGGGAAAATAATAAATATAATAAAACGTCACACAGAAAAGAAAGAAATAATGTGAGGAGTCCAAGTGGGAAATCAAGGCTGGAAGGTAGGTAAGAGTGTGGGGAGCAGGCGGGATCAAAGCGTACTGCCTCATATTTTCTCTTAATCTTTATTGCGTTCGGCTTTCTCTCATTGCCATGATTCCAGTTTCTCATTCGAGGTTCTGCTCACTTTGATTTGACAAACAAGTGAGAGCAGTCCCATAACGATTCCCCAGCGGCTTCCCAGGTCTCCCGTTCTCCCCCTTAACTTGAATTCTCTGGGACGTCACTAGGGTCTCTGCTTGCTCGGGGTTCACCGCTTCCTTCGCTTCTCTGGTTACTCCGGTGTCCCGCGTTCCATATTCCCCTTCTGGATGGATTAGCAACTCTGAAGGAATCCGAAGATCCGAAGCGTATGCAGCTTTCACCGCATAGTGGTTTCAGGGATGTTTTGTGGACCGCTGGTCCACCACAAAGTCTTTGTGGTCACGTCACCACCCTCAGTTTCTCACTTTTCTTATTCAAGGACACCGAGCTTCCAGCACGCTGCCTTCGGTATACAAGCTTTTTCCAAACTCGCTGGCTTTGCCAGTCACAGAGTCTCCTCTCCTATCAGGTGTTACGTCACAGTGGGCTTCCCCTTCTGACTCTCTCGGCTTGTTGAGGTGTATCTCTCCACTCCAGCCACATCGTCCCAGTTAAATGGAGGTTTCCATTTAAAGTGACAGGCTCTGCTTATTGTTGACAATAACATATGGTAGTTCTTTCTTCATACAAGTCTCCGTATTGCATATTTCTTTGTGGGTCTGGTATTCCCTAGTAGGCACTTTCGAGGTTTCCTTTAGGGAGTTCCTCACAGGAACAGGAGTCCTTGTCCCCACAGGGGGAGTCTCTCCCTGTGAGGTCCCACTTGCCTTAATCCGTAGGGAGGGTGTTGCGGAGTAGGCTCACCTCCATAGCCTCACAGGGAGGAGCTGGGTAGGCAGAGGGGGATTACCCCTTGGGGACAGAGAACAAATTCACTCAATTTGTCAAAGGTCACAGAATGAATAAGACCCCTAACCTGCAACTCTATTGGTCTCACATACTGCCAAATCAAGGGAATTTAGGGTTCCGTTCGCATGTGATATTTTTTCTGTCTAGGTCAGTTTTAAGGAGGCAATGAATACTGGTCACGACTCACAGAATCAATGTACAGTCATTTTGTATGCAGCCTTGCACTTCACGGGTTACACTTACTGAGCTGCAGCGTGATATGGGTTGGCAAACCCTTGGGAGGAAGGTGAGAGGAACGTGCTATGTAAGAAGAAAACTTATGTTTACTTTCAGTTTGCCTGTATAACCTTGCTACTGGCTTGGTTTGCTCGGTCTGTCTTAAGAATGGGAGATTTGCTGTGTAAGAAGACCAGCAAATATCTATGTAACTAACTGTTCACAATGTGAGCTCCTGTCACATGTGCCTGGTCCAAGGCTGGGGTGTTGTAATAAAATGTAGAAGGGGAAGATTTCCGATGTACTTGCAAATTCCTTTGTAACTTGCTGTAACGTAGGGTGTGATCAGACTGTGACCATACGATGTAACCATGACGCACTTGAGGAATATTGGCCCATGTTTGACTCCATAGTTGTTCAACAGTAATCTGCTTAATAAATGAGAAACCACATATCAGACCTGAGTGTGCTGGAGTGATTCACAAGGCTCTTCCTTGTCCTGCATAGTGTGGGCACTGCACTGGTGTGGGGGTGAGAGCAGAGGTGTTTACCCTGCTGGCTCTATCAGAGAGCTAGTGTTATTTATGTGGTATACATTCAGAAACAGTGAAAATGTACTTATTACAACTTGCTATCCATTCAAAGGTGTGCCGATTACGGAGGAATTTGAATAATAGTTACAGAAGAATATGGAATAACCTTACATGTAAAGAAAAAGTCATACATTTCTCCATAAAAGGGGTCTAACTAGGTTTTCTACAATCTGGGGCACATTTTTGGATCATGTCTGGTCAACTAAGAGAGAGTACAAGTGACCTCATATTCTGGGTGCTGGGGCTTATTGGAAAGAGCAACTTACCTCCGGTAATGTTATTTCTGATGGATGTTCCTTCCACGGATTCCTAATTTGAGGTACTCCCCTACCCCCTGCCCCACACCCCTGTGACTTCAGTTATTCAGATATCGTTTTATCGTTTCATCCCCTGGGCTCAGCCGTGTTGGAGAGCATGACATTTATGAGGTGCCATTCAGCTTTGAAAGAGATGGCGATGAGGAATCCATGGGAGGAAGGCATATACATCAGAAAGAACATTATCAGAGGTAAGCAATTTCTTCTTCTAATGGATTTCGCCCTTCCATGGATTTCTCATCTTAGGTGGACTCCCATAGCAGTATTAGGATGTAGGAGGCGGGAAGTGGGTAACTTGAGTTATGTGTTGTAGGACATCTCTGCCAAAGTGGGCACTGTGCCGGTCAAAGTATCAAAGCAATTGTGTTTTGCAAATGTGTGTATGGAAACTGTGAAAAACAAAAGGGTGTCTCCCCTGCTAGTCCTCGTGGACTTGTCATCTAGGTGGCCTGGACACAGCCATCGCTTTTGGATCCAGTTCCTGGGGGTGCACCAGTGCAGGAGGATCACCTGGGTGAGGGTTCTTCGGGTGTGGGGGTGAGACAGCCAATGGTTAGACACGATATTCCCCCCTATTTTGTTTATCCAACCCATCCTTTGTTTTAGGATGTTCCAAGGTCCCCACCGCCCCTTTTTACACAAACACTGGACCGAGGAAGAGGGTGACAGAGTAACAACACTAACATTCACACATCGTACTGGCCATGTCCCGCTAATCGGGTCAGGCAAAGTCAGGCGCTTCATTTTAAGTGCAAACACCCGATGACAATTAGCTCTCCACACTCAAATAAAACGGTACAACCAAAGGCACACTTAGCAAGGCGGAACACAAGAATAAGCAGGGCTTCTGGGACGAAGGCAAGAGCAGAGCGACGGACCAAGGGACGAGAGGAGCGGGGCTGAAAACCCCAGAGTTCCCTACTGGAGGTCTTTGCCTCCGACAGGCCGGGAGGGACACATGGAGAAGGCCAGATCCTGCAAGCAAAAACTGCATTGTGTTTCAAGGATGCCAGCGACCATCTCGGGTGAATGGCAGAGTTGGAGAGGCGATGACAAGCCTGTGGTACTAACCTTGACGTGGGAATCTGAAATCGTAAAGTAAAGAAGAGACGCACACAGCCAGTGAGTTGGGAAGCGACCTGAAAGACTGGTGTGCGTTAAAGTTTGAAATAGCAACATTTTCTCACAAGCGCAGGCTGCACGCGTGTGAATGAGACGCGAGGAGAGGCAGACCTGTGAATGAACTTTGAAGTGAAAGACGGCTGTGAGTTCAGCGATACTAAGTAATGGAGTGGCCCGGTGAATGGAAGTAGCCCACTCGAAAGTTTCTGTGAAAGGTAAATTGTTCCATGCGAGAAAGCGAAAATACAAAAAAAATGATATAAAGAAGTTGAACTCCTAGAGAAGGGAAAAGTAAAAGTTGAACTGTGCATTTTGAGTCAAAGTGGTCCTGCAGTGGTCTGAAAAGTAAGCCAAGCACATTTGAAAGCCTTCGAGTCCGAAAGTGGTCGACCCGAAGTGAAGTAAGCTTGGGGAAGGGAGTACCCGCCAGCAAGTATGTGGTGAACTTTATCGTAAGAGATCTGATCCCAGCAGAGGGGAACCTACGAGAACTGTGTAGTGAAAGGTCTGTGCCCCATAGAGGGGGACCTTTGTGAACTTACATTATTTTTGGAAGTCGAGAAAAGAGAGAAACGTGGAAAGCCAGACGGGCCTCAATCCACGTTCTAGAAACTGTTTATTGTGCTGGAAGCCGAGCCAAAGTGTGCCATCCTGCCTACAAGAACAGCCTTATTCTGTGATGTCTAACATGGGGAGGCGAGCTGGTTCAACCACATTTATTCATTTGAACACTGATCTTTCCTTTTGCATACATTTCTCCTTTTTACACCTTTTTGTACAAGATATAGGGCAGGCACTAGGTTTTGTTAGCATAGGCCATTCCACTAGGATTGTGTTATTTATTATTTGATGGTCGAAACTACTCCCATCTTAGTTATAGGGCAGAATAGCAGTTTCTCCAACCCCAACCATTTCAATAAAGGTTTTACAAATGCAACCCATTGTGTCAGTGTCATACTTGTGATACCATGCCTCTCCTACAAAACCCACGCTGCAGCCTGACAAATATCCTTCCTAGGATTGTCTTCAACGATTAATCACTTGGAACATAACAGAGCAGAGCAGAAAGCAATGTCTACCTACAGTGCTCTTATTTAAAGGTATCATGCCTCAGTCAATCTGCTACATACCGTCACAAAAAACAATTTAAGCACAGATCTTTGTTCGTGACCTCCACGACAAGGGTGTCAAGTTTATGTATCTAAAATGCTTCTCTCTGTGCCAGTTTCCTGCGGATGCCACAAGAGACACAGTTCTTGTCAATTACTTCAAGGATCTGGAGGTTTAGACTGCACATCTTGAGCAAATCCTGACTTCCTCAGCCATGCAAACCTCTGTATAACGTAACTTGTAGCCATTGCCCTCCCAAAGCAGTCTGCAGCATCTAGACCCAACTGAAGGGATTGGCACATGGCTTCCTTGCCATCCCCCACAATATTGAGAAATCCATCCCTCATCTCCCCCTCTGGAATGTGTTCTGCAGCCTAAGATATCATTGAACACAAGGTGTGTGTGTGTATTTGGCGAGTGAACATATAGTATTTATAACGGTTAGAGTACTACCTGAGGCAAAGACGTTCTGTGCTAGAGTGTCATACCTCTTATCATCCCTGTCAGTTGATAAGGAGGGATAGGAGTTTGCTTTCACATTTATGGTTGCTGCTTGGACCACCAAGCTGTCATGAGTGGGGTGCCTGGTGAGGAATTCTGGATCAGAGGATGCTGGCTTGAATTTCTTTACAAGATCCTTGTGCACTGATGTAACAGGTCCAACAAGGGATCTTTTATGGCAGCGTGAAATGGGAGGACGGGTTCCACTGATGTACCCTGTCACTAAGGTCTGTCGGAACATATTCTGCTATTTCTTAAGCAGGGGGTCCCCAGCCCATGGCAAACACGTGACTTTTAATTAGGATCGACATTAGGGTCAGGTTGCTCGAACTACACCTCAGGGGAGACGTCTTTCCCACTAGGTCATTTTTTTCCTCCTTAAGGAGCAATGCTAACTTGGCTAGTCTGTCCTCTTCATTCTTAAATATTTCATTGCCATGAGACGGTTCCAACAACCCAAATCCTAATGGAATCGGATCACCTTCGTCATCTGAGATGTTCTGGAAAGAGCCCATGCCATCCTTCCTGGATTTCGCAACAAACCCTCGTAGTTGAGGAGAGTGCATAGAGCCTGGTGGCATGCGCAGGTCGAGGGGCGTGGCCTGGTGCTCATGGAGTGAGGAGGCTGAAACTCCGAGCTCCGGCCGAGCCCGTAATCCGATCCTGATTAGCGAGCCAAAACACCATCTAAGCCGAAAACCAAGACGATCCAGCCGAAGTCGGGACGAACCCCCGCCCTCCGCAGCTTGGTCCGACAAAAATCGGACGACGGGGACCGAGCAGGAGGCCTGGCCCGGCGCCCCCCTTGGCCTCAGGCGAGACGCGCAAGATGGCGGCCACGGCGCACTAACGCCGCGAACCCGAGTGGCTGGGGAGGAGCGCCGGCAGCAGCCGCTTCCTCTCCCGCCGCCTGGAGGAGTCCGGCGGATCGGAGGAGGCGGGACCAGAAGCGGACCTCCTGGAGCCCTCGGCGCGAACCACATCCTAACGCCGCCGGCCCCCTGCAACCCAGCCCACCCGGGCCGCGCGGTGGAGTGCGGGATTCCCCCAGCGAAGCCTCCAGTGGAGGGTAACCGGAGGAGCGGACGAGACCTGGGGCCCGAGATGCGCGCTGGCCCCCGGGCGCAGTGACGTGAGTCCCTGGACGGCGCGGAATGCGCACCAACAACCGCGGCCACCTGCCAGAGCCGCGGGCCCCCCTGGATCGCCGCCCCCCCCGCCCCGAAGCCTCACGGCCGACTGGCATACTCGAGCTGCAGGCGCCGAGTGCCCCCCACCACTAACATCCAGCGGGGGACACCTCGAGTGCCCTGTCCACCCGGACACACTGCGACGCCGCACCCTAGAGGCGGACAGACCCTGGGGCGAGGCCCTCATGGGGGCCCCATCACGCCCTACAAAACCGAGCCGGACACGGCCCTGCCCTCGGCGCTACCGAGCCCAGACCGCCCGTGACCTTGAGCCGGCGCGCACCCGCCAAACCCAGAGCAGCACACCACAAACACTCCCCACCACGACAACGCCGCAGGTGGGGCCATTGATGAAACAGACTGGCGGGGCCCACGCAGCGACCCAGCTCAAAGAGGCGCAACAACCGCGCAAGCAGCACCACAATGTCCACCCTGAGGAGCAAGCCCAAATCGGCCACAATGGACCCCTTCCTTACGACCAAGGCCCACCTAGCCGCTCAATCTACCCCAAAAGAGGCGGCGCCACAGGAGACTCAGGGGGAGAGCCCCGCAAACACCCAAGTGCTTGAAGCAATAGCGGCCCTAAAGGAATTCATAGACACTAAGATAGGAGAGGTGAAAGCCGATATCCAGCTCATCCGCCAAGACGCTCGCAACCTGACAGAGCGGGTCACCAACATAGAATCCACCCAGAGAGACACTTTGGAGGACACGAAAGACCTTAAAGCCGAGGTGGCAGATCTCAGAAGGAAGGTGGGCATCCTGGAGGCAAGGTCGGAGGAAGCAGAGGGACGCGCCAGGCGAAATAACATCAGGATCCTTGGCGTCCCTGAAGGGACAGAGACTCCCGACCCAACCGCATATGTCGAATCCCTAATCCAGCAGGAGATTGGGGCTGGGAAGCTGTCACAGGGCTTCGCCATAGAGAGCCCACAGATCACTCCAGAAGAAGCCCCCTCCAGGCTCCTACCCCCGACCCATCATAGCGAAAGTTCTCAACTTCCGAGATAGGGAAGTGATTCTGCGATTCTCCAGGGAAGGCGGGGCGATTGACAGAAACAACTCCAAAATCACCATCTACCCGGACTATACACAATCGGTGCAGAGGGCAAGGAACTCCTTTGTTCCAATCAAGGCCAGACTGCGGCAACTAAACCTGAAGTACATGTTACTGTACCCATCCAGACTAAAGGTGATCTACAAGGGGAGAGCGATATTTCTTGAAACCCCGGATGCGGCCACCATGTGGATGGAACACAACAACCTGGCCGAGGTCCCTGAAGAGCCCATCCCCGGGGGCAGCGTCGCAGCCAGCAAAGCATGATCGCCTGGAGCCAGAACCTGACCCGCATACTGAACCTCGATCTAGAACAATACAACGAGCATGCTGGACACCAGCATGACACGAGAACGCAAAAAGATTACGGGCCGGCCGGGCCTCCCGTACATGAGCAAGCAACGACAGCCCCCGAAAGTTCAGTGCAGGCCTGTTGCCAGCCCGACCTTGCTTGCGCTGGAAACCCGGATGGGGCCAGATAGGGTGAGAGCACCCGAGCACTGCATTTCACCGGCAGGAGCTGGGTGCACCAGTTATGGTTATTTTTTACATGTTATTGTTAAGACCGCCCCGCCACCCAAACAAACCCAAGTAACGAATGCGCACCTGACACCGAGAGGAACATTGGGTCGACCAGCAGCACTAGTGCAAGCAACGGCGCGCAGTAACACGAGACCAAGCGCTGGAGAGACTAGGAGTCACCCAAGACAGAAACCGCATCCAAGCGATGGCATCACAACTTAACATAATCACATGGAACGTCAGAGGGATGGGATCCTATGTAAGGAGGAACCGCGTCCACTCTTACCTGAGGCGCAAGAAGGTATCGATTGCACTGCTCCAGGAGACACACCTCCTGGCAGAATCCACACACAAACTAGCAGACTACTGGGGGGGGCAGGGCAGCGGCGCATACTACTCCAAATATGCACGGGGTGTATATACATGGATAAGCCCAGACACACCATTCCACCAAATGGCAACCGAAGCAGACAAGGACGGAAGATATGTAGTGGTGTGGGGCACTATAGAGAACACACGGATATGCATCGTAAACTCATACTTCCCCCAGCACGGGATTCCCTCCCACTTGAAACAACTATGCACTAGAATTGCCCACCACAGAGATGACACCTTCCTGTGGGGGGGAGACTTCAACTGCGTCATGAATGAAGAGATGGACAGGTCCAGGACGCCACAAACCACCAATAACTCCGTCTCACGAACACTCCGCAAAGCAGTTGAAAACCTGGACCTAGTCGACATCTGGAGAGACCTTCACCCGGCCGATAGATCCTACTCATTCTTCTCATCTCCACATGGCCTCCACACCAGGATAGATTACTTCTTTATCAACGGCGAACTCACTCCACGGGTGCACTCCGCAGATTACCTAGGCAGGTCGATCTCGGACCACTCCCCGCTACTCATGCGAAGTCTGAGAGGCCCCAGGACCCCCATCCCGATGTGGCGCATGCCCACGGAGACCCTGACAGATCCTTCATTCAAGGACACCCTACGAGAAAAGCTGGAAGAATACGTAAGAATCAACAAGGGGTCAGTCGAGAAATGGAGCACATTCTGGGAGGCAATGAAGGTAGTAACCAGAGGCGAGGTGATAGCAGAAGCAGGTGGAATTAGGAAGCAACTGAAAAGGGAACTTGAGGATAAGGAAGAGGAGATTAGGCGATTAGAAAATAGCCCCACCTCACTCAGCGAGAGGGAACCCAAGCTGGCAGAAATCAGAGACGAATGCCGACTAGCCTGGGACAGGCTGTCCAAATTCGACTTCTCCACACGCACCGCTAAGGCACACAAGGAGGTGGATAAACCGGGCAGGATATTGGCCTGGTTGTGCAGGAAAGAGCAACCAAGACAAGCCCTCAAGGAAATCAAGGACGAACACGGAGCAACCCAGAGGACACAACAGGAAATCAACGATGTCTTCTCAAATTTCTACGCCAAGCTCTACTCCCATGGTGAACTGGTCCCAACAGAAGACATACGCGACACCTTGGACGAAGTGGGTCTCCCCAAACTGAGCTCGGAACAGCGAGAAATGCTGGGAGAGGCCATCATGCAGGAGGACATCTCGGAGGCAATTAGGTCCCTTTCTACGTGCAAGACTCCTGGAACCGATGGCCTCACACCAGAATTTTACAAAGCCTATGAGGAGATCTTAGCCCCGGTGCTACACGGTGTATATGCAGAGGCATACGAGACCGGCATATTACCCGGCAGTATGAGAGAGACGCTCATAATACCAATGCTTAAACCTGGCAAGCCCATCGATGAGTGCGACTCATACCGCCCTCTGGCAATGCTGAACTACGACAGCAAAATCCTTACAACCATACTGGCTAAGAGGCTGTCCAAGGTGATCGGATCTATAATACATGAGGACCAGAACGGCTTTGTCCCGGGGCGCAACACCACAGCCAACCTGAGAAGACTCCAGCACGTTATAGCACAATCCGCAGAGAGCAAGGAAGACCTGGCGGTGCTCTCACTGGACGCCATAAAGGCGTTCGACTCAATATATTGGGAATGGCTGATTGAGACTCTGAGGGAGTTCGGACTAGGCGAGCACTTCATACGATGGATCAAGGTGCTCTACAACACCCCAATGGCGAGGGTAAAGACAGGGGGTGTGGTGTCTGAATCCTGGGACATCCAAAGAGGAACAAGGCAGGGATGCCCACTGTCACCAATGCTGTCTGGAACCAGTAGGGATCTACTTCAGGAAACAGCTTTTTGACGCAGGGATCAGAACGGGCGAGACGGACAACATCATCTCGCTGTACGCAGACGATGTCCTCCTCTATCTGCGCAACCCCCGGAGGAATGCACCCACAGCTCTAGACATCCTAGACAACTTCGCGAAATACTCCGGGATCAAGTTTAGCCGGCAGAAATCGTGCTCCTTCCCCCTGGCCGGCCTTCAAGGGAAGGAAACAGAAGGGCTACCAGACATCGGGATTCAGTGGCAGACGGTAGCGTTCCGCTATCTTGGGCTCACCATCACGCACACGCCCGCCTCCACACACGAAAGCAATACGGAATCAGCAATGCGAGGGGTACGCAAATCCACCAAATTTTGGTCCCGACTCCCACTCTCTGTGATGGGCAGAGCGGCCATCACTAAGATGATAATACTACCAAGGTTCTTGTACTACTTCACCAACATAACGCACTGTATACCCCCCCCCCCTTCTTCAGAAAATTGGAATCTCTCCTCAGAAACTTCCTGTGGGGCCCGGCCAGACATAGGCTTTCGCTCCATACCCTCACTCTCCCGTATAAAGAGGGCGGAATCCAGCTGCCTGACTTCCAAAAATACTATCTTGCAGCGCAACTTACGCATGTGGTCAAGTGGTTATCCGACGAACCAACAGCTGAGACAGGCCTTATCCGCCCATTGGTAGCCCCAATGCACCCTAAAGAAGTAGTTTGGAACTCACAGGTGGGGCCCCCTGACCCACCCATGTTGGTGAAGCTGGGGAGACAAGTCTGGAACAAGGCACGCACAACGCTCGACCTGGCCCAACCATACATGCCTGAAATCCCCATGCTTGCCGATGTCTTTAAGACACCCACCGATCTGCCAGCAATGAGGAAATGGGAGAATTTTGGCCTATACACCTGGGGGGACATGTACGAGGACGGAAGCTTCAGAGAATTCGACTCACTACAGGTGAAAGAAGGGCTAGCTGCTGGACAATTCTTATGGTACCAGAGGGTGAAACAGGTTGCTAAGAAGACATGGAGTACATGGCCAGAGGAACCGGAAACCCACCCCCTTGTGCAAGAGATGCATAACCTGAGCGACGGCTGGAAGCCCACGTCGAGACTGTATGCCCAACTGAACGACGGGCGCAACCCGAGGAGCGCACCCCTGAAGGAAAGGTGGGAGGCGGACCTGGAGACCGACATCACGGAGAGCGAGTGGGGCAGGGCCCTGATGTACCCGAAGGAAGTGTCCCGCAATGCCAGGTTCAGGCTCATCCAGCTGAACGTCCTATATAGGACCTACATGACCCCACTAAGGGTATCCACATTCAGCAGAAAAACCCCACCAATGTGCCCATGGTGCACCAGCGAGCACGCAGACCTAATCCACATGTTCTGGACCTGCCCCAAAACCAAGAAACTCTGGTCCGCTGTTGAAAGGACTTGCAGGGGAGCTGGGCTGGAAAGGTACGAGTGGACGCCCAAGGAGTGCCTTCTGGGCACATACCCCAGATTGAGTAAAATCAAGCCCATAGTGAAACTAATGGACATGGCGTGCATTTTAACGAAGAGAACGATAGCAATGGCCTGGAAATCCCCAGGTGGCCCCAGATATGAACCGTGGATCAGGGAAATGGAGAGATGGACTAGAGCTGAAACCAAAGCCTGGGAGGAAGGGATCAGCCGGGGAGGAGAGGACACAAATGCAACACTGGAGTCCTGGAAGGCTCTCCTGAGTGACATGATCTTTCTGACGGACTTTAAGCCACCTTGAGTGCATCCCTGGCCACGAACTGCAGACTCGAAGCAGAACTAACAGCTACACCCACAACAACTCTGACTCTGTGACTTTAAGAGACAACCGGATGGTGCCTGGAGCGGGGCCCGAAGAGGGGCCGGCAGGTACCCATGCAGTGATGGGAGGCGGGACGGTCAAGTTACTGTTTGTTTATCGTTTTCTTTCTGTTATTGTTTTGCATGTTTACCGGGCAACTCACCGTGACAAACTGGATGTTGTTATGCATCCATGTCTAACTGTTCTATGCCAATATAAATGCCAATAAAAACATCTAAAAATAAATAGAGCCTGGTGGCAGGCGGGGTTGCCAACAACAGAGGGCTCTCCAGTCTTTGTCACCGTCCTAACCGTCTTGGGTGCTCTGGAATGATGGGACTCCAGGACCCTGCCAGCTTTATCCGACGTTGTGGGCACCACGGTCTTCAGTTTTTTTTATATCTGAGGAGGAAGTGGGGGTTCCCGCTTTTTCAAGAACCTCTAGCATTTTGTGTCGAAATGCTTCCCAACTCCCCACTTAGGCGGTTACTGAGGGAAAACATACTTGTCTGTCAGTTGAGGAGTACGATGACAAGTACCTCTGTCTCCTCTTCTTTTTGAATGAAGACGACAAAGAATGCCAGGAATTTCTCCTCGCGTGGGATAGTTTGATGATTTTCTTTTAACAATCTTTCTGTTTCTCCTGCGATTTTTCAACCATGGAGCTCTCTCCATCTGCCCATCGTTTTGAAGGGGATACTGTGCTACTTCGATGCCGAATGCCGAGAGACATTTTCAATGCCCTTTCTTTCAAAGCCTTAGGCATCATGTTTTGGCTTAAGCCACAATTGGCATCTGCGTGATGGAAACAAGGCACCACAAGCAAATTGTATGCAGGTCAGTAAGCGATCGTTTGGTGTCGCAATCCAAACACTTTTTTAAATCAAAGGGTTTGGATTCAACATGATCAAAGACAATTGAAGAAATGTTCAAGTGTGTCAGAAATACATTTTCTAAAGCTTTGAAAGGTAGTTCCCTAGAGTGTGCTAAGAATGCGAAAAAAAGGAACTGAGGACATGGGACACAGTGCAGGCTATTTCTACCGACACAGATGTCACATCCAGACTCAACAGCAGCAGGGTCCCTCAACGCTAGAGCCACACAGCGCTCCCTCCTGAGAAACGTTTACGAGATCTGCTGCAGCAGTAAGAATATATCTAGGAAGAGGAATCCGTGGGAGGTCACAATCCATTCGGAAAAAGGTCATTGAGCTGGCGTCAGAAAGATAAAAGGGGGGATATTTTTTTAGCTCTATGGACACTTGGTTCATCTAGCTTAAACTATGCTTTGTGCGGTCGTCATCTATTACTTATGTGTCTCATTCTTAAAGTGTGGGCTCATGGTATGTGTGTGGCTGCAGACTGATTTGTTTCTATATGTATTCACTGTATTTCATTGAGCATCACTGTTTGGCAACTTTCAAAATTAAATAAAAAAAAATCTGAACAGAGGTGTGCAGATGTATGTTGGGAGTCCGTGGTAACGCTTAGCGATATGACACGTAAACAGTAAAACCACACCCCGATTTAAACAGTCTGAAGCATTATTGCTATATAGCATGTAATTCTGAAAATGGAAATAAAAGTTTAAGCAGCGATTTCAAGCTCTTTAGGCATAGTAAATTCACATAAGCTAGGGTGAGTGCAAGAGACAAAATAAAACATTTACAAGGAAGGAGAACATTTGTTTATGGATACATATGAAATACAAAGGATGCACCCTCGACTGGATCGCCCACCATAACTGCCCTCCAGCTATCACCTCCATCTCACCCATTCCCTGGTCCGATCACCACTCCGTCCACTTCGAACTTGACCTAGCCAAGTGGCCACCTACACACATGACGCAACTACCACCAGCACTCACCAGGAGCTCCAAAAAACTTACTAAAGAAAGGCGCATACCCCACCTCCTGGTTCCGGCCCTTGAGCCTCCATTCTCCAATAACCCAACAACCTTGCTGCCACCTACAACTCCATCATCACTCAAGCAGTGGACGCCATAGCTCCACTCACCTTAAGGAAAGGCAAACGAACTAAGCACTCAAATGCTTGGTTCTCTTCTGACCTTCTCGATCTAAGGGCTAAAAAAAGATCAGCGCTCTCAACCTGGTTAGCCAATCCCAGTGACTCCACCAAACAAACTTTTAAGACCATGTCAAAAGAATACAAAGCTGCCATCATCAAAGCAAAGTCTAACTTCTTCAACACCAGAATAGCAAATGCCAAGTCTGGCTCCAGAGAGATTTTTGCCCTCTTCAGGGAGTTGGAAACACCTTCTCCCACCACCCGATCCTTTTCCAAGGAGAAGAGCTGGTGTAACAACATTCAGGATGCTATGCTTGATAAGCTGAACATCCTGCAAAACAAAATCATCAACCACCAACAGGCATTAAAACAACAACTATACAACCTACACAACCAAACCCCCAGTGAAGCCCCAGCCTTTACATTTAGAGAAATAAATTAACAGGAAGTCACTGCAATCCTTAAATCTATCAAGCCCTCCAACTGCAAATGGGATGCTTATCCAGCGCAGCTCATCAAAGACTGTGATTCCACCCTTAGACCTTTCATCACAGCTTTTATTAACAGTGCTTTCAAATCAGACTATGTCCCTGCCTGCCTCAAGAAAGCATGGGTATGACCACTTCTGAAAAAACCCACACTGGACCCGTCCATTCCAGGAAATTACAGGCCCATCACCACGGTCCCTTTCCTGCTGAAAATTCTCGATGAAGCAGCCTACATACAGGTCCACAAATATCTTGAATCAAATCATCTGCTTTGTCTCAGGCAGTCTGGCTTCCGTCCCGTGCATGGGACCAAAACTGCTTTTCTGGACCTTAAAAACAAGATTGCAAGCCTGCCCTCCTGCTGCTCCTGGACCTGTCCCCAGCGTTTGACTTGGTGGACCATGATACCCTTTGCCACCACCTCTCCACCGCAGCAAACCTTTCTCTTAACGCTATAGCATGGATCTCATCCTTTCTTAAAGAAAGAACTATTAAAGTCTTCTCGGATCAGGCCTGTGCCAGCCCCAAACTCATCAAATGTGGAGTCCCTCAAGAATCCTGCATTTCCCTCACCCTTTACAACCTTACCATAAGGCCCCTGTTCAACTACCTGGACCGACTAGGTATCACATACACTAATTATGCTGATGATACACAGATCCTCATCCCCCTAACTGGTGACTACGAAGTCGACAAGGAGTCACTTAATTCCATCTATGTCACAACACAAACACGGATGGCTGAAAACTGGCCGTGCCTCAACAGTGAAAAAACAGAACCTCTTCTTATTGGCTCCACAGCAACCCTGAAAAAACTTGATGTTAAGTACAGCTCATTCTTGATTGACAACACTTCCATCCCTGTGTCTCAGGCGGTAAAAACCCTGGGGGTCTTCTTGGATGCAAATCTGTCAATGGTTAAATAAGTTAATGCCATTGTGTCGGCCTCGGCCTACCACACCAGATTGATCAAGGGAGCAAGACCCTTCCTAACACAACAGAACTGCCTGACCTTAGCCAGAGCAATAATAGGCTCTTGGCTTGATTACTGCAATGCCCTCCTGGCAGGCACCTCTGCAAAAAACATCAGGACACTTCACACCATACACAACAATGCCCTCAGGGCGGCCACTGGCATTTCCAAGAGGGACCACATTTTAGCAACCAGGAAATTGGTCCACTGGCTCCCCATAAGGGACTGTATTATTTTCAAGACCCTCCCCCACAAATGTCTCCACCACACTGCCCCCTTTACCTCGCTCAGCAAATCACTGCTCCCGCCACAGCCAGACTCACAAGGACTGCCTACTTGAACCGCATTACCATCCCTAAAACCTTCAGGGCTCGAGGAGGAGGATCCAATTTCCCAGTCATTGAAGCTACCAAGTGGAACTCTTTACCACCCCATTTAAGAAGCATGGAATCGCACACTGCATTCAGGAAAAAGGTCAAGACACTTCTGTTCGTCTAAACCTGTTCCCATCCACTCTGTTGCTTGCACGCTTATATGCTAAATTCTTCCACGACTACACTAAGCTGATGTTTGTAATCTCAATCACCTATGTTCATGTTGTTGCTGCACCAGATCAGGCCCACTGCTCCCTGTAACCACGAGCAAGGCCCCTACCTGTAACTAAGACATTTTCATGAAACAGCGTCTCAATGTCTGTGGGCTGTAGGGCGCTTTACAAATCCAAATAAATAAAAATAAATAAATAACAAGTGCTAAGGAAGAAAATGTGACTTACCAAAAGAAAATGAACGGCATCACCTCTACAGAAAGCCAACATTGGATTAACTACATTCTGAACAGCAATAAAATGCCAGGCCAACAGTGGAACACTGGAGGGATCCATCTGCAAAATATAAAGAAAAATCTCCATGAATAAATGTAAAAACATAAATGCACGACCAGTACAACAATTTCATTTGTCATTGTCAAAACACAGCAAATCGCAACAGCTTTGCTGTACACCATGATATGTCCACCGTATTCTAGCACCTCTATTAATGGATTGTATTCTTTATACAAATAAAAGCTTGCTAAGCGAACCGGGTCAGGCGCCTGACCCTGTCAAGAGGGGATGGTGACCCCTCTCAATATGGGGTGAGAGGCCTACCACAGTTTTCACCAAAGCCAGTCTTGCCCCAGAGTCAGGCTTTGGAAGTTGGGAGGGCCCCAGTTCCTGTTCCTTCTACGTGTGCCAGTTTGCATGAAGAGTACCACCTTCTATCCCCATACCGGTTGTGCACAATGCTGGCCAGTCTTTGTATTTGTCCTTTAGGGCTACGGATCCCAAAAGGCCTAATGGGGCAGAAGAAAATGAACAACTCCAAAGAGAGAGAGTCAGTAAGAAAATGATGCACCACGGAGCGACCCACAGAGCAGACAGGCAGAGCAAACACTCAAGATGGCACGGACAGTGCTGGAGAATTAACCTCACCTTTAGTGAGCATGCAGAGAAGTCTGCACTTCAAACCAGTAAACCCAGTGCTGTACGCAATATATACAGAGCCAATTTTCTGACCTGATAGAGCAACGGAGCAGTTCCCATGTCAAACTGGCATACCAAATGCTCCAACAAGCCCTAACATGAACTGGGGAATTGATCATAATTGCAGCGGGACGCCATTGCCTAGAGCAATGGCGGGGTGGGACTTAACCCCCTTTATGGGCCTGTAATACCTCCACTAGGGAAAAGAAAGCAAGTGGTTGGACCGAGGAACCAGCTGAGAGAGAGGACTAAATATGGGGTTAGGGGGACGATAAAAGGGCATACAGTAAATGGGAAGGTGTGGGTTTTTCGGCTGAGGTCAATGGAGGAGAAAGTGGACAAACAGACCAAGCAGAGGAAGGACAGTGCAGAGTGGCATGGAGGAGGATTATTGAAAGAGTGTGCAAGGTGAGATATTGGTAGGTGGAAGAAAGAGGTACTTTGGTGTGAGCGTGAGTGCGAGGAGTGAGAGTCAGACTAGTAGAATAAGGAGTGAACGAGAAGGTGACAGTGAAAGAAGGGTGACCATGGGAAAAGGTGTGGGTGGGGTGGAGTATAGTAGTGTGGAGAGTAGCGGGAGTGTAGAAAGCAATAGTAGTGGTGTGGAGAGCTGTAGTAGTGGTGTAGAGAGCTGTAGTAGTGTGGAGAAGGGAGAATATTGGTGACTGCAGAGGAGTAGGATTAACGGGAACATCGGAGGGAGAGAAGGAGAGCGGCAAAGACAAAGAAGAGATGGAGGAAGAAGGGGAGGAGACTAGAAGGAAGGATATAACATCAGGGTGAGGTGTAAAGGATGTGCAAGGGAAGAACCAAGGGTGACCCAAGTGTCTGGAAGACACCTATTTTATTTATTTTGTTATAATTGTATATAGTTCACAGAACTTTTACAACTGTATAGCTACCTAAAATAACCTAAAGATAATTACATATATACTTTGCGTGATCTTCACATTTCATATCCGTTCATAATTTAACATTAGAAATATTCCATCAGTTAGAAATATATACATCTAATAATCTAATGTTCATGCAAATTATTAGTTCTAAACTCTTCATCGTTAAATCATCGATCTCAAATTAATTAATGGCTCCTCAGCAAGATTAACATAAGCTCATTGTGGGGAACAAATTTAGTTTAAAAATGATTTCATTTCCATCTATGAACCGACCATTCTACAATTCTCCTTTCAAAGACTTGAAGCAGATAAAAGCAACAAATTGAATACGTGCAGAGATACAAAAATACCCATATCATCTGTAGCTCGTTGAGGTGTGCCCGATAGATTCAGCCGCAGACCATACACCATGCAGGGCAATAAGTATTCATTCTGATGGAGGATTTAAACAGTATTGCCAGAAATGTACAGTAGTTATGGTAGTGTAATGATGTACATACATATCTATCATACATTAATGATTTGAGATTAGGACACTCAATTAGGATGTGGTGAACTGTCTCAAGATTCTCCTGTATATTACATATCCGGCACTGCCGTTGATTAGCTGCGAGTAGCTACTGAGTGCCGTAAATTGATCTTAATGGTAGTTGGTTCGTCCTCATGAGAAGTCGAAATGTACGTACTGCAGGACTAGGGCATCGTATTAAATATCTTTGAGGTTTAAGTTATGTATAAACGATACCGTCAAGCTGATGGAAATTAGATAATTTACTCATATGTTCAACGTTATTTACCCAATCATTTCTCTGGAGCATCTTTTTCTTAAAGGCTATTTTGATGCTTTTAAAGCGACCACAATGAGAACGGTCGATCGACCAATTTAATTTGGTATATAGGTCGACACACATAGTCATATGTATTGGAGGTTTTAGTATTGTGCAGCTGGATACTATTTGTCTCTATAATACGAAGCATCTGACACACAGGGTGGCACAAGGCTTTCAACACAAAAATACCTCTTTGTTGTAAAATGGTCGCTTTAAGGGATACCAGACCGAGTTCTAGGCGGATATACTGAATAAGGCAGGTAGATGGAAGGCCTAGAGTGGTTCGTCAAAAACAACCTATTTTATCAAGCCAAGCAAGGTTTTTAATTGTTATAACCTCTAATCTATAGGAAACGACTGGTACAAGCCACTGGGTGTGAAGCATCATGTGTTACAAAGCTACGTACAAGCGTTGCTATCTGTTTTGCGTGTTGTGTTTTTCTGGCTATTAGAGGGCTATACCCCTCTTTGCTATCCATTTCTACACCCAGATATTTATAGGTGGAAGTATATTCAATAGTACCCCAACTGAGAGTCATTACAGGTCTATTCAATTTTTTTAGCTGCAAACAACATGATCTTAGTTTTTGTGTTCACTGGTGAAACGTCCTAGTTCTTCTAGTAAGGCTTTCATGCTCTTATATGTATGATCTACTATGACTAGATCATCAGCATATAATAGTGCTGTGATCTTAGTCTTTGTAAATTTTACAGGGCAATTAGTGTTATTTTAAGGCGCTTAATCAGTTGGGCTATATAAAGATTAAAGAGTAAAGCAGCAGACAAGCATCCCTGTTTAACCCCTTTATTAATTTTGAAAGGGTTGGATAATCGCCCATCACTGTCTAGGCGTATTTGTGCAGAGGTGTTGGTATGTAATTTAATAACGATCTCTAGTAGATATGGTGGACACTGCAGCTCAGACAGAATACCCCCACAAACGCTGGTGATCGACCCTGTCAAATGCAGAGCTGAAGTCTACAAATGTGACACAGACCGAGGTAGTGGAGTGTTTTGCTTGGGTAGTAATAGCATCAAGTATACGTATATTGTACGTTGTTCTAGAGCCAATACGAAAGCCTGATTGAAATGGATGAAGTCAATTGTTGGCATCAGACCATCTCTGGAGGTGGTCTAGTACAATAGCCATACATACATTGCTGGTGGTATCTAGCAAAGGTAGTATGCGATAGTTACCAGGGAAAGTTCTCAAACCAGCTTTGAATACAGGAATGAGAATGGAGGTGCACCAGGAGGAAGGAATTTGTCTTTCCATCCAAACTTTTTTACACAAAATATACAGAACCTCAGACCACCTATTGGGATCGTATTTAATTACCATGGATGCAAATCCATTGGGGCAAGGAGATCTCTAGTTTTTGAGGTTGCTAATAATTCTCATAATTTCGCTTTTGGTGAATTTAAGGGCCATTCATCAACATTAGCCATCATACGATCTGCATACATGGTATTCATAAGATAAGAAGCCCAAGACTCTTTGCTAATTGCATTAAGGGCTGCGGGCGAGTGCTGCCTCTAACCTTATCTAGCATGTTCCACACCAATCTTATGCCACCATCTTTCAGGATACACATCTCCTGCCATTTTTTATTGCCAGTCTCTAGTTGACGGCGTTGACACCACCCTCTGTATTTATTGTTCAATTCTTTTCTTAACTGAATATATTTGTTCATAGGGAGAGGCGATTTTTT
Organism: Ambystoma mexicanum; assembly: GCF_040938575.1. Taxonomy (NCBI): domain Eukaryota; kingdom Metazoa; phylum Chordata; class Amphibia; order Caudata; family Ambystomatidae; genus Ambystoma; species Ambystoma mexicanum. The sequence continues at coordinate 792,327,646 of NC_090931.1, read as the reverse complement.
CAGTGTATGCAGTTCCCTGCGATGAGCACGCATGGCTACCAGCATCTCAATCGTATTTCCCGTTATTTTTTTTCCCAGTAGCGATGTTAGGAGTGCCACAGACAGAAGCAAACTTTTCTTGATAACATTTTCTATGTCTTCGCTCTTCAGAGGCACCTATTATTCTACCGATTTGTACTGAGGCGCTGAGGTTAGGGAACACCTACATCGTTCGCAGATGGAGACAGAGAGAAAGGGTGTTTGCCATTAGGCCATCACAAACAGGCAAACAGAATTTGAGACAGTAGGGGTTACTGATCTCTAGAGAACATCCTGTGTTAGAGTGATGTCTGGGTTAGTGAGGGAACCTCCCAAGATAGAAGAGAGAGGGGGTGGGCCCTTAGAGAGCCCCTTTTCATTTTCTTTAATAAAAACCCTTGAACTTTCTGAGAGTTGGTGTTTTCTTAAGGCAATCTGTGGCATAAGCTAAACAGATTCCATCCCTACCGATACACCCTTTCCACCCACGCACATTACATTTTCGGAAAATTACTTTACCGGGAATGTTCCTTCTATGGATTCTCCTCCCACAGATTTCCCATCTGACCAGATATCCTCCAGCAGCCACCGTTCTGAGAAAATCTCAACAGGGGGCGTAGTGCAGCTCAACATCTTCCACTGCTCTCGTACACCTTGGCTCTCGCGCTACACTCCAGACAGGAAGTCTGCATCCATACTTACAGTATGCACTATTCCCTTTTACTACAGTTCTGCACCTTTTTCTCACCATGCACAGTTGTCGAGGGAATTAGTTTCCATATTAAGAAAAAACATGCATAAAAATTGAATTACTTTTTTGTGAGGATCTATCGTCAAGAATTGCACATAACCCTTATACTGGCCAAATTTGTGCAACATGCGCACTTATTTTTTAAACTCCCCTTAGAACAAACAAAAACTTTCAGACGCGGGTAAGATTGGGAGTGTGATGAGGAATCTGTGGGAGGAGAATCTATAGAAAGAACATTACCAGTAAATAGTTTTCCCATTAAATGCATTGCATCCTCCCACAGATTCCTCATCTGGATAGACTCCCATGGCAGGAGGTGAGCCTCTAGACATATCTGAGCTAATGGTTTGTGAAAGTATGAAGCAACGCCACGTGGCGGCCTGACAGATATCCTTCAATGGCAGCCATCTTTGCAGAACAGAGGAAGTAGCTACAACCCTTGTGGAGTGGGCCAGAGACCCGAAGGGAACTCGAGCTGTGCATTTTTGTACCACTCCGCCATGCATAGGATGATCCAGTGGGATAGGTTTGTTAAGTCACAGACTGCCCAAATGGGCCCACAAAAACGCAACAAACAGCTGGTCGTCCCTGCGAAAAAGGGCATTCTGGCCACATAATAGTTCAAAGCCTGCTTTGGATGCAGTCTCTGAAACCTCTTCTCCTTCTTGAACAGATGAGGTGGTGGGAAAAAACACTGGCAATTTAATATTTTGGGAAATGTGAAACTCTAAAGAACCTTCAGCAAAAACTTTGGCCCGACGGTTAGGAGTGACTCTCTCTTTTTAAATAACTGAAGCAAAGGGGCCTTAGTAGACAGCGCCAGTATCTCACTCACATGTCTTGCTAATATAATCTCTACCAGATCACAGTCTTTTACATAAGAAACCTGATCGATACAGTACATGAAGGCTCAAAGAGAGCCACCATCAAATACGACAGGAACACAAAGATCCCAGGATAAAACCATAAACTGAACTGGGGGAAAAACATTTACCAGCCCCTAATGAAATTGGGGAACTACATGACTGAAACTAGAGAACACAGATCCGTCAGCCTCTTAAACAGAGAAAAAGAAGACAGATACTCTTTAATCGTGCCCACTTGTAAACCTTGCTTGGCCAGGTACAACAAAAACCCCAACACCACCAAGGTGGGGCACAACTTAGGTCTGCACCTCTCTCTGTACACCATGCCATGAACTTTCTCCATCAGTAAGCATAGCTGGACCTTGTGGAGGGCATGCGTTTAGCCAACACCACCTCAAATTCATCATTCATCAAGTCCCTGCCATCAGACCTTAGCCTCTCAAGAGCAAACAATGAAGAGGAGCGATTCAGTGGACGAATGAAGCACTAGGCACTCGACTGGGAAAAAAGATCCCTCCTCCGAGGAAGACAAGGTGGACAAATGGCCAGCTCCAGAAGTGCTAGGCACGATGACCTCATCACCCAATCTAGGGCATTTAGGATCAGGCAAGCCCAACTTCCACCACCTCCTGAGTAATAACTTGATGATCGTTACCAGGGGGAAACACATAGTGAAGGTGGAAAATCCACTCCACAACAAAAGTGTACCAGAGCCCCCCTTGGGGAAAAATCTCTTGAGTAGAACAGTCTGCAATTCAAGTTGCCTTGTGATGCAAACATGTCCACTGCAGGGGTTCCCAAAAGGACAAAGATATCTGCAATGACCGGGCAAATCTCCCAGTCATGAGAGACTATGCCATGCTTGCTGGGAGCATCCGCCAACCCGCTCTTGTCCCCACAAGATGGATCGCAGAGATCGCAATTTCATAATTCAATGCCCAGAACCAAAGCTGCCTTCCTGCACAGAGCAATGACTGCACATTGCACCACCCCTTGTAGAGGTAGTGCATGGCTACTGTGTTGGCCATCAGGACTAGAACATTCTTCCCCCAAACAGACGGTGCAAGAGTCATCAGTGTGAGTCTGACCGCTCGCAGCTTAATCGGCAGTCTACGTGGAACCAAAGCCTGCTCAACTGCTTATCCCTGCAATGAGCATCCCAGCTTTTCAGGTACATGTCTGCGACAACCTGGACTTCCGGCCTTTGTGTCCTATACGGCTGCCACATCATTCTCTTGGCCAGACACTCACATCGTTGGCCACTGTCCTCAAAACCATGAGGTCATCCGACATCTCCATGAAAAACTGAGACCATTGGCCACAGAGTAGCCACTGTAGGGAACATATTCACGTGGCCTTTGGCACCAGGGAAATTCAGGAGGTCATGAAGCCCATGAGGCAGAGAAAGGCTGAGGCTGGTTGCTTGTGCGAGTCCTGCACAGTGTGAGCATTTAACAAATGCTGGTGACTCTTTCCTCTAGAGGGGTGGAGGGGGGTGGGTAGCCACCATTGTCATCAGTTTAGAGAACACCCTAGATGCAGAGGTCAATCCAAAGGAAGAACTTTGAACTGGATATGTGTGCCCGATGACAAAACTCATGAAACCTTCTGTGCGTCTGGTGAATAAGCACATGGAAGGAAACGTCCCGTAGGTCAAATGACACCAACAAGTCCTAGCTTTGTAGAACCTGGAGAGTTTCTAACAATGTCACCATCCTGAATTTGACCTTCCTCAGAAAGTTGCTCATGCCCATGAGGTCCAGGATGGGACGAAGTCCTCCCCCTTCTTGGGTGCTAAGAAGCAACAAGTGTACCATCCTGTTCCTGTCCTGAACCAGGACATCCTCCATTGCTCCCTTTGCTAAAAATGAGGCCAACTCCTCCTTGAGCTCCAGCTCTGGAACCAAGTTAAGTAGCGTACAAGGCCTGTAAGAAAGTCTGCAGTAACAATAGCCAGTAACTTTGGTGGACCAACTGAAACACCCAAGCTTTGGAGGTGATCTCCTTCCACCTGCTGTAGTGCTAAGAGACTCTTTCACCCCCCCCCCCCAATAAGCGTAGCTTGGGGAAACCTCAGAGGTTTTGAGGCAGGTGCTGCCACTGGCAACAAAGTTGGAGCTGCCGGACTTCTAGCCACCCTCTACCTGTGCTGTGGTGTGAGAATCTCTTCTTTGCTTGCTTAGCCTAGGGCAACTGTGGCTTTCTCACAAAGGGGCAGCAGTAGTGGAAACACCATCCTCATGAACGGAGTAAGCTGTTGGACTGCCAGTCCTAAATACTTAGATGTGAGTTTAGACTCTCTACATTTACCTAGAGGCTCAGCGACTTTAGGATCAAAGAGATGCTCCATGTCAAAGGCAATGTCCAAGAGTTATTTTTGAACCTCTGTAGATGTCATGCTGAGAACCTGGTGTCTGCAGAAGCTGCTGAACCCCCGACAATCCACCCAAAATGTGGCACTCTGAGCTGACATATATATAACTGCTCAGTTTACCTCACTTTCAGGGGGAAGGGACAAAGAAACAAACACCAGGCTGGAAGCTATCAACTCGCTGGTTCTTCACCGGTAGTTAAAACATAAACATGCAATACACCTCATTACTCATGGGTTACCATACTAACCTTAAACTCTATATCCTTTACCAAAATAGTTAAAAAACCATACCTGGTACTTCTCTTCAGTATGCCCAGAGAAGTGATAAGCAGACAAGACTTCCTTACTTGTGGACCAGAATCTTATAGATCATTCAGCCTTCTCAGTAGGTCCATGAATGTAATTTTTAACTTTATAGTTCGTCTGCTCAACCCTAAGATTCTTGAACAAGGCCTAAAGTTCTTCAAATAAGTTTAAGGAAGTTCTTTTAAGTTCTTGTATTTGTTTTTATATTTTCTTTGTAGTGTCTTTTACTCAGGAACGAATTTTAAACTTGCGATGAAATCTTCACGTGGAAAGCCAGCACACACGCTAAAATCCAAACCGCGGGTAAAATGCAAACGCGCTGAAAATCCAAACCGCGGGAATAAACACACACGCTTTACTCCAAGTCGCGGGAAAGACGCACACGCGCTGAAAATCCAAACCGCGGGAAAAAACACACGCGCTTTTCTCCATCCAAGTCGCGGGAAATTCGCACACGCGCTGACAATCCAAATCGCGGGGAAAAACACACGCGCTTTTCTCCAAGTCGCGGGAAATACGCACACGTGCTGACAATCCAATTCGCGGGTAAAACGCACTCGCGCTAAAGTCCAAGACGCGATAAAAAATTACACGCGTATAAGTCCAACCCACAAATAAATACGCATACGCGCAAAAAACCAAATCGCGTGAAAAAGCACACGCGCTTTTATTTTATCACGTAGAAAAAAACCCTTGCGTAAATGAACAGTAAACGCGAGTCCAAAGTTCACGCTCGTGCTTCACTCTCACGCGCAGAGACACACGCGGGCTCAAAGTAACGGGAAAAAACTCACGCGCTAGTTTGAACTGACACGTAGCGATAAAAAACAAACGTACGCGCTTCAATCTATTTAGATACAGATTTGCGATTTCAATCCCTTTAAATAAATATAACCTTTTTTCAAAGTTCAAAAAAAATGGAAAGTCACTTATCTTGTGATTGAGACTTGAAAACTTCTTTTCTCAGAAAATTGGAAGTTTCTGACTCCTGTCCTGTGTCTCCACCAAACTCTATACACAACTCCTGTTATACTTTCAGATTTTCCGCTCAACTGCTAGAAACTTGTCACCCTTGACCACGTTAAGCAGGAGCTGCAAGGCACACAACCACTCAGCTGGGCAAGGACGATGAAAGGCAGTTTAGAATGTTCATTGTCCTCCCTATAAACAATCTCCAGCCAATTAGAATTTAGACTGAGAACCTCCATCTTGGTTTGGGGCATTTTCCATAGACTGCAATGAAGGTTAAGGGCAAAATTGGCTGTTTAAAAATATAACCCATAATAACTTCCTAAAACCTTTCTATACTAAATATGTGCCTCCCCTGACCCAATGTAAATGAGTATATGATACTGTATGTAAAGAATATGTCACTCCAACCTGACAGTACCTGACAGTAGAAAACCTTGATGACTAGAGTCAAGCGGCCCACGTGGAGAACCGCCGACGTCCCCATGGACTGCCAACACAATCTACTGCATCCAAAGCAACCTGGAGGCCCTGAGTAGGAGCTACCTTGCCATCATTTACGACATCCCAAAAACGTTTCCCAACCTCACTCTTTGGTAAATGTGCACACGCTTAGGACACCACATTCCAAAACACATGCAAGAATTTAGCAAGCGCATCCAAGGCGCTCACCGCCTTTAGCGCCCTGCTCCCGGAACCGAAGATTTTCTTGGCAAAGGTGTCGATTTTCTTTGAATCCATATACGTTGGAGGGTGTCAATGGCTTTTCATGGACTGTCGCCACCTGGACCATTAAGCCTTCAGGTCTCTGATGTGTCGAAAGGAAAGTCAGGAACCACTCTGTAAGGACCTGTACTTCTTGGCGAGTTCCCTGTCAACATTGCGCATGGGTGCTGCCACAATGCCATAACTGGATCTGCAGTAGCTGCGTTAAATTGGAAAGCCATCTCCGACTAAGAACACTTGTTTAGGATATTTGTCGATTCCTATTTGATTTGGTTTATCACATTATTCACCTTTGGTTATGTTCTTACTGATAGATTAGCCTGCCTCATCTTACCTGTAAATTCCCTAGTGCCAGGAAATCTGCAGAAATCTTTCAGTCACCCAGTATGGTTCAGAACCGGCTTCCATTAGTGCCATAGATTGCATGGCTCTGGAAGTGGGACTATACATAGTATATGTACAGCACACCGTGCCCTTACCCTCAACATCACTTTAGCCCCGTGCTCAGCAGCTATGGGAAGACAGACCCAGATGTTAATGAGCTCTCTGCACAAGGGCTATTTTATGGGGGTGACTAGGATTCTTTAGAGGACTCATCAGAAAGAACATTACAGAAAGTAATGTGCTCCTTCATGTATTGCTTCCTCCCCCAGATTCCTCATCTTAAATAGACTCCTAAAGTAGTGTTTAATATTGAGGATGAAAGATAGCAGGGAATATCACCTAAACCAGACAACTTGTGAGTCCAGAAATTACCCTCCCATAACATAGGCGATGTATTCTGTTGGCCGAAAACCAACCGCCTCATATGTTCAGCATTATTAGTACAGACTCATGAGCATGACCAGAGAGCGTCCATTTTGCGTCCATTTTGATGGAATAGAATTTGCCATTTTGACTAATTTTCGCTTCTTGCTTTCTGTTCAAACTGCTTTGCTGTAAGCCTATTCTATTCCATTATTCTGTTGTTGCTCATACATAAAAGCAAGGACACAAGATACATGTTGAAACAGAACGCAGGCAACCCAGACAGCAATGCCCGGTCTCCTCCCTTGCAAGTCCTTGGAAGTAAGCAACAAGGCATTTAATCACTACGAAGGTGCCTGCGAGTCTCGCTGATGCGGTAGAAATGGTAGAAACGAACAATTAATGTCTTGAATTATACTCTCTTTTACGGCCCATGTTCACTGAGCCCTGTAGAGCGAGATGACCCCTAGCACAAATAGAAACTAGAAGATAGTGAGGCCTTGAATGTGTCTCTCCCCTGCACGCAGCTTGCTTGTAAGAACAAGGGCAGTATGTTCCCTAAAACAAAGAATCACGTCTGCAAGTTCACAAATTGCAAACTGTTGCTAAATGAATGACTGAAGGTGTCATATTCGTCACAATTGTCAATCTTCGAATCCATTTCAAAGGAAGTACATGATGGGCGGTATTGAATATGTCATTACTGATAATAAGATGTTCGTTTTGTATATATGCAACTGTTGTAAAAATGCACTCTCTTGCGTCCCACGGGGTCTGGAGACACACGTTGCGGGTCGTGAGACCCAGTTTGCCAACTGAGACTATTTGCTTTGCAATAAACCCTAGATTTTGGGGATTGAACCTCGTGTCTGGCGTATCAGTTCGTGTGTGTCGATTGTGCCTTGTTTCCATATGCGAGGGTCCCCTAGGGGCCCCATCAAAATGGCACCCGAATAGGGACCCTCCCCCACTTGTTCCATCAAATACGTTGTAATATAAAGAAGGCGAGTGGAGAAAACGAAGCGAGGACGAGACGGTCGAGCCGGGATCAAGAGGTGTTCGGGGCGCTCCTGTGAAAGTGATGAGACTCCTTTGCAGATCTGTACACAACTGATCCCTGATCGACGTGTCCGGCTAGAGAACAAGGAGGTGAGGGTCCCGAAACGAGGCAGAGTGAGCCAAGATACGCAGACACAGCGATTTTTGGAAGTGCATGAAATATATGATCAATACACATTGCCAATGAAGAGAAAAACACTGCAGGTGATGGTTGAATATTTGCAGGATAGAGATATAGAAAATAAACAAGCTAGCCCCCCCGATGGATGGCAATATATAACAGAGCAATAGAACGTGGAACGGGAGAAACAGCCTTATCGCTTGATTTAGCAATAGTATTGCATATGAGGGAGGGAGGAGGAAAAGTAAGTGCAGTAATTCCTATGAGGGAAGTCCCACCTACTTTTGTGCCGAAATTAGAAATTCCTGGTGTTAATGGGGGCGCATCGCAGGTAACGGAAGCGCATTATACAGCACAGTATGTACATGTCTCTTTCTACAGACAAGAGGTGAATAATATAAAACAAATGATTCCCGATTTGAGGAAGAATCCGGCGGGATTCTATAAAGAAATATAGTCCTATTTGAGATCTTCCATTTTTACTTTGAACGATATAGACCTAATATTCCCAGTAATTGTGCAAGCAGACCTATGGAAGCAAATAAGGAAAGTAAATGATGAGGATACCTACGGTGCCACATGGGAAAATCTAGCAATAGAGGATAAGGTTAGAAAAGCAGGCGAGAAACCATCGCCAAATATGGCAGCGTTACCAGGACGAATAATACAAAAAATGAAGGAGATAGTTCCAGAAAAAAATAATTTTATGGGACAAATTAACTGCATGTGTTCAAGGCAAAGATGAGTTATCTACTGATTATTTTAATAGATTTGAGGAAGTGTTTACCGATTTTAGTGGACAGGATGTAAGCACAGAGGCAGGTAAAAGACTATTTGTTGATAAATATGTGAGATGATTAATGCCTCCAATTCAAAACCTAATAATGACATCAGAAAGTGCATGGCAAGCAAAATCATTGAGTGAAGTTTTGCATATGGCCCAGTATTATAAAAATAGGGTAAATACAGAGAAAGAGAAAGAGGCGAAGGATAGGGTAAATTTGAGAATCAGGGTGTTACTTCAGCAGGTAGCGGGACACAATAGAGGGAGAGGAAATATGCAAGGAAGGAGTAATTCCAACATGCATGGAGGGCCTCTAGGATTAAATCAGTGTGCATATTGTAGAGAAGGGGGTCAGTGGCGAGCGCAATGTCCACACTTGCAAAATAGGAATGGTTATGGTCAGAGAAGACCGCACAGGGGACACCCGGGAACAAATGGACAGAGTAGAAATAATAATATGCAACAAAACCAGAATAATCAAGGAAATGGCAATCAGAATCAGAGCCAAGATCATGGTCAGATTCCTTACAACCAAAATCAAAGTGAGCGAAATAAAGGCAGGAGCGGAAACATTTTTGACACACAACCCAATACATATTATTGTGGTGACTATACATTGGATGATGTATTGTTTCCTCAATAGGACAGCCCAAGACAGGGGTCGGAACCAGTGTCTATTCCCGTGAATCAAAAAGGACCCTACGTAGAAATGAAAGTCGGGAATAGAGAGCATAGCTTTCTCGTAGACACAGGTGCACAAAAGTGCTCAATAAACTACCAACTTGTTCCGGAAATACTGCTGTCAGGGCAAAGAAATATCTCAGTAGGGATCGAAGGTACGCCAGTAATCAATCCAGTGTCCCAATCAGTACCAGTAACATTAGGTCCATTTACTGAATATTGTCCATTTCTCCTAACAGCAAATTGTGGGGAGAATCTTTTAGGATTAAGCTTATTGAAAAAACTGAGTGCAGTTATCCATTGCACTCCTGATGGAGTGTTCTTGACAATTTCACCACAGAATATACCAGTGTCCGAATTTTTGTCCAAACCTTTGCCGGGGGAGTTGAGTGAAGTACCAGCTTGCATATGGGCGATGAATGACAATGATGTGGGATGCTTGAAGATAGAACCAGTAAAAAATGTTTTGAAGGAGGGAGTACCATTGCCACGTATTCCTCAATGCAAGATTTCGATGGAGGGAGAGACAAAGTTGAAAAGTATGGTTTCAGATTTGGTAAAACTGAAGGTGATTGAAGTGATTACAAGCAGCCCATGTAACAGCCCCATTCTCCCAGTGTATAAGAAAGGAGGAAATGAGATACTGTATCGTTTCATAATTGATTTACGCGCATTAAACAAAGTGGTTGATCCTCAATTACCATTGGTCCCAGACGTCACCACAATTTTGACAATGATACCCGCCTAGGCAGCATATTTTAGCATGATAGACCTTAAGAATTAATTTTTTAGCATTCCAGTAGACAAGGATAGCAGATACTTGTTTGCTTTCACGATAGGTCGGTCATTTACATTCATGCGCATTCTACAAGGCTATACAGAGAGTCTGAGTATTTATAGCAGACCATTGAAAGAACAGTTAGATATGTTAGAACTACCGGCAGGTTGTGCATTGCTACAGTATATAGATGATTTATTGATTGCTGCTGATACAGAGGAGATTTGTAAAAAAAAGTACCGTCTTGTTGCACTTAGCATCGCATGGTCATAAAGCGAGTTTGAAAAAATTCCAATATTGTCGAAAGGAGGTGGCTTATTTGGGCTACCTACTTTCGAGAGAGGGGAGAAGACTGACACCAGAAAGGATAGAAAGTATCTCTGGTATGCCTATTCCAAAAACACAGAAAAGAGTCAGAGCCATAATAGGCATGGCTTCATATTGCCGGCAGTGGATAGTAAACTTCGCAATGATTGTGAAACCAATGGTGGCATTGACAAAAAAGGATGCTGTGGTGCCTTTGCAATGGAATGAAGAATGCCAGAAAGCATTTGATCTGCTGAAAACTGCATTGTGCTCCGCCACAGTTTTGGGCACACCAAACTATGAAAAAATGTTCAGATTGTTTGTGCATGAGAGTGAAGGCTGCGCCTTGGCTGTCTTAACGCAGGAACAAGGTGGAAGAAATAGACCATGCGGCTATTTTTCTTCCGCGCTGGACCCTGTAGCATGCACTTTACCACGTTGTTTGCGAGCTGTTGCAGCGGCTGCTGCGTCAGTGAAACAAACTGAAAGAATGGTGCTGGGGCACACTTTAATTTTAATGGTGCCACATGCCATAGACGTTCTATTAAATAGAACGCAGACGCAACACCTCAAGTCCGCTAGATTGACTAGATACGAAATTGTCCTATTTGCACCACACATTCAAATTATGAGGTGTAGCGCTTTGAATCCTGCAGAATTAATGCCACTGCCCAGGGGAGAAATAGGGGAGGGTGAACCACCTCCCCATGATTGTCTAATGGTTACTGAGGGAGAAACGAAAGGAAGAGTTGATTTAACAGACACCCTACAGAAAGAGCCACATGGAGAACTGTTTTGTGACTGCTCCTGCTTTAAATGACATGATGGCACATCAACTGCTGCCTATGCTATTACGACACAGAGGTATTGTAGAGAGTAAAAGAATCCCCTACAACTCCGCACAAGCCGCAGTGATAATAATATTAACCAGAGCATGTGAAATTTCTGAAAATATGAGTGTAAACATATATACTGACAGCCAATACGCCTTTGGGGTGGGACATAACTTTGGCCGACTCTGGGCTGAGAGGGGTTTCTTGACATCACATGGAAATAGGATTCAACATGGCCCTTTGATTGTACGATTGCTGTCTGCACTTACGTGTCCAAAGCGCCTAGCAAAAGTGAAATGCGAGGCGCATAAGAAAGTGGGAGAGGGAAACGCATTTGCAGACAGGATTGCGAAACAAACTGCCACTGATTTGAATACCAAGATGTTAACAGTACAATCAGAAGAAGTGCCTTGCATGCTAGAAAATGGGATTGCCACTGTCAAAGAGATGCAGGGAGAAGCAACTGCTGATGAAATGCAAGAATGGGATGAGGGCTCTACAGAACTAGATTTAGAAGGTTGCTGGGTGGACAAGAAAAATAGAAATTGGATGCTGCCTAACTCATATGTAACCACAATGGTCACTATGGCCCACAGTCCCACACACAGTTGTGCAAAGAAAATAGTTCAGCACTTAGCTACAGTGTAGCAGAACACACACAAAGAAAAATGCAGAAAGACTAGTACAGAATTGCATTACGTGTCTGCAACACAATGTTGGGAAAGGGACAGCGACTCCAACAGGTAGTTTTGCCCGCCCCCCCCCCCCATCTATGCCATTGGAGGTAATCCATTTTGATTTTATAGAAATGGAAAGGTGTCAGAACTTAAATACGTCCTGGTGGTTGTGTGTGCGTTCAGTAAATGGGTAGAAGAATATCCATTGAAGGACTGTATTGCCACGAGCACTGCAAAAGTGATGTTAAAGGAGTACTTTTCACGGTTTGGCTTGCCCCGGGTCATATGGTCAGACAATGGCCCGCATTTTGTGGGCGCAGTAGTATTAAAGATTTGTGCAGATCTCCAGATTGACAAACGATTCCATTGCGGCAGACATCCAATGAGTGCTGGGCTTATTAAGCGCCAGAACGTCATATTAAAAGCCAAAATTAGTAAAATCTGTGCAGGAAATACCAAAGAGAGACAGCGGCCCGAGAAACTAAGGAAATTGTTGCCAGCTTGTTGCCACAAAATCTGTCTGATCCTGAAACAAAGCCTGGAAAGATTGCTATAAAGGAAAAAGGGCAAAGAGTGCCCCAACATTGTCCAGCAGAACCTGCATCACTGCTGGCTGACACAAAGCCTGTATCATCATTTTGGCGCCCACCATCTTTCGCTGTGCCGCATGCTGACACTGAGCCCGAGTCCGGAAGTGCACCCGCACTATTCATCGATCACACAGTACCTGGAGCAAGGCGGTATAATTTAAGGCCTCGAAACAAGGAGTGATCAAATCTTCGTTTTATTGATCTTTGTTGCCTCTGTTTCCCATCACGGATGAAGTGGGAATCGGAGGCCTAGGGGAGAGAGAGGCGTGGGAGTTGTGCAAATCCGACAGCTCAGGAACGCGGCTCCCCGGTGCTATCTTTGAAAATCCATGTGTAGATCCCCCCTCACGGACAAGAGGGACTCATATGGTACAAAGGAAATTGATAACTTCTCTGGAGTTCTTTGAGCGATGTGCAGAAGCACGATAATCTTGCCCAACGTATAGCAATCCAGGCTGCTGAGAACTGGCAAAACACTTTGTTGACATTCCTGAACTTATTAACATTCGAACAAGTGCAACGGTAAGAGATATTCAAGATGAACATTGTTGGAGAAGAAGGAACAAGAGAAAAAATGCCTGCACCAGCTTCTGCCCCCTCCTGCACCGCTGCTGATAATGAATTAGCTATAGAGACTGTAAGGTTGCAGAAAAAACATTGCCGAAAAAATGGTATGCTGATCTTAAGAATAGTCATGTGTGTTATGAGTATATTAGCACTGATAATGACAGTACTGGTATTATGGTATTTAGAAGAAATACACCCATTAGAAGTGTTCTTGCAAATTAGAAATATTTCCGCCACTGAAAGCCCGGTCCATGTCATTTCTTATACTTTGTCCCCAATGGAAGAGAGACACAGGGAAGGATATGGAAATAACACAACTGATAATGAATATGACACGCTCAATTCTGAGAAAAAACAATTGTTGGGTGTGTGCTCACTTACCACAGCATGGTGGTAAGGGAATAGGTTGGTATATGCAGCCACTGCCATTGAGTTCTGCATGTTACGCGTCCTTAAGTGCATTGTATTATGGGAAATGGAACAAGAGTGAAACGGGTCAATTAGATAAAAGAAACATGGACGAATTTGAGGAGGTAATAATGAAACCAGTAGGTTGTTCTATATTTCATAAAACACGACTGATAACACCGGTAGTTATGCCTCAAGATAGATTATTTGTGCCATATAAATCATCTGTAATCACGTTTCATATGAACCTAGAAGGAAATAAAGATACAGTGCCCCCCTCCTATACAGTAAACTATAGTCCACGCTCTGTTCCCTTTTGCTTAAAAAAAAAGGGCTCCTATTCAGTAGGGACATTCACTAGATGTATGAATATAGCGTTCCTACTATCTAGATCAAGACCACAACGAGATAAGGAAGGAGGATTAATTGCACAAGACATAGCAAAATCATTCATACCATTTTGGGGCCAAGCAATACACTCCCATAATATAAGACAATTGTCCAGAATATTAGAGCAAACGATAAATGGGACAACGGATATATTATACAACATGACATTGGAGGAAAAAGGGATTAGATTGATGACACTCCAAAATAGGATGGCTCTTGACATAATTTTGGCTAATCGTGGGGGAGTTTACAAAATCGTGGGATCATCCTGTTGCGTATTTGTAAATGACTCCTCCCCTACGATTTTTGAAGCGATAAAAAAATTGCACGTTTTGAGCTCCGACCTCCATCCCCCAGAAGGTAGTTGGGAATTAAACATAAGCTTCTGGTTTTGGGAACTATTACGCTCATGGGGATGGAAATTAGTTGCAATCCTAGTAGCAGTGCTCGGAATATTTATGACGTTGTTGTTGCATACAGTGTTTACCAATAATTTGCACTGAAATAAGTGAGGAGTGCGTACATATAGTAACACAGTGTTAGGGAGAATGCTCTGTTCAGGGTAATTTCCCAAACTCCCCCAGCAGCTTTGCTGGATTTTTGGGGTTTATATATTTCTCCTGCTAAGAGGGAGACTCTTTTTCTCCCACTCTTAGACATGATTTGAGATATCCTTTGACTTTGTGATGTGTTTTATGGGCTATGGGGTCTTTTACTCCATAGGGTTTCATGTGGTTTTTGGTAAGTGTGTTACACAGCACCCTCAGTGCAGTAACCAAGGGTTGTCATAGTGACCCCCAAACATAGACTCCAGACCCTGGGACTGACTACTGTCTCCCAGGGCATGTAAAGTCACCATTGACTTTACTAGTCTTAAATTGGCAACAGAAACAGTACAAACCATCATATTGTGGCAGTACTGGTAGGGGTAATTAGATTGCCCCTGGGTCTGTTTTTCGAGGGGGCACTGTGCAGTCCCCCCTCGTCGAGTTTCTGGCTGGTGGCAGTGGTTACCACGCAAAATATTCCTTAAGAATATTTACTATGGGATTTTCCCATTCATTTTAAACGCACCACTTTTTGGTGCAATGTTAAAGATACCGCCGGGTTATTCATTTAATATTTATTCCCCGGTTGGGTCTTTAGGCCAGGACTCGGTTTTAAAATGGCGTTTGTGTTCGCCTCTGTTACTCCAACCCAAGTCGAGCCCTTTGTTCCACTTTTTTTCTACACAGAAGCCTCCAAAAGTGAAGCCACTCTGTCTGGGTATACAGGATGTGTGGAAGGGGGGTTTAGGCACCCTGGACTGAGTTTCCTTGTCAACTCAAGTCGCACTCTTGTGTGATTGGCCCAGTGGTGAGCCGCCCGGCTCACCACTTAGCATGTTTGAGTGAAAGTTAGGACTGATGAATGGGGGTTTTCTGCATAAAAGCAGGGCTTTGGAGACTGGGACTTCAGACGTCGCCACAGGACCAAAGAATCCGAAGAGTGAGAAGCTGAGCTGACCTGCAACGACGACACCACCGGTGGAGCCCTGCTGAACCGACTCACCACTTCTTCCATCGACAGAGGAGATCTTCATCCTGAAGAGTCTTCTTCCTTTGACTGGTGGGGATAACCAGTTTGCCCGCCTTTTCGCCTTCCCGGATCATCTCGGGCCGCCTTGCCTGTGCCAATCAACCCGGCAACCGGGATACCACGTTTTACCACTACCGCGAATAAAAGGGTAGTACCTTTTTTTAACCGGAGAACTCCGCGGCTGGTTTCTTCCCTGGCAGTGCAACGACCTTAAGCTTTCCTCCACGTCGAGATCTTCTCTTCCTCTGGACGATGCCGCGACTTGCACCCGCTGCCAGGAACAACGGCCCCCGCTGGAGGATTCTCTCCACTTTCAAGGTACTGTGTCCGCCTGGCCTCCCTCGCAACGTTCTGTGTGGGGTGTCTCTTAAATCCTCAACTTACCACTTCGGTTGGCCCTAGGCTGGCTAACTGAACTTTTCCGAGCTGAACTAATCCTTTTTTGAACTCCCTGCAAGACTTTTCAAGCCTTTTAAACTGTGTGATCTTGGGCGCATTGGTGTTCTACTCACTCCAAGAGGGAGCCTGGCCTCTGAACTTTTTGCTCACAAGTAGACTTTGACTTTCATGCCTTGCTGGGTGCTTCTAAAGTATTGTGTTGTGTGCTTTTCCTAATTTCTGCCCTTTCCCTCCCTTTTTCTTAACTTATTGGAGTGCCATCTTTAGCTAAGTGCTCACCTCTGTCTGGAAATAAGTGGTGTTAACTAAGACTTGTCTAATAAGGAATAAGGGATGCATATATATTAATAGTGACTGTGTTTTTGAACTTGCTTACAATAATAGTGCTGTAGTGTTTCTAAGTGTGTCTTTTTAATAAATAATTATATACTTTGATACCAACGCTCTGGTCAGTGTTTGCTTGTGCTACTGTATTTTGGTACCTATCTTGTATACTCTATATACTATCTAACTCTTCTTGAGAGAAGTCTGGCTGCTCAGCCACAGCTACCAGGTAAATCTGGGTGGTACAGACTGCTACCAATTGGGTTTACTGCCAACACCTGTAGTCTTAAGCCTTTTGCAGTGGTCCCTAAGGGAACTGCACATGTTTCTGCCTAACAGAAAAAAACTCCCAGGCTGGATACTAAAATGAATCATGAAATGAAGACAGTGAAAGAATTAATGTCCATAAATATTGATGACAATGATGATGAGAATAGTAGTATGCAAAGTTCGGAATCAGATACCTGGTCAGAAGAAGATGCAATGTTTGAATGATGCGTTTGGCTTACAGCCAAGAGTAGGGTTTGTGAGTCTAGAAATTACCCTCCCATAACATAGGCTATGCATTCTGTTGGCCGAAAACCAACCGCCTCATACGTTCAGCATTATTAATACAGACTCATGAGCATGACCAGAGAGCATCCATTTTGCGTCCATTTTGATGGAATAGAATTTGCCATTTTGACTAATTTTCGCTTCTTGCTTTCTGTTCAAACTGCTTTGCTGTAAGCATATTCTATTCCATTATTCTGTTGTTGCTCATGCATAAAGCAAGGCCACAAGATACATGTTGAAACACAACGCAGGCAACCCAGACAGCAATGCCCGGCCTCCTCCCTCACAAGTCCTTGGAAGTAAGCAACAAGGCATTTAATCACTACGCAGGTGCCAGATGATGCGCTAGAAACAAACAATTAATGGCTTGAATTATGTTCTCTTTTACGGCCCACCTTCACCGAGCCCTGTAGAGCGAGTTGACCCATAGCACACAAATAGAAACTAGAAGATAGTGAGGCCTGGAATGTGTCTCTCCCCTGCATGCAGCTTGCTTGTAAGAACAAGGGCAGTATGTTCCCTAAAACAAAGAATCATGTCTGCAAGTCCGCAAATTGCAAACTGTTGCTAAATGAATGTCTGAAGGTGTCATATTCGTCACAATTGTCAATCTTCTAATCCATTTCAAAGGAAGTACATTACGGGCGGTATTGAATATGTCATTACTAATAATAAGATGTTCGTTTTGTAGATATGCAACTGTTGTAAAAATGCTCTCTCTTGCGTCCCACGGGGTCTGGAGACACACGTTGTGGGACGTGAGACCCAGTTGGCCAACTGAGAGTATTTGCTTTGCAGTAAACCCTAGATTTTGGGGATTGAACCTCGTGTCTGGCGTATCAGTTCGTGTGTGGTGATTGTGCCTTGTTTCCAAACGCGAGCGTCCCCTAGGGGCCCCATCAAACTCTGCAGTACATCGAAACAAAACAAGCATCTTGGCGTGAAATGGACCCTAGGCAATAATGTTTGGTCAAAGTGCCCATGAAGCTGCTTCACAGAAAACCAAGGCCACTACCCGTCTCTGCAGCATAGAAGTGGATGCAAGGCCCATGGTAGAAGGGGCTGAGAGGCCATCTGGTATATCCTTTACTACAAAGTCTGATGTGAGTTGGTGAAACTCCCCTTTCTATTCTATGAGGGGGCTGAGCCGCAAGGGACTCAATTGGCCCGGCCACCCCAGATATGCCTCCTAGAGGGTGGCTGGAGCAGGATCCTGCAGTCTTACCACCCCCCGCTCAAAAGCAGTATTAGTCCATCAGGGACATCCTTGATACAAACTACTTTTAGGGACTAACATTCCTGAAGCATTTCAAGCAATTTTGGAACGGTTTATGGGATAAACCATAGAAACACAAAGAAGTCAACTATTTCAGGCATGACCATGTGGAGTTTGCAGACTGTGAGATTATGATTCCCCTCACTCACCTGCAAAATGGTTCTAGACCGCAAAGCGAAAGCAATCCACATAGGTAAGCAGAGACACCACAGCAGCCTGCTCACTGAGCAGGGTGAAACACTGAGGGGAGAACAGCCAGGATAGAAAATCCAAAATGGTAAATACGTCCCACAGAACATATACAGCTACAACATTGACAGGTGATGCTGTTAAAACAACCAATTCAGAAAAGTTGCAGAGCACCATATTAAGGTTCCATTAAGGGGACTGAGAGAAGCCCAGTAGGAATATACAAGACAAAGCATGGAAGTCCTCCTAGGCACTATAAAAGAGGTGGGTAAAATCAGTAAGGCCAACAGCACACCAGCAGGATGTGCCCTTTGGCACTACCTGTCAAGACAGGGCACTGCCACCTAGTATAAAGTGGTTACTTTGCTGCTAAGATACATTTTTGCAACCCAGAATGTAGAGGAGCAGGTGGACGCATTCTCCCTAGTCGCCGCTCACTCACCCCCACCCTATTGGAATGACAAAGAGCCAAAATTGTGAACCTGTGTATGAACTCCTGCAATATTCCTATACCGTGCACAGTATATGAAAGATGATATGCACTTAGTCATTCAGAACGTACCCTTGCTTTGAAACAGTGGAAGAATGCTACCAAGAAGGATGCCCTTGCTAAGTTGTCAGAATACAGCCATGAATAAAATGGTGCGTGACATGAAGGTACGTTAAACAAAGTCTAATGACAGCAAAAGGATGTCCTAAAGAAGATATATGAACCTATGCTGAGACGCTATATGAAAATACTCAAGAATGACTATGTAACTGAAGCACTAAGAGAAACCTGTACTCCAAGATGCAGTACTTATGAACACAAAGAATGAAGACTCACTGGGCAATAACTGTAAATATGCTGAAACGCTAGGTAGAAAGAATACATAGAAGCTTGCTTATGAGAGGTATATATTCAACGTTTAGGATGACCATTAGAAGAAGATGGACGGCGGCTAATGTCAATCAACCCAACTACCTCGAAAGAGAGGAGATCACTGTCTTTGAACCAAGGATGAAGATAAAGTTGCTGTAGCCTTCAACTACTTGAAAAATTGCAGGGACTTGTCGCTTTCCATGCGAAAAACATTGTCCCTGTCAAAAGGCATATCTAGGAGTTAAAACCATCCCTCATTTCCCCAGCTGGTAGGTTTCCTGCTGCCTCTGCAACCACCTTCCAAAACAAATGAGTACTTCTCCTAGGGATACATTTGCATTGACCAGGCATAGGGCCGCAATGCCCAAGGAAAATATCATCCTGATCCTTGCATCAAGATCGGGAGAAGGAAAAGATAAGGATTCAAGTACCAATGTGGCAGCTCGCACCACTAGGCTCTCTGGAGCGAGATGTGTAGAAGGGAACTCTGAGCCAGTAGGTACAGGCCGGCCTTTCTGCTTTAACTGTTTATCCACTGCTGGGTAGGGGCCAGGCTTCTGCCAGAGTACTTTGATTGGATCTGCAGTAGCATCGTTAAATGGTAACAGGGAGCTGAATGGTGGCAAGAGACCTTAATCTTCAGTGGGGCAGTGGCGAAGCCAACAGGTGTGCGGTCACTGTCCTTAGGCGTGCCTCAGAGGGCTATTTAAAACAATGTGAGCTCTGATACTGGCTCTGGCGCTAGAGTAGGAACCACTGGTACTGAGAAATGTGCAAATATTGCAGATATTTGGTTGATAAAACCCTGCCACTGCTGTAAATGTCTGGGAGCTTGTGGGGAACTCTTCCCGTCTTCTCATTTTAGGTGACAAGTCCTGTGAAGAGTAATTCCCATCATCATCCCATCGAATGATGTTTTTTTCTTGGGGATGTAGAGGTGAACGGTCGACTCACTACAGGAGTAAGACGTTTATTGGTGTTTCATCATCATCTATTTCTCCATTCTAGGCTATTTGGCTTAGTCTGAGGGCAGGTTTCCACCAGTACCTCAATATCCAAGAGGTCAAACAATGTTTCTTTCTCCAAGGAATTGTTGGAAGGAGTACTACCGGGGGACTAAGGAAGGAGTATGGATCCACCATTGCAGAATGTGGTAAAAAACTTTGAAGGCCTTTCCAGAAAAGCCTTCAGATGTATGGTCTGTCAGGAACCACAATCAATTGTTTTATTGTTGGCACCAAAGGCACACCTGCTAGGGATCTGATCTGGACACCTTGGTTATGCAGTCCTTGCCGGACTTCAAAGATCGTTTGGGTAGTGAGCTTGGTACATTAAACCTAATTCTTGGAAACAATAGTGTTCCGAACAACATGCTTAGCATGCAGAAAAATGGATAAGAAATCATGGGGCACAGTGTGCTCTGTGTGTCTATTCTAAGCATGGCATCCCTTGCAGAGCTATGGAGTCTATTGCACCATTGGGAGCTGGATTTCCGAAGATCAGCTGGTGCTGGGAATATACCTAAAGATGTGCTATCTGTTGAAGAAAGCAATCCATCAGAAACAGTTGTATTGCCTATACTGACCAGCTTTATTTCTATTTTGCCCAATAAACTCATTTTTCTAACTGCTCTTCTAATGTCAGCTACTTTACAAGAAAAACACAGGAAACACAACTGGGCCTCACTCACTTGCTCCATGTTGAATCTTACCTTGCTTTCAAGCTGATCACAGACATGTTTACTTCTCTTTGAGAAGAGCTTGGCTATATACTGGATATACACAAGATTTTAAAGTTGAAGTGCTACTGCACATCACTAGCCCTCTCATCAATGTAACTGTGTTGGAGGGCAGCAGAATGCATCACCCAATAACTTAAGTGCAGCCTCTTTCCGGTCTATACCAATTCTACATCTCCCAAATATTCACCAAGACACACACTGCAACATGCAATTAAAATTTGAGACCAAGGAAAACGCTGTCGGGGGAGCACAGGTTAACACAGGGAACATTCATGAGGTAATACGTGGCCTATAGCCGGCATACCAGGATGGTCTGCGTAGAGATATGTAGGCACAGGAACGTCTGGGGCAGGGGCTAGCTGTAACCAAAAGAGACCCAAAGAAACAGGAAAGCCAAGCAAATATACTGGAGGACATGGAATGATCAGAGTAAGGGGTGTACTGGAAAGTAGTGAGGGGGGTGTACTGGAATGTGGTAAGGGATCTCCAGAGAAATAAGGGAAAGCCCTTTGGCTGGATACCCGCAGATTACTCTTAACAACAATCATACAGTGGTATCCTGGTTTGGACATGTTGAAGATACTGTTACACTCAGTTTAAGGGGAAAATGGAGGCCTTATACAGAGACTGGTACCTCGCCCACAGACTAGAACGAGGCAACAAAAGTATTTCCCTTTCCCATAACTCATCTTAATGGAGACCCACCCAGGGATCACAACGTATGTTTATACGGAGCTGAGGAACAACAGTGAAGCAATCTACAATTAAGGTGTAAAAAGAGTGAATAGAAATGAACAGGTACAGGACAGACAGAGAAAACAACACAACATGCACAAACTGAAAATGGAGGCTAAAGATGGATGACAAGTGCTAAGTTATAGGGCACGTACAAATGGCAGTAGAGTCAGTAGAGAAAAGAATCCTAAGCCAAGGGTCAAACAGATATCAGGGACCAATAATGAAGCAGTCACAAGAACTCGCAATCCAAGCATTCTAGGAACATCAGGAATTTCAAAGCACCAGTAACAAAAAAGACAAGTGGTCGCTGTAAACCGAGCAACAACTTTGAACAACAAGGAACAGACAGTAAAACAACAAACTGAAACTGCAGGGAGAAATGGGTAAGAACTGAACTTGCAGAACAAGGAAAGTCTGAGACGGAAAGCTTGCTGACAAACAGGTTGTTAGGAGCAAGATACGAAGAGGTCTGTAGGGGGGAATGTTTGTAAAAAACGAGGTGTTTGGTAGCAATGCAAGAAAGTGTTTGTAGGAAGACAGGAAGGCAGTACAATTACCAAAAGAAATGTTACTCTAAGCAGGAGGACTGGGTGTTGCAGAAAGCAGCGGTCACAGCAAGACAGGATGTTGCACAAAGCAGTCACACATGAAGGCAGATCTCTGCACAAAGCAGCCATAAAGGGTGACGGAACGCTGCACAAAACGGCCAAGACAAGCAGGGTTCAGATGCAAAAATAGGATCTCAAAAACATGTTTAAAAATGGCAAGTGGTAACAACAAACAGGATTTAGGATGCTGCACAAAGCAGCCATGACTAGCAAGACTCGCAAGCAAAAACAGCATCTCAAAAGGCGTGTTCAGAAATCGTAAGCTGCAGCACCAAACATGATTCAAGACGCTGCACAAAGAACCCATGACAGGCAAGATTCAAAAGGAAAAGCAAGTCTCAAGAAAAGGACCACAAACTGTACAAAGCAAGACCTCTAAGTGAAGGCAGTTAATAGGCAACTGCTACTGGGAAGAGTAAATCAATGAGAACCCTTCAGTCTACACCCAGCAGGAGTAAGCAGCTTGAAGCTGGAGGCAGCTGTGCACAATCAAGCCCAATCTAACATTCAGTAGCCAAAGTCTCTCCAGCTCCCAGTAGCCTGCTGCAAGTGTATTTAATTAACATCCCTCATCCAGCCCTTTGCCTCTTGGACAGCATACATCTGTCAGAAAGCATCTGCTGAACTAACACAACCCAGAATGGAACATAAAATGAGTAAGGGCTAACTTTGTAGCAGAAAAGTAGAAAACCAAAAGCAGAAGTAAATGGATGCTCTTAGCATCTGCACGCAGTGAGCTGAGCTCCAGTTGGGTAGGATCCTGACGCAAGCCTAAATGTTATTTGAAGTGGCTCAGTCCCCATAGCCAGACTTAAAGGGCCTTACTGATATTTTAATAACCCACTTCTAACCTTTTAATGACCTTCCTTGAACTTGACTTTGCTGCTCCAAATATTGCCTAAACACCCCTGTCCCTAGTAGCAGTGTTCCCTCTTTCATTAGAAAGTAAGCATATTCTGCATCATCACCAACCTAAGTGGGTTACAAAGCTTTTGATTATTGTTTTTGTATTTTTAGTTTAAGTCGACTATTTATAGAACATTGGTTGGCCATTCTATTATTTTGGTACCAGATTACTATGGTTATTCGGACTGCTTCTGTGGTAGCTCACATTTTACCTGAAGGGTATAGTCTGCCCTGGGCCCACATTACAAGATATACCAGTCACCTTTATGATTTGGACCACTGCTGGTTTAGTATTAGTGTGGGGCTGTGTAGTTATCCACTACTCACGCCTGTACTATTGCAGAGCAGTAGGCATTTTGTCACACTCTCCTCCAGTCTGCTGGGCCCTAGGCGCTCTCCTGCGCTAAAACAGTTCCTACTCCAAACATATTCACTGTCAGATCGAGTATAGAGATTTGGCCCTGTGTTCTAGCCTCTTTTCGCTGAAAGGGGATTCAGGTGTATCAGCTGAGATAGGGATTGGTTGTTGGTCTCTGTCCCTGAGGATGCCTTACAGAACTGATGTGGCACTTGGGATTGCCTTGTCCATCCCCTTTGGGCAGTCGTCCTCTGTTTGCAACACCCTAGCCCTGCCTTCCAGCCTCTCTCTGAGCTAAGGCAACTCAGGTGTGCCTCATAAGGAAACTGGTGAAGGGAACGGGTGTGGCATTTAGCTAAGATGTGGGATTTGGGCTGGCTAGTACCCCCTTGGGCAGTCCTCTTCAAGAATGCCCCGCCCTAAACCTGCCCCAGGGTGGACTCCCATAGCCCAACATTTAACTGTACCA
This sequence comes from Ambystoma mexicanum, assembly GCF_040938575.1. Taxonomy (NCBI): domain Eukaryota; kingdom Metazoa; phylum Chordata; class Amphibia; order Caudata; family Ambystomatidae; genus Ambystoma; species Ambystoma mexicanum. The sequence continues at coordinate 792,303,692 of NC_090931.1, read as the reverse complement.
GAGTGCAGGCCTTGTGTGGTTGACAGCTTGCTGAGTGACAGTTTCCCATCCTAATTCAGGTCCCTGGCTTTCCTACTGTATAATTATAAGGAAGGGAAGCAGGGTGTGCAGGCTCTGTTGGTTCTGTGGTACCGCCGTTCCTCGATTCAGTAGCTTCAGATTCCCCAGCTTTTCAGGGAGCAAATATATTGTGCTGTGGGGCTTCGGAGACGCCGATTTCCCTTATCCCATATAGTTTATTCGTACCATGTGTATGAGCTGTGCTTCTTAAAAAGACCCCTTCACCAGTTATCACCACATGATTGTCACCAGCCTTAATAGGAGGACCAAGTGATAGTGACATGGGGATCCTGCCCATTCCACCCCAGCCCCATTATCCTCTAGCTAGTGGAGGAACCCCAGTCCACTAGTCCACCCCACTAAAAATCTTCAGGAATAAGGATGGGCCTTCACAACAGACTATTCACTAGTTTCAATTTCCCCAGCATGTTACCATATTACCAGTATATCAGAAAATTTGCTTGCCATTGCCCATTGCCTTTGAGGCTAGAGAGGTAAGCCTGCGACGCAAAACTCTCCTTAGAGGTCCGGGCAAGCGGGAGCTCACTAGGAGTGACTCCCATTCCAGAATGGAACTCCCCTTCCAAACCACCTCGTCTGCATATAAGAATATAAAAAGACAAAAAGACTTGTATTTTTCCCGCAATCACAGTATTCTACAAAGATACTTCTTTACCTCTCTTGGCTGCAGGCAACGCTGAACACAACCTGAATGCCCTGGGTCAACAAAGCAAGACACTGTTCAAACTGTTTCTGTGACGTATATAAGAAGAGGACGGATTGTAAAGCAAAGGGAGACTCCTACGGAGGCAGTTGGACTACTACGCGGAGGCGAGCCGCTGCAGTATTGACGTCCTGCAGGGCCAGAGCCATGCTGGGCCGAGGAGCCGGGGAAAGAAGGGCGAGCGAACTGATAAAAGAACACCTATAGGTTGGTGTTCTATCCGACCTAGAAGGACAGGTAGGAACAAGAGAGGAGTCTGTCTGAGGGCGCAACCAAGCAGGACCTATGGTGGCTTTGGAGGCCTGTAACAGACGCAGAAACCAGACTTTATGAGGGAGACCAGATCCCCGAGCTCTGAGCAGATCGGACCATAGCTACAGCAATACGTAGCCATCCGGAAAGCCAAGAAGGTTTCGGGAGCCTGAGAATACAGACAGAAGACATAACGCTACAAGGTACGAACATTGCAAATAATATATGGGGAACACATCCAGGTTATGAGAGCCTGAGAAAGCCAAGTGTGTAAATACCCTATAAAAGGAGGAATGAGATTAATACAAATGTTGTGAAAAATCGCTGGAAAAGCTACTCCGGTTACAGAAGCCTGAGAAACCAGAGAGTAACAAAGGGGGACTGAGAAAAATATTAACACTGAATAATGGCTGGAAAAAGCTATTCAGGTTACAGGAGTCTGAGAAACCAGAGTATGCAACAAACACACGAAATGGGGAAAGGAGGAGATCTAAATAATTGAATTAAGGCTAAGAAAGCCAGAAAGATTGCAAAACCTTGAACAACCAGGGTGGTCCACGACCCTATCCAAAATAACTGGTGTGAAAGTAAAGAAACTGTCTTGGGACTACAGGACTTTGGGGAGTCCCAAAGCCTCGAAGGAGGAAAGAAATAGGGTAAGATAGGCATTTGATTACTTATTTTTTAACAAAACCCTTGAACCATGACTCACAAGTGTCTGAGTCCTTCTGGCCACAATGTCCACCAGGCCATCTAGAAATCCATCTTAACATATGCTATTGATGTATTTGCCTATAAACAGATGGGAGCTGATTTTCTATAGTGGTGTAACGTGAATGGAAGGCATAGAGACCTTGAGTAAGGCTTAAATGCCTTCCATTCGCGTCACACCACAGTTTCTATAATTTGCATGTCAGAGAGGAGGGATGGAACGCAACTTGCGTTTCCGCCATCACCTTCACCCTCCATCATATAAAATGCACCAGCCTGTGCAAATGCTACAGATCCTTATGGGTCTGCCTGCTTTATGCAGCAGCATAAAGCAGGCAGACACCATAGGGATCAATTGTAAATGCTACCTGTCATGCTCGCAGGGCAGGCAGCGCTTAAAATGAATAGTAAATGCTGCCTGGCACGCAAGCATGAAAGGTAGCGTTTAATCACTTTGCAGGGCAAAGTGCATGGCAAAAGCCTGCATACACACGTTTACACCGCCTTTTGCCCTGGATTTTTCCACTCCGCCATGCAAATGATGACAATTTGGCGCCCAGAAGCAACCTGTGTGTGTCAACCCCCTTATGGCTCTCTGCCCCAAATTACTCATTTTAATAAAAGGAGGACCATGGACAGCTCACATGGGGGGAGAAGGGCTGCCTGTGTAATTGGAAGAATAGTAAAAATGTTCACAGCAAATCAGAATCAGGCTATCATGGAAAGGAGGCTATTTTATTTTGGGGAACAGAGGGGCCCGGCATGTCCAAGTGACCCCTAATGATAACCAAGCAACAGAGTTGAATAGAGACTGCTCCTGGTTACCTGCTGCATTGGCTAGTAAGGGTAACACTGTAAAGGGCAAAGGCCTTGAACATAAGGGATATCGCCATTACCTCTTGGAACACCAGAGGCTTTAATAGCAACCTGGATGGCTGTTCTAAGATTAGGGACCACTATATATTCTTACTACAAGAGGTTTGGCTGTTATCCACACCTTCATTAGAAGGATCTTCTACATTTCTAAAAAGAATAATTATAATGATAATAAGCAGCCTATAATGCCCCCCCCCCCATGGGAGGGATGATTATTGGGGTTAATAGCCTGGGGTTGGGGGATTCTTTCAAGGAATGGCATGTAAATTCGGCCTCTCTTAGCAGCTAGCTTGAGTTGGGAAAAAATACAGCTTCTATTAATAAATATATACTGGAACCCTGTTTACACAAATATGGATGACCTCGTCCTGGTGATAAGAACGCTTTTATCTGATTTCTACAACGCAAAAGTATCCGACTTAGAGTACTGGCGGGAGACCAAAATTGCGTTTGCCCTAGTTCACCCCTTCTAAGAAACAGCAGTACGAGACCCTGCCATGCATCAGAATTGTTTCCAGAGGCCTCACCAGGGCATTTCCTATGGGATGACTGGCATCTAAAAAAATAAATAAACAGTAACATAGCAGGAAACATTCCAGGAAGACACTTGGCGCAGAAGTGAAAAATATTCTATTATAGATTATATCTATGCGTCTTCTAGTGTTACTAATCTAGCTAACACATTAGATATACATGAAACCACCAGAAGCATCTATGTGTAGCTAATTCCAACACCGGTTATCTCCTTTGTTGCTAAACCATGAAGTAGTTCTTTAGTAGGGTTGATGGTCAACAAGCAGGGAACAAGGCTGAAAAGGGTTCATCCCCCGAAATAACTAGTTCCCGCGCATTTGTATAAGTGGCTTAAACAGCACTACCCAGCAGTGATACCTAGAAAGTACCTTATATTTAGCTATCCTAAAATAATTGATTATCTAAATTCCTATTCTGAAAGGATGAAATAGCCGGCTGGAAAAATACCTTTCCTTAGAGGGCAAGTATATGATAATTTGGTTGCTGAGAAAAAAGTATAGGAAGGAGATAAGAGGACTTTCTCCGGTCTTAATAAGCAGACATCTGCCATGGTCAAGAGGGTCCAACAAGATTATAAGAACTGGATGAAACAGCATACAGCCTGAAACACCATAATGCTGGATTCGAAAAGTAAAGTCTTTGCCTCGCTCATATTGGATTAATTAAATGAGTGGGTATCTAACACTATGCTGTCCACCTTTCAAATGGGATTTCGTAAGGGGGTGGGGACTACACTTATTGGCTTTTTGTTGAAATTGCTTAGCGATCAAACACAAAGAAAAGGGAACCCTTCATTATTTGTGGCATTTCTTGATCCAAGCACAGCCTTTGACTGCATAGTATGTCGAATCCCAAGATGTCGTCACTTCTCCCCAAGGGGGAGCCCCTTTCCATGAGCCCAGTGAGGTGAGGCCGCCACCCGATTGTCCCCCTGGGAGTGGTACACAGCGGGAGGATCTCATGGGAAGAGGCTCCCCTATGGGGACAAGGACGACCATCTAGCGAGAAGGCGGAATTATCACTTCCAAACCAACCCTCACACCCCTATTGTACACCCCAACAGCATCCCTAGTCTCCCTATGTATATATGTAGGGCCATAGGTCTAACAAGTACTTGGTCGCGGAGGATGTGCAGAAATGTGAAGAATGCTGAAAGAACCAAGTGAGCATTCTAGTGGTTCACAAACATAATTAAATGTAAGTGAAATAAAAACCAATGAAGGACTAAGGAGATGTTCAAGCCAGCCCCGGAGCAGCAACAGGAGTGGAAGTTGTCAGGCGCGGGAGCAGAGAGGAGGTGGATAACAGAACAGAAGACACCAGGGGATCTCCAGGACCAGACGTCGGTCGGTCCTTTGACCGTGACGCTGGGCAAAGGTAAAGGCTCTGTGAGAAGGTGGACCGGGGGGTTCCCAAAGCAATACTTAACCTGCCAGAAGCCACGGGAACAGTCGCAACAAGTTGACGACCGCGCAGGAGGAACCAAAGGCCAGCTCCAGTCCCTGAAGAGCCACTACTGAGCGCAGGAGTACCTAAAGGTAATTGGAGAGATGAACGGACAGGCTTGGACACAGGGAGAATAGCAGGGCCTAAGTCATACGCAGCAAGGGTTGTGGGCCCTAATAAGAGGCAAGTAGAGTCTGGGACCCTGAAGAGAGAATTGTGAAGATAGGAGGCAATCTCCCTCTTGCCAGTGGTCGAGTGAAGCCACTGACCACCAGGGAAGGGTTGAGGACCCAAGAACAAGAGAGCCATACCAGTCACTTCCTTGTGGTAGTACCTGCCAGGAGAGTGAACTCGATCTGCCAAAAATCAAGCCATAGAAAAGCTTGGGCCTGGGACCCGTACCCACAAAAGAAGATCCATACAAGTCCTCTTCTTCATGGCAGTACCTGGCCGGAGAGTGAACCAGGCCTGCCAGAGCAGGGAAACAGAAAAAAACAGGTATGGGACCCGCACTGAAAGGGAGAGAGAAGACTAAATCATCTACCTTGTGGCTGTACTTGGTAGGCTAGTGGACCAAGTCTGTCATCACTGAGAGTTGACCATTTTTGCCTACGAACTGTGTTGCAAAAGATCCTAGAGGTGGGATTAAAGAGGGCAAGGTAAGGGACTCATTCCCCCTGGTGGTGTTGAAACTGTGAAACCAAGCGAAAGAGAGGCCAGAGGAAGGGAGCCATTCCCCCTGGTGTTGAATGTGAAACCAATATACCAGGAGAAGGAACAAGTTACTTACCTGTAACTGTTGTTCTCCAGCATGGGTCTGGCATGGATTCACATGCTCATGAATATTCCCCGTCGTCAGGCCGGGAATCCTCGGTATAGAAAAGAAATCAGTATCAGTTTCGTTTCTGATCTGTCTTTCTCAGTAGTAACCAATCACTGGTCTCTGGGTCATACTGCCCCCAGCCAATGACTGCCCTCTCCCTAAGCCCCGCCCCTGGCAGCCATCCTCAGATTTGGTAGCACGTGAAGTGGCAGTATGACCAAGTGAAGAGCCGCAGAGGGGTAGGCGGGAGGGTTCGCATGTGAATCCATGCCAGACCCATGCTGGAGAACAACAGTTACAGGTAAGTAACTTGTTACTTCTCCAGCATGGGGTCTGACATGGATTCGCATGCTCATGAATATAAGAATACATAGCAGTATACACATGCACAACCACGGGAGGTGGCAAACGGCTCAATATCAAGCAATACAACAACTCAACATTAAGCAACTCTTACCTCCTCACCAGGCTCACCTTAGGCGAACAGGTTGCGCAGCACTGCCTGGCCGACTCTGGACTCCTCCCTGGAATCCCGGTCGACGCAGTAGAATCTCGTGAAGGTGTGCGTCGACCTCCACGTAGCAGCCCTGCAGATGTCGAGCAGGGGCACACCAGACAGGAACGCCATAGTAGCAGTGATTGTTCAGGTCGAATGGGCCCTCGGACGGCCTGGCAACGGTCGGTTTAGCAACCAGTGACAGTGCATGATGCAGCCGGAGAGCCATCTGGAAATGGAAGTCTTCGAGAGAGCCTTCCCTTGATTCACAGGTCCAAAGTTCACAAACAGCTGTGATGTCTTCCGAAAACTCTTTGTGCGGTCCACGTAGAACTTCAGCGCTCTAGCTACATCCAGCGAGTGCAGAGTCCTCTCAGTCGGCGACGGGAAGAAAACTGGCAACACCAAGGGCTCGTTGAGGTGGAAGTCCGACGGCACCTTGGGCATGAAGGAGGGGTGCGTCCTCAGCACCACCCTCGTGTCGTGAAAAGTCAAGTATGGAGGCTTGCAAGACAGGGCCTGGATCTCTCCCACTCGTCGTGCAGAGGTGATGGCCACGAGGAATGCGGTCTTCCACGACAGAAACTTCAACGGCACTGAATGCATAGGCTCGAATGGGGCCCCCATGAGCCTAGTTAGCACCACGTTGAGCTCCCACGTCGGGGCAGGGGCCTTCACCGACGGGAATGATCGGAACAGTCCTTTCATAAATTCCTTCACCAGTCGATGAGACCACAAGGACGCCCGTCCTGTAGTTCTGGTGTAACGTGAGATGGCAGCCAGATGTACCTTGATGGAAGCGTGAGATAGGCCAGCCTTGGCCAAAGACAGTAGGTACGACAATACGTGATGGGCCGTAATACGCAGAGGGTTAATCTTCTGTGCACGGCACCAGACAGAGAACTTCTTCCATTTATGTCCGTAGCACTTGAGAGTTGAGAATGCACTGGCCTTTGCAAGAACCTCTCTGCAGTCGTCCGGGATGTCGTATCCTCCAAACTCTAGTGCTGCAGGAGCCAGGCCTGCAAGTACAGCGACTCTGGTTCATGATGAAGAATGGCGCCTCCTTCTCTGGAGAGAAGATCCGCGTCCGTCGGCAGCTTGACTGGTGTGGACGCTGACAAGTCCAGAGGATCATCCTGCCCTGGGACCTCTTGAGCTGGTTGACGAGCCGGAGTAGCAACGGCAACGGCGGGAACGCATAAAGGAACAGGCCGTCCCAGGGGAACGAGAAAGCATCGCCCATGCTCCTCGGTTGGGGAAACCTGCTGGCGAACCTCCGGCACTTGGAGTTCGCCGCCGTCGCGAAGAGTTTGATCTGGGGTTCGCACCATCGTCGGAAGAGTCGGTCCACTTGATCCTGGCGCAGTTCCCACTCGTGGCACTTGCGCAGCTCTCTGCTGAGTGAGTCGCGCTGGTGTTTTTTTATCCCTGCCAGATGAAAGGGTACCAGAAACATCCCTTGGGCGACGGCCCAATGCCACAGATCCTGGGCTCCCCAACCTTCCAGGGAGGCATCCGTCATCACCGTCACCTGGTGGGCCGGGGCTAGGAAACCTGTTCCCGCCGTCAGATGAGAGCGGATACCCCACCATCGTATCGCCTGACGGAACGCTTCGTTGAGCGGGATCCTGTCCTCGAAGCTGCGCGTCGGCTGGATCCAGTGGGCTTCCAGGAATTCTTGCAAGGGCCGCATCCGAAGTCTGCAGTGGCGCACCAGATAAATGCAGGAGGACATCATTCCGAGGAGGGACTTGATAGATCTCACTATGGCCACGTCCGTGGCCAGCAGACGTTGCACCTTTCCCAGGATGATCCTTATCCTTTCCTCCGACGGGGAGGACAGCCGTGCCACTGTTTTGATCTGTGCCCCCAGAAACAGGGCGACTTGCGACGGCACCAGGTGGGATTTTGGAAAGTTGATGGAGAACCCCAGGTCCGTGAGCAGCTGGACGGTCTTTGCAGTGTGTTCCACGGCGAGCTCCCTTGTCCTTGCCCGTATGAGCCAGTCGTCCAGGTAGGGGTAGACGTGGATCCCCTGCAGGCGCAGCCACGCCGCCACCGGTGCTAGGAACTTGGTGAACACCCTGGGCGCCGACTTTAATCCGAACGGGAGGGCCTTGAACTGGTAATGCCGCCCTTTGACCACGAACCTGAGGAACTTTCGGTGTCTCTTTAGAATAGGGATGTGGAAGTACGCATCCTCCAAGTCCAACGACGACAGGAAATCGCCCTCCTCCAGCTTTGCCAGCACGTGCGGGAGGGTGACCATCCGGAACTTCTGTGCCTTGATGTATTTGTTCAGTCGTCGCAGGTCCAGGATGGGACGCCATCCTCCGGTCTTCCTCTTTACGAGGAAGTATCTTGAGTAAACTCCGGAGCCCCGAAGCCTCTTTGGAACGAGCTCGATGGCACCTTTCCTGAGCATCGTCCTTACTTCCAACAGCAGTTGAGGGACATGATTTTCCTTCCTGGCCACGGGAGGAATGCGGGGGCACTTCTTCTGGAACTCGAGGGCGTGCCCCAGGGCCAGGGCGTCCAGCACCCAACGGTTGGTGGAGATGGACTCTCACACGCTGACGAACTTCGTCAGCCGGCCTCCCACCGGGGTGCTTCGGCGGGGGCCCGACCCGACGGTCGGTTCAATCTTGCTTGGAAGCCGATTTGCCTCCTTGACCACCTTGGCGACGACGGCAGGATCAACCTGACTTCTGCGACGAAGATCTTGCTGCTTGACGGTACATAGAGGAGCTGCTGCCGACTCCCTGGGAGGCACCCTGTCTGCCTCCGGAGCTCCGAAAGGACGGCCGTCGCTGTTGGAGCACACCCAGTGCACGGGCCGTCTCCGTGTCCGTCTTGATCGCCTGAAGGGACTCATCAACCGCCTTGCCAAAAAGGTTGTCCCCATCGAAGGGCATGTCCAAAACCTTGGTCTGTACGTCCTGGCGGAAATCCGTCGCCTTGAGCCATCCTCCTCGTCTCAGGCAAACACTGTTGCCCAACTGACGGAAACCGGTGTCGGCGATGTCCGTAGCCACCGTAATGGCGTGATCCGAGGCAATCTCACCTTCCTGTACGATTTCCAGGGCCTCAGCCCTCTTGGCGTCCGGAAGGAAGTCCAACAGAGGGGCGATCTTGAACCACAACTCCCTGTCGTAGCGGGCTACGATAGCCAGGGTGTTGGCCGCCTTGATGGTCGTCGCTGCAGATGAGATGACCCGTCGTCCCATCGCATCCAGCTTCCTACCCTTGTCGTCCGGCGGGGAGGTTGAAGTCGAGGCCGATGCCCCCCTGCTTTCTTCTTGGCCGCCGCCGAAACGACCGAATCCGGGGTAGGTTGCGCCCTAAGGCATAAGGGGACAGCGTTGGGGACCCGGTACTTCTTCTCGTACCGGTCCCTCTTTGCAGGAGCCGTGGCAGGGTTCTTGAGGAGGGCGAGCCCCTCATCCCAGATGTCATCAAGAAGCGGTACGGCGAGGACCGTCTTCCTTTTAGCCTTGCGCTGTTGGTAAAGGAACCCTTCCTTCTTCTTTTCTTCTGGGCAGAGCTGGAAGAGCTCGGATGCCCTGGAAATCCCGGGCAGGGGGTGACGGGGGACACGTCCCGTCGTCGCCTCTGTCGTCATCCGTACCCGTCGTAGTCGTGTCCATGCCTGTATCATCCCTGTGGGTAGTAGACCGGGGGGAAGGCAGAGAAGGCCACAGAGGCGGGAGAGGAGGCCTAGGATGCGTCCTCCTCCTCTTAAGTGGTGGGCTCTCCGAAGGTCCTGGCTCCGGTTCCCCCGTCGGGTCTGGCTCAGGTACCTCTGTCGGGGGAAGGGGCAACCTAGTCCTTATCTCCGAGAATAAGGACTGAATGGCTGACAAAATGGACGCCGAGATATCCTTCGGCGCCGGAAACGACGGGAGCGAGGGCTCTTGAGGAGCCTTGTCTGCGACACCGTCGCTCTCGTCGTCGCCCTCGTCGGGATCCCTCCCGATGGGCTGAGCCTCCTCCACAACTTGGATGAGCTCCTCTTCAGAGGTCGTGTCCGTATCCACGTAGGCCACCAGCCCCTCCCCCACCCTTTCCAACGAGGACTTCGTGGGGGTCTTCTCGATGGGCCTGAACGACGACTCCCTCTGCGGTGGCAGGGAGACTCTGGTTCCTGAGGGCGCCTCCACTGGTGTAGCCTCCACAGGCTGATCCAGGGCCGCGGTGACATCCTCAATCGAGGTCTTAGCAGGGTGAATTAAGGCCAACGTCACCTTCTGTACGCCTGGGGCCTTCACCTTGGGGGGAGGGTCCGAGCCTCGCTCCCCCTCTGCTGGAATCTTCGAGATCGACCAGCACCTCTCCAGAAGCTTCGCCGGGTTCTCGGACTTCCTCTTACGCGAGCCAGAGCGTTGGCTCGTGGTTGATGGCGCCGGGGAGGATGCGCCCTGCCTGGCAGCCAAGGAGCCCGACCGTTCGGCGCTCCCGGTGCCCGCGGACTCGCAGTGCTTAGCCTTTTGTTGGGCCCCCGTTGCCGGGGCACCCTCACAGGACTTAGAAGACCGCTCGGACTTCTTTTTCTTCTTCTCGCCTGGCGGGCTCTTACCTTCCAGCCAGTTGGCGGGACGGAGGTGGCGATCCTTCATGGTCCGCTCCGACATGTTCCCACAAAACACGCAGTCCTTTTCCTTGTGCGTCTTGTCCTCATGGAGACAGTAGAGGCATAACGAATGCTCGTCCTCCTTGAAAACGTTCTGAAGCTGGTATCCAGGGCAGGTCCTGGCATCCAGGGCAGGTCCGTCGAGCTTCCTTTCTCCTGGGCCATGACCGGGGTAGGCCTCGGAACTTCTGGAATCCTCCAAAAGCATAACTCGACGAAATCTTCACCCTTGAGGGGCGTAGAAACTCCGAAACGGATCCCCGTTGATCGGATGTAGACACGGTGGAGCTTGAGGCTCTATTTAACTGAAAAAATGAGAAAATCTCCTGAAAAAAGCGCGAAAACGCAGCAAAAGCTCGAGAGCTACAGCACGAGGACTCCCAACACTTGAACGTGCGGTAAAAATCTGAGGATGGCTGCCAGGACCAGGGTTTAGGGAGAGGGCAGTCATTGGCTGGGGGCAGTATGACCAAGAGACCAGTGATTGGTTACTACTGAGAAAGACCGATCAGAAACGAAACTGATACTGATTTTTTTTCTATACCGAGGATTCCCGGCCTGACGGGGAATATTCATGAGCATGTGAATCCATGCCAGACCGCATGCTGGAGAAGGGAGTCTTTCTCCAGCTAGTGATAAATCTGGAGAAAAGGCCTTAGAAGGCTTGGTAGGGGACTCATTCATCCAAGTTAAAGAAAACAGAAAATTGGGGTGTGCTTACACCTTCTTATGCACCAGTTTATATCAATATCACATAAACAAGGTCCATAGAATTAAAAGGACTCTGAATGCGGACACGAACGAAACAACGCTTGAGGCAGAAGACGGACAATTATGAGAAACCCCTGCATGGAAGCCCACCTGGAAACGTGGGCCCTATGTTTTTCTGTCCCACGTCTTTATCAAACATGCTGAGAAGAATGCAGACGCGGATATAGGTGTTAGAAGCACCAATGGTTTTCCATAACAAGACAATTGTATATAATGTGTCACGTTACTTAAGCCAAGTTGGGATTGCGCTGGGTACCATGAACAGAACATATGCGCATTTGGAATTATTTTATTTTTAAACTAATATAACAACCACGTGCCGCATAAGATACAAACATTTATCTTAATACCAACAAAATAGACAAACCGGCTAGTCAGAGCGACACTAAAACATGCCTGCTGGGCATCAGAGGTTTTCTTTACTTTGAAGTAACAATCATCGCGTTTATTTATTTATATAGCAAGCTACATATCCAATTATGTTTATTTCCCATATAGGTGGGATTGAGCCCATAGAATTATGAACGGCATGATACATTTATCTAGGTACCTGAGACAAAATTACCTAAAGGGCAAGAGAACTCAGTCACGTTGCTTTAAATCAGTGATTTCCTTGGTAACACTGGGATACAGGTAGATTTGCATGATAAGCTGGTTCCGATTTCTAGTAATCCTTTTTCATCATTCCTTCACCCGCACTTTCCTAGACTCTGTACAGCAAGGACAAAGAATGTATGCACTGAACAACCATACACCTGTCCATATATAATTAATACAATCATTATTTTTCACTTGTTCTATTTTTTCCTTCTTGCTTTTGAAATCACAATAACAGTCACCAACCACATATGGTTTCTTTTGTGATCAGTATATATGTACAAACCAATTATGTTTTATATTTCCTGTGTTTTTTTCTCTCTTTTTGTAGGCAATTGAAAATAGCCCGGATTTGAAAAAGGCAAAGCTCAGTTGCCGAAACATGTGTCATCCACCAAGGGCTAAAAAAACATAAATAAAAGAATATTTTACAATAAATCAATACTGGCATTTTTTCTTGTGAGGAACCTTTGATCTCATAAAAATTATATTGATATGAACTGGCGCATAAGAAGGTGTAAGCACACCCCAACTTTCTGTGACTGAACAACGGAGCGGAGGGTCTCTTAGTCTCCGTAGATGCTTGCACTGTAACGCTCACCTGATTCCCGCAGAGGCGCCGGTCTTGACTAGGTGAATGCCGTATCTTCAAAGGTGATGTGTAACACACGGTTGGCTCTTTGGGCTGGACCTCTGTGCACTGTATGTCTGACTCGAAGAGTAAGATGTCTTAGGTAAGTGAACACCGAGCTCTCCATCTGCCTCGGGGCAGGGTGCCGTAACCAGTTTCTTCACTGGATAAGGGTGCAGGCCTCTTGACCTCAGAGGACTGCTGTCCGTCGTTAACTGCACGAACGGTAAGTTCTGGGCACTTCAAATGCCTTAAAAGTCTTTTGTAATGATATCTCTTGTTTTGCAGAGTTCCGGCGATGGTGGATGGCGGGCTGATGAGAGTTGAGGATCGAACCCGCGTGAGGAATAGAAGCGCCTGGAAGCACGTAAGTAAGCGCTTGTAGCCTGCTTCACGATGCGCACTAACTGTCCCTTTTATCTTGCAGGTACAAGATCGGAGCTTTAGAGAAGCTGAAGGGTGCTGGAATACCCATTGGATTCGGCGTGGGAAGGAGTAATGGCACGTGAGTAATAAAGTTGCCCAATGTCTTTAAACGCACCTTCTTTTGTCTTTCAGATGCGGGATGCAGCGCCGAAGGCCTCCGGAGCGTGCGAAGAGCTGGTAAGCATTTGTCTTTCAGATGCCGGAATGCAGTGCGAAGACCTCCGGAGCATGCGAAGAGTAGGTAAGCCTTTGTCTTTCAGATGCCGGAATGCAGCGCGAGGCGTTGGTGACAGCCGATGGACCAGGTAAGAGATGCGCTGCCACTGAAGACCGTAGTGCTAACCTGTTCTTTCTTTGTCTTTACAGGTGCTGCTGAAGACTGGATTCCAGGATGGTAAGCCTTTGTTCCCTTAGGCCCAGGATCAGAAGCAGAAGACACGATGAGCGTTCTGCTGCAGAGAGTGCAGAATAACGCAAAGCAAGATTCATCCATCGGGTGTGGTTTAAATAGCCTCCTGTAGTGCTTAGGTGTCTCCTTCCACAGCCACGCCTAGGTAAGAAAAGAGTTCCTGCTTTCCAGAAGAGTTCCAGTGTTCTGAACCTAGGGAGTGGCTCCTGCCCCACCCAACAGGAAAGTAGTCCCAAACAGAAGAGGATCAGGGGTTCAACTGGCAGGTAAGTAAGCAGCATGGTCTGCTGCAGGTAAGTCCACCCAAGCATTATGAGCCCGGCGCTTCCAGCGCTGGGACTGGGCATCTTTATGAGCCTGGTGCCACTGGCGCCAGGACAGGGTCCAAAAGGTCCCAATTCGGACTGGCTGGCACTCGGAACCGGGGTTATGGGTCTGCTTCAAAGGGAGTCGGGCAAGTCCTGATCTTTTGGAAGCAGAGATCATGACATGCACCCATGCGACACAAGCCAATATATATACATTCTAACTAAGGATAACAGAACTCTAAATACAATTGAGGTTGCGAGGTACAACTTACGGATATCAACAAAAAAGTCCCTCAACCACAGCAAGTTAAAGAAAACCCACAGTCAAGAAAAGGGAGTCATTCTCTTGACAAATGAGAAAGCTAAGAGGGCAGGGGAAGGGAGTCATTCCCCCTGAAGTGAAGAAACAGAGAACATGCTTATACAGAGTGTAATATGATTGTCTGTTCTTTATTTGCGCAGTACTGGATCAGGTAAAGAACTTGCCAGGCAAATCACCAGAAGTAATTGTGCTACCCAGTCCACTAGAAGGAAGTCATTCTCCTGGACCAAGAACACTGGCATAACCTTTAGTTTAGTTATAAGTATAAGGGACCGAGATGGGGACTTTTGACACAGGACAGTAGGCTCTGAGTTATAAAGACATTCAGACAACCTTGTTAGTATTTAAGTTGAGGCAGGGAAACCCCTCTTAGAGATAGGTTAAGTTAGGTTTTCTTTATATTCTTGGCTAATAAAAGTCTAGAACAAACATTATGCCACCTGTGTGTCAGTCTCCACCTTCTGCACCCTTACAATAGATAGAATTAAGCTTTGGAAATGGGGATATATATGCCTGGTCTGTTAAAGTTTCTCATTCTATTACATACAGAGACTAAATATATGTACATTTACATTCTAGAGGGGCTAATTCAGGAAAGGTTAAAAGAATAGGTCCTAAAGCAAGGCTAAGTACTGACACTGTGCCTCTTTAACATTTATTTTTCGGACATATTGAAGACAATCGCTACTGTATGTTTTTTCCTGCCGAAGTTGGCTAACGTGTACATCAATGCGATTATCTTTATAGATGATCGCTGTCCTATTCATCTGTACACAGATTGGATTATTTTTTTTAATTTTTTTTATTTAGTTTCTTACAAAACTTTTAAAAACAGAGAAACAATTTTCCAAGCAAGGGTTCATATTTTCATCCTTGTCTTCTTGCTCAGATCACAGAGTAATTTCTAGCAGTTATATTCATTATCTTTCCTGTTATACAAGTTTTTTTTATCCATTTCTTTCAGGAATGATATTAATGCAAAAGTTATTTTGTTGTTAGAACCATCATAGAAGGCACTCCACCATTCTTCGGGTTGCCATGTTGTTCGTTTCAAAATCTCTGTTCCCAGGAATTTCTGTCCCTCTTCTTCCAAGTCTGAGCAATACAGAACAAGATGCTCAAGTGTTTCAGTCTGAAGTTGACACAGTCTGCAGAGTGTGTCACTTTGGGTTGTTTTATTTATAATATTGTTAATTTCCTTTGTTTGGAATCGATTCATTCTGAATTGTAGAAAAACTTTCCGTAAAGATCTACATGGAAATTTTAACAGGTATTTTGGTAGTTTGTTAAAGGCCTTGGCCTCAAGAGGCACTATTTGCATGCATCGGTGGTGAGAACTTTGTTGTTCTGTTTCCCACCAATCCATCTGCCACAGTTTCTTTTTTACTTCGTTGGGGGTTGTCCATACTATCTCTTTGGTAGTATTTAAGGTCTGCAGTATATTTTCACATTTCTATTCCCACATTTCTTGAATTGTTTCACTTCTTGTTTTTAAGTCCTTCTTTAGTAATTGCGGTAGACAATTTGTGGTTGATGTATTACTATATAACGTCAAAGTGTTCCATATAACTTTTGCAGTTATGGAAATGAGATTCAACTCATACCTAATGCAGGCAAGAGGGGTTCCAACAGGTAACTGCAAGATCTTTCTCCAAAATAGATATTCACATGTTTCCCATGTATCATGAGCATCCAAAGGAGGCTTCACTTCCATATATTATTGCCGGCACGACTTTTACGTTATAAAAGTCCCAGACAGGTTTTAGACTAAACTTTCCATATTTTCTGTTAATCATTGCAGCTTGTGCTGTTAATTGACTGCTTCTCTGTCGTATTGCTCTTACGTTTGGTTCGTCATTAATGTTCGAGTTTATTATCACGCTCAGGTATTTCGTCTGAGTTACATTCCTTAATGGTTCATTTCCAATCTTCCAATGACATTTTTTTCGGGTCATTGTTCCACTTCCTTTCAAGTTCTTGGAATTCGAAGGTTTCAGTCTTCGAGATGTTAATTTGGAGACCATTCGTCAAGATGTATTCCTCCAATGCCTTCCATTTATGCTGGAGACCAATTGGCGTAAAATCCAGGAGCACTATGTCGTCTGCGTAAAGGATCCAGTCGATCGAGTTAACATTAATTTTTGGCGGAAATGTTCTAGTGTTTATCAGGTGTTTCCCCACATCATTGATGAAAAAGTTGAATAACACAGCACCAAGTGGGCAACCCCGTTTGACATCTCGTTCGGTCTTAGTTGGTTTCGACAGTATCCCTTTTTTGTCAAGTCGGTTTTTGATGGATGTACCTGAGTAGAGTTCTTTTATCGCTCTTACAAGTCCTTCGGGCAATTCTGGGCTCTCATTTTTCTCCACAACAAGTTTCGATCCACTGCGTCAAAGGTATGGGCCAATATATTTTTCTTTCTAATTTCCTCCATTTTTAGTAAATTAAGAAATAGATTAAAATTGCAGCCCACACCCATTACGAAGCCCGTTTGATGGAGATCCAAGGAGTTTGAATGCTGTATCCATGTTGTTAATTGGATTTGTAATTGTGTTGCGAAAATCTTCCCTACAACATCTAGAAGCGCTATGGGTCTATAGTTACCGGGCACAAATCTTATCCCTTTTTTAAAAATAGGGACTATTATAACGCTTTTCCATGACAATGGAATGGTTTGTTCTCGTATTATGTTTTAAAATAGAATATAGCAGAATTCAGTCCATTCTTTAGGATTTTCCTTTAATGTAAAGTTTGTCAATCCGTCTGGACCGGGTGCTCTCGATGTACTTCGCTTTTTGATATTTTCTGCTATGTTTTCTTTAATAATGATGAGGTTCCAGGTCTCGTATTTCTTATCTGTTTCATGCATAGATGATGATTGAGGCTTGTAGAGTGTGGTATAATGTTTAATCCACTGTTCCTCACTTACCATATTAGTAATGAGTGCTGCTTGATTTGACTCAATTTTATTCAAAATAGCGGAAAATTCTCTTGTTGTTTTATTGTGCAAAGTTTGCATCATTTCTTCCGCATCTTTTTGTTGCATTAGGGTCCTTTGGGCCTTTATCCAGTTGTTGTATATTGTTTTCAGTTTTTGTTTCCCTTCTTTTTGCTTTTGGGCATTCTCATGTTTTAATGCCCGAATATTTCTTCATAATTCACGTTTTTTCTCTACCACCAATTGATCGTAACTTTGGCAATGGCGGAAGTAACTTTTGCCATTGGAATTGGGCACCTCCTTGTATTTTTCCAACAATGGAACGTAATACGACTCTAAATTATTTTGAATACAGGACGGCATAGCGTTTATTTTCTTACTGTTTAGCCTTAGTCTATTACGACCGGATGCAACAGTAATACCACTTTACTTGATTATCGGGTCTCCTTTCATGTTTGATTCCAACTGTGACCAGATTATATATACTCACCGGCCTTCGCAGCATCTTCACATCCACCACATCCTCCTGCATGTTCCCGCCGCACTCCGGCACCTAAGGAGAAGACAAGAACAGCAAGGTGAGCCAAGGGAATACACAGAGGAATATTAGTTACCCCCCCATAGACTTACCTGATTTTACCACCGGGGGTACTATTCCTCTTCACGGGTCGGCGCAGCTTCCACTGCATCTTCGCCGAAACCGGCCCCTAAGGGGAAACAAAAGGACAGCAAGGTGAAACAAAAGGACTAACAAGGAGAACCCTCCTCACGTCAATGGACTTACCTGATTTTACTGCCGGAGGTATTATTCCTCGAGACTTCATACTTTCTCTCAGCGCCTGAATAAGGGAGAAAGCAACAGGTTACATATTGACATTATTTTATCGAACTGTGTTGGAAAATACAAATCCTTACCAGAATACTACCGGTTGCCACGAGGAACTCTTCATTAGGGTCAAGCTGCAACCTGCAAGGAATCGGACAAGAGTGAAAGTCAGGCATTTGAACTCTTACGAAATGTATACTTACGGCATCTTGCCGGGAATCTCGGAGTCAATATTGTTCTGGAACTCACCAATTCCTTCGAGCCAGTGAAGCAACTGGTTATCAACGAGCCCCTGCGTTCAATGCAGGATGGAGAGCTCATCTTTTCAAACCATCAGGTGAGACTAAGAGGGGACATCAAAGGTGATCTGTGGGGAGAACAGCGGGGGTGGGGGGATTTAACTCAACTCCACGGGTGGTTAATTCCCTTAATCCATTTGCAGAAGAACATTCCTACGGGCCAAGCAAACGAAGCTAAGTGGGCCAGTCCAGTCCGTCATCTCGGCCCTACGCGTCACATTGGTGGAGACCGCAGCTGTCCAGTTACGATCGACGCCTCTGTGGGAGCCAGGTGAGTGTAACATTCATGTTGTCAGCATACGTTTTTTCAGGATCTGTAAGGCTTCTTGTGCAACTTCCACTAGCAGTTTCTAGTCTCCTGCATTGCATACCATTTGCTCCTTAAGAAGAGCACTAGACATTTCTAGAGACTGTAAATCATTATGAGATTGGATTTTCATTTCTCTCATTTCAGATTCAATGTTTGACAGCTTTGAATTGAAGAGGGCAATTAATGTGTTCTGATCTTTATAATGGTCATTAAATTGCTCATACATTTTTGTAAAGGGTGCTGTGGCAATAGTTATTGCTGATATTTTTAGAATTAGGTTTTCCCATCTCGGTGTACATTCTGTGTTCTTGGCTTCCAGAAGGTTGACCTTCTGATTTTTGGAAAAGGTCTTTCAACAAGAGATGAATTAGAAGAAGTTTCTTCCGATGATGAATTACCAGTTTCTTTACCCTCATTCAGATTTTGTGCAACTGATGTGAATCGTTGTATTGATTGAGTTTCAGGTTCACGTATCAGTCGTTTCTGAGATCTGTGTAATTCTTTTTCCGTACTGGAATCAATTCTTCTTCTTTTATTTGTCATTTCGCAAATTGTCCTCGAGCTCTATAGTTGCGTACCATGATTGCATTGAGATGAAATGTTGCCAGAAGTTTGATCATTAGCATTTCCGATTGCTTGTATTGGCAGTCTTGATTCACGATTTATTAAGTCAGCGTGAGCGTTCGATTGTATTTGTTCGTTGATACAGAGCAGGTCTTTCAATAGTTGGTCAGCAACTGCTAAGGAACTTCATCTTGCAGTTGATCCATAGAGAATTGCATCAGAATTATGAGGCACAATTTGTTTTCCAGTTTGAAACCGATCTTCCTTCATCTGCTGTTCATTAATAAATGTATTGGAGTGACATGAATTTAAATCTATTTGAAAGAAAGGAAACATCGAAGGCAAAAACATAATTTGGGCACAATACTTCAGTTCTTACGTGTGCTGTGGTTCCGTAAGTACTACAACTTTTTGTTTGCTCACTTGAACTCGTTTGGCAAATTATTTCTTTAATTCTGTCATCCGTGTTTGTGACAGAAGACACGTTATAGTCTGTTGTGCGCATTGTGTCCGGTGAGTTTAGTATGTTCGCTATTTGTTGGCTGTGTAAGCCAAAAATACAGGAAACATTTTCAGCTGCAGCCACACCTGAACAAATGGACGCTTTGTCCAGCTCTGCAGAGCCCCGTTCCGCTGTCCGAAGCAAGGGCCCCGGAAGGGATCCACGCAGCCCGCGGCCAAGCTGTGAGAGAGCCGGTCGCCTATCACAGGTGCCG
This sequence comes from Ambystoma mexicanum, assembly GCF_040938575.1. Taxonomy (NCBI): domain Eukaryota; kingdom Metazoa; phylum Chordata; class Amphibia; order Caudata; family Ambystomatidae; genus Ambystoma; species Ambystoma mexicanum. Next base: position 792,284,019 of record NC_090931.1, on the reverse strand, counting down.
ACCCGAGCGAGGCACACCTCAGTCGGGAGGCAGCCCCTCCCACTCCACAACAGCTCGGCCCACAACTGCCCACAAGATCAACATGGTGTTCACCGCTGCACCGGCCCGAAAGAGGGCACACCCTGGACCCCATCCAAGGCCCCCGACCTCCTCCCGTGGGGAGCCGAGGAGCACCCTGCGGCAGCCAGACCCGGCACGCCGCGAGTAGCGAGCAAACAGTCGGCGGAATGCGCGGAAACAGAGGGAGCTACGGGAACAGCGAAGGCCACACCAGCCACAGGTAAGGTGATGTGGGCTGATTGTGATAGTAGTGGAGTTGCAGTTTTGCCGTTTTTGTCATTACTGATTTTTTTGCCAAGTAATGACTTGTCTTTGTTTATCGATTCTTTTCCATTGTTTGTTGTGTTTTCGCTGTAGAAAGAAGACCCACAAACAGTACCACTAACAATTAGGTGTGTATCGAACTTTGGCTTCGAGTAAGTATTCTGCCGAATTCGGGCTGAAAAAAAGCTATTCGGCTGCGGCCGAATAGTTCCTTACTATTCGGCTCTTGCCGAATGCTTTAACATTCTCATTTGAATACAATGCAACATGAACTCAGAAAGGTAAATATAGACTTCAGTTTGCAAAACTGAATAGAATTAGACCAGACAAATTGCTATCACACAGCTGAAAAATATCTTATATTGTAATCTGCTCTTTAGGACATGCTTTGTTACAGATTCTTAGACATAAAAGGTGCTCATCTTTTATACTTAGCCTGCAACAATACAGGAAAATCTTTTCTTATGGCAAATGTTTATATGCAACGGGCACTTATTTCAGTCGGAAAAGACAAACTGAAAGAAATGTGTATAGAGACTTTCAGTGCCCGTCATGTCACTTCCCATTGCATACGTCATAGTCCCCCCTTTTCTTTTTTTACGGACTTGAGTCCCGAGTTTAACATTATCTGATATTTTATCAGGAATGATGAGTTGCATATGTTTGTGTGTTGGCGAGAAGGAGCGGCTAGGATAAGTGAAAAGTGAGCAGCATTTGGTTGGGTGGGGTGAATAGTTGTGAGATGGAGTTCACGCATTTAAGATTTCCTCTTGACTTGTGTCCTGCATGAGCCAACATGAACCATTTTATACATTTCTTTGTAAGCTAGAAAGAAGTTTCGAAACTAGACTGCATCGACTTTGCAACTGGATAGAGAATGCAATGCATCTGATTCACAAAGGCAGTCCTTTTGCATTTGTGAAGCCTCCTACTTTAACTGGCACTGAATATGCAACAATCTTCTGTAAATTTGGTCCCTTCATTTTGGTTAAATTTGCTTTTTTCTGGCTTTTATACTTTAAATAAAGATGCTACATGAATTACAATGAAGAGAATTAAAAGTATTGAATGCATTTAAAATGGTGCTTTAATTGTTTTTTTAATAAGTGTGGCTCAAGCCCAGGGATCGTATCTCTCCAGGACTGAAATCTCTGCACTGGCTCCCAGTGGCTGCAAGGATTAAGTTCAAAACCCTCTGCATTGTCCACAAGGTCTTCTGGGGTCTGGGGCCGGAATACCTTCAACTCTCTAGTCCCAAATACCTTCCTTCTCGGGCTCTTCGCTCATCTGCCTCCAACTCCCTCAGGGTCAGTCGCATCTCCAAGCAACGAGTGGGTGGTCGAGCTCTCTCTTCGGCAGGGGCCTCCCTCTGGAACAGCCTCCCTGCCTCCCTAAAACTTGAGGAGAACCATTTCCTGTTCCGGAAACACCTCAAAACGTTCCTCTTTGCTTCTGCTTTCTCTGCCTCTCTCCCCTGCTGAAACTCCTGGCTGAAACTGCACTGGTCACCTGGCCACTCTTTCTGATCTTGGGTCCAGGACAGGCCCCACTTTTTGCACACTTGCCATGCCCCCCCTGGCAACCGATCGCACCTGGGGACTGTTTTCTGTCTCCCTACAGTCCCCTACCAGCACTTATTCTGCGCTTACTGTGCACTTGCCACCATCTGGCCGCTTTTATTATCTTATTTATTCTTTCCATCCCTTGCACTGCACTTTCCCCCTTTCCCTTCCCCCATGCACTTGCGCGATCTGAATGTCACCTGGCCTAGTAGGATCGTTGTTTGTTTCCCACTGTATTCCCCTCCCTTGCCTCGTCCCGCCCTGAAACACTTGTGTATGGGCGCGTTATACATGCCATATCATATCGTACAGTGAACAAAAAGCAATGGCTGCGAACTGTCATAGTGGGAAAAAACACAGAACAGGTTATCATGCCATGTTCTTTCTGGATAGGGGTGCCTGCTACCTTTTTTAAAAAACTATGTACCTAGGTTTTCCATATAGGCTTTCCATATATTAAAAAGCAGAATTGCTATCAAATTTGGCGAGGCTGACGACCAAACGTACTTATTCTTTGGTTCTGCTTTAACATTTTTTGAATCTTAAAGTGATTTCAAATCATCCTCTACACTGTCCCCGAGGTATCGACGAAAGTCCGCCCATATGTCTTTGGGTCTACTACCAGAATATACCAATGAAGCGTAAACCTCCTCTGCATCATTGGCCCCGGTGGCATCATTTAGCCACTCCTGGCATGTCGGAGGGTCACTACATGTCCATTTGAGTAGAATGCATCATCCTATTCCCAAAAACTGACTTTAGACCAGCCAATGAGGTGCTTCTGTCTGCTGGAATACAATGCAAGGATCCCAGTAGTGGCACTGGCTCTCCTGGAACTGAACAGGTGGTTATGGGGGTTAGAGTCAAAGACTCCGATTTTAGGCGACCTATTAAAAACAATGTATATAAATTCAGAAAACCACATTTCCAGGCCCCCCTCGCACCCCACCCTCATGTAGTTCCTTTCTCTGCTAACACAAAAAAGGGTTCCTAGCTAAGCCCTGATTTACCCAGGCGGGTACACAAATATACAATATCACAGTAATCAGGGTGAGAGCAAAAAACACACTCATCATTCTGATCCTACGTGCAAGAAAGACATTGGGCCTCATTACGACCCTGGCGGTCCGGAAATAACGGTGGCGGTAAACCCACCGCCACCGTTGTATCCCGACCCCTGCAGGCGGGAGGTGATGTTCCCGCCAGGTCTGTCCTGGCGGGTTTAACACCTCCCACATGCAGGCGGACGAGGAAACACCGGCAGCATTACGAGATGCTGCCGGTGTTTCCATGATCCCCATTTCCATCGAGTCCCATAGGACTCAATGGGAATGGGGATTTACACCATTCCGCCTCCGTGATTCCCGGAAAACCGGGGTTGTAATGCCCCGGTAATTCCGGGACTCACGGAGGCGGAATGGTAATACGAGTCCGGCGTTAACCAGGCGGTTTTACCGCCTCGGTTAACGCCGGACTCGTAATGAGGCCCATTGTTTCTCAAACAGTTGTGGAAGTCGCTGGAGTTTTCACCTCAAGCGTTTAATGCACATGTGTAAATCATAGTATAACACAAAGGACACTATAAACGTTTTACAAACGAGTACAACATATATACAAGTACAATCCAGTCAAATTGACTGGAATTAATGGACAAAGGCATGTTCTTTCCTTTTTATAGATTTTCGGAATGCAAACATATAACATGTCAACACTATACGTATTCATAGTGCACAAATAACAGTATTTATTTTATTTATTTTACATTTGTAAAGCGCCACACAGCCCAGAGGCATCGGGGCGCTGTTGCAAGATAATGACTTAGTTTCAGTGCAAGGAGGGGTAGATAGAGGAGGTTACATCAAGATCGTATCTACCCCTAGCCTGGGAAAAAAAAGGACGATAGACATTACATCGGTTGTACAGTTGACAGGGCCCAAGAGGGGTTTATACAAACAGCATGGTTTTTATTGCTTTCCTGAAGCACAGGTGGGATTTGATACCTCTAATCTCGGCGGGTAATAAGTTCCAGTTGGTGGCGGCGAGGACAGGGAAGCTAGCGCCACCTGCTCTGCTTCTGAGGCTTTTTGGAATTGCTAGGCGGTTGGTGTGGCTAGATCTAGTTGGTCTGTTGGAGGGGGGATCAGAGAATCTCTGTGCAAGGTAGCGTGGTGCTGTGTCCTGTCGGCATTTGTGGGTGAGTGCCAGTGATTTGAAAAGGATTCGTTCCTTAACTGGAAGCCAGTGGACGGATTTTCTGGTGGCTGAAATGTGGTCTCTTTTCGAGATTCCTGTTGCTGCTCTGAGGGCATTGTTCTGCACCGTTTGAAGTTTTTTAATGTTTTTGGCTGAAGTGCCTAGTAGGAGTGCATTGCAGTAGTCTAGGCGGGATCCTATGATAGCTCTTGCGATGGTGAGGGAGTTTTCCTGCGAAAGGAAGGGCCTTGCTGCGGTGATAAGTTTTGAGTGGTAGGCTGCTGCTGAAGAGATTGCGTTGACCTGTCTGTCCATGGTGAGGTTGGAGTCCAGGTAGACTCCAAGGGTTTTGACTGTTTTGGAGACCGAGATGCAGCAGTTGTCGATGATGAAGGAGTCATATTGGGGCCCCATTTTATTGATTGTGGCAGGTGATCCGATGATGAGTAACTCTGTTTTTTCGCTGTTGAGGCAGAGCCAATTCTCAGCCATCCAGGTTTGGATGGTGGTGTAGATGGAGATGAGGGTTTTTTGGTCGGCTTCATAGTCTCCGGTGAGAGGGATGAGGACTTGTGTGTCGTCCGCGTAGTTTGTGTATGTGATGCCCATTGCATCGAGGTATTTAAATAGTGCCCTTGTGAAGAGGTTGTGTTGATGTTAAACACTGGTAACAAAAAGAGGGTTGTTGACACTACTGTGTTTCAGCCAAAGATAAGCTGTAGAATGAAGCTTGCATGTGGTTGGCCTTCAACAGGATGATAGTGCAGGTTGGAGGAAACGAGTATCCTTGTGACTGGAAATGACAAGAGAGAAGTGGTTCTGAAAGTGTGCGGTCTCATGAAGAATTACTTATTCAAAGGGGCTATTAATGCAAAAATTTGAAAAAAGGCAGTGATGGTGTTAGAATAGCACCTCACTTGGCTTACCGTGTGCGGAAAAGGTGCAACGGTTCGAAGCTCGTGAGCTGTTCTCCTGTTCCAACTGTAGGAGATTGGTTCCACTTGTTTGCTTAGTGGAATCTTGTTCTGGGCTTGATGGTCATGTAGATTAATGATACCTCCGTCCCCAAGTACCGCACGGGCAGGAATAAATCCACTACCCTTGCAATCTTTGAGGCCACAGGTGTAGAGTGCCGTCAGCCAGGAACCAGGAACACCGGAACGACCCCTTGACCACTGCAATACAATGGATTGTTATGGATACAGCAGCAATGAACAGTGATGTAGTGAACAGTGATATCAAAAATGGGCTTTCCTATGTGTGGTGACAATTATATCTCGACGGGTAAAGGGAACAAGATGGGGTCAAATGGCAACAGGAACTGGCAGCACTCTGATGGAATCACAATACCTGAGCCAAGAATCCAGTGCACAGCGCGATCCTAAGGCAGTCCAGATAAACAGTTCCGAGATCGAAAACCAGTGAAGCTAAAGTCAATATTGTTATTCTCTGAGTGCAGCAAGAGAAGTTGAACACCAAAAGGCAAAGCAATCGGTGATAACGTTCCGAGGTCGTAGTTACAAGATCCAAAAGATAACCAGGCGCCGATAGTACTTGAGAAACAAGTAGCTGAGAAGCGTTGCTTCCGTGTTACCCTGTTCCATTTACCTGTATCAGGTAGTCACCCGACATGACGTGGATCACAGGGAACGTGAGAGCCGTGTCACGTGATTTGTGTTGTCGATGGTACCAGCACTGAGTGTTTGGTCACATGGGACGCGGCACCTGGTGTGCTCGCACAGAAGCGCCGCCCATACGATAAACGCCATGGCAACTGCCAATGCAAAAAGGGGCGCAAGGATCTTCCAGCCGGAGTTCTGCCCAAACCAGTACGTTGTTGCCATGCCCTGTGTGGGTGAGTGCGGGGATCGCAGCGGACTCTGCAGGGAATGTGTGTAGAACCAGATGGGTGGCTATTGTGTGGTTTTCTGGTTGAACGCGGAAGTGTCGCAGGAGACGTGACAAATCTGGTATGTCCGGGTGCCTTTGGAGAAAGACAAAAGGGGTATACCCAAGAGACTGTTAGTCTAGGTCTGGGTCGCTCAGTCGGTGTCAGAACGACACAGAGAGGTAGTGTCTTACGGGGGTCCAGTATGGTGCTGGAGGTATTGGGCTAGGAGTCCAGGATTTGGTGCTAGAAGGATTAGGCTTCAAAGTATGCTGATATAGCGTGTTGGTCGGGGGCGTTCCCGATGGCGCTGGGAAACAAAGAGCAAATATGATATGTTAATAATGAGAGTTATACACACGTGACAGAATACATATAGGATCAGTGCCGTGGAGAGACAGACCGTGGTTGGTATACACGCTGAAAAGCGATGATGATATTACAGTGTCTCCGATATTGCGGCTCGCAATTGGATTTATTCCTAGAGCTGGGAGGATGTATTATGATATTGAATTCCGGCAACGATCAATGGTGTGCCAGGAACACGGATGTGTACTTAGTTCTAGTCGTTATGCTCAAGAGACTATGGGCCTCATTACAAATCAGGCGGTCCGGAAAAAACGGTGGCGGTAAACCCGCCGCCAACGTTGTTTCCGGACCGCCTGATCCCGACTCCTGCCGGCGGGAGGTGATGTTCCTGCCAGGTTTGACCTTGCGGGTTTAACACCGCCCGCCTGCAGGCGGACGAGGAAACACCGGCAGCATTTCGAGATGCTGCCAGTGCTTCCATGATCCCCATTCCCATTGAGTCCCATAGGACTCAATGGGAATGAGGATTAACACCATTCCGCCTCCGTGATTCCCGGAAAACCGGTGTTGTAATGCACAGCTAATTCCGGGAACCACGGAGGCGGAATGGTAATACAAGTCTGGTGGTAACCAGGCGGTTTGACCGCCTCAGTTACCGCCGGACTCGTAATGAGGCCCAATATCTATACATGTGCCCCTGTTGTATAATGGCTGCAATGATACTGTGCGCGTCCTTAAAGCTCAGACTCTGCGGGATCGACCCCATGGTGATAAAAATGTAAAACCAAGCCAAAATGGTATGGTTTCTTACCGTGAACGAAACAGACGTGCAGCGCGAGTCTGGTGCTGGAGGCCACAGTTGGTTAGACGACTTAAAAGAGCTCAGGACCTAGCCCGAGTGCTGTGCTGTCGTGCCGCGTTTCCATGGACACACAAAATGCTAGCCACATACTCCGGTCAGCCATTTTGGTTAACTTCTGGCAACACACTGTGTTACCTAGGTGACGTCCATTGGGGAGTGGTTGCCTGGCCTATGTTGATACGTGTATATGCAGTATGTCGACCGCATTCACGATTGACGGTCTAAAAAAGTCGTAAAGTGACTAGGCATTAAAATCACGGTGATGGCATGTTTGCGGTAAATGCCGTGAATAGCATGTTCGTCAATATAAAAATGCTTGTTTTGAAAAAACAGCATGTTTGCGTTGAAAGAAGGGGGTGGGCCAACATCGATGATGGAAATAATGTTAGGACCACAAGAATTACATCCTGCACAACTATTTGGAACCCAAATGTTGTTTGAAAAAGTTAAATGGATGGACTGCTAGCATTATCTCACAGTGGAGCAACATCTGCTATCTCCTCTCAGAATAGTCTATAAACATATGCAAGGAGTGATGAGAATATGGTCTAAATGCGCTGCCCCTGGACACCTAGATCACAGGAGTTGTCTTGTATGCCCTCCTTAGCCCAACTGCATAACAATGGGTGGGCACATATGGTTAATGCATTCATGTATATGACAAATCAATCAAGTCCTGTATTAACAATATTTTATAGCTGCAGCATATGAGACTGCCCTCCTCAGGCCAACAAATGAGAACCCGCCAGTGGTACTCCAGCCAACCATGAGCAACCAAATTCCTATTTTTAATCTATCTTCGCGACCCATCAGCGAACAGGAAAAAATACTTTTAGAAAGAGGACTATCATTCGTAATATCAACTAAAGCAGAACCCTTCCAAACCGAACTTGAACTAAGAAGATTCTACAGAAACATTAGGTTAAAATATTTCTTTGAGATTCATCTACCAAAACAACAGACCACCACAGAAACTCCTGATCCGATTGTAGAGAACTTCAATGAGAACACAACGGTTTTCAAAAACCCAAATCGATATTCATCCCACCACCACACACCATGCCAGTGGAATCTGATACCTGTGAAAAAGTGGTTTCAAGAACAGTGATGGAAGGACTCAGCAAGAAGAATTACCACCAGGACAACCTCAACAAAGAAGAAAGGACCGCATTAACCACATTGAACAAGGATTAGACTATCATAAAACCAGCGGAAATGGGAGGCGAATCATCATCATGGACATACTAAACTATGACAATGAATGCCTCTGTCTCCTTGCTGATACAGAAGCCTACAAAAAGCTTGATCATGATCCAACAAAACGGCTACAGGAAGAAATCAGGAGCCTCACCAAACATGCAGAAGACCAGGGGTGGATCTGTGAGGATGAACATCAATTTCAAAATAAATTACACCCCAGGACATCCGCTTTCTATATATCTATACATTTGACTTTTTCTAAGAACATTTGGATTCCAAATAGTTGTGCAGGATGTAATTCTTGTGGTCCTTACATTATTTTCATCATCGATGTTGGCCCACCCCCTTCTTTCAATGCAAACATGCTGTTTATTCAAAACAAGCGTTTTTATATTAACGAACATGCTATTCACAGCATTTGCCGCAAACATGCCATCACCGTGATTTTGATGCTTAGTCATTTTACGACTTTTTTTGATTGTCAATCGTGAATGTGGTTGACATACTGCATACACACGTAACAACATAGGTCATGCAACCACTGCCCATTGGACGTCGCCTAGGCAACACTGTGTGTTGCCAGAAGTTAACCAAAATGGCTGTCAGAGTACGTGGCTAGCATTTTGTGTCTCCATGGAAACGCTGCACAACCGTACAGCACTCGGGCTAGGTCATGAGCTCTTTTAAGTCGGTCTCACCAACTGTGGCCTCCAGCACCAGACATGCGCTGCGCGTCTGTTTCATTCACGGTAAGAAACCATACCATTTTGGCTTGGTTTTACATTTTTATCAATTTATCACCATGGGGTCGATCCCGCAGGGTCTGAGCTTTAAGGGCACGCACAGTATCAATGCAGCCATTATACAACAGGGGCGCATGTATAGATATAGGGCGTCATTACGAGTGAGCCTGTCCGGAAAGTACGGTGGTGGTAAATCCGCCACCACCGTTCTTTCCGGAACGGCTGATTAAGAGTCCTGCAGGCGGGAGGTGTCACTCCCGCCAGGTCTGACCTGGCAGGTTTAACATCACCCGCCTGCAGGCGGACATGGAAACACCGGCACCATTACAGCATGGTGCCAGTGTTTCTACTTCCCCATTCTCATGGAGTCCTATGGGACTCCATGGGAATGCGGATTAATAGAATTCCGCCTCCGGAATTACCAGGTCACTGGGGTTGTAATGCCCCGGTGATTCCAGCAATCACGGAGGCGGAATGGTAATACGAGTCCGGCGGTAACCTGCCGGAATTTCCAGCACGGTTATCGCCGGACTCGTAATGAGGCCCACAGTCTCTTGAGCATAACGACTAAAACAGACTAATTACACATCTGCGTTCCCTGCACACCATTGATCGTTGCCGGAATTCAATATCATAATACAGCTCCAGGGGTACATCCAACTGTGAGCCTCAATATCAGAGACGCTGTAATATCATTGCCTTTCACTGTGTATACCCACCGCGATCCGCCTCTCCACGGCACTGATCCTATACATATTCTGTCACAAGTGTATAACTCTCATTATTAAGATATCATTCTTGCTCTTTGTTTCCCAGCGCCATCGGGAACGCCCCGACTTCCAACACGCTATATCGGCATACTTTGAAGCCTAATCCTTCCAGCACCTAATCCTGGACTCCTAGCCCAATACCTCCAGCACCATACTGGACCCCGGTAAGACACGCATTTATACTAGATTCAATTTAACAAACAAGTGGAACCAATCTCCTACAATTGGAACAGGAGAACAGCTTACGAGCTTCCAACCGTAGCATGTTTTCCGCACACGGTAAGCCAGTGAGGTGCCATCCTAACACGATCACTGCCTTTTTTCCAATTTTAGCATTAATAGCCTCTTTGAATAAGTAATTCTTCATGAGACCACACACTTCTGAACCACTTCTCTCTTGTCATTTCCTGACAGAGACAACAAGGATACTCCTTTCATCCAACCTGCTTTATCGTACTGATGAAGGCCAACCACACGCAAGCTTCATTCTACAGCTTATCTTTGGTGCCGAAACACAGCAGTGTCGACAACCCTCTCTTTGTCAACAGTGTTTAACATCAACACTTATTTGTGCACTATGAACACGTATAGTATTAACATGTTATCTGTTGATTGAATTCCGAACATTTATAAAAAGGAAAGAACATGCCTTTGTCCATTAATTCCAGTCAATTTGACTGCACTGTACTTGTATATATGTTGTACTCATTTGTAAAAAGTGTATAGTGTCCTTTGTGTTACACTAGGATTTACACATGTGCATTGAACACTTGAGGTGAAAACTCCAGCGACTGCCACAACTGTTTGATTAACAATGTCTTTTTTGCACGTAGGATCAGAATGATGAGTTGTTTTTTGCGCTCACCCGGATTACTGTGATATTGTATATTTGTGTTCCTTTCTCTGCTTCCAGCTTCTTATGACCATGACACCACACGATTCTTTAGGGCTGGCAGTGAGGTCGCTTCCAGCATGGCCTCCACGGGACCTCCACTACTGCTTGCGTCTGTCCCCCGCTCCCAGGTTCGTCACGGGTTGAAGGAGCCAGCAAGTCCTTCTTCGGTTTCCTTTTTATTTCATAGACTCTAACCTGGTGCAACGTCCACACTTGGGAGTCGAGGCTGTCAAGTCAATCGTTACTCCTCTTAGGGGCCACCTTGTCCTAGTACTAGGGTCAGGCAAATCGCTAGGGCTCTTAAGGCTCTTCTTCGTCCCAGTATCTGTAACATCAGAGATATTACAGAGGTACATGGGGCTGTCCTCATCATGGGAGTTTGTGTAACCAGAGGGGTCCAAAAACTGAGGGAGTGTGTAGGGTATGGGTGGAGGGTGTGTATATCGCATTCACCCGAGATGCTCTCCCCTGTCCCCAGAGGGGACGTTTCTTCCCATGAGATCCTCCTGCTGAGTACCACCCCGAAGGGCACTTTCGGGTAGTGGTCTCACCACCCTGGCCTCAGGGGAAGGGGCACTCCCCACCCCCTTGGGGAAGTGACATTTCAGGATCCGTCCCAATTCCTGGTGCAATACAAATGTTTTAGCCAAATGTGCTACCAGATACTTGATTTATGTAATGTAAGTGTCTTGCATAGTGCCAACCTGCCAGTCTTTATTGGCTTCACTGTGCATGACTGTTAAAAAGGGTGGGGTCATTAGTGGAACAGACAGGCAGATTAGAAACCTGTAGTGTTGATGGGTACATGTCAGAAGTACCCCGTTCCTGTGTGCCAATGTGCTTTCTATGGGTTGGGTGGAGAGATTTGGGAATATGTTAACCATATGGAAGAGCCCAAAATCTGGTAGACTACAGCGCTTTAGGTCTGGCTAGCCAATGATGTATGATAGTGTGATAGAGCTAAAGATGGTAGATTAGTCATAACCCGATTACTGTGGATGTGCTAATGGCAAGGGCCTGAGGCAGCTGTCGGTGGGAGATTTGAATGTGGGTAGGGGGTAAGAAGAGGGGAGTCAGTGAATCTGAAGAAGAGTGAAGGAGGCCTTACAAAATAAAAGAACCTGTAACCCTGCAGTCAGTCCTGTGCTTGGACACTTGCACACAGTTCTCATTTCACTAGCTCACATGGAAACTCTCAATCTCTTTCTCTCTCAAATCGATATGTTGTACATAATGTGCAACAAAACAAGCTTCTGCAAGTTGGCAAATGAGGGAAAGGGTGCAGTCTGAAAATTCCTCTTATTACCATAAACTGTTATGGGAGGCAAGGACCTTTGGTTGAGAGAAAAGCTGCTTGAAATTTTAGGAACTTAGGCACCCAATTCATCTTCTTTAGTATGTAGTTTTGTAGGCAAAGACACTTCAAACCTCACAAACATGCTCAGGTGCTGTGTCCAGTTGCCTGCTGAGACATTTTCCCATCAAAGGCAATGCAAAGCGTTTCTCGGGTGGTCAGAGCACATGTCAACATCCCTGCTAGTTTCTCCCAGAGGCCTACCCTGTTGTCAAATACAAGCCCCAAACACTTTTGACACAGGGCACCCTGACAGAAACCAAAATGAAATTCCCCTGCCCTCAACAAGCACAATTCAGTACGTGATAGTCTGCCCTAGGACTTCAGGTTCGGTGTGAAGCTGCAACACCGCAGGAAGTGCTGCAAGTTGAAATGTGGAACAGAAAAGATAGGTGGAGTGTGAAATCCTGGAAGTCCCCCTCCACCGCCACAAAACCTGGGTTCACCATCAATTGGCCTAAGCAATTTACCATTTCTTGCATTTGTTCCTTGTACTGAATTCCCATTAAAAACATGCACTGAAAAAGCCAAATGTTTTGTCTCTTGTATAGGCTTTATATAGGCCTTTGCCAGGCACTGACATAATATTCCCAGATACCAACACCATGTGCCATCAACCTATGGCCAGGTAGTATCATTATGCAAATGCCTACCCTGTGCCTAACCAAAAGCTAAAATGATCAGCTTTGCCAATGCTGCTTTTCTACTTAAGTTGGGATTAAACAAAGATATTGATGTTAAGTGAGAGCTATGAATGGTGACAGTTTAGATAGGAAAAGAATAATTTTTTGTGATAACAGATTGATGTAATTGTTAAACTGTTATGGTGCAAGTGTATTTTCACAAGACTTAGTCACACGAGTGTAGTAATAAATATATTGAAAAAAGCCTTTATACTTTATATGAAAACAAATAATATCTTCTGTGCCATGCATAGTTTGTTCCATGTTCGATGTAGGGACAAATAATATATTATATTAATACACCATGCAACTATAAGTAGTCTGTGAAAGGTGGTTCCTGCAAAATTTAAGGTTTTGATTTGATATCCACATGGACAGAGGTTTTTTCCCACTGGTCTATTATACAATGTTATATGACTGCCACTGTGCCCCTTCCAAATCATGTCCTGAGCCCTAGAAGAGGTGGCGGAGAAGCGCTGTGGAAGAGGCAAGCAATAACAAGGATGGTCAGGTCCTACATTAAGATTCATTGGTGGAAATCCTAGACATGATTGTCCTAACTGAAAGCTGTAGGCAACCAGTTACAAAAACTCCCCAAAAAGCCAAATCATTTTGTTTTTAAACGTTGTTTACCAATCCACCCAACTCTATAGGAGAAAAGAAATCTACCATCATTTCTTTCCTTAGCCTTCAAAATAAGAGACGCATACATTTATATGTTAGATGGTGGTTCTTCACTTACACGTCCATAGGGAAATGTCATCCACACTTTCAGAGACGGTTTCAATCCAATAACAAGAATCTAGAAAGAAAAAGAAAAGAAACCATATATTCTGTGATAATATTCTTTAAAATTATGTAAATTAAATACATGTATGCTACATGCACTGATCAGATTTTCAAAATGCCAGCAAAACTATCAAATGAACATCTTTTAAATAAAATCCAAACACTTCAGAAATCAATATTGAAATCATAAAAAACACATTAAAAGATAATATTCATATTTTGTGGCTGTGCCCAGCTTTAAGGGACTTTTGGTTGAAAGTCAGGTGAACAAATACGTGGAATGCTGGATTATTATTACATGAAAACCCCACATTTGTTCTACTGTGTATCATAGGGGGTGTACATAATGCAGAGACATTTCCAAATATCCTTCTAATATCGAAACTATTGTTTGCTACAAAATGGGGCACCCCTAAATTGTAGAGGAAACAAGATCCTTTAGGGTTTGGCACATGGTGGTGAAGGAACACCTTACTTTATATTGCAGGGTGCTGTTCTATGGTCTCTGGGCTTGCATCTATATTTATAAAATGCTTAGGTATGTTTCCGTACGCAGCTGATGCAAGTTATCAGAATTAGGTTGCCCTCTGCTGTCCAAATGGCAAAGTGCACCCACTTCAACAACAAGTACCATTTCAACAAACATAATGAGCACGGTTCTATGCAGTCACCTTCACCTTGCACTATCGCAAACATTCAGAAGTTACTTCTTTCCACCCCCACTTCTCTTCACACAGGGAACAGCAGTTCCAGTGTCAATTGACATTTAATTACCGGCTCAACGTTTCAGTCTCTAAAGAGCGAAACGCTGTAGGATGAATGTCTCCTCACAAGCTAAAACTGAAAATAGGTGCTGCAATTATGCTACTACGGAATCTTATGCCATCACAGGGACTCTGCAATGGAACAAGTTTGACAATTACGTGTCTACAAAGACACATCATAGAAGCCTGTGTGATCGATGAAACTTAGATACTGTTCTTATACCGTGCACACCTCTCATTCCATCTGATACTATTAGCCTTTTCAATGTCAATCGCGCTCTGAAACACTTGTGTACGAGCGCGATAGAAATAAAATATCAATCAATGTCACAGAGACCTATGCCCCCTTCTTGGAAGCGATCAGTGGTAATTCTGATATTTAAGAAGGGGGACAGAAGTGACCTTATGAATTATCGACCGATATAGACCTTGAAGATATGTTAGGACGGCGTGTGTTACGCCAGGAACAGCTAGTTTTTTCATAAACGACTAAGGATTGCTTAAGCCTGATGTATCCCACACGACTTTGAGCTTTAGAATAGTTTGATGTATGAATACACTGGAGCAGAGACATGGTATGACATGCATTATTCACCATAATAGAATTTCTGATTATTGTATCTGCTTAAATTCACATGCTGTGCATATGGTCCGACAGCCAGTGGTAACCGCAGAGTATTGCAACTTGTCTTTCGGGGACCGAAAGGGAACGTCAGCATAGGTGTGTCTTTAACACTATCCCTATCGTGACGTGTAGTGTAGCCAAAATCCCTCACGCACCGAGGTCCCTAGACTAGCGAGCAGTATCCGGAGTTGGAGGTGGGTTATGAGAAGGAAGAGTAGAGAAAAGATGTCTTAATACTGCTTGTCCCACCTGGGAGTCAGATCTAGAATGAGTGTCTAGGCAACAGTGTTTTGTAAAGGTGTGTACAGAACTCCAGGTTGGCGCTTTACAAATGGACTCTAGGGGAACATTCGCAATGAATGCTATGGAAGCCCCAGTGCCCCGAGTAGAGTGTGCTCTAGGCTAACAGGCAGTTCCCTCTAAGCAAGAGTGTAACACAATGTGATGCCTTTGATCCACCTTGAGATAACCGATTTAGAGACAGGATCCCCTTCTCTACCAACTGCCACTGAAACAAAAAATTGGTTTGTTTTTCTCAGTGGTTTCGTTCTTTCCAGGTAGAACATGACTGCCCTGCGCACATCTAGAGTGTGCAGGCTTCTTTCGGCCATGCTTGTGGGATTCTGGAAGAAAGTGGGTAGTTTGATCGATTGGTTCACATGGACCTTTGAGATGAATTTAGGCGCAAATCTGGGATGAGTGCGCAGAACTACCTTATCCCTGTGGACTGTAACAAAAGGGTCTAGGACAGAAAGGGCCTGTAGCTCCCTAACCCTTCTAATAGAAGTGATAGCCACTAGGAAGGCCATCTTGTAAGTAAGGTCTTTTTAGACTTGCTTTATGCATTGGCTCAAAGGGGGATCCCACGAGTCTGGTTAGAACCACATTTAAATCCCATCCAAGAGCTGGGTGAGAAAGGGGGGGATGGATTCTCTTAACACCTTCCATAAAGGCTTTAATAACCGGTATTTTCCACTATTACACTTTCTGCTGTTACGTGGTGTAGGCTGAGAGAGCAGCAAGATGAACTTTTAGGGAATTGAAGACCAGTCCTGGGTCTAACAAATGGGTTAGGTACAGCACAATGTGTGTGGGTGAGCAATCGATGGGATTGACGCCCTTGGTATTACACCAGATGACAACGTGTTTCCATTTACTGGAATAGCAATAGCGGGTGTTAGGTTTTCTAGCTTCCCTGAGATTGTCCATGCATCTCTGAGGGAGCTGAAGGTGTCCAAACTCTATGACCTCAGGAGCCAGGCTGCTAAATTCAGTTTGTGGGTATGGGTGTAGGGTCTCCCCCCTATCCTGAGAGAACATGTTGTACGGGCAGGGTAGTTTTACTAGTGGGGAGAGCGACATTTCCATTAGATGACTGAACCAGGGTTGGCGGGCCCACATGGGGGCTACCAAATTATGGTGACTGGTTCCTGGTGCATCTTGTGCACAATCTTGTTGAGTAGGGAGTGCGGGGGAGGGACATAAACAAATTTCCCTAACCATGTTATCCAGAGTCCGTTCCCTTTGGAGCTCTTCTGGGGGTACCTGGAGGCGTAGTGTTGGCATTGAGCGTTCTCCTGAGTTGCGAACAGGTCGATCTCTGGGAAGCCCCATTCTGCGAAGACGGAGACGATGTCTTTGTGCAGACGCCATTTGTATAATACGGGCAGAGGGAAATCTCTGCTGAGCACATCTGCCAGAAGATTGAGTTCTCCTGGAACGTGTTGGGACAACAGAAACATCTTGTGTCTGAGAGCCCACATCCAAATGTTTTGGGACAGCTTGGATAGCCTTGGAGAGTGTGTGACCCTTGTTTCTTCACGTAATACATGGATGTGGTGCTGTCTGTCAGAACCAGAACTGTCTTCCCTTGTAGTTGAGTATGAAAGACTTTCAGTGCCTTGAACACCGCCAACAGCTCTAGCAGATTTATATGGGGACTACACTCCATGCGCTGTCTGCTGAAGCAGGTGAGCCCCCCACCCCTTGAGAGATGCGTCTGTCGTGAGAGTGGCTTCCACTGCGGGGGTGGTGAAGGACTTCCCCCTTCAAGAGGTTTTCCCTCAACCACCACTGCAGAGAGAACGAGGGCTGGCAAGACAACTATCAGATCTTCCCATTGTCCGCTGGCCTGACACCACTAGCTGTTGAGACACTCTTGCATGGGACGCATGCGCAGGCACGCGTGAGGAACCAAGTATATGCATGACGCCATCATACCTAGCAAGTGCATGGTCTTGCGTACCATCACCTCCCGACTGGCTACATATTGAGGGATCTGAAAAAACATGTTCTGAACCCTCTTGTTGGAGGGGAAGACAAGGCTGTCCTTTGTCCGGATTAGAGCCCCCAGAAATTGTTTTACTTAACTGGGGACTAGACTGGACTTTTTCTTGTTGATAGAGAATCCCAGACTGAACAGAAGGTCTACGGTCTTCTGGGTGTTCAAAAAGCATGTGTCTTAAGAGTCCCCTGTTATGAGCCAGTCGTCGAGGTAAGGGTAAACCGGGACGGATAGTCTGCGTAGGTGTGCTGCCACTACTGCCAGGACCTTTGTAAACACCCTTGCGCAGAGGCAATGCCGAAGGGGAGCCGCTTGAATTGGTAATGCCTGTCCTCTATCATGAACCTTAGCTATTTCCTGTGCGCTGGCAACATTGAAAATGTGAAAGTATGCATCTCACATGTCCAATGTTGTCATGTGCCCCCACCCCCCTGTTTCAACAGTGGGATCACTTCCTGTAGCGTTACCATACAAAACTTTTGAGGTTTTATAAATTTGTTCGCTGGCCGCAGGTCTAGAACAGGGCGCATGGTGAGGTCCTTTTTGGGTACAAGGAAGTACACTGAATATATACCCTTGTTCACCTGAAGAATAGGGACGGCTTCTATGGCGTCCTTTCCCAGAAGCGCTTCCACCTCTTGATTCAGGATCTGCAGATGCTCCGGCGAGAGGCGTTGTGAACGTGGCGGTCTGAACTGTGGTGGTCTGAACTGTGGTGGTCGGGTGAATGCCACGCAGTACCCGTGGGCGACCGTCTTTATAACCCACTGGTCTGAAGTTATCCCCTCCCATGTCGCGAGGAAAGATGTTAAACGCCCCCCGACCGGGGTGACATGGGAGGGGACCTGGATCTGTTGGTCATTTCTGACCAGATGATGCGGCTCCTCTGGGGTTGGGGCCGCTGCCTATACTGCGTCGTTGATGCCTAGGTGGGTAGTTGGCAGGGCTTCCAGATGTTTGTCCAGAGTTCCAGTTTCCTGTATTATAGTTGTTTTGAATTGCACAGGATTGCCCTCGAAAGGACCGATGAGAACAGCCTCCCCTTTGGGGGGGAAGGCTTCTGAGATATTTGTTGTAAGGACTTAAGAGTCTCATGCTCTTTCTTTGCCGTCTCCAAAACATTGTCAACCGCTTTTCCGAAGAGATTTGTCTCTTCTATGGGTTTATTAATTAGAGCGGCCAGTGTTTCAAGCTTGAACGCCGAGTTGCGGAGCCAAGCGTGCCGCTTGAGTAGTGTGCTCTGGGCTAGGGACCTGCCTGCTGTCTCAGCAGTGTCCAGAGTGTTTTTGATTATATTCTGATTCACTTGACTGCCCTCGGCCACGATGGTGAGAAGTCTGGACCTAGCAGGTTCAGGGACCTCCTGGAGACCTTCTTGTACGAGGTTCCATTGTGCGTCTGCATAACTGGTAAGCAGCGTAGTGTTATTCGCTATGCGTGTGGTGTATGCAGCTGCCGAGGTAACACACTTACCTAAGGCATACAGCCTTTTAGATTCCTTATGCAGAGGTGCATCCCCGGTAGCAAGGGGCACCCCTGCTCGTTTCTGGGTCATAGTGACTAGCAAGGCTTTAATATATTGAGGGTCCGTAGGAGCTGGCCAAAATAGTTTTTCCACTCTTGGATTCACTGCCCGGGTCTGAGCTGGCATGACCGCGGAGGGGGCCAACCTTCTCTTAACAGAGTTCAGGAGGGGAATTGCTTGACTTGAGGGGGGTTTTTCTTTCAGAATGTCCTCCACAAAATCTTGTTCGGGTACCACCTCCTGGGAGGTGATCTGAAAGTGCTCTGCTGCCTTCCTTAAGATGGCATTGAAGGCCATTTGATAGTCTACATGCAAGGCCTGGCGGGCCGGAGTGGTGGGAGGACAATCCAGACACAGGGCATCAGTGTCCTGATCTTGCATGGGGAGCCTCCATTTCTCCGTCTCCACTTGCTGGGTTTCTTCCCAGTTGTCCATGGCATCCGCCTGGTCATCAGGGTAGTCCTGCAGGAAGGAAGGGTCTTCTTCCTCGTCGTATATGTTTTAGTAAGTGCCCATCTGGACCACATCTTCATGGTGGAGAGAAGCCAAATGTGGAGTCAAGATTTTCCTGGAAACGTGACCCCAAAATAGGGTCTTCACGAGATCTCTTAGGTGAAGGCTGCTCAGAACGCGAGACAATCCTTTCGAGGCGGTCCATGCATCCTGCGAACTTCTCCCTGGTCCACTTTGATGAACCAGAAGGGCCCAAAGGTGAAAAAACATTGTCTTCCTCTCTTTGGCATTGAAATTTGTCCCCAAGGGTATTGGGCAGAGGCTCCTGACTGTCCTCGTAAGTTTTGCGAGTACTGGGGCGCCATGGCGTGTCTTTAGACCAGTCTGCGGCATGCTCCATGCATTTCAACGGTATCTTAGGCGTCAGCCCAACCGCCGAAGTAATCCTTGCGATACTATCCTCAATCTCCGCTGAATCGGTGTGAGTCAATGGGCCAGCGGTAGATCTACCGCCTACCGCGGCATCCGAGGGCCTAGCGGTAGTTTTTTCACCTGTGGAAAGGCTAGGAGGCCTAGGAGTAGGTTTCAGGCCTACCGGGGCCTTAGGGGTCTCCAGAGCGTCAGATGATCGCGCTTCGGCGTGTAATCCCGATTTAGGGGTAGCTCCCTTATTTTTGGAGTGCCCAGTCGCAAGACGCTGCTGTAGATGCGGGGAAGGCTGCTGATCTACCAGATCAGAGGATTCCATCGAAATTTTCGGCAGTCCTGTTGGCGCTTTCACCTTTTTCGATGGAACAGTCGAAATTGGTGGTGGGGTTGTGTGCTTAGTGTTTTATGATTTATGTACGCCCTTGTCGCCGGGTGTTGTCCCCGAAGCAAGACTTATGTCAGGCCTACAAGGGTCAGGGATGGGTGTGGCGGACCTAGAAGCATCCGCCTCAAGGTCGATGACATCCAATAGGATGTCTGGTCATCATCAGTGCCCCCGTCACTTTCGGCGGGTGTGGCGGTGGGGGCAGAGGGTTCAGCCCGCGACATACCATACACAGCCCACCACTTTACATGGCGTTCCTTAAGGGTTTTAGGCCGAAGGAGCTTACACGCCGCACACCGCTTCTCGTCGTGATCTAGGGGTAGACAAGAATTACAAGTTCTGTGCTCGTCTTTCCACGGGTACCAGACCCTAGACTAAGGGCAGAACCTAAATGGAGTCCTTTCCATAGTGAAAGGTATAAGCAAAGATGAGCAGACCTAGAGGGCAAAGAAGGGGAAGAGGAGAGACATAACTAAAGATATGGCCACCCCGATCCCACTTTCCCTACTGTGTAGGACGGCCAGAGGGCCCAACCATGTGGATGGCTCAGCCGCCAGATCTTAGGTGCCGAAATCCACCGCTGTCGAAACTTCCCGCAGTCTTCGTCGAAGTTGCTTGAATCGCCGTTGAAGTGACTTAAGGGGAAATAACCCACAAAGTCGGAATAAAGAAACAATGGGCCTCATTACGACCCTGCCGGTCCGGAAAGAACGGTGGTGGTAAAACTATAGGACTCCATGGGAATGGGGACTTACAGAATTCCGCCTCCGGAATTACCGGGTGACCGGGGTCGTAATGCCCCGGTGATTCCGGGAATCACGGAGGCAGAATGGTAATACGGGTCCGGCAGTAACCTGCCGGTTTTTCCGGCACGGTTACCGCCGGACTCATAGTGAGGCCCAATGTCTCTTATGAAGAGCTCTACTATAGGGTGACCAGTTATCTGGGCGGAAAAAAACAATCTGAGGGACCTCGGCGTGTGAGGGATTTTGGGTACACTACACGACACGCCTATACTGACGTCCCCTTTCGGTCCCTGAAAGAAAAGATGCAATATTCCGTGGTTACCACTGGATGTCAGACCATATGCACAGCATGTGATTCTAAGCAGATTAACAAGCATCAGAAAGAATGTTATTCATGGCCTTGGATGGTAGGGAATAAAAATAATTGATGATATGCTATGTTATGCTTTATTTGTTCCATTTTCTTACAAGAACACATTTTGAAAAAACGAATATTAAGTTGCTAAATCAAAACAAAATGCTAAACACGAGTTTCTCCCTCAACCTTTACTGAGTCCTCAGATCCAACAATTGACACGGTATGCATGATTTTCACCATTCATGGCCAGCTGTCATCTGGAAAGCATTTACTATGCATTCCGGAAATGGTTTGTCTTTGCATATTTCAACTTCAGGAAATTGACTATCATTGTGAAACAATGATCTCAAAAAAGAAAGCACAGTACTGGAAACTTTGTGTCCCAGTGATCGAGTTACATGAAGCGATTTGTTTGAACCATAAGAAATTGCAAAACACTTTTTTCATGGCATTGGGGACTGGTCGGAAAACTGAAGCCACGTACTGGTATATGAGACAACCAAACAAACCATGGATAGGTTTGGAAGAACAAGCCTCTTAACGGATGGTGGTCTAGACTGGCTATTTAGATGGATTTCTAAAGTCGGGCATTGGGTGGGTGGTTGGGGGGGGGGGGGGGAGGGTGAGGAGACTTTAAGAGGTCACCATAGATATGGTGAACAGGGAACACACCTATGTTGTTCCAAAGAGTCATTTGTCAGCAGAAAGCCGTTACACGTTGAAATACACATAGGTGCCTCCCCTCTGCCAAATTGTCATCATTTGCATGGCAGAGTGCAAATGTGCAGGGCAAAAGCAAAAGGCGGTGTACACGCTTATATACAGCGTTTTGCCCTTCACTGTTGCACTCCGCTGTGAAAAGTGAGTAAACACTACCTGGCATGGGAAGCAATGCTCGCAATTACAATTAAACCCGCTTGACGTGCTTGCATTCAACATTCTTACATTGCGTTCCACCCCTCCTGTACACCATAAAAATGATTGAAAATGAGGAGCGGCATGAATGGAGGGCGTTAAAGCCTTATATTGTCTCAAGCCCTGTCATTAAAATGACAGCCTGTGGTTCTCACAGGCACCCCTGTGAGTTTTTGGTGTTGTTTAGGTGAGGCCTTGTGCTTTGGGCCTTTTTTTCGCCACAGAGCTCCATAAATTACACATATGTTTTCCAAGAATTATATACATTTTAGTTTTCTTTAACTTTAATAACTTTAATTAGCAGTGCCCACCCTTCATCCTTTTTCTGTATTCCATTCATGTTACACATGTTGAGCTCTTAAGAGGTTAACCAAATCTCAATCAAGGTAGTGTAGATGCGCAATCAAGTCTTTGTCTCAAGAAACGTGTGAGAGTGGTCTAAGGCTAAAGAGAGTCCACACAGTGCAACACTCAATAATTCAACTTAGTCAATGAACAAAAATACAGTAATTTATTAGGCCTTTTAGAAACACCCGATAATGGAAATCACAGGTAAGCATTGTAATCAAGAACCATATATACATTAATTTCTTGAAATATCACTTACTAGTAATAATCAGGTGAGTAATAAAATGCAAGAAAAATAATGGGCAGAATCAGTCCAACCCCATTTCCCTCTTTCCTAAGGAGCCCAGCCCTAAGATGTACGGGATCTAGTGCCCAAAAGTCATAGGAAGATTGCAGTTATTTATTTATTTATTGGGAATTTATAATGCGCCTATACAGCAAAAGGTGTTTCAAGGCACAACAAGACAAAAGAGGGAGGAAGAGATGGGGTTTGGGGAAGGGGGGGGGGGCAGGGATTAAAAAAAAAATTAAAAAAAACAGCCTGAATAGGTGTTGTGTTATTTCGGATTGTGCAAGTGTAGTAACAGGAAATGCAGGGGGCGTGGAGGATGGTATTGCGGGGGACCGGGTCATGGATTATGCGAGTGCTGTTAGGGAGAATTCTCTCTTTAGGCTGAATTTCCTAACCTAGTGAGTCCCCCAGCAGCTTTGCTGGATTTCTGGAGTTTGCTTTTTTTCTCCTGCCAAGAGTGAGACTCTTTTTCTCCCACTCTTGGACATGATTTATGGTGTTCCTTTGACTGTTAATGTGTGTTATGGGCTATGGGATCCTTTACTCCATAGGGTCTCATGTGTTTTTACAATGTGTGTTACACTGCACCCTCTGTGCAGTAACACAGGGGTGTCATAGTGACACCACTCCATAGATTCCATACCCTGGGACTAACTACTGTCTCCCAGTGCATGTAAAGTCACCATTGGTTTTACTAGTCCCAAATTATTAACAGAAACCAGTACAAACCATCATATTGTGGATGTACTGGTCGGGGCCATTTGATTGCCGCGGTGTCTGTTAGTCGAGGGGGCACGACTCCGTCCCCCCTGATCGAGTTTTGGCTGGTGGCAGTGGAAACTACTTTCTATATTCGACCGCAAATATTTTCCTATGGGATTTTCCCATTGTTCGAGGCTACCAACTTTAATTATTTAATTCTCATAGCCTCGAACATACCGCCGGTTTATTTAATTAATATTAATTCGCCGGTTGGCATTTTTTGCCAAGACCCGATTCTAAAATGGCGTTTGTGTTCTCTTCTGTGACTCCAACCCAAGTCGAGCCCTTTGTTCCACTTTTTGGCAGGCTTCTCCACAGAAGCCTCCAAGAGTGGTGCCACTCTGTCTGGGTACCACAGGGGGTGTGGGAGGGGGTTTAGGCACCCTGGACTGAGTTACCTTGGTAACTCAAGTCGCACTCTTGTGTGATTGGCCCAAGTAGCATGTTTGATTGACAGCTAGGCTGAATGAATGGGGGTTTCTTGCATAAAAGCAGGGCTTTTGGGACTGGAACTTCAGAAGTTGCCACAGGACCTGAGAATCTGACGAGGGAGAAGCTGAGCCGACCTACCACGATGACACCACCGGTGGAGCCCTGCGGAACCGACTCAACACTTCCCGACGACAGAGAAGATCTCCCGGCTCGAGAGGCTTCTTCCCCTGACTGGTGGGCACAACCAGTTTACCTTTCTTTCTTCCCACCCCAGACCGGTTTGTGATCGAACTGCCCGTGCCAAGCACCCAGGCGGCCGGATAGCCACTCACCACTGAACCGCGAATCAACGGACTGCTCCTTGTACCCGAGAAACTCCGCGGCTGGTTTCTTCCCTGGCAGTGCAACGGACTTCTGTCTACCTCCACGACGAGATCCTCTCTTCTCCCCCGGACGAAGCACCGACTTGCATCCGCTGCCAGGAACAACTGCCCCCGCTGGAGTATTCTCACCACTTTAAGGTACTGTGTCCGCCAGGCCTCCCTTTCTAAAGATTGCTACAAGGTAATAATAAACCCTTAACCTTCTGAACTGGGCTGGCCGCCTTGACCCTCTAACTGGTCCCTTTCTTTGGTCCAACTCCTTTTTGAACCGTTACAAGACTTTTGTGCACTGCAACCATGTGACCTTGGATACATTTCGTTTTGATCCTCTTAAAGCGGATCTGGCCTACTGACTCTGAATTCAGGGTGTTACTTTGCCTTCCTCTCTTGTCATGTTCTGGATCTGTGTTGGGATCTGTTTCAATTTATTCTCTGCTTTTCTCTCCCTTTTTAAACTGATTTTTAAACTGATTAGTGTGCCATCTACGTTAAGCGCTCACCGCTGTCTGAAAATAAGTGGGGCTTTACTTAAGACTTGTCTAATATTCTTTTAAGGAAGTGTATATCTTTTAGTGACCGTGTTTTTGAATTGCTTACTATTAGTGCCTGTGTGTTTTTCTAGATGTGGTTTTAAATAAATAATTATATCTCTTTTACACCAAGCCCTGGTCAGCGTTTACTTGTGCTGTGTTCTCTTGACCTATTGTGAATACTCTGTATACTGCCTAACTCTTCTTGAGGGAAGTCTGACTGCTCAGCCACAGCTACCAGGTGAATCTGTGTGGTACAGACTGCTACCAAGTGGGTTTACTGCCAAACATCTGTAGTCTTAAATCTTTTGCAGTGGTCCCAGAGGGAACTGCACAGGTTTCTGCCTAACAAGTGCCAAGGGGAGGCCAGATGGACAAGTGCCTGGGAATGCAGAGAGTGCAAGGGAAGAAGGTCCATGTGCCAAGTGCGAGGGACATGGCTGGAAGGGCACAATGGGAAGCAAGCCCAGCCAGGCTAGTGCAGGAGGAGGTAGCCCGTAGGGCAAGTCCAGGTTGGGGCCAGGGGGTGGGATCAGAGGAGACCAAGTGCAAGGATAGACTGGTCGAGGTGGGCCTTGTGCCCTGTAAGATTGAGGGAACTAGGCTGACGGTCAAGAGGAAGAGGGGGGAGGGGGGATTTAGTAGGGGATGGGGAGAGGGAAGAAAGAAGAGAAGGAGACATTACTCACCGTAATGTTCTTTCTAGGATTCTTCTTCTGCAGATTCCTCATCTGATAAATATCCTCATCCAGCTCTGCTGCTTGGAAAATTCTTCGACAGGGGGCGAAGTGGACCTCGACTCAGCCGTCGATCCGTCTTGCTCGGTGCTCGATCGTCAGCTCTGACGTGATGTTGGGCGTAGTGTATATATTCCACGTCACTATGCCCCATACCTCAGTTCCCCGCCTTTTTCCCCTTATGCTCGACCGCTGCAGAGGAAAATAGTGAGAGAAGAAGGCCAAACAGCCAGTAAGAGGATACCAACAAGCATCCCAACGGGATACAATACTTGGTGGAAGACTTCCACAGTAGCCAGAATCAATTTTATTAAGAAAGACATGCAGCTGGCTAGACAGAAAACGGTCACTCTAGGATCATCACCAAGTGTCTACTCACCAAGACAGACGTGCACCAATAGCTAAAGCTTTCTGAGCGGGATGGATGGGAGGGGAGATGAGGAATCTGCGGGAGAAGAATCCATAGAAATAACATTACAGTGAGTAATTTCACCTTCAATGGATTGCCTTTTTCCAGCAGATTACTCATCTAAGACTCCCCAAGCAGTGAAACAATGGAAGCAGGCAGAAAGTTCACAGTAACAGGTTTTGTAGCACTGCCCTGCCAAAACGCGCGTCAGCCCCATGCGCAACGTCCAGGCTGTAGTACCGCGTAAATGTATGGAGTGAGAAACAATTTGCTGCTCAGCAAATATCCCCAACTGGGACCACCCTTTGGCACGGCTGTAGATGCTGAGACCCCTCTGGTTGAGTGCACCCTGATGCCAGGAGGCAGCTCCCTGCCTATGTACTGATAATATTCTGCAATGCATAAGATAATCCATCTGGACAGCATCTGCGTAGTTACAGCTAGACCTTTCCTGGCTAGAGAGCAAGCCACAAATAGGTCAGTCTTCTGAAATTCTGACATCCTTGCAACGTAAAAACTGAAGGCCCTTTTGGGATCCAACGATGCAAGTGCTCCTCCTCGTTAGAAGTGTGCAGAGGCAGGTGAAAGATTTGCAGGTCTATGGCTTGTGAAAGGTGAAACTCATAGCACCTTCGGCAGGAACCCCCGGCCTTACTTTTAGCGAGACCTTCTCATGAAAAATACGCACAAAAGGGGGTTTACAACAAAGGGCCTGCAATTCGCTGACTCGCCTACCGGAAGTTATCGCAACCAGAAGGCTGTCTTCAGTGTGAGCAGCCGCAGAAAAGAGTGCATGGGCTCAAAAGGAGCCACCATCAAGAAAGTCAAGACCAGATTTAAGTCCCAATCTGGGACAGCCAAGGTAGTTGGCAGAAACATATTCACAAGATCTTTCAGGAATTGGGATCTTAACCGGGAGAGTAAAACAGGAACCTTGATCCGGCAACCTCTTGAACACAGACAAGGCTGCCAAATATCCTTTGACTGTGTAACCTGAAGGCCTGCTGAGGCCAGTGAAAGAAGGAACTCCATCACTGTAGTGGTGTGGCAAGAGATCGGGTCAACTTTGCGTTCCCTGAACCAAGCCTCGAAACTTCTCCCCCTACACGCATACAGGGATCTTGTAGACTGAGTGCAGCCAGCAACACCTTGAGAACCTCCTCAGAGAGGTCTCAGTCATCATACTTCATCCTCTCAAGAGTCACGCATGTAGGTTGAGGAAATCCGGGTTCGGGTGAAGCACCCGACCTTCTGACTGAGTCAGTAGATCCAGCCGACGAAGCAACCAGAAAGGTGGGCAGATGGTCAAATCCACAAGGACCGAGTACCATGTCTTCCTCGCCCATCAAGATCATAGTACCTCTTCAACATCCTGAGAACCCAAGGGATGGTGGGAATCAGAGGAAAGGCATAGTGGCGAGGGAAGGTTCAATTCACCAGAAACACGTCCCCTAGCGCGCCGTTCGCTGGGAATTCCCTCAAGCAAAATTGTCTGCACGTCCTGTTGGACTCGGTAGTAAACAGGCCTACTGCTGGGCTACCCACGGACAGAGAAGATGACCTCTATGATTTCCCGGCACAGTTGCCACTCGTGCGAGACTGTGCTCTGCCTGCTTAGAGCATCCGCCAAACTGTTCCCTGTTCCCGCCAGATAAACTGCAGAGACCGAGATTCGGTTCTTCAGTAACCAGAACCACAACTGCATCACCTCTATGCAAAGGGGGAGGGAGCGCACGCCACCTTGCTTGTTCAGGTAGTGCATGGCCACCGTATTGTCTGTCAGAATCAGGACATGCTTACCTTTCGGAGACCGGGCGAAAGCCCAGAGGGCCAACCTGATGGCATGCAACTCCAGCCTGTTTATGTGCCACCTTTTGTCTCGGGAGGATAGCTCAGGGGCAACGTGCTCACCTTGGAAGCAAGACGACACGGAGCAACACAGATTCGATCCCCAGGTCCACGCTTAGAAACCGCTCAGTATTAAGCACGTTATAAATAAAATATATCATATCACCTGGCTTCCATTGCTGACCAAAGGCCATTCACCTGTAAGTCCTCGCAGTAAGCGCCCCAACCCTTTTGAGATGCATCTGTGACCACTCAGGCCTGAGAGGCTAGAAGGGTTCCCCCGCCATGAAATTGCTGTTGTCGGCCCACCATCAGAGGTAGTCGATCACTGACTTGGATACTATCTACGAAGATTCCGAGGTACTGAGATCACTGTTCCCGTAAGAGCCATTGCAGAAATCTAATTAGCAGCCTGGCCTCTGGCACTAGAAGAATACATCATGCCATGAGGCCTAAGAGGCAGAGGAAGGAATCTTCTGGTAAGGCTGCATGGTTCCGGAACAGATTCACCACCTGCACAATGATGTTGACTCTCTCCTCGGGAGGGAAGGCCTTCCCTATCCGGCTGTCGAGGACTGCCCCCGATGAACCGGAGCATCTGGACTGGCGTTACATGGGACTTCAAGTTCAGGGAGAAGCCCGACCTGGGTAGTAGAGAGCAGATGTCCTCCAGGTGGGACAAAACCCGCTCCAGTGACTTCCCTCAGATCAGACAGTTGTCCAGGTATGGGAATATGTAGACTCCGGATCCCCTGAGGTGAGCCACAACTACTGCCATGAGCTTGGTGAAAACGCTTGGAGCAGAGGTCAACCCAAAGGGAAGAACAAAAAAAAAGGTAGTAGGCGTCCCTCTCTAGAAAGTACATGGCATGATAACCTGTTCTGTGGTTTTTTTCCCCACTATGAGAGTCCGCAGCCATCGCTTTTTTCTCACTGTACTTTTCACAAAGGAGGAATATCCATTTGTAAATCAGTCTTTGTCCCACCCACAAGGGCAGTCCAGCAGCAAAATGCCAGGCAAACCTCCTTTGAACAAGAGTACCAACAGCAAACCCAGACACATGTTTCAGCCTTGTTGGGCCTCATCAGTGAGGTGAAGCTGTGCCTCTCTGCGCACAGTGAGCAAGGGGTCCACGTCTGGGTTCCCCCAGGTAACTTAGGGTGACCAACCCCAGGTTCCTTGCAAAAATACAAATAAAGTTAGCAGGCGTCCCCCTCTCTACAAAGAACATGGCATGATAAACTGCCATTTGAACTGATAGTGCTTATTCCCTATGAGGAACATCAGGGCCTTCCTGTGCTTGTGATTTATTGACACATGGAAATAAGCGTGCTGCAGATCTGTTGACACCAGCCAGTCTTGCAATTCGAGAGTGTGGAGAATTTCACTCAATGTCACCATCTTGAACTCGTCTTTCCTCAGGAACTTGTTCAAGGGCCTGAGGTCCAAAATGGGACTGTGACCTCCTCCCTTCTTGGGTACTGTGAAGGCATCATGAAGCAAGACACAGACAAAAGATTCAAAGTTCAAACTTAAATGTCAGGATGGTTGAAGGCCTAACTTGCCTTATGCTAAGGTGGGATTTCCCTAGCTAAAGAAACTAAGGATGGTCCGAATCAGTAAATTCAGCTTCAAAGTGTGTCTGTGTCCAAAACCTACACTTGCCCTCACAAGTAAAGCGAAACAAGGTGTAGCAATAAAAGAAATAGTGTCCCAAATAAAGCTCTCAGCTTCTTCCAGCCACTGGCTTACTTTCCAGCTCCCCTTGCCCAAGTTCAAGAAAGTTCCACAAAGTCTCTGGCTTTCCTTCCCCAGGAAGGCAACAGTTCCAAAAAGGGGGCTCAAGGTTCCCTTCCTCAAGACAACAACAAAGTTCATAAGGTCTTAGGTTTCTTTTCCCCAAGATTTTTGCGTGTCCAGCTTTCCAACTTGTACTAAGTTTCAGTCTCTTAAGATTCACAACCAGTCCCAGATCAACTTTACACTCCTGATTCCTTGCCCGTTTATGCAGATTGCTTTCCTCTGCTTCACTTCAGCAATCTCATTCACACATTTGGCTTTGCTTTCTGTATGTTTCCTTGACCTTCACAGATAGGGTATCCCCGGTCTAGGGAAAGTTGTCGGACCACACGGTCCACCCATTGTAAGGTCGTGCAACCAGTAACCCTAGGCTATCTTGCCCACACAGGTTCATTTATCACTGCACCTGTGTTCTGATTCACATTCACTCGGCTTTCTCACAAGGTATTTTCCTCCCTGCCAGTCTCTTGACTTTGCCACAATGTGCTCTTTCATTCAGCTCACTCTGTGGTGCTCTCCTTCCTTCACCACCTTCCTTTCACACCTTTCCGTAATATTTTTTTTTCTTTTTTATTATTTGATTTAGTTGATAAACAACTTTACAAAAACATATAGAGATTCAATACAATTTCTTCCGTAAAACAATGATCATATCACATAGTAAAATAAGCTAATATCTCTTGCTTAAGTTTAAAACTGCCTCATAATTCCCAATTTTGCAGTCGCTCGTAATATCTCAAATTAGCAGATCATGATCGCACATAAAATAATATACAAAAAATATACAATACAGTCGGAAGAGCAAAGAAAAAAAAAACAAGATAAAATAAATAAGACCACATTTTGTCAAACAGGCTAGAAGAATTAATTAGATACCCCTTTAAAGCCTCTAGGCAGTAGTTGTCATGCGCTGGGCTCCCCATCGCTTCTGGAATCGCTGGAGGCTTGGACGCCATTGAACGTTCCATTACGTTCGGGGGCCCAGCACTTGTTACCTGTCTAGCGGTTGCGAAGTGCGGCCGCCGGGGAATTTAACTTCCTTTTGTAGCCGGCGGCCGTCGCGTTGCAACCGCGGTTTTTTCCTGCCCTGGTGAGACGCTTCCCTGCTTGCCCAGCACATCCAGCCTTGTGCACTCCTCCTGCCTGCCCCATGCCCCGTGCTTCCCTAGGTGCCCCTCCTTCATCCTGCTTCCTCCTGTGCCTCTTCCGTTTGCCTTTCTCCCCCGTGACCTTTTCCTTGTATTTCCTCCTTTTTCCCCCCCCTTCCTTCATTGTCCCGTCTCTTCCCACTGGTCTATCTTTCCAGACTCCCCGGCGCTACCATCTCTCTTGCGGAGTCCAGTCCTCTTTCTGCCTGTTTTCATTCAAACCTGCTGCCAAACTGCTACTAGTGCAGCCTAGAGTTCCCTGCAGTCTACTGCCAGCACTACAACTTCCATAAAAACCTGCTGCCAGATCTCCTACCAGCGCAGCCTGGGATTCCCTGCAGTCTACCGCCAGCGCTACAACTAGCGCAGTCTTCAGATCTCGGCAGACCACTGTAGAACTGTATCCACTATCACAGTCAGGATTCCTATAAGGTTTTTTTTTTGTTTAGCCTTCCGGCTTTTTTCCCCTTCGGAGAGCTTGTCCCGAGAGAGCAGCCACTGGTGCGCTGTGGTCTATCGGCAACCACGGTGGCTACCTCTTGGAGCAGGCCTTATCTCTATAAAAAAAAAGGAGCCATAGGAAGGAAGAAAGAAAGGAAGAGTCAAGACACACCTCAAGGTTCAGGTGAGGAGGAGGGGATAGAACTGGACCTGGAGGGTGTGGAGGGCTCACGTGATAGTTTGCAACGCCAAAATATTGCAATGTCTACCGCTGAACAGATTCAAGTGTTAGTAGCTGCTGTTCAGGGCCTGACTCTAGAGGTTCAAAACCTAAAGTCTGAAAACACTGTACTCCGCCAGATGGATACCGCCAGAGAACCTCCCCCAACGGATTTGCCCCCAATGGCCCTCTCTTCTGGCAAATATGATGGGTCTCCAAAGAAATTAAAGGAGTTCATTGAGGCATGCACGATCCATTTTGCCTTTCGACCCCACGCCTATGCTTCTGAACAGGCCCGGGTGGGTTATATGGTCTCGAATATGACTGGTAACGCACTAGCCTGGGCCACTCCTTTGCTTACCGCCAAAGACCCAATACCTCAGGACTACAATGGGTTCCTCAACTCTTTTAAGCAAACGTTTGAGCGTCCAGAAATATCATATAGAGCGTGTGAAGAATTATTAGACATCCATCAAGGAGCTATGGACTTACTTACCTACATCTCCACATTCAAAAGGCTGGCGTCCGAGGCCGGTTGGGCGGAACAGGCGCAGTATGTGATCTTCCGGAGGGGGCTTAAAGAAGAGATAAAGGATGAGTTGGCCCGAATCCCTAGGCCCGCAACGTTATCTGAGCTCCTGTCAACCGTCCTACAGATCGACTTCTGGCTAGGCGCAGGGGTCTGCAACCTTTGGCTCCCAGATGTGTTTGGACTACCATTCCCATGATCTCCTGACATTGACTATGCTGTACAGGCTGGATGGGAATGGTAGTCCAAACACATCTGGGAGCCAAAGGTTGCAGACCCCTGGCCGGGGAACGAAGAACGGAGAAAAAGAAGAACCGAGCCCTGTCCGCTGCTGGCCCGTCACCCTATGTACCTCCTCCTACCATGAACAGAATGCCTAAAGAAGAACCGATGCAGATAGGAG
Source organism: Ambystoma mexicanum (assembly GCF_040938575.1). NCBI lineage: Eukaryota > Metazoa > Chordata > Amphibia > Caudata > Ambystomatidae > Ambystoma > Ambystoma mexicanum. The sequence goes on along the minus strand of NC_090931.1, from coordinate 792,251,680 downwards.
ACGCCAAGGGACCTTTAACTCAGGAAGAGCGGAGTCATAGAAGAGATGCCGGGTTATGTATGTACTGTGGCTCAGATGAGCATTTGCTTCGAAACTGCCCGGAGGTTCCTCCCCGGAGATCGGGAAACGGACGACCTCAGACCTAGTAGGAACAGGCTACCGAGGTTTTTCTAACAGTCCCTTTCTGACCCTATCTGTGGTACCTCCAAATGACTCGGAGGACTCCCGCTTAATGGTGGTCAAATTCCAACTACATAATCTGGAAAGGAAGATTGAAGCTCTCCCTTTGATAGACTGTGGAGCGGCTGGCAACTTTATCGATACCCTTTGGGCGGACCAGATGAACTTGCGTCGCCTTAGGCGCAATGAAAACCAGAAGGTAGAAGGCGTGGATGGCACGCCCCCCTCCTCCGGCCCCATTACCCACACCACAGAACCGTTGCAGGTAACAGTGGGCCAACATACTGAGAGCCTAGCCTTTGACATCATCCGAGCAGCCCATTTTCCTGTTATCCTAGGGGTGTCTTGGCTCAGGAAGCACAATCCGACTATCGATTGGAGCAAGAACTCTCTGGCTTTCCTTTCCTTGTACTGCCAACATAACTGTTTTTCTGCCCAACCGAAGGATACTGCACAAGTGCTGCCAACCTGCAAAGATCAACCCAAAGGAATCTGTTGCATTCCACCAGAACTGAATAAATATCGGGAGGTATTTGTGAATAAGACCATTCTCGAGCTACCTCCTCATCGTCCAGAGGACTGCGCCATCGACCTGATCCCCAACGCCTTGGTTCCTTTTGGGCGGATGTTCGCCCTATCTCTGGTAGAGAAGAAAGCCCTCAAGGAATATTTAGATGCCCACCTACAGAACGCTCTTATTCAGCCATCCAGATCGCCCGCTGGGGCTTCGTTATTCTTCATTCCTAAACGAAATTCCTCGGATCTCAGACCTTGCATAGATTACCAGGGTCTCAACAAGGTCACCATAAGGGATCGATATCCCATGCCCCTGATTTCCGATATTCTGGAAGCTGTTCAGGGAGCATCAATATTCTCCAAGCTGGATCTCAGAAGTGCTTATCACCTGCTCCGGATTCGGAGCGGTGATGAATGGAAGATGGCCTTCCGTACTCTCTCGGCCTGTATGAATACAGAGTTATGCCCTTTGGCCTTGCGAATGCCCCGGCCATCTTCCAACGCTTCATGGACCACCTGTTCTCAGATTTGTTATACCGAATACCATAGTGTATTTGGATGATATCCTGGTTTTCTCCCGAGATCCTCAAGAACACGACCAGCACATGCAGGCAGTACTACACAGACGTTTGGACAACAAATTATTAGTTAAGCCTGAAAAATGTGTTTTCAAAGCCTCCACGGTTCCTTATCTGGGATATGTCCTCTCTCAACAAGGGATTAAGATGGATCCTGCTAAGGTAACAGCCATTCTAGATTGGCCCACTCCACCTTCCATCAAGGACATTCAGAGATTCCTAGTTTGGCCAACTTCTACCGTAAATTCATCATTAAGTTCTCGGATGTGGTATCTATTACAGGTCTCTTGAAGAAAGGATGTCATCCCTTTCAATGAACTGTAGAAGCCGAACAGGCTTTCCGGAAGCTCCAAGAACTCTTTTGTTCAGCTCCCATGTTATGCCGACAGGATCAGTCCAAGAAGTTCATCGTTGAGACGGACGCTTCCGCCGGGGCCTTAGGGGCTGTCCTCCTTCAAGAATGGAATGGGGTGGAACATCCGATAGCCTATTTGTCGAAGACTTTCTCGGCTAGTCAATGGAATTATTCGGTTATCGAAAAGGAACTATTGGCCATCAAAACAGCTTGCGAAGAGTGGAGACACCTCCTCCAAGGGGGTGTTCGCCCCTTTCTTATCCGCACCGACAATAAAATTCTCATGGTTTTACAGAATATGGAGTGTGTCAACTCCAGGCAGGTCAGATGGGCACATTTTTTTAGCACTATGAGTTCACTGTAACTTACATCCCCGGCAGTCAGAACATATTGGCGGATGCTCTCTGTCGCCGGGAGTCCTCTTACTATCACACTGAACATCCTGCTAATCCTATGTTTCCCTGCAACAAGATTGTCTATCTGGTTTCCTCCTTTCTGCAAGATCTGAAGGCCGCTACAGCCACCACACAAACTGTGCTACCTAGGGGTTCCCACCAAATCGAACAGAGAGAGGGTATTTTGTTCATTGACCGGAAGGTGTACGTACCTACTTCTCTTCTTCAAAGGAAAGTGATGCTATGGTGCCATAACAGCAAGACAGCCGGGCCTCGAGGAGTAAAGAACACACTTGAGTTAATTTCCCGCTCCTTTTATTGGCCCAAGATGAGTAGTGATGTCGACAGATTCTGTAAGGCTTGTGCAGTATGTGCCCGAAACGAGTACAGTACGCAGAGACCCTATGGTCATCTTCATCCTGCTCCGGTCCCCGCCAGACCCTGGTCGCAGATATCCACGTATTTCATTGATCTCTCAGAATCCCAGGGGTGTACTTGTATAATGGTCACTGTGGACTCATACTCTAAGCTGGCACATTTTTCCCCCTTGGCAGGTGTACCCTCTGCTTTCAAGATGGCAGAAACGTTCATTCGGGACAATTTTCGCCTACACGGTTTACCCGAGACAATTATTTCCGACAGAGGTAGTCAGTACACCTCACGATTCTGGGCAGCCCTCTGTAATTCCCTGGGGATAGATAGGGCGCTTTCTTTGGGTTTTCATCCCGAAACTAATGGGCAAACTGAACGCCTTAACGCCACGCTAGAGCAGTATCTTTGTTGTTATTCCAATCAGTTCCAAGACAATTGGGTGTCACTCCTACCTACCGCCGAGTTTGCGTATAACAACTCAGTGCACTCGGCCTTAGGCATTAGCCCTTTCTATTGTACCTATGGTCTGCATCCCCGAGCTTTACCCTTTGACACTTTCGCCCATACCAACATCCCCTCGATAGAAGCCATCCTTAAGAACATTGCTGTTGCACATCAGATAGCTAGTAAGGCCCTAGCTGAGGCTCACAAACGTTACAAGGCCCAGGCGGATCGCTTCCGCAGGGAATGTCCTGAATGGAAGGTTGGTTCTAAGGTATGGCTGTCAACTAAATACTTACCCCGGTGGGATTGTCCGTCCAAACTTTCTCCTAGGTATTTGGGACCTTTTGAAATACTTGCCAAGATTAACCCTGTTGCCCATCGCCTAAAACTGCCAAAGGGTCTGTCACACATTCACCCTGTATTCCACTCCTCTCTCTTGAAATCTGTGGCCCCAGACTTGACCTCCCTACCTAGACAGGAGGGTCCGGGTCCTATACATCCTTGGCTGAGGAATATGAAGTGTCTCAGATCTGTGATTCGCGCTACCGCAAGGGGCGTTTAGAATATCTCACACTGGAAAGGTTACCCACCTTTGGAAGACTCTTGGGAACCCAGGTCCTTTGTCCATGCCCCGAAGTTAGTTAGAAGGTTTCACCGAGATCACCAAGGGAAACCCGGAGGAGCTGACTTTGGATGAGGGCATACTATCACGCGCTGGGCTCCCCATCGCTTCTGGAATCGCTGGCGGCTTGGACGCCATTGAACGTTCCATTACGTTCGGGGGCCCAGCACTCGTTACCGGTCTAGCGGTTGCGACGTGCGGCCGCCGGGGGATTTAACTTCCTGTTGTAGCCAGCGGCCGTTGCGTTGCAACCGCGGTTTTTCCTGCCCTGGTGATATGCTTCCCTGCTTGCCCAGCGCATCCAGTCTTGTGCACTCCTCCTGCCTGCCCCGTGCCCTGTGCTTCCCGAGGTGCTCCTACTTCATCCTGCTTCCTTCTGTGCCTCTTCCGTTTGCCTTTCTCCCCCATGTCCTTTTCCTTGTATTTCCTCCCTTTTCCCTCGACCTTCCCGCTTTCCCCCCCCGTCCTTCATTGTCCCGTCTCTTCCCACTGGGCTATCCTTCCAGACTCCCCGGCGCTACCATCTCTCTTGCGGAGTCCAGCCCTCTTTCTGCCTGTTTTCATTCAAACCTGCTGCCAAACTGCTACCAGTGCAGCCTGGAGTTCCCTGCAGTCTACCGCCAGCACTACAACTCCCATACAAACCTGCTGCCAGATCTCCTACCAGCGCAGCCTGGGGTTCCCTGCAGTCTACCGCCAGCGCTACAACTAGCGAGGTCTTCAGATCTCGGCAGACCACTGTACAACTGGATCCACTATCACATTCAGGATTCCTATAAGGTTTTTTTTTAGCCTTCTGGCTTTTTTCCCCTTCGGAGGGCTTGTCCCAAGAGAGCACCCAGTGGTGCGCTGTGGTCTATCGGCAACCATGGTGGCTACCTCTTGGAGCAGGCCTTATCTCTACAAAAAAAAAGGAGCCATAGGAAGGAAGAAAGAAAGGAAGAGTCAAGACACACCTCAAGATTCAGGTGAGGAGGAGGGGATAGAAATGGACTTGGAGGGTGTGGAGGGCTCACGTGATAGTATCAACCCTATCATTATTTTAGTTGGCATAGAGTTTAGATGGTACAATTAGTTCCAGCTTTGTCAAATACTGGATAATGGCTAAATTCAGCAAACAATGCTGGGCAGTAAACATCTGAGCCCATATAGTTTGCTGATCTACTATTCTATAGTCTTTAAAATATTTCATAAAACTTTCTTCTCTTAACATTTGGAGCGCTTCACACTGTACCATAATATGTTTCTACGTTTCAACAGCATCAACCTTTTTACAATATCTACAATGGCTATTATTGGCTTCTGGATAAGCAGGATCTTTTGATACTACCCATTTGGCTGTAACCTCTCTGGTTGGTACTAGATTGAATCGAAATCGCATAATTTCTGTTCTGTACTGTGGGATTGGATGTTTTGCCATATACAATGGTATAGTATTTAACTGTTTGTCCAAAAATATTCCAGCTTGGAATACTTTGTATTTAGATGCATATATTCTTGTTTTCACCCAATCTGCATTAAAAGGTTTTGTCTTTACTTTGTCTGGGTTTTGCAACAGTAGCTCATCAGTAATACTGCAATTAGACATGATTTGTTGCCAAGTCTGTTGCCACTCACTCCTGGGTTACGCATCATTATCAGCTAATGATGCGCCAAGTATGGTGATCACTATATTTGTACACTCATCAGCTCTTTTACATTTCGAGTACAGCAGCAAAGAGTTCCAGTCAACCATAGCTTTTGGTGAAGACAATCCTAATTCGTAACGTAATATTGGCATGGGAAAACTTTTAGGGATTATTAGTAATGTTTTCCAGTATATGCTCTCGAAAGTAGTCCATTTCGGCTGTTATTTTTCAGATTTACACTGCGCGCCATAAGTTATGGTGGGAACGACTTTGTCGGTAATATATAACAGCTGATTTGAGAGAGAACTTCCCGTATTTGTGCTGAATTAATTTTGCCTGAGATGTGAGCATCTTCATTTTTCTTGAGAGATCTTCATAAGGTAATTCAGATTGAGTATCATTCATGTTTACTCCTGAATAATTATATTGTCGCACCACTTCTAAGACCTTACCATTCAACTTCCAGCGTCTAGGAAGATTTTTCCTGTGTAAAGAAGATTTTCCAATAATCATGATCAGTGTTCTCTCTGAGCTGTGCGCATGTGCGCCTGCCCAGCTTCCTTCTGGGTGCCGCTCAGAAGATTTTTAGCAGCGCACACAGACAAGTCTCACCTATTCAAAATTATTTAATAAAGCACAAGTCACAGCAATTAATTGAAATTTGCGTCCTCTTAAAATAAGCAACTAGTCTTGATATTCTGCTAATTTGCATTACACTACTATGCACAGGTGACCGTAAACACCTAAAATCCCTAACAGCAAAATACACACATAATAGGTTAAAAAATAATAAGAAAAACTTGCTCCATGAACAGAATAATCTAACCAAGATATGCCTGCACACATTTACCAAATAATGTACCCTCCCCAGCTATGACTCCTAAGCTTGATTCTACCACACTTTGACCGTATGACTAACTCCTGCCCCAGAACACATTCAGATAGTAACAGACAACCTTGACTCCTACTCGCTTGGCTCTGTGAAAGGTTAGCAGACGTGAACCTACATCCACTTCTTTTATGTTTGTTGTAATATGAATGATATGAATAATATGAATAAGGTTCACGTGCCAGAATTTCTGTTACTTATTGTGCCTTACTAAAAGCATCAACCACACCATACAATCAAACTGCCAGCTAAAATATTGGATACTGACTGTAAGTAAGCAGGCTACCTGGTTGTGTAACCTTATCCCATACTTCCTCTTCTTTGCACATATGTGACGCAAGTGCTTTGAAGCGGCCTCCTTGCAATTTATAAAACTAAAATATGAATTTTCCCTGTAAGGATTATGAGAAGACAAATGTGATGCTCAGCGTCTCCTACTTTAACATTACTAACATTACCCTATAAGCAGAGAGCAACATTGCAGTATCATTTACTTTACCTACAAGGGATAATGGGTATGGACTATGCCTGGCATTACTTGTTCATAGTATCAGGGCACCGGATATTCAGACAAGAGAATGCTTTTTACACAATCTGCCTCATTTTCAAGTGTTCAGAGTTCCTTTGGGCATAGACCTTCACACATTATATGGTAACTCACTGCTATGCAACAACAGTTTCACTGAGCACTATGTAATCCTACACAATGATATAAGGGTGGGGTACGTTGCAAACATCTTGTATGCACTGCAAAAGAATTGCATACATGCAAGAGTCATGACATTCTTAAAATGCAGATAATGTTGAGGCATTAAATATGCATTGCTTGCAAAGTATTGTGGGTCTGCAAATATCCCAGTGAGTGTTTACTGCTACAAACCCTCCCTTTTTACTGTGCTCCATCAACTAGCATTGGAGGCAAGCACAGGGGCCGGGGAAGGCTACGGGCGGAAGAGCACAGGTCATCACTCCTTGCGGGTGATTAACAAAGCAGCACATTTCAGAAGTTTCGGCAGTACACCGAAGGAAATGTGTTGTTTGTTTGATAAAGTATAGGAAATTCTAGTACCTGTCTAGACAACAGCACCTTCCTTTTCTTTCCATGCTCAGCTTCTGAGGTCTTTTCAATAGAACCATGTGCTCTGTATCGTCTCTAGCATCTCCCTGCATCTTATTTAACTCATAACAAAGAATTACAGAAGAGGGATCCATAGTTGCAGACAAAGGGACTCAATCTGTTCTATCTCTTGAGATTTGATGCCATCAATTTAAAAGGCATATATATGTGATTTTCTCACATAGTGATCCATAATAAACCTCAATGAAGCACTTGTTTAATTTTTCTAGGCTCTGGTGCGGAAAGGTGGTCAAAGCTATGGACTACATTATGTTACCTGTCATTTCACTTTGTATGTCAGGGTTACAAGCAAGGATCTAATCAGATTTTCCTCCCTTCTTGGAGTCACATGATTTTTCAGGGTGTAAAAAAGTGATTAGCTTTGCCAATAGGGATACTTTCTGCTTATTAAAAGTGGTTCTTCCCCTTAAAATTTCTGTTGAGTTTAGGCCTTAAAATTATTAGAGTTCCTTCCTATGCCACTGCTCTACTGGTCATTAATTCGAAAAAATATCATTGGAGCTTTGTGGGTTGAAGCAACAAAATGTTTGTTGTTTCTCGTTTTTGTTGGGCACATTTTCATATTTAGGGAGTACAAATGGATGGTGTTTATGTCTCCTAGCTGTAAGGCTGGTGTTATCTCTACCCAAAGGACAACGTAATGTGGATAGTAAGCAGAGGCACAGGAATATTTGATCATCATATTCTGAGGTGCAGTTATTCTGATGCAATTATCATCCTTATACAAATTATTAGAAGCATGTTCTTCTGGCCCTTGAATTACTTCATTAAAGTGGCACTTGAACTCCTATCAGCATGTTTTTGACACATTGTTTTTAATTGACATTAATCCATCTGCAGATGAATCCTGTCTGAATTTCTTGACAGCCACATCAGTTCATGACGAGAGATATTTGTGTTTTGTATTACACACGAGTGATTTTCCAGTGGCATAAAACGTTTTCAAGGTACTGTGGCAGATGTTGAAGTCTTGGACTCGTTGATGCATTTTCTGTTTAATCACTTATGACATTCTATTTTAGTCTATGGGCCTCATTACGAGTCAGGCGTTAAGGGTTTTACGGCGCCGTAAACGGCGCCGACCCTTAACACCTGATTACAAGGTCCCTTTGCGGGATGGTGATTTTAACGCCTGCTTTTTGCAGGCGTTAAAAACCATGCCGCAAAGGGACCTTGGTGCTAAGTACGGTGCCGCAATTTGCAGCACCGTACTTAGCGCCTTCCCCATTCCCATTATGCCCTATGGGGCAAAAATGGGAATGGGGAAGGGCCATGGCGGAAGGGGGAATTACCACTCCGCCAACCTCGGAATGGGGTGGTAATTCCCCATTCCGCCATGGCGGAGTCGGAAAGTTACCGGCATGGACCATGGTGCTATTAGCACCATGGTCCATCCGCCAGGGTCGTAATGAGGCCCCATGTGTTTGTAAAAAAGTGTTGTAAGATTTGTCAAGAATTGCAGTGACTGGGATGAGGAAATTCCTTCAAACTCTTCTGCGACGGTAATTCACTAAATACGCATGCTCAGAAAGTGGCATACCTCGTTGGTCAGTTGCGCACATGGAAAATAATGTGCGCACAATAGCAAACCAGTTCCGCACATAGAGAAAAATAAGTAGAGGGAACATTGATCATGATATTTAATTTCTTCTCGTGGATCTGGAGTAGATTATTTTTGGCATAAATTTCGACAGCAGCTAATAGACGACTATAAAGGTTAAATCGAGGATGACTAAGCCATCAGCATATAACATGTATTTGACCGGCCGTGTTTTTAATCTCGGTGGATTTGATTGTATATTTGCAAGATGTTTCTTTATACCAGAAATATAGAAACTAAATAATGTGGCTGCCACAAGGCTCCCTTGTTTCAGCCCTATATTAGTTTCCATATCTTCCGTCAATAGCCCAGCTCGATTTAGTTTCACACTTATCGATGTTCCAGTGTAAAGTTGTTTTATAGCGGCAGGCATCCTGTTGCTTGAAGCTTTGACCATAATAAAGGTCTAGATACAGTGTCAAACGGTAAAGAATATGGCGGTGGGTAAAGGGCCTATGTCCGCGCTTTGCCTACCTCTCGAGTATGGGTGGGTTTGAGCTGCGTTACTAGCATCAAGGGCCAGATGTACCCACTAACACCTGGTAAGTAGAGTACGTGATACGGGTATGATGTTGTCACGCTTTACCCAATAGAACTAAATGATGTTAAAATTGTTATATTTTCTAGAAGTTCTAGAGTAAATAGCGTGCTCTTACACAGTCGCACACTTTTCTCAATTAAATGTTGATGCATTTTCTAGACGGCATTTTGTTGTGTACGCAACTTGCGTTAATTAAGCAACGTTATGATGGCTTGACGTGATTAACAGCTAACTGCTAGCCGGTCGGGTACATGTAATAACAGCAAACCTAATTAAAAGGGCTCTATCCCTGCACGAGACTTGATGTTGCTAACTGCAAGTTTGCAACATCAAGAACTTCTAGAAAATATAACAATTTTAACATCATTTAGTTCTATTGGGTAGAGCGCAACAACAACATCATACCCGTATCATGTACAGTGTCAAACACTTGGGGATAATCAATATGGGCTATATGAAGAGGCCTTTTCTTTATAATGGCTCGCAAAATCAGGGTTTGCAGTATGTGCACGTTCGGGCCAGTGCCCATGCCTACTACAAATCCTACTTGATTAGGATCTAACAACTTAGTTTCGACAAGCCATTTGTTTAATGCTTTCAGAATGATTTTGGCGTACATTTTTCCAGCTGCATCTAATAAGGCCAAAGTTTGGTAATTAGTAGCATCTAAACCATTACCTTTTTTAAATACCGGTAATATAATAGATTTTTTCCATGATAGTGGAAAAACTCCAGTTTTGTGAATTATGGAGTAAATTTGGTGGAGAATCTTGGCCCATTTTATAGGATGTTCTTTCAGTATTGCATTCGGGATGCCGTCAGGGACTGGGGCTCTAGATAAACTCAATTTACCAATTATATCGACAATCTCATCTAAGGCTATATTAAACTGACTGTCAAAATGATCAAACAATTGAATATAGCCAAAGGTAAGAGATTTCGTGTAGAAAAGCTTAGAAAAATGAGTTGTCCAGCCTCCTTCACTGATAGCATTTATCATTCTCACTGTTGTATCTAATTTGGCACCATCATTAAGGAGCAACCATATCTGGGCGCTGGATTTTCTGCTTAAGTTTCTCAGCATTAGTTCTCCATCTGCTTGTTCTTTTTTTTCCAATTTGATTTTATTGGCATTTCAATATTCAAAAAAACAAACAAGGAAGAACAGAACCCCAACTCCCCCAACTCCCCCACCCATTTCCATCCCCCACCCAGCCCAGAGTTCGAGAGTAGTCCATTGCTGCAGCGCTTCTTAGTTGGTCAGCTCCCACCCACCTCCCCCCTCGTGAACTCATAGGTTAGAGTGATCAGAATGGGTAGGCCCCTTTAAGAGTCTTTGTCACCGGGGGTGTCTGTTATTATGCCCAAGAGTCTCGTACTCTGGGGGCACCAACGCTGCCTCAGACCATCGACCAGATACGCCAATAAGGAAGACCAGTCCGACCTGAATCTTCGATGCTCCCCCTGAATTGAGTACGTGAGCCACTCAAGAGCCAATAAACTCCATATCTTTGCCACCCATTCATGGTCCTGTGGCGGGTCCTTAGATTTCCATCTGCGAGCCAGTACCATTGCCGCTGCCATCATCATTATTACATAGAGCTTGCGGCCCGCCTTAGTCTTGATTGCCGACAGAGACCCTCCCAGGCCCAGCATTGCGAGACCTTTGTTGTTGCACCGTAGGTCAAGACCCAGAACTTGGTTGATCACAACCCCAATTCCCGCCCAATAGCACTCAATTTTAGGACACTCCCACCATATATGCTCCCATGTGCCTTCTGCGCCACATTTCCTCCAACAGCGAGGGGAGGTCCCAGGGTACATCCTGTGGAGTCTGGAGGGAACCAAGTGCCACCGGGTGAGCAGCTTCAGACACGTCTCCCTTATTTGCAGGGATCTAGTTAACTTTGGTATCTGCTTCCATAGCCAACACCAGTCGTCACCCTCGATTGCGGCCCCCGTAGCTAATTGCCACTTCTTCAAGTAGGCCCGCAGAGGAGGGATCCTCTCCTGCCTTCATATGCCTATATAGGGCTGTGATCAAATGCTTGTCCCCCGACTCCCTATTGGGATACTCTTCGAAGCGGGTCAGCTGTCAGGTTGGAGCTTGCTTTACGGTAGGATGGCTGAGCCAATGCCGAAGTTGGCAGTAGCAGAACCTTTCACCTTCACCCAGATTAAAGTCTGCCTTACACTGCTCAAAGTTCTTTACCTGACCCCTCCCAACCCCCGAACAAGTCCCATAACATTCTGCATCCCCCCTGATGCCACGTATGAAAGGCGGTAGCGATGCGACCCGGAGTGAACTGCAGGTTATTGAACAGGAGGGTGCAGGGGGATGGATGTGTCGTTAAGTGGGCCTGTTGCACCGCCTCATCCCAGGTATTGGCAACTAGAGCTAAGATTGTGCTACAGTACATGCGGATCGGCCTGTCTGGTTTCGGCTTCCACAAAACCCCTTTGAGGTCCTCCCCCAGTACTGCCCCGTCCATGGGCCTCCACACTTTCCCCCGGTCGTATTTTTGCCAGTTCCCGAGCACCTTCAGCTGGGCCGCCCTATAGTACACCCTGAAATCGGGTAGTCCCATACCTCCGCGCTCCGTAGGAGTTCTCATCACCTTAGCCGCTATCCTAAGATGTTTATTGGCCCACACAAACCTGCTAGTGATCTTATTCAGTGACCTGAAGAAAGCCGGGGGAACGCTCACTGGCAGAGCCACGAAGCAGTACAAGAGCTTGGGGAGTACCGTCATTTTTAGAGTATTAATGCGTCCCAGTCAGGAAACCGCTAGGGGGCCCCTGTCTATCATCTTGCTCTTTAGTTTCTCCAGCAGGGGTGGGTAGTTCACCTGGTACAACTGTTCCACCCTTGCCGTCAGTTTTATTCCCAGATAGGTGATGGAGTGATCTTCCCATCTATAGGGAGAGGTGCCCTTCAGAGAGAGAACCATTGGCGTCAGAACTGTGAGATTGAGAATTTCAGTTTTGTAAGGATTTACTTTCAGACCCGCCACACTACCAAACCGGGCTATCTCAGCTTCTACTGCAGGCATGGCCCTACTCTGTCTGGTCAGGGATAGTATCACATCGTCAGCAAAGGCCGCAATCTTGTGCTCTTCCCCTGCAAAAGGGAGTGCTGTTATGTGCTGGTTAGATCGTACCGCTTCGAGGAACGGTTCCGAATGGAGAGCATGCAATATCGGGCAGAACGGGCACTCTTGTTTGGTACCTCGCTCAACATGCACCGGGTCAGACAGTTGGCCATTGACCGCCAAACTAAGGGTTGGGTTTCTGTAATTGGCCCTAATCCTATCCATAAATTCTAGGCCAAACCCCATGTTGTGCATTGTTGCAAAGAGGAATTCCCACTCCACCCGATCAAACGCCTTCTCTGCGTCAATTGCCATCAGGAGAGCGGGAATTCCTCTCTTGTGGGCCTTCTCTATTAAGTGGGCCAGCCTCCTGACATTATCACTGGTTTGCCTGCCTCTGACAAATCCCGATTGATCTGGAAGGATCAGTTTAGGGACAAGGTCGTCCAACTTCTTAGCCAGTATCTTGGCATGAATTTTAGAGTCTGCATTGATTAATTCTATGGGACGGTATGAAGTGCACTCCGTTTGATCCTTGCCCTTTGTGTGGATAAGAACCACTTTTGCATCTTCCATAGTTCTCGTAATTGCGCTGTCCCGTCCTATTTGATTAAAGAGAGTAGTTAAGATAGGGGCAAGGGTTTCCCTAAGCAATTTATAGAATTTCGCCACGTAGCCGTCCAGACCCGGTGATTTAAGATTAGGAAGAGTTCTGATTGCATCCCTGACCTTGTCTTCTGTGATGGACCTTTCCAGAGTTTCCCTCTCTTCTTGCGTTACGTGGGATAAAGTAACTCTAAGTAATTTAATTGGGAAGCCTACGCTGGGGTGTAGGACGTATACAAGGCTGAGTAGAATCGGGTAAACTCCCTCAAGATGTCCTCACTTTTGGTGAAGGTGGCCCCTCCCCCAACCTTCATTTTAATTATTGTCTCGTCTTTCTGGTGCTTTCTAAGCATTCTCGCAAGCAGCCGGTCAGCTTTGTTAGCTTTACTATAAAATGTATGCCTGAGATGTAACAGACTCCGTTCCGTAACCCGAGTCTGGATCAGGTCCAGCTGGCCCTGCACTGTCCTATACTCCCTTCTTGGTGGCCTGGGTCTGCTTTCTTCCCATTTTGGCGGTTATGCCCCCGAGTGCCTCTTCTAGGCGTGCCTCCTCTATTCTCAACTCCCTTTCTATTCTTGCCTTAATCGCTGTAATTGCCCCTCTCAGGGTCGCCTTGAAGGCGTTCCATCGTACCTGGAGCGACGTGTCCCCCACAGAGTTCTCGGCGAAGAAGCACTCCATTTCCTCCTCCACCTCTCAGCCAATACTTGATCTTTAAAAAGGGAAACAGGGCAGCGCCATTTCCACAACCCCAAGGGTCTGCCCTTCAAATTCAGGGATCAAATCAAGGGGGCGTGGTCAGACAATTTTGTGATACCCATAGAGATATCTAAGGCCCTCCCCAACAAGTTGGCGGACAGCCAAATGTAATCTATTCTTGAATGGGACTGATGGGCATGCGAATAGCAGGTATAGCCCCCTACTTCGCCCATTATCTGTCTCCACGCATCAACCAGAGCCAGATTGCTGATTCTCTCCTTCAGGTTGCGGGATGGCCAAGCCTATGTTCGCCCCCCACCAGTTCTGTCATTCGCTGGTTCCCAACTGATATTGAAATCGCCCGTGAGAATAAGAGGGGACTTGGCGAATTTCTCAAGCTTTCCCAAAGAGGATTGGAGGAACCTGTCTTGCGCTGTATTTGGGGCGTATATCGTTGCCACCGTGAGGGGATGCTCATTACCCACCAGGGATACTGCCAAAAACCTCCCTTGGGCGTCTGTTACCTCCCCAGAGATATGTAGATCCAGCCTGTCTCTAAGGGCCCGTAGGTCCCCCTGCTTTCACACCCAAATCTTCACCCTTCCCCGGTCTTCTGTGCGGATATGGGTCTCTTGGAGCGTAATAATGTCTGGCCGTTCGCGCCCAATATAGCGCTCTAGTTTCTTGCGTTTGACCGGCAAATTGAGGCCGTTTACATTAAGGGAGAAGATCCTCAATATGCGTTGGCTAGGCATAGCAATTCAAGTGGGAGTGACCGGGGTCCCAGGTCGCCCTGCTTAGAATCCCGCCCTCCTCTCCAGGGCTCTCCCTTTCTGACTGCGCTGTAGGACCCTTCTTTTCACTTCCAGGACACTGGCTCTACCGAAACCCCCCTACACCCTTCACTCCCACTTTCCCCCTGGCAGTGTGGGACGACTGGCTTCAGCCCATCACGAATCAAAACCTCGAGAGTCGCCCCATCGAATGCCCCCCCAACTGTTCCAACGCAGGACCTCCCAGTCCCTTTCCAAGATGTGAGCCCCTCCCACTTCAGCCCTTTGCGGGTGTCGCTGATTAACTTGACCTTGCCATCACATTAACCTACTTCTTCTATGCCCTCCCCAGGCATCCTCTTCCTGAACCGTCAGCCAGGTCCCGTACAGAACCTCGCTCTCCATGAAGGGTTAGTCACCTCTGCGGTTACTGTCCATTCTTTGGCAATGTGCCCCTCAGGAGCTTATGGTTGTTGTTTTTCCTCGACTTCTTGGACCGGGCCCGGGACCACTCCCACTCTCTATGGTCAGGTCTCTGGGGAGGAGGCGGAGTAGATGATGGCGTGGCGTCCTCTTCCACCCCCAGCAAGGCAAGACCCTGCTCACAGGTAGTGATCCTCTGAGGTTTCCCTTTCCATTTATAAGCCAGACCAAAGGGATGGAGCCATCTGTAGCGAAGGCCTTGGGCTCGCAAGTGGGAAAGTACCAATCCCATTCTTCGTCGCTTGTTTAATGTAGCTTGCGCCAGATCCTGATACAGGGCTATCTCCGCCCCATTGTAGGTGAGCCTGCCTGCCTTCCGTGCTGCCAAGAGGATCCGCTCCTTCACTGAGTAGCTGTGCAGGGCCACAAGGACATCTCTGGGTCTGCCGCCCGGCTCTGTTCGTTTGGGACCTACTCTATGTATCCTATCGAAGACAATGTCTTCCGTCCTAGTCGCCTCCAGGAGGTCCGCAAAAATGCTTGGGGAAGATCTTGGTCGTGGGTGTCCTCCGGAAGCGCCTTAATCCGAATGTTCGAGCGCCTAGACCTGTTTTCCTGATCTTCTACCTGGAGCTCCTGGTTATGCGTCTCTGTCGCCAGTGTCTCCAGGAGGGAGTCCGTTTTCCTCGCGTCCTCAGCAATATCCTGAATCACCCTCTCGTTTGTATCCACCCTTTCCTCTATCTTGCTGATGTCCCTTCTGATCTCCTGGAGACCCTCCGCCAAGTCCTCCCCGAGTGTGTCCATTTGCTTTTGGCCAGCTGTGGTAATCTTTTCAACTATGTCTGCCAGGAGGAGCTTCAACGTTGTCCGAGTGACGGGTTGTTCTGGAGCCTCCAGGTCCACTCGTTAGGGGATGTTGCCTGGGTGTCCTCCGTGTCCTTAGCCCAAATCTTGGTCAATGCATTCTCCTCGGGGGTCTTTGAAGGGGTTACCTATACTTGGCTTTATTCTTTCACATGGTGCCGGCGACTCCGAGAGCTGAGCTCAGCGTCCACACCTCCAAGATCGCCCAGACGGGCCTGTGGTCCACCCCCTGAAGGGGCACCTCACCGGTCCTTCGTCGGAGGAGGGATCTCCACCACCGCCCACAGCACTGGTTGATTATGGATAGGCACTGATGCAGGAATCCCCTTGTGGGTGCTAGTGGTCAGGGCGATACTCCAAGCGCCACCACCCTCTCCCGGATGAGTCCAAGCCTGCCGCTGTAGGTGAGGCCTCCTAGAGCCTTCAGGAGAAGGCGAAGGCAGGCCCCGGGGCGGTGGAAGTCCGCTCTGAGTGCCTTGGGGCCGAGATTATATGTGGCGCCATATGATGACCAAAGATGGAGGCACTTAGAATGTCATATGCAGAGCCAAAGTGCCCCCGGGTAAGAGTGGGGGTCCCAGGGACAGGGGGGGTTCGCAGTTCCTCCCAAGCACCTCCCCCTCCAAATTCCTCCCTATGTCTCAGTTCGCAGGGCTCCTAGGTGATCCTGCCCCAAGGGAAGGCAGTCAGGCAGTCAGCAGCAGGTGGCAATATCAGATGCAAGGCAGTTGGAGGAGATGCTGGTGAGTGAAAGCCGTGGGCGCAGGACGCCGTCCCCCCCCCCCCCCCCCCCCCAAGGACAATGTTCGTTCTCACCTTACCACATTTGCGGTGTGCAATGCCCTCTTCTCCTCCACTGGGGCCCGGCCCAGATCCGCGCGTCACAGCCCCCCCCCCCGGCTCTGGAGGTCTCCCACAGTCAGGTCCAGGATCATGGCCTGCAGATGTCTCCCGAGTTAGCCTGAGCGGAGAGGTGAGCCGCTTCCCCCAGGGGACCGAGACTCCCACAGGGGCTCCCTCCAGCACCGGCTGCTCCTCACCCCCGCCGCTGGTGTATGTGGAGCTGAGAGGCGCCCAACCCCGGCTCCAGTCCCCGCTGGCTTTCTCTCTCTCTCCCGGCTGAAAGTGTGGGCGGAGCCGCAGCCCAGGGAAAATTCTGCTTCAATCCCGCGCCGACCGAGGTAGGGTGCACGCCTCCAGTCCCCTCCGCTGTCCGAGATCTGGAATCCGACAAGACGGAGGAGGGAATTCGCAGGGGGCCCATGTCGCGCCGCGCCCCAGGTCCTCAAGGCACGATCCGATGGATTTCCCCGACGGCGCAACCCCTCCTGCTCTGCCGTTGGTTGACTGCCACAGGAATTTGCTGCCTACACACTAGCACGTAAGACCGGCCCCGTTCACAGGACCAGTGGCGCCTAACGTCTTTGTCCCGTCTCTGTCGCCTGGGGAGGGCTACACGGGCAAGGTGTATGTTTGCAGGGCCTCGGGATCAGGAGCTCGGTGGTTGCGGTGTTTACAGCATCACAGCCATCTTGGGAATCTGCTTGTTCTTTTTTAAAACAGTATTGTTTCATAAAGTTTCTATAATCAGTTTGAATTTTTTGTCTTAGTTGTTTAGAATGCTCAGAATTGTCGATTGGGATCATTCGTAGTGCTTTTCTTTTCTCTCGTTTTTGTCTCTTATTAATGGATCAAAGGTAGTCATCTTCTTCTGGTGATAGGGTTGGTAGGTTTGGCTAGCTGCTGTGAATTTTTATAATACTTCAGTATATGGTTTAAGTGGAGATGAAAGTATGTTGTATAGTAGATTATCGAATCTACAGACTGACCATTTGATTCGATTACGTCCCTGATTGATTTGTATTTCATAAGGAAAATAGGACATATGTCTATGTCAAAGCATGACTGGGACATTATAGGTGATCGCCAGCATATGATGGTCACTCAGGGTAGTAGGTATGATATGGAAATCAGAAATCCAAGGTAGTGTCTAGATACAAATGCATAATCAAATGATACCAGTCGACTGGCCTCTGTGCCATGTAGGTTGAGGATCACCAGAGACACATCCATTTAGCATCACAATATTACGTTCTTTCATAAATGATAGCCATCTTTTGGCTCTTTGTGTCAAAATGCTGCCAGTGTTAGTAATGCAGTGGGTATTAAAATCACCAGTGATCAATATCATATTGATATGAGGGTCAGTATCTATGGCCTCAAATAGATATTTCACAAGTGACATAAATTCAGTGTCCTCGATTTTAATAGGGTTCCAATACAGGTGGATAATAGCAGTTATTACTTTGCAGTCTTTAATTTGGTGTCCAAGTAGTTGTAGTCCTGGATGAGGATTCAGTCAGGCACTAGGTTCTCCAAGGACAACTTTAAACCACCAAGGAGGCCAATCACTGGTCGGCCATAGGTATTTTTAATTGCTGGAACTGCACAAATCTGGCGATTAGGTCATAAAGGCGTCTTGGTGAGCCAGGTCTCTTGCAAAAGGACCAAATCAAACTGATGTAGTATAGATGCTGTATTCAAGTTCGTCAAATGGGAATGCCCTCTCGTATTCCATATTCCAATTTGTATTTTTGTTTCGCCGGTATCCGTGTTAAGCTAGTTTTGAAGTCGAATTTTTTTTTTCTTTTGCTTTTTCAAGCCACGACCAAGTCATTGGTTCGTTCTCAAAGGTCTTTGGCGGTAGTTTGTCATAGTATACTTCTCTCTTAATCTGCTCAGAATCGCCTTGACAGTTTATCATTAGAACATCATTTTGTGTTAAATATATCCAGATGACGAATTCTGGGTATTTTTGGCATCAATATCTACAGATCAGTCTAGCTTCCTAGATTCGTGTTCTTTGCTCATTAGTTTAAACCCATAGGTTTCAATGGCTTCTTTCCCATGCCAGATCGCTTGCCTTATCATAAGCAATGGAACACAAAATACAGCTGAATCTCTTCGCCTATTTTGAATTATCGTTATCGCCTGCAGATCTTTTGACATGATTGCATTCAGTGTGTTAATTGCTTTAAATAGTTCCAATAAGGTTGATCGATTGGGGTAGGGGTCAGATTCTTCTCTATTAAGCATTTGTATCATCATTGATTCTGGATCTACATTGTAATTTAGTTTTTTGGCATCACTATGCGTATTATTTTTTAATTTGCCAGTGTATGAGGAGGAACCTCTAGGTTTTTCACGTACTTGATTCATCTGGGGGTGCATTACGGGATCTCGTGGTCCATGTGCCCGGGATCTTTTTCTGCTAGTGTCAGGAAGCGTAAGGGTGACTGTCTATCACTAGGATTGACATGTTCCATCAGTGACGAGTCGCTTGGATTATATGGAACATTATTTGAAGCTTCCTGACTAGAGTATGTAGTCAATCTCTTGCGGACCTCACCCTCTTTGGAAGAATGTGAACAGGACACTCTTGCACTACTGACAGCTCTCTTCTGCATAGTCAAAAGACTTCCAAAGATAAGTTGCAGTGGTGTTTCCCCGCTTTACTTGATACTTTTGGAAGGCCAGAAGTATTTGTCCCAGGATCACATTAAAGCGATTCAGCAGGTCCCCAAGCCTTGGACCACAAAACAGATGAGGGGATTCCTGGGGATAGTCAGTTACTGTTGACAGTCGATACAAGGGTACGCTACCATAGTTGAGCTCCTCCAAGCCCTCATGCATGATTCGACCGCCAAACCCCTGCCATGGCCTGGGGAAAGCCTTTGTCACCATTGCCGAGCTCTCAAAATCTCTCAAAAGCACCGGCCTTAGGGTTGACAGATTGTCAGAAAACATTTGTGCTGTCTTGTGATGAGTTTGAGGGATTTGTTCAAGGAGTATGGACTCAGCTACAAGGTGATAAGCACCGGTCCATATCCTACCAGTGTGGCTATGGACCCGGTAGGTGCAGGTTTGGCAACCTGCATGTGTGCTGTCGCAGCAGCTGCCCTGCTAGTAGAGAAAGCTGATGTGTTAATCCAGGGACATTCCATTACTGTGACCATGCCCCACTCCTTGGTGGCTCTTCTGCTAAAGGGAAAGACACAGCATGTCTTGACCTCCCGATCAACCAAGTTGGAGAAGCTCCTCATTTCTGCTGCCAATGTTACACCCTTAACCAATGCTCTGTTGTCAACACGGCTTCTTTGTTGCCAACTCTCCAGAAAGAGGAACTACATGATTGCCCATTGTCCCCAACTATCACGCTGAAACACTTGTGTACGAGTGTGATACAAATCAAATATCATAACTGTCCCCAGGTGCTGATTTGAACGGTGTTCCATTCCTTAATCCTGAGTGAATTCTCTTTCTTGATGGGTCATGTCTATGCAATCAGGGGGACGAGGAACCGATACTGCTAATATCTGGGTATTCTCTGTGCATCTGTCATTCTGCACTTGAAGCATAGCGACTACCAAATGCTAAGTCTGCTCAGGTAGCCGCGCTTGCGGCACTCCCTCGAGCGTACAGAATGGTAAAATGTAAGCCAGCTACTATTGATACTGACTCACACTAAGCTCATGGAGTGGTTCAAGACTTCGGTGTGTCCTCTGGCAACAGAGACATTAATTGACCTCATCAGGTACCCCTATTTCAAATGGTAAGTATGTCTGCTTTACTACATGCCTTGCAAATTCCTTTTGCCCCTGCCATATTTAAATGCTGTGCTCACGACCCCTTGCAATCCTTCACTGGTGGAGCAACTCTGTAGCTGCTAAAGCAGCTCGTTCAGCGGCCTTAAATGGGCCCCGTCTCCTAATAAGATTCTTGTTTCTACTTCAATTGGACAGTCACCGATTACCGCCCATTCCAGTCTGGCTGCGCTCCAATTCAAAGCACCTGAGCCTGAAAAAGAGCTCTAGACATTAAATTGTTAGAAAATATATCTTTTTGCACCTTTCCCTCCACAGAAAGTCTGTTGCGAGGCAGATGTATAGTCCATGATTAGGCAACTCCTGGCTGTTTGAATGTTGCAGATCCTTAACATTGGAGGGCTTTAACCTGTTTCCAAATCTGGGTAAAAGAAGGACTCCTGCAGTCATTCTTCAGATCTGCATTGGAGCCAAGAATCCCAAGAAGACGAGCAGCAGCAGCGGACAACCAGAGGACGACTCATGCAGCTGAACAGCATAAACGCCAGTGATTGGCCTTGTGAAGCCCTGTGCTTTGCCTGATCTTAGAAGACCCTCATCGATGCTTCAACCCTTGATCAGTGGGACCAACAAGTCTCGAGCCATGCACTCAAGAATCTGCGCTTGCAGAGCTTTCGGAAATGTCCCTGGACTGCCTGGTGGAATGACCAGCTCCCCCTCCAGGGCTACCTCGCTGCAGCCATTGTCATTCTGAGTTGAGCCTTAGAACTTGGTGGGGCCTCAGCTTGGGTCATAAGTCACCTGCATAAGGTCATAAGCTTCCTATCTTCAAGGGAGGCTGTGCTGGAGCTGATTTTGCGTTAATCACTGAAGGATCACCAGTCACCGCCTGATTGTGGTGATAGTCACCGGAGCCTGTCTTCATCAGTCCTGTGAGATGTCCTAAGGAGGGCTATCCTTCAGAGGTATTAATGTTTCTGCATTTTGGACCTCCACTCGGAAGCTATCTCGACACCGGAAGTAGCCCTTGCACCCACGACCCATGGGCCTCTCTCACCAGAACAAAGGACAGTAGATTGTGTCGCCATAAAATCCCAGATGACCCACAGTGTCACCTTGAAAGAATCTGAATCAGGGGGTAAGTAAACACCTTTTGTTCCTGCCTCCCACCCGTCCTCTATAGGGTAGCACTGAGTGCAAAGCCCCTTGCCCCCAACATCCTCTGGCCTGACCTTTGGTCACTGAAACTGGGTAAAAGATCCTACCCTAGTGCTAACTTTGGAACTAGAATAGAGAGTACGACCTAACTGATTTCTGGGACAATACTTCTTTTACTTTTTGAAATCTTTTGAATCACCACCACAGCCCACTGCATCTTTTCCAAAACTACTTCCCTTGATAAACTAATTGGAACCTGTGACCTTTGAGCAGTAGGCACCATACATGTTATCACTGGACCTCTTAAGAAATAGATAACTGAGGTTGGACTGATCCATTTTGTTTTTCCTTCATGTAACTACTGTGAAGGCATTATGAAGCAAAACACAGACAACAGATTCAAAGTTCAAACAAAAATGGTTTATTTACTTCAATGTCAGGATGGATTGAAGGGCTAACTTTCCCTAAGTTAATGTGGGATTTCCCTACCTAAATAAACTAAGGAAAGACTGAGTCAAGAAGTTCAACTGATAAGTCTGTATAGGTTCAAAACCTATACTTGCCCTGACAACTAAAGCTAAACAATGTGTAGGGATGTAACAAAAGTCATAGCGTTCCAAATAAAGTTCTCAGCTTCCTCCAGCTCCTGGTTTACATTCCTGCTCCACTTCCCCATGTTCAAGACAGTTGCACAAAGTCTTGGGGTTCCCTTCCCCAAGAAGACAACAGTTCCAAAAATGGCCTTGAGGTTCCCTTCCTCAAGATGGCAACACAGTTCATAAGGTCTCAGGTTTCCCTTCCCCAAGACTTCAGCTTGCCAATGTGTACTTAGTCACAGTCTCTCAATATTCAACACCAGTTCCAGGTCAACTTTACACTCCTTCTGGTTTACAGACAGTTGATATAGATTGCTTTCTTCTGCTTCACTTCAGCAATCTCTTTCAACCACTTGCCTTTGTTCTCTGTATAGTTCTTTGGCTTTCACAAATAGGGTATCCCCAGCCTAGGCACAGTTGTCGGACCACACAGTCAACACATTACAGGTCACACAACCAGGATCCCTAGGCTTTTAGCCCACACAGGTTCTTCTGTATATGTACCTGTGTGCTGGTTCACACATACTTGACTTTTCGTTGCCAGCCTATTGGCTTTGCCACAATGTGTTATTTGCCAGTCTCTTGACTTTGCCACAATGTGTTTTCTCATACAGTTCACTTTGTCGTGCTCTCGTTCCTTCACCACATAGCTTTCATACTTTTGAAAAATATTCCATACTTGCTTTTCACTGCATTTCATACGATTCGTTCTTTGCTTTCAATATACTGTACTTGTACTTCACACAAATGGATCTGTTCGTAGTTTTGTCAAAAACGTTCATTTAGTTCAGTATTCAATGATTTGGATCCTTTATTCTGTTGCTCACAGATCATCTTGTCCATATTATTCCTCACAACCCGTTGCTTTGGGTTTACTACAACTTGCACATACTCTCATTCATTCATTCATAATTTATTTTGGCTTCCCAACAGCACCCAGGAGCGTCCCGGTTCGAGTGCTCTTTCCTTTTCACTCGACGGTACCTGGCGTCTCCTCCAGGCGGCTGCTTTCTCTGCTTCTGCACCACCGACACGTTTTCTTCGGTTTGCGAAACCCGATAGCACTTCGCCTTCTCTCTGTGGGTTCCAGCAGCTCTGCCTGCTTCCCACGGATGCTGCGTGTAATTTGCAGCTTGCAGATCTCATTCGGGCCCGCAGCTCCTGCTACTGACACCAGACAGTGAGGCCCCCACCTCTGTGGCCCTCTCGGGCCTCGGCTCCAGAGCTCCTTGTGGGGTACTTGCTGGCATCCTGTTTTCCTGCAGGACCCAACTAGGCTGCCTCCTTCTGCACAGGTTTCTCCCCCTCAGGCCCACAGCACTCAGCCCCGCTTCTCTCCTGCTGGTCTCTCTTACAAAATTTGTCAGCCCGACCTTTTATGCACCTGCAACCATTTGACAGGTTGCAAGTTTGAGTAGGCAGTCTCAATTGCCTGACCATAATTTGTGAATAACTCTGGACATGCCTGACCCTTACAACAGTCTGCAGGCCTCTTCCTCAACTCAGTACTAGAGTGGTGACATGACAGGTTAGTGTGAACTATTCCTAGTCGCCTCTTTCTCGTCTCAGTACTATAATAGTCTGAATGAGGGGAAATGAGGGGAGATGGTTTGCAACAGCCTATAAAGGCAGGGGGAGGGTGAAGTTGGTTCTCACAAGGAAAAGTGGGATACCATGAGGATCAAAGGGGATTAGGTGTGAGGATACCATCCGGTTTCTCACACTACTCAGCTTTTTCTAATTGATAAATTGATTTAGATGCAGTCCCATTGAACATGCTTGTGAATGTTTATATATGCGTTATATAGTTTTGAGTGATACTTCTTCCCTGTGATTTTTATCTTCTAGTATGTTTTTAAAGGCGCAATAAATTACTGTATTTTTGTGCATTGACTGTCTAATTTGAGTTTAGTGTTGCCCTGTCCTGTGTGGTCTCTCTGTAGCCCTGTACCACTTTTCCACTTGTCCTGAGACTAATCCTTGACTGCTCATCCACACTGGATTGATTGGATTTTGGCTAATCTCAGTGTCTTCACTGTTCAGAATAACTGAGGTGGCCTCCTAAAGTCTACTGACTCTTTAGCATCTGGTGGCACTGAAAGCACTCCTGACGTACCTGGCCCGACTGGCACACTGCGTTGCACACTCAGGTAAAGGTACTATGGCTGCCCAAGTGAACCATGATTGGTATGTCCCCACCTTTGCTACAGTAGATCAGATTGACTGTGAAAATTGCTCAGTAGATTTGGCTCATAATGCCGGGCGAGCAGCAAAAACAAGACAATGTCAGAAAAATCTATTCCTGAACTTGCACCTCGACTACATATAGCTCCCCCAGTTTCATTAAGTTCTAGTTCTATTTGGTGGTGGTCAAAATTTTTGCATCATGGGTAGGAGCCTACCACTGCCGAAATGCGGAGGCACTTACTGTTTCAAAAAAGCTAAATGCTGTGGTCATTCTTGCTTTGGGCACCCTCTCCTCACAGAGACCGAGGCACGCACTTTACTGGGCATGTTATTAGGGAGGTGTGCAAAGCAATGGGATTTCCCAACAGTTTCACCGTGCCTACCACCCACAGTCTAGCAGCACACACCAGATTGTCGGATCGAGAATAAACACATAGGAATTGTTAATTAATCGGGACTTAATTATTGTACCCCATCACAAGGCTTACACACGTACTGTTGACATATCTGTTTAATATCTATACTGGATGTCTTATTGACATCAGGAAGGAATTTTACACTGGATTACTGACTATAAGAGTTCTGTGATAGTTGGAACATTGTACCCTTCCATTTTTTGTAATGTATGAAACACTGTTTTTGTGTTGTGCATTTCAAATATTTGTATACTAACCTCACAAAATGATGCAGTAAAGGTTTTAGATTAATGAGATCTGGTGTTAAAACAAAAACACTTCTTAATGAGTTGTAGATTTCTTGATATAGAGGAAATAAAATAAGATACAAATATTTTTGAATAACACAATACTAAGTCTGTTCCACATCCTTTTTTGCTGACCCCTATTAAGCGATTCTCAGTCGTTTTACTTGACTCAGTCCTTATTGTTGACTTTATATATAAAATTGCCCAGATTGACAGGGTCAAATTTTGATATACATATTGTCCTTCTTCCTGCTTTCGGAGGTCAGGAAGTGCCATATATGGTAACCTCTTTCCCAGTGAAAGCTACTGCTTTCGTGGGCAAGTGGGTTTTGTGTGTGTGAGCCATAGGAGGGGGTTGGGACTGCCTGGTCCCAGTCCACATCCTCTGGTGCCATCAAGTATGTTGCTGGCCAGATGTGATGACCAATGGGCGTCCAGGATTGGACAACACTGGACTGTTTGAATGTTGCAGATCCTTGCAGAGCCTTAACATTAGTTGGCTTGGGCTAGCTCCCAGCCTAAGTGTTGGATAAAAGAAGGGCTCCTGCAGCTATTCAACAGATCATCATTAGAACCAAGACTTCTACGAAGAAAAGCCTACTGACGATCTGAGGACAAACACTGCAGCTGACAAGCATCAACTCCAGTGAATTGGCCTGGTGAAGCCGTGCTCCTCCGCTTGATCTGAGAAGAACCCTCTTTGGTGTATCAGCCATTGGACAGGTGGGAACAAACAGTCTCAACCCCTGCTTGAAGATCAGTGCCTTGTAAGCCTTCGTAAGTGTCCCTAGACCAGCTGGTGGATTGACCGATTCCTGCCTGGTCTAGCTCGCTTCAGCCATTGTTCCGAGCAGAGTCTTGGAACTTTACAGATCTTCAGCCACAAATCCCCACAGGTCCAGCCCTCTCACTCCAAGGGAAGCCATGCTGAAGCTGCTTCTGTGTTGACCGTTGGATGATCGCCTGCTGCTGTGTGGTGATCTTGGTTGAAACTATCCTTCTTCAATCCCACGAGGTGTCCTGAAGGGTCTGCACCGCAAATGTTTGCATCTTTTTTCATTTGGGGTCTTCTTCTGGAAGCTGACTGGGACCGTTTACTGTGCAACATGACCAACTCTAGGCACACAAAGTTACCTCTGAGCCTGTGACCCCCAGGCCCTCCCTCACCCGAACCAAGTGCAGAAGATAGTGTCCTCAATGGACTCCGGAAGACTTCCAATGATATCTGGAAGAATCAGAGCTAGGGGGTAAGTTTACCAACAATATGGAGGGCAACGGACAGAAACCGGTAACATTTGGTGTGAAGCCATAGTCCCTAACCCCCTCTGTCCTGGCCTCTAGTCATTGAACCTGAGCTAATGATCCTTTCTTAGTGAATAGGATAGAGTGGGGTACTAAAATAATTATATGAAAACGCTATCTAACTGTTAAAAACTTTACTAAGCACCACCAGCCCACTACATCATAATGACTGTTAGGCAAGATTGTATGCAGTATGCTTTGGGTGCACTACAACAACCTTGACCTCCTGGCAATAGGACCCCAACCTTTGATATAAGTCTGTACTACACAGGTTGGTATTGTGGTCAAGTAGCCAGGCTTATCTCAACAGGGGTCAATGTGAGCTGTAGGGGAGTTAATCAGAGATTCATGGTGACAAGTATTCAAATAGGATTCTTTATTAAACCTGCCCTGCTCCGATCATCAAAGCAGCAGCACACAACCTTGCCCCATTTATTACTAACCTTATCAATGCCTCCTTCAAAACTGGAGTAGTGCCTGATAACTTAAAAGACGCTTGGGTCATTCCTCTAATCAAAAAAACCGACCCTTGACCCAGCCACCCCGTCTAACTATAGGCCTATAACAACGGTAAAAATACTGGATAGAGCAGCCTACCTGCAAATACAGGCTTATCTAGAATCTAACAATCTATTGGGACTAAGGCAATCCGGTTTCCAACCTAGACACGGCATGGAAACTGCCTTAATAGATCTTACCACTCAGATCCAAATTCCAAAAGACAATGGTAAACTATCACTCCTCTTACTGCTTGATCTGTCAGCAGCTTTTGATTTGGTCAACCACCAAACGCTCTGCCACCATCTGAAATCTGCAGCACATTTCTCTGACGCAGCCACTGCCTGGATCAGGTCCTTCTTGGCGAACAGAACTATGAGGGTCTTCTCTCCCACTGACTCGGCTGAACCTTCGCCGGTACTTTGTGGGGTCCTGCAAGGCTCCTGTGTGTCCCCAACACGCTATAATGTCTTCAAAAAGCCCCTATTCGATATCCTTGACTATCTGGGTGTCACGTATACTAACTATGCGGACAACACCCAGATACTCATTCCTATCTCTGGAGATTATGCAACTGAAAGCAAAACCCTTAACGAAATCTACGCAGTAATACAAGCGTGGATGGCACAACATGGTCTTTTGTCTTAAGGACGAAAAAACTAAGCTGCTCATCCTTGGTACTCACGCTAAACTAAAAAAACTAAATACTGCATTCAAATCATTTACTATAGATGGCAATCCCATCACCGTCTCAAACACTAAAACCCTTAGCATTTACCTTGATGCCACCTTATCCTTCCCCAAACAAACTAATGCGGTAGCATCATCATCCGCATATACTTGTAAACTTATCACCGCTAGCAGGCCATTCGTCTCCACACCTAATTGCATTACACTGGCTAGAACTTTAGTTCTGTCCAAATTAGATTATTGTAACGCCCTCTATTTAGGTAATCGCAACAAAAACATTAACAAGTTACAAGTATTCCAAAATAATGCCATCAGGGCAGCCCTCAACATCCCTAAGAAGTCGCATATTTCTGAGACTAGACGCAATCTGCACTGGGTCCCGGTAGAGCATAGAATATTTCTCAAAACCCTTGCCCTAACACACAAAGCTAGGGCCAACCTTGCACCAGCCTACCTTACTAACAAACTCGCTCCACATACGTCCTCAAGACCACTTACCGCAGCTCAAGCAAACACTATGTCCATACTGAGATTCAAACTCGGGAGGAGCTAGCTTCCCCATACAGGCTTCAAAGCTATGGAACACATCCCCGCTCCCCTCAGATCAGAACCTTCCCTCCACTTATTCAAGCGTAACACAAAGCGCTGGCTTCAGGACTTGGATACAATGACAGTTTAACCTCCTGGATCTTAGACTTGCTGCCTGCCCCACTGTATTTATTGTAAATACTATACTATATTATTTAGTTGTATCATCCATTGTCTACTGCATGCAACTGCAACATGTATGTATCTGTAACACTAATCTGTATGTAACTGTAACGTTCTGTAACCTGATCTAAACTGACGCGCCCGTATGCCCCAGGGCCTGGCTGCGCTTTATAAATAAAATAAATACAAATACAAATAAACAATGATTAATATATTTATCGGTCAGTTAATGTAAGCCTTCTTCAGAAGGGAGCAATGAAAAGCAACACACAAATATACTTCAAAAATACACACTCTTAGTTTTCTAAATCGGGAGATACCCATTTGGGATGGCTCACAGACACTACCTACACCCTCAGATGCCATCAATTGCTAGGGTGCTGCGGACATTAATATATCACTATTTGCATTCAGAGTTTCTTAGGAGAGTCTCAAAGAAAAGAGGGATCAGAATAAAACAAGTGTTCACACAATGATTCTGAAGCAGGTAAGTACTTTCAATAACCCCCCAATGCACAGCCAGTTAACCCTTTCCTTTAAGGAAGGCAAGAAAAACACTAAACAGAGGAGAGAAGAGTCATTCAGGGAGCGAGGCCAGCCAATGTTTAAGTAAGCAAAGGTCAAGGTGCGCTGAAGCACTTCTTGCAGGTAAGTAGAAAGTCTTTCACAAAGTTTTAAAAGTCTTGGTAGAAAAGAAGAAATCAAAGTAGGGCCACAAGCCGATTAGGCTTGTTAAGTAAAGAAGCTGATAGCAACTCTACAGATGCAACCAAGCAAGTCTCCAACAAGGACAACTGGCTACACAACAAGTTCTCTTAGACTTTACAATACTTTTAGGTTGAAGAAAAAGTGTAGCAGATGACCTCTGTTTCTGTGCAGCACTGCAGATCTCACTGTTCCTGGGCCTCCGTCGTGGGGACAAGAGGGGGGACTTCTGGGGACTCCTGCGCTGCAATGGGACGATCACTGCTTGCAACAGGCAACCTTCAAACAAGTGGCACATCAGTGTTTCAGCTCCTCGAGTCTACCGCAAATAGCAACACTGCGCTTCCTGGCTCTCGAGTTGGGCTTTCCTTGCATCTGGGGTCCCACACTCTGTTGAGGGGGCTCAGGCTCGTCAGTCCTGATTCCTGGGAGTCCGGAGGATCTTCCTGGAGGTCTAGGCCAGCTTAAAAGCAACGCACACAAACTAGTGTTCTTCTCCCTGGCTATCCGGTTCCAGCAGAGACTGCAGTAGAAACTCGACCAGCTTTGAGAGGATGTCCAGGTGGCTTACTTTGGAGAAGATTGTTCCCACCAACTCAAAGGGAGAAGTCGTCCTTGCAGGGGCTTCTCTGTCGATACGAATGGAGTTTCAGCACAGCAGCAGGGCTTCACCAGGCAAACAAACAGTCCAGGAGTTGCAGCAGGCATCCTCTTCAAGTTCTTCTTCGGATTCCTTTGTCCAGTGGTCGACTGCCTGCCAAGCCAAAAAGCCTCGCCTTTTATGCAGCGTGTGCCCATTCATTCCAGCCTAGCTGTCAGTCACCCAGCAGGGTGGCTGTCCTTGCCAGACAGCCAGCCGGCCAATCAGCTAAGAGTGCATTGCTGTCTCCTAGGAGACTAAGCACAGGGAGTTTCGGACACCTCCCTTGCTTCCTGCCCCCGCCAGACACACTGGAGCCAGAGGCAGGCTTCACTTGTGAATCCCACCAAAGGCAAAATGAACAAAGGGACCAAACCTGGTTTGGCATGCAGAGTACATCTCAAGAAGGACCTTTACACAAAGAAATGATGAAAAAAGACTGGGCCATTTTGACAAAAATGGCACCCATGGGTGCTTTACCATGGCTGCGAACGCAGCCCGCGGTAAAATCCCATAATGGTAGTAAAAAGTAAATCACTGCCACCAGCCATTCAGTGAGGAAAGGGTAACAAACATGTTACATGAGAAGATAGACAAAGAGGATACAAAGTAACCCCTCCAGCATCCTATTGTACGATAGTGTGTGCTGGGTCTAGAAAGTTACAAATATAAGTAAAGTCAATTTCACTTTACTGCTCTGGGAAACAGTAGTTTATCCCAGAAAAGATATTTAAACCTTTGGGAAATCTGAAAGACTTCCCTGCGTCACTGCACCGACGGTGCTGTGTGACACAATGTAAAAGATGATGCCTATGTAGTTTGTCAGACTCCACAACCAAAAAGAAACAGTGTACAAAATCACACTAAAATACATGAGAGAGTGGGAAAAAAGGCCTCACTCTCCAGGTTAAAAAAAATCAAGTCCTCAAAATCCAGCAAAGTTGCTGGGGGTCACTAAGGTAGACGGGATTAGCACATTTCTGAGAATTCTCCCTAACAATGACATATTCCTGAAGAAGTTATATTCTGGAACTTGTGACTTTTGGGCACAAGGCCCCATATCAACTTAGGTTTGGACTTCTCATAAGTGAGGGAACGTTTATATACGTTTATATGGTTTTCATTGCTTTAATGCGATCCTGGGACAAGTGGCTTTGGCTTGCAGAAATATCATAGCCTAAGGAAAGAACATGGCGCAAACACAACTGCAACTCTTCCCTGGAAGCCATGTGACCTTACTGAGCAAAAGAAGTAAGTAGAGCAAGAGTATCCTGTTTGCAACCTTTCAATGAGTGTGATGCCAGTAGGTCACCCACATACTGCATAAGGACAGACTCTTTTGCACTCGAGCAAGTCAAGATCTCTTTACAGAATGTGGGAAAATGTGATGGGGCTCTCTACATATCCCATTGGAAGCCTAGTGACAGTGTACTGTAAGGCTTTAGACTTGAAAGCAAACAAGTACTGGATATTTGGGCGTACAGAGATTAAGAAGAAAGCAGAGCACAAATCAACTACAACAAAATTAGTGACAGAGGCAAGGATGCAAGACAAGATGGTAGATGGGTTGGGGACCACTGGAGAGATAGGCAATACAGTGGCAATGACCGCACGCAGATCCTAGATAAAATCAACAGACCTCTTTACCCGGTTTCTTAGTTGGGAAAATCGGGGTGGCTACAGGGACTGCGAGTCACAATAATTCCTTGCTCAAGCAGCGTCTCAATAACAAGGCAAATAGCTTCCTCAGCTTGTTTGGAGATAAGGTACTGAGGTACACACAGCAGGGGTTTCTTTACTGGCTCTGAATTCAATATGCATCCAACGTCCTTGGCCTGTTCGAACCATAATTTGAAAGGGACTCGGTCCAACTGTCCCTGTTGCAACACCTAGCTTATCAGGGGAGCATGAGGTATTGTAATGGATGAAGGCTGCCAGCCATGAACCTACCATAACATTGGCAATACATGGCATGAGGATGGTGCGACTACCTACAGTATATAGTGATATTTTCACAGTATCACCTATCTGGGCACACCACTTGACCATATGATGGGACATCATGTGCCATTGTTACAGTGTCACTCCCTTCATTCACCACTCCAACGTGTTTACGTTCAAATTGTGAAGGCGTCATGAAGCAAGAAACAGACAACAAATTCAAAGTTCAAACAAAATAACTTTAACTTAAATGTCAGGATGGTTGAAGACCTAACTTGCCCTATGCTAAGGTGGGATTTCCCTACCTGAACGAACACAAGGAAAGTCTGAGACAAAGAGTTCAACCCAAAAGTCTGTGTGTCCAAAACCTATCCCTGCCCTAACAACTAAAGCTAACTAAAGTGTAGGGATGTCAATAATGAAAGAAACAGTGATCAACAAAGTTCGGAGCTTCGTCCAGCTCTTAGCTTCCTTTTCAGCTCCCCTTTCCCAAGTTAAAGAAAGCTCCATAAAAGTCGTATAATCTCTTTCTCAAGTACAAACCAGATGCACAAATCCTTGGGATTCCCTTCCCCAAGTTCAAAGCAATACAGTTCAAAAGCATTTGTAGTTCATCAAGACTCAGCGTTTCCTTTCCAAGACTTCAACATAGCAATTGATATTTGTTTCAGTCTTTCAAAGTTCAACCGAACTCCAGGCCAACTTCACCCTCCTCCTGGTTTACATCACCAGGTCACTAACAGTGCTCCTTCTTGGTATATTTTACAATGTCTTTGGCTTTCACAATTCAGGGCTGTCTGGTCTAGGCAAAATTTTCAGACCGCACGGTCCACCTACCACAGGTCGCGCAACCAGGATCGCTAGGCTCTTCAGCCCACACAGATCCTTCTCTAGATGCCCCTGTGCACAGAGTCACATTCACTTAGCTCCTTTTGTTGGCCTCTTGGCTTTATATGTACCTTCACACTTTCCTATCTTCTCCTGGTTAGCCTCTTGGCTTTGCCATCAGGTGTCACATGTCTTCCGCCAGTATTTGGCCTTGCCACACTATTTCCATTAATCAAATTCACTTTGAGGTAGTCTTATGTCTTCCCCACCTTTCTGTCGCACTCTCACACTCGTGCTCTTATATCGTATGTTGCACTTTCATATATTTCCTATGGCTTTGGCCAATACCTGTTCCCTCTGGGTCTTTTGACAATGTTCATACTTTAATGGCTTTGGCCAATGCTGGTTTTCTCCTCCTGTACGTTATTTTCCTAAGGCATCTGCTTCGCATTCATTCTTATAACTTTCCTTATATGTATTCTCGAATGCTTTATGGTTTGCAACACTGTCAGGAGAGAGTTTCCTTTGCCGCTCGTCGGCACTAAGGAAAAGGGGAGCTTTCTTTGCTTCCAAGCCGTCACTTGCATCCGTCAGCGTTCAGGGCTTCTCCACGCGCAGGTCTGTCTCAGACCTACGGCAGCCTCTTGGGACAGCCTTTCGCCTCAGCAATCGCGTCCCGCTGCATGGTTAGGTCTCCTGCTCTCTTCCATCCCTTTCGTACGGCTTTCTATCTCCTTCCTTGCTTGACCCGATCTGCACCTGAGGGAGATATTTATCCCACCCAGCCTTACCTAGATGCATGTCATTTTCCTTCCATCTTTGATTACGGTACTTTTTGTACTCGGCGTCCATCTTCCCTGTACCAGCACCAAAGTGGTTTTTCATCCTCTTCTTCGTCCCAGTAGCAAAGTGGTGTTCTGAACTTCGATTGTGAAGGGGAGGATAGGGAAAGGGTGTACATTAGCATATAAAGGCTGGAGAAGGGTTAGGTTGTTCTCCAATAGAGAAAGGGGGATACCATGTCTCTGCTGTGGGCACCCCAATCCCTATCCCCAAGGACCCTCCACCCAGGTGATCCTCCCTCGCTTCTAAAGCCTCAGGATCCAAAAAACGATGGCATTTCCCTGACCACCTGAGAAGAGGATCCAAGGGGAGTAGGAGTGAGAATACCCTCAGGTTTCTCACAAACCACACAAACATCAAGCACTGAAAAACCTATACACAAAATTACACAAAAAGACAGACATTCTAATCCCCACATTCATCCACCGTCTAC
This sequence comes from Ambystoma mexicanum, assembly GCF_040938575.1. NCBI lineage: Eukaryota > Metazoa > Chordata > Amphibia > Caudata > Ambystomatidae > Ambystoma > Ambystoma mexicanum. The sequence continues at coordinate 792,218,120 of NC_090931.1, read as the reverse complement.
CAATATGCCAATTTATACACTACGCAACACATAAAATTACAAAGCCAGATCTCTTTACAGAATGTGGGAAAATAGGATGGGGCACTCTGCATACCCCATTGGAAGCCTAGTGACAAGTGCACTGTAAGGCTTTAGACTTGAAATCAAACAAGTACTGACTATTCAGGTGTACAGAGATTAAGAAGAAAGCAGAGCACAAATCAACAACAATAAAATTAGTGATAGAGGCAGGGATGCAAGACAAGATGGTAGCTGGGTTAGGGACCACTGGAAAGGTAGGCAATACAGAGGCATTGACCACAAGCAGATCCTAGATAAATCAACAGATCTCTTTATCCGGTTTCTTAGTTGGGAGAGTCAGGGTGCAACAGGGATTGCAAAAGCTTACCAATTCTTGGTTAAGCCATCATATACATTGTACATTTTTTAGATGGCGAAAATAACTTTTGTCCTCTTCTGGTGTTTCAAGAAGTTACAACTAAGCTTCGTAGATGAGCCCAGGACCCTTTCCGATGTAGTCCTTTAACTATGTCTGTTCAAAGCAACAAGTCAACCTATGTGAAGATACAAACTTTTTATAGTTCCAGGATCTGTTCCTGGGAGATGAAAGAGGTTATCTCCTTAATACAAAGAGTTGTTGAGCACCTGTTTGGGGCTCAATTTAAAAACATGGAATTGGTGAAGGCCCCCTTTTCCTCCCTATATATGCTGTCGTTTACACTTCAGGCATGTATCATTCCAAATTGAGGCATACGCTCCAAAATGAGAGAGTTCTTATCATGTAGTAAATCACCACAAAAGAATGTGGACAGGTTGCTGCATGGTTCGGTCATTACTCTGTAAGGGAGGCATGGTATCACAAGTAGACACTAACACAAGAGCTGCAAGTTTTAAAACTCTTATTAATGGTTCAAATGAGGTTGGAAAACTCCTATTGTGCCCTATAACTAAGATGGGAGTGTTCTTGCCCATCAAACAAAAGATAATACTGTCCTAGTCAGTCTTTAGTCAAATTAAAATAGCCTATACTAATAAACCTAATGCCTGCCCTTACTCTAATACAATAAATATGCAGTGGGAATGTTCAAAAGAAATGTCAGTATGGCTGAGCAAAAAACTCCCTTCCCCAAGTTTTGTAGCCCGGGGTAAGGTGGCACACTTGGACCTGGCAACACACTCTGGCTTCGGCCACAAGGATGCAGTTTGTTTCGTGGACCAGGGCCTTCTTGGCCTATCACACAGTCACTAGTCTTATGACCCTTTGGGTCCCTCTCACCCAAGAGTCTGGGTCTTTCACTTTCTTAATCGTTCCACAAAAAGGCTCCCCTGTGTCAGGCTCCAGCCTTCTAAATTTCAGCTTCACATAGGTTTCCCTCTGCTGGGATCAAATCAATTTGAATATGGCAGTTCACTCTTCATCCCGGTTCCCCTATGCTGGGATCATATCAACTTTTACTTCACATTGCTTTAAAGACTTCCCTTCGCCGGGTTAGAGTCACATTTAACTGGGTGGCACTGTCCAAGACTTTTTTGAGACTCTGAGGATTTTACTTCACCTCTGCATGACCACTTCAAACCCTAATTCAATTACAGTTCCACATTTTCACATTGATTATTCCATTTCGCAATGTCTCTTGGTACTTTCAGTTTCCACACAACAAAGTTCATGTATTCCACTCTTATATTCTTTCGATCAATTCTGGCTTGGGTATACTGTTATACAGTTCACAGAGACTTTCGATTGGGCATTTGTATCGTCACCGGACCACTCTCTTAGTTTGTATTTCTATGATATACTTCCAGGTAATCATTCTATTCTGCTCGCGTATGTTAGCACACGTACCACTTTCAACTTTAGATACAGTTTCACTTTTTTGTTTCACAAACCAGACTTTTGCTGCGTACAATAACTCACTGGTTGTGATATCTTGGTTTCCTTCTGCTTCGCTTTGATCGCGAGAATCAAGGCCGGGTAGCACAGCTGTTTCTACTCCTCCCCAACTCTGCCGTTTCACCCAGGAGGGTAGCTGGTTACCTTGAAGCACTTCAAAGAGGGACTTCCTTTCTTCCCTTGGTTTATGCACCCTCATGGTCTGCTCGGAGTATGGCTTTCTCGCTAGCCTTTGAAACTGTACTTTTTAAATGCCCCTTGGCCCTCCGATTCCTGCAGCTGGGTTTGCCTTTCTCTGGGAAGAACTGCTCCTTCTCTCATGCCGCCTTGCTCAGAGTGTGTCTCAGTGTTCCATCTTTTAACCAGGTGGGGAGGTCTAATAGCTACCAGGTGTATGTAATTAAGGCCGAGTGCCTGACCCTGCCTGATCTTGTTAGTGTCCAAGGTATTGCATGGGTGGTACTCCTTTTAGTCTCAGACGTCCTCTTCCTCGGCACAGTGCTTGTGTAGAAAAGGGGGTGGAGGGGAGTTGGGAAGTTGGAATGTCCTATGGGAAGGACAGGGGTATAGTGAAAGGGGGGATACCACGTCTCGCAGTTGGGTGTGTCTCCCCCCACTCCCTGAGGACCCCTCACCCAGGTGATCCTCCCACTCGTGTCCACCCCTAGGGTCTGGATCCAACGGCGTTTGCCATGCCCTGGCCACCTGAGTAAGGGATGTCCGGGGTATGGACAGTGAAACACCCCCTGGTGTTTCACAGCTCCCTTCAGTGGCTATAGCTAACTCCATGCATCTCCAAACATAATTTCATGTCAACTTCCATTTTGCTACCACAATTCTTTTTGTTTTAAGACCACCCCATCACACCCAACATCCTCCAGGTCCAACAACGATAGGAAGTCGCCTTCCTCCAGCTGTCCCAGCACGAGCTGGAGGGTGACCATCCTGAACTTCTGTGCCTTGATGAACTTGTTTAGCCGACGTAGGTCCAGGATGGGGTGCCAACCGCCTGTCTTCTTTCTGACGAGGAAGTATCTTGAGTATACTCCGGAACCTCTTGGGGACAAGCTCGATGGCACCTTTCTTGAGCATCGCCCTTACCTCCAACAGCAGTTGAGGGACGCGATTCTCCTACCTGACCACGGGAGGAATGCGGGGACACTTCTTCAGGAATTCTAGCGAGTGCCCGCGGGCCAGGGTATCCAGCACCCAACGGTCGGTGGAGATGGACTCCCACACGCCGACGAACTTCGTCAGCCGGCCTCCCACCGGGGTGTTCGGTGGGGCCCGACCCTACGGCCGGTTCAGTCTTGTTTGGAAGTGGCCTTGCCGTCTTGGCCTCCTTGACGACGGCGGCGAGATCCTCCTTGTTTGCCACGACCTCTGTAGGCCTCCTGGGACGAGGAGCGGGCCGCCTGGCGGTACGTAGAGGAGCCACCGCTGGATCCCTTGGAGGCCCCTTGTCTGCCTCCGGTGCTCCGAAAGGGCCGTCGTTGTTGTAGGACTCCCAGGGCTTGGGACGTCTCAGTGTCGGTCTTGATGGCCTGGAGCGACTCGTCTACCACCTTTCCAAACAGGTTGTTGCCGTCGAACGGCATGTCCAACACCCTGGTCTGAACGTCTTGCCGGACGTCCGTCGCCTTGAGCCATCCTCGTCGTGGAAGGCAAACACTGTTGCCTAACTGGTGAAATCCGGTGTCGGCAATGTCTGTTGCCACTGTTATGGCGTGGTCCGACGCCACCTCACCTTCCTGCAGCATCTCTAGGGCCCCCGCCCTCTTGTCGTCTGGTAGGAAGTCCAGCAGGGGATCCATCTTGTACCAAAGGGTTCTTCAGGACGGCAAGTCCCTTGTCCCAGATATCGCCGAGTAATGGTACCGCGAGGACTGTCTTTGTCTAGGCCTCCCGCCATTGGTAGAGGAAGCCTTCCTTCTTCTGTTCCTACGGGCAGAGCTGGAAGAGCTTGGATGCCCTGGCGATCATGGCGTGGAAAGCCAATTTTGTCGGGAGGAGCAGCCCGAAGGGATGGTGATGGAAGGTCCGTCCCGTCGTCACCACCGTCGTCATCCGTCCCCGTCGCTGTCTCCATCGCCGTGTCATCTCGGGGGTCCGGCGAGGCGGATGAGGGCTCCACAGGCCTTGTGTTCACGAAGGGCGGGGCTGGGTGGACTCTCATCCGCTTGTTCGGAGGGCTACCCGACGATCCTGGTTCTGCATCCTCCGCCGGGGTTCGTGGTAATCTCGTCCTTATCTCGGTGCATAAGGATTGGATTGCCAACAAAATCGCAGCCGAAGTGTCCTGAGGCTCGGGCAATGGCTGCAACGGCGGGATGGCTGCTCCTCCACTGGGCCTTCGTCGTCGCCCTCGTCGACTTCTTCGATCACATCAGCAGGATCTCTCCCGTGGGATCGTACCTCCTCGAACCTCTCGTTGAGGCCCTTCACGGCTTCCACCAGCTCCTCCTCAAAGGCTGAATCCGTGTCTGTAATGGCCACCGGGCCCCCCTTTTTCCACCGGGGTCTTCACTGGGGTCTTGTCAACGGGCTGGAAAGAGGATTCCCTCCGCGGTGGCAGGGAAACTCTGGGCCCAGAGGTCGCCTCCACTGGCTTAATCTCCGCCGGCTTCGCCAGGGCTGCTGCGACTCCCTCGATAGAGGCCTTCGCCGGTTGGATCAGGGCCCTCGCCACCTTAGGTGCGTCCTGGGCCTTCACCTTGGGGGGAGGGTCACCGCCTCGCTCCCCCTCGGCTCCCTTCGAGATCGACCGGGACCTCTCCAGACGCTTACCCGGGTTCTCGGATTTCCTCTTCCCCGAACCAGAGCGTTGGCTCGTGGTTGATGGTGCCGGGGAAGGCGCGCCCTCCCTGGCAGCCGAAGAGCTCGACCGTTTGGTGCTCCCGGTGCCCGCGGACTCACGGTGCTTAGCCTTCTTCTGTTGGGCCCCCGTCGCCGGGGCACCCTCACAGGACTTAGAAGACTGCTCGGACCTTTTCTTCTTCTCACCTGCTGGGCCCTTCTCCAGCCAGCTGGCGAGGCGGGTACGACGATCCCTCATGGTCCGTTCCGATAGGTTCTTGAAGAATGCACAGTCCTTCTCCACGTGTGTCTTGTCCTCATGAAGGCAGTAGAGACATCTCGAATGCTCGTCCTCCTTGAAAACATTCTGTAACCCGCATCCAGGGCAGTTCCTGGAACAGCTTGGATCCGGGGCGTCGAGCGTCCCTCGTCCTAGGCCATGTCCAAGGTATGCCTCGGATCTTCTGGAATCCTCCAAGAAGCTTAACTCGACGAAAACTTCACCCTTGAGGGGCGTAGAAAATTCCAAAACAGGTCCCCGTTGATCGGAAGTAGAATGGTGGAGCTTGAGTCTCGATTTAACTGAAAAATTAGAAAATCTCTTTGAAAAAAAGCCCGAAAACGCAGTAAAAGCTCGAGAGCTATAGCACAAGGACTCCCAACACTTGAACGTGCGGTAATAATCTGAAGATGGCTGCCAGAGGAAGGGCTTAGGTAGAGGGCAGTCATTGGCTGGGGGCAGTATGACCCAGAGACCAGTGATTGGTTATTAGTAGGAAGACAGTTCAGAAACGAAACTGAAACTGATTTTTTCTTTACCGAGGATTCCCAGCCTGACGATGGGGAATATTCATGAGCATGTGAATCCATGCCAGACCCCATGCAGGAGAAACAGTTTTTCAATTCTTGGGTTGACCTCTCTAACCAACGCAGGTGTAGACAGCGATGGGATGATTCGTCTCTTAACTGAGGCGAGGAGGGGAATGGTCTGGCTAGTGGGAGGTTTTTCCTTAAAGATTTTTTCTACAAAATCAATATCGGGAGTAATTTCCCCAGTCTCAATTTCAAAGTGCGCTGCTGCTTTCCATAGTAGCACGTTGAAAGCGGGTTGGCCATCTATAGGTGACGGGTTCCTGACCGGTGTGATTTGAGGAAGGGAAAGGTTCAGGATCTCAGGGTCTGTAGACGCTGTTGGGGACTGCCAAGGCTGTGAGCCACCTTCATCTGGGTCTTCTTCGAAGCTCCCCCCCACCCATGTCAGGGTTTTCCTCAAAACCTTCTTCTTCGAGGTTCTGTTGGTCTTCACGATCTAAGAACTCCTCATCCTCTTGAAAGTGAGAGTCTTCTTCAGTGAGGTCATAAGTATTAGCCTCCTCTTGAAGGGGGTTAAATAGTCTAGGATATTTAGCCCTAGGGTGCTCATGAAGTACCTCTCTTGGCCTCTTGGGTGTTTTATGTTCAGCAGTGGACATAAATCTATCCAGCTTGTCCATACATGATTGGAATCTCTCAAATGTCCAATGTGGTAACCCAGAACGGTCAGGAGGCGTAAAGGGAAGCTCCTCCACCTGTAGCCGTCTAGATCTGTCCCATAACATCGAGGATAAACTCCCTTCGCCTTCTGAGAAACCTTCTCGTAGGCTAGGGCCTTCCTTCGACGGCGGTAGCGATCCCTGCCTCCCTTCCGGCATTCTCAGCGTCTCCCTGGCCTTGTGAGCGGGGTTCGGCGTATCACTCGCCGCCCGTCTCTGGCCGTCGGTGGAAACTATACGAGCCAAGCTTTCAACGATTAATTTCTCCGTCGAGCGTTAGTCTGGCGTCATGTTGGGCGGTGCCGGGTCTCTATCGGCGACAGTCGCACTCTTACGAGGCGCGTCGCCTGGAGTTTTGGTGGTAGCTGTCATGATGCCTACCCCCGGAGCACCAGGCCAGGCCCAGCACCCCCGGGAGCAGGCATCATGCACCCGGGTAAAAGCCCTGCGGCCCCTTATAGGGGCTCTTTGAACTCTGTCCTGGCGCCGTTGGCGCCAGGCTCATGTTGGACATCAGTCCTGGCGCCATAGGTGCCAGGTTCATAAAGGAAGGTGTTTTGTGCACTTACCTGATGCAGACCATGCTGCAAGATTCAGGCCTCCCTGACACCTGCAAGGGACTATTTTTTTATTGGGACTATTTTGCCACTCGGGCGTGGCCAGGGAAGGATACTTACCTGGAACTACTTTGGAGGCTATTTAAGCCACGCCCAGACAGTAGCTCACGCTTCGCGTTGTTCTGCATCCAAGCAGCTGAACGCTCACCGTGTTTGCTCCTGCATCTGGTCTCCAGCCACGCCCGCCTCGATCCTGGAACACCTGTAAGGAAAGAAGAGAAGAGAAAGGTGAAAACCAAGAATTTTATCAAACTTCTTACCTGCATCCGGAACCTTCACGCCAGCGTTCCTGAGAAAAGACTTTCATTTAAAAGCACTGCATTGCTCGCTGCAGCGCCGCGCTTCACTCACCTGTCCTCGGGAGTTCTTCTGGCTCCACTGCGACTGTCTGCTCCGGTCGCCACATCTCTGCGCCTAGGGAAGAGAAGAAGAGACAAAAGGTGAGCAGAAGGAACATATGAGGAAAGCCTAATTTTCCGCCCTAACACTTACCGGTCTTCTGTTGGTGGACCATTCCTCATTTCGGGTCGGCGCTGCTTCGTTGGCAGGTACCGCACCCCGGCCCCTATGGGGAAAGGACAAAAGACATTACTGGAGGAATATAAAGACATTAAGAGGGATCGCCCCCATCGCTAACTCACCTGAGTTTACCATCGGCAATTCAATCCCTCAACGCATCGCCTTCATTCTGCACCTGAAATAAAGGACAGATCACAGGTTAGGAAGGCAACAGAAAAGGAGGCTCAACACTTGAACTTTTGTAATCTTCATACTTACGTCGTTCCGCTCGGAAAAGTCAAGTGGATTTTGCCAGCGCCATTCTGAAAACCAGTGAATTAACTGGACAAACGCACCCCTGCACCAGAAGCAGGATGGAGAGTTCATCCTTTCAAACCATAAGAAGGATATTCCTACGGGCCAGACAAGCAAGATTTGAGGGTCCTGTTCAGTCAGTGTTCCGAGTTCTGCGCATCACGCTCGAAGAGGCCACAGCAACCCAGACTAGACCAGCGCCTCCGTGGGAGTCAGGTGAGCGTTACAGTAGCGCCCTTGTCTGCAGGTAGCCCAGTCGCTCGTCGTATCTGCGGTGGCAGGGAAGCCTTGTGACCCTTACGGTCGGTGGAGGACGCTGGTAGGCCCGGCGTCTCCGTTGGCGCTAGGGCTTTCTTTGTCTTCGATGAAGAAGCGCCATGGGTTGTGTGCTTATGTTTAATGTTTTCTGTGTTCGTCAGTGTCACCGGGGTGTTCATCCCCATAAGTAGGGCGTGAGCCGAACTGGTCGGGCCAGGGACAGACGTTGATGAGCGGGTACGCTCCCTAGAGAGGTCTAAAACCTCCAAAACAGAGGTCGGGTTATTACTGTCCTCGTCACACTTGGCGGCGGCGGGTGAGGAATCCGCTCTAGACATAGCGTGGGCTCCCCACCTCTTGACCCTGCGGGCCTTTAAAGTCTTTGGGCGAAGAAGTTTACAGGCCGCACAGCCGTCCTCGTTGTGGTCGAGTGGTAAGCAACGGTTACACCACTTGTGCTTATCCTTCCATGTGAATTTGCCCTTACAGCGCGGGCAAAATCTAAAAGGAGTCCTCTCCATAGCCGAGGATACAATTAAGAGTGATAACGACCCCGAAGGAAAGCGGGGTGAAAGAGAAAGGCATTGTTAGAAGAAACAGAAATGTCCCACGACCCCCACTCTCCCTACTGTTTTAGGCCGGCGAGGCCGGGCCACGTGTTCGGCACCGTCGTTGAAGTTCTTAATCGGCGGTGAAACAGCTTCGTTGTTGAAGGAGGGATCTGATGTAATATATAAGAAATAACGACCAAAGGGTCAAACAAATGTTTTGCAATTTCTCTCGAACAAGCTCAGCGTTAAGGCAACCAATATCTGGGCGGAAATAAACAATTTGAGGGACCTCGACGCGTGAGGGATTGTGGGTACACTGCACGTCACTATAGGGATAGTGTTACAGACACGCCTTGTCGACTTCCCCTTTTCGACTACGAAAAACGAAATGCAATACTCCGCAGTGACCACTGGATGTCGGACTATGCACAGCATGTGATTCTAAGCAGATTAACAAACATCAGAAGTTGACTTATCGAGAGAGATCTCGCTCTGCGTAAGGCCAGAGGAAAAGGTTTGTTGATGTTCAAAGGGGATTCCACCAGACTCTTTCCAGATTTCTCAGACAAAGTGAAGGCACCCAGAAGGACATACATCGATGTTAAAAAGAGATTAAGGGAGAGGGGCATGAAGTATGCCATGCTCTTTACCGCTAAATTCAAGAGTGGAACATGAGGGTAGAGTATTGTTCTTTGAAACCCCAGATGAAGGCAATACTTTTCTTGAGTCGTTGCCCAGAGCTCTGAAGCTCAGGGGGAACAATGACCGAGGGGGGAAGTGGGGAGGGGTGTGAGTCCCCGTGAAGTATTACTATGGGTCAATAGCTGATGATGATTATCGTGAGATTTACGTTGGGGGTGGAGGCGAAAATCTTGCTGGAGTGCCAAGGTGCCTGGGTGCTGAAGCAGCCTTGTGCGGAAGCTTTGACAGTCACTGTTTTTGGGTGGGGTGGTGGTAACTAGCATGTTGTGGTTGCCGGTGGAGGTGTGGGGGGGGGGGGGTTGTTGGTTTTGGGTTGCTCTTGGGTGCTGGAGGGGCTGTGGCACGGTGGGACGGGGAGCACCCTCGTCCGATGTTTGAATTCCCTTTCCTATATGATGTGGTTGTGCTGAAGACGTGGGTAAGCATTGGAGTGTCCGGAGATTGGTATGAATGATGCATACAAATATGGCAAAAGCACTTAAATGCATGACATAGACTGGCAGTTCAAACTGTGAAAAGGTGTTATTGTATATGAAACGACATAAGATTGATATAGCGTTTCTCCAGAAGACACATTTGACCCCCGTCAGGGGAAGCACAGTTTTGGCACGGGTGGGGTTGTCACCGTTACTTCTCTCCTTACTCTTCCTACCCAAGGGGGGTTTGCATACTGATACATGGTTCAGTGGGTTACTGCCTGACGAGGGTGGTCAAAGACCAGGAGGGGCGAGCGCTGTTAGTCATGAGGGTTCTGCATGGTGTGAGAAACCTAGGGGTATTCTCCTAAGTAAACCCGAGAACCATCTATTCAGGTGGCTTGGGGAGGGCCATAGCTTGTGGATCCCAACCCTGGGGGTGGCCAAGCAAGGGAGTATCACCTGGGAAGAAGTGTCTGGGGTTATATTCATGGGGGTGGCCCAGGCGAGAAGCGGTATGCCCACGGGACAAAGAGGAGGAAGCCTTTATGGGGTATTCAGACTCTCTTAGTCCTGATGTAGGTTGTACTACTCCAAATTCAAAGGCCATTATTCATAGTCCAAGTAAGAGGAGGAAAAGAGTTAAGTTCACCAAGGCTAGAGAATGTTCCTATCTCCGCTGTCAATCTAACAGTATTCTGGTATATAGAAGTAACCATCAATCCCAATTCAATTCCCCATCCTGCTATTTTCCATTTGAAACCCCTTCCTCAGCTTTCATGGGATATTTGCAATCCCATTCCATCTCCGACTCCTCAGTTTTGAAAAACACTGGGAGGAGGAAGAGGCAACCAAGTTTAGTGAGGATTATCTGCACAAAACACCTTGAGAGGCAAAAGGAAAAGGAGAGTTGTGTATCCGCAAAGAAGCTGAGAATTGAAGGAACAGGGAGCTGAAGAGAGAGCAGCCTAGAGGATCCGGAGGAGAACAGCATTCTGAAAAGCTGACCTGGTGTTTGTGAGGAGCTGCAACGTGACTAGGGAGCCGTGTCTCCAAGGAGCCAGATTGAGGCAGCCCATGTCCTGCTGGTGGCTTGTGGAGAAGTGCTCATTACCTTGGGATGTGTGCCGGTCCGAAAGGGTTCTGAGGGGCAGGTGGTGAGACCCTGACCTCGATCCCATCTGCCCGGAGAGGACCGCTTGCCAGCGCAACAGTACACCAGTGAGTTTGGAGCCTAAAAGCGAAAGAAACTCAGGCGCATGCGGCTAGCTGGAGCAAGAAGGGAGAAAGATAGAGTTTGCAATTAGCACAAAGTGGAAATCAAGAAAGATAAAGTAAAATGAATGGAAAGCGAGAGAAAGGCGCTGATAGAGCAGAAAGAAAGAAAAGCACTTTAAAGTAGATAAGAAGGGTGTGAGGGACCCAATAGTAAAGGAAATGTGCCAGTGGGCACCGAAGCACTAAAGAGCGGAAAAGAAGCAATAAGGCTTGAAAGTAAATAAGGGTGAGAGTGACTTGAAATTGAAGAAAAGGTGCAAGTGACCTACGGAGAGCGAAACAAGTGTGCAAAAGGCACGGAAAGGAAAATGACAGGTGCAAGGGTGCACAAAAGCAAAGAAGTGAATGTGCAAGAGGCACAGTGAAGAGAAAGTGAACCCAAAGAAAGGTGCCAGGGGCATGGCAAGGAGAGAGAAGAGAAAGACAAAGAAGGTGCAAGTGTGCACAGCAAAGGGGAAGATAAAGGCGTGCAGGAAGCACCTGAAGGAGGAGAGGATAGAAGAACAGCAAGTACATGAAATACAGAGAGGGGCCAAAGATCAGAGTGGTCGCACCTAGGAGGAGCCAAGAACCTAGCATTTTCTAAAGTCTCAGTTATTGCCACATGAGAAAGTTGTGTGTGAAAGGAACTGTAAATAAATCTTGACACGTTGAATTTTGTGTTTGAAACTGAACTTGTGTTTGGAACTGGAAGGGCGTGAGCTTGGGGAAGGGAACCCTGAGAAGCCTGGAAGAAACTGTTATATTTCTGTTTTGTCTGGAACTTGGAAGGATTGAAAATTGGGGAAGGAAATCCCCAAGCACTAAAGACATTGGGAGTTGTTAGAGTGTAAGAACTTTGTGGAGAAGAGCTACAGAATAACTTTTTGATTGTGCTGAACTTTGATGATGCTAACCAAGCCACACCTGGCAAGAAGACCACCTGAAACCAGTTTTGGTATATGTTTCTTTTTGAATCACTATTTTTTCTTTGAAGAGACTTTCGATCACATTTTATCAGAGAGTGAGGGCAAGCATAGGTTTAGACACAGACAGTTTTCTGTTTTGGACTTTTAGACATCGATGGCCCTTAAAAACATCAGTTGAGGGAACCAGCCCGTTAGAGTTAGGGCCAGTTAGGTATTACACCAACCCCAGTATTTTAGTAAATAATGGTTTTGAACCTACAACACTTGAGTCTGTGTCCCTCTTGATACCATGCCGGTCTCACAATGGTCAGGCAGTTCGCTTGCTTAACTACTATGGTCCTAATCAAGATACGGTGGACATGCTAAAGTGGATAACTTAGCAGCTTGATAAGAGCTCCACCTTGGGTGAATTTATGGGCGGGGGACTTCAATGCAGTGATGGAGCCGGAATTGGATAGAACTGGGGGTGTCCACAGACCTCCCTTGAGTTCCACTAGTAAATTGCAAGATCTGAGCTGGGGCTAGGCATGGGGGTGGGGGAATGGTTACACATTTAACTCCACGGTTTACCATTCGGCGTCCCGATTGAGCTATTTCTTGATCTCGGAAAGGATTGCGGGGCGGGTGAATGATTTTGGGTGGCCCACAAAAAGCAAAAACCCGCATTGCCTCAACCCTCCCACCTGCCCCCCACCCCCACCAGAGCGGTCTTTCTAAATTGTTTTATTTTATATTCGTTTTTTTTTTTAAAAAAAGCTCTATTGACCCAATACCCATGTGCAAGTAGTGTTGGTTTTGGAGCTACTGTGGCGATTGGGTGGCAGACCAACATGGGTATTTAAGAATGAAGGCTAATCCACCAAGGTGTTCCGCACGGGGATAGCACATTGCATGTGAATGCAGAGGTTATGAAAGACCCAGCTACACAGAAGGAGATAAAGGAGGAATTGGATAGATTTAGAGAGGTATCTCAGAGAGGTGAAGTTCTACTGGGTAAGATGATGGTGGTCAAACAATATGGCCAGAGCCCTCGTAGGTTGCTTGCGAGAGCCGCTAGAGCTGACACACCTGGAGCACAAATTAGCTAGGTGAACTACAATACACAGATCGAGATATTGTTCGAGAATTCGGTGCATTTTACACTTGTCTATAATCTTAAACTAAGGTTTCACATCCTGAGATAAGCCGTCTTCTTGATCAGGTAGTGCTCTACTCGTGTGCTGATGAGGAGAGGGAATGGTTGTGCCAGCCTATTACGTAGCAAGAAATCCTACAGGTGATTGAAGTGCCATTATCTGAGGCCCGATGGCCTCACGCGAGTTTTATAAGCATTTTGCATTAACACTGGCTCTGCATCTCTTAAAGGTGTACCAAAAGGCTGTACAAGATGGTGAAGTACCAGAATCCATGAGAGAGGCAGTGGTCTCCATACTGTTGAAACCAGCGAAAGAGGCAGATTAATGTTCTTCCTGTCGCCCTATCTCGCTTATTTACCTGAATAACAAAATTCTGGCTTAATTACTGGAAACGAGATTGCCACCTCTAATGCATACACATGTAAAATCAGATCAATCCCGATTTATACCGGGGCGTTCTACTTCCTATGGATTGAGGCAGATGTTTGGCTTAATGTCGGTGGATCGGCAATAGGACACTATTGGGGCAGCACTATTAGATGCCAAAAAAGTGTTTGATTCAGTTGGATGGCCCTTTCTTTTCACCGTATTGTGTAGGATGGGAATTGGGGAGGGGTTTGTCTCTATGGTTTCATTGCTTTATACCTTACCTACCGCACGAATCAGGGTGAACAGTCAACTTACGCTGGTGGTTCCGCTGAAGTGAGGCACAAAAAAGGGGTGTCCTCTTACGCCCCTGCTGTTTGCCTTGGCGGTATAGCCATTAGCCAAACTAATTAGGGATAAACATGTGCACAGAGGGATGCAGGTGTATAAACATAGGGTGGTGATATCCCTTTATGCAGATGCTATGGTGATTTACGTAAAAAATCCATAAATTAATCTGGGACTGATCATGAAGGGTTTGATGAGCTTTGGGGACTTCTCAGGTTTGAAAATTAATGTTACAAAGTCAGTGATCTTCCTGCTCACTGTGTGTACTCAGCAGTTTAAAAATGGTTTTGGGTTTCAGTGGCATACAGTCTTTACCCGGTATCTGGGAACAAATATTGCGCAATCCCCAGAGGTTTTGCATAAACGCAACTATGCCAAAGTGCTGGAGCATACTCGGATGGTGGTAGGTAGGTTGATGGGGTTGCCTCTCAGTCTATACGGGAGGATCTCACTGGTAAAAATGGTCTTACTACCTCGGTTTCTTTATGTATTCTTAAATGTACCTTTAGCACTGCTTAAGTCATATTTCCGTGAGGTGCAATCAGATATCTAGGTTTTTTTGGGTGGGCAAGCAAGCACGCATGTCTTGGCAGAAATTGGTTGTGCCTTTAGATAAGAGGGGTTTGGCGCTACCGTATATTCAGGAGTGCTATGAGGCGGCTCAGGTGGGATTCCTCATATACTGGTTTGGGGAGGGGACGGATAGGCACAAAAGCACCAAACTACATTGCTTATGCTTCTCCACCAGCTCATCGCTAGTCACAGTGAGATTCTTCAGAAAAAGAGCAGGTGGAGCCAGTTTCACGGTCACTGTTCCTACTATCTTGAATGCCCTACCAATATGCATCGGAGAAGAACCTTCCTACCTAATCTTCTGTTAAACATGGTGTAATACAATCTTACCTAAATGCCTGTACGACTATCTCATGACTGTTACCTGTACTTTAACTTTACTTAGCGCTGTGATACTTCCAGGTCTGGGCGCTATCAACAAATGTAATAAATAAATAGGAGACATGTGGAGATAGAAAGAACCCTTGCAGCGCCCTCCATGCGGCAGGCAGTGATATTAACGGCCCCTGGTAGGACATCTAAGATAGATAACATGGTGAAGTTGACCTGTATATCGTGGGTTCGCATTGAAAGTAAAGGGAGAGGTTATTTACTCTCCGAAACTTCTAACATTCACATCGCGGGTTTGCCATTGACTAGTGAGCTGAGATTCATACAGTCCATGAAACGGCTGAGTATCTCCTGCTTTCGGGACCTCTTCTCAGAGGGGCTGTTCCTTACTGTGGAAGAGTTGCCGGGTAAGGAACAAGTTACTTACCTGCAACTATTGTTCCCCAGCATGGGGCTGGCATGGATTCACATGCTCATGAATATTCCCCGCCGTTAGACTGGGAATCCTCTGAAAAAGAAAAAAACTTACTTTCACATACAAACTGTATTTCTCTAATCACCGTCATCGGGGTCACACTGCCCCCCTCCCATGACAGTCCTCTCCCTAAGCCCCTCCCCTGGCAGCCATCCTCAGATTTGGTAAGCACGTAAAGTGGCAGTATGACCAAGAAGAGCCATAGAGGGGAAGGAGGGTAATGTGAATCCATGCCAGACCCATGCTGGAGAAGAAAAGGTTATTTACCCCTGGTAACATTCTTTCGATTGGATGTTCCTGCCCCGTATTCCTCATCTTATGATAATTATCCTTCCAGCTTCAGCTGCTTTGGAATAATTTTTGACAGGGGGCGTTGTGTGCGGTTAAGTAGAGTCGATATCCCTCGAGGGCCTGTGTTAGACTGTCAACGTCATCATCAGTAAAATTAGCGCTCGCAGGGCCCGTTGGCTTCAGTTCTGTTTTCCCCCTCCTGAAGAGGAATTGCCAGGCGTACAATAGAACATAGGCTCCAAGAAAGTGTAAAGTGTAACAACACATACATTCTACGACGGGGTAGGCTGGGATGGCGAGGAGGAATACGTGGGAGAAACATCCAATCGAAAGAACGTTACCAGGGGTAAGTAACTTGTTCTTCGAATTGATTGCGTCCTCCCACATATACCTCATATTATGACAGACTCTCAGAAGAAGTAATAATTTGGAAGTGGGAATACGAATTATATTTTGTTTTAATTGTTGTCATAGACTGAATGAAGGACCGCTTTTGCAAATTGTCCTTCCTGACTGAAAGAAGAATCCAGGCAGTAATGCCTCACATACGTGTGAATAGACGACCAAGTGGCCACTGAACAAATGTTTCTGATTGGGACACCTCCTTGAAGAGCAGCAGATGTTGCCATGCCCCTTGTGGAATGGGCTCTCAAGCCTTCCAGCGGATCTTTGCCCGCTAACCTGTAACATTCTGCAATAGCCACGATGATCCATCTGGATATGGTTTGTTACAGCTAAACCCAATTTAGGGCCTGTATAGCCAATGAATAATCTGTCATCTTGACAAAATGTAGCCATTCTTGATATGTAAAAACTGAGAGCCCTTTTTGGGTCCAGTCTATGCATTTCCACCTCTTTTCCAGGATGAGGAGGTGGATACAAAGTTGGCTAAATGATTTTTTGCAACAAGTGGAAGTAGGAGACCACCTTAGGTAGAAAAGAAGGTTTCAACCTGAGAACAACCTTGTCTTTATAGAAAACCGTATGTGGGGGTTTACAGGAAAGAGCCTGCAACTCTCTTACCCCGTGGGCTGACGTTATTGCAATTAGCAAAACAGTTTTGAAGGTTAACAGTCATAATGGGCATGAGTGTATAGGCTCAAAAGGAATGCATGTTAGAAATGTTAACACCTGGTTAAGATCCCTTACAGGGACTTTGAATGGAACGGGTGGAAATACATTAGTAAGATCCTTTAGGAATAGAACAATCAGAGGGATTTTAAAATATGAATAATCCTCTGAAGAGCGCTTGAAAATAGATAGCACAGCCAGGTAACCTTTAATTATTCCAATCTGGAGCCCCATATACACCAAATGTAGCAAAAAAGAAAGCACCATAGGTGTGTCACATAGAAAAGGATCCACATTCTTATCCCTGCACCAGCTGCTGAACTTTTTCCAATGGCAGCAGTACAAAGATTTCATTGCTGGCCTTCTCACCAAAAGCAAGATCTCCATTACATCATTCGGGAGGTCCCAATCCTTGTATCTCAACCTCTCAGAAACCATGCGTGAAGGTTGAGAGTCTTGAACTCTGGATGGAGAACCCAACCCTTCTCTTGCGAGAGAAGGTCCTCTCTTTGTGAAAGACACATTTGAGGGCAGATGGATATGTCCAGAAGATCCAGGTACCACGTGCTCCTGACCCAATCCATGGCAATTATGATCATGTGTTTTCTGAACGTTCTCAACCTCCTGATCATATGAGGAATGACGTGGACTGGAGGAAACGCGTTAAGGAGTGGAAATTCCCAGTCCACTACAAATGAATCCCCTAGAGCTCCTCTTGGGGGAAATTCCCTGGAGCAGAACAATTTGCACTTCCGGTTGACACTGGTCGTGAACAGATCCACTTGAGGAGTCCCCCAAAGGGTTTAGATCTCTTGAAGTACTTCCTGAGTTAGTTCCCACTTGTGGGAGACTGTGTGCTCTGCGCGCTCAGATCGTCCGCCACCATGTTCGCCTCCCCAGCTAGGTGAACTGACGATAGATGCCTTCTTGAAATGTCCAGAATCAGAGCTGTATTGCTTCTCTGCACAGTGGTAGTGACCCTACACCACCTCTCCTGTTGAGGTAGTACATGGTCACTGTGTTGTCCATCATTATCAGGATGTTATTTCTCCATACAGAGGGCAGGAAGGCCTTCAACGCTAGTCTGATGCCCTCAGCTCCAAAAGGTTGTGTAGTTTGGAGACCAACGACCGCTGATTGTTGGTTGTTGGCATGGGCTCTCCACGCAGTGAGTGAAGCGTCCGTCACTACAGTTATCTCCGGGCATGACTGCCAAAAAGATTCTCCCGTGAGATTTTTGTCCTTGCAAGCTCACCACAGAAGGTCCTGAGAAACTCTGCTCGGAACCTTTAGGTGGTTTGACATTCTGCCTGAGAATTGAGACCATTGAATCCTGAGAGTCAATTGGAGGGATCTCATTCTGAGGTGGGCCTCTGGCACCAGCAAAAGGCAGTATGCCATGAGACCGAGCAGCCTCAAAAAACCGAAGGCCAGAAGATGCTTGGCACTCTGGAATTTGGTGACATCTGCAGAATATGTTGAGCCCTCACCTTAGGTGGCAAGGCTTTCCCTGAGGAAGCATCCATGACTGCTCCAATAAATTGGAGTCTTTGAGATGGTATCATGTAGGACTTCTTGTAATTGAGGGAGAAGCCCAGGCTGTAAAGAGAGTGGCAGGTTACACTGAGATGTTTGCGGGTTTGTTCGGCAGAACGTGCCATGATCAGCCAATCGTCTAGGTAGGGGTAGATGGGAATCCCCTCCTCTCCTGAGACTTGCTGCCACCACCGCCATCAATTTGGTGAAAGACCCTCAGAGCGGAGGTCAGCCCGAATGGCAGAACTCAAAACTGATAATGAGAACCGGCAACTGCCAACCTCAGGTACTTTCTGTGCTTGAGATGGATAGGCACATGAAAGTACGCATTCTGATGGTCCAATGAAACCATCCAGTCTTGGAGTTGGAGAGCCTAAAAGATTTCAGAAAGGGTAACCATCTTGAACTTGTCCTTCCTGAGGAACTTGTTCAAGTCTTGTAAATCCAAGATGGGTCTCAATCATCCGTCCTTTTTGGGAATCAGAAAGTAAGGGGAATACCACCCCTTGTTCCTTTCCGCCACAGGTACTTGTTCCCCGGTGGATGATCCAGAGGCCTTTTTTGAAAAGGAAGGCAGGAACCTTGGGCTACAGTTTCCTGTGCCCAAGCATCTGAAGTAATGCCCCGCCATCCTTTCAGATACTGAAAGAGTCTGCCTCCCACCAGGGTCTTGTGAGTCAAGGGCTCAAAGTGGTTTTGAGGCAGAAAAGCGGCGGCTGTGGGTAAAATTGCCACTGCTTGGGTTGGCTTAGCACCTCTCCCTCGTCCACCATGAGGGAATATTCTGACCTCTTTGACCAGCTTGTCCTCTTCCTCTTCCAATTGCGGAGTAGAATCGAAAGGACTTGCCCCTCAATCCCCCCAAGAAGATGAACCGGAGTAGGGGTGTTGAGGCTACTGCTTTTATGGTCTGCAGCTTTTCCAAACTCTCATCAGCTTTGCTGCCAAATAGCCTGGAGCCGTCAAGGGGCATGTTGAGGAGTCTAGACTGCACAACTGGTCTAAATCCAGACTTCCTCAAACACCAAATCTGTGCAACACTGTGCTAGTTGCCATGGATCGGCTGATGCGATCTGCAATATCCAGACCCGACTAGAGACATTCACCCATTGCCTCCTTACCATCCTTGATTGCCAGGAAGCAGTCTCTTTCTTCTGCTTTAGACTCATCTGTCTTTCTCTTTAAGCTCTCACCAATTTACCTTAAAGCCTTTTCGGTCATTGCCTGGCAAGAGTTACAGTCAGAGGTACAGTGACCAGTACCAAGACACCACAGACACGTGTGTCGGGGACTGCTGTGGACCCAATGGACCTGAGTTCGGAAGGATAGTGTGAGGAAAAGCATCTTTTGAGCTCCCCCTTAAGCGCTTGGAGTGTGTCCACGTCAGCTGCACTTTCTTGGGCTAGCTCCTTCCTACACTTAACCCCACTTAGGTCCCCCAAACTCCCTACCCAAGAGAATCAGTCCCCTCCAGCCTGATCACCCAAAGAACCAAACACTACCCCGGGCTGCTCTTGCGACCATGTGCTGTCTGAACTGGCCAACATCAAGAAACTACTATCAGCTTTGCTTAAGGGTGTGACAGAGGCCTGGGAGGAGGGAGGGGCGTGGAGGCCTGGAGAGGGTCTACTGGAGCATGGGTATAAGAGCTTGGGTCCAACTGCTGACGCAGGATCATATCCCCGGTGCCCTAGTCTTTCAGTTTCTGCTGGTGCCCCGAGCACTCAAGCCTTCGAAGTGGCAACCAGAGGCTGTCCAATCTCCAATCCCAAACGTACCAAGAGAGCCCCCTAAAGTCCACACCCTGGGGTTTGAGCCCTCACCTATGGAGATCCATGCCCTGAGAAGCCAAGGCATTAAGCATCCTCCTGCTAGGAGGGAAACCAATGCACACAACCCCTGCGCTGGGAGGCCTTTGCTTAGGCACAATGCCCATGAAGGACCTAGAAGAGCCACTGTGTTTCTCCATGGGGTACCAAAATTGCCTCTTGATAGAAGAGAACCAAGGGATGCCCTTCAGAACAAATGCCTCCATTGGTTACACTATGTAGGGACTGTGCTTTGGTGACCAAGGAAGCTATGGTGGAGTGCACTAGATTGCCCAATGATATGTTTCCCGATTCTGTCAAATTGGTTTTTGAGGATGAT
This sequence comes from Ambystoma mexicanum, assembly GCF_040938575.1. NCBI lineage: Eukaryota > Metazoa > Chordata > Amphibia > Caudata > Ambystomatidae > Ambystoma > Ambystoma mexicanum. The sequence goes on along the minus strand of NC_090931.1, from coordinate 792,198,084 downwards.
CATATGCAAGGAATGTCCTGAGAAAATGTAATGGGCATGGGCGGACCCAAAGAAATGGGATTACAGCCAGCCCCTCCCATATCTCTGTATTACATAGAAATAGGGGGGTCCCTGTGGGCATGCGTGGATGGGAGCAACATACAATGATCAACAAAAGAGATGGCCACACTGCTGACAACACTATGTGTTGTGTATATTAGTAATTATTTTCGACAATTGTTATCTTGCACACAAGTCACGGGAATTATCTCCAGTTAGAATTGATTTTAATGTTTAAGCAAAGAAAATGTGCTAAACAATTGTGAGAGTATTAAAAAACAATGGTCTAAAGATATGCATATAATACGATGACACAAATGACATAAAAAGAAGAACAAAGCCAAAATTAGAAACAAAACCAAAATCATAATAATCATACATTGGTTAATAACAGTTCATCAGTTCATTTTACAAACTAACACCAGGTATACTAGATAATGCCCTGGCGAGTTGGTCACGATTAATTGATAATCATGCCTTAAACCTGCTGTATCTCTGGTCTTGCGCCCTTTCCTGGCGATTCCTCTAGCAAGGGACATCTCTCTGGGGCGAATCTTACCCTTCTGGGCCTGCAACGTTTGGGGAGCTAAATGGCCTATAGGGTTGGGCGTACTGATTCCTGGTTAGAGATTTGCTTTGTGGTATATAAGGAGGGTGTTGTATCTTTCTTTGTTGCTTCTCTTTTTTCTTTAATTGCTATTTAACTATCTAGAAATTTATCGTTAGGATGTACTTTGATGGCCTATGGCCGAAAAAAGTTATTGATTGGTGATAAAACTTGTATCCTCCAAACTCTGGGGCTGCAGCAGCCAAGCCCTCGGGTTCAGTGATCCTGGGTTGTGGTGAAGGATTGCGCCTCCTTCTCTGTTGAGAAGATCCAGAACCACTGGCAGCTTGACTGTAGGCGACGCAGACAGGCTGAGAAGGTCCGGGTACCAATTCTACCTCGGCCACGCCGGGGCGATGAGCATCATGCTCCATTGGCACTGTCTCAGTGTGTTGATGACTCGTAGCAGGAGAGGCAATGGAGAAAACGTACAGAAATAGGCCTTCCCACAGGAAGTAGAACGCATCCCCCAGGGTTGGTGGAATCTGCTGGCAAACTTCCAGCATTTGGATTTCACCGCCGTTGCAAACAGATCGATCTGGGGCCTGCCCCACTTGAAGATGCGGTCCACCTGGTTCTGCCGAAATTCCCACTCGTAGCGGGAGCGCAGCTCCCTGGTGAGGGAGTCTGCAATGGTGTTCTTAACTCCAGCTAGGTGGAGAGGAACAAGGAACATCTCTTGTTCGACGGGCCAGCGCCACAAGTCCTGTGCTTCCTTGGAGAGTGCTTGGGATTGAGTGCCCAACATTTCCTGTTGTAGAACATTGTGGTGGTGTTGTCCATGAAGATCCTCACCACCTTGCCCTTCAGAGACCGCAGGAATGACTTGAGGGCCCAGAACACTGCCTGTAGCTACAGGATGTTGATATGGACATCCCACTCCTCCGGCAGATACAGGCCTCTGGCATGCAGACGCCCGGTGAGGGCTCCACAGCCTTCCAGGGAAGCGTCTGTGGTGAGCATCTCCTGGTATTGGGGGTTTTGAAACCCTGTGCACAGGCGATGTTGGAGCGGACGCCCCACCACCTTATCCCCCGACGGAACTCCTCGTCGAGCAGAATCCTGTCTGTGTAGCTTCCGCACAACTGTATCCAGCGAGCATCCAGGAACTCTTCAAGAGGACGCATCTGCAACCTGCAGAGCCGGATGAGGTAGATGCAAAACATCATGCTGAGGAACGACTTGATGGTTCGCACATTGGCGGTCCTCATCGACAACAGCTGCTGTACTTTCCCTTGAATAGCCGCTACCCTCTCCCCCGAGGGGGACGCCAGGCAGGACACCATATTGAGTCTGGCTCCTAGCAACAGTGTGTTCTGCGATGGTGTCAGGCAGGACTTTGGATAGTTGGAGAATCCCATATCAGTCAGCAGCTGGACGGTCGCTGTGTGTGTCCGACGGCCAACTCTCGCGAGCGGGCCTGGATGAGCCAGCCGTCGAGGTACGGGTATACGTGTATACCCCGTAGACGCAAATGGGCCGTCACTGGTGCCAGGCACTTCGTGACCACTCTGGGGACCGACTTCAGCCCGAAAGGAAGGGCCTTGAACTGGTAGTGCTGCCTCTGCACTATAAAGCACAGAAACATTTGGTGTTTCCTATGAATGGGGACGTGGAAGTAGCCGTCCTTGTCCAGCAACGTCAAGAAGTCTCCTTTTTCCAGTTGGCCGAGCACTTGTTGCAACGTGACCATCATGAATTTTTGGGACTTGAGGTATTTGTTCAGACATTGCAGGTCTAGAATGGGCCACCAACCCCCCGTCTTCTTTCTGACCAAAAAGTATCTGGAATAAACTCTGGAGCCCTGGGGTCGCCCCTTTTCGCAGCATGGCCCTTAACTCCTCCAAGAGCTGAGGGATGTGCTGCTCCTGACGGGCCACAGGAGGGATCTGCGGACACCTCAGCTAAAACTCCAGGGTATGTCCTTGGGCGAAAGCATCTAGCACCCATCTGTCGGTGGTGATTTTTTTCCACTCACTGACGAACCTCGTCAGCCAGCCTCCCACCGGGGTGCACTGGTGGGCATCCTGGTCGGTTCAGGCTTGCTTCGGCGCCGGCGACGCTGTCCTCCGCCACTGTAGGCCTGGGAACAGCCTCTGTAGGCTTCCTGGGTCGTGGATCTGGAAGGGTGACGGTACGATGAGGGGAAACCTTTTTAAGACCTGCTCGACTTTCCTCTGGAAGAGCGAAAAGAAGAGCAGTGCTGCTGGAGAGTGCCCAGGGAATGGGCCGTCTCTGTATCTGCCTTGATGGCCTGCAGGGACTCGTCGACGGCCTTCCCGAAAAGATTATCTAAGTCGAAAGGCATGTCCAGTACCTTCGCCTGGACCTCCTGGTGGAAATTCGTGGCCTTCATCCAGCCTAGGCGACAAAGGCAGACACTGTTCCCAATCTGACGGAACCCTGTGTCGGCAATGTCCAGCTCCACTGTGACTTCCGGTTCTTGGCCTTGTCTTGGGCCCCCATGGATGAGGAGCCCTCAAAGGACTTCAAAGACCGCTCCTCGGACCGGCCGGTCTTGGGTGAGGCATGACCCTGCTCGGAGCACAGGGCAGAGGCCTTGGCGTTCAGCCACGCCGCCAGTCTACTGTGCCCATCCTTTGTCATCTTCTTGGAGAAACCGAGGCATATCTCTCATTCTACTTCCTTGTGGTCTGGATGTAGGCAGTAGAGGCATTGCAGGATTTTGTCTTTTACAAACACATTCCGTAGCCCGCACCTGGTGCAGGACTTGAAGAGGGATCTTGCTTCCTTCTTCCCCTCAGTCATGTTCGGAGGGCGTGAAGTAGGCCTGATGGCCTTCTGGAAACTTCAACGATCTTCATCCTTGAGGGGCGCTGAAAATCACGGACAACGGATCCCTGCTGTCGGCAGATGGAGAAGAGGGTGCTTGGGCTCTTTCGGAAACAAAAATAGAACCTTTTTCTGTCGAAAACAGGAAAAAACGTATAATTAGCTCGCACAGTAAACTCGAGGACTTCGAACACTGAAGCGTCAGGGGAGGGGCTTAGGGAGAGGGCTATCATTGGATGAGGACAGTATGACCCATAGGACAGCGATTGGTTTAAAAGGAGAAATACAATTTGTAAGTGAAAGTGAAACTGTTTTTTCTTTTACCAAGGATTCCCAGCCTGACGACAGGGAATATTCATGAGCATGTGAATCCATGCCAGACCCCATGCTGGAGAAGTAAGGGAATAAGGTTGTGCACAAGCGAGGAAGATAGCCCGTTAACAATAGATTTAAATTGATTGATTTTAAATTCCTTCATCAATTCTATTACACCCACGCGCTGTTATGCAGATTTGTTTCCTGACACGCCAGATGAATGCGTTCGGTGTGCGTCTACACCGGCAGATTTCATACTTGCGTTTTTACGAAGGAGTTTTTGAGACACTGAGTGACATCACTGGGGAGAGGGTAGAACCTGATCCAGAGGTGACCCTGTTGGATAACACCAGGCAGATCACTGAATGAGCGAGGAACTGGCGGGACTGTTATTACTTTTAGCTAAGAGGAGAGTGGTGATGGTGTGAAGTAGACCACAACGTCCTACTACAGAGCAGTGAAAAGAAAATATTCTTTATTGTAATTAAATGGAAAATGGCAGACTGGTGCATCGTTGTGCTAGACCCAACAATATATGGGACACAAACAATATCTTATCAAACAGCCCTGTGAGACTGTGCAGGATTCAGGAGAGGGGACACTCCGAGTTATAACCAATAATGATTGAGAGAGATCTGGAAGCGGGTCTATTAACTGGTGGATGATGATTAGGGGGTGGGGAAACATACCTCTGCTAGTGACGAAATGCTGGGGCAAAACAATATAATGATGGATAAATTCACTGTGTACATAACAATAGGGAACAGACTTGTGATGAGATTGGGGGGGCTGATTCACTCAACTACTGTTTTGTTGTTTGTTGAAAACATGAACAAAAAGTTTTTTTAAAAAAGTTTGACCTCTTGTGGAAGCTTGTTCCAAAGTCCAGAGCATATGATGCCAATCATCCTACCTCTAACGCTTCTCCGAAAAGATAGTTCAATGAGACCACTCCAGAAGGAAGATGGCAGACTCCTTGAAAATATGCAATGTTTGCAACTCTTGATCGGATGTTAAGGGCCGATTTGCCAAGAGGCCCTACAGGTTATACATGCCGTTTTATAGATTTCAGCCTTTGTCGGACTGTGAGCAAATGCAAGGCCTTCAAAGTATGACCGTTTTTGCAAAGTCCATAGATTAAGGAAGGTGTTCTGTTTTGGAGCAGCATAAACGCACACTGAGTCCTTTGCATACCAAAGCCTCTATGCCTCCAACATGGACCACATAGGAACAGATCCACACACAGTTTGGTTACTTACAATTTGCATGCACCAACACAACAGCAAAGCTATCTTGCACTTTCCTTCTCTCTACACTAATCAAACCCATCCCCTACTTTCTAGATTTTGCCACTGCACCTGGAGACCATGCAATGGCAGCGGTTTGAGGTACAAATTCTAGAAACATAATATAATATTTGTTGCAACTTCTGAATGTCTTTCTTGGGGAAGACTACTGCTTAAACTATTATAGTAATCAAGTTTTATAAAATAAGATTCAAAATTGTGACCGTCAGTTACACAGAGGCATCAAAGAAACGCACTTAATTCAACCTGCAAAAATCCACAAAACAAACTCATTGTAGATATCAAGACCCGTTTTAATAAGTATAGTACTGGATTGTACAGAACATGGCAATTGTCCTGTACTTTGATTTTATTTGAATGCAAGTTATTAACTGCAGCCATTTCAGCCATATTTCTCAGAGAGAGAATGGGCTTTCTGCAAGCACTGTATTTAGACCTATGCAACATATTCTACAAAGGTTATGTTTCTCTAGTGATCATCTGAGAAACAAAGGGCACATGTACTCACAAAGCGGTTTGGCAAGGCGTTCATGCAGATCAGAGCTCCAATAACTGCCACTTGTGATAAATTTGATTGCAATATCCAATAACTGCATTTATGCAGGTATTTGGTTTTATATAGCGCAAATCTAGCAGGGGAGCAACAAAGTGTTGTACAATGATAAAACAGGCTTAAAAAAAGATGTAGATCGAAGATATGGCATCAGGGGAGTGCATGGATGGGTAGTGGCTGTAAGGAACTCATGGTGGCAAAAGTAAAGACAGACACAAGTGATCACAGTTCAAGGGTGTTTATTAAACTTTATGCATGGGTGAGAAAAACGCCTAATCTAAACCTAAAGGTAAGATGGGAGCAAGCAACGACCATCAAATAATAAGACAGTCCTAGCAGCGTCTTGTTAAATAAAAAGGGCCTATGCTAAAAAAAAAAAAACGATTGCCAATCCTTACCACTAAATTACAACAAAAAGAAAAGGAGTGTGTGATAATGTTCACCAGAAAAGAAAGAAGTGTTCACAAAATGATAAGTCAGGATGGTATGGCGGGATCTCCCTTCCCCACATTCTTTTAGCACCGGACAAGGCGGGACTCCCGAGTACAGCACACTTCTGGGCCTCTCCAGCACCAGAAGTCTATTTCACGATACCAGAACCTTCAAGGGTCAGTTCCTGCTGGATCAAAACAACAAATAAACAAAAGTTCCTTCGGTGGTCTTGCACCTTTGGGAGATTGCTCTTCGCCACTAGGACCTTCCTCCGTCAGCCTCGGATCCTCTTTGCAAAATGGGCCTCCGTCTGTCGGGTTCACTACGGCCTTTCTTTAACACAGATCATACATTTCTAACCCATTTCATGATTTGCGCAGTTTCATCAGAAAGTGGAGTTCTCTGGGGGGCGTGGCTAACCGCCATGTAGAGCGGACGTGTCTCCTGAGAGCTCTGTTCTGATGTGCCATGATAAGCTGTATTTAAGTGACTTTAAAGTGTTCCGGAACCCTACAAGTTGCACCATCCGCCGCAGAACCTCCACAGCAACTTTTGCACCATCTCCCAAGCGAAGCAGAGACGGCTAACACCTCTATCCGGCGAGCGAAGAGGAGTGCCCAGCGGATTCACAATGGCGGCTCCCGCGCCCTGATCCCTCGAGAGGCCAGAGCGCACTACCATCACCGGCGACGCTGCCCGCCGGTGGGAGAAGAAGATCCTGAGCTGCCGACTTGCGCCGGACCCGGAGCAGGGGACCGAACAGCTACACTCATCGATCGAGAGGACAGACCGGGCTTAGGTGTGCCCTGGACAGTCGAGAGGGCCCCCGGCGTGAGCGGTGGCCGACTGGTGCCGCAGAGGTAAGCGGGCACGGCGGAGGACCACCCCGGACACCTACATTGGAGGCAGGGTGAGGGGGGCCTATTCCACCCCCTCCGCCTGACTTTGCCGCTGGTGGCAACGCAAGAACTTGGGCTTGCCTACTCGAGGTGTTGAGACACCCGCTGTCTTCCTTCCCCCCCCGCCTGCTGATCCTTCACCGGGGGGGAGGTGTGAGCGAAAACACCTGACCCCTGCCTGCAGACTGACGCTCCGGTGGACCGCGAGGCCCCCATCACTTCACAGCCGACGGCGGAGGGGGCCGACCGCATCTGTCTGATCCGAGATACCTTTTGTTTCCCGAAACTGGCCTGCTACCCCGCTGCTTCTTATCATCGCCCTGTCGGCCCTGCGACAGGAACGAGACCTAGCTGCTTTTCGATTGCGCCCCTGGTTTTTTCGGTGCGGGAAGGCCCTGTGTTGACGACATGTCCGGCAGGCCCAAGCAGCGCCAGACCACGATGGACACCTTTGCAGCCTGTGAATCCCCGATTCCTGGGGGCACAAACAGAGCGGCCTCGGACGCTCAATCTAACCCCACGGCGGCCGCGGCTTCAGAGCCTAGCAACACCCAGATACTCTAAGCCATCAAGCTTTTCCAGGCAACAATGGAAAACAAAATAGATGCCGTTGCCACAGATCTGGGCCTCCTGCGTCAAGATGTCCGCTCCCTGGCCGGCAGGACCGAGGCGCTTGAAACACAAGTCCGGGAAAAGATTGAATCCAAAACTCACCTTCTTCGGGACGTCGATGAGCTTCAGCAAAGGGTCAAAAACTTGGAGAACAGAGCCGAGGAGGCAGAAGGGAGGGCTCGCCGGAACAATATACGCCTTCTCGGTTTGCCAGAGGGTTCCGAAGGCTCCGACCCCACTAACTACATAGAGAACCTCCTGATACAAGAGGTGGGAGCTGGCAAACTCTCCCAGGGCTTCACCACCGAGAGGGCCCACAGATACCTGGCCAAGAAACCACCGCTAGGGGCCCCACCCAGGCCGGTGATCTCAACTACAGGGATCGTGAGGTCATTCTGGCCTTTTCCCCGAGCGGGCGGCCAAATCCAACGGGACTCTGCTAAAATCGCCATATACCCTGATTACACATTTCAGGTTCAAATGAGCAGAGCGCAGTTCATACATACGAAGGCCAGATTGAAAGCCGACGGGCTGCGTTATATGCTCCTGTATCCATCTAGACTTTAAGTTCTGCATAACAACAAGGCGCACTTATTCGACACTCCGGCCCAGGCCAGGGACTGGATGGATGGATTACAGATCCCTGATATTGAGGAAAGGAACCAGAGACCGAGATAACGATCCTCCGGTCATTCAGGGGGAACTATACTTGTTTGAACTGCTACACAGCTGAATGGATCCTCCTCGCAGAGACCCGGAGTCCTTGTTCACTCCACCCCCTTATTTTTTTGGGTACATATACCCTCCCGTAGGGCACCTGGAGACTAATGCACGGTCCAACGGAGCAGAAACGGGACAGTCATAACGAGGGTAACCTCGCTGGGCCAGTTCTATGTTTGGAGTTTTTTCACAGTTAAGTAGGGAGGGTGGGAATAGGGGAGTTTTTGCACAAGTTTTTGCACAAGTTGGGGACATGCACTGGGACATATCGAGACCACGGGAACAATTCACACGCAACATAGCACCTCCTAGATCCCGAGCTCCACCCGTTACACACAATTAACCACACTTCGCCTATGGCTGACACAATAAGGGTCGTTACCTGGAACGTTAGGGGCCTGAACAGCTTCGTTAAACAACGACGGGTCCATACTTACCTGAAACGATGCAAGGTCGGAATCGCCATGCTGCAGGAAACTCACTTAACTCCCAAGAAACTGTAAGCCCTGGCAAAACATGGTGGGGTACCCTAATAGGTTTGACTTACTCCTCCTACGCCAGGGGGGTCCTGATTTGGATTGCCCCCACTGTTCCTTTCAAACTCACTAGCACTAAAACAGACAACAAGGGTACGATGGTGGTGGTGTGCGGCTCCATAGAGGGCAAAGAGGTTTGCTTGGTCAGTACTTACGCACCCAACAATGACGCGACTGCCTTCTTCCATTCCCTTCATGCGCGACTCAGCCTGTATGTGGACAGAATTATGATATGGTGGGGTGACCACCACTGTACCCTTGATCCTCTACTTGACAGATCCGATAACCAACATGATCGACCCTCCCCCCCTGCTAAAATACTTTCCAAACTAATCCAACAGTTGCAACTCAGTGACCTACGTAGGGTCCAGCACCCTGAGCAACGGGAGTACTCCTTCTACTCCCCACCCCATGCTGTACACACCAGGCTGGACTACATCTTTCTCAGCCTAACGCAACAGTCCATATTTGTTGATGCGCGCTACCTGCCTAGGGTGCTGTCGGATCACTCTCCCCTTCTGGTAACCTGGGAGGTTTTTCCGCCCACACCCCCCATACCCACATGGAAGCTGAGGTCTGAGGCCCTACTTGACTCTGCATTCAAGGAACGCATAAAAGATAGCACTGAGGAATATTGGCAAAATAAACTGCATAGCGTTAGACACTAGAGCACAACTAGGGAAGCATATAAGGTGGTCATGAGGGGCGAGATGATTGCAGCAGTTGGGGGAGCCCAGAGATCTATTACATCCTTGCTTGAGCGCGCAGAAAGGGACCAGAGTACGCTCGAAGGTAGGGCTGACCCATCCCCTGACCACTTAAAAAAAATGGCCAAACTCAGACAAACCTGCCTAACCCATTGGGAATCCCTTGGTAAACTGAGTTATGCCAAGCACACAGAGAGAATCCATGCCCTGGGAGACAAGCCCGGGAAACTCTTAGCTTGGCTCTATAAAAGGGAGACCCCCAGACCACCCATCTGCCACATACTCACCCCCGACGGCACGGCCGTACATACCCAACAAGAAATCAATTCGGTCTTTACCGACTTCTATCGTAACCTGTACTCCGAAGCCCCGCCCCCCTCTGACACCAGGATCGAAGACGCCCTTGACGTCATCGACCTACCTAAACTAGACCTGCAATTGGCTGAGACCCTTGATGAGCCAGTCACCCCCGACGAGGTCAAGGTGGTAATTAGATCGCTACCAGCTGGGAAAACCCTGGGTTCGGATGGGCTCCCGGGGGAATTTTACAAGACCTATGAGGAAGCTCTTGCCCCAATATTGGCCCAGGTCTTTAATGAGGCCTTTGAGCGTGGCACCCTCCCGGACTCCATGAACGAGGCTGTGATTATACCCTTGCTGAAACCGGAAAGGGACGGGGCAGATTGTGGTTCTTATAGGCCCCTCTCTATGCTTAATGTTGACTGTAAGATCCTTACCGCCCTGCTTGCGAATAGACTGTGCAGAGTTATCCCTCTGTTGATCCATCAAGACCAAACGGGATACGTCCCAGCGCGCACCATCACTGAGAACCTGCGCAGGCTGCATCATGTCATCTATAGCACTGAGGGAAGGCCGCAGAAACTTGCAGTGGCGTCACTTGACGCCACCAAAGCTTTTGATTCAGTGAGGTGGGACTGGCTGTTTGCCACCATGGCCAAAATGGGGATAGGCCTTGTATTCCTAAAGTGGACCCGGCTAGTTTTACGCCAGCCCCACTGCGAGGGTACGCACCAACAAAACCTATTCCGCTAAATGGTCCCTACACAGGGGCACCCGCCAGGGGTGCCCTCTGTGCCCCATGTTATACATCCTTGCCGCTGAACCTGTGGCGGCCTACCTGAGACAGGAATATGGAGAGGGTGGCATTAAGATAGACGGGGTGACCCACCTCATCTCTATGTACGCTGATGACACCCTATTGTACCTACGGGACCCTGAGCACCTCCTTCCCTACATCCTAGAAACCCTAGACTGTTTCCAAAAGCTCACCGGTATCCAAATCAATAGGAGCAAGTCTTGCCTTTATCCCCTCGCAGCACTCTACACCGATGAATACAGGTCCCTCCCCCCTCTGGATCTCGAATGGCAGGCTACTTCCTTCAAATACTTGGGGATAACTATACACCGCAACCCAGCCGCAGAACACATCCTTAATACCGTAAGGGCCAAAGACTCTCACGAAATCCATGGAGTTCTGGGGCCGGCTCCCGCTTTCGATGGCCGGGAGGGCTGGACTCCTTAAAATGGTCACCCTTCCCCGCCTATTACATAACTTCACTAACGTCCCCTTCAAAACCCCCCCTTCATTTTTCAAAGAACTCAACAAACTCTATAGGGGCTTCCCTTGGCAGGGAGGTAGGCAAAGGCTGGCATTGGAGACTCTCCAAAGACTGTACGAGAGGGGCGGACTTAAGATCCCCAACTTTGAGCTGTACTACCTCGCCAGCCAGCTGAGACATGTCACGCAATGGATGGCGGATGAAAGCACGACAGACACTCGCCTCCTTCAGCCGGCCCTCCGCTGATTGTTACTCAGAGACATACTGTGGGCTGGGGAGGGTGCAATGAGTCACTGCCCTTATCTCGCCAAGCTCGGGATACGGCTTTGGAAAAGGGCCTGCAAGCTGGTCGGGTCGGACGACCCGTTCTCGCCACAGATCCCCATCGCTGCACTCATGGTTAATCACTCTTGGGGGCATTTTGAAACACGTACTGTCATGATGCCTACCCCCAGAGCACCAGGCCAGGGCCAGCACCCCCGGAAGCAGGCATCATGCCCTTGGGTAAAAGCCCAGCGGCCCCTTAAAGGGGCTCTTTGGACTCAGTCCTGGCGCCTTTGGCGCCAGGCTCATGTTGGACATCAGTCCTGGCGCCAAAGGCGCCAGGCTCATACAGGGAGGTGTTTTGTGCACTTACCTGATGCAGACCATGCTGCACGCTTCAGGCCTCCCTGAGACCTGAAAGGGACTATTTTTTCATAGGGACTATTTTTTCGCTCGGGCGTGGCCAGGGAAGGATACATACCTAGTTGGGGAAGGATACATACCTGGGACTTCTTTGGAGGCTATTTAAGCCACGCCCAGACAGCAGCTCATGCTTCGCGTTGTTCTGCTTCCTGCAGCTTAACGCTCACCGTGTCTGCTCCTGGACTCCAGCCACGCCCGCCTCGAACCTGGAAGACCTGCAAGGAAGGAAGAGAAGAGAAAGGTGAAAACCAAGGACTATTTCAAACTTCTTACCTGCATCCGGAATCTTCTCGCCAGCATCCCTGAAGAAAGACTTCCCATTTAAAAGCATCCCGTTGCTCGCTGCAGCACCACGCTTCACTCACCTGTCCTCGAGACATCTCCCGGCTCCATCGCGGCTGTCAGCATCGGACGCCACATCTCTGCACCTAGGGGAGAGAGGAAGAAACAAAAGGTGAGCAGAAGGAACACAGAAGGAAAGCCTGATTAACAGCCATAATACTTACTGGCTTTTCTTCCACATTTCGGGTCGGCGCCGCCCCGTTGGCAGGTACCGTACCCCAGCCCCTATGGCGAAAGGACAAGAGACATTTCTGGGGAATGATAAGGACATTTAGAGGGATCGCCCTCATCACTACTCACCTCGGCAGTTTAACCCCTCGACGCATCGCCTTCATTCTGCACCTGAAATAAAGGACAGATCACAGGTTATAAAGACAACATAAAGGGGGTCTCACTTGAACTTTGAACTTTCATACTTACGGCGCAGCGCTCAGGAAAGTCAAGTGGATTTTGCCAGCGCCATTCTGAAAACCAGTGAAGTAACTGGACGAACGCGCGCCCCTGCACCAGAAGCAGGATGGAGAGTTCATCCTTCCAAACCATAAGGTGAGCTTAAACCGGGGTTTGGAGGAAGTTAGAGAGGAACGAAGTGGGAAAGGGGGGAGCTAGCACACTATTCTGCAGACTGTTAATCCCCTTTCTCATCTGCAGAAGGATTTTCCTACGGGCCAGGGAAACACGATTTGGAGGTCCTGTCCAATCGGTGTTCCGGGTCCTGCGCATCACGCTAGAAGAGGCCACAGCAATCCAGACTATACCAGCGCCCCCGTGGGAACCAGGTGAGCGTTACAGAACGCAAAGCCTTCCTACAAATTCCCACCCAGGCGCTATGGAAACTTCCGAAACTGACCAGTTGGCCCAATTACTGGGGGAATTACAGGCCGAAGTACACGCCGCTCGTCAAGAGACTAGTGCCCTCAGGAGGGAAGTGATTGTAATAAAGGATAGAGCTGATGACCTGGCTAGACAGTTTTTGCAAGGTCAAGCTGGACAAACTCCTTTACCCGGTTCCGGGGGGAACCCCGCTCCTGTGGTCGCCTGTAACCCGGTGCAGATTAATCTACCTGGAAACATGCCGCTGGCCCCACCTGAACGCTTTGCTGGGGACCCCAAACGATTCGCCATATTCATGAATCAGTGTCGTTTGCACTTCCTATGCAGACCTGGGGCCTTCCCTAATGATCAGACCAAGGTAGCCTTTGTGTTGTCATATCTCAGCGGCTGTGCTGCCGATTGGTCAGTCCCACTGGTAACTCAAGATGACCCGATTCTTCGTGATTTTCAAGGATTTCAAACAAGCATGGAAAGGTTATTTGCTCGACACTCCCAGGGACAGGCTCTGGATGACAAACTTCTATCTCTGCGACAGGGCAATCAAGACCTTCCATCCTACATTGCAACCTTCAATAGACTAATTGTGGAAACTGGTTGGCCAGAGGATAAAAGAATCACATTCTATCGAGGTCTACGCGGAGAACTTAAAGATTTCCTGGCACAAGTTGTAAATCCGCCCCAAGAATGCACTGAATATATAGACTTAGTGGTCCAATTGGATCACAGGCTGCAAAACAGAAAAGCAGATCGGTCCAAGTTTGAAACCTGGGTGTTGGCCAAGACCCACGCTAACCCCAAGGGGGCTGATGGCTCGGAGCCTATGCAAATCGGAGGGGTTAAAGGACCCCTAACTCAAAAAGAACGGGAAAGAAGACAGATGCAATTATGCCTTTATTGTGGGTCCTCTGGACACTTTCTACGAGATTGCCCGGTTAAGCCGCCCAAGAAGGTGGTAGGAGCCGCTGATAAAATCCATGGAAACTCTATCGGGAAACGACTACGCCTGGCAAGCGTAGGGGTCCGCTTGCCGAGCTTGAAAACTAACTCTCAGACCTCGCATTTCATTGTGCCAATGGTCCTCGTAGATCCGGAACAGCCTAAACGGTTGCATGCTATAAAGGCATACAATGATAGCGAGGCTATAGGAAACTATGTGGATCGAGAATTGGTCTCTAGGATAAACCTCCCTCTGCATCCTAAAACCAACAAAGAGGTCATCACCACAGTAGATGGAACCGAAATTGCCTCTGGACCGGTAACACATTCCACAGCTGAGGTGATACTTGTAGGTCCGGATGGCCATCGGGAGGCAGTTGTGTTTGATGTAATCAAGGCTCCACAGTTTCAGCTTATTCTCGGAATCCCTTGGTTAGAGACACATAATCCTCGAATTGATTGGCGAGCGAAGAGAATAACCTTCCCGGATTGTGCACAAACCTGCTACCCAGAAAATTCAAAGATTAATCTAGCATCAGTAACCTCTGTCCCCGTGCAACTACCTCCAGAGTACCAAGACTTTCAGGACGTCTTCCAAAAGGAACAGGCCAACACGTTACCTCCCCACAGATCGTACGATTGCCAAATTGATCTGGTGCCCGGTGCACAACCCCCTTGTAGCAGGATTTACGCCCTTACTGAACCAGAGAATCTGCATTTGAGACAATATTTAGATCAATACCTCGCCAATGGTTTCATTCGCCCGTCAAAGTCCCCGGCATCCTCAGCTTTGTTCTTCGTGCCTAAAAAAGAAGGCGACCTTAGAACTTGTATCGATTACCGCGCATTGAACCAGATAACTGTTAAAAATCATTACCCTTTGCCTCTGATCCCTGAACTCCTTCACCAGGTGAAGGACGCTTGCATATACACCAAGTTAGATCTCCGGGGGGCTTATCATCTGGTACGAGTAAAAGAAGGCGACGAATGGAAAACGGCCTTCCGTACAAAATATGGACTATTCGAATACCAGGTGATGCCTTTCGGGTTGTGCAACGCTCCTGCAGCCTTCCAATTCTTCATGAACGATGTCCTTCGGGAACTCATCGATGTCTGTGTTGTCGTGTATACCGATGACATTCTTGTGTACTCCTCTTCGGAATCTAATCACAGAAAGCATGTCAGGGCCGTCCTAGAGAAACTGCGCCAGCACAAACTGTTTGCCAAGCTGGAAAAATGTGTTTTCCATACCACCGAGGTTGAGTTTCTCGGATTCATCCTGACACCTAAAGGGGTCCGAATGGATTCACGGAAAGTGGATGCCATCCTCAAATGGCCATCACCTAATTCGGTGAAAGGTGTCCAAAGCATGCTTGGTTTTGCCAAATTTTATCGCAGGTTTATCCCGGAGTTTTCACGTGTGGTGCAACCCATCACTGCACTCTTGCGAAAAAATAAATGTTTTGAATGGACCGAGGAACCGAACAGGCCTTTCAGGAGTTGAAAGCTAAGTTCATGTCCGCACCTATTTTGAAGCACCCGCGTCCCGATCTCCCATATATAGTCGAAACCGACGCGTCCAGTTTAGCCATGGGAGCTGTCCTGTCTCAGAGAGACCCTGAAACCAACCAACAGCACCCCATAGCATTTTGGTCCAGAAAGTTCACGCCGCCGGAGATAAATTATGCGATTACCGATAAGGAACTATTAGCCATTAAGTCCGCCTTTAAGGCTTGGCGGCATTATCTCCTCGGCGCCCGGCATACCATCACCGTGATCACTGATCACCGAAATTTACAATATTTAAAAACTGCCAAGGCTCAATCGTCTCGACAGCTCCGATGGGCTTTGTTCTTTGCTGAGTTCGATTTTGTAATCACCTACCGCCCCGGCTATAAGAATGGTAAGGCGGACGCTCTATCCCGAATTGGAATGGAAGAAATAGACACAAACTCAGAACCTGTGCCGATAATTCCCGAACAAAGAATTTTGGGGATAACCACTTTACAAACCCTTGAAGACATTCAAGCACAAGTGAAACCATTCCTGGACTCTTCAGCCTTGCAGGATTGGATCAAAAGGGGGTCTAACTTTTCAGTCAAGGATGGCTTACCTTACTTCCAAGAACGCTTATTTTTGCCAGAAAAGGAATTGCAAGAACTGGTTATTTCCCGTCATCATGATACCCTGATGGAAGGACATCCTGGCATTGCCAAAACAGAGGAAAAGGTTAAACGACAATTCTGGTGGCCTTCCTGGCGAAAGGATATTAAATCTTTTGTGATGTCCTGTGGAGTTTGTGCCCAAAACAAAGGTCAAAAGACAAGACCCGCCGGTCTTCTTCAACCCTTAGACATTCCACCAGCACCTTGGCACACCCTGTCACTAGATTTTATCACGGACCTGCCCTCTTGTAATGGTTACAATACTATTCTGGTCGTGGTGGATTTATTTTCCAAAATGGCCAACTTTATTCCGTTGAAAGGATTACCTTGAGCCTTTGTTCTTGCCAAGGAATTCCTCGAAAATATCATCCGTTTGCATGGATTCCCGTCCATACTAGTCGCCGATCGGGGAAGCCAGTTTATTTCTCATTTTTGGAAAAAGTGTTGTCAACTGGCACAAATCGACGTAAGACTCTCGACCAGCCACCACCCACAGACCGATGGTCAGACGGAGAGAACGAACCAGACCCTTGAACAATATCTACAATGTATGTTGCACCAATCGGAGGGTAATTGGAAGGACATTTTATGGGTGGCTGAATATGCATACAATAACTCGATACACTCTGGAACTGGTCAGAGCCCCTTTTATACCCTAT
This sequence comes from Ambystoma mexicanum, assembly GCF_040938575.1. Classification (NCBI taxonomy): domain Eukaryota; kingdom Metazoa; phylum Chordata; class Amphibia; order Caudata; family Ambystomatidae; genus Ambystoma; species Ambystoma mexicanum. The sequence continues at coordinate 792,181,361 of NC_090931.1, read as the reverse complement.
ATGGACATCACCCTCGTACTTCAGACTTGGACTCACCTCTGAGCCTTTAAATGCCCGCAGTGGACCATTTGCATTCTACGATTACTCAAGCCTTCAAGGATGCAACTGCACATTTGCAACATGCGAAAGGGAAATACAAAAAGAATGCGGATCTGCATCGAAGAGAGGCGCCTCCATACCAAATAGGGGACCAAGTAAGGTTGGCTACCAAACACCTATCACTCAAGGGGCCTCAAACTTTTAATCCAAGGTATTTATGCCCTTACTCGATCAAAGCTATAATCAACCCAGTGGCAGTCAAGCTCGATATACCAGTTAACATGCGGATTCACCCCGTTTTTCATGTGTCACTTTTGAAACCAGTGCACCCAGGAACCAAATGAACAAAGCCACCAGAACCGATTCAGATAGATGGGGAGCCTGAATTCGAGGTGAAGAACATTTTGGATTCTAAGATCTCAAAATCAAAACTTTTCTATCTAATTGATTGGAAAGGGTACGGGCCTCAGGAAAGGTCTTGGGAACCCAGTGATCACGTACATGCACCTCGGCTGGTAAAAAGGTTCCATCGGAATTTCCCAAACAAACCAAAACCTCCAGAAGGAACGACCTTGGTAGGGGCCTTGGGGGGGGGGGGAGGGGAGTGCGGTCATGATGCCTACCCCCGGAGCACCAGGCCAGGCCCAGCACCCCCGGAAGCAGGCATCATGCCCTCGGGTAAAAGCCCAGCGACCCCTTATAGGGGCTCTTTGGACTCAGTCCTGGCGCCATAGGCGCCAGGCTCATAAAGGGAGGCGTTTTGTGCACTTACCTGATGCAGACCATGCTGCACGCTTCAGGCCCCCCTGAGACCTGAAAGGGACTATTTTTTCATAGGGACTATTTTTTCACTTGGGCGTGGCCAGGGAAGGATACATACCTAGTTGGGGAAGGATACATACCTGGGACTTCTTTGTAGGCTATTTAAGCCACGCCCAGACAGCAGCTCATGCTTCGCGTTGTTCTGCTTCCTGTAGCTTAACGCTCACCGTGTCTGCTCCTGCACCTGGACTCCAGCCACGCCCGCCTCGAACCTGGAAGACCTGCAAGGAAGGAAGAGAAGAGAAAGGTGAAAACCAAGGACTATTTCAAACTTCTTACCTGCATCCGGAATCTTCTCGCCAGCATCCCTGAAGAAAGACTTCCATTTAAAAGCATCCCGTTGCTCGCTGCAGCGCCACGCTTCACTCACCTGTCCTCGAGACATCTCCCGGCTCCATCGCGGCTGTCAGCATCGGACGCCACATCTCTGCACCTAGGGGAGAGAGGAAGAAACAAAAGGTGAGCAGAAGGAACACAGAAGGAAAGCCTGATTAACAGCCATAATACTTACCGGCTTTTCTTCCACATTTCGGGTCGGCGCCGCCCCGTTGGCAGGTACCGTACCCCGGCCCCTATGGGGAAAGGACAAGAGACATTTCTGGGGAATGATAAGGACATTTAGAGGGATCGCCCTCATCACTACTCACTTCGGCAGTTTAACCCCTCGACGCATCGCCTTCATTCTGCACCTGAAATAAAGGACAGATCACAGGTTAGAAAGACAACATAAAGGGGGCCTCACTTGAACTTTCATACTTACGGCGCATCGCTCAGGAAAGGCAAGTGGATTTTGCCAGTGCCATTCTGAAAACCAGTGAAGTAACTGGACGAACGCGCGCCCCTGCACCAGAAGCAGGATGGAAAGTCCATCCTTCCAAACCATAAGGTGAGCTTAAACCGGGGTTTGGAGGAAGTTAGAGAGGAACGAAGGGGGAAAGGGGGGAGCTAGCACACTATTCTGCAGACTGTTAATCCCCTTTCTCATCTGCAGAAGGATATTCCTACGGGCCAGGCAAGCACGATTTGGAGGTCCTGTCCAATCGGTGTTCCGGGTCCTGCGCATCACGCTAGAAGAGGCCACAGCAATCCAGACTAGACCAGCGCCCCCGTGGGAACCAGGTGAGCATTACACGTACACAATGGGAGCCCCTCGGGGTGGCCACGCTGGGGGACGTGATTCAAGAAAAGGAAATACTAACTTTTTCGGGAAATCTGCGAGACCACAGGCCTCCCGGCAGGACAGTTCCTGTTGCACAGGGTGGTTGTACAGGTCTTGTGCAGGAGATGGCCGGTCGCAGCTGACTTGACTGAGGAGAACGAATGCATCGAAATGATACTGAACTCTGCTGAGGGGGGCCACGAAACCTCACGAATCTACGATGCCCTGTTATGGGGTACGACCAGGGGAGACCTCAAATGTAGGAGTAGGTGGGAAACTGAACTGGGCCTTGTTTTTGAAGACAAAGATTGGGGTGACATAACCCACTATCATAACAAGGTTTCCAGGAACGCCCGCTTACAGCTTATTCAACTGTATATCACCAATAGAGCATACCTCACACCGGAAGCCATATCAAGATTTACGGGTGCTGGAACCCAATCATGCCCCAAATGCAGCGAACCCAGAGCGGGAATGACTCACATGTTCTGGGGCTGCCCAGTAATCAGGGAGTTCTGGTCACAAGTGAAGGACAGTGTGGCTAGCGCAGACATCGTCTGATACAGGCGGAACAGGAAGAACAAACCGCTATCCAAGCTCACTGACCTTATATACATTACAGCCAAAAGACGTATTGCCATGGGGTGGAAAAGCCCCAGAGGTCCACATATGCCCCTATGGTGGGGAGACCTCACGAAGTGGATCATAGCTGAAACCGCGGCATGGGAAACGGCTATTCATGTGCAAAGACTGGATTCCAGTGAGGAACTACACCGCTGGGTGGCCCTGACGGTGCCCTTGCTCCACCCTGAGGCGGATGATACGGAGCGGAGTGGAGAGAGTTGCCCGGATACGGGCACGAACTAGAGAGGAACAGTGAACTAACCGTGGTCTTGGGGCGTGAGGGGGGGAGAGGGTGGGGTGGGGTTTGGGTTGTTTTCTTGATACTCTTAACCAATCGCCCTTGATGTTTTTCTGTATTCTTTGTTTATTTCTTGTTATGAAACCAATACAAATATTTTTTTTAAAAAAAAGTGGAGTTCCCTTTCCCTAGCTTTATCTCGACAATGGGTAAGAGACTTTCGATTGTACAAGGTATTTGACGTAACCCTTGTAGGACCATTCTGACATCTCACGCCGCCCTTTCCTTGGGCCTTCTGGTACTTGCAGTTTTCAGTACTTGGAGTTTTCAACACACAAGGGGGGCAGTGAGATTCCTTCGAATGAGCACTCCTGCGGTCCCTGACCACTCTGCAGCTGGTCCTTCTCTGGGCTTTTCCCAAAAGTTCAAACACACACACAAGTTCTTTCTTCTCAAACTCCTTGCATTCATATATTGTTGCCACTCGCAACCTTGGGCTCAACACAGTTCGGTTTGCTATCAGCTTCCTCTGACTCACTTATGGCTTGTCTTGCTTCTGGAGTCAGGGACGGTACCACGGTAGCAAGCGTGCCTCCGTGCCTCTGTTATCAATGCAGGAGTCTCCTGTGCACTGTTGTCATCTATTCCTCCACACGCCAGCTGTGATTCCCAGTCTCATAAATTCCCTTTTGGAGGCTTTGCGGGTCTGAGGTAAAAAGGGGAAAGGCAGTTCCCCCCTTGGTGGTCCCTCGAGTTCTTGTCGCTTTTCTCCTCAGTTTGAACTGCCGGTCCGGTACAGCTGTGTCCTCGTGCATTCGGCCTTGCTCATATTGTGCTCTTATGCTCTGCCTTTTATCCCTGTAGGGCGGTAAATGGGCGTCAGGTGTGCGTGGTTATTGTCAATTGCCTGACTCTGCCTGACCCTTGTGTTGGGACATGTCAGGTAAACGGCTCTGGTGTTGGTTCGTTGTCTTTTGCGGTGTAAGAAAGTGTGTGTGTCACAAAACAGGGGCTACATCTTCTATTTGTCCTACAGGGTAGGATGGGGAAAAGATGCTACAAGGAAGGGGGTATGGCATCTTGCCCCGTGTCCTACTTCCACTCCCAGAAGACTGCTCATCCAGGTGATCCTCCAGCACTGGTCCACCGCCAGAAACTGGATCCAATAGCGATGGCCGTGTCCTGGTCACCTAGATGACAGATCTCCGGGGACTAGCGGGTGAGACACCTTGAGGTGCCTCACAGGCAGCCAGTACTATAGGCTAGCGGATGGTTCTCCTAAGGTGGAAGCTAGGTATTTGCGAGGTCTCCTATACATTCCCTAAAGTGCAATGTCTTTAGCCCTTTCCCGAACGGAAGGAGTGTTTGAACTGTTCCAATTGTAACAGAGATGTCTGTTGCAGTTTGCTGGGTCAAAGTCGAAATCTGGTTTCCTTGTTTTTTCCCAATGAGCTTACTTGGTCTTGAGCCTGCTGATGTCATGGTTCCCAGGTGCGGGCAATTCTGAAGAATCGGAGAGGTCTGCGGCATGATAGGCAAACATCTGCATGTTGATGGCTCTATATGTGATGCATGCTGTCTCAAACAATATTATGACTGAAATGGTCAACCGAAGTGTCATGAGATTGTAGAGGTATGGTCAGTGTTTGGGTTCCAGTGATTAAGTGTGCTGCGGCATGCTGGACTGCCTTTGGAGGATTGCTGTATGAGGTAGCAATCCCAACTAGGATGGTAGTGATGCCACCCAGATGTAAAATCAAAAGGGCCTGAACTGTAGTCCGATTAAAGGACAAAAGGCTTGATCATCGGTGGGTGTCCTAGTTGCAGGGCTTTCATAGTATGTTGTTAGAAAGATAGATCGCTGTTAAATTATGAACCCAACACATTTTACTGATGGGGCCATGTTAGGCAGAATCCTGTGCAGTTCCCTCTGGGACTACTGCAAAAGATTTAAGACTACAGGTGTTTGGCAGTAAACCCACTTGCTAGCAGTCTGTACCACACAGATTCACTTGGTAGCTGTGGCTGAGCAGTCAGACTTCCCTCAAGAAGAGTTAGGCAGTATACAGAGTATTCACAATAGGTCAAGAGAACACAATAGAACAAGTAAACACTGACCAGGGCTTGGTGTAAAAGAGATATCATTATTTATTTGAAACCACATCTAGAAAAACACACAGGCACTAATATCAAGCAGTTCAAAAACACGGTCACTAAAAGATACACTCCTTTCAACGATTAGTTAGACAAGTCTTAAGTAAAGCAACACTTATTTTCAGACAGCGGTGAGCGCTTAACGAAGATGGCACTATAATCAATCGGTTTAAAAGGGAGAGAAAGGCAGAGCAAAGATAGAAACAGATCCCAACACTTTCGGAAGAACACAGTAAGAGAAGAAGGCAGGTTAAAACCGTAAAGTCAAAGTTAACAAGGCCGGACCCACTTTAAGAGGCTCCGGTCGAAATGTGTCCAAGGTCACACGGTTTAAAGTGCCAAAAAGTCTTGCAATCAGTTCAGAAAGAGTTGGACCAAAAGAAAGGGACCCGTTAGATGGTCAAGGCGGCCAGCCCAGTCCAGAAGGTTAAGGGATTATTATTACCTTGTAGCAATCTTTAGAAAGGGAGGCCTGGCGGACACGGTACCTTAAAGTAGTGAGAACACTCCAGCGGTGGCAGTTGTTCCTGGCAGCGGATGCAAGTCGGTGCTTCGTCCGGGGGAAGAGAGGATCTCGTCGTGGAGGAAGACAGGAGTCCGTTGCACTGCCAGGGAAGAAACCAGCCGCAGAGATTCTCAGGTACAAGGAGCGGTCCGTTGATTCGCGGTTCAGTGGTGAGTGGCTATCCGGCCGCCGGGGTGCTTGGCACGGGCAGTTCGACCACAAACCGGTCTGGGGTGCGAAGAAAGAAGGTAAAACTGGTTGTGCCCACCAGTCAGGGGAAGAAGCCTCTCCAGCCGGGAGATCTTCTCTGTCGTCAGGAAGTGGTGAGTCGGTTCTGCAGGGCTCCACCGGTGGTGTCGTCGTGGTAGGTCGGCTCAGCTTCTCCCTCGTCGGATTCTCAGGTCCTGTGGCGACTTCTGAATTTCCAGTCCCCAAAGCCCTGCTTTTATGCAGCATCCCCCATTCACTCAGCCTAGCTGTCAATCAAACATGCTAAGTGGTGAGCCGGCCGGCTCACCACTTGGGCCAATCACACAAGAGTGCGACTTGAGTTACTAAGGTAACTCAGTCCAGGGTGCCTAAACACCCTCCCACCCACCCTGTGGTACCCAGACAGAGTGGCACCACTTTTGGAGGCTTCTGTGGAGAAGCCCGCCAAAAAGTGGAACAAAGGGCTCGACTTGGGTTGGAGTCACAGAAGAGAACACAAACGTCATTTTAGAATCGAGTCTTGGCAAAAAATACCAACCAGCGAATTAATATTAATTAAATAAACCGGCGATATGTTCAAGCCTATGAGAATTAAATAATTAAAGTCGGTAGCCTCGAACAATGGGAAAATCCCAAAGGGAAATATTCGCGGTCGAATATAAAAAGTAGTTTCCACTGCCACCAGCCAAAACTTGATCACAGGGGACGGAGACGTGCCCCCTCGACTAACAGACCCCGGGGCAATCGAATTGCCCCGACCAGTACGTCCACAATATGATGGTTTGTACTGGTTTCTGTTAATAATTTGGGACTAGTAAAGCCAATGGTGACTTTACATGCCCTGGGAGACAGTAGTCAGTGCCAGGGTATGGAGTCTACGGAGGTTGCTGTGTAACACACATAGTAAAAACACATGAGACCCTATGGAGTAGAGGACCCCATAGCCATAAAACACATTAACAGTCAAAGGAACACCATATATCATGTCCAAGAGTGGGAGAAAAAGAGTCTCACTCTTGGCAGGAGAAAAAAACAAAATCCAGCAAAGCTGCTGGGGGACTCACTAGGTTAGGAAATTCAGCCTAAAGAGAGAATGCTCCCTAACAGGCCAGTTGGTGAGAATCCTAATAAATGCATATCAGTAAGCCAACATTGGGTGGACTAGTAAGAAAAAATCTGTTTTCGTCTGTTGTGGATGGTTGGGAGGTAGTCCCTCAGGTGCAAGATGTCCTGTGCATAATTAACTAAGATAAAGCCAATTGTTGTCCGCATGCTGGTTTAGTGATGTGTGTAGGTGGGATTGATCCTAGCAGCCCCATGAATACACTGAAAATTAGCTGGGAGAGAATGGAGAACTGAGGTACTTTGAGATCAGACCGCTGCTGTCTCATACAAAGTATCCATTCAGACTGCATGGTGCCTAGTATATAAGTAGGAGTTGAACCAGCTAAGGACATGTGCTGTGTGACTATACTTCAGATGGTGTCACTTCTTGCCAGGGGACAAGCACTCTCCATGAGGCAAGAGAAGGGAGGCCACTAACCAATAGTCCCCCTAGGGGTGGTAATATGCGGAAGGACATCATGGAGAGGGACTCCTCTCCTGAGGATAAGAGTGGGATTGGGCAGCACAGCCCCTTCAAACCCCAAGCCGGTAGACTGAAGATAGGGCCTGAACCTTTTAAGTCTAAGCTCATGTCTAAAACCATGTGTTATTGTGAAACATCGAACCACCCTGATGGTTTAGGTAATGAGATGAAGAAACTCTAGAGAGCGCTACAATCGAGCAGGGAAAAACACCAGAACACCTGTAGTCAATGGACTGTTAGTTATGTTACGGCGGACCCTACTATATAAGGGTGTCAGAAACAAATAAAGGCAGAAGGGTACGGGGAAGGACACCGGAGAAAGTACTAGAGAGAACTGGAGAGAAAGAGAGCGAGACAGAGGCGTCAAGTTGGAGAACCAGAGTGAGATCGAAGCAGAGAGAACACCCAAAGGCAGGCCCGAGAAGCTTGAGCAAGAGACGTGGAAAGTGTGGTCCAATAGAATGCACAAGGATATCTTGCATGCCGACGGGGTGTGGCCATGGAGGAAGTCGAAACGAAGAAGGGAATCGGCGTCCAGCATGGAGGCAGAATGCAAAACACTATACAACTGACAGTTGGTGGCCAGTGGGTGAGAGGCAAGCCAAACAAGAGAAGTGGCAAAGAACCCTGGTTGACCAGAAGTACACTGTTCATAAGACACGGGGAAAGCATCACACTAGTCAGCCGAGACTCTGCCCTACAGAAAGACAGAGTGTATATCGGTGGTGTGACCTGTAGTGGGCGGACCATCCGGTACGACTACTCCACCGATTCTGCTACCCCAGGCTGGCTACAGAGGAGCGAGAACGAGCCGGGAAAAACTACAGAGTGTTGGTGGCACCCACGCCTATACGAGAAGCTTGGTCGAAGCCACTATCGATAGCAGAGACACAAACAGCACAAAGCTCCAAGAATTGGCGCCCCCTCACAACAGAGAAGGCTGTAGGCATCATCCAAAATCCTACCAACCCGGTGAAGCATCCCAACCTCAATTCAGGTAACGGGTGTTAACGGAAGTCCGGGAGGGAGCAGACGAGCTGTTTAAGAAACACTTGAGACATTCCATCGAATTGAAGACAACAAGCGAGAACAGTGAATAGTATGAACAGAGCACCTACCTCAGCAATTAGGAAGAGAAAGTGTTATCTTATCGACCCAGGAAAGTCCAACTGAGAGTCCTACAAAGGGTTGGAGGCCTGTGGATATTGTATATTCTGCTTCTCTATAAAAACATCTAATAACTGGGGAAACCCTTGCCGAAGGAGAGAATCACTGTAAACACCCCCGGAATGGTCTAACACTGATCTATCGAGCCAAACCACAATCATCTTCTGTCGACACCACTAATGCACCTTGCCGATTGGTGAACATATCTTGCCAAGAGCCCCATCTTTACAGCTTATTACCTTAACCATGTCTTACTCAAAGATACGAGGGAAACCAGTAAAGTTGTTTTTTTTTCATGCTTAAAAAAGCCACGAAAACAGAGAATCCTTTGAGACTGTCAACTATAAAGAAACAGAGAAAACAGTAAAAAGAACATTTTGATACTGTTCCCTGGCCATTCCCATGGGAGGGTGGTACTGGGGGAGTCAAGAAGAACTCCAGGTACAGCTTCTTCATTCCAGTAGGAGATCAAGAATTTGAAGGGAAAAAAAAAAGATTGTGAAAGCATCCCTAAGGGAGCTACAAACTTTATTAAGAACTGTGAACGATGGGGGGGACCAGCTAGGAGAAGGGAGTCATTTTCCGATCCCCACGAGAATTTTTGCCTTGACTGGAACTTTTGCTTTGAATGGAACTTTAGCTTTCAACAGAATTTTTCCCTTGAAAAACCCGAGAGGCATTTGGACGCTTTGTATTCAGGAGGAGGGAGTCATTCTCCTGGATTATGAACAGTAGCTGGACTTTATGGTGTTTCGCTGTAGTGACCGGGATAGACTAGGAGCCACTATGACCGTGACAGTGCCTTTTTGTTGTGACTCACACAGACTTTCCAACAAGCATCTGTGTTTCTTTAGTTTAGGTAGGGAAACACCATTAGAGTTAGGGATAGATGGGTTTGGTTTTGATCTAAAAAAAAGTCTGTAGCAACCACTATTACACCACTTGGTCAGTCTCTTCATTCTTTGTTGCCACAACTGCTGAATCACATTCGTTCCAATAGTAATTGGATCAACAGGGTTTGATGTACCTCAAACCTAGCAGAGCCATCAAGTTTGACAAGGAGGCAGGGCTTTCCGAAGGCCAGAATCTGGAGTGTCTTGTCAACCTGTACAAATGTTGTTTGTGCTACATTTCGGTTCAATCTCGTCAAGGAGTTAGTCGGCTGGTGCCTTCTCACTGATTTTATCAGTGAACTACGCTATGCAGATGAGTGGTCAGTAGTTTGAGAGATCATCCGGGTAACGTACAAGTTCTTTTAGTAGTGGTCAGATTAATCTTGTTTTGAGGGGAATTGAAAAGATGGCCTGTTGAGGGCATGTTGTCCTGACGCATTGTGAGAAACGTGAAGGTGTCTCACGTGCTAGTCCCTAATGATCTGTCATCCAGATGGCCAGGACATGGCCATTGCAATTGGATCCAGTTCCTGTGTGTGGACCAGTGGGGGAGGATCAACTGAATGGGGGGGGGGTCTTCGGGGAGTGGAAGTGGGACACTGACGGTGAGGTGCATTACCCCCTTCCCAACACCTTTTCCCCATCCTACCCCGTAGGATATTTAGAAGCTCTGCCCCCCCGCCCATCCGACACAAACACTTTCTTACACCGTGAAAGACAACGGACTAACACCAGAGCCGTTTACCCGACATGTCCCAACACAAGGGTCAGGCAGAGTCAGGCAATTGACAATAACTACACATCTGACAGCCCTTTCCCTTCCCCACAGGGATAAAAGGTAGAGCACGAGAGAACACTTTGAACAAGGCAAAACGTACAAAGATGCAGCTATTGCAGGACGACAGTTCAAACAGAGGAGAAAGGCAGCGAGAACTGAAAGGAAGACAAGGAGGGAAGTGCCTTTGCCCTTTTTGACCCAGATGCACCAAGCCTCAGTGAAAGGAATCATAAGACCGGGAACTACAGCTGACGTGTGGTGTTACAGATGTCAACAGTGCACGGGGCTCACCCACACCGATAACCAAGGCAGGGAGATGCGCTTGCTATCGTAGTACCGTCCTTGACTCCAGAGACGAGAAACACCAAGGAGTTAAGCACAGCCGGTGAGTTGGAGGGAGAACCCATAGTAAACCGGACTGTGTTAAGCGAAGGTTACAAACGGCAACATGATATGAATTGAAAGAAATTGTGTGTTACTGAACTTTTAAGAAAGCCTAGGGAAAGACCAGCTGCAGAGAGGTCCGGCTCCACATGGGCACTCATTCGAAAGTCTCTGGCTCGTCCCAGTTTGTTGAAAGTACAGATACCAGGAGGCCCTAGGAGAGCCCGACGTAAGAGGTCAAAGTGGTCATACAGGGGTAGAATAAAACCCCTTCTACAATTGAAAGTCTTTGACATGCAGTCGAGAGGAAAACTAAAGGGAAGTGAACCCTGAATTTTGATAAAGCAAAGTGAAATGTGTATCTGGCCGTAGTGAACACGACTGAGGGAGGCTAACATTAAAGAAGGATCGGAGCCCGGTTGAGGGGAATCCAGGGTTGAAGAGTCATCACTCAACCTAAGAGAGTACAGAAAGGAAGTTTTGTTTTGTTATTGTTGACACATCCGGCCCTCAGAGGCAAGAGACTTTGTATAAAGAGACTTGGCCAAAGAAGGTCCTGATATCGCTGAAAATAACTGTAACCTCGTGCTGGAGAAGCCCAGTTGTGTGTTGTGCTCAGGAGTCCCGCCTTGTCCCGTGCTAAAAACGTGGGGAATGGAGACCCCAGCTATACCATCCTGACTTATTATTTTGTGAACACTTCTTTCTGGTGAACATTATCCCACACTATTTTGTAACTTAGCGGTAAGGATTGGCCATTGTTTATTTTTTAGTATAGGCCCTTTTTATTTGACAAGAAGCCACTAGGACTGCCTTATTATTATTCGATGGTTGTAGCTTGCTCCCATCTTAGATTCACGTTTAGATTAGGTGTTTTTTTCTCACCCATTTATAGCGTTTAATAAACAACCTTGAACTGTGATCACTTGTGTCTGTCTTTACTGTTGCCACCACAAGTTCCCTACAGCATTCAGGGAGGGGATTAGGGGCGGAGAGAGGTGTCCAGTATAGATTTCCAGCGGGTACAATGCCCTTGTAGAAAAAATGTATTCGTAATGTGAGACTTTTGGGATGGTCATCAAGTCTTTGGGTTCTGATGGCTGACCAGGATGTTTCACAGGGCGATGTGGAATGTGGAACAAGTTACTTACATGTAACTGTTGTTCTCCAGCATGGGTCTGGCATGGATTCACATGTTCATGAATATTCCCCGTCATCAGGCTGGGAATCCTCAGTAAAGAAAAAATCAGTATCAGTTTCGATTCTGATCTGTCTTTCTTATTAGTAACCAATCACTGGTCTCTGGGTCATACTGCCCCCAGCCAATGACTGCCCTCTCCCTAAGCCCCGCCCCTGGCACCATCCTCAGATTTGGTAGCACGTAAAGTGGCAGTATGACCAAGTGAAGAGCCGCAGAAGGGAAGGCGGGAGGGTTCGCATGTGAATCCATGCCAGACCCATGCTGGAGAACAACAGTTACAGGTAAGTAACCTGTTCCTTCTACAGCATGGGGTCTGGCATGGATTCACATGCTCATGAATATAAGACTACATAGCAGTACACACATGCACAACCACGGGAGGTGGCAAGGCTCAACATTAAGCATTACATAAAACTCAAGATCTGGCTTATGTGCTTGTTAAACGTAGGATCGCCATGGGGTGGAAGAAATGTCATAAGCCACGAGTGGAGGTCTGGTGGAGAGATCTTCACAAATGGGCTGATGCCGAGACAGCGGTGTGGCGGGATGCCAGTATGGCAGGGGAGGAGGAAGAAGAAACGGGCTCCCTCACGGCATGGAAGTTGTTGATAGCCGAGCTGTTTGGAACAGGGTCAGCTTCGGCTGAATCTGAGGGCGGTGATGCCCCACCGCACGGAGCGGATACCGATGGTGGAAACCACACAGGCTCATAGGGGGGAGGGTTGGGGATTGCAGTGTTGTCTGTTGTTTGATGTGTTTTATTAATGTGTTGTTGTATAGTTGTTTGGTTTACATAAATAAAAATATATTTAAAAAAAAAAGCATTACATAAAACTCAACATTAAGCATCTCTTACCTCCTCACCAGGCTCACTTTAAGCGAACAGGTTGCTCAGCACTGCCTGGCCGACTCTGGACTCCTCCCTGGAATCCCGGTCGTCGCAGTAGAATCTTGTGAAGGTGTAAGTCGACCTCCATGTAGCAGCCCTGCAAATGTCCATCAGGGGCACAACAGACAAAAACGCCGTGGTAGCAGCGATTGTTCAGGTCGATTGGGCTCTCGGACGGCGGGCAACGGTCGGTTGGCCAACCGATGACAGTGCATGATGCAGCCGGAGAGCCATCTGGAAATGAAAGCCTTCGAGAGAGCCTTCCCTTGGTTCACAGGTCCAAAGTTCACAAACAGCTGTGATGTCTTCCGAAAACTCTTCGTGCGGTCCACTTAGAACTTCAGCGCTCTAGCTACATCCAGCGAGTGCAAAGTCATCTCGGCCAGCGACGAAGGCGATGGGAAAAAGACTGGTAACAACAAGGGCTCGTTGAGATGGAAGTCCGAAGGCACCTTGGGCATGAAGGAGGGGTGCGTCATCAGCACCACCCTCATCTCGTGGAAAGTCAAGTATTGAGGCTTGCAGGAAAGGCTTTGAATCTCTCCCACGCGTCGTGCAGAGGATCACCTCAGGCCACAAGGAACGCTGCCTTCCACGACAGGAACTTCAACGGAGCCGAATGCAAGGGCTCGATTGGCGGGCCCGTGAGCCTGGTCAGCACCATGTTGAGCTCCCACGCCGGGGCTGGAGCCTTCACTGGTGGGAACGATCGGAGCAGTCCTTTCATAAACTCCTTCACCAGGCGATCCGACCACAGGGACGACCATCCTGCAGTTCTGGTGCATCAGGAAATAGCTGCCAGATGTATCTTGATGGAAGCGTGAGCTAGTCCAGCTTTGGGCAGCGACAGTAAGTATGGTAGCACTTGAGGGGCTGTAATCCATAGAGGGTTAATCTTATGTGCACGTCACCAGACAGAGAACCTCTTCCACTTGTGTCCGTAGCACTTGAGAGTTTAGGATGCCCTGGCCTTTGCAAGAACCTCTCTGCAGTCAGCCGGGATATCGTACCCTCCAAACTCTAGTGCTGCAGGAGCCAGACCTGCAAGTTCAGCGACTCCGGGTCATGATGAAGTATGGTGCCTCCTTCCCTGGAGAGAAGATCCGCGTCTGTCAACAGTTTGACTGGTGGGGACGCTGACAAGTAAAGAAGGTACGGGAACCATATCTGTCTCGGCCACCTCGGTGCGACAAGGATCATCCTGCACCGGGACCTCTTGAGTTGGTTGATGAGCCTGAGCAGCAACAGTAACGGCGGGAACGCATACAGGAACAGGCCGTCCCAGGGGAACGAGAAAGCATCGTCCATGCTCCTCGGCTGGGGGAACCTGCTGGCGAACCTCCGGCACTTGGAGTTTGTCGCTGTCGCAAACAGGTCGATTTGGGGTTTGCCCCATCGCCAGAAGAGTTGATCCACTTGTTCCTGGCGTAGTTCCCACTCGTGGCACGAGCGCAGCTCCCTGTTGAGTGAGTCGGCGATGGTGTTTTTTATCCCTGCTAGATGAAAAGGTACCAGAAACATCCCCTGGGCAACGGCCCAGTGCCACAGATCCTGGGCTTCCTTGGACAGGGCTGGGGATTTGCTTCCTCCCTGCTTCCGGATGAAGAACATCGTGGTGGTGTTGTCGGTGAAGATCCTCACCACCTTGCCCTTGAGGGACGGGAGGAATGACTTGAGGGCCCAGAACACTGCTCGGAGCTCCAGTAGGTTGATGTGGAGCGGCCTCTCCTTCGGGAGCCACAGGTCTCTCGCGTGAAGATCTCCGGTGTGCGCTCCCCACCCCTCCAGGGACGCATCCATCGTCACCGTCACCTGGTACGCTGGGGTATGAAAGTCCGTGCCCGCTGTGAGATGCACGCAGGTGCCCCACCATCGAATTGCTTGGTGGAATACTTCGTTGAGCGAGATCTTGTCCTCGGAGCTGCCCGCCGCTTGCATCCAACGGGCGTCGAGGAACTCCTGCAAAGGACGCATCCAAAGCCTGCACAGGCGCACCAGAAAGATGCACGAGGACATCATCCCGAGAAGGGACTTGATGGACCTCACCCTGGCCACGTCCGTGGCCAGTAGACGCTGTACCTTGCCCAGGATGGCCTGCGTTTTTTCCTCCGACAGCGCGGCCAACTGCGCTACTGTATCAAGCTTGGCTCCCAGAAACAGCGCAACCTGTGGCGGAACCAGGTGGGATTTGGGGAAGTTGATGGAGAATCCCAGGTCCGTGAGCAGCTGGATGGTCTTTGCTGTATGTTTGACGGCGAGTTCCCTTGTCCCTGCTCGTATGAGCCAGTCGTCCAGGTAGGGGTAGACGTGGATCCCCTGCAGGCGCAGCCGTGCCGCCACTGGCGCTAGGCAATTGGTGAACACCTTGGGTGCTGACTTCAAACGGAACGAGAGGACCTTGAATTGGTAGTGCCGCCCTTGGACTACGAACCTGAGAAACCTTCGGTGTCCTTTTAGGATGGGGATGTGAAAGAACGCATCCTCCAAATCCAAGTACGATAGGAAGTCGCCTTCCTCCAGCTGGCCCAGCACGTGCTGGAGGGTGACCATCCGGAACTTCTGTGCCTTGATGTATTTGTTTAGCCGACGCAAGTCCAGGATGGGACGCCTACCTCCTGTCTTCTTTCTGACGAGGAAGTATCTTGAGTATACTCCGGCGCCCCGGAGCCTCTTTGGGACAAGCTCGATGGCTCCTTTCTTGAGCATCGCCCTTATCTCTAACAGCAGTTGAGGCACATGGTTTTCCTTCCTGGCCATGGGGGAATTCGGGGGCATTTCTTTAGAAATTCCAGAGTGTGCCCGTGGGCCAGGGCATCCAGCACCCAACGGTCGGTGGAGATGGACTCCCACACGTTGACAGACTTCGACAGACGGCCTCCCACCGGGGTGCTTCGGTAGGGGCTCGACGCAACGGCCGGTTCAGTCTGCTTGGACGCGGCCTTGCTGCCTTGGCCTCCTTGGCGATGACAGCGAGATCCACCTGACTTGCCCCGTCCCCTGTAGACTTCTTGAGACGAAGAGCGGGCTGCCTGACGGTAGGTCGAGGAGCCGCCGCCGAATCCTTTGGAGGCCCCTTGCTTGCCTCTGGTGTTCCGAAAGGGCGGCCGCCGTTGCTGCAGAACTGCCAAGGCCCGAGCCGTCTCCGTGTTGGTCTTAATGGCCTGCAGTGACTCATCCACTGTCTTTCCGAACAGATTCTTCCCATCGAAGGGCATGGACAAACCTTGGCTTGCACGTCTTGGCGGAAATCCGTCGCCTTGAGCCACCCCCGCCGTCGAAGGCAAACGCTGTTGCCCAACTGGCAGAAACCGGTGTCGGCAATGTCAGTGGCCACCGTTATGGTGTGGTCCGACGCCACCTCACCCTCCTGTAGGATCGCCAGGGCCTCTGCCCTCTTGTCGCCCGGGAGGAAGTCCAGCACGGGGGAGATCTTGTACCACAACTCCCTGTCACAGCGGGCCACAATCGCTAGGGCGTTGGCCGCCTTAATCGTCGTCGCCGCCGATGAGATGACTCGTCCCATGGCATCTAGTTTCTTTCCCTCGCCGTCCGGTGGGGAAGTTGAAGCCGAAGCCCCCCCCCCCCCCGCTTTCTTCTTGGCAGCTGCCAAGACGACCGAATCCGGGGTCGGTTGTGCCCTAAGGCACAAAGGGGCGCCGTCGGGAACGCGGTACTTCTTCTTGTACCGGTCCCTTTTGGCAGGCGTCGTGGACGGGTTCTTCAGGAGTGCAAGACCCTCGTCCCAGATATCATCCAGCAACGGCACCGCGAGGACCGTCTTCCTCTTGGCCTTGCGCCGTTGGGAGAGGAAGCCTTCCTTCTTTTCTTCGGAGCAGAGTTGAAAAAGCTCGGATGCCCTGGCAATCATGGCGTGGAAGGAGCCAATTTCGTCGGGAGGAGACGCCCGAGGAATCGGAGACGGGAGGTCAGTCCCGTCGTTGCCGCCGTCGTCATCCGTCCCCGTCGTGGCCGTGTCTGTTGCCGTGTCATCTCTCGGGACTGGGGATGACGACAAAGGCTGAGAAGGCTGTGAAGGCTGAGGGGGAGCCAGATGAATTCTCCTCCTCTTGTTTGGAGGGCTTCCCAACGGACCCGGTTCAGCTGGGTCATCCGTCGGGGGTAGGGGCAGTCTCGTCCTCATCTCCGTGCATAAGGCTTGGATTGCCGTCAAAATGGCTGCCGAGTTGTCTTGCGGCTCGGGTTGCGACAGGCGTGCCGGGAATGGCGGTTGTTCCTCCTCCAAGGGAACCTCGTCGTCGCCAACCTCGCTCTAGTCATCCCCCTCGTCAGGATTCCTCCCGTGGGACCGGGCCTCTTCCAAATTCTCGGTCAGCTCCTCCTCGGAGGTTGTGTCCGTGTCTGTGATGGCCACCGCCACCCACCTCTTTTTCCCCGGGGTTTTCACGGGGGTCTTCTCGATGGGCTTAAAAGAGGATTCCCTCTGTGGAGGCAGGGAAACTCTGGGCCCTGAGGTCGCCTCCACTGGGGTAGCCTCCACAGGCTTCGCCAGGGCCGCAGAAACTCCCTTGATAGAGGCCTTTACCAGATGAATCGAGGCCTTCACCACCTTGGGCACACTTGAGGCCTTCACCTTAGGGGGAGGGTCACCGCCTCACTCCCCTTCGGCCTGACACTTCGAGATCGACCGGGGCCTCTCCAGAAGCTTAGCCGAGTTCTCTGATTTTCTCTTCCCCGAGCCAGAGCGTTGGCTCATGGTTGATGGCATCAGTGATGGTGCGCCCTGCCTGGCAGCCGAGGAGCCCGACCGTTCGGCGCTCCCGGTGCCCGCGGACTCGCGATGCTTTGCCTTCTGTTGGGCCCCCGTCGCAGGGGCGCCCTCACAGGATTTAGAAGACCGCTGGGACGACTTCTTCTCACCTGTTGGGCTCTTGCCTTCCAGCCAGTTGGAGAGACGGGTCAGACGATCCCTCATAGTCCGATCCGACAGGTTCATGCAAAACGCACAGTCCTTCTCCACGTGCATTTTGTCCTCGTGGAAGCAGTAAAGGCATTTCGAATGCTCGTCCTCCTTGAACACATTTTGTAGGTTGCATCCAGGGCAGATCCTGAATAGTTTGCCGGGAGTCGAGCTTCCCTTCTCCTGGGCCATGTTCTTCTCGTCCGCGAGGTAGGCCTCAGAAACTTCTGGAATCCTCCAAGAAGCGTAACTCGACGAAAACATCCCCTTGAGGGGCGTAGATAAATCCGAAACGGGTCCCCCTTGATCGAAAGTAGAAACGGTGGAGCTTGAGGCTCGATTAAACCGAAAAATGAGAAATTTCTTTGAAAAAGCGCAAAACGCAGTAAAAGCTGGAGCTATATAGCACGAGGACTCCCAACACTTGAATGTGCGGTAAAAATCTGAGGATGGCTGCCAGGGGCGGGGCTTAGGGAGAGGGCAGTCATTGGATGGGGGCAGTATGACCCAGAGACCAGTGATTGGTTAGTACTAAGAAAGACATATCAGAAAAGAAACTGATAATGATTTTTTCTTTACCGAGGATTCCCAGCCCGACGACGGGGAATATTCATGAGCATGTGAATCCATGCCAGACCCCATACTGGAGAAATAGGGCTTTTACAGCATTGAAATGCCCCTGAACTATAGGCATCTTGGTTATGAGGAAGGTTGCCCTCATAGTGAGATTTATGCCAATGTTTCTTTGGTCTACAGAGGCTTTGCTTGCTGTGCATACATTTTCCAAGTCCCCAGACATGTTTAGGAGATCATACTAACATACTGGTCAGAAGGTTAAGTAGCTGACTGGGACAACAATAGTGACCAGAGATTAGCTAGGTATTTGCTACTTTACTTTGGTACTGTTGAAATGCATGAACCAAGGAGAGGGGATGCCCTTTGCAGGAATGAACACCTGTCTACACTACAAGTGTATTAGAGACTATTGAGTGAAACCCACATGTTTGATGTTTTTATAGCTAGGCAAAAAACGACTTTTACTATATCTGGTGTGCATTGTGAGTTGTATTGGAATGCATCCTCTGAGAAAATCTTGGAATATGAATTCAGAAAATTGAGATACTGGTGGAAAACCCAGGATATTATACATTGTTTAGAGGACAATTAGTAGTTCAATCCAACATCAAATAAGTAAAACACTAGTAGTTATTAAATAATATGCTCATTGTCTGCATTAAACTAATTACCTTAGTTAGCGAAGCCATCGCTAATAGGGAATACTGTGTGATGGGATGTTCTCTTAAATCAGTCTTTGCATGTAAAGGCTCAATGCAGCAAACTTCTCCCTTTGAGCCACTGAAGAGGCATCGAGATTCGCATGTTCTCACCCCCATCACTCTCCTGCAAAGCGTTCATATGTGCAATATAAGTTGGTTATAATAAAGCTTTACCAATCCCAAACAAAAGGAAAGCCTATAGATGTACATGAATTACAATGTGAGCAAACATTCATAATAATTCCTTTAACTGCATCCATTAGACCATTTAGAATATCTACCATCCCCAGCAACAGAAAAAAGTCTCATTTGAAATACTTTACAATCACTTTGTTACAGAGCTTTCTTTAGTGATATTCATGATTTATGAATATAATGAAGATTTAAAAAAAGTTATTGCGAGCTAAATGCATATATGTGAACATCCCACTTAGGTACAGGATCTGGAAGCTCTCAGAAAAACACTAACATTCACATGCATATGTACATACAAACACACAAAACGTGTGTGGTTTACAGTGTTGATTGTGTCTGTCAAAAGACAGTTAAGTGATGTATTTAAAATACGAAAGCCAACAAATTAGGCTCAGAAATAAAAGGCATACAATAAGGCAGATAGGCTGCTGTGTAAAAACATAAAAGGTGGCAGGCAGCAGCATCCTCCCACAATGCATCTTCTGAAAGTCAGGCTTCAGTTTCTTTTCTCTATGATGTGACAAAGGCCCCTGTCTAATATTGGGGACCATCTCCTGGTGGTGAAGGAGGCTGTGGGCAGCCCAGAGCTACTGGATTTTGGACCTGGAGGATTTAGACAGGAGATCCCCATCCTACCCCCAAATGAGTCCTGACACAAGACAGGGGAAGTCACACCCCCACATACATCCATTGCCACCAAGGGGAAGGGGAGAAGTCAAAGACCTTTAAAGATACCACTTTTCAGGTTGACATTTCCAGAGAGTCATTTCAGCTCCTTAGCCAGACCCAAACACCCAGTGTAGTAAATAAAACCTTCCTTTTTAAAGACACAAAGTTACAACTATAAGAAACCATTGACAAGCGGAGAAACACATTTCTTCCTTTGGCACTAATGCTGAAGGAAACATGAGTCAACATGAGTCAAACTGGTGCCGACCATGGAATCCCAGCAGATACAAGGTTGAGTGCAAACACTCTGAAAGTGACTTGTGTTGGACACATGGGAAAGAAACCAAACACTATTTCCCTGCTTCAGTTAATGCTAAAAGGGCTACAAAAGAAGGAGTTAGAATTACACCAAACAGATTCACAGACTTACCAGAGGGTTTTCGCACTTTAAATGCACATGCTGGCAAAGCCAAAGGACCCAGGCTGAAGCACAAAATGAAATCAGAGGTTCAAAGATGAGAGAAAGAGACCTCACACATATCCGGGACAAGTTTGAAATCCAGGATGACGGCAGACCTTACTGTAACCTCTGGTCAACCCCCTTCCACTTCATAGGGCTAGAGCACATGGCCCAATCACAGGACAGCACAGCTCACACCACATAGGTAAAATCCAATGTCTCTAAGTGCTATAAGACTATAAAAGCCAAACAGCTGAATCTGGTATTGTGGGGTGTTTGAGAGGTAGGTCCTTGTAGGATACACGCTATGAGTCTTTTGACAGGAACACTGGTAGAGACAGCTGGATGATGGAGGAAAGAGTAGGAGGTTTCAGGGAGACTATGAAGGAGGCAGAAAGGTTAGTGAGAACCACCTAAAGGAGAATGTTGGGGATTGGAGGAGAAAGTCAGAGATGGAGGGTTAGAATCAAGGATGCTGGAAGCAGAATTGGTACCATAGTAGTTGGGGGACGGTACTGAAAAGAATGGAGGAGTTGTTACCATCTAGAGAGTGAGAGATGCTGAAGAGGTTGGAGGATAAGTGCTGTCTGGTGTGAAGCAGGCAAGGAGATTAGAGGAAGACAGACCCACTACTATCTGGGGAGGAAGATGGGGGGAAAGATACAGTGGAAGCTAAAGTTGCAGTACCCAAGCAGGTGGGGGAGGTAGAGGTACTCATTCCATTCAGAGAGAGCAGAGAGGTTCCAGTGGAGGTCGGTCGGTCCGGGGCAAACTAATGAGGGTCAGAAAGGTTACATCATGGATAATCAGAAGGGGTGTGTCCCAGGGGCAAGGTCATAGAAAAGGGAGGTAGTCAGGTGACAATGGACTGCCAGAGCCAGACCCAGAGATCCCGGAAGAGCTGAGGGGGAAGACGATCACAGTTTATCCCAAACCTCTGGAGGGGAAACTCCAGGTGTTTATCAGTCAGGGACTGGTTAGCCGCAGAGGGCGTATACTCGAAGCAAGGAGGTTTGGGAATGACATGGGTAATTCCAACCCAATGACATGGGTATTTCCTCAGACTGTAGTTAGGGCTAGGAGTAAGCCCTCAATATCAGGCAGCTTGTCTGCAAGGCCCTCAAAGCCGACTGATGGTTGTTGTGAATACGGTTTACACCGGATCACGGAGGTCTTGCTCTCGGGGTGTCTGTAACAGTCACCTGAGACCTGAAAGACCTGGAATCTCTACTCTAGGCCATTTTGAAGATTGTGACATTGAAGATGTGAGATATGAACTGGCCGGAAGCCATCAGTTTCCTCACCATTATTCCCCACTGCCCCCAAGACATATGACATCATAAGGCATATTTTGCATTTCACCAGTGTGGCGCCACTGGGACCACAACCAATACAAACATCATTGTAATCTTTTTGGACTTTTTACCGCCTCGTGAAATTGCACTTGTCAAAAAGAGCAGACGTTTTCCTCTCAGTGAATCTGTGCAGCAGAAAGCAGGACAACTACATATTACCTGAACAAAAGAGATTTGTCTAGGCCTGATGAATACAAATGGTCAAGAAGCAGATGACATAGCAAATTAAAGCTTGAAAATGCAGAGCTGTTGTTCCAAGACTGACTTGTGCAGGTTGGAAAAACTGCCAGTAGGGGCCCTTTTAGGAGACTGATGCAGCCTTGCACTTTAAAGTAGAATGTGTCTTGTTCAGTTTCCTTTAATGGCAAGCTATCTGCTTTATTGTTTCTCTTTATTTCTGGGCCTATTATGGGGCTTTCATAATTTAAATACAGCACTTGATTGTTTCATGGAAGATATGGAAAAACAAAATGTACAATGCCTGTTAGGGAGAATTCTCATTTCATGGCTATTTTCCTTTACCTAGTGAGTTCCTCAGCAGCTTTGCTGGATCTCTGGAGTTATTTCCGTCCACTTGGTAAGGGTGTGAGCTTTCCCCCCACTCTTACCCATGTTTTGCTATGTGTCGTTTACCTGTCTTTATGATTGTGGGCTCTGGAGTACACCACTTCAGTGGCCCCCTTCTTTTGTGTGTTACACAGCACCTTCAGTGCAGTGACACAGGGATGTCGTTCAGACTTCCCACCGACTCCATTTCTGAGGATGACTACTGTCCCCCAGAAAAGAGTAAAGTTGCCATTAACTTTACTTAGTCAAATTAACCACAGATCCAGTACACCCCATTTTACATGGAGTACTGGAAGGGTTAACTCTTAGCCTTTTTTATCTGTACCTCCTAGAGCATTGTTTCGCTCTTTTAACATTTAGAATTGGCTGGTGGCAGTGGTATCTACCCTAAACTTTCCTACCGCAGTTATTTTATATAAACGTGGTAGTATTGTCGCTATTGTATTAGCCTCGAACTTAAACACGCTTGACCAAATACTTTTTCTTTTGTCTCCGGTGCGGTTTATTCGCCATTTCTTTTTGTTAAACTCCTTCCTGTGTTTTACTTTGCGCAGCAAACCAGGGTTGCCTTCTTTGTTCACTGTCTTTTGGCGGGCTTCGGCCAAGAAGCCCTCCTCTAGGCACCTGGGTGTCTAGGTGGGATGAATGTGAGAGAGGGGTGTAGTCACCCCCCGCACAGGGTATCCTAAGAAACCCAAGTAGCACTTGTTCATGATTGGCCGAGGTGGTTGTCCGGGCTGGACAACCTCCCTGCTGTGTGATTGACAGCCAGGCCGTGTGAATGGGGGATTTTCGCATAAAAGGCAGGTCTCTTGGGCTGGAAGTCAGAGTCGCCACTGGAACTACAAGGAACCGAAGAGAAGCGGAGGAGAGGTCGACTGCTGCAACTATCCCGTACCGGTAAAGCCCTGCTGCAGTCCTGAGCTATCTACCCTTCAACGACTAAGAGAAGATCCAGTTCGGAGTCTTCTTCCATTGAGCCTGATGGGGATAACCAGTTCATCTTCTTCAGTCAGAGGAATCCCTTTGTGGTCGAAATCGCTGCACATTGCTGTAGTGGTCCGGATAGCCACCTGAAGAGCCTCTCCAGTTTTTAAAGGAGCGCACACCTTTTATTCATTGTCGCTGCTGCCGGCCTCATCCCTGTGTGGTGCAGACCCCCTCATCGCCCTTCTTCGTGCCGAAGCTCCAGGAATCGTGGGTCTGCAGGAAACTACCAGGAACAACTGCCGTGGCACCAGCTTCATTCTTTGAAAAAGGTACTGTGTCCTTCTTGAGGAATTTAGGTGAATCCCTATTTCTCTTCTTTAAGGCTTGTCCTTACTTTTCCCTCCTTCTTATAACTTTTGCTTCCGAACATTGACAATATCAAAGTACTCTTGGCTACGTTGAATCGTGAACTGTCTGACTGTGTGATCCTCGACAACAGGCACCCGGTGTCACTTGACTTTGGCTCCGGCCCTTTGACTCTGGAATTCCTGTCTATGAGTGTTCTTCGATTCTGTCTGCCTAATATATTGCCTATGATTTTTGTCCCCAACTCCCTCCGAGTATCTCAGGTGCTAAGTGTGTTTTTGCCCCAGTAGCATTTCTTGCCGCGGATACGCGTTTATTTAGTAGACCGAACTGTCAAAAAGTGATTGCAATCGTATTCAAGGTAACGTGTCTTGTTTCATAACACCGGTCTGTCAAAACACAGGGTACTTACCTTGATTTATACTGTAATAAGTGAATTTGTTAGTTGTAGTATGTTTTACGTGTGGTTTTGAATTTAATAGAAGTGTTGTGTTTATAAAAAATGGTCTAAAAATAAATGTATTTATATTTTTTTACCTGAAACCTTGAGTCAGTGTTTGCTTGAGTCACAGTAATTGTGGTCCCTTTGTGTAATCTCTGCTACTGCGCATATACTCTCGAGATAAGCCTGGCTTCTCCGCTACTGCTACCACTTTAACATAGTAGTACAGGCTTGTACCAAAGGCAAAACAGGTATTGCCACCTGTAGTCTTAATTGTGTGTAGTGGTCCCTAAGGGCACTGCACAGGATTCTGCCTAACAATGCCAAACTCGCATAAATGCGTACACAAATCTAGGTTAGAATTGGTACTTTATCTGGGTGACCTTCTCAGTGTACCAATGTAGAGGTTCTGCCCCTTCCTCAGTCCAGCGATTCTCATATCTACATACGTTCCAGATACTCGGAGAACAAGGAAATTAAAGAGGACAGAATGCAGCAGATCTCTTATGTGACCTCACACAGGCGTAAAATAAAAATGGCAAGCTCTGTTGTTATGTGGGGAATGGTGGTATGGTCTCTTGCCATTGGAGTCAGGTTGGCAGTTGAAGGGGGTGAGACAATAAGAGTAAGAGAGCTCTGGCTCACATTGCTTGTGGGTGCATCACGCAAGCTCAGGAATGCAGAAGCAAAAAAACACGTGGTGAGAGGAAAGAAGGCAGGAAGGAGGTGTTGGAAAGGTAAGCAGGAAGAGGTTTTTGGAAATTAGCAGCCAGGCCTAGAGAATGATGGAAAGGGAAGAGAAAATGCTGGACCACATGGTGGTTAAAATAAGGAGAATCGTTTGGCATGGGATGAAAATGTAGACGGAGGAAATAAATGGAAAAGGGGGAAGTGCCCTTGACGTGTGTGAAGATGAAGAGGGCCGGTTTGCATTGTGAGCTATTGTGGGGGTTGTATGAAAAACAGAAGTTATTTCCTTGTTCTCTATTTATGAGCATGTGTAGAGCGTGAATGGCTGGATTGTGGAAGTGGGCAGAATCTCCATGTTGGTTCAAAGAAATCTTCATACAGATATAGTACCAATTCTGCCCTAGAATTCTGTAGTTTGCAAAAGCGCTGCATTTTTACATTTGCAAAGAAACTAAAAATATGTAGACTCTGTGCAAATGCAAGACTGATGTCCCTGCCATAATGCACAATGTTACGTGCATACAACGGCCGGGGTCATCAATTGGCCAGATCCTAAAACATTCACAAACTGTGCAAGGTGTTAGGGAGAACTGTAGGCCAGCAACAGTGATGTTATGACCTTCATTTTTCTCTCAACTGGCGCTGAAAATTGTAGCATGTTGGACACAAAAGCAGCATCTTCAGCACCCTCATTCCATGCCTATCTCAGGCCTGAGGTGGAGTCACAATTCGGAGCCCCTGTTTCTGGCCTGATTCAGATGCAGTGAGAGGAAGGACTGATGGGAGACACCTGATCGTTCACCCTCTGTGCTGCACTACATGTTTAGGTGTTTTTATGCCTATATGTATATGCGTGTGTTTGTTGGGGGGAGGTATACAGCAGGTGTTCTCAATAACAACTGCGCCACACATGAACATGTTTCAGGGACAATACTGGTACATATTTTGCACAGCCAGCATGCACATGTTTTTGGGAGTTGTCCCGAAGGACCATCTCCATGAAGATGTGATGCTACTTAAGAGTGGGGCAAATCTCCAAATGATTCCCCTTTAAGGGGGCGTGGCATGGCGCACCCAATGGCAGACGCCTTTTGACCGATCTCTACGCTGCCTATCTGAATCCTGTCCAACGAGACCAAGGCGTAACCGCAATCAAGACTGGCCAAACAAAATATACAATGGGGAACCGCCAGGGCATGTGTCGTCCTAACATCCAGACACTGCAACCTTCAAAGAAACCTGCATTACTATTATTATTATAATTATTATTATTATGGTATTTATTGAGCGTGGACCTAGCTTGGAGAAGCAACGGAAACTTTACAGAGGTATACAACAGTACAGATGCATAACAGAGTGCTTTTCAGAAGGATCAACTCGCCTTGAAACACTTATGCATAGGTGCGCAATTAATATATCAATAGAACTGATATACAGCATGGTTAGGATACAACGGGGCACAGCTGTACAGGGTGGCAGGGATGAGAGGGGCAGACGGTGTCTAGCGAGGCAGGTGGAGCACAGGGCGACGTAATGGCCTAGGTGTTGAGGAGGAGAGACTCCTTGAACAGGTGGGTCTTGAGTTCTTTTCTGATATTGAAGGAGTGTGGGGGAGCGTCTGATGCGGACAGGGAGGAGGTTCCATAGTCTTGGGGTATAGGCAGAGAAGGTTTGTTTTCTAGTCCTTTTCTTTTTGCAGCTGTATGTGTCCTGTCTTCTGGTGGTGCAGTGTCCGCGAGGAGATGCCGAGTATCGCAGCGAGATAGAAGGGTGACTTGAGGGCGACTGCCATATAGATGATGCTGCAAGACTGGGGGGTGGGGGGGGGGGCGCTGTTCAGCAGCCCAACGATGGCTGCTTAGCTTATAAACTATGAGTTATACTGGCAAAATGTTGGTTTTCCTGATCTTTTTGCCCCGAGAGGCTGACCACACGGCAACAAGGGTGTGGAGCATTTTCGGTCTACATTTTGAGCAGATTGGACATCTTATTGTAAAGTATGAGCTGAGTGTGCCGCGAGGGACAGCCTCTGAACTACTGATTGTGAGGTGTGCCTTCTCGGGTGCGCCCTCCTGCGACAGAGACCCGAGAGCGAGCTATATCCGGCACTGTGCCCGCATCCATGACCACACGGACCAGACTGTGAACTCGAGCCTTTTTTGCCACCGTGCTGTGTGGGCGGCCTGTGTCGGATCCCGTGGGGCGAGCTGGCCGAGAGTGCTCCGGGAGCTGGGACCGTTTGATTTCGCACTGCGGTTGGGTTGCGCCGACTGCCCGGGCTCCCTGAGCGGACTGCAGGGGGCACGTCTCCCGACTCGCCAAACATCACCCGGCATTACTGATGATACCAAGCACTGCAGATGCGCGCTGCGCCCCACGGACATCCTGACACTATGGACTGGACCCTTCCAAGATCCGGTGCTGACCAGAGGACTTGCAATCCCTGCACAGAGCCTCGGTGACCCCGCGGGGAGGCAGCCTTGGACACTCACACGCCTGCATTGTGCTACGGTGCCGTTTCCGGCAGCCTGCCCGTGCGGTCCGCCCTTGGGAGCCTGTTGGTCCGCATAACAACCTGTACGCCTGGCTCATCTGAACCACAGTGGAGGGGCGCTGCATGTGGCCTCAGTCTGGCACGCCACGCTGCTGCAGCTGATGGGAATGAAGCCCCAGGTGACCGAAAATCCACACTAATACCAGAGTAGTATCACAGATCACACCAGGCTGGCGTCCAAACGGGCGCCCGCGGACACAGCAAGTAAGTACACTAACTGGGGGGTGCCCCAGGTGTCCCACCACCTGATTGCCAGGCAGGGGCAGGCCCAGGAGGCCCACTGCTGGGCACTCACGATCTCGTATTATTAGCACTGCTGTGCCCCGCTCCTCGAAGGCGCCGCTAGCCCAATGCACGCCATACCCTTGCTTGCCCCATTTCACCGCCAGAGCTGAGTTCCAGGTCCTGATGGGCAGAACCCCTCCCGGGACACCCTAGCTAACGTTGTCTATCACCACTTGTCCAAACCTGAGACTATTCACTCTGCTCAAGTACCTTTTGAGTTTGCGCCAAATCCTACCATTCCAGCTTGCGACACTGGCCGGGCGCTGCGGGGCTGTTAGTATATCGTGTGCTGGGGGAGACTACACCAAGCTACTTCATCATCACTTCAGCTGTGTTCCAGCCACTAGTTGATGCCTACCCGGCGCTGCTCCTCCTTCCCACTCCCCACCGGCACTCAACCCGATATTGTGGGTGTAGCCCTGGGTCACCGGCAGTCTGGTTGGGCCAATTGGATCTAGACCTTGCACATTCACTTTTAGCCATTGTTGCCATAAGGAGTACACCCTGGTCCCGCCAACAACTGTCCTGCAGATCTGCACGAGCTGGATGGTCCTCTTTCTATAGCTGAGATACCAGTGGGATGTCCCTCCAGCTAGAGATATAATGACACCAGCCATGAGGCCCTGGGCGCGGGGGGGGGGCGAAGCAACAGGGGGCACAACGTATATCCTGCTGCTCTATACCATGTCTCCAGCTCTCGATTTACCACCCACTGAACCTGGTGCCCGCATGAAGACGAGAGTCCACACTGCTGTGGGTTTAATTCATAATTAGTTCGAGTAACAAGTTGAAGACGCCCTTGGAGCTCCTTCCATAATCCTCTTGTATCCAGACGGTACTGTGGTTAATTTGTGACCCCCGGATTGGCCATTCAACCCAGCACTTCGCTGGGGCCCCCATCGCTACTGCTAAACCAGCTGTCACCTCTGGGCCAAGGAGAACATACGACCATCACGCCCGTGTCGATCAGTGGGGGACGGATACTACCGGCTACCTTGCAGAAATCACTTGCCTACCTGTGCAATGTCTAATAGATCCCGTGGAGCAAACAAGGTCGGGCCATGGACTAATTCGCCAAGGCAACACCCAGGCCTGAACAGTGGCAGTCCACATCCAGCCAGGAAGAAGGGGACATGCCAGCCGAAGCCCCAGCTCCTGACCTAACCAGCATGATGGAATCCATGGCAAAAAACTTTGCATCCTTTCATGAAAAGCTAAATGACAAACGCAAACGTGACGTCACTCAAGTCCAATCTGGATCAGCAGGGCACTAGGATCACCAAGGCGGACACCAGAATCAGCGCCCACGAGGACGGTATCTATGTGCCGCAGGACACAGTGGCCGACCTCGTCCGTGATATGAAGTTTGTCAAAGCTAAATGTGACGATTTGGTGTCCAGATCGCACAGGAATAAAATTCGTATAATTGGGGTCCTGGAGAATGCACTCAAGGGACGAATGGAACAGGCAACTGAAAATCTTCTTAAAGACCTGCTAGACAACCCAGGACTGTCTCCCTTCTTTGCTGTTGAGCGAGCCCACCGCGCACTGGCCCCACGTCCTAAACCCGGCGATTTCCCCAGGCTTATTTTTGTAAATATTCCAAGCTACAGAGACAGACCATATACTCCGCCTGGCGCGGGAGAAAGGGGAACGTCGGCTAGACTCGCAGGTCATCAGGATCTTCCCAGACTTCGCCACAGGAGTGCAGCAGGAGCAACGTCAGGTCACTGGAGTCAAGAAAATGCTTGGAGAGAGATACATTGCTTATGCAATACTATTACCAGCACGCCTTAAATTCGCATTCAGGAATAAGTTGTACTTTTTTACAGTTCCAGATGAGGCTGTGAAATTCATAGAAGCGCACATCCCCCTACATGAGCCTGTGGTCGAACTTATGGAGAATGACTAAATATGGAGGCCGCCCTCTCTCTACCGAGGGCCCCTAATTCCGAGCTCAATGATCCTCTATTCCATGAGCTGTTAGCACCTCAAATAACTGTGCCTCATCTGGTGTTGTACATCACATGCTTGATCTGGTTTTGCTGCCCGTGCAGCAGCGCCTCATTGCAGATTCTCGCAATCTTGTTACTCGCCTGTTTATATCAAACAAGTGCCCATATCTCTCATCCGCCGAATTGTGAGTCATCTGAAATGTGTTGCTGGAGAGTGAACTCCATCTAATGTTTGTACCTTTGAGGTTTACTAGTCTACTCTATCGGTCTCTCTATGCGGGGTGGGATGGAGAACCCGCCATAATATGAAGTTGGGAGGGGTTGTTACCATGTCTCCTAAGAAGTTGGCAACAGCAGCGGCGCACCCCACTGCGGCTGCAATGGTTATTCTTGCGGTTCTGTTGTACACAAGCCTCTGTTGGGCCTGTGACATGAGTGGGCCAAGTTGGGGGTGGCTCACTAGAACAAAGTTTTCATGGGGGAATAGTCACACTGCTGGTTGGGAAAGGGCAGTGAGGGTGGGGGGGGGGGGGGGGAAATGTTGGGGTATGTTACAGGAAAAATGGCGGAGGTGGTGTGGTGGTGCATATGGTGAATGAGCGACATGTTGCCAATATTGATGCAATTCTATATGCACGTAGACATGACAGCTTGGATGTCCCTTGAAGTATCGACATGGCCACCCGGATAATGGCATGGAACGTCCGAGGGATAGGTAACTTCACTAAGGCCCGTAGAATTACCGCTTACGCACAGAGGCATGGGGTGAAGATACTCCTACTGCAGGAGACCGATGCTCTAGGTCGCCTCGCATCGTACCTAGCACCATCCAGGTTTTACACGACATTCTCCACAAAGTCCAGGAGAGTAATTCACAAATCTATTAAATTTATGTTGAAGAAAAGCGACATTGACCCAGAGGGCAGGTATGTCATACTACGTTGTGTAATAGCAAATGAGGTGTACCTGATGATGAACACATATGGCCCAAATGTTGATACTCCCGAATTCTTCAACACTATTGTTTCCCTAATTATGGGATACATCGGGTTCCTATAATTTGGGCGGGGACATGAACTTGATAATGGACAACGATCTAGATAGAACAGCATCGAAGTACGCGCTCTAAGTAGCGCTGTTTGCTGTGAGGAAACGCTTCTCAAACAAGAACTACGACACCCAACGTTCCCTCTTTTGGACTTTCATGGTATTACTCTGCTAAAATTGTAAAGGACATTAACAGTATTGAATGTATATGTTTTATATTCCTATATAAGCTAGTAATACTGTTTATATCTGCATTTATTTAGGTGGCTCCGCCCCTTTACCCAGAAGCCTACTTATGCGCGCATCTAAGTACGCGCTCTAAGTAGCGCTGTTTGCTGTTAGCTGGCAGCTGGTGGCCCCCTGCCTTACACTTCCTATATTAAGTAAACAAGAGACACCAAGATTGTTTACATCCTCAAAGCGTCATTAACATAACCAGGGCGAACGACACCAACAAAGAAAGTAAGTCTGTAACGCTTCGGGGCTAATTGGGTTTTGTCACGCACGTTCTATTAACATATGAAAGGCTAACATTATTGTCTTCCTGCCACTGTAAATATGGCGAATGGCCTTCGAAGTCAAAAAGGCAATATAATTACTCCTTTTCCGCTTTCGGTTAGGAAAATCGACTCGTTGGTTTGTCCGGGGAATTCTGCTTATCTCGAACCAGCAGCCTCAGATTCCCAGGACATGATATCTGATAAGGCAAGCTTAACTCTGTCCCCCTTGGTCCCTCAGAATGCACAAATTCACACGCAGGGATCTCCACTTGCTATTAAGCATACCTTATGCACGGATCCCTTAATGCTTTCCTCCCCCCGGCCCTTCTATTAGCCCCGAGGTGCGAAAGGCCATTGATGACTTTAGAAGTTGTTCCGACTCTCCGCTGGCCTATGAATCAGACAAAAGGCAATTTGATGCTACAATGGAGAAGATGGAGGCACTTGACCAGGCGGTTTGCCGCTCCATAGGCACTCTGACTCCAATTGTATTCAACTCAGTAAAAAAACGTATGTCCTTTCGCTCACATTTACCTACCGATCCCAAAAATAACTTGCATATGAGTATTGAGATGGAGGAAGATATGAATAACAAGTGCTCCCCACCGGAAACCATTTCACAATTAGAACTTGGGGGGATCCCCACTCAAATTGCTCACCACTCACCTTCTCCAGAGGAGAGCCCAAGTCAGTACTCTCCGGGCTCCTTTCCTGTTATGATACGGATTTTGGACCTCCTCGACAAAGGTCATGACCTGACCCACCTTGACCTAAAGGAGATCAAAACCATGCATATACACATGTCATCAAAGATGGACCGCATTGAGGGTTTTATTATGGCTGCTGAAACCCTAAAAAAAACTCAATGCAGTTCCAATTTCCATGGTCTCAAAGGAGAGCAACCTAACTATGAAAAATCAAGAGTCCCGGTGCTGTCTCGAACCATCCTCCACACCCCGCCAAACTGCTATGATAGCTTCGCCAATATCAGCATCATGCACTTGCAAAAATACTCAAGTAGAGCTAAAAGAAGTCACAGGAAGACTGAATGAGATCATGACGCTACTCACTTTAAGATCATCCATGCCTCCAAATGGCGCAGACAGCCCAACTCAACTTCTTAATGCATTAGATCAAATGTCTAACGAGGTTCCTGAACAAGTTCCTGAGAGAAAGCCTACTAGCTTCATGTCTCGGAGAGCCAAAAAACTACATCAAAGAGCTCTCAAAAGGCATGCTTAAAGATCAAAGATCACAGTGGCTGTAGACTCGAACTTGCAAAGCAACATAGTGGCTCAACCTGCCTGCATAACTTCAGAGGAAATCATAGATATAGACCACATCGACGTTCAACAACTTTCTAAAGAAAGCCAAGAGGCCTTACTTTTATCCATCAATCCCTCATGCGAAACAGCCGACACTGCCATACACACATTAGCAACTCAAACATCTCCCAGTAAATTAATTCCTTTGAAGGAGTCCAGTGCCACGAATTCTGTTACGATAGTATCTATGGCTGACTCCAATGAGATTATTCAATCGTCACGAATATCGAAACGGAAAAATAATACAAAAAATAATAACCCTGTGCCACCCAAGAATGTAACGGAAGGGGTAAACCTCTCTACCGTAGAAAATATTCCTAAATTGTCTTGTACCAAAACGACCTTAGTTAATTATTTCCCAATATGTGGCAGAACACGTACAATGCGTCAGGAGGACACCGCATCTAATGGGTGCCCCCCAACCCAATGATCAAAACCTATAGTGAAACCTGTTCTATGAGTAAGGGAGCGGCGGAGCTTTGTAATCACATTGGTCCAGACTTCTTGATAATTGACCAAGCCAATTGCTCCCCTGCCTCTATCTCGTCAGGTGATCATTCATTACCCTCACATTGGAAGAACAAGAATGTGATTGGCAAGACTCCACCAACCTTGGCTCTTAACGAATTATCCACGACCTATGGTCTTCCCGCCAATAGCACTAAAATCGACCTCCCCATATTGGTGGGACCAGGGATAGTTATTAATGGACAAGGTAAAACAACTGCGATCGCAAAGCGACCTGTAATAGATTCTCCCTTCCTACTAAGAACTACTTTAGAGCAACATAATGTACCATCAGTGATGGAAGCCAATGGCACTAGGTTACATGGCCCCTCCCAACACAGAGCAGCCTTGGAATCACAACCATCATTGTTGCTCTCCCATCATGATATCTTAGATATCTTAAGAAAGGAACTCGATGAAAGATCGAACAAAAGTTCCTTAGAAAATCAAGAAATTAATCTAAACTCAAATAATGTTTATAAATCTGTTACTTCTGCTGACAACCAGCTTGAATTTCAAGCTAAAACGAGGGACCAACAGACGAAGGAGACTCCGCAAACCATCACAGAAAAACAGCATTTGGTAGGTTTTGAAGGAAAGCGCGATCTGCTTGGGAGCAACCGTATTAATCGCTCTTTTCTTTTAGCATTATTTAGTCGGATTCCACAATTAAGGATGTTTAAATCAGAGGACATACTAACTGTTTCATTATTTACTGAAAATAATTATTGTGCAGTATGTCGCCTATCCTCAGAAGCAGTACTGAAATACTTATGGTTTAATAGGGAAGACATAAAAGAAGAAGGCTTGATTCTAACCTCATTGGAAAATGAACAAGAGGCTTCGAAATTTGTGCAATATAATTGCCCATCGATTTCCACCTTGGATCCACATGCCAACTTGCTACCCACAATCAAGGGAGATGAAAATGGAACTATTAATGAACTGCTAAGCAAAGTGGGCATTGCCCAGGGCTTACCGTGGCTGGCCCCAATGCTGAATTCCATTCTCAAATCCAATGATTCTCTGCCTAGATCGTAGCTGTCATCCACAACGTTTTTAACGGTTCTATCTTGGAATTTATGTGGTTATCAGAACCTTTTGAAATGGCATACGAGGCTAGATGACCATCAGCGACCATCTATCATAATGATCCAAGAAACTATGAAAACAAATGCATTTATATTGCCTAATTATACCACACATTGTATCCCGGCCATTCAATCCCCAGTTGGCCGTCCTTCTGGAGGCATTCTGATTGCTGTGGACAATGCTTTAGGGTTTACCTCCAACATGGTGTGGCAAACAAATAACCTGTGTGCATTACTCTTACAGACTAACCTTAAGCAGCATCAACACATAATTGTAATTTCTATCTATTGGAACCCAGTGAACGTATCTATTGATGCAATGTTAGACCAGGTGGAGAACTGCTTGGAATATATCACCAATGAATACATGAACACAGAAATTATCTTTGGAGGTGATTTTAACTGTGACTGCAGGACGACCACCGAGCGTGGAAGCTCTATTGGTAGCACTTTATCCAAGAGCAGAGGCACTAAATGGAGGTGCTTTTTGAGAGACTGGGATCTTGAGCTTTTTATTCCCGAACAGACATCTACCTGGACTACATGGTCTAGAGATAACAAATCCTCCACAATTGACTTTCTATTTATAACCCATAAATTACTATCAATAGCGGTCCCGCTAAGGATTATTTCTATGCCCTATGGCGATCATGCTCAAATTTTGGGGAAACTAAATATCAATGTTTCCATTGGTGCACCTGATTATTCACTCCCACTTTGTGAAATCGATCGCCCTAATTTGTCCATGAGATGGAGCCGTACCCTTTGCAGACAATTTGTCGAATATATAACACTGGCGATCGCGAATTACCCCATCTCAAGGAAATTCTCTATTAGCAGCTTAGATTCAATCTACGCCGAAATAATTCAGATGGCTCTACTACACTTTAGTAAAATTAGGAGAATGCCTATTACACATCGGCATATGTTTGAGCCACTCTGTAAAAACTACAAACGAGAAAAAAACAAAGCCCTGAGAGCCTTAAGCAAAAACAAATATGCATTATGTGAAAGATACGAGCAACAGCGGAGCCGTATTATGGCGACATATAAACAAAATCTAAAACACATAAAAATCCAAAGATACAATGAAATTAATTGCAATCTTATTAGGGCCATCACCAACCATGATACAGCCACTATTTGGCGAACCAAAAAGAGCCATCAGAAGCTAGTTTCCCTCTCACAAACCAATGTCATATCGGAGCCCATATGGCACTACTACATTTCTCAGAAATTTCGAATGCCAGATCAGTTTAGAAACACGAACATCACTATGCCGAGATACCAAGATCTCCAACAAATAACTTGGTCCATAAATGATGTAAAATGGGCCATTTCCAAACTCAACTACTCCAAGTCTGCTGGCCCGGATGGTTTTCCCCCCTGTTTGTATAAAGCAGATCCAGACCTATGGGCAATCCTTTTACAATCCAAATTCCAGGCTATTCACAAGTCAGGAAGTATCCCAAGATCTTGGCTCTCGGCCAACATCATTCCGATCTTTAAAAAAGGGGATCCCTCTTTGCCCCATAATTATCGGCCGATCGCCTTCATTGACACGGAAGCAAAATTATTTGCAAGACTTCTCCTCCATGATTTGGAAAAATGTATTGAATCACACCAATTATACTCCAAATGCCAAAGGCGCTTTAGGAAAGGGATGGGGACCTCCTTGAACGCAATGATAATGGCTTTTACCATTGCTGGAGCTAAGCAAAAATTTGCAAATCCGGTTCACATTGCACTCATTGATATGCCTTCCGCTTTTGATACGGTAATCAGGAACTTATTATGGATCAAACTAAAGAAATGGGATACACCGTTAGTGCTAATTTACTGGTTTAGAGCTCTATACTCTAACACATCTTACAAAATTAAACTTACATCAGAGGGCCGCACTACTAATCCAATCGCCACGGAAGTAGGCGTAATCTGGCGGCCATGTTCTTTAATTTATATCTAGCTGATTTGGACAAAAGATGGGATGAGGAGTGTTTGTTCTCTGTAAGGACGGGGCTCTTGAAACTAAAATTGGCTTGCCTTTGCAGATGACATTCTCTTCGATCCTACTCCCGGGGGTTTACAAACTAAGTTACGCTTATTTGAAGACTTCGCCATTAAGCATAATTTATCCCCGAATCCAACAAAAACCGCTGTAATGAATTTTGGTGTCCTGAAAAGAACTGGGAAAGCTCAATGGTACATCATGAAAACCATCATACCCCTAAATATCGACACCATTTATTTAGGATATTATCTAGCGGGGAAAAAATTCCATCAAAAAATGGACTGAATTACTTAATACGAAGATCCGTCCACTTACTTCACAGTTAAAAATCATATACTCCAAATATTGCAAATTTTCACTAACTCCACTGATTGAATTCCTCACATTGAAAATCGAAACTGTGATGCTCTATTCATTAGACATTTGTCTGTGTGAAATGGGAGTGACACTGGACCAATTGCAAGGGTCAGCTCTGAAGAGAGCAACGTGTCATGATCTCTGCTTCCAAAAGATCAGGACTTGCCCGACTCCCTTGGAAGCAGACCCATAACCCCGGTTCCGAGTGCCAGCCAGTCCCAATTGGGACCTTTTGGACCCTGTCCTGGCGCCAGTGGCACCAGGCTCATAAAGATGCTCAGTCCCAGCGCTGGAAGCGCCGGGCTCATAATGCTTGGGTGGACTTACCTGCAGCAGACCATGCTGCTTACTTACCTGCCAGTTGAACCCCTGATCCTCTTCTGTTTGGGACTACTTTTCCTGTTGGGTGGGGCAGGAGCCACTCCCTAGGTTCAGAACACTGGAACTCTTCTGGAAAGCAGGAACTCTTTTCTTAGGCGTGGCTGTGGAAGGAGACACCTAAGCACTACAGGAGGCTATTTAAACCACACCCGATGGATGAATCTTGCTTAGCGTTATTCTGCATTCTCTGCAGCAGAACGCTCATCGTGTCTTCTGCTTCTGATCCTGGGCCTAAGGGAACAAAGGCTTACCATCCTGGGATCCAGTCTTCAGCAGCACCTGTAAAGACAAAGAAAGAACAGGTTAGCACTACGGTCTTCAGTGGCAGCGCATCTCTTACCTGGTCCATCGGCTGTCACCAACGCCTCGCGCTGCATTCCGGCATCTGAAAGACAAAAGCTTACCAGCTCTTCGCACGCTCCGGAGGCCTTCGGCGCTGCATCCCGCATCTGAAAGACAAAAGAAGGTGCGTTTAAAGACATTGGGCAACTTTATTACTCACGTGCCATTACTCCTTCCCACGCCGAATCCAGTGGGTATTCCAGCACCCTTCAGCTTCTTTAAAGCTCCGAACTTGTACCTGCAAGATAAAAGGGACAGTTAGTGCGCATCGTGAAGCAGGCTACAAGCGCTTACTTACGTGCTTCCAGGCGCTTCTATTCCTCACGCGGGTTCGATCCTCAACTCTCATCAGCCCGCCATCCGCCATCGCCGGAACCCTGCAAAACAAGAGATTTCATTACAAAAGACTTTTAAGACATTTGAAGTGCCCAGAACTTACCGTTCGTGCAGTTAACGACGGAC
This sequence comes from Ambystoma mexicanum, assembly GCF_040938575.1. NCBI lineage: Eukaryota > Metazoa > Chordata > Amphibia > Caudata > Ambystomatidae > Ambystoma > Ambystoma mexicanum. The sequence continues at coordinate 792,144,024 of NC_090931.1, read as the reverse complement.
AGCAGTCCTCTGAGGTCAAGAGGCCTGCACCCTTATCCAGTGAAGAAACTGGTTACGGCACCCTGCCCCGAGGCAGATGGAGAGCTCGGCGTTCACTTACCTAAGGTGAGGGTGTTAACCTTTGGGGTTCTACAGGAGAAGAGAAAGGGAAGAGGAGAGAGGCACCCAATAACCCCAGTTCATTAATCCCATATTTTCTATCTGCAGACATCTTACTCTTCGAGTCAGACATACAGTGCACAGAGGTCCAGCCCAAAGAGCCAACCGTGTGTTACACATCACCTTTGAAGATACGGCATTCACCCAGTCAAGACCGGCGCCTCTGCGGGAATCAGGTGAGCGTTACACAATGTCCCTCCCACTGTCACTACCCAATGTAGTGCTAAGGCATGAGTTAGGTATCATAGCTTTATCTACTCGTTGGAGATGGCGACTCCTGACGAATTATGCAAAGATTGTGTACCCTAAACCAAATTCACTATACATTAATATGAAACAATCAATCGATAAAAGGCCAACGACTGACATGGTCCGATATTTGACAAGGATACATACTATACTGAATGATGCTAACATAACAGTGGAGGATGTCCATAATCGATCTGCCTATGCTAAAAAAAAAAATATTTGAAAAGGATTGGTCTAACACTATTGATCAGATAGGATCTTATAAATCGTTTAAAGAATATCATTTGTTCACAAAAAAGCGTTTACCCAGATATGACTACATTACGATATTTCCATGTAATCATATACGCAAGGTCTTCCTTCGGTTTAAATTTAATTTATTTTACACGAAAGACAGAATTACGTCCTGGACTAGTAATACGTTGTAAAAAACGAATAAGAGTTGTAGATTTCCTGTATGTAATGAACAGGTGGAAACGCTAAAGCATTTGATTTTATACTGTCCGCATTTTAAAGATCTTAGAACTGTTTGTTTTATGGACTTTGTCAATATCAATTTTACTGATTGTTTACCATTCCTATGGGCTCGTATGATGCAAGGAAATCATAAACCGCTTATTTATGCTCTAGGGAGATTTTGCAAAGCAATAGAGAAAGAACTGAACAATTACAGTAATCTGACGATATGCATAAATGGGATGCAAACAGAGAAGGTAGAATGAATTCTTAAAATGATAATGTACTCGTTTTTCTCCACTTTACGATGCAAAGAGGAATAACATTCCTATTTTCTCTCATGTAATGCTATATTCCGCTGGTTCTGGCGAGTCCACATTTCTTGGATATGTTTTCATGTGTTTTTATATGTAATGTTGTTTTTTACATGTTTTAAGACATATAATGTAATGTTTGTTTGTTATTTAAAATTTTGTAAAGCCTCTGTTACGTTTGTAGTAGAACCATACACAAATAAAAAAAAAAAAAAGATAGAACAGGAGTGGCTCCAAGAGTCATGTCCCGTGCAGCTAGGAGACTACACACACACATCACGTTATTGGGTATGCGCGATGTCTGGAGGACCCTCCACCCCCGGGTGCGAGAATATACCTTTTTCTCCTCTGTGCACGATAGCTTGTCTAGGATAGATCTGTATTTGGCGACGGGTAGACTGGTGGGCAAGTTTGTTGACACCCAGATACTCACACGCACTTTATCAGACTATGCCCCAGTTGTGATGCTTGTGGAGCTAGGGACAAGCCCCACCTCCCGTGCTGCTTGGCACTTTAAATCTGAAGCACTACTGGATATAGTGTTTAAAGCGGAGATCCTTTCGGATATTAAAACCTTCTTTCAATGTAATGCACAACAGGACACTACCATTGGGGTCCGGTAGGAGGACTTCAAGGTGTATATAAGGGGCGTGTCTATCTCACGGGAAGCGGGAATATTAAAAACCATTAGGAACGACCTAGTCCGCTCTGAGGCTAAACTCAAGGACTTGGAACGTGAATGTGCTACGGCGGCTGCACCCTCTAAATTGGCACAGATCAGGGAGGAACTGGAAACGTTTGAATCCCACGCCCTGCGAGAAATAAAATACTTTGCTCGCCTATGCGCAGCGAGGAAAATTGGGGAGGGCGATAGACCGGGTAGAGCACTCACTAGACTAGTTCGAACAGAGAGAGGCAGAGCCCAGATCGAAATGCATAAGGGATGGATAAGGCATGCAGCAATGATCAGATCAACAGATTCTTGAAATTTTCTCACAATTTTACAGCAACCTATACATACCACATCATGAACACAATTAACAAGATGTTCGAGAACTACTCGACCAAATCCCCATGACATATATATCCCAATCTACTAGGTAACACCTCGATACCCTGATAACACTGGACGAAATAGTTAAAGCCATCACTAATCTCCCGAGAGGTAAAGTCCTAGGGCCGGACGGACGGACTCGCACCCGAATTTTATCGAACTTCTCGAACCTAGGCTGCTGGAAGTGTGGTCCAAATCACTCTGCGCATCAACTCTCCCTCCCTCAATCCAGGAAGCAATTATAACGGTCCTTCTTAAGCCTGGCAAGTCCAGCGACGAGTGTGGATCTTATACACCCCTGTCGCTTATGAACATTGACACTAAGATACTAGCCAAGGTAATAGCTAACAGATTTCTCCCGATCATGCCACATCTCGTCCATGAAGACCAGAGTGGATTTGTGCTCTTTAATGTCCTCTCTAGGATAGAACAGGGGGCTGAGGCTGTAGCGGTCACTTTAGACGCTCAAGAGGCCTTTGATATGGTCTCATGGCAATACATGTGGTAAGTCCTCGAGAAAATGGGCATTGGTCCGTGCATGATTCAATACATAAAACTATTGTACACGAGCCCCACACCTAGAGTTATAGTCAACTCCCTGACCTCGCCGCGCTTCGTGCTGCACAGAGGTACCCGACAAGGATGCCCGTTCTCCCCCATCCTCTTTGCATTAGTTATCGAGCCAATGGCGGATTATGTCAGGGCACGGCACTTCCGCAAGGGCATACGCCTAATTGATGCCCCTGAGATAATATCACTATACGCAGACGACGTGCCGTTATACGTCAGGAGCCCATCCACTCATTTAGACCCCATAATACGTGACATAACTAAAATAGGTACCTTCTCCGGCATCAACATTAACTACTCGAAATCCGAGATTTTCCCCCTTACCAGCACGACTCAACAACCAGCATGCAAATATCCTCTCAGCTGGTCCCCCGGGGGGCATTAGGTATCTGGGGGTTCAAATATCACTGTCCAAAACGACCTTCATAACTGACAATTATACCGCAGTGGCGCAGTACTCGAATCAAAAGTAACAAGGTGGTGATCTCTCCCGCTGTCACTAGCTGGGAAGCTATCGCTGTTCAAGGTGATCCTGGTCCCTAAACTCCTCTATATCTCTACAAATGTGCCGATCTGGCCTGGGAAACAATACTTTGATAATCTGCATAAAATGGGCACCCAATTTCTGTGGCATGCTGGCACGGTCCAGAAAAATTGGGAGCACATGGCTCTACCTTATGAGAGAGGGGTCTTCACTGCTCCTGATCTGACCTTATATTGTGTTGCAGCACAAGCCCAGTTTGCTATGTACTGGTACAAGAACACTACCACTCACCCAACGTCAAACTGGAAAAGCTTGCAACGGCTGAGGTCAATATTATGACACTGGTCCTCCAGCACAAGTATGAAACCGACGCTTTATCTGACCCCATAGCTTCTACTTTGATGGTGTGGCAACATCTCCTTGATCTGGCATCCGATCCACGCCCCCATTATAATTATAAATGGCTCCCCACCTGGAATTTCCCCTGGGCTTGAACCCACACATGACAAACTCCTCTCTCAGCGCTGGCTAGAATTGGGGTATCAAGCTCGGACTGACCTGTTTCCCAAAGGGAAGTTTATCACCCCACAGACATGGCACCCTGGACACTCCGGCTCAGCACTTGAGATGTTACAGTATTATAGACTCTTGAGCTGCAGTCCGAGGCAGGTGGTCATCATATCCAAACGAACCCCCAGACACACCCGCAGTAAAATACATAGCCAACTCCAGCAATAGCCGGGGGGTAGTTTCCGCAATCTATAAAATACTACTGGCAAAGTCTCTGGACTAACCCCCCTAAAGCACGCAACGCGTGGGCTGGTGAGCTATGTCTTGAGATTTCGGATGGCCTGTGGAGGAAAATGTGATTACATACACGCAAAGTTTCACTTAACTTTAGATTTCGCTATATGCAATATAAGCTATTGAACAGAGTGTACTACACCCCATATAAACGGACTAGGTTCAATTGGAATCGGGTACATAACTGCTCCAGATGCCGCTATGCAGGCACAGACCACATGCACATGTTCTGGTCATGTACCGCAGTCAACACATTTTGGGGGGATATCCTCGGTGCTCTTTCTGAAATTGTGGGAACTGAAATTGACCCCAGCCCGATAGGCGTGTTGTTCGGGGTGTGGAATGGAGACGAAGTCAAGAGAATGGCAAAATTCTTGAATGTAAGTAGTATGGTAGCCAAGAAATGTATACTGCAGTGCTGGAAACACCCCTCACACCCCCACCTTTAAAGTGTGGCTGAAAGAACTCACCTGGACACGTGAAGAGGAATATGTTACCACCCTTCCCGCACAATCCCGCCCCAAGAACATATGGTCTGCCTTTTGCAGTTATCTCAACCGACAGGCCGATGAAGAACTTGACCAATCAACACCATCGGACCTTCAAGACTAATCTGAAATGCTATGTCATATGCTTGGCCGGTAGTGGCCAAACATTTTTGTATGTGCTGTCCACTAATATGTAATAGAATGTATCTGTGTAATTGTTCAAACTATGCTCGCTGTGTGTATCTGCCACTAAACATCTGGCAATAACATTTTAAAAGAAGATGATGCAGCAACAGTGGGAGCCAATGAAGGTCAATGAGGGCCGCGGTGATGTGGTCATATCTGCGTAGCTTCTTGATTAGGCGTGCAGCTGCATGTAGGGCACTTCTATGGGGCACGAAGGAGGACGATGGGAGGCCTTCGTGGAGGGAATTGCCCCCATCCAGTGCTTGAACGGTGGATCTAAAGTTGTCAGGACGGAGGAAGGGCTTGACTTTTCAGAGGAGAGAGAGCTGATACGAAGCTGTCTGAGTTTTCTTAGCTATGTGTGTCTTGAAGGAGAGGTGTTTGTCGATATGGAACAAGAGGGACTTGGCGCAGTAGGTGAGCTCTGGTGTAAAGCCCTCAGGGTTCATTATTGATAGCCAGGTCTGTATGTCCAGGTGTTCAGTGTTGTTGGTGAGCAGTAAAAACTCAGTCTTGGAGGGGTTGAGCTTCAAGTTTGCACTGGACATCCAAGACTGGATCAGCGAGTGACAGGTGTTGAGCCTGTGGATGTCCTTGATGGACTTGATCACGCGCTGATGTAGGGTGTCCGTGAGCGCCTGGTGGTCAACTGTGTCAAAAGCAGCCGAGATGTCGAGTAGAACCAGGAAGCAGGTGTGGCTTTCGACAAGTATGTTGAGGGCATCGTCGGCCACCTATATGGTTGCCGTCTCTGGGTCTGAACCCTGATTGATAGGCTTGGAGGAGATTGTTGGTGTTGATGTGTTGCTGCAGTTCTGCGGCTACAGTTTTCTCAATTATCTTTCCTAGGAAGGGAAGATGGGTGATGGGGCGATAGTGACCTAGGTTGTCAGGATCCAGAGTGGGTTTCTTAAATAGAGGGAGGATTTGTCCTGTCTTTGGGTCGATGGGAAGGTGCCTTAAGTTAGGGAGGTGTTGATAATCTCCAGGTAGGGAAGGAGAGCTTCTGCTTTAAGGGTCTTGCGGATGTATGCTGGGAAGATGTCATCTGTATATGACATGGCTTTGAGGGGGGCCAGGTTTCTACCAGTTCCTCTATAGAGAGTGTCTTGACTGTTGTCCAGGTTGTGGAGAGGAGGCATGTGAGGTAGGTCTGTAGATGCAGTGCTGGTGTCTACGTTCTGGTGAATCCTGCTGATTTTGTCAACGAAGGTGTTGATGGCGATGCATTTACAGATGGAGTGTCTTATGGCAGGGTTGGGTAAAGGGTTGACACAGTGCTTGACACTTTCAATAGGGCTCTGCTTTTGTTGTCAGTTTCTGCTATGTGTTCTGATAGTAGGAGGCCTTGGCTGTGTTCATTATTTTTCATCCGGGTGCTCAGTGCTGGAGGAGCGGTCCTGGAACGGCACCAGGTTTTCTCTCGTTTCCTGATTATTCTTTTGCTTTGGTTGAGTTCTTGCATGTACCAGGGTGCTGACTGTTTCGGTTTGCAGGTGCGTTGTTTCAGAGGTGTATGTCGGTTGATGGCAGCCGAGAGGGTGGCATTGAGTGCTTCCAGTAGAGCGTTGCAGTTCGTTTGGGGGTGTTTGGTCCATGTGAGGTGGAGGTTTGTGAGATCTTCCATGAGGGTTTCCACCAGGAAGTACTTGAAGGACATCAAGGTTTGTCTGACTGGTTTCTGCTGGGAGTGCTTGACTGGGGTGGTATGTTGGATGTTGAAAGGCACGGCCAGGTGGTCATACCAGTCAAGCGTTAGAGGAGAGCTGTAGTGGAGGGAAGGCAGTGCAGTGATGATTAGGTCGTTGATGTTACCTTTCTCGCGCATTGGGTCTTTCATGTGCTGCGTGAGGCTGAGGGTGTCAAGAAGGCAGAAGAGAGCTTCCCTTCATCGGTTTGGTGGCCTTGTTGCCTGGGAGGTTGAAGTCACCTAGGAAGATATTGTTGGCATGCGTGAGGGACATGGTGGTGACCAGGTTGGTAAAGTCACTGATGAAGGCGGTGTTGGGTTTGGGTGGTCTGTAGATGAGATGGAATGTGACTGTGTCCGTCAGGGATAGCGGGAAGTGGCAGGAGAGGACTTCGAAGGAGTCAATGTTGTTGATGTCAAGTCTGTTGCAGGACCACAAGATCTTGTGGATGACTGCATGGCCTATGCCAATCTTGTTTGTTCAGTCTCTATGTTGGATTGTTAGGGAGAATTCTCAGAAATGCGCTAATTCCTCTATACCTTAGAGGCCCCCAGCACTTTTGCTAGACTCTAGGACTTTTTAATTTTCAACCTGGAGAGAATTGGACCATTTTCCCACTCTCTCATGTATTTTTCTGTGATTTAACACTGTTTCTTTTTGGAGTCTGACAGACTCCATAGCTATCACCTTCAGTGCAGTGGCACAGGGAAGTCTCTTAGATTTGCCAAAGGTTTAAATACCTTTTCTTGGATAAACTACTGTTTCCAAGAGCAGTAACGTGAAATTGACTTTACTTACAATTGTAACTTTCTAGACCCAGCACACACTATCTTACAATAGGGTGCTGGAGGAGCTACTTTGTATCCCCTTGGTCTAGTTTCTCATGTAACATTTTTATGTTACCCTTTCTACAATTAATGGCTTGTGGCAGTGGTTTACTTTTTACTACCATTGTCTGTTTTTACCGCGGACAGCGTTCGCAGCTGCAGTAACGCATCCATGGGTGCCCATTTTCTCAAAATGGGCCTGGTCTTCTTTTTTCGCCATTTCTTGTTGGAAAGGTCCTTTTTGAAATGTACTCTGCATGCCAAACCAGGTTTGGTCCCTTGGTTCGTTTTGTCTTTGGCGGGATTCACGAGTGAAGCCCGCCTCTGGCTCCAGTATTTCTGGCAGGGGCAGGAAGTGAGGGAGGTGCCTGAAACTCCCTGTGCTTAATCCCCTTGGTGACAGGAATGCACCCAAAGGTGATTAGCAGGCTGGCTGTCCTGCTGTGTGATTGACAGCTGGGCTGGAATTGATCGGAGAAACCTGCATAAAAGGCCAGGCTTTTTGGCTTGGAAGGCAGAGTCGACCACTGGATGAAGAAATCCGAAGAAGAACTTGGAAGAGACGCCTGCTGCAACTCCTGGACCGTTGGTTTGCCCGGTTTGCCCGGTGAAGCCCTGCTGCTGTGCTGAAGCTCCGAATTTGCCTCGACTACAGAAGCCCCCGCAAGGACGACTTCTCCCTTTGAGTTGGTGGGACCAACCAACTCCAAAGTGAACTCGTTTGGACATCCTCTCGGAGCTGGCTGTACTTCCCCTGCTGCTGCTGATGGAACCGAAGTGCCAAGGGGAGGAACACCAAACGGAGTGCATCACTTTTAAGTCTTGACCCAAGCTTGTGGAAGAACCTCCAGACTCCCAGTAAGCAGGACTGACCAAGCCTGAGCCACCTCAACAGAGTGCTGGATCCCAGATGCAAGGAAAGTCCAGAGTGGTCTCCGAGAGTCCGCAGTGGTGCTATTTGCCGAGACGCGAGAAGCTGAAACCGCGAAGTGCCGCTGAATAGAAGTTTGTCCTTTTCTGCCGCTGACCATCCCGTTGCGGAGCAGGAGTCCCCAGACATCCTCCCTCTTGTCCCCACGACTGAGGCCCAGGAACAACAGTATCTGCAGAGCTGAACAGGAACAGAAGCCAGTTGGAACCATTTCTTCTAACCAAAGGTACTGTATAGTCTAAGAGAACTTACCTCTTGTTGTTGTAGCCTTGATCTCAGTTGAGACTTGTCTTGGTTGCTTCTGTAGAGTTGCTTGCATCTTGTACCTCTCACAAGCCTCCCAGCTTGTGACCCCATATCGATTCTACTTTTTCTACAAAGACTTCTAAAACATTGTGCAAGACTTTTACTTACCTGCAAGAAGTGCTTCAGCTCACATAGACATTTGCCCAATTGACATTGGCTGGCATGGCTCCCTGAATGTCTCTCCTCTGCTGGTGCCAAATCTTCCCTCCAGGAAAGGGTTAATTTACTCTGCATTGGGGAGGGGGGGGGGTTCAAAAGTACTTCCCTGCTTCAGAATATTTGTGTGATCTCTTATTTTATTCTTAAATCTCTTTACTTTAACACTCATCTCAATATTGCTCTAAATGTACCAGTGATATATTAATGTCCACAGTGTCCTAGTTATTTAAGTCACCTGAGGGTGTAAGAAGTGTCTGTATGCCATCCCAAATGGGTATTCGCTGATTTAGAGTTATTAAGAGTGTGCATTCTGGAGTGTATGTGTGTGTTACTATTAAATTGCCCCTTCTGAAGAAGGCTTATACAAACTAACTGTTACATACATTTATAATTGTTTAATCAAGAAACCTTGAGTGCAAGTGTTTATTTGGATACTTGTCACTGTGAATCTCTGTGTAACCACCCTACTGCTCACATTGACCCCTCTTGAGATAAGGAACAAGTTACTTACTTGTAACTGTTGTTCTCCAGCATGGGTCTGGCATTGATTGACATGCTCATGAATATTCCCCGTGGTCAGGCTGGGAATACTCGGTAAAGGAAAAAAATAAGTTTCAGTTTCGTTTCTGAACTGTCTTTCTACTAAAAACCAATCACTGGTCTCTGGGTCATACTGCCCCCAGCCAATGACTGCCCTCTACCCAAGCCCCTCCTATGGCAGCCATCTTCAGATTTGGTAGCACGTAAAGTGGCAGTATGACCAAGAGAAGAGCAGCAGAGGGGTTGGAGGGAGGGTTCGCATGTGAATCTATGCCAGACCCATGCTGGAGAACAACAGTTACAGGTAAGTAACTTGTTCCTTCTCCAGCATGGGGTCTGGCATGGATTCACATGCTCATGAATACAAGAATACATAGCAGTACACACATGCACAACCACAAGAGGTGGCAAGGCTCAACATTAAGCATTTCAACAACTCAACACTAAGCATCTCTTACCTCCTAACCAGGCTCACCTTCAAGCGAACAGGTTGTGCAGCACTGCCTTGCCGACTCTGGAATCCTCCCTGGAATCCCGGTCGACGCATTAGAATCTCGTGAAGGTGTATGTCGACCTCCACGTAGCAGCCCTGCAGATGTCCAGCAGGGGCACACCAGACAGAAACGCCGTGGTAGCAGCGATCGCTCTGGTTGAATGCGCTATTGGATGGCCGGGCAACGGTCGGTTGGCCAACCAGTGACAGTGCATGATGCAGCCGGAGAGCCATCTGGAAGTGGAAGCCTTCGAGAGGGCCTTCCCTTGGTTCACAGGTCCAAAGTTCATAAGCAGATATGTGATGTCTTCCGAAGACCCTTTGTGCGGTCCACGTAGAACTTCAGCGCTCTAGCCACATCCAGCGAGTGCAAAGTCCTCTCAGCCGGCGACGAAGACGACGGGAAGAAAACAGGTAACGCCAACGGCTCGTTGAGATGGAAGTCCGACAGCACCTTGGGCATGAAGGAGGGGTGCGTCATCATCACTACCCTCGTCTAGTGGAATTTCAGGTATGGAGGTTTACAGGGGAGGGCCTGGAACTCTCCCACTCGTCGTGCGGAGGTGATGGCCACAAGAAACGCTGTCTTCCACGATAGGAACATCAGCGATGCCGAGTGCAAGGGCTCGAATGCGGGACCCATGAGTCTGGTCAGCACCACATTGAGCTCCCACGCCAGGGCTGTAGCCTTCACTGGTGGGAACGAGCGGAACAGTCCTTTCATCAACTCCTTCATCAGGCAGTGAGACCACAGTGACGACCGCCCCGGAGTTCTGGTGTAGCCGGAGGTAGCCGCCAGGTGGATCTTGATGGAGGCATGCGCCAGCCTCACCTTGGCCAGCGACAGCAAGTACAGCAGCACTTGAGGGGCCGTAATCTGTAGAGGGTTGATCTTCTGTGCACGGCACCAGACAGAGAACCTCTTCCACTTATGTACATAGAGTCGAGGATGCCCTGGCCTTTGCAAGTACCTCCTTGCAGTCTGCCGGGATATCGTAGCCTCCGAACTCTAATGCTGCAGGAGCCAGGCCTGCAGGTTCAGGGATCCGGGGTCGTGATGTAGGATGGCACCTCCTTCCCTGGCGAGAAGATCCTCGTCCGTCGGCAGTTTGATTGGGGGGACGCTGACAAGTCCAGAAGGTCCGGGAACCATATCTGCCTCGGCCACGCTGGTGCGACAAGGATCATCCTGTACCGGGACCGTCTGAGTTGATTGATGAGTCGCAGAAGCAACGGGAACGGTGGGAACGTGTACAGGAACAGGCCGTCCCAGGGGAAGGAGAATGCATCGCCCATGCTCCCCAGCTGGGGAAACCTGCTGGCGAACCTCCGACAAATGGTGTTCGCCGCCGTCGCGAACAGGTCGATCTGGGGACTGCCCCATTTTCGGAATAGGAGATCCACTTGATCCTGTCGAAGCTCCCACTCGTGGTAAGAGCGCAGCTCCATGCTGGGTGGCGACGGTGTTTTCCACTCCTGCCAGATGAAAAGGTACCAGGAACATCCCCTGGGTGACGGCCAAGTGCCACAGATCCTGCAGTTCCTTGGATAGGGCTGGGGATCTGGTGCCCCCCCTGCTTCCGGATGTAGAACATCGTGGTGGTGTTGTCGGTGAAGATCCATACCACCTTACCCTTGAGGGAGGGAAGGAAAGACCCGAGGGCCCAGAACACGACCCAGAGCTCCAGGACGTTAATGTGCAGGGACCTCTCCTCCGGAAGCCAAAGGCCTTTTTGCATGGAGATCTCCGTTGTGCACTCCCCATCCCTTCAGGGAGGCGTCCGTCATCACAGTCTCCTGATGCGCTGGGTCTGTAAGACCATGCACGCCGCGAGATGCGCGCCGGTGCCCCACCACCGGATCACTTGACGGAACGTCTTGTTGAGGGAGATCTCGTCTTCGAAGCTGTCCGCCGCTTGCATTCAACAGGCGTCACGGAACTCCTGCAGTGGCCGCATCCGCAATCTGCATAGACGCACGAGGTAGATGCACAATGACATCATGCCAAGCAGGGACTTGGTGGACCTCACCCTGGCCACTTCCATGGTCAACAGCCGTTGTACCTTGCCCAGGATGGCCTTCGTCCTTTCCTCCGACGGTGAATCCAACCGCACCACTGTATCGAGTCTGGCTCCCAGGAACAGGGCGTCTTTCGACGGTACCAAGTGGGATTTCGCGAAGTTGATCGAGAATCCCAGATCCGTGAGCAGGCGGACGATCTTCGCTGTGTGATCGATGGCGAGTTCTCTTGACTTTGCTCGGATGAGCCAATCGTCCAGGTAGGGGTATACGTGGATCCCCTGCAGGCGCAGCCGTGCCGCCACCTGTGCAAGGCACTTGGTGAAGACCCTCGGCGCTAACTTCAACCCGAAGGGCAGGGCCTTGAACAGGTAGTGTCGCCCTTGGACCACGAATCGTAGGAACTTTCGATGTCCTTTGTGTATGGGGATGTGGAGGGATCCTCCAAGTCCAGCGACGACAGGAAGTCGCCATCCTCCAGCTGTCCCAGCACGTGCTGAAGGGTGACCAATCCGGAACTTCTGGGACTTGATGTATTTGTTGAGGCAGCGAAAGTCTAGAATGGGCCGGCAGCCGCCGGTCTTCTTTTGGACGAGGAAGTACCGCAAGTATACTTCGGAGCCTCTTCGGGACAAGTTCTATCGTGCCCTTTTCCAGCATTGCTCGTACCTCCAGAAGCAGCTGTGGTACGTGGTGTTCCTTCCTGGTCACGCGTGGTAGACAGGGACACTTTCTTTGGAACTCCAGAGTGTGCCCGTGGGCCAGGACATCTAGCACCCAACGGTCAGTGGAGATGGACTTCCACACGCTGACGAAATTCGCCAGCCGGCCTCCCACCGGGGTGCTCGGGTGGGGGCCCGACGTCGCGGCCGGTTCAGTCTTGCTTCGCCGAGGCCTTGCCACCTTGGCGACGACAACTGTGTCCTCCGGCCTTGCTGCGGCCTCTGTAGGCTTCCTGCAACGAGGAGCGGGCCGCCTGGGGGTACGACGCAGAACTGCCGCCGAATCCTTTGGAGGCACCTTCAGACTTGCCTCTGGTGGCCCGAAAGGACGGCCTTCGTTGATGGAGAGAACCCATGGCCCGGGCCGTCTCGGTGTCCGCCTTGATGGCCTGCAGTGACTCATCCACTGCCTTGGCGAACATGTTGTTCCCGTCTAAGGGCATGTCCAGTACCCTGGTCTGCACGTCCTGACGGAAATCGGTGGCCTTGATCCAACCGCACTGGTGAAGGCAAACACTGTTGCCCATCTGGCAAAAGCCGGTGTCGGCGATGTCCGTGGCCACCATGATGGCGTGGTCCGAAGCCACCTCACCTTCCTGTAGGATTTCAAGGGCTTCCGCCCTCTTGTAATCTGGAAGGAAGTCCAGCAGGGGAGCGATCTTGAACCACAACTCCCTGTCGTAGCGTGCCACGATCGCGAGGGTGTTGGCCGCTTTGATGGTCGTCGCCGCCGGTGAGATGACCCGTTGTCCCATGGCTGGGGTCCAGCTTCTTCCCCTCGCCGTCCGGTGGGGAAGTGGAAGTTGATGCCATAGCCCCTGCCGATTTCTTCTTGGCCGCCAAAGAGGCCACCGAATCCAGGGACGGCTGTGCTGTGAGGCACATAGGGGCGGAGTCTGGGACCCGGTACTACTTCACGTACCGGCCCCTCTTCGCAGGAGCCGTGGACGGGTTCTTCAGCAGTGACAGTCCTTCGTCCCAGATGTCGTCCAGTAACGGGACTGAGAGGACGGTCTTCCTCTTGGCCTCCCGTCGTTGGTAGAGGAAACCCTCCTTCTGCTCTTCGGGGCATAGCTGGAAAAGCTCCGATGCCCTAGCGATCATGGCGTGAAACGAGCCAATTTCGTCGGGGGGCTGGAGGGGAGGCGGGATGATGGGGGAGATCCGTCCCGTCACCACCGTCGTCGTCCGTGCCCGGCGTCGCTGTCTCCGTTCCCGTCTCCTCCCTCGGTGGAGGGGAAGGAGGTGAAGGATGGAAGGGAGGGGGGGTGGATTCCCCTCCGCTTGTTCGGTGGGCTCCCCGACAGTCCAGTCGCCGCTGGATCATCCACTGGGGGTAAGGGCAACCTTGTCCTTATCTCCGAACACAGGGTCTGCAAAGCCATCAAGATTGCTCCTGAATTGTCCTGTGGCGTAGGCATCAGTTGCGATGCGAGCGACGGATGGGGTTGGGGTCCTCCGTTTCCTCCGCGGCCCGCTGCTCGTCGGCCCCACAGTTGCTCTCTTCGTCAGCCTTGTCGGGATCCCTCCCGTAGGACCTGACTTCCTCAAACTTCTTGTACAGGATCTTTGACACCAGCCAGCGCATCCTCGGAGGTGGTATCTGTGTTTGTTATGGCTACCGTGCCCCCCCTCTTTCTCCTCCCGGGGTTTCACAGGGGTCTTCTCGATAGGCTGGAAAGATGATTCCCTCCAGGGTGGCAGGGAAACTCTGTGCCCGGAAGCCGTCTCCACTGGGCTAGCCTCCACAGGCTTCACCAAGGCCACCACGACTCCTTCAATCGAGGCCTTCGCCGGGTGAATCGGGGCCTTCACGACCGTGGGCGCGTCTGAGGCCTTCACCTTAGGGGGAGGGTCACTGCCTCATCCCCCTTTGGCTTTCTCCGTCGGGATCGGCCGGGGCTTCTCCCGAAGCTTACCAGGGTTCTCCGACTTCCTTTTCCCCCGAGCCAGGGCGTTGGCTCGTGGATGATGGCATCGGTGACCTCACGCCCTGCCTGGCAGACGAGGAGCCCGAACCACAGGCGCTCCCAGGGCCCGCAGACTCACAGTGTTTTGCCTTTTGTTGGGCCCCCGTCGCCAGAGCGCCCTCAAAGGGCTTATAAACCCACTCAGACTTCTTCTCACCTGCTGCTGGGCTCTTCCCCTCCAGCCAGTTGGTGAGCCGAGTATGAAGGTCCTTCATTGTCTGGACGGACATGTTTCTACAGAACGCACAGTCCTCCTCCACGTGTGACTTGTCGGCGTGAAGGCAATAGAGGCACTGGGAGTGCTCATCTTTCTTGAAGACATTCTGTAGTCCACATCCTGGGCAGTTCCTGAACAGTTTGGATCCAGTAGGTGTCGAGTCTCCTTTGTCCTGGGCCAAGTCCGAATCGGGGTAGGCCTAAAGGTCTTCAGGAATTAGGTGCCACACAAGTGTTCAATAAATAACAAAATATATGGCTTGTGGTGAGCAACCCAGACAAATGAAAATGCGAGTTCTACATTTTCAACATTAAATCAAAATCGTTTTTAAATGCATTTTTATTTGATTTTCTTGAAGATCAACAATTACAGGAATAATAGAACATTATCTGTGAAAACAGACAATTTATAACTGGTAAACATTTTCAGGTGCATTCTTCCAGTGATGCCAAGTGAAAGGAATGATTTCTCCTTAGGCAACATTGCCTGCATGTTCTATGGACCCACACACTTTATGCTTTTGTTCCTGAACCTGTCCTGACTTTTTACAGGGAAGTGAAGCCTTCAGCTTCACGCCCCTGGCCTTTTGCTCATTTTGTTATGGGGAAACTGGTCAGTCGTTCAGACTATCACTACTAGGAAACTGTGTTTACCTTTTGTCTTTTTACCTTTTTTGGTAACTTTTTAACAGTGCACACAGCATCTTACCAGGATGTTCACTGGCGATACTTCTGTATCACCCTAGTCTTTTACACTTGGAATTTTTGGTTACTTTCATATGTGCCTAAAGACAAGCTGGTGTCAGCAATGACCTGTTTACAATTTTTGCATTATTTTAAGTGTGCTCATTCACGTTTACCGCATATTGCTTCTAAACGTGGCTAGTGCCCTAAAATGGCTGTGCCACAAGATTTTCACTTGTTCTTTGGCCATATTGTTGTTTGGACTTCTTCCTGCCTTCTCAAGTCAGGAAATCCCATAGAAGGCCATAAACTTGCCTTGCTGGGAAAGCTGATGTTTTCGTGGACTAAATGATATCTTTGTATGCATGTGGCTCATGAAGTGGGTGGGACTGCCTAGTCCCACTCCACATCTGTGGTGCCAGAGAGTCTGGGTGTGGGGCATGAATGAAACCCAGAGTGGTCCCTGATGGGTGCAGATCCTTACCATTGGTGGGCTTGGATTTGCTTCCAGTCAGGATTTAGGATAAGAAGAAGTCTCCTCTAGCCATTTCTTCAGATCGGTGTTGGAGCCAAGTATCCTTAGTAGATGAGCAACCGACTGAAGATCAGCGACAACTCATTAAGGGGCCGAGCATCCTTTCCTGAGATTGGCCTGGTGAAGCCCTGCTGGGCTACATGATCTGCGAATGCCCGGAGCAGTGCTTCAGCCCTTGGGCTGGTAGGACCAACCAGTCTCGATGCATTCTCGAGGATCAAGCCGTCCTGAGCCCTCGGAAGTGATACTGGATCACCTAGTGGACTGGCCAGCTCTCCAGGGGGCTACATCAGTAGAATTGTCGTACTTCCATGTTTGTCGCCGAGAACTTCGGTGGTTGCCAGCTTTTGAGCTAAGTCCCCTTCCTGCCGAATTTAAGCATCCCAGCATCAAGGGATCCTGTTCTGGAAGGTCTTTCTGAAACGCGAGTAAGGGGACGCCTGCTGTTGCCCGTGTGCGGTAGTCGCTGCTGGAACTCGCCTTACCCCATCTCATGAAGTGTCCTGAGGAGGTCTGCATCAGTGTCTTCTGCATTCATTCTCCGCAAAGGGTTTCTCTCCGCCCCTGAAACCGACCGAAAGAATTCTTGCACCCGTAGCTCCTCAGCACTTCTGACTGTAACTAACGGCGGGAAATCCTACTTCCAATGACCTCCAGTCGACCCACCTAGTCAACTGGGAAAATCAGAGGCAGAGGGGGAGGGGAGTAATTGCAACGCATTCCCCTCCCTCAGTTCTCCTTCGAATAAACCTTAGAATAAATTTTGGTTAGTCCATTCCATGGCTTTTTGATCGTTATATCTCAACGCTCGTATCTAAAAGATAGGAATATAACTTAACATACCTGTAACTCTGTTGAAATATTTTCTGAAGCATTTCGCCACCACAAGAACTCTTCCTCTCCTAAGAAGAAGCGCTGTGACATTTGGACACAGGCACAAGGTCCCATACATCATAGGGATTGGACTTATAAAGTTAGGGTATAATTCTTGTAAATTGGTTTCATTCTGCTGCATCACTACTTACCTTCTTTGTGTTGTCTAAGTTATTGTATGCATTTCTAAAAACCTAACGGTAACTGTGAATATGTTTGATAATTGAGTATTGTGTGATATTGCTACCTGCTCATTTCATTTCTTGCTGTGTGGTTTTGGGCCTATGATAAACATAGTATGTGTGTACTTACCTGTTTAAAATGTATTATTGTGTGCTTCACTGTGTGGACACATTGTGGACCCCCTGATCCCACTCACTTTCTCCTGAGACTAAGCCTTGACACTCTCCACACTTACCTTGATTGGGTTTAGCTAACCTCTCAGAGTTCCCATGTTCACTATAACTAGGGAGGCCTCCTAAATTCTGTCCACCAGGCCAGATTTTCGAAATCCACCTTAACACCATTGCATAAATCTGTACCATTGCAGTGAATCATGTACCGTCATCAGGATGGCGAAAAAGACTTTAATTGACGGGGGATCATAGGGCAATACTCGTCTGAATTAACATATGTTATGAATGGATGCCAGATCGATCTGTATTTGGTTAGAGTGTCAGAGAGGGTGGCAGTAATCTTTTCTATGGCACACACATGCCACATATTTGCCCACCACATATGCATCAAAGGGGCATCTGCTTTCTTCCAGTTATGGACAATGCTGAGATTTGAAGTAGTCTGCACATTGTTGGCCAGTTTAGAACACACTGCCCTTAGGGTAAAGACTTCCTTTCGTCCACGTCACCTAATAAGATTATTAGGGGATGTAAGGGAAGATGGATACTGATAACTGTATACACAAGGTTGATAACCTCACCAAAAGGTATTACTTCTTGGACATTGCCACCATAGGTGGGCCATGGAGCCAACCATGACATGTTCCCTCCAGCAGAGTGGGGAAAGTTCAGGGTACATTCTATTTAGTTTATAGGTGGTAAGGTACCAGTGGTAACTAAGCTTGTATGCATTCTCTGTAATTGTGGAGTATATGGATGTTTGGCCACGTTTCCATATGGTTTCCCATGTGGAGGGTGGAATGGGGCATTCTAATTCTTCCTCCCATCGTTCCATACAACCTAAAGTGTCGCCGGAACCCACATATATGATGGCATTTTATATACGGTAGACATCTTGCATGTTCCGCAATATTCAAGCATAATCATTTATCTAGAGGTGTTAGGCCCTTGCATATCTGGCTGAGATACCCAGTGCCGTCATTGTACGTATTGGAATCTTTCACATTCAAAGAGTGCAAATATTGCTTTACATTATTCAAATGTCAGGGGGGGGGGGCCTCGTCATACAAGTTGTTGGCGGCCTCCCTCTTTCCACGTAACAAAGCTGTGGTCCCTCAGACCTAGATAAAGTTAGGGTTTTGAAAGACTGGAGTCAGAGGAGAGGGATAAGTGGAAAGTTTAAATCTATGGATCACCATATTCCAATAGAAGAGACTTGTTAGGACCAAAGGTTGCATAACCTGTCTCGATGGTAGGCATGGGATGTTCAAATTCATTCCATTGTTTTTTAAGTTGTATGTCTGTAAAATCAAGTATTTTTGAAATCTGCTTAGCTATCAAATAGTTATTTATGTTTGGCATTGCTATTACACCAAGTTGTCAAGTTCAAGTTAAGATTTTCCTAGAAAGGCGAGGAGATTTCCTCTTGCCAAATAAAGTCCTATATTTTGGACAGTAGTTGGTTAAGCGACTTTAGTGATATCTTAATAGAAAGGTTTTGGAAGACATAGCAGGCAAGGTACGAGATTCATCTTTATGGCTTTGTATCTACCAAACTAGAAAATCTCAGCATTTTCCAAGCAGTCAAGATTCTGGAGTAATTCTTGAACAAGGCCGGGGAAGGTATGTTGAAAAAGGGAGTCCTGTGAACACGTGAGAAAGAACCCTGTCATCTTTTCAGGTTCCCATTCCAAAGGAAATAGCTGAGCTAGTTTTATTTTGATATTTGGTGCTGTTATGCAATAGCATAGCCAGAGATCTGTCTAAAGCAATTTAATTCTTTCACTATCGCTGGTAATGTGACGTTGGGACTCGTCATAAATAGTATATTGCATGCAGGCCTCCAGATATGGGTCATACCAAGCCTTTTTATACATTCAAATATTGAAAATATGTCAACTTCGATTTTTCTGTGCGTTTCATTTACGCACCAGTGGAGAGCATATGGCAGTGCAAAGGTCAGGTCACTTGACAGAAACTAGAACATGTTGATTTGTATCTGCCTAGATGAAATTGCATGCCGTAGAGAAGCAGTCTGAAAAAAAGACATTTTGTCTCTGATATGTGTGCATTTAGACTTTCAGAAAGAAATGGCACACAGTGTGATAATTAAAGTCTTCTTTTGTGTTTTGTGTCTGCAGATGCATGGAGAGGAGTATTATGCATGCATATTAATTTTCCTAGCATGTTATGGTTCTACCAGTAATAAGATGGAAAACCTAGTTATCATTGGGAAGTATCCTTTTTAACAAAAAAATCATGCTTTAAGTGAATGCATGGTTGCATTACACAAAAGCATTTTTTGAAGTTACTGCGTTGTGTGCATTTATCATCAAGATGCATATATGTGGTTTGTTCATTCATATTAATGTGTAGGAGAAGGCTGTCTACAAATGCAATATATTGTTTGAAGCCAGACATCTTTGCTAGACAAGTTTTATTCCTAATGCGTTTATTCATTTTCAAGTTTAGCCATGTTTTGGTTGCATGTTGCATACATTTTACACTCTTGTGTAGCTAATACTCTTACAATTGAATTAACACTAATTATAAAAAGGGTGTAAAATACTTGCGCCTCAAAACAATACATGAGGAACGGATGAGTATGGAATGTCTAGATTAAACATCCACTTAGCCTAACTTGGAGCCAATGTGGTAAATGGTATTATAATTGGTAAGCGGCAGAAAGGCCCTTGCTCACTCTTGAGTGGTTGTCATTACACCAATCACAGGGTTCACAGCATCTTTCAATTTTCAAGACTACAATTCTAACATTCACAACCAGACACTCCAGCCAGTGCAAGCGTTGTACAAAACAAAAATAATTAAATGGTTTCATTTGGAACTGAAACAGAAACTAAGCAAGACATGTCCCTATACAGGTAGTCCAGATAGGTATTTAACTTTATGTAGTGGTGCATGCAGACTTCCTTCATCTTCTAAGCACTGTAATTATTATTGCCTCAGTCGATCATTTACCGACTTCTGAAGGATGGAAGGCTTAATGTCCAGCAAACATTTGAGCATGAGATTCTGTACATGCAAAGGAAGCTCAGAGTGTTAGTGTACATCTGTGCCATTGGTGAGAGGGTACTACTTCACTCTGTGCTTTATCCGTTAATTGTGAGATAAACCTGCCTTTCTGTCACAATGTGTACTGCTGCTACATGAGAATCATTTTAGGTTGTATTTGCTTCAGAATTCTTTTTTTCTTATGGCCTTTAAGTAATAAGGTATATGTTGTAACCTACACTAAATTTCAATAAAAGTTTATAGATGAGAAATGTACAGTAATTAAAAGGAGTTTGGTGTACTTGTATGGATGGACACAGCTCATGAGGTACTGACTTCCAGTGATTAAGAGTGGCCGTGCAGGTCATTTAATTGAAATCCATAGTAAGCCGACACATTGTTTATGTTATTTTCCAATGTTCTAGCAACCCAAGTCCTGAGACGTTTCCTTCAAGTCACTGAATGTTTGTGTAAACTATGCCGACAAATCAAATTTGTCAAACTGCATCATTCTTCATAATTTGAGACAGAAATCAAAATCCTCAGACTACTAAGAAAAAGGTACACTTACTATTGACAAATGTTATCATGAAGATGTGATTTTTATAGTCCATGAATTGCACAATGATAAAATAATTCACTGGCCAATCAAATTAGTTGTGTAGCATCACTGATAAGCGGAACACCCTCTAATATGTATTATAAATGTGTGAATATCAATAACCTTACTTGGGTCTCCTAGAAATCAGAAGCCGGCATAAGTAGGATTCTTCTGTTAATTTACAAGTAACATGGGCACAGATGTATGGCGCAAAAATAAGGAATTTGATTGTCACTTACTTAAAAGTCAGCTCAAACACAGAACCTCCACTGTCATTGCAAATGGCAAGAGTTGGGTCATCTGTAAACTGCGAAAAGAAAGAAAACAAGATATATTTTCTTTAAGCAAAACATAGCCAAAAACACAATTCACAATGTTTAACAAAAGACAAATATCACTAAGGAAGTGTTCTACCTTAGCCTTTGCACAGTAAGACTGAAACATTAAAATGAGCTCCAGCTCGTGGCACAGCGTCAGCCAGAAGAAACAGGTGGTTTCTCTGCTATGCATTATGCAAAACAAAAGAGGTGATGGCTGGAAGGTTTGATATTAATCCTCCCCTATGGCATTGCTCTGGGCAACCCTTCCAGACCATCATTCTTCAGCTTGCCAAGCCATTACAGAAGCAGAAAAACCATATGCAAATCAGGCTTAGTCGCACCCCAAAAGGGGCAGTCCAGCCGAACTGCTAGGTCATATCCCTTCTGCAGGAGACCACAAGCATCCCCAGACATGTTCGGGCTCATAATAAATAAGTTACCAGTAGTCCATAAAAGGAGCGTACACCGTGCAAGAAGTAATGCTGTTTATTACAGCTGGGCGAGCACAAATCAAACAGCACAGTGGAACAGAATTGATTGATGGGAGCTGACAAACTGGCTCAAAACCGACAGTAGTTTTATACTGCTAATACAATTTTTGTAAGATTAGAAACAGTTGCACTCCAGACATCGTGTCTTTTCAGTTCTCAAGAAGCTTACTGGTTAAGCTGCTTCATACCCCTATAGCTTGACATACATTAGCTAGACATGATTGGAGCAAACAGACGTGTCCTCTCCGGGCTCATCCCCTCCCCATGTGGTGCCACATTGCTTCCTGCTCCTCCCCGCAAACAGTTTGCAATTAGTAATAACATAATTGTGCTGACCTCCGAGTCTTTATTCGTCTGCCATTGGCCAGCATCAGAAAGAAAGGAACACGAGACACCCTTAACTAGTGGGATGGTAGACATTCACAGGGCAATGCCGTATGTTCACCTTCGCAAACGCTATTGTGGATACTCTGTGGGTGTGTTACTTTCCAGGGACACCAAAACATACTGTCTGATTGGCTCTTCTTAGAGCGCCCCTTCATTCCACATCCTCGTTCCCATGCCCGCTGGCCAAGGGGCGATTTGAAACCGCCTTGATGCCATGCAAGTGCCCTCTGGATTATATTGACTTCCCCTGCTTGCATGTGTATTAGTGGGACTGGCTCGCCGGTCTGGATGACCTCACAAGATGTTGTTTGCAGCTACTGCAGTCTGCTGGAGACGAGCAGCCGGAGTTTAGCTTCCCCCCCTCCCTAAGCCATGGCACGCGGGCTGTGTATTTAAAGACCAACAGAAAGCAGGTAAATACTTTTCAAGACTTTAAATACTTTTCAGAGGCCTAAGGCATTAGCACTCCATCCGTATCTAGTAGTGAGTCTCTCAGATTGGAGAGCAGAACAAGCAAAGCACACACTGTAGACAGTCAGTAGTTCCAAAGGAGACTTCTGCTAACAAGTAAAGCTTTTTGTTGGAAATGGGTTCTGGGAAATTGAGAACAGTCCCCTGACTGCACACATGCTTTCAGCCTAGATGAACATGGTTGGCCGAAGACCCAAAAGCTCAAATCACTACTCCAGCAAGACAGGAGCAGCAGAAACACTCTAGTTAAATTCTACCCAGAGTCGCACAGTACCGTAGGAGGATGATACAGCAGGATGCCCTCATGGCGCAGAAGCAGAAGACCTGTTTGCCAGATTCTTGGTTGTGATGACAAAAGAAGGGGCACTGGAGTGGATCTTGCAGAGCAGTCAAGCAGAGGGATAACCAGCAAAAGATTAATCGTAGCACTCTGGAGGTCTGGAAGGAGTCTACCAAAGTTAGGTAGGATTCGATTTCGGAAGACGATGCACCGCACAATGGTCGCAGGTCCCAGCTTACTGGCAAATTGCAGCCAGAGAAGGTTGCAGCATGTCATGGGATGGCTCAAAGTGCAGGTTGTCCTGGGACTGGTTAGGCCCACAAGCGCAAGGGAGGAGGGAGTCCTCTTCAGAGCTCCGCTGTTGGGGTCAGGATGGCAACGGTAATCTAGCAGGCTCTGGTGGTCTCTAGAAGGTGCTGTAGGAGTCTCTGGACAGCTTTTTCATCAGGATTCTTCTTCCCAGTGGTCGACTCTCCTTCAACCTCTGGACCCTTGCTTCTTATGCTTGAACCCAGCCAATCAGCATGCATACACACAAAATCATTGGGTGGTGACTGTCCTTTTAGGACAGCCAGCCTCCCCGTTGGAACTGGTTTCAGGCATGCACAGCAGAAGACAAGGACCAGCGGAGTTGGAGTCCTCCCCAGTTCCCTGTCCTCACTGACACACTGGTGCCTTAAGTGGGCTTTCCCATG
Organism: Ambystoma mexicanum; assembly: GCF_040938575.1. NCBI lineage: Eukaryota > Metazoa > Chordata > Amphibia > Caudata > Ambystomatidae > Ambystoma > Ambystoma mexicanum. The sequence goes on along the minus strand of NC_090931.1, from coordinate 792,120,681 downwards.
GAAATCCGCCAAAGATAAAAGTCAAACAAAGGCCTCCCCCACTCTGTACGGCAGAACAAGGATCAAGAAAGGAGAAGCCATCTTGAATTGGCAAACAAAGAAAACAGTCGCCATTTTGGGTCAATGGTAACCCTTCTGTGCATTACTGCGGCTTTGAGTATAGCCTGCAAGCACAAATTAAACAAAAGTAGGTAGAACACATCAAATGACACCAGCCATTCAGATTAGCGTGTCACTGTAACCAAAATGTTACAGGAGCAGTGGGAAAGAGGATACAGTGCAACCTTTCAGCACGCCACATAAGGCAGGGTTTGCTGATCTCACAACAGAAAAGATGGGAAGGGTACAATATATCCCCCTGCCCTTGGGAAAATGTGTTCCCACAAAGGAAATAACAGAAAATAAAAAAGGAAGCTCAAAGGGACCCCAGCAACACTGCACAGAGAGTGATGTGTGCTGCAAAAGTAAATGACAGATGCTACAAAACTTGGAGGAAAGCAGGACTCCAAGAAAAAGGTATAAAAAGAAATACAAAAGTTTCCCAGAGACAGAGTAGAATAATGATTGAGTGTGGAAAAAGGTTCCCACTCACTCAGCAGAACTGATAAAAAAAAATCCAATAGTCCAGCAAAAAGTGCTGGGGGGCCGACAGGTGGAGTAGATTGTACATAAAAATGAAAATCTACTGAACACCAGCCAAAACGGAAATAATGATCTCACCCTCACAGGACACCACAACCACAGCTAGACTGTGGTAAATAACCATGTAATACTAATAGATAACAGACTTTCACTGGAACCACAGGTCAACGCTATTACTAAGAATAGGTTTTACCTCCTGAGACTAGTCATAGGGGTGCTACCCTATCCCTCCTTCCCACACAGAACCCCTGCAATCATCTCCCTAGTTTTAGCAAGAATCAACTATGGAAACAGCCTCTACCTTGGAATGCTAGAACTGCTCACCAAAAAACTACAGCACATTCAAAACACTGCAGCAACAATACTCCTGAGACTAAACCAAATCACGCAAGTTTTAAGAAGCCTACATTGGCTCCCAGTAAAAAACAAATTACATTCAAAGCCCTCTGCATTGCGCTGAAATCACTCCACGGACTAAAAGACAAATTTCTCCAGAACAAAATCAACCGCTACCTTCCACGAAGAGACATACAATCCATTGACAACCTCCAAATCGAAAGGCAACAATACCAAAAAAAGGAATTTCGGATGAACGGCATCCTCATGCCTAATCGCTAATCTATAGAACACAATGTCGAAAGAAACCAGGACAACTCGCCTTCCCAAAACGACTGAAAACTTGGCTGCTCAACTCCCAATGACCCGCACTAAGTGGACACTCCCAACAGAACAACAGGGACCAAAATGTAAACGACCAACTACCTCCTAGTTCCAACTCCTCTCCAGCATACCCCACACGATCCCTTGGATCAACCTAGTCTCCACTGAAGCACTCAACCCATCCATACAACACAACATTAACTACCGCAAGCTAACATCCAATCACTGGACGCTGCTCATCCGGACACAAATGCCCAAGTGCACAGAACCCAAACACACCTAGAAACCTGACCCGCACTAGACGCCAGTTCCTCTTAGTTCTACAAGCACCAACAGAAAAGCACAACTCCTATCCTTCTCCCTCTCTTCTCACTAACCTACCCAGCCCATTTCTACTACAAAACCACAAGAGCAGCTTCAGACCACTGATGGTAATGGTGCGCGGTACAAGACAATTAACATAACACAACATGACAATATTAGCCAGGTGTCACATTTAGAAAGAATTGTGAAGATAAGCCATGCTTCACATTTAGAAAGAATTGTGAAGATTAGCCATGCCTCACATTTAGATAGAATTGGGAAGACTAGCAAAGCGTTGCATTTAAAAAGAACTGTGAAGATTAGCCATGCACCACAGTAAGAAAGAATTGTGAAGATTAGCCTTGCGTCACACTAGTTGTTTAATCTTGCCACACTCGGAACCACAATTTATGTCGCACAGAGGATCTTGTGGGCGCAGGAAATGAATTGCACTTAGAGGAATTTGTGGGAGTGACTAGCGTGTTGACAATGGAGGAGTTGTAGGGGTGGCCATTGTATTGCACCAGGAAGAATTGGAGGGTACCATTGTGTTGCAGCTGGATGAGCTCTGAGGACTGTGATGAATCATATGATGTCATCACTCCTTTCCCAGTGATAGCCTCTCCCCATGTGGCAAGAGGACGGCAGCCAATCCCTGATCCTGAACCTGGAGGTGGTTACATGGGAGAGGATCACATGGTGGGAGATGACCCTCCGGGGGGGTGATCTGACATTGGTTGAAACATGGTATCCCCTTTTCCTACAACTCCCATACATCTAAAAATACTAGGACGAGGAGGTTGAATAGAGTAATGCAGATCACCAGGGTCAAGAAGCACCAGAGACGCTCTAGTGTTTGTGAGCGTGTGATAGGTGCCGGGACATTTAAAAGATTTACCCAGCATGGAGTGAGAACGTTGCCTGGGAACTCAAGCCCTTTCGATGTTGACTGAGGGATTGTGAGGACGTCAAAAGGAGAGAGAGAGAGAGAGAGAGAGAGAGAGAGAGAGAGAGAGAGAGAGAGAGAGAGAGAGAGAGAGAGAGAGAGAGAGAGAGAGAGCGAGAGAGCGAGAGAGAGCGAGAGAGAGCGAGAGAGAGAGAGAACGAGAGAGAAAGATAAGGAACTGGAGAGATAGAGAGCGCAAGCAAGAGAGAGCAAGCAAGAGTGAGAGCAAGAGAGCAAGAGAGAAAAAAAAAACTGCCAGGGAATGACAAACATGTATGAAGTGAATGAGAAGGAATATGAAACCCAATATTACCTGAAAAGGGTAAATAAATGTGAGAGACAAGCAGGTTTACAATTGTATTAAGCAAATCAGATGAAAAGCCCTAGCAGGCGAGTAAACCAGGTGAAAGCTAGTTTGCAATTGTATAAAGTAAACCAGATGGCAAGCCCTGACAGGAGTGTAAACCAGGCAAAAGCAGGTCTGCAATAGTACACAGCAAATCCGATGAACGTAAACCAGGCTAAAGCAAGTTTGCAATTGTATGGAGTAAATCACATGAAGACGTGGCAGGAAAGTATACCAGGCAAAGTCAAGCCCCCCAGTCTAAAAAGTAAATCATATGAGCAGACCTGGCAGGAAAGTACACCAGGCCAAAGTCAAGTTTGCAAGTGTGCAAAACAAATCACATGAAGACGTCCTGGCAAGAGAATACGCCAGGCAAAATCAAGACTGAAAGCAAAGTTAAACAAAGTGAAAAAGATCCTGGTAGGGAAGTTACCAGGTCTCCTATGAACTGGGACTTGCATTAAAGTTGTTTTTTAATACAAGTATTTTGTTGAAGAAATAGACCTAAGGAAGATTCAAGCCCTTAGGAATTTGGAGTGTCTTGAAGAGAAACCCGGGGAAAGGAGTTGTACACTGGTACTGTGAACTTTATTCTCAAGAGAAACTTGGGGAAGGGACTTGTACTCTGGAACTGTGACCTTTATACATTGGGAAAGTTTGTTTTTGGAGTTCTACATTTCATTTGAACTTGAATGTTTGGGCACTTACCTTGACATATTAGACGTGGTTTCTAGAATGTGAGGGCAAGGATAGGATTTTCGGACACAGGACATTTTGTTTTGAATACTTTGACACCCCATATAGCCCTTTAGTTTTGGTTGAGGTAGGGAAATACCTCCTAGAGTATGGATAGTGAGGCCTTTTGCAACCCCCTTTTATTTTGAATAAAGGTCTATAGACAAAACTATGAGCTCACTGTGTCCGGGTTCCCATTCCTGGATCCTCACAGGACATACTGTGAACAACTTTGAGAACAGTCAATGTACTAACCACCCTGATCCTGCTCCCCTCCAACATACCTTCCAACTACTATACACACTGTAGGGGTTAGCCAAACTACACACACCCAACATAACAAACACTTGCATACAACAAACAATCCAGACACTTTCAGACAAATGAGGGGTCAGTACCCTCAGTAGGCAAACTGTGGGAGATTTTCAAGGCCTACATTTGTGGGATTGCAATGGGCACAGAGTTTGGGGTTCTCAAGACTATCAGGCAGGATATAATGTACAGCGAGGATTCCCTTCGCCACTTGGAACAGCAACACTCTGCTCAGTTGCCACGCTTGCATAGGTCAAAGCGCTGGACACATTCAGGGTCCACGCAGAGAGGGAATTTAGGTTCCTGGATTCCCCGGCGACAGCGAGGCGGTATGGGGTGAGTGCTACTGGCTTGAGCAGTCCGTCAGGCGAATGGAAGTTGCTGCATTCCACTCATTAAAGACAGCTCAGGCGACCTAGTGCACACGTTATCTGATGGTAATAAAGTCCTCGAGACCTTCTATGCCAATCTACATGTGTATAAGGATACATGCTCGCCGGCAGACATTGCCGGATTCCTCAATCTCCCACTCACACAAGTGTCCCCTGAGGTACCAGCTCAGTTAGACCACCCAATGTCTCCAGAGGAAATTGCTCGAGCAATTGATGCTTTACTTACTGGGAAAGCCCCTGGTCCTGATGTCCTTACCGCTGAATTCTATATACATTTCAGGGCTTCCCTGGTTCCCTATCTTCATAAGGTGTGGGTTGAGGCCCTTGAGACTCAAACGCTCCCAAACACCATGAGGGAGGCGGTCATCACTGTCCTCCTGAAGCCCAAAAAGCCAGCGGAGGACTGCGGTTTTTAGAACCCTCTTTCATTAATAAACTCTGATGTTACCATTTTGGCTAAGATATTACTTATGCACCTGACGCCATACATGTCACATATAATTCATCCTGACCAGTCCGGTTTTATACATGGACGGTCGACGGTGTTCAGTTTGTGGCTACCACTTCAATATCATTGCACCGATAAACCCAGATGCTCAAGCAGTGGTGGCCGCATTCAATATACCAAAGGCCTTCGTTTCGATTTCATTGCAATTCATATATGCCACCTTGGAAAAATTGAAATTCGGCCCCAATTTCACCGCACACGTGCACCTACTGTATAAGTCACTGTTTGCAAGAGTTTGCTCAATTGAGATGCTCTCAACTCCGCTGCACATCGCCTGGGGCATGCGTCAGGGCTGCCCTTTATCACCCCTGTTATTCGCCATCACTGCAGAGCCACTAGCAGATCTCATTAGATATAAAGAGACACAGAGGCAATCGGATGACTGGTGAACTTGAAATCATATGCCTTTATGCAGATGATGCAATAGTTTATGCCAGAGACCCACAGATCCACCTCGCCCCGATAATACACAATGTTTTCGCGTTGGGGGAACTGTCAGGTCTACGTGTAAATTGCACTAAGTCCGAAATATTTCCCCTGACTGATGCCGCAGATAAACCGCGTAACTTACTTAACTTCTCCTGGGCCACGTCCGAGATGAGATACCTGGGGATTGTAGTGACTAGACAACACGCCACTTTATTGACGGGTAACTACGCTGAATACATGTGACATGTTGTTCTCAAGCTACAGGCATGGACATGGCCACCGCTATCTATTGCGGATAAAATACCCTTGCTCAAAGAGATAGCTCTTCCCAAACTCCTCTATTTCTTTCATAAAATACCACTATCGTCTGTAGCAGAGTTCTTCAAGGAGCTGAAAGTCAGTAGCAGCACATTTGTTTGGCACTCTGGGGCAGTGTGCCTTAAATGGGACACCTTGTCATTCCCCTACGCATGTGGGGGGTTTGCCGCCGACGACTTTTGGTTGGCTAATGGCACAGGCGCCGGTTGTGGCCTACTGGTTTCTACACAATGCACCCAATCCGCATGTTAAACTCAAAGGTATTCCATGCGGAATTGCAATGTTAGGTCCATTGTGCTCCCTCTCTGGTTTGCCGACTTATGCTCATTCGACCCTGCGAGTGTGACTGCTCTAGTCTGGTGAAAATTATGGAAATAGCTGGCGGTGGTGGCTCATCCTTACCAAAGTGACATCCCCTTATGGAATTTTATACCGGCCTTCCCCAGAGTAGATGATGCCACAGAGAGACTGTGGGCACAAAGTGGATTTAGCTCATTGGGTGACATGTACCTGGACGGGAACGTTTTTGCTGCAGTTGATATTCCTGTCATCGTGCAACATAGGTCCTCGCAGTGGCTTCGATACATTGGTCTGCGTAGAGTATTCATGGGGCGGTGGGCCGAATTCCCTGTGGAACCCAAAAACAATCCCACACTAGGGTATATTATGACTGTGGATGGTTCTCGCAGTATTGTTTCTACTTTATACAGCTTGGTTAAAAACCGGGTCCCGGTGCCCCTAAATACGCTTTGGTCCAAATGGGCACAGAACATGAATTTGGACATAACTGACAAGACCTGGGGGGACATGTGCATGCAAACCCATGCGGTTTCTTACAATTCCCAATTTTGCTTAATACAGCTCAAGGTATTAACACAGGTATCACTTCACTCCGGCTTCGCTGCGCCTATTCTCTCAGACCAACACAGGCTGCTGCCTCAGATTCAGAGATGATTATGCTGGCTATTTCCCCATGGTGTGGAGCTGCCCTAAACTTGGTGGGTACCGGCAGGAGGTATGTGCTATTCTGGCCGATATGATCAACAGCATATTTGAGCCCACCCCCATGAATTGCCCGTTTCCCTTGTTTGATAACCTAGCAGGACCCAAGCATAAACTTGCTAGTATATGTCTGCTACTGGTGTTGAGGTGTCTACTACTACACTGGCTTAAGCCCACCATTCCGACATTCAAGCAATGGCTATGATGGGCTGTCAACTGGGCCAACGATGAGGCTCAATGGACGTCCTTGCAACCAACAGGCAGCTGTCCTAGGGTTGTATGGCAGCCCTTTCAATCCTTCCTACTGCACACTCGTTAAGACCATTAAGCAAACTGCTATAAGTCTATTTTTTGTTCCCCTGGCACCTCCATTGTACCCTATGACTACCTACCTCAGCCTGTTTATTTTTGGACAATATGGTCTACTTATTTTCCCATTGCCTGTTTTCAACTATACTTCTATTGCTGCTGACTGCTGCTATGTTATTTACGCATTGTTTATGCGATATGTGATAACAAGTGCTATAATAAAGAAAGTTTAAAACAAAAGAAAATATTGATTCATCATAAAGGCTACCTTGGCCTTCAGTTCCTCATACTCTTTCTTTCTCATCTCCCATTCTTCTGCTTTTGACAAAGGATTTGATTTCCCCTCTTCCAAGGGTAGAGATAAACCTGCTTTATTATTCACTATTTTCGTTATCTCTTTTATTCGGCTTTCTCTCAATTCAAGTATTCAGATTTGTTAACGTTGGTTCTAATTTCTTCCTGCTATCATTGATATCATTCTGGATTGATATTTCCCCTTCATTAACCTCCCTTCTAGGGACTGTTACTATGCTCTTGCTCACGTTATCACATTTCGGATTTATCAAGTTTACTTTCATGTTTTTCTCATTCGTACTGAGACGAGTTTTCTGTCTCATATAATGGCTGTCAGTTGGCTTCCTGTGCCTCCCATGTCCCCAGTTATCTTAATATTATCAGGGAACCTCTCTGGGGTTCTGAAGGGCTTTGCCTCTGTTTCTTCCACCACACTGTCAAGCTGTTCTCCCCAGCGTCCTTGTTAGGTGTTTTTGCTCTTCCTCTCGGCTTCTACATATTTCAAAGGGGAGTAGCGCCGCTTGCTGTGGCTTCCCTATTTGCTTTTCCTCTCAGCTTCTCTGTATTTCAAAGGAGAACCGCAACGCTTGCTGCTGCTTTCCTATGGGCTATTGAGGCTGTTATGAGAGCAGGCTGTTATGAGGCCACCACAACTCTCAGTGTTGCGCCACCACCAAATCTCAAGCCCCACTTGGCTCGGCTTCTCTTAGGCTCTCGGCTACGATGGTCTCTCAGCCTTCCCTGTGCTGCTTCCTAGGAACTTTGGATTTTGCAGGCTCTCCTTCCTGTTATGGCTTTGCCTCCTCCCAGGTTCACATTCTCAGGGGACCTCCCCTGCTTCCGACAGATGTTTCTCTTGTCCGTGTTATCGCTCTAACTGACGAGTGCTCGTCTTTTAATCCACTCATCAAAGTGAATTGGTTAATTTCGTTAAAGGAGACAGTTTCTCTTTATTCTGGATAATAGCATCTGTTAGCTTCTTCTTTAGCTGAGTCTTGGTACTTAATTTTCTTTAATTTAATTTCTTTATTGTGCATTTGGTTAACATTGAAAACCTTTCACACAAGTCATCAAGCATATTTACATCACATTTTCCACATCATTTATACATTATTTCATTTTTACAAAATACACCTTAAATACATTTGGATACAGGTTAAAATAGATTTTTGATTCCACAGTCGGGGATAGGATTTGTTCTAAAAATTCAAGTTGCCATTAAAAGACTTATTTCATTCAGGTATAACATTTGAATTCATAAGTGGTCCTCAGGTGTGACCCAGAGATTGGAGACACATCTACCCAGTTTCTCGTGTCAGAGTTGTGCGATCTTAGGGCACTCCACACATAGGTGTTTTAGTGATTCCTGCACCTTGTTACAGAAGCGACATAATCGCGAATTAGAAGCCAGGCCTTCTCATGAACCTTGAAACTCCATTGTCAAGTATAAATTGAATCTTAGTCTCATGGCCTTCATTCAAAAGTCCCTAGATGGGTGCTTTCTCAGGTAGGGAGACAAGTTGTTAAAGCTTTTTATATTATGTTCAAAGTGGTCACTGAAACAGCAGTAATTAATCAGGATCGTCCTGTTTTTTAACCATTTGTTTGTTTATAACTTACTTACATTTCAAAAGTTCAGCAGCTGAGGAATCAATCCTTGTTAAAATCAACTTTCAGTTTACCTTCCAGACCACTAGTGGTTTGGTTTACAGATTGCTTTGGGGAGTTCTTGACCCAGTTTTATGTACAATGATACATTTGGGGGTGCCTGTATTAGAGCATAGGTTTGTAACTTTTCCATTCAACCAAAGAACCAGCAGGCAACAGACCCAATTCATTCTTTATCTCTCCCATAGGAAGGGAAAGGGCAGGTGCAGGGCCCTTCTCCAGAGGAGGGCCTCTAGTGCTGACCAATCTATGGTAACGCCCAAATTTTCCATGCCAAAGATAAGACCTGGAAGGATTTTTTGCCTGTACAATTTAGGCATGGGTAACGTTGAAAAGAGACCCGACTTGTTGTCAAGCAGTTGCAGCTGTGAGGCCAAAGCCATAAAGAACAATCTGAATTTCCTATAAGTTTCAGCTTTACATTTGTTAGATGATACCATAATGCCCAAATATTGAAACTCCTTAAGTGTTTCCAGGGCATGCTCCTGGACCATCCATGTATAGGATTTCGATTTTGATTGCACTTTAAGATCAGGACCTTTGATTTGGCACTGTTTAGTTTGAGGTCCAGCCTTTTGAAGTAAAGATTTAATGCATCCAGGGCCTGTTGTAGTTCGATCAGAGTTTTGTCAAAAATTACAACAACGTCCACATAGTTTAAACATTGGATCTTAGTCTGACCTAAGAGGGGGGAGTTCGTAGGGACAAATTCCCAGCAAAGGCCCATTATATAAAAATGAAATAGAAAAGGCGCCAGGACACACCCTTGACGCGGTCCCCTATTCATGGAAATCCAGGAAGTGCAGGACCCACTGGCGTCAAGTCTGACCCTGATCTTTGTGTCCCTGTGCAGTGATGCAAGGATATCTATCAGTACACTTGGGCAGCCATGCTTAGATAGTTTTGCCCATAACAGCTCCCAAATTTATAGCCGTACGCCTTAGTTACATCTAAAAATGCCAAGTATAAAACCTGTTTTTGGTCCCATGCCTGGGCGTCTAGTTGGTTTACCAAAAAACTGTTTAGAGTCGTCCCGCTCCTTTTTAAAACCCAGATTGTAAGAAGTCAAGCTTGCCTAGGTTATGAGCTCAGATTAGCAAATCCTGTAGGACCAGCTCCGAGAACATTTTACATTTTGCGTCCAATAGTGATATTGGCCTGAAGTGAAGGGGTGAGAATCTGTCCCCTCCTTTGAAAGGGATCTTACTCTTGGATAGCTCATTCAAAAACGGGACAAATGATCTTTTTTCACAGTGTGGGGTCAGACATCAATGTCATAGCTGACAAGCCATGCTGGCCAGGAGCATTAGAGTTCTTACTAGAGCCAATAAGGGTCAGCAAGTTATCGAAATCCCAGGTGCGCGCACCCAGCTACGACTTCCTGTAGTCCACTCTACACCCTTCTTTATCTGCCTTCTATAGTTATCCAAAGTGGTCGACCCAGATTGACTTCAATATGGATTGTACCTGCAAGAACGGGTCAATCCCGTTTGACCTAATCAACCGCCAGAAGTTAACTGAATTGGACCCCGACAAACATCCTAGCATTTTTTCTGTGTCATTTATCGACCTCAGTGTGATGCTGGAAATGCATCGGAGGGACAGGGCCTCCGTATCCTTGTCCTTTACTGCTTTTTATCATGTGTTCTGTTGTGTTTTCCGCGCAGGAGTTCATGTGGGACTCCTGGCGGTGCAGCTCTCTCTTTGGTTTGGTGAACAGACCCGTGGGATAACCTTAGGGCACCCATGGGTAAGGGTACAACCCTGTGCCCCCAGTGTATGTTTTTGGGCACCTGTGTGTGACCCACAGAGCAGGGTACGAGCGGTGGCAGCTCCGTGCTGAAATGACTGGTGCCCTGAGCGTCCTCCATTTTGGGATGCCCAGGCCGTCATTGGAATCGGTAGATTCCTGATGGAGACAAAATGGCCCCCATGGCCTCTTGCCTTCCATCACCTGTCACCTTGATCTTCCCAAAGTCCCGGGAAGACCTGCCTCTATCCCTTCCCCCTGACTGGCTGTTGGGTGGAAGTTCCGTATGTGGTAGTGTGGGGCAGTGCCGACCAGACTGGCTGGAGCCTTCTCAACGACCGTATGTTGTGGGGTGGGACCTGGGTGAACGGAGTGTGTGATGAATACGCATTCTATGTTGTGGCTGTCTAGTATCTGGTGTTTGACACAATGGTTGAGACAGCCCTGCCCGAAAATGGTATGAATGCAGCTTGGAGTGTTGAATGGGAGATCAACAGTATATCTGGGGACCTCTCACTGCTAGGAATCGTGTTCAGAAGCGGACGTCCACTACGACGAGTAACTGGAGTAACTGAAGCTTGATCTTGAAGCCCTGCTGGATGAGAAGAATTGCTGTTGCTCTCCTTCGCAATCTGAAAGCTGCTGTGCCTCAAGGACTGACCCAGAGAGGACCTGGTAAGGCACCCTCTTCCCTACGAGGGACCATCATGCACAGCTGATCTTTGCCTAAGCTCCCTGGTAGACAGACCTTCGACAGGCTGCTGACCTGATACAGGGATTGCTGCGGAACTCCAAGGAGAAGCGCCCGGACTGTTGTCCGCCACTGTCGCTGACCCCCGTTGCCGACTGGAGCCGCCGTGCTCCTGTTGCCTAAGAACTTCATTGATCCAAGGACGCTCTCATCCGCATCGTCGCCGCTGTATCCTGCTGGAGAAGGCCTGACCTTTGACACGCCGAGGAGCATCCACCGGTGGGTTTCCCACCACCCAAAGACCACAGAGATGCTGACGACTCGACGCCCTTGCTGGGCCACAGTTCTTCAACTCTTTGCGGTCCAGAACTATCGTCACCAAGGTGCCCTGCACACCTCTTCCTTGCAGGACGTTTTTGCACTTCCCCGTCAACGAGCACCGCTAGGAACGACGCGGCCACTTCAGTGTTGTAGCTCGACCTGTTCTCCGTCGGACGTTCGACGACCCGTGACTGCTGCCTGAAAGGGAGGGCACTCAAGAAGGGCCGTCGATTCCCCGATGCGGAACGCTACAACGCCAAGGTATTTTGGGGTTGCAGAACTATTGGAAAGTCTAGTGTGAACAATATATGGACTGGGCTTGTATCTTTCTTCTACAGGTTGCCCAGGTGGGGGGATCGCCACACAGAACTGTGTCTAGGTAACAGGGCCAGTATTCTGCCATTGCTCAACCATCTTGCTTTCCTTCCTCTCTCTAAGGTTGGTTTCCTCTTTATCTTGATCTGTGTGTCATTATGACCGTATGCACTTTAATGAGATCTGATAACGTTAGTGGTACCACTTTAGAACTGTATATATTTACCATTGTTGATTTTCGGAGTACAAAGTGAGTTATCGTGATAGTGTACGTGACCTTGAATATTAATGATATAAAGACTGTGTTTTAACCGATACAGTGTGTGGACATTCCTTTGTGGGTGCTTGGGGACTACACTGTACTTAAGAACCAGCTCGTATCACCTCCTGAGAAGCTAGGCCTTGATTGCTCGACCACAATACCAATAATAGAGAATCTTGGCAGGGGTCCTCTGTGCCTTTCCTCTACCATATAGAGAGCGGAAGTACAGACCCCTCCTCCGGTCTTTACACTCAGAAACATGTGCGCCACTGATCCTTGTGGCAAAAAAAGGAGATGCTGTTTTTATTCAGCCCCTTAAAGTTCAGCCTCAACTCTTTCTTGCGAAGCCTTATTGCACTGTCAAAAGCGTGTGTGTCGACACCCAAGCATACACCTTTTGCCAGGGACCTTGCAGAGCATAAAGGATCGCAACGGTGAAAGAACAGTGGGACCAGAGTACTAGGGAGAGCATAGTCAGGGCATATTTTCTTGGAGCTTAAATTTCATTAACCCATTGAATTGTCCGGCAAATCTGTATTGCCAACGGACACTATGGTCCCTCAGGCTTACCACTATTTGAAGCTCCACAGTGCAAACGTGGCAAGACCATATGGCTGGAAATGTGTATACTAACATTGAATGGTCGCTTAGCTGAGTACACCATACCTCCAGAGTACCACCCCTTGCTAAAGGCTCTGAGGACACAAAAATAGTTAATAGTCGATCGCCAGAGATTGTTGTGCTACGAAAAGGTAGGCGGTATATCTGGCTGCAGGACTCAGTTCAAAAGGACCAAATCCCATGTCAGAAATTCTTATTGGATCTGGTTCCCATTTTGGAGTTTTTTAGCTGGTACCAGGAATGCTTAAGACATTCTGCATTAAAATCTCCCACAACTATAACATAGGTCCCTTCCTCCAGGGTTTCACCAAGCATAGAGTAAGAGAAGTCTGACAGAAAATCCTCCAAACCTACACGATCAGGGTTAAAGTAGATATTAAATAAAAGGGACTTTGTTAACTTTTCTGAAGCCGACGGTTTTCACGACAGGAGCGTAATCAACATATCCAATCTTGATGAGTTAATTGGAGTAGCTTCAATCCCCTGATTATGTTTAATGGCTGTCAGAAGCCCACCATAGGGGCAGCCTCTTTCACCCCGTTCAGCCTTGATTGCAAACACCTCAACCATCCATGATGGGAGCATTAGGGTTTCCTGCAGGTAAACAATATAAAAGGCACTTAAAACATCTTTGTTTCAAGAGATATTGTTACAACCCCTCGAATTCCAAGACACCATTGATGTTAGGGGTAATCATGCGCGGGGATCAGAGCCAACTACTTCCCCATGTAGTTCGTTCACAATCCTGACCCAATCATAGCTAGCTCTTCACTCGCCCTCGTGTGTATTGGAATACGACTTCTGGGGCCCCTGAACTGGTTAGTGTGCAGATTAACTGTCAAATATTGGGTATAATCTCTAGATGGCCAGTTGTCACTGATGTAGTCCCTACTTGGCAGGGGAGAGGGAGTCACTAGTTTCTCAAAGATCTCATACCCCATTGACAGTAGAGCTTCACCCTCAGCAAGAATTATGTTCTTTACTATGTTTGAACATAAGCACACTTTTACAACATTCAAGCTATCTTCGTAGATGAAAACCGCCGGTTTTATATCATTATATCGAATTAACCTTAGGCTTGGTATTACCACGAACACCAATAGTATTAGCTGACGGTTTAGAGGATTGTTATTATATTCCTCAATTCCTAATATGGCTCCTCCACAAATTTCACCTTTGTGTTGCTCTTATGTTAGTCCCCCTGTCTTTTGTTTGAGTCTGTACTAGGATTGATCCCCTTTTTGTGTCTGGCAACAGGGGCTGTATCCCGCTGTACTTTTATGGTCAGCATTAATCGCTGATCTCAAGGCAAGGTCCCTTCTTTTCTCCTTGAGGGTCTTGAAAATTGGGAACACCTCCTTCCCAAGGGGCATAGGTTCCTTAGTCAGGCCCTGGGATATAGGGACAGCGTAATTCAGAAAATCCCTCCCAACCTTCACGGGGGATTCAGGCAAAGTGTGACATTTCCCAGTACCAATTTTTGTCCAACTTTCATCACCACCCCCACCCCTTTTTTCCAGTCTTGGTACTTATTATTTGATAGGTTTGACAGTCCCATATATGCCATCCTGCTTCTTGTTCCAGGAAGTTCCTCACAGGAACAGGAATCCTTGTCCTAAGGGGGAGTCTCTCCTGGTGAGTTCCCGCTTGCCTCGGCCCCTAGGGAGGGTGTTGCAGAGCGGCCCCAGCTTTCTAGCCTCACAGCCCCCCCAGAGACCCCTTGGGGAGAAGAGACAAACTTCCTTGATTTGTCACACCATATAGTTCATTGGCTTTCTTCCTGTCCTGTTCTCTTGGGTCTGGAATTGCCATATAGTGAATGGCGTTTTGCAGTTCAAGCTCTCTCTTTCCTGAGAAAAGTGGCGGTCTGTGTGTGTGGCTGGATGTCGGAACTGGGACGGCCTGGTCCCACTCTACATCCGAACTCTGGGTGTCTGTTGCTTGGCAGATTGTGGTCAGTTACTAACCATGATTGGATAGCCACTGTTCGTTTGAATGGTGCAGATCCTTATCAGTGGTGGACCTGGGAACGCTTTCAGTCCAAATCTTTCAGCCATATGTTAGATCAACATTGGAGCCAAGACGCCTATGAAGAAGTGCAGCCACCAACAGCCAGAGGACGACCTTTGCAGCTGACCAGCATCAATTCAAGCCAAGTCCCAGTGATGTCCTGCTCCTCTGTCCTGATCTCAAGAAGGTACTTATCAGTGCTTTTACCCCTGAACCAGTAGGAACAACCAATCCCAGCCCCTGCTCAAGTATATGTGTCTGCTGAGCCTTTGTAACTGTCCCTGGAACATCCGGTGCACTGACAAGCTCTCTCCCGAGCTAACTCGCTGCATCGGTCACCATTCCAAGTTAATCACTGGAACTGGGAGACATTCAACTTATGCTACAAGTCCCCTGCTCCTGCATTTACAGCCTTCCAGCCCAAACAAAACTCATCCAGGGCCTTCTCCGTTTGTTCGCTAATCAGAGATAGCCTGCCAAATTCCTGGCTGAATCTGTACTGGTAATCTGGCCACTCCCTGATCGCAGACCCAGGTCCCCCCCCCCCCCCCGCCAATTACACACTTGCACTGCCTCCCGGGCAAACCCTGCACTTGGGGACTGTTTTCTGTATCCCTACAGTCCCCCACCAGCACTTGACACCTGATGTCTGTACTTAAACTTGCACTTGCCACCAGCTGGCCCTGCTTCTCTTATTGTTTTATTTATTCTATTACCCCTTGTACTGCACTGTCCCCAACCCCCCTCTCACTCCGCACTTTTCCTCTTCCCCCTTCCTCTGCGCTTGCGTGATCTGAATGACACTTGGCCTAGTAAGATTGCTGTCAGTCTTCCCTCTGTTCCCCCGCCATTGCTGCGTTGCACCTTGAAACACTGCGCGTTACAAATGCCATATCATATCATACCATGGTGAATCCCACTGAATTGAGGTATTCTTCGCTCCTTGGAGATCTCTTCTTCATTTCATGCCATGGGTAACCAGCTGGTCAGTCTCTGGAACCGTAATACAGGTACCGCGACAGAGAAAAACTAAATCCTGTATCTGAAAATGACATCTGTACCCACGTCCCCTGCACTCCCTCGACCGGACCAAGCACAGAACCAAGTGCGCCCGAAATGGTCTATTGGAAAATCAGCATAAGGGCACTTAGTTAACACTCCTGTTTTGCCACCCCTCCTTTATAGGGTTACATGGGCGTAAAGTCCTGGCCCGGTCTTTCTTTTGCCTGACTTAGATAGTGGTGGTCTAGTTCAGAAGTTTCACCCATACTTAACTGAACTTTCCTTAACTTTTTGGAACTCCAATCGCAACCACTGGCATTTTCCAATCACATAATAAACATACCTGAACAATATATCTTTTAAAACTGATGACTTTGGGGCACTAGGCCCCAACCCATCTCACAGCACGACTTATTAAGTAACGTGGAACTGTTAGTGTTGCTCTAAAGTGTTTCTACTGTGTTTTATTCATCTGACTACTTACCTTAATTGCACTGGTTTTGAATCATATGCTTTACTATCTCCTCACAAGAGTGAACGTATATATGTATTTTCTAGTAAACAATATTTGCCTAAAGGTTTTACTGCTCTTTGTGAATTTTAAAGGCCTAATAAGCCATTGCATATTTTTGTACTTACCTGCCTAACTGGAATTATTGTTTTGCTCTGTGTCGAGTAAGTGCAGCCCTACACCACCATCACACATCTCCTAAGATTGAAGCCTTACCACTCTGCTACCTACCTTGACTGGGCTTGGCTAGACTTCAGAGTCTTTCCTGTTCACCATTATAGGTTGGCCTCCTAAAATCCAACCCAGGGTTGACTTTGAAATTCCATCTTAACAACAGCAACAACCAAAGAGTAAAGTTTAAAGTTGTTTATTATACAAAGAAAACATGCCATGGGCTTAGGGTAGTGCTAGGTTAGATTGTCATCTAAGTGATAAATCTTCCTGACCTTTGTCAACGCCAGGACAATTTGCTGGACTTTGTGATTCTTTTTCCCTTATTCCTAGGTGAGAGTGGGAATCCTTTTCCCCTCTCACCCAAGTCTTTTACTTTTTTTTTTATGGGTGACCATTTTATGTCTCTCCATAGCGTGGGGTTGGAGTTATAGTTTTCTATAACTTTTGGGCTTTCCTAGTTAATTTCTCTTGGGCGAACTACTGTTCCCAAGAAGTAAAGTGGGAGTCTCATGCACTTTACATTGCTTTTAGTGCACCAGCACACCCCACCTTATGTGGGTGCTGGGAGGATACAATGCATCCCCTTGCTTCCTTACCTGGTAACATTTTTCTCACTTGAATGGCTGGTGGCAGTGTAACTACTTTTATGACTTTTAGTCATCATTTCTCGCAGGCTGTCAAATCAGCCTCGGTAATGCACAGGAGGGCCACCATTCTGCTACAATGGTGGGCTCCTTTTGTCACCATTTCGTTGTTTCTGTGGTCTTCTGCCATTCTAGGTGGGAACGACCTCTGTTGAAGTTTAGTCTTCCGCTGGAATCCTTTGTATCCCAGCAGAGGCGCCAGAGTGTCTGAAAAGGCAGGAAGAGAGGGAGGAGTCCAAAACTCTGCAGCCCTTTGTCTTTCACCTTGCCTGAAAGGAACCAGTTACCATTGGGGGGGGGGGGCTGGATGTCCTTATTGGACAGCCAGACTGCCCCTTCTGTAAACTGCAGGGAGAGTTTGCAGAAGTTGTGCTTTAGTTCCCGATAAATACTGCAAACCTGTAAGCTGCCAACAAGTCGACCACTGGAACTGAATTCGAAGAGGATGATGAAGAAAAGACGTCTATAGCAAAGTCCAGCGACCGCACAGCCTGCTGTGTAACCAGAATGTGATGCAACCTTTCCTTTCAATTGACCTCAGGGGTCTCAAATGCGATAACTCCTACCCAGAGGCTGGTGTGATCCACTAGTCCCAAGAAGACCTGAAATACGAGCCATCCCTCGACATGCTGTGACCTTCCTGGGCTACAAAACACCAATACCGGGGGACCTCGAGCAGAGGTGCAGTGCATGGTCTTCCGAAGTCCGAATCATGCTGACACTTTGGCGGACTCCTGCTGGACCTCATGTGACACGATTCGAATCCCTGAAATCCCCTCACCAGAGTGCAGGACAGAGAGCAAAGAGAATCAGACCGGCTATATTTGTCCATGATCTGGTTCCTGTAAAAAGGCGTCAAATCCACAAAGCCGCGAGAAACTGGGAGGAATCTTTTGCTGGAAGCCTCCTCTGGCAACTGCTGCTGCAAGTTCCCATCCAGTATCCATTTCTTACGTCTCCAGACAAGAATACATGGAGCGGGTCCTGTGCTGCTGCATCCTGAAGGCACCCACGCAGAAGCTCTTCTTTTCTCCTAAGGTAATGTGTTGGCTTGGGTAATACTTCCCTTAAGCCTTGTGTGAATCCTGAGAGGCTGAATGGACGATTGAGGTGGTTGGGAGTTTACCCATACCATTCGCCCAGGCCTAATACTGGAACACATATAGGGAGCCTGCAGTGAAGTCCCTGAACACTTCACTAACTCTAAATCGAATACTTACTTGTTGAAGATACACTGGAACTCTTGACTTTCCTGCATCTGAACCCTATACTGACCTGCCTACAGCGGGCTCGTAGACCACTAGGGTCCCACTTCTGCCGCAGAGAAAACTCATGCTATAGACTAGGGAAGGATTAGAAATGATTAGGCTTCTGTCTTGCAGACTATAACAAGTGAAAAGCACTTACTTGTAAAAGAGTTAGTGTTGTAACTATCTCTGAAATAGAATAAGTTACAAAGTGTTACAAAAGTTATTACTTACCTTTAAGTTGCTGGTTGATCCTTTAGAAAAGTATATACGTTGCTTTACTTACTATGACCAGTGTTACACTCTTCTTAAAAGTAATTATGTTGGTACTGTTTTATTATTCTTAACTGAATGAGAGTAAAAACGTAACACTATGGTTTACCTACCTTTAATAACGGAGTTTGTCTTAAAGTGTACTATTGGGTTTTGCTTTGCCTGATATACTTTATACATATCTAAAACAGTCCTTGAGTTAATACTTGTCCAAGAGTTACATACTGACCCTCTCAAAGCATAGGTGTCTTGTACTTACCTTGAACTGCTTATTGCCTTTTAAGTGTCCGCTAGAGTTCTTACTTATCTTAGAATTGTATAAAACACTTCTGAAAAGTATCACTGGCTAAACTGTCTATTCATATGCTTAGAAACAGTGTAATAGTATAAACCTCAATGGGTTATACTGAGCTTGAATAGATACTGCTCTTCTGAACCTGTAACACTGGGTTGTGCTTTCCTTGTCCCTGAATTGCTCTAGGGCACTTCTAAAATAGTTATACTGTGTGTATACTTATCCTTGAGTAGCTTTAGACCTCACGGTAATACACAGGTTAATTTAACCCCTCCCCCCGAACTGTGTTCTTAAAAGTGATAGTCTGGTCACTGTATCCATTCTTGATAGAAGAAAAGTTACATGGGTTACAAGAGATACTTGTAACCAGTGTTGGTATAAGTGAGTGACTCTGAAAGTGAATAACACTGTATGTTATAATCCATAGGGTGTACTACGCTTGATTTACTAAATGTAATCTAAAAGTAACCATCTGTGGTTTTACTCCCCAATAATAGTTGAATGCCATTCTGAATGTGTTATAGGTTTGACCCATCTTGGACTGCTGATTGCTATTCTTAATATGGTATTCAAACCAAAGTATAACCTTAAGTATTGAGTTGGTTTTTATAGTTTTGTTCATATGATATGTTATAGTACTTAAGTTACCCCAGGATTTACCTTGTCCTACTTGTATTTAAATAAACCACTTATTTTGACAATACATATAGCCTCATTACGAGTATGCCGGTCCGGCAAAAACGGTGCCGGTAAGCTACCGGCACCTTTGTTACCAGACCGGCATACTCTGGGTTCTGCGAGCGGGTGCCTTTCCGCCCGCCAGGTCAACCGCTCGCAGAACTTGACGGATGCACTGGCACTGTGTGCAACAGTGCCCATGCATCCGTCCTCCCCACTGAGTCCTATGGGACTCAAATGGGGAGTAATTTTACCCTGCGCCTGGCTATGGGGAATTACCGGGACCGCCGGGGCTGTAATGCCCCATTGCCAGATGCCAGAAAAAAAACGACCCTGGCGGCAGTCGTGCCAATTTAACAGCACGGCTACTGCCAGGGTAGTAATGTGGCCCATAGTGTTTCAGTGTTTCTTTGGACCATATCTATGCTACAGTTTCTTTGTACTAAGCTACAACCCTCTCTCCCTCATAAGAGAAAGCTGGCTGCTCTATCTACGCTACCAAATGTTCTCAGGTGGTACAGCCGTAAACTAAGAGTGGAGTGTTGTACTGTCTCAGATAGGGTTTTATGAAGCCCTTAGTTGGACTTTAGAAAAACTGTCCCTAACAGGTAGAAGTCTTATGGACTCTAACTCCCATAAAACCTCCAGTACTGGGAGGAAGAGGAGAAACTAGTTAATTTGGAGCAAACAAACACTAAACTGAATATGCAGGCTAGCTGTTTTGAAGAGGCTCAACTATGCAGGACATTTAAAAATGGTTTCCGCTTTTACCGAATTGAGAGAAGTCAAACGGAAAATGAAGGAAGCGAAGCCGAGGGAGAAGGCAAAGGTGTGAGAAAGGATCGCGCTGGTGGTAACATGGGTTGCCTAGTTGCCGCTTGCTGTCAGTGCTCACCGGAGAGTTGCTGGTCCACAGAGGAAGCTGCAGGCAGTGGCAGAGGAATGCTGGTAAACCAGCAGCAGAGTACAAGCTTCTGGCAAAGTGGTCAAGTATTGGATCAGCAGGTGTACTGGCAGATGAGCGCAGAGAGCTGAAAGGAGGTCTGTATCACAGAAAACACCATCCCGAGGTGAAAGTGTCACAGCAGCAACGTGATACTGGTCGGATGCAGTGCCAGACACCAATGACTCTGCCCAGAGATACTGGAGGCCCTGGGGCATTCCGACTGGCAAATGAAGCTTTAAGAACTCGTATTGAATTTCAAATAAGCAGAACACAAAGAAAGAATTTGCCCAAGTCCTCATATGCGAGCTGTCAATACTGGGAAGGTTGGGGCAAGTGTTTCAACAAGCCAATGAATGTTAATGAAGGAAATGAAAGACCAAACTTGAGCAAATCTCCATATTTGAAATGTCAAAGTGGGGAAAGTTGGGACAAGTAATACCTGGTACACGGAAAGACAGTGAAAACAGTGAAGAGAAGCCCTGGTGAAGGATGTGCCTCAGGCAATGGGCAATTGGGGAGAGTATACCAGGGGATCTGTAGACCCCTGAAAGGGATACCTGGGAGGGGAGTATACCAGGTAATCCATACCAAAGAGACAGCAGGAGAGTATACCAGGGGTTTCTCCAAAAGAAGTTATTGGTTTGAAAGAGACATTTTTGTTATCCTTAGGAGATAGATGCTTTGAAAAAACACATTTTCCATCCTTGAGAAGTGGTCGTTTGAAAGAGACACTTTGCTATCATTCAGGAGCCCATATTTGAAAGGAACACTTGTGCCATCCTACCCGAGACATCCAGGGGAAAGGGAAAACCCCCTTTGGATGTAAGGATTATTTTGTTGAATTAATCTATTTGCTTTTTGAACACTGTTTTACCAAACTCATGTCAGAGACACTTTTCTTACACTCTTAGTTGTTTTATTTAGTGTGAGGGTCAGGTTAATGTTTTTGACACAAGGACAGTGTTTATAATTGTGACAACAAGACGCAGATAGATCTTTAGTCTTATTTTCCTAGGTAGGGAAACTCTCTTTAGGATAGGGACAGATAGGCCTTTATCCAAACCTTTCCTTTTAATAAATATGTCCAATTTTGAAAACACTACCAATTTTGTGTATGCGTCTCATTTCTAATCCTCACAGTGCCCTAGCACTTCTTTCCTGGCTTGGTCGAGTGGTTCCTCCTCTGTGGTCAGAATGTCTTTCATTGATGGTAAACTCCAATAGTTGGGGCTCAAGGGGCCCTTAAATTGTAGGCTAATGTTCCACACCTGTAGGTATTGGAGCAAGGCCTTCCTGGGTCTGTCAAATGCCAGGCACTGGCCCAAGGGTCGCATTGGTAGACATTGTTGCAGAGTTTGTGGCAACACTGGAGTGGTAGAGATGGACCTTAGCCCTTAAGAGCCTCTTAACTTTGGGACTCTCTCATTCTCTTGGCATCCCGACTATTATCGCTTTCCTCCAACATGCTATCTATGTGACACCCGACAACAACGCTCCCCTCTTTGCTTTCTTATTCCCTTTTCCCCTTCCGCTTTCTGAACCTCCGTTGCCTCATCCGGATGTTTCCACCCTCCTTATCTCAATTCTCCATATTTTTCCTCAATCCTTCCTAGCCTTCCCCAATTGCTCTTATTCCTCCTATTCTCGCCCCTACTCTCTCTGTATCAAAGTGTCTTTCCTCTAGACTACTCTGCTCTTATTCTTACTCTCTCCTCTCCCTCTGTCCATTCTTCTCTTCCAAACTTCTCCTTTCTTTCAAATGTGCTATCTTTCCCTACTCCTATTGTTCGACCACCTTTTGAACCCATCCTTTCAGATCTCTTCCACTTCCTCTTTGGAGTCTATTTTCCTTTCCTCCAGCTTCACCAACTCTCCTTCCACCTACTCACCACTTTCAGTCTCCACCTCCGTTCTACATTGACTCCTTTCATCCTCTCCTGCACCTGGTGTAAGGTGCTGGGACTCTGGACACAGCCGAGTTGTAGTCCCCACCCTCAAGGCCTACCTTGACTGAACAACACTCTGCTATTTCCTCAAATTAGCAGAGGGTGGCGATTGTCCCTTCCAGAATGAATCAGCTGTTCTCCCTTGCTGTCAGCAGTTGTGCGAGGGATTGCAGACCCACACAATTTAAGGGAATTCCACCATCATGATCCCAATACTTGCTGTCACAGAAGGCCAACCCCAGAGCTCCGCTGATTATACTACTCAATTCCGTTTCCTCCTCGCTATCTACTTGTCTCAAGGTTTGCAGTGTTGCATGTATCAGGCAGCTGCTGATTTTGTTTGCTCAAACTACTGCTAATTTCCCCCAGAAATGCAGATTCCTTGCAAGTTGAAATTTTTAGGGTTAGCTGTTTTTTTCTGTTATAAAGATCAACATGTTGAGACGTACTTGGTGCCACTAACTGCAGATGGCTGCAGTAGTCCAGGCAGGGTCTTTTGTCCTTCAGTCCTACTATGAAGTGGTTACACCAGTTACATTCCTTCCATTTGGGACATCAAGGCTGGAGCAACAAGGCTGTAGAATAGTGAAAGTCAGCTTCACACAATAGGATAGGCATGGACTAGGTAATTCCCACTTACCGCCTCCTTGGGTCTACTAAACATAGCAAGTAGTGGTCACCGGCCACCATTTTCTCCAGAGGCCCATCCTCCAACTCAGACTTAGTCACAAAAGACAGTTAATTAGTTAAAAGGGTAACAGGATGTTCTGAATAGAATGAGTGGATTCAAGCTTAGACTAAGCTTACAATGTAGGGGAGATTGTAAAATGTACAATGGTAATCCCCAATGCATACTTCTAAACCTGTTGAGTTTCAAAATCATTAGAAATCGGATGTTTTGGTGATAGATGCCACTGAAGATAATTATGTTGTTGGCTTGAGGTCAGACTAATATCAAGACGATTGTTGGGACCTTTACCACAGAGAAACCAGTGCATTTGTTATTAGAGGCAACCCACAACAATAAGATACAGTTTCTATTACCAGCAAAGCTATAATTCGCTTCTCTTTGGAGCAAGGCGGCAGTTTCATCAGTGACTATGGGCTCTTGGGGCATTCAAATTTACTTCAACAGATGATTATGCAATACAAAAACAACTAGAAAAACTGAATGCAATCTAGGTTCTGTTCTTGGAGGTCATAGCTAGACAATGCTGTGAGTAAAAGCTCAGTTAAGGTTGAGGATGATAAACATCTTTGAAAAATGTTTTTAACACCATAGGATAAAAGTGATATACGTTAAGATTGAGAATGATTTGGTATAGGTAGGGGAAGGTGGCAGTGCTAAGAGTGTACTTTAAATATTGAGAATGGAACACATTTCTATGTTCATATTTGTTCGCAATGAACCTAATCAACATACATTGAAAAGAACATTGCTCATTGAGCTCCACATAGGCACCTGGTGGCAAAGGCACATCGGAATAAGGGGGTAAGTACTCTGCCCAAATCTAAAAAAAACAAAGGTTTGAATCAGGGATAAGTTCTACCAAACTTCCACTTTAATTTATAAAGCTTTCCAACCCAGTTGTCTTAGGGTAACACATTCCCTGTGAGGCTTGCTGACCGCTAGACTGTCTGATATAAGTGGATGATCTTGTTCCAATGAATCAAACCGAGGCTGGCAACAAGGGAAAAGTGAGCAGATTAAATTACTGTCTACATTCATAATATTTGCTTAAGATTCATTAAAGGAAGGTGTGAAAACATCTGGGTATGGAAATAGTTAAAGAGCACAACGATTTGGGCATCGTTTGCTTGAGCGTGCTAAGTTAATCCAATCAAGCAATATACAACAAATAGGTTTGACCAGGTTATGAATGGCTTAAGTTAACTTGTCACATATGGGGGGCTTGTCAATCAATCAAAGTCATAACACTATTTAAATATACCATTTTATTAGTACAGTACACATGATAAAATAAATAGAATAATAAACAGCATCCAACCTAAAACTAGATTGCTTGGTTAAATCACAAGTCTTGCATTATTAAAATGCCATCACTCAGCCTCAAGATAATGTCTCTTTAGTTCTTAAAGTATTTCCCCGTCATCATGCTCCCAACAGGTAGCTTGAGATGGCATATATTGCATCAGAATTCAACAGTTTTAGAGAGCTATTCTGCCTTTAAGAGTTTGCTCCTGATGACTATTTTATCATGCATTTAGATCTAATTGTCTTACATCTTTACAGACTGGACACAAAGAAATAGTGCTGAATAATCTCATCAGTGTAGTGACATACTGGGCATAAGGCTGAGTTTTTAGGGTTCCATAATTTTATAACCGCCATTACCGGGAGAATACCAAACCTCAATTTAATGAATAGCATCCTTGCGAAAGAAGGCTATATTTCATCGAGATAGCTCTCAGAGTCTTACCGGAGTGTATACCAAAGTATATGCTTATTCATTATGTACTGTATACATGTTCTGTCCCCTACCCCTTCTCAAAGAGTATTCCTCTGACCAGGCATGGTATGCTTTACTGGATACTGAGTATCTTTAGTAATAGATTCTGGATTTGACCATTCCATGGGGTTCATTATGAGTTTTGTGGTGCGAGAAAGAAAAGTGGAGGTACTACAATTTACATACATTTTTCCCACACCGCCAAACAAGATACCAGTATACCGGATGGTAATGCCAGCAATTTCTGCAGGCAACTCCTCCATTTTACCTCCAGAAATCGCTGTTATTACCATCCGGTAATACAAGCGGTGGCAATACCGGCAGAAATCTCCACATCGGGGGATGTGCACTGCCTACTACCACTTGTAATCCAGTGATAACACCGCCATTGGTAATACCACTAGTGTTATTACCGCCGGACCAAGTGGTGGTAACGATAATATTGTTTGGTGATATCTGGGTGGATTTACAACCCAGATACCACCAAACCCCTAATGAGGCCCCATGTCTCAACCTATTTTACACAGGATTTATTTTACATGTTTGAACCACGGTAGACGTTTGCCTGCAGTATTCTCAGTTACCTCACATATTGCATCTTTGTAACTTTTTTTAAAAGTTGTGCTTTGACTGCAGCTTAATCCATTAATAGACTGGTTTTAACTTGATCAACCCCACAATTGCCTTCCAACCTAGTTCAGAGTGAAGAATTCTTGTGGGGGTTTGACCAAGGGAGGCCCAACAATTGTTTTAAAAACGTATTTTCTGAAGCAATTAGGCTTGTGATGTTACAATGACCCCATATCTCAGCTCCACATAGAGAAGCCTGACTGGCCTTCATTGAATATACCGTGGGTTGAGTTGATCGGACAGTTTCCGGTATCGCTAGTAAACCTTGCAACCTTCACCCTTTGTTTAGTCAAGTGTAAATTACTTTTCTTAATCTGCTCACCCCAGCCACCCTCATCAGTGAAAAGTATGTCAAAGTAATCATAATATTTGACCATAATCTTTGCTATAATTAATCTCCAGACCTTTAATTAAGCATAATTCAGCAAAGAGTAATTTGTTTACATAAACCAATTTGGGTGTTGGAGATTAAAACAGCGTCATCCGCAAATAAGAGAATGACAATCTTAGTACCAGCCAAGTTTGGTGCATCAGCTTCCAGCATTTCAATAGAAGTCGCTATATCAATTCTATATAGTGAAAACAGGGTGGGCGCCAAAACATAACCCTGCCTGACACCCTTACCAACTTTAAATTTAGGAGTGCATTCCTCATTTAAGCCCCACCTAACCATTGGCGCATTATCCAAATACAGCTGTGCTATGGGATTTAATATCTTCCTAGATAAGTTTACAGACTTTAATACTATTCAATTCAGCCTGAAAAGCTTGATCGACTGGGCTTAGGCCCTTTTGGAAACCCGCTTGGAGGTGGAAAATCACATTATTATTTATAATCCATTCTTCTAAATGAGCAAAAAGGGTTCTCCCAATGACTTTGGCAGGATGTATCCTACAATGAAATACTGGATTGTACATTTCTATCACCTTTCTTACGTATAGGTACTACTATAGGAATGCAACATGAATCGGGGATCCTACCATGTGGCTAATATAAAATTAAACAAACATGTCAAATAAGGGGACCACATTTCTACCTTCTCTTTAAAGAGCTCAAATGAAACACAATCAGTGATTGCCTCTTTTTGTGATGTCTGAGATTCGATGGTTTCCACTGCTTCATTTATGCTTACTATTATATGGGAGGGGGGCAGGGGGCTTGTGATAAACGCCTGTAAATTGGACATAGTTAGGTGACTCAATATTGCTTGACTTATGGAACTTTGCACCAATGTGGTGCGACCTACCTACTAATCAGAGGGCTGAGACTTCCTTTTGAAGAAATTACTCGTAATGTGGTGCACTTACGTTACTGTGTGATTCTGCAAACTGGTCATGCCAGAATGACTCAAACTAAAATCACACAGGATTATGATAATTTCTTACCTGCATGTGCATTAGTTGAGTGAGAGGAAAATTATTCCATATGTGTAAGGACGGATTTATGTTTCAGGGTAAAGTGTTCTATGAGGAACTTGGCATAATAGGGATTATTATCATGGCAGAAACTTACGTTCTCCATTATTTAATTATTTTGCACGATAGAGAGGGACCACTGCCCATCTCAAAATTGTCCCTTGGTCAGAAGTGTTCTAATGTAAATGGTGCTTGCTCTCCTTTATACACAATGCTTCAGCTTTTAAAATCTATGTAATAGAAAGTAGAATAATTACACAAGAAGAGGTATTGACAGGTGAAAGAATAAAAAAGCAATAGAACTCTGTGCTCTTCGGTGCTTCGTCTAATACAGAATTGTATCTTCGTTGCATCAGTGAACCAGCCTTTAATCTGAGGTTTAGGGTAAGCAATGAAAGAAAATGTGTCTCTGGAATAGGAGTAGATAAGATAGATTTCCGTGTATGTACCGTTTGCTTGACCTCAATTTACTTACCTGTCTAGGAGTAGCCTAAATCCAACTTGTATACTTTTTTGTTGTTTGATTCGCAATGTGCACACTGAAAAATCAGTCCACTTCCTATACACACCCTTAATGATTAAGTCAATAGATGTTAATTGTAAGGTACAGAGGGTGCTATGAGATATCCCAAATCAAACAAAATTGGTTCATTTGATTGTACTCAAGATGATGTGCCTTCTGGGGTGAGTGCTGTAAAACATGCCCATATTCACAGTGAGTAAGTTGGGTTTACTTATGACGGTAACTGCAGTGATATTGACCAGTATATAGGAGGATCTACAATAGATACGAGGCAAAGGTTCTTACGTTTATTATTTATTTCGGATGGGTTGCCGGCCACAAGGCCAAATCTAGCTTTGTTTTCTGAAGAGGCCCTATCGATCTCCATGACTTTAAATATTGCACCAACAGCCATCCATTATTCTCACCTTGCTTGAAAAATGTATTTTCCATCTGAAACAGATACCAACCTAAGTCATAATTTGTCTTCCTTAAAGGGACTTTCGTGAATCTTTTTTCCTTTTTATTTATTTATTCTAACTTCCTGCTCCAATTTTTCATTTCCATTTTTTTCTCATGACCAGTAGTTTATATTTCATGATCTCCCAAACATCCCATCAAGGTCTCTCAGATAGTTGAATAACACCTATCCAGGTTGAATACCATCTATCCAGTTAAGTTGATGTAGGCTCTTGATCTCAGCACCAAGTGCTGTTCCAATTTCTTCATTCAGTAAAGTAAAAATATCAAGTGTCCATTTAAAAGATTTCTTCAGTGGGCCCGACAATGCAAGGGAGAGTCGTAATGGTGTGTGATCAAAAATCAAAATGTTCCCAATATCGAATTGAAGAAGCCCTGATTTTGGAAATTCTTGGTTATGGAGCTAAATGGAAGGTGAATTGGCAATCAACTGGGGATATTCTTATTTTAACATGACACCTTAAAACAAAAAGTCATGAAGCGGAGAGCCTGCTCAGTTTTACATTTAGTTTTTGGTTTACATTAGATATACAGTTTCCATTTCTGCAATTATTTCTGCAATTTTGTGTCACTGTGCCAAACATTATTGATTGACATTAACGCAGCTGTATTGCTTGCATGTTAATCAAATATGAATAACTGTTTGGTCGCACCCGTGGTCCATTTCCAAGCAGTGTTGTGTTGCCTTTTAAGTTGAACCAATCAAAAGGAAAATTCAGATTTATTTTTTAGACTAGATTTTGTACAAATGCTTAATGCCACTTAGGGTGAATGTCACATTGCAAAAATAAATGTAAACACTAAACATAGTTTACAATCATTACCTTGATGTGCAGAATTGCTGTTCCAGGAGGATGAGCATCACTTATGGATCGTAAAAGTTTCCCACTGGCAAGGTCCCACATAGTGATCTGCAAAGAAATGAATTGCTTTTGAATTATATCACAGCAAATGCTATACAGTTGCCATTACATATATATGTTTCTCCGCTCTGAATTGCATTTATCTAAAGAAATAATAAATAAGAATATAAAGCATGCACGGATCACGAAAACTAAACGCCAAGAAAAGAAGCTTCAAAGGAATCGCTTTCTCCCGTTTGATAGCCAAACTATGGAACTCAATACCGAAGGAAATTAAAACGTCAGAAGATCATCTGACCTTCAGAAAAAAACTGAAAACCTCATTTATATACAGGAGGAACAATGCTCTTTTGATCACAAAAGAACGTACAATAGATAAGAAATCAGATTTGACGGGAAGCAGTGAGCTTCTTACAATGGGTTGAGTTTGAGGGACATTCTGACCAGGTTGTGGAGGGGAGTAAATGGAACTGTCACCGGGGACAATACAAAAGTGGACATACATAGATCAAGGACAACCATGTTTGGACATTTTTAAGTGCAGGTAGGCGGTACGGCCAGCTGTGCTCAGGACGTGACAAGATGGGTGAAGTGTTAGAATGGAGGCAGAGGAAGTGAGAGATAAAAGACAAGTTAGAGGCGATTGAAAATTTTTAGCTAGCATGCAGCTAGCATGCAAAAGATAGGCAGGTTAAGAGGGTAATCCAGAGGGGAGGAGGTAGGCTTTTAGTTTGGCTTTGAACGAATTATTGATGAGTGTTTCTCGGATGAGAAGTTGAAAAGTCACCAAGTTGACATCTCTTCTGCTAATCTTCCAAAATTTGAATTTTCTGATTGCTCTGAACAAGAGATTAAGGAGATTGTCAGTAATATGAAAGCTACTTCCTGCCTTGATGACGCTTGCCCATCTGATCTATTAAAGTGGATAGCACTCAATTTACTAGCCCTCAATGACTCTAAAACGGAGTTGCTTATTAAGGCCTCCAAACCTTGATTAAAGAATTTCCCCCAACAGTAGGAATCATTTGAGGTTGCCGGTAACGTCATTCCGGTGAGCAAAACTGTGAAAACCTTGGGAGTGATCCTGGATGACAACTTATCAATGATAAAAACAGGTCTCCCAAATCCGCTCTTCTTGTGGATATGTAATTAAATTACTAAATCAGATTAAACCATATCTGACTCTCTCGAACAGATCTCTTTTGGCATCCTCATTAATAAATTCACGTTTGGATTATGGTAACAGTTTATTGATTGGGACATCTCAAGGGAATTTGAAACCGTGGAGCCGTGAGGGCGGTCTTTGGCTTGGCCAGATGGGGCCATGTCACTGCCTTTTTGGAAGAAACTTCACTGGCTCCCGGTAAGGCAGAGAATTAGCCACAAAATTCTATCGCTCACCTATAAATGTCAGAATGCTGAGGTCCACACTATCTCTCCAATAGGCTGGTGGAGAAATAATCATGCAGAGTGTTAGGCTCATCTGATACTCTTCAGCTCATCCAGCCAAGAACTCGCCTAAAAATGTTTGGCGATTGCAGTTTTGATTTTAATGCTCTACTTGAATGGAACACTTTGCCATTGACCATTAAAACATCTACATGTGAAGACGTTGCTCTTCAACCTACCTGAATAGATTTTACTTTACCTTGCACTGTTCTTTTCTCATACTTCTCTAGGAGTGTTCTGAGGCCTACGGGCGTGTAGCGCCCTATAGGAAACAAAAATAAATAAATAAATGAATGTCCGGGGGGATGGAGGGGGGGACGTAGGAGAATTCCATGCAAGTGGAGCAAGAAGAGAGAAAGAGTGGAACGAGAGGAAGCACAGGGAGGGAGAGGAGCCACAAGGGTAGTCTAGGAGGCAGAGAGGAGATTACAAGAAGGCTTATAGATTTGGATAGAGAAAGGATACAGTGGTGCCTTAACGTGGATAGATTTGTGAACCAGGAGGAGACATTCAAATCTTGCACCATTTCGCATCATCAGCCATCCAGCCTGGTGACGGTACGAGGAAGTAGGTGTGGAGTGAGAGAGTTCAAAGAGTCCTTGTAGCAAAGATAATGATCTTGTCGAGAGGACAGAAAGCATATTTGGGGAGAGCAAAGAGAATGCTGGCCCAGTAGTCCAGTTTAAAGAAGACAAAAGTGGTTAAGAGATGTTTGGCGGTGTTGAAAGGAAGGAGGTGCCCGATATTCTTAATATTTAGGAGGTTGAGGCAAGCTGCTTTTCCAGTTTTGGAGATGAAAGTAGCAAAGGTGTGAGAAGGGTCATGTATGACAGAGGTTTCTAGCTGAAGAAGTGTAGGGGAGAGTGTCAGGTGGGAACTGGATAGGCTGAGGAAGAGATGAGAGAGATTTTGGCAGGGAAGAAGAGTACTTCTGTTTTGGTGGAGTTCAACATTAGAGAGTGCAAAGCCATCCAGTATTTAATGGCAGAGGGACAGTTGGAACATATTATAGAGAGATTAGAGGAGAGTTCAGGAAAAGAGAAGACGATTTGAGTGTGGTCTGCGAAGAGTTGGTACGAGAACCCAAAGGAGGAGATCAGTGGCTCAAGAGCAGAAGTGTAGATTGCAAAGAGGAGCTGACCCAAGACATAAATTGAGAGGTGCTCCAGGAGACAAAATTGGTGAGCTGCAAGGTAGGATTCAATCTAGGCAAGGGCTTGATATCGAATCTAAAGAAGAAAGAGTATTAAGGAGATCAGAGTGAACGACAGTGTCAAAGGAAGCAGACAGGTCACGGAAAATTAGAATAGAGGATGGGTTCGAGTGCTTAGCAGAGGCGATGAAGTTTTATGAAAGCAATTTCCGTGGAGTGACGGGAATGGAAACCTGCTTGTAGGGGGTCTAGAAGATTGTGGATGTCTAAGAAATTGGTAAGACGGTTGAACACAACCCTTTAGCGCACTTTAGAGTAGAGCAGAAGGAGACACACAGGACGAAAGTTAGCCAGTAGGTTCGGGTCAGAACCTTGCTTTATTTAGGAGAGAGATGACCATGGCTGTTTTGAAAACAGCGGCTATTCAACTGACAGACAAGCATAAAAACGGGCCCCACCCACAACTGTTACCTCAGACCCAAGGCAATCCGGGGACAATACGGATCCTGCAACTAACAATAAAACAACCTTTCTCTTCTACCTACTAACCACCCCTGTTCCTCTCCAGCATACCTCCCACATACCACACCCGCTCTTACTGTGCACAAAATGCACAGGCCACACATCCACCACAAGAACAAAATGCTGCAAACAACCCAGAAACTGGACTTTGCCCTTCCGGACACAATAACACCAGTGCACACAATCCAAGCACACACAGAAAGCTGACCCTCACAGATGCCAGTTTCTCCTGGTTCTGCACGCACCAACAGAAGAGCACAACCTCTATCCTACCGCTCACTAACCTACCCTACCCACTTCCTTACAGAGCCAGGTGAGCGTCTGGAGACCATGCAAATTGTAGTGTGTGCAGTATAAATCATGTGAAGAATCAGACAGGATTCTACCCAGAAACATGGTCTGGGACCCTCCTCATGTAACTGGGGAAAGTCAGATGCTTCTTGATCCCGACCCTGGGGGTGGTGTGCTGCAGGAGGATCACATGTGGGTGTGGCGGTGAACAGATCAGAAAGACTGGGATAACCCCCTTTTAACTTTCCCCGAAATTCCCACCCTTTTGATGGCTCTTTGCCAAACGAGAGACGTTGAAAGAACTAACTTTGTTACAACAAACTACATGTCCAAGAATCCTAGAGGAACAGCCGAGGAAGAGGCATGTAGATGTAGTAGTCAGACAATTACGCCTGGTAGGAATTGCAGGAGGGAGGCAATGGAAACTAATGGCTCACACCTAAAGCCAACTGTCAAACCAGTGAGGCGTAAATGGCCCTAGCAGGTAAGCAGAGGAAGAAGGAGCTGGAGCAGGAGTTGGAAGGCTGGCAGTAGTAGCAGCAGAGGAAAAGCACAAGGCTGGCAATTCACTAAGAAGTGGGAGTACAGAAGGGATGCCGGAACGTGGAGACAGCAGATTTCACCTGCAAGTTCGGAGAGGGTCCTGTGTGAAAAAACATCTGTATTGCAGAGGCTGCGCCGAGGAAGACATACTGAAAGTGAAGGTTCCCCATGTTTGTTGAGTTGCTTTGATTGCAGAGCCAAGACAGTGCAGAAGCCCAAGGCCAGAAGCAGAAAGCAAGCCAAGGGTTTCGGGAGCGAGAGAGACGCCCAATTAAGGTGGCCAGACCGGAGACACCCATGCAGGAGAAGGATGTGGGTCCCAAGTGAGCCCGAAGTAGTAGCAGCAGTCGAAGTCGGGGAAGCAAAGTAACCCACAACCGCAGTGTCCCTGAAGCCGTTGGGTGAAGCACAGCGTTCAGATTCACTTCATAAGCCTTGCCGGTAACTATAACCAGCTCCGAAGTAACTTGAGTAGAGTGTTAAGCGAGTAAAAGTTGTGCAACATCTTTAAACTTCTGATTAACAATGTAAATGTAGCGTATTTCAGAAGTTGGGTCCTTTGTTTAAGTAGTAAAAGCTATTCCATCCATTGTTCAACACTTTCTGAATTACTGGAGTAGTCGCGTATCCTTAATTGAACAAAAGGAACGCGTATTGAATTCATTCCGAAAGTCTAATGCTAAAGTCTTATAAGAGTTACAAGTGAAAGGTGCATCAAAGCAAGGTCACGTGCGGCCAATTGTATTTTCTGAAGCGGAGAGTGGCACTATGGCTTTTAGCCAATTACTTGGGCAGAAAAGGAGTGAGAAAGCTGGGGCAGGGGAGTTGGGTGCTTGTTAACCTGTAATGCTGAAGACTGCTGAAGCTGAAAGGAAGTTGGTTTGTGGCCAGAGGCAGGTTATTGTTGTGGCAGTCAAACAGATGAAAAAGAAAGAGTGCCCTATTGTAGAAAGTCATTAAGGGAAGAGTGCCTTGCCTACCTGAAGAGGTTGGAGTGTCTTGTCAGATTCTGCTGATAATTAAGAAATACAAAGCAGTGGTAGAAGAACCTGAACTGTGGTGGTTTACAACATTGTCAGCAGATGTCACATTGAAGAGGTTTGAGGTAGTAGCATTCTATAGCACAAAAGACATGTATTACTTACCGTAATAGCATTTCTGATGATTGTATCTGCTTAGATTCACAATGCTGTGGATATGGTTTGACATCCAGTGGTAACAGCGGAGTATTGCATCTTGTCTTTCGGGACCGAAAGGGGACGTCGGCATAGGCGTGTCTGTAACACTAACCCTATCGTGACGTGTAGTGTACCCAAAATCCCTCACGCGCAGAGGTCCCTCCGATTGTAATTTTTCTGCCATGAGGGAGCCCAAGGCTATTGTGAGTGAGCACATGAAGAGAGAAGTAGTAAGAAGTCTATGTTCCTTCCACCCCGAGCAGGGAGGTAGGGAGGGCGCATGTGAATCTAAGCAGATACAATCATCAGAAATGCTATTACGGTAAGTAATGCATGTCTTCTGATGCTTGTTAATCTGACTAGAATCACATGCTGTGCATAGACTAGCTAGCAGTACCCGGAGCTGGAGGTGGGTTGTGAGAAGGAACAGTAGAGAAAAGATGTCCTAGTACTGCTTGTCCCACCTGAGAATCAGACCTAGAATGAGTGTCTAGGCAATAGTGTTTTGTAAAGGTGTGTACAGAACTCCAGGTTACCGCTTTGCAAATGGACTCAAGGGGAAAATTTGCAATGAATGCTACGGATGCCCGAGTGCCCAGAGTAGAATGTGCTCTAGGCTTAAAGGGCAGTTCTCTCTTAGCAAGAGAGAAACATAGTGTGATGCATTTGACAATCAACCTTGAGATAGCTGATTTAGAGACAGGATCCCCTTCTCTACCAGCTGCCACTGAAACGAAAAATTGGTTTGTTTTCCTCAGTGGTTTAGTTCTTTCCAGGTAGAACATGACTGGCATGCGCACATCTAGTGTGTGTAGGCTTCTTTGGGCCATGCTAGTGGGATTCTGGAAAAAGGTAGGTAGTTCAATCGATTGGTTCACATGGAACTTCAAGATGAATTTAGGTGCAAATCTGGGGTGAGTGTGCATAGCTACCTTATCCCTGTGGACTGTAAGAAAGGGGTCTAGAACAGAAAGTGCCTGTAGTTCGCTAACCCTTCTAATAGAAGTGATAGCCACTAGGAAGGCCGTTTTTATAAGTCAGGTCTTTTATACTTGCTTTATGCATTGGCTCAAAGGGAGATCCCATGAGCCTGGTCAAAACCACATTCAGGTCTCATCCAGGAGCTGGGTGAGAAATGGAAGGATAAATCCTCTTAACCCCTTTCATAAAGGCCTTAATCACTGGTATCTTCCACCACAACACCTTTTGTGTAGGCAGCCAGGTGAACCTTTAGGGAATTGAAGACCAACCCAGTGTCTAACAGATGGGTTAGGTATAGCACAATGTGTGTGGGTGAGCAATCAATGGGATTGGCGCCCTTGGAATTACACCAGATGACAAAACGTTTCCATTTGCTGGCATAGAAATAATGTGTTTTGTATTTTCTAGCTTCCCCGAGTATGTCCATGCACCTCTGAAGGAACTGTAGGTGTCCAAATTATATGAACTCAGGAGCCAAGCTGCTAAGTTCAGAGTTTGTGTATGGGTGTAGGGTCTCCACCCTGTCCTGAGACAACATGTTGTATGGGCAGGGTAGTTTTACTGGTGGGGAGAGGGAAATGTCCATCAGATGAGCGAACCAGGGTTGGCGGGCACACATGGGGGCCACCAGTATCGTGGTAACTGGGACCTGGTGAATCTTGTGCACTATCTTGTTGAGAATGGGAGTTGGGGGGGGGGGAAGCGTAGACAAATTTCCCAGACCATGTTATCTAGAGACCGATCCCCTTGGAGCAGTTCTGGGGGTACCTGGAGGCGTAGTCTTGGCATTGGGCGTTCTCCTGAGTTATGCAAAGACGGACACAATGTCTTCGTGCAGACGCCATTCGTATTCTTAGGGCAGAGGAAAATCTCTGCTGAGCACGTCTGCCAGAAGATTGAGCTCCCCTGGAACATGTTGGGACAACGGAAACATCTTGTGTCTGAGAGATCATATCCAAATGATTTGGGACAGCTTGGATAGCCCTGGAGAGTGAGTGGCTCACTGTTTGTTCAGGTAATACATGGCTGTAGTGCTGTCTGTTAGAATCAGCACGGTCTTCCCTTGTAGTTGCATCTGAAAGGCCTTTAATGCCTTGAACACTGCTAATAGCTCCAGAAAATTTATAGGGTTGGACGCTACTTGAGGGGACCACACTCCATGTGCTGTTTGCTGGAGCAGGTGAGCTCCCCTCCCCCACCACCCGTGAGAGATGCGTACGTGGTGAGAGTGGCTTCCACTGCAGGGGTGGTGAAGGTCTTCCCCCTTCAAGAGGTTTTCTTTTGACCACCACTGCAGAGAGAGAGAGAACTAGGGCTGGCGAGACAACTACCAGATCGTCCCATTGTCCGCTGGCCTGACACCTGGCTGTTCAGCCACTCTTGCATGGGACGCATGTGCAGCCGCGCGTGGGAAACCAAGTATATGCATGACGCCATCATTCCTAGCAAACGCATGGCTTTGCGCACTGTCACCTGCCGACTGGCTACATATTGAGGGATCTGAAAAAGCATGTTCTGAACCCTCTTGTTGGAAGGAAAAACGAGACCGTCTTTCGTCCGGATTAGAGCTCCCAGAAATAGTTTTATTTGACTGGTGACTAGACTGGATTTCTTCTCGTTGATAGAGATCCCCAGACTGAACAGAAGGTCTACGCTCTTTTGGGTGTTAAAAAAACATGCGTCGTACGAGTCCCCTGTTATGAGCCAGTCGTCGGGACTGATGACCTGCGCAGGTGTGCTGCAGCTACTGCCAGGACCTTCGTAAACACCCTTGGCGCTGAGCGATGCCGAAGGGGAGTACCTTGAATTGGTAATGCCTGTCCTCTATCATGAACCTTAGATATTTCCTGTGCACTGGCAACATTGAAATATGAAAGTAAGCATCTTTCATGTCCAATGTTGCCATGTAGTCCCCCAGTTTCAACAGTGGGATCACCTCCTGTAGCGTTAACATGCAAAACTTCTGAGGTTTCATGAACTTGTTCGCTGGGCGCAGGTCTAGAACAGGGCGCATGGTGAGATCCTTTATGGGTACAAATAAGTACACTGAATAAATACCCTTCTTTACCTGAAGAATAGGGACGGCGTCTATTGTGTCCTTTCCCAGCAGCGCTTCCACCTCTTGATTCAGGATCTCCAGATGACCCGGTGAAAGGCACCGTGAGCGCGGTGGTCCGAATTGTGGAGGTCGGGCGAATTCTACACAGTACCCGTGGGCGACCGTCTGTATGACCCACTGGTCTGAAGTTATCCCCTCCCATGCCATGAGGAAAGATGTTAAGCGCCCCCCAACCGGGGTGACATGGGAGGGGGAGGGGACCTGGATCTGATGGTCATTTCTGACTGGAGGCTGCGGCTCCTCTGGATTGGTGCTCTACCTCTGGCTTTGCCACGTCGCTGACCCCTTGAAGGGTAGTATGCAGAGCTTCCTGACGTTTCTCCGGCATTAAAGTTTCCTGTGCCATAGTTGTTCTGACTTGCACGGGACTGCCCTCGAAAGGATCACCGAGAATTACTTCCTCTCTGGGGGGAAGGTCTTTGAGTGATTTGTTGCAGGGATTTAAGAGTCTCATGCTCTTTTTTGGCTGTTTCTAGGGCCTCATCGACTGCCTTTCCGAAGAGGTTAGCTTCTTCAATTGGTTTATTGATGAGAGAAGCCTGTATTTCAGGCTTAAACCCTGAAGTACGAAGCCAAGCGTGCCTTTTGAGTAAGGTTCTTGGGCCAGAGACCTGCCTGCTGTTTCAGCCGTGTCCAGAGTGTTCTTTATTACATTCTGGTTCACTTGCCTGCCTTCGGCCACAATAGTGAGAAGCTTGGACCAGACGTGCTCTGGGACCTCTTGGAGACCTTCCTGTACTAGGTTCCATTGAGCGTCAGCACAACTGGCCAATAGCGTAGTGTTATTCGCTATGCGCGTGGTATATGCGGCAGCCGAGGTAACCGGTTTACCTAGGGCATATAACCGCTTCGATTCTCTATCTGGAGGTGCCTCCCCCGTAGCAAGGGGTACTCCTGCCCGTTTCCGGGTGGTAGTCACTACCAGGGAATCAGGGGATGGCGTGCCCTTTAATGCATTGAGGGTCTGAAGGAGCTGGCCGAAATATCTTTTCAACTCTTGGTTTCACTGCCGGGTTTGAGCTGGTGACACCAGGGAGGGAGCCAACCTTCTCTTAATGGAATTAAGAAGTGGAATGGCATGGCTAGATGGAGGTTTCTCCTTAAGAATATCTTCTACAAAGTCCTGGTCAGGCACTGCCTCTGGAGTAGAGATTTGAAAATGCTCAGCTGCCTTCTTTAACATGGTATTGAAGGCCATTTGGTCGTCTACAGGCGAGGCCTGGCGAGCCGGGGTGGACGGAGGGTAATCCAGGCACAATACATCAGTGTCCTGATCTTGAGCTTGATGGGGGAGCGTCCATGGGTCCGTCCCCACTTGCTGGGTTTCTTCCCAATTGTCCGTGGCATCCGCCTGGTCCTCATTGTAATTCTGTAGGAAGGAAGGTTCTTCATCTTCACTGTAAATGTCCTGATATGTATCCATCTGGACGATGTCTTCATGATGGACGGGGACAGAAGGCTGATCTTCTTGGAAATGTGAAGCAGATTGAAGATTAGGCTCTCCACAAGATCTTTTCGGGGAAGGATGTCCAGAAAAATTGATAATTCTTTCAAGAAGATCCATACACCCTTCAAATAAATTTCTCCCTTGTCCATTTAGAGGACCCAGAAGGGCTACCGGCGGAAAAGCAGGGTCTTCCGCCCTTTGGCGCCGACAATTGTCTCTCAGGGTGTTGGAAAGAGGCTCTAGACTGTCCTCATAAGTATAGTGAGAATCGGGGCACCATGATGTATCCAAAGATTTGTCCGCAGCCTGCCCTATGTTTTTCAGCAGAACAGGAATAAGCCCAACCGCCAAAGTAATTCTCGCAATGCTGTGTTCGATTACCGCTGAATCGGCGTAAGTTAGTTGGTCCGAAGGGGTCTATCCGTAGACGTACTGCCTTCCGCGGCGTTAGAGGGCATAGTGGTTGGTATTTTCGCCTTGAGGCCTAGTCGTGATTTTTGGGCCTACCGCGGCCTTCGGGACCGCCGTAGCGTCGGATTTCCGCACTTCGATGTGTAAACCTGATTTAGGGGTAGCGCCCTTGTTTGTTTTGGAATGCCCAGTCGCAAGACGCTGCTGCGGGTGCGGGAAAGGCTTTGGATCTGAACGATCTGAGGAATCCACTGAAATTTTCAATGGCCCTGCTGGCGCTTTTTCCTTTTTCGGCGTACCCGTCGAAATAGGTGTAGGGGTTGTGTGTTTAATGGAATGCGATTGTACGCCCCTGTATCCGGGTGTTGTCCCTGAAGAGAGACCAGAGTCAGGCCTTAAAGGGTCGGGGATGGGCGTGGCAGACCTAGAAGTGTCCGCCTCGAGGTCCATCACATCCGCAACGGATGTTTGGTCATCGGAGGTGCCCCCGTACTTTCGGCGGGTGCGGCGGTGGGGGAAGGGGGATCCACCCGCGACATACCGTACGCGGCCCACCGCTTTACACAGCGCTCCTTAAGGGTCATAGGCCGAAGGAGTTTACAAGCCGCACACCGCTTCTCATCGTGATCTAATGGGAGACAGGAGTTGCACGTCCTGTGTTTGTCCATCCACGGATATCTGACCCTACACTTAGGGCACAACCTAAAAGGAGTCCT
Organism: Ambystoma mexicanum; assembly: GCF_040938575.1. Lineage (NCBI taxonomy): Eukaryota > Metazoa > Chordata > Amphibia > Caudata > Ambystomatidae > Ambystoma > Ambystoma mexicanum. Next base: position 792,080,960 of record NC_090931.1, on the reverse strand, counting down.
TTAAATTGCAAAAGGGGAATATGACCAGACCTAGAGGGTAAAGAGGTGTAAAGAGGAAAAAGACATACTGGAAAAATGGACACCCCGACCCCACTGTCCCTACTGTAAAGGCCAGCCAGAAGGCCCGGCCACGTGGATGCTTCAGCCGCCGGATCGTAGGCATCGAAATCCACCGCTGTAGACAAGTCCCCCGTAGTCTTTGTCGAAGTTGTTCTTGGCGATATGACCTAAGGGGGGAATAACCGACAAGTCTTTTTAGGATAAACAATGTCTCTTATGTAAAAGCTCTGCTATAGGGCGACCAGTTATCTGGGCGGAAAAAAAATAATCTGAGGGACCACGGCGCATGAGGGATTTTCGGTACACTACACGTCCCAATAGGGATAGTATTACAGACACGCCTATGCCGACGTCCCATTTCGGTCCCTGAAAAACGAGATGCAATACTCTGCGGTTCCCACTGGATGTCGGACCATATGCACAGCATGTGATTCTAAGCAGATTAACAAGCATCAGAAGTGACTGTTCTTATAGTAATAACAGTAAAAGAGTGGTTGTTAAAAGGAAGCAGCAACCCAAAAAGAAGCATCCTGACAAATATACCAAATTAACTGCAGAGGTTCTAACGTATTGCAAAGTTGTAGCTGGAGAAGTCTTAAAAGCCATTATTCTTTTGAACTTGGACAAATAATCTTGAAGAAGAAGATAACAGGATCACCATTGGTGCTATTTTCTTGGATGGAATTGAAAGGGGATCTTTTCAACTGAAACCAAGGATTGTTACCATTGGATTTTTTTATGAACTTTTATTTTTACTTGGAACTGATAAGAACTGGTGCAAGACATTTTTTTTCTTTTGAACATTTTGAAGCAGACTTTAAATCCTGGGAAAAGGATCTTACCCAGGACAAGTGAAGGTCATCCAAACATTGTTCAATATTGTTTATTGCCCTATGTTGTTTTATAATTTTCTTGAATGTTTGTTGTTTAGACTGAAGACCAGTTTACCCATGCTAGGGATTGTTCCCTTAGCCTTTAGACTAGGTTGGGAATTCCTCTGCATAGGACAAGCAAGGCTTTATTTACAAACTTAACCTTTATTTAAATGTCTTACTATGAGAAAACTACAAGCAGTTGTCCGGCCTCACATTCCTGACCCCCCACAATCAACATAAAATACCAAACATACCCTTTTGAATAGGCTGAAAGCAATACCATGATTTATGATTAAATGCTCAGCGCAGTGGAGAGGCAGTTGCCTACAGTTAACCGCGGGAGACAAGATTTACCAACCTGCATAGACAAAACTACACAAATAATCTGTGCGACTGCAACACCGAGCAGCAGAGGTTTGCCTGTACCGCAGTGGAGGGCCTGCATAGTAAGAGCATGAGCTAGAGACTGCACTGTGCACGGCATGAGAGTGATCCATTGAGGAGCGGAGGTGTGACTGGAGGCGTACCAGCATATCACTGCACGAGGGTTTCGGGTCCAGGTGTCTCAACTGTCGTGATTTTCTTTTTTCCATTTGTTTTATTAGCAGAGTAGCACAATAAAAAACATACAACTGTTATTTCCTTACAAATTTAGCACTTCACTGCCGATTCTTTCCCCAACAGTTTCTCCCCCCAGCCCCTTCTACTCCGACCAAATCGCCCCCTTTCCCTGTGTGGCCTCCGGGCAAACGATCAAACTGTCTCTTTAAAGTCCTCTGTTTGAGCTCTACCATTCTCTGTATTCATCTTGCGTTCAGAGTCTTTTTTTCCCCCCCATATTCATTTTTAACCCCGTACACGGGGTCTGATCCGGGGTCCACTTACACCGCTCATACTTTTATTTATGTCTCCTGCTTTTCTCACCTCACTTTTCCATTCTCATTGCCATCTGTACCTTCCCTCAGAGTTGGTCCGCATCCCTTCAGGCTTTCCGCTTTCTACGACTATAATGTGTTTTCATTCAGTTGCAACCTCTTTGTGTCGTACCTCTCAAGGTAGGCTGCCCATTTAAGTTCCCTCGATGGGGCCCAATCATGTATCTGCCCAGTTAGCTGTTCCATTGTGTACATGTCCCTTGCCTTCAAGGCCCACTGCTGGTTCCCAGGGAGAGTCTCTCTCTTCCATCCCCCTGCCAGGCATGCCCTAGCTGCAAGCAATAAGCAGTGGGGTATGCGAGGCAGTTTCACCCACTCCCCCTCCACCACTTCCATCCCAAATAGCACCAGCAGGGGGTATATATGTCTTTCCACCCCTTCCAAGTCCTTATTGCATCCGAGTACCTCTTTCCAATACTTTTGTACCTTCCCACATGCCGACCACATATGCCAATAGTCGGCTTTTTGACCGCATTTTCTCCAGCAGAGGATGTCCGGCCCTGGGTGCATCTTGGAAAGCCTCACTGGTTCCCACTGCCATCTATATAAAAGTGATTCTGTGCAACTTATACTAACACACAATAGATGTTCAGTGTGCATTCTCAAAGTGTTCTCCATTGGCTTGCATCCAGTTGTATTGCCATGTCCCTCTCACATTTCTTTTTATATGTTACTATCTCCCCTCCCTGTGCCTCTAATAGGGCCTGATACAGTTTGGATATTAAACCCTTTGTTCCCCACCTCGTGCTAAGTATCCTTTCCGTGTCCGTCAGTTTCCTCTGTTGTTCTTCCTTCCATTTGCCCTACATCAACAATACCTTAACGTGCAGGTATTTGAACACTAAGATTTTACCTATGCCGAAAAGTTCCTCGAGTTCCGCCAGTCCTATGAATTCTCCTTTCTTGAGTACCTGCCCCACTCTTACCAGTACCGCCTCGAACAAGTCCTGGATGTGTTCACATATTGGGGGGGCCCATATGTGACTCAATGGGGACGGCCAAGTTGTAACTCCTATCATTTCTTTCTTGACCCTCCACAGTGTCTAGAGCGGTCCCAAAATCCTATGTGTCTATACCTTTTTCGGGATCGCCTTCTGCGGCGCCCAGAGCCTTTCTCCCAATGTAACCGGCCTCCATTTGTAGTTTTCAATACCTACCCACTGTTTTTGCTGGTGTGCCCGCAAATGAGGGACCAAGGCTCTAAACTGGGCGGCTCTATAACAGGCGCGCATGTCAGGAAGACCAGCTCCACCCTTCTCTTTGGGCTGTATCAGCACCTTATACGAAACCCGCTGTTTCTTCCCCTGCCAAAGAAATTTCCCAATTCTCCTTTTTAGCTCTGCAAAATTAAGGTCTGGCAGCTCTATTGGCAACGCCTGATACAGATACATCACCCGGGGAGCAGTACCATCTTTCCAGCATTAAATCTACCCAACTAGGAAATGGTAGGCTTCGACCAAGTTTCTAGTTCCCCGAAGATACTGTGCAGCAAAAGGGTGTGGGGGTTAAGTTCAGTTCGTATAGCCTATCCAGATCCTTCGGTATGCGCACCCCTAAGTATTTTATGCTTTCCTCTTCCACTGGCATCTCCAGGCCGTCCCATTCCTCTCTTCTCTCCCTAGTTTCACCTCTCAAGCAGAGGAGGACCGACTTGGCCACATTCACTTTAAATCCTGACACCCGCCCATATTCCTCCAGTATCAGGAGTGCCTTTTGCACTGATGCAGTTACTTTCGAAACGTACATTAGCACATTGTCGGGATACATGCTTATTTTATGACTCTTCTGTCCCACCTTAATTCCGCTTAACTGGTCTTCTTCCCTTATTTTCTCACCTAGGGGTTCCATTGTTAGTGCGAAAAGTAAGGGTGACAGCGGGCATCCCTGTCTTGTGCCACTACTAAGTTTTAAACTCCCTGGACATTTTTGCATGCACAACTATCCTCACTGTGGGGTCTGCATAGATTGCACCAATAGCCCTTCACATTCTCTCCCCAACCCCTATTTTACATAGTATCGTAAATAGAAAAGCCCACTCGACCTGGTTGAAGGCCTTTTCCGCATCTAAACTCAACAGTGCATAGTCCGCTAGGTCTCCGGAGATATGCTCCATGAGGTCCAGGGTTTTCCATATCGCGCCTGGGCCTTGCCACCCCGCTATAAATCCCATTTTATCTGGGTGAATAATACGCAGCATCTTCTCAAGGCGTGTTGCTAGTATACGTGTCAATATGTTCTTATCTACGTTCAACAGTTAGATAGGACACTAGGAGGAGCAGTGGGCTGGGTCCCTCCCTTCCTTGGGTATTACCGTTATCAACGGCCTGCTAAAGGTAGCTGGCGCTTCTCCCGTGTCTGGAATATCATTATAGAGCTTCACCACCTCAAGAGACCGGATGGTCTAAATAATGGAGTGTGTGTGCCAAAACCTGAACATTTGTGAGGAGGAACCATCCACATTGGTGCGTGCAAAAATAAAGCAATTAAAGACCCCTCCCAAATTGGCTTCCAAGTGCTCCCAGAAACACTGGAAGCTTTGAACAAAGAGTGGGGCGAGACGGATATATCACAGTTGTCTAGATTCCTCATGAAGCTATACACTTTATAGAAAAATGTTGATAGTGAATACCCAGCCACCGCCAAGACTGATTCACTTCTATCGACTTTCTCAGGACGAACGGCAGTTTCCCCAGAGGATGCCACTCCTGCTGTTCCCAGTAGGATGGGCGCAATTTTTCGGATAAGCTCACAATGATGGAGAAGCAGGTGCAGCTCTTGTCAGATATTGTGTGCAACACAATAAGATCGGGTGCCGCATCATCGGCAGCCGTAGTGAGGCAAGATAGCAGTTTTGGATCAGATTTCTGAAGGTGAGCGCAGCCCAGAAATCATCCCTTTTGAAACATCCTTTTCTGGGTCAAAAGCCGTTTGGCCCAAAGTTGCCTGAATTATTAAGACAGGTGCAGGTTGGTAGGAAACGGTCACTACCAGTTCAAGAATCTGCTTGAAAGACCCCTCTCAAGATTTCCTCAAACCTCTCCCATGCAACAACCACAGAGTGGTGCAGGCATGGCGCTGCTTCACACCAACAAGCCACTGATAGTCCTGAAGCCATGTCCTCCGTCCTGACTATAGGTGGTCCCCCAGCAGGTCCCGCTGGCAAGAAGGATCCAGGATTTCCTCAGCCAGTGCACTGCCTCCATTTCTGACCAGCCAGTCCTGGACATTATTCACCAAGACTAAGGTGTACAGCAATCCCCTGATTAGCGGCAAAGCGAGTGCCCAGTATCTAAAAGATGTCAACTGTTATGTCCAAAGTACCACCTTTCGGATGGGCTCCGTGGACTCAATTTGCAATATTCTACACCCATGGGAGTTTATGGCCACTGTGGATTTTAGAGGCACATACTTTCACATGCCTATTTTCAAGGGATACCAGTAGTTACTACGATTATGGTGGAATGTACATTGTTTCCAATTTGTGGTGTTACCATTGGGCCTGAAGACAGCCAAGAGGATATTTACAAAAGTGTTGGCACCGCTGGTGGGTCTCTTGCACGAGAAAGGGGACCCACCTGGAAACATACAAGTGGAGGAGAAACTACAAAATAAAATCACATTTGACACCTTTTCAAACGAGTGGTTTTCATAGGGGATCATTTTCGACACTGTCCAGAACAGGGTGTTCCTTCCAACAAGGCGGGCACTGAAGCTGAAGAGTCGACTGACAGATTTTCTGGATTACCCGGCTCCGACGGCATGATAGTGACTGCAAGTCCAGGGGCAGTTTGTGGCATGTGTCTACAGTCCTGTGGGCACATCTGCACCTCAAGCCTTTTGTACGCCATCTTCTACATAACTGCAATCCCCAGGAGGGGATGTATAAGGCTCGGATTCCGCTGACCAAGGAGGTTGCCCAGAGAGAATGGACTGTAAAAGAGGGCTGTGTCATCTGTCCCCTGAATCCCATCATAATAACGACCAATGCCAGCATTCACAGATGGAGAGCAACTACGAGTAAGGAAACATTGCAAGGTAGGTAGTCGTCATCTGAAGCCTCCAACTTGTTGAACTGGGGGGAGCCGGCGGCCATCGGCCGAACACTGGAGAGGTTTGCTTCTCGGCTGCTCTACCCAAGGGTACATGTATGTGCAAACAATGTTGTAGCAAACTGCTACATTAATCCTCTTGGAGGGGGGGAAACTGAGCTGGCTCAGACGACTGGTCACTCGGCCGAGGGTTACCTGGACTCCTTTTGGTTTTGCTTAAATCACCCCGAGTGGGTCGGTTATGCCCAGACATGGGTCCCGAGCCTGCTGGGCCTAGTGACCCAAACTACTCCTCCCTGATGGCACCCAACAAGGCTGAAACATGTCTGGAGATGCTTGAGGTCTCGTGCAGAAGGGATGTGACGTAGCAGTTTGGACTGGGATACCCCTTTTGGAGTGGAACCAAGACTGATTTGCATATGGTCTTTCCCCCTTCTGTAAAAGCTTGGCAGGCTGAAAAACGACAGTCTGCAGGGTTGCCCAGAGCAGTGCCCGTGGTTATGATTTATTCAAAACCTTCTAGCCATCAACCTTTGGCTTTGCTTCACCTCGACTCCTTGACAGCTTCCCACATACCGGGGGTGGACAAAATTGAAATGGCTGCTCTGAGCAGGTCCTTTCCCTCCTCCCAGGAGTTCATGTTGCGGCCACAGTGTTTCTCCAGATTTGCAGCCGGTGGTGTTTCCCGTTGATAGGCATGATGGAATCACGTGCTAACACCCAGCAAGTGCTTTTTTGCTCAAGGGGCAGGGATCTGGCTGCCTGGGGATGGGATGCACTATCACTGACATGGCCAAAGATGTTGATTTATCCGGTTTCCCTCCAGATTCCCCAGATACCTTGGGTCCTTAACAAGATCAAAAGGGAAAAGGAAGAATTCATATTGATCATTACATTTTGGAAGAGAATGTCATGGTTCCCTCGGGAGATGTAGCTTGCCCTGTGTACCCCACGGGTAATCCCAACCCTTGTACCCCTTCCCCCTAAAACGGTTAACTGTGTGCAAAACTGCCCAATGAAATCTTTGTCAGCTTGGAAGTGAATGGGCAGGACTTATTGCAAAGGGGACAGTTCCTGAAATTGCTGGTACTCTACAAGGGGCCAATAAGCTCTCTACCCTTAAGGTTTATGATAGGCACAGCTTCGTTCTCTAAATGGTGTGCCCGGGGACACCTCTCTGTATTGTCTTGCAACCCTTTAAAGATTGTAGGTTTTTTGTGAGATGGTTTTAACAGCACTCAGGATGGCCAGGGAACCTTGGAGTGGCATTGCCGCTGTGGACCCGTATGCTTCCAGGTTGTTTCAAACCTTACTGAAGGAACAGCCTCCAGCGCGGCCAGGACTTCCAACCTGGGATCTTCCCACTGTTTTAGAAGTATGGGTGTAAGTCCCATTCTATCCTCTGGTAGGGGTATCTCCCAAGTTGAAGGGGCAGGGCTTAGGAGGCATGGAGCAAAATAAGTTTGTTTTTGCTGGAAGAAGGGTCTAAATGGGGTCCTCAAATGACTTGGACAAGGAAGGCTTAGTGTAATGAAGATTACTGGTATGTAATATGACAATTTGTTGCCCAAATGCATGCTTGTCACCCAATTTTCATATCCACAATGCACTTCCCAGTAGCTCAGAACTGGAGGTGAACTTCCAGGGTTGGCTACTGGGTGATGCCGTGGCATGTGCGATTTGCCCTGGAAGTTCACCTCCAGGTGTGCAAATTAGCTAAAAAGCACACATGTTTGAGCCATTTAAGATACATGCAGCAACCATGCATGCTTTTTAGCTAATCAATATACACACAATTAGGGGTGTACCGAACTTCGGCTTTGATTAAGTATTCGGCCGAATTCCGGCTGAAAAAAAAGCTATTCGGCCCCGGCCGAATAGTTTACTATTCGGCTCTTGCCGAATACTTGGACATTCTCATTTGAATACAATGCAACGTGAACTCAGAAAGGCAAATATAGACTTCAGTTTGAAAAACTGAATGGAATTAGACCAGACAAATTGCTATCACACAGCTGAAAAATATCTTATATTGTAATCTGCTCTTTAGGACATGTTTTGTTACAGATTCTTAGACATAAAAGATGCTCATCTTTTATACTTAGCCTGAGACAATACAGGAAAATCTTTTCTTTTGGCAAATGTTTATATGCAATGTGCCCTTATTTCAGTTGGAAAAGACAAAGAAATGTGCACATATACTTTCAATTCCTGTCATGTTACTTCCCATTGCGTACGTCATAGTCCCCCCTTTTCTTTTATTAAGGACTTGAGTCCTGAGTTTAACATTATCTGATATTTTATCAGGAATGATAAGTTGCATATATTTGTGTATTGGCGGGAAGGAGTGGCTAGGATAAGTGAAAAGTGAGCAGCATTTGTTTGGGTGGCGTGAATAGTTGTGAGATGGAGTTCACGCATTCAAGATTTCCTCTTGACTTGTGTCCTGCATGAGCCGACATGAACCATTTTATACATTTCTATGTGAGCTGCAAAGAAGTTTCTAAACTAGACCGCATCAACTTTGCAACTGGATAGAGAATGCAATGCATCTGATTCACAAAGGCAGTCCTTTTGCATTTGTGAAGGCTCCTATTTTAATTGGCACTGAATATGCTACAATCGTCTGTACATTTGGTCCCTTCATTTTGGTTAAATCTGCTTTTTTCTGGCTTATATTACTTTAAATAAAGATGCTACATTACTTACAATGAAGAGAAATAAAAGTATAGAATGCATTTAAAATGGTGCTTTGTTTTTTTTTATTAAGTGTGTTTTCTGAAGTTTGGAACATGATTTACTAAATAAAGCAACTATTCGGCTTCATATTCGGCTTTGGCCGAATAGTTGACAAACTATTCGGTATTCGGCCGAATACTAAATATACTATTCGATACAGCCCTACACACAATGCATTGCTTAGTGGTGCTGAACTGGACGTGAACCTGCAGGGGTGGCTAATGGGTGGCACTGTGACATTTGGCTTGCCCTGGAAATTCCCCTCCAGTTCAGAGCTACAGAACACTGCATTGTTGGTATGCAAATTAACTGAGAAGCAGGTCCCGGCAAGCCACCCAAAGCAGTGACTGGGGTCAGGCCACACTTTACCCCCATAGCCGGTACGTGGACCATATATATAGATCAGTGAGACATCTTTGCTAAAGGGGCGTTACAGTTAAGTAACGTTTGCAGAAAGAGGTTTTTTTTTACTAAGGGACGTTCAAGACAGTAACATTATGAGACTTTCTTTTATAATAGAAAATGCTTAGATGGAGCGTTATGGTAAAGCATACCCTTTAAAAACCTGCAAAATCAATGAAAACCCTTTAGTCAAGGGATCTTATGGTTGCGGTGCGAAAATCTATAAAAAAAAAAGAAATCAGCCGTTTTGGTATGCTACACAATCGTAACTCCCACAACGATAACAAAGAACGTGTTACTTTCCAACTGGTAACGCTCTTTCGACTGGATGTTCCTCCAACGTATTCCTCATCTTAGATGTATTCCATCCAGCTTTAGCTGCTTTGGAAATTTTTTCTCGGCAGAAGGCGCCGTGCGTCGATGTCGAGTCGAGGTCCCTCTGAGGCCTCCGTCGAGATGACATCATCGGGTATACAAGTAGCACGCGCGGCACCCGCTGGCCTCAGTTCTGATTTTCCTCCTCTTGCTCTGTTGTATGGATAGTGTAGGTGGCCAGGTGTCAGCCTTGCGAGACTTAGAGGCAATAACCCGCAAAATCTACAGAGGGGTAGGATTGGAGGGCAACGAGGAATAAGTTGGAGGAATATCCAGTCGAAAGAACGTTACCAGTTGGTAAGTAACTTGTTCTTCAAATGGATTGTGTCCTCCAACTATTCCTCATCTTAGATAGACTCCCAAAGCAGTGTAGAAAGTTCTCTGGAAGAGGGAGTAGATTTTTAATACTATTATATGGCCGAATATAGCACTGCTTTACCGAAAGCAAGTTCTTTCGACTGGGAAGCATCCAGACTATAGAATTTAGAAAGAAAGTGTGCAGCGATGACCAAGTTGCTGCCTCACAAATAGATTTTATGGGAACACCTCTTTGAAGGGCTGTCGAAGAGGCTATGCCTCTGGTGGAATGGGCCCTTAAGCCTTCTGGTGGGTCTTTTCCTGCCAATCTGTAGCATTCTGAAATGCAAAACAATCCGTGATATGGTTTGTTTTGACACCGACTGACCCAATTTCCATCCGGTGTAGCCAATGAAAAGTTGATTGTCCACTCTAAGCTTGGAAAGCCTAGAAATGTAAAAGCTTAGAGCTCTTCTCGGATCCAACCTGTGCAATCTTTCCTCCTCCTTAATGGGATGAGGTGGAGGGTAGAACGGTGGGCAGAATAATTTTCTGATTTAAATGGAAATCAGACACAACATTAGGCAAAAATGAGGGTTTAACCCTCAATACCACTCTGTCCCAGTGGAACACAGTATAGGGTGCCCCAGAAGACAGTGCCTGCAATTCGCTCACTCTTCTTGCAGATGATAAAGCAACCAGGAAAGCGGTTTTCAATGTTAATAATCTTAACGGAAAAGTGTGCAAGGGTTCAAAAGGGGCACACATTAAAAACTTTAAAACCAGATTACGGTCCCAAACTGGGACTTGGAAAGGGTAAGGAGGGAACACATTGGTGAGTCCCTTTAAGAATTGTATTATCAAAGGAATTTTAAAGTAGGAACATTCTTCTGAAGAGCGCTTGAAAATGGAAAGTGCTGCAAGATAACCTTTAAAGGTCCCAACATTCAGGCCTCTATGTGCCAGGGACAAGAGAAAGGACAACACTTCCAGGATAGAAAAGGATCAACATTCTTTTCTCTGCACCAGTTGCAAAACCTTTTCCAGGCAAAAGTATAGAGATTTTGTTGCTGGCCTTCTTGCCGAAAGCAACATCTCCATGACGTCATCTCGAAGGTCCCAATCCTTGTATCTCAGCCTTTCAGATACCAAGCATGAAGGTTGAGAGTCTTGACCTCTGGTTGGAGAACCTGACCCTCCATTTGTGAGAGAAGGTCTTCTCTCTGAGGAAGACGTAACAGAGGGCAGATGGACAGGTCTAGAAGGTCCGTGTAGCACGTTCTCCTGGCCCAATCCGGGGCAATTAAGATAATGCGGTTTCCAAACCGTCTCAATCTCCTGATGAACTGAGGAATGACGGGAATCGGAGGGAACGCGTATAGTAGTGGGAAGTTCCACTCTACCACAAACGCGTCCTATAGGGCTCCTCACGGGGGAAATTCCCTTGAACAATACTTTTCGCACTTATGGTTGATTCCGGTCGCAAACAAGTCTACTTGGGGGGTTCCCCAATGGGGGAAGATCTCCTGAAGGACTTCCTGAGCCAGTTCCCAATCGTGGGACACCATGTTCTGCCTGCTCAGAGCGTCCGCCGTCATATTCTACCCGGCTAGATGAACTGCTGTTAAGGAGATTCCTTCTTGAACTGCCCAATACTAGAGCCGCATTGCCTCTCTGCACAGAGTTAGTGACCCTACACCGCCTCTTTTGTTTAGATAATATATGGCCACTGTGTTGTTCGTCATTATCAGGAAATGTTTTCCTCTGATAGATGGCAGAAAAGCCTTCAGCGCTAGTCTGATTGCTCTCAGCTCTAAAAGGTTGATGTGTAGTTTGGACTCTGATGGTGACCAACGACCGCTGATTGTCAAATCGTTGGCATGAGCTCCCCACCCCATGAGTGAAGCGTCCGTCATTACTGTAATCTCCGGCCATGGTTGCCAAAAATGTTCTCCTTTTAGGATGTTCTCTGTGCAAGTCCACCACAGAATATCCTCCCGAACCTTGTTCGGAACCTGAAGAAGATCCGTCATTTGACCTGAGAACTGGGACCATTGAGTCTTTAGAGCCCATTGAAGGGATTTCATCCTCAGGCGTGCCTCTGGCACTAGGAAAATGCAGGATGCCATGAGTCTGAGCAACCTTAAGAAGTCGTAGGCCTGGAGATTTTGGGCATTTTGGAATTTGGAAACCATCTGAAGAATGTTTTGAGCCCTCGACTTGGGAGGCAAGCTCTTTCCCAACGATGTGTCTAATACGGTATCCGGTTATATTTTCGAAAACATATTTTCGAAATGCCATTTTGTAGAGAAAAAAAGCTGCATTTTTAAAAATTTTTTAAACATTTTTTGTTTTATTTTTGTTTCGTTAGTAAAAAAAAAAGTGGGGGAACCCCCCCATTTCAAAAATAAAATAAAAACATTAAAAAAAAAAATGTCAGGCAATTTTGTGTCGACAAAATGGTATTTCGAAAATGTGGCATTCCAAAATGTCACTATAAACCGTCTAATACAGCCCCTATGTACTGGAGCTGTTGGGAAGGTGTCATTTGTGACTTCTTGAAATTGAGGGAGAAACCCAGTCTGTGGAGGAAGTGGCAGGTGACTTTCAGATGATCCAGAGCTTGTTCGGCAGAACGTGCCCTGATCAACCAATCGTCCAGTTAGGGGTAGATGTGAATCCCCCCTCTCCTAAGGTGCGCTGCCACCACTACCATTAACTTGGTGAAGACCCTCAGGCGGAGGTCAACCCGAATGGCAGGACTTGAAACTGATAGTGCGAGTTGCCAACTATGAACCTCAGGTATTTTCTGTGCTTGAGATGGATTGGCACATGAAAATAAGCATCCTGGAGATCCAATGACGCCAACCAATCCTGAAGCTGAAGGGCCTGAAGGATCTGAGAAAGAGTGACCATCTTGAACTTGTCCTTCCTGAGGAACTAGTTCAAGCTTCTTAAGTCCAAGATGGGTCTCAGTCCTCCGTCCTTTTTGGGAATAAAAAAATACGGGGAGTACCATCCCTTGTTCCTTTCCGCTACAGGTACTGGTTCTATAAAACCTTTCTCCAGCAGATTTAAGACTTCCTGCTGTAGAAGCAGATCTGGAAACTTCAAAGAGTGGCTCACAGGTGGATTGCTTTGAGGTTGCGTTAGAAAAGGAAGGCAGTAACCTTGGGCTATTATTTCTAGAGCCCAAACATCTGAAGTAATGGTTCGCCATTCCTGCAGATGCTGCGAGAGCCTGGCTCCCACAGGCGTCTTGTGTTGCAAGTCCTCGAAGTGGTTTTGTGGCTGTTGCTGCGGCCGCTGATGGTGAAGAGGCTGCAGCTGGGGCTGGCTTTCCAAGTTTTCCTCGTCCACCACGAGTGGCTTTTTTCTGGCCTCTTTGACTGGCCATTCCTCTCGCCTTTCCATAGGAGGAGTAATAACGATAGGATCGTCCCCTCCAAAATTGTCCTGATGCACGAAAAGGCTGAGGTTGCCTACTAGCAGCTCCTAAAGATTTGGCAGCCACTTTTGAGGTCTGAAACCTCTCAAGGCTCTCGTCAGCCTTGTTGCCAAAAAGGTGAGACCCGTCAAAGGGCATGTTCAAAAGACGGTTTTGCTCGTCCGGTGCACAACCCGACTTTCGCAACCACGTAAATCTGCGCATTACCGTGCTAGTGGCCATGGACCTGCTCGCACTATCTGCAATGTCCAACCCAGACTGAAGGGTTTCCTGCATGGCCTCCTTTCCACCTCTAACAATGGCTAGGAATCCTTCCCTTTCATCCCCTTCTGGTATGTGCTCTGCCGCCATTGCAATGCACTCCCACAGAGTGTACGGAAATTTTGCCAAGGCACATGTGGAGTTGGCCGATTTTATTACCATACTCCCAGCTGAAAATACCTTGCGAGCCCAACCATCCACACGCTTGTCGTCCCTATCCGGAGGGATGGAAGGGTACGCCACCTTATTTGAAGCAGTGGCTGCCTGGACCACCAGACTCTCGGGAGAAGGGTGTTTGGACAGATAGCCGGGGTCGCTACTGGAAGGGCGGTATTATGAGGTGAGGGACTTATTCACTGGAGGAATAGAGTCCGGGGTCTGCCAATTTTTGGCCAACCTATTTTATAAGGCTGAATGGAAGGGTAAAATCAGATCTTCGGTGGGACCATGATCCAATATATTGGTCAAATCATCTTGGATGAACTGAGTTGGTGGTCTAGGCCATCCTAAGTATTCAAACACCTTTGTCATTAATTGCCTGTATGAGGGATTGGCATGTTCCCCTGGTTCAGGTGAAGTATCAATTCCACTTTCATTATGCAAGGTTTCCATCAGATCCCTCATCCTGCTTTGCTCAGAAATCAGGCATTCTGGGGCATTTGGGGTGCCATATTTCAGTCCAAAAGGAACATCCTCCTCCTCAGACCTCCCCTGTTCTTCAAAAATTGAAGTTAAGGATTTGAAATATTCTTTCCTTTGAAGACGTTTAAAAACCTTTTCTGGGAGAGGTGTATCAGTGGAGCCTGAAGGCTTTACAGCCTTTGCAGCTTTTTCTTTTGCCGTTATTTTGACAGCTTCTGGCTGAATTGGAGACTTTGGGACATTTGGCGCCGAGGGCTACAGGATCGACGTCGACAAAGGCGTCAATGGCGTTGATGGAGCTGACGAAATAGTGGTTGTCGACGGAGTTGGCTTCGAGGGTGTCGAGGCGCTCTTCGAAGGCTCACCCTACGAGCGGGTTCCGGATGCGTCAGTGACCTCTAACGGTCGACTCGACTGGTCTTTTTCGCTCAGCATCCTGCAGGGTTCCCGATCCTTTCTCCTTTGATCACTGGGGCTCGAGGGCGCGTGAGTGTCGGAACGGTAACGCTCCTAGCCAGCTTCCTAAGGAGGTGCGGACTGAGGCTTAGCCTTTTCAATCACCCGCCATCATTTTTATTCTAAATGCTTCCCATTCTTCAGAGGAAGGATGTTTTGTCGGGCATTTCATTCTTTTGGGGGATTCGCCCGAGGACGAGGTGGAAGGGGACCGGTGGTGTCTTTTCTTGGACTTTTTCATCAAAGACAAAGAGTGGTGTAAACCACTTCGGGACCTAGACCAATGCTTTTGCCTTTTGCGTCGAGAAAATTTCTCCTCATGGGACCTTGACTCGACGCTAGAGGCTTTTCAGTCGGGTTTTCGACCTACCTGCAGTTTTCCCTTCCTCTCTCGCAAGACCTTCCCAGTCATTGCCTGACAATTCGTACAGGCCTCCATGTCGTGGCCTTCACCGAGGCACCACAGACATTCTCGGTGCGGGTCCGTGATGGACATTTTCGAACCGCAGGATTTACACTTTATGAACCCCGAACACGGGGTAGTCTGGGTCGACGAGGAGGACATTATCGAATATCTTCTTCAGTAACTGCATCACAGAACTACTCGAGGCGCGGCGAGTCTCCTAAGCAACACGTACTGCGGAAAAACAGAACTGAGGCCAACGGGCGCAGCGCATGCTACTTGTATACCCAATGACGTCTCCCTCGACAGAGGCCTCCGAGGGACCTCGACTCGACGACATCGACACATGGCGCCCTCTGCCGAGAAAACATTTCCGAAGCAGCTAAAGCTGGATGGAATACATCTAAATGAGGAATTTACGTTGGAGGACACAATCCATTCGAAAAGCTCAT
The DNA here is from genome assembly GCF_040938575.1 of Ambystoma mexicanum. Lineage (NCBI taxonomy): Eukaryota > Metazoa > Chordata > Amphibia > Caudata > Ambystomatidae > Ambystoma > Ambystoma mexicanum. The sequence continues at coordinate 792,065,566 of NC_090931.1, read as the reverse complement.
ACTGACATGGTATCGCACATGCCATAACTTTTCTTCTTCAACTGTTCATTATGCTTCGGTCCTTTTACCTTCTTAGTTGTTAGTCCATCACGTCACATTGTTCTGGCAGTCACTCCCGCCTCTTCTTCAGCCACTTTCCCATCAGAACACCTAATCCCAAATACTTAACATTAACAATCCTTACCCTCAAGCCATATCCTTGCATCTAGTCAATCTACCTTTCTCTTTTCAAGCAAGCCACTCCCTGCATTTCCTCGTCCATTCTGTCTAAGGACACTGCTATTAGCAAGCGTCTGTTATGTAACAATGCCAAATGAGTAAGCAGAAAACAACAAAAACAGTTAATGTACAAAATATAGAGTACAAGCAAAATGTATTATTTATTCATGAATAATAATTCGATTATTTTAGAAGAATCTAACTTACCTGCCCCTTTGCAAAGCCACATAATAGTCTTGAACAGTCATTGTTGATACTCAGAGCAGAAACCGCTCCATACTGCGCTCCCACAGCAGTGTTTCCCAAGCAGAGACGAAGAGCCTGATTTGCATCTACACACAAAGCATGAATGTTATTCAAAGATGAACTGACTGGAGGTGCAATATAAAAGAAATTAAAAGAAAACAGGGCCATACACATGGATCGAAGAATAATAAGTGACCAACACATGCAAAGTTACTTACGTTTTCTGATAACATATCCATTTAGTGGCAAGACCCTAGGTTCAGAATGTTTTAAAACCAGCTACAGGCCAGTATTGGCAACTATGCTCCACCTAAACAGTAAGGTCAAATGAGCAATAAAGCACCAACCTCTCCTCCCCCAAACGCAGGCGTGTCGTATTGGCTACATAGAAATTGCCGACCAGTACAATGTCCCCCGATTGTCCTATAGCTTTGAGGATTTAAGAGTGAGCCTTTGTGGTCAAAGGGTAGGATTAGAAGCAATACAAGATAATGTATTATGCGCAGTAATCTAGGGCAATATTAAAAAGTTGGCTTTGGTACAAGTTCAATCAATCCTGTTGCAAAAAACGTGTTTGTTCAATGCATTTTTGCACCAGGGAAATGTTTGCTCCGTTTGCTCTAGGGGAGGAGTCAAGACTTCCCCCGCTAGATTTGGCTGTAGCTGTGAGCATTTTAATTCGGGTACAGTCCCAGCAAAGCCGGTACATCCGGTCATCCTGGCTAACTGCACTTGCACTGATGCAAAGTTTCTGTAATATGGCCTTTTGAGTCTTGCATCCTGTCGCGCACTAAAGCATGACTACAGAACATCCCATTGATGAATGTACATCAACAGTACACGAAACAAGAATCTTTTCATTTTAAAATCACTTTACAGCAAAGCAAAACTAAAAATTGCAAATGATGAGCTGTATTTCCGTCAGCGTTAATTATTAAATGCATGCCGCATGTGAAAGTAAAACAGAACAACACTGCGCCGCCCGGCGACAATGGGGGAAAAGGCAATAGAACAACTCGAATGCAAGCCAATCAAGCAGCAACAAACGTGAAACAACAGTGGATGATGATGAAGGGTGGAAGGGCATACTTAAAAAGTTGATTTGGGAAAATGGAGAATTACTCCCTACAGCGGGAGGACAGCAAGAGAAAATGTAAAGAGATACAGCAATAAAGGAGAACAACTTGGGAAAACAGGTTCTGCACAAACCGTCTCTATCCATGTCCTGGGATATAAGGAGTATGTGGAGTAGATCAAGTGGTTGTTGCATGGATGTCAAAAAGGTAAATGTCTTGGTTCTGTCAGAGGCTTTATGAAAACATGTTTCGGGGAGAGCTACTCCTTGTATTCACACCCATGACAGAAGGAACATTTTGACTTTGAAAGAATGTGTTATAGTATGGCACTGTACAATCTTTTATTGGCACCCATGTACTCTTGATTTTTTTGACTAACCCATTGCTTGCTCTAGGGCTGCACAAGATGCCTACTCACCTTGTCCTTAAGTTAGTGCTGTATATTCTGGGTACTGTCCTTTTATTGTACTGTAAGACCAGTGTAAGCTTCTAGCTAAATAAAATACACATCTTAAATCCTTTCCTATTTTTCAACGTTACCAAATTATAGCTAAGCATTTACCTGAGGAAAAAAACAGTTAAATCTATTTAGCTTTTCAATATGACAAATGCACAGCAAAACAGCAGGCATAGTGCATCGAAATAGCAGTAGTCTCCCGCTTGAGACCCTTGGGTGGTGAGGACCGATAGCCACCCCTTTGTTCCCGACATCAGTGAACTACATCTAGTAGTAAGGGAACCGGTGGGAAATGATTAAAAGACATTGCTAAGACAGCCAGTGCGTGCGCACTGAGTGCCTGCCCTATTACCAACAGGGAGTGAAGTCACCCACTAGGAAAATTGTAATAAATGTTCTGACTAAACTAACCTCGATCGCCATGTCTCCCAGCCCAGCTATTCAAATGAGTTGTTTTAAATAATTATCAGCAGTTCCTGATTGAAAGGATGGAAAACTAAATTGCCCACCTCGAGGGAACATGCGGAAAGCGGCTAAATCCATTCCCTAACTCCCGGGGAGACCCTTACTGGTGTAAAAACTAAGGTTTTGGTACAAATTAATCAGTATTCTACAATAGCACTGGACCCTAACAAAATAACAGGGGACAATTCATTCCTATACTCTTGCATCAGTCTAGAACAGGAGAATAGAAGTAACTTGAGGGGTCCTCACTTTCTAGAAGCTTCTGATTTGTTCAAACTTGTATCTCCAGTTATAGCAGGCACGGGCTCTAACAAGAATGACAGCATTTCATGAAGATGAGAGAATCCAAGAGAACGACCATACATCATCTACACACAAGGGGTTTGAGAGAAATACCTTTCGAGCAAAATCAATACAGGCGTTAAACCTATTATTGGAATCATTAGTGAGACGTTAAGACAACATCAGTCTCGAGGTTCGATCAAATTCAACAAAATTAGAATTCATTTTGAACAAATTGGAAAGCTGTGTGTCTGGTGTCCCAGGCAACACAATAACAACAAGGAGTAATCCCCCTGATCGAGACAAACACCAAGATGAACCAGTTGTAAATGAGATCCACAAGACTTCTGCAGCTTCATCGATAATTTGTGTGGTTGAGCTTTTTGAGGGAAAAGAAATTGAGGCAGTATCACACGATCGATCAATGATGGAGTCACCAGGCTATCAAGTGGAATTAGGCCGCCACTTAAATGTGTGAAGCCAAATGAAAAAAAATGTATCTATTGACCCAGCAGAAGAAAACACTAAAAATCAAAAAAGGAGGAATATCCAGAGTTCCAATACATTCTTCCAGACACCATTCAGAGTTCCAACAATGAAAAATATTGAGAATGGAAAGTCTGATTAAATTACAAACGTGCCCCTCATAATGTCAAAAAGCAAACTTCAATTTCGAGAGAAAAACAATCTAAAATAAAGGAGCAAAAAAAGTATTGACCTTGCTCAGATAATACAATCTTACATCTTGACTCGAAAACTAACATAACAGAAGTCCATCCATTAAGAGAAGATCAGGAGAAAGGTCAAAGGCTTAATTGTGAGGAGGCCTATATAGTGGAGTGAGGTGCAAGATCTCCAAGTCTCTATCTCAAGGAGCTCAGTCCAATCGAAAAACATCAGTCACGATGGACTGGGATATCTTGCGTAAAATGGGTTTGGTGTCACTATTCCCAAAACATATAAAAAGACAATTTGCAGCCTTTGGGCAATCTAATAGTGAGCTCTTAGTGTAAGCTGTCTTAGGTGTCAGTGCTTCCTGTAGCTGCAGCAGTTTGGTGATTAACACACTGAGTCTGCCAAGTGTAATGAATAAATGTAACAATTTAAATCGCCTGATGTTGCGCCAAATGAAGTTAATCACACAGGTATTGTATTTCAAACAATTTATTTTCCACACACTATTTGGAGTCTATTATTTGGTGATTGTGTTTTAATCGTGCATAGGTTAACTCATTGGGAGTATCTTGGTGATACATTGTCCTTGAGTGGTCTCTATGTTTCTGGCTTCACGTAGGTTTCAAATGTCAAGGGCCTGGGTTGCAAGTGTGCCCAAAGTCGTAGTAGAAGTGGAAGAAGTCGGAAAGGTGAAGCAGCCCGACCCTGAAGTGCTCCTGGAGCCGGTGAGTGAAGCTCAGTGTTCAGGTTCACTCAGAAATCCTTGCTGTAACTTTAACCTGCTCTAAAGTTACTTGCGTAAGAATAGAAGCAAGTGTAAACTGTTTGTTGTTGTGAAAAGTATTGCTAACATTGGAAAAGTGTCACACGCACTAATAATGAAAGCTGTAGTGTTCGCATAAGAAGAAAAGCATCTAATTTTCCATTGTTGAACTATTACTGTTGCCGGAGTAATCGCGTGTCCTTAATTAAAGGGGCAACGCCTGCTAAAACATTCCAAAAACCCAAACGTTGGCTTTCACAATTGTTAGAAGTATATACAGCATCAAAGGAAGGTTGTGTGGCCAATTGCGATTCACGATTTAACATCTGATATTACGTGGGAATACAATCACTTGCAGTGCTTTAAGGTTAAAGATCTACGTTTTAAGTGGTTGCTTGTGTCTTAATCTATTTTTTCTTTGAACACTCAACCTTGTTGTATTAAGAACAATTATTCTTTAAATCCAGAAGTTGTTGTACTACTAGAAGTATTACCCAAGCCAAGAGGCAGAACCTTTCTATAGTGAAGTAAATCCTGTTTAGATCTATCCACCTGATATGCAAAGTTGTTAAAGGGCCAGTGTCTTCTGATACAAGTGACATTGTTACCTGAAGTTGGAAGTGTGGCAATACAGCTCCAGGGTACAAGAAGGTGTGAATAATGCTCGGGAAGTGGTGTGCTGGGTGCTTGTAAAGATTGTGCAGACATTCTGCAATGCTGAGACTGAATTGAGAGAAAGTCAGTCTTGAAGCAGAGGTAAGTTTTCCTTGTGGGAGGAAGACAGACAGACGCGGCAAAAAGGCTGCCCTTTTCTTGGAGCATAGGAAAGAAGAGTGCCTTGCCTACCTGGTGAGGTTGAAGTGTCTTTTCTTTATATGACTAACAATCCTGAAGTATAAAGTTGAAGCAGAAATACCTGAAATGTGGTTATAACACTGTCAGTGGATGTTGCATTGAAGTTGGTTGAAATAGTGGCATACTGTGTAGCAAAGGAGTCTGTTCCCACGGTAACAGTAGTCGAAGGGTGGTTGTCAAGAGGAAAGCAACAACCCAAGACGAAGAACCCTGATAATTATACCAAATACACTGCAGAGGTCATAACCAAATGTAAAGTTGTAGAAGGAGAACCTGTTAATCTATTTTGTGACCTGTCACAACAATCTTGGAAAGAGGATATCCAGGATTACCATTGATGCTATTTTCTTGGCTGGGATTACAAGGGGGTCTTTTCAACTGAACCTGTTTTTTTTTTAAAAACACTTTTTATTTGCATTTTTCATAATAAAAGACAGAACATAAGTTGAAGAACTGTTCTCAGTGGATTTTTGTTTGATGAACTTTTGTTTTACTTGGAACTTAAAAGAACTGGTTCAAGACTTTCCTTTTGAACATTTGGGAAGTTGACATTGGACAACCCTGGGGAAGGGATTTACCCAGGACAGCAGAAGGTCACCCAGGACAGGTAGGTTTCAAATGTCCCAGGCCCTTGTGCAGCACGGGTTAAGTCCGGCCACACCAATCGGGAGTCTTATTCACTCTTCTGTCCCTCTGCTTGCTTTCTGCTACAGGCTTCGGGCTTCTGCACGGTAACAGCTCTGCAATTACAGCCACTAGGCACACATGGGAAAACCTCCACTCTCAGCACGTCTTTCTCAGTGCAGCCACAGCAATGCAGGGTTTGACAACATAGGACCCTCTCAGAACTTGCAGGTGAAGTCTGCTGTCCCCATGCTCCGGCATCCTTTCTGTGATCACACTTCCTCATGAATTGCCAGCCTCATGCTCTTCTACTGCTGCTACTACTACTGTCAGCCTTCCAGCTCCTTCCATCTTTCCTCTATTGCTGCAGCCTTTTATGCCTCACAGGTGGGACAATTGGTTTTGGGCGTAAGCCATTAATGTCAATTTCCTGACCGTTGCAAAGGCTGTTCGGCCTAATTGCCTGTCGTCTACATCTACATGCTTCTTCAGCCCTCTTCTTCATCTCAGTCCCTATAGGATTCTGGACATGTAGTTAACTTGATCAAAGTTAGGTTTTTCTACTTCTTGAGTATTTTTAGGGGAAGATTTAATTCTCTTAGAAATTTAAATAGAGGAGCTAGAAAGTTTTTACTCTGTTAGAGGAAGATGATTTAGAAAAGACAACATTTCTGCTATTCCTTGTAGTGTACCCTTGGTAATGAGGATGGCATATGATTTTAAGGACCAAAAGGATTCTTTCTTTTGGTATAATATGTTTTGGTATTACAACCCTAGGGTTTACCACCTTAGATTTAATAGGAGGTTGGGATACATGTGACAATAAGCCTTAACCTTTTCTGATATAGTGGTAATAAACTCCCTGTCAGAGGAAAAAGACTGCATCTCATCCCATGGAATCTCCTCACTACCCTGGGCCCTGTCTCCACCCAGCTGATCCTCCCACAATACACCACCACCCAGGGTTGGGATCAGGAAGCATCTGCCTTCCCCTGGCCACCTCTGAGGAGACTTTAGGCAGGGTTTCAGTGAGGGATTTGCAGGATTCTTCACAATATGTTCATGGTCGAGAATAGTTCTAACTGACCCTATCACTATTTTAACTAACAAAGTAGTACATGAGAATGTCTCCCTTCTCCTGGTCATCTCTTTTTGAAATGGCTTCTTTACGCAAAGGTTCTCTTTAGTGTGATATCTTTAAATAGTCTATAGTCTCTTGCATCGTTCTGGATAAGTTATTGCAACTATTTAACAATACACCTGGGTTTTATCTCCACTTTAGGGCCCGACTTTGGACAGTTCTCCTTGATGCCCTTTCTTATTGTCTGTCCCGGACTTGTGTGTCTTTCTGACTCTTGTATCATAGACCTTCTTATTAGGGTGTACTTTGTTGTAATTTGACTATCCCCCTCTCGTGGGGCGCCTCACTTTGATTATCTCTCTGCCTATCTGGCTCACTTGATTTCACTTCCCAATCATACTTTTAGGATTCTTTCTCTGGAATCCTCCACTCTTTACTTCATAAAACCATGGGGTACTTTCCCCTCTTCCCAGGGCTTTGGTGCCCAGTCCTTAATGACTCCTCTCTCAGGCTTATTCGTTATTCTCCATCGCTTTTCACAGTTCTACTTAAATGGTTTTAATATTCAGTAGCTCGTCAACTTCTCTTTGACAAGTTTTTCCCACTTCATAACGTTCCCCTGGCAGCTTTCCGGTTCTCCCGGTTACCTCCCTGTCTGCAGGGGAAAAGTGTCGGACTCGGCACTCGCTCGGGTTCTCTTCCTCCGCTCTGAATCTCGTGCTTCTTAATATTACTGGCATCCCACCCTCGGCCTTCTCTATCCGTGCGACCGGTTAGAGTTGCGGGCAATGGGGAGTCTCGTCTACCCTCATCTGGATGGTTTCTGAATAGTTCGACGGGTGCACAGTCTACCAAGAAGTCATTGTGGTCAAGCCACCACTGGGATTATGATTCCCTTCTCTGCTGTTTCTACGTCCTCGTAAACACAGGCCTCCAGGGTTTTCTTCTGGCGTTCAGGACTCCTCTGAAAGTCACAGGACCTCTGGCTCTTTTTCGCTATGCCTCTCCGAGGCATGATGTTGTCAGCGGGCTTCCCCTGCTTACAATCTCCTCTCTCCTCCACCTTGCCTCTCTGCAGCTAGCTCTTCTCCCTCTGCTTTGTCCCTCCACGGCACGCTCTCTCTCTTAGGTCTACTCGTCTCAGTTAAATGTACCCATCGCCTTAAAAAGACAGATTCTTTTCCTTGTGCATAATGATGTATTTTAGTTTTGCTTTCAGCCAAACATCTGGATCTTACAATGTTCTTCACACCTGATAGTCCGATATCTAGGTTCAGGGTCTCCAACCTGTAGATCGCGAGCTACTGGTAGCTCGCATGAGGCTTCCCAGTAGCTCTTTGCATCCAACACCAAATGAGAACTTTGTTTTTATTTTTGTGTCTGAAGTCCCTGGGCCTCCTCTGTTGCCCCTTGACCCCTCCCTCTCCTCCTCCTGCAAAGCCAGCAGTAAATAGCTGTGTGCACAGTGAGAGGAGGGACTTCATCTGGGATTGCAGTGCTTGAGGCTATGTCCCAACAAGTGGTTAACTATCAATAACAAGCGTAAATAGGAAATGTGTGTTGTGGCCATTGTCACCAAGAGGTGCAAATGATGGCTGATTAGAAAGGGAAGGGGTGCATACACACTGTTTCTTTAGATTTTTTTCCAGTTAGCCTTACTTTGCATGCTGGCAATAGTAGGCTTTCAATCAGAATGGAGAAAACAAAGCTACAGCTGTAATCGTTTTTTTGATCAGTGTGTGTGTACAAAATAAATACAATCCTAGCGAGTCCCAGCATGCAAGAAAAAAGGTATATCTAGCAATATGTATTACTGTTTATGGTAAAAGTGTGAATTATTTTTTTGATTTGAAGATACAGAGTTCTGGTTTAAGGCAGTATTACTCCAAATGTATTGAAGGTGAAGATGGAATTTGCTGCGATATAAACAAGCCCACATGTATGCATGCCCCAATACAGGAATTCAAGAGCTAATCGCACTTTTACACTTAAGTAAATGTGGAAAACCACTAGCTGTACTGCTTTGTGGTCCTGATCCACTTACATTTATAAAACTAAACGGGAATGTAAAATTACATGCTATCAATGCGCGTACTTAAAAAACATTATTTGAGAGTTCTGTTTCAGACTATGTTTTACGAATTAAGTAATTAGGTGGAAAACGTGAGCAGCGGTTTGTATATGTATATATATTTTGATATGTATAGGATTAATATAATTTAAACTTAGTAACTAAATAACAGAGCACTGTACAAAACAGGGTGATACATACAAGGAGTGAATATTGAAGAGAGCAATGGGACGGGAGAGCAATTAATAGGGTTGAAAATCAGAGAGATCTACAGAGATCTTCAGGATATCTGTATGTGTATGTTCCAGTTCTGGCAGGGGATTTTCAATCTTTCATTACTGGGTTGAAATAGTGTAATTTATGAGAACTCTTTTTGCCAAAAGAAAATGGGCAAAACACCATACAATTTAGTAATTCTTTAACACATGCAATATTCCAGTAGATGCCGTGTCACCAAAAGTATGCGAGATATGCCAGCACTGACACTGCGAAACACATGTTGATTCCATTTCAAACAATATGTCAGAAGAGTCTTTTTTTTCAACTACTTTAAGTACGGTTGCACAGATAAGATTGGAAAATAAAAAACTGTTCCTTTGGGCACCAGATGAAAAGCAATGCTAATTACCTAGCCCCCAAGCAATCCTCCCAGCCACCATCATGCCCCCCAGACTCCTGGCCCCCGTCTCCTTCCCCCATATGACAAGTGTTAGGCAAAGTTTGTATGCAGTACCCTCTGGGACCACTACACACAACTAGGACTACAGGTGTAAGCAAAACCAACCTTTGGTACAAGTCTGTACCACACAGTTGTTAGTAGCGAGCTGAGCAGTCAGGCTTATCTCAAGAGGGAATGTGAGCTTGCAAGGGTGTTACACAAAGGTCTACAATGACAAGTATTCAGATAGACATTTATACTCAAGGTTTCTTGGTAAAACACTTCTTAATTTATAAAGCATTCACTAAATAGGACAACAAATAGCACACAACAATTATACTACAATACTGAATACTAAGCAGTTGAGCTCCCTTGAAGTAGGAGCCAAATAGCATTGAAGTAGGAGCAAAAAGGCATAAGTTGATAAAACTAATATTACAATTACTCGAAAACAGTGCAAATAGTTTGAGTTCACCAGAGTAGTTGATTCAATTCAATAGGCAGGCCAAAGTCAATGGGCTAGTGTCTTGTATAAGTAAAAACGGTTCTGGTATTTAAAACGGAAAGGTCTTTGCCACGATTCTTAGAAGTAGTTCACGGAAGAAAGGTTTGTATGTCGGGTCACAAGCTGACTAGGCCTGCAAGTTGCAAAAACTTTTGCGGTGAGAGGTAAGTTCTCTCGGTCGGGTTTTCACAGTACCTTATATTGAAGAAAAAGATACAGCTGAAGACTTCTGTTCCTGGCGGTTCCTGCAGATCTCGCTGTTCCTGAGCCTCAGTTGTGGGGACAAGAGAGAGGACGTCAGGGGACTCCTGCACTGCACAGGGACGGATCTCAAGATGGCAAACTTGGCAAATCTTCGATGCCGGTTGCTTCTCCCTGGTTAATCCTAACCAGCTCCGAGAATGGTATCCATGTGGCTTACGAGTTGATTGGTCCTACCAACTCAAAGGAAGAAGTCCTCCTTGAAGGGGCTTCTCTGTCAAGATGAACTTGGTGATTCGGACCTGCAGCAGGGCTCCAGCAGGCAAACCAACAGTCTAGTATTTGCAGCAGCCGTCCTCTTCCAGCTCGTATTCGGTTCTTTCGTTCCAGTGGTTGACTTCCAAGCCAAGAGACTCGCCTTTTAAACAGTTTTCTCCCTTTCATTCTAGCCTAGCTGCCACTCACCCAGCAGGGTGGCTGTCCTTGCCGGACAGTCAGCCAGCCAATCACGACAGAGTGCATTTGGGTTTCCTAGGAGACTAAGCACAGGGAGTTTCAGGTACCTTCCTCACTTCCTGCCCACCCCAGACACTCAGACGCCAGAGGCAGTCTTCAGTCCTGAAGCCGCCAAAGGCATAGAAACAAAGGGACCAAACCTAGTTTGGCGCGCAGAGAAACACTAGAAGGACCTTTCCAAAAAGAAATGGCAAAAAAAAGAAGACCGGGACCTGTTTAAACAAAGGGGCTTAAGGCACCGTCTTGAAAAACATGGCTCCAGCGATTTATAGCTACCGGTGTTCACGGTCGGGAACAAACATGGTAGTTCATTGTTAAACCACTGCCACCAGCCATTTCGATAGGAAAGGGTAGCATTTGACTGCTACATGAGTTTCTAGACACCGGGGATAGTAGGTAACCCCTCCAGCACTCTATGGTAAGACAGTGCGTGCTGGATCTAGGAATCTAAAAAGACTAGTAAAGTCGATTTAACTTTACATTCTCTGGTAATCAGTAGTTTATCCTAGAGAAGGTATATAAACCTTGGGAGAGCCCAGAAAGGCTTCCCTGTGTTACTGTATTGAGGGTGCCGTGTAACACACATGAAAAGATGATACCCATGGAGTTATCATATAACACCATAATGCAAGAACACAAGAGTAAGACACACATCAAAATACATGAGAGAGTGGGGAAAAAAGGCTCACACTCTCTCCAGCTAAAAAAATCAAGTCCTCAAAATCCAGCAAAGTTGCAACAAGAAGAACAACAAGAATTGTCCATTTTAAACCATTTTTGTGAAGGTGCAGTCCTCAATATGTCTGACATATCTGTATATGGTATGGCCCATTGGTCATGTACCAGAATTACCTGCATGATTCCTGCAGGGAAAGGCAGCAATCCTGTGAGCGGTTCTCTGGGATACTGCCTCCTTCATAAAAAGGCAGGTTAGTAGCAGGTCGCCACCCATTATAAATAAGTCTCCCCTCGCTACAATCATACTCTCTTTGCTCAAAATGACAATATAACGATTCATAGATAGTCTAGTTTAGCGTTATATGATTTGTGCACGTTTCAAGTCATTGCTATAAAACTGAAAGTTATTTTAGCCCTGTGAATTAAAACATTTTTTGTATATAAAACTTGCATGGTTTCCAATGTGAATTTTCAGTCTTGCCAATTATTTTATCATACAAACCTTTAAGGGCAGTCAACAAAATAGGCATTGGCTTACTTTTCCTTGGCTGAATTCTGTGACTTGGCGTGTGAGCAATTTGTCGAAAAATAAAATCCACTGCCAGTTTAGCATATACCCAGTTCATGCAAAGCAGAATGTGGTATTTGCTGAATTGTTTGCTGAATAAACTACCCTTGTGGAAATCCCGGATGTAGATGCGCCATCCAACAAAAGGCAAAATATGTACCATTTCCACAGCGTAAAAAGAAAATGGGCATCTTTATTCTACAGTGCCCAAGTTACAGTGGGGAAAAAAAAAAGAGTAACATTGACAGGTATTTTGCAATGATACACACATTATGAAAATAATTTCCCCAAAGGAAGCGGTCTGAGATCCAAAAAAGTAGGTAAACTAAACACTGCAATGCCAATGCTTTTACAGAGGCATCCTTCACTTTTGGTAAGTATTTGATGAAAAACAAGTGTACTTTTACAGATGGTACAATTGTGAAGTGCGCAGTAACTCTGTGGCTGAGACGAAGAGATTTTAAAAATGATCCTGAATGTATGTCTGCCATGTCAGGTATGGCTGTTAGGTGCAAACACTATGGCAAGCAGGGTATCTGAATTATCTCTGCAAATCTGCCTTTTTCAGACATGTACATCCTGAAATAAAATGTTGTATCCCATCTGACAGCATCTGAGCGCTGTTGCAAGCTGCAGACCAGATTACTTGGCACTGGTGGATAGCATGCAGTGTCAGCCTTGGTTTGCTACATTCTGATATGCTTATCAATTTTTAGAAGACAGCTTCTAATAGAAAACAATTAAATAAAGATGTTTTTGAAGTTAATAATATCATGGTAAATGCATATGTTATTCCTTGTTTATGCAAAGAGCAAATAAACCACCCTAAAAAATCTAGGTACACATTCTCATACTCATGGACATCACAAAACGCAGTAGCGCTTGCCAGTAGCTCCCACCTAGTAGCCATTAACTACAAGTAGCTCTTGCCAACATAAAACTTGGGAGGGCTCACAGGAAAAGGAGTCCTTTCCCTCTAAGGGTGAGTCTCTCCTAGTGAGGTCTGACTTGCCCAGACCCCTAGGGAGGGTCTTGCAGAGCGGGCTCATCTCCTTAAGCTCAAAGGGGGAGCTTCCCCATAGGGGGGAAGAGACCAATACCCTTGATTCATCACAGGGAGAAATAAACAAAACTGATTGCCATATATAACAGTTAATTGCCAGGGAACTAGAATCACCAGGAAAATTTAGAGCAGAAAAGAAGAAAAAGTGTACATCTTAATGGGATTTACCCATAGGGAACTTAGGAACTCAGAGAAGTAATCTGTATCACAAATTAGTTATTAAGTTGCCTACGGGTAAATCCCACAAACATGACATTCGCTAAAGAATGTGCTAAATTGAAGAGAAAAACGAAAAAAAGTGCACTAAAAAGAGTGCTACATTAATTAAGTAAAAACTGGGTGGGAAATATTGTATCCCTACAAATTAAGAAAAAAGAATTAAGACAGGCCTTTAAGAATTGGTTGCGCTTCTATAAAAAAAACACTTAACTAGGCCAAGCCAACATATGCTGAACATACCGAAATATAAAAACTCAGCTCTGTTTTGGCAAAGTATTAATCTTGTATAGGATATGAATGGCACCCAGTTCAATCCAATACATCTCAAAGCGTGGGACAAATATTTCTTTGAATTATTTGATAGTACTAAGACACATCATTTACAGATGCAGAGGGAATAACCCCCCCAGAAAGGAGTATACAGACATCGAGTAAGGGCACTGGGCCTCATTACAGGTTTGGTGGTATTTTGGCAGTAAATCACCCAAAATACTACCAAAAGGATTTACTGCTGCTGCCACTTGGACGGGCAGAATTACCACCGGATTACAAGTGTTGGTTTAAGTTCACATTTATGGAGTCCATAGGACTCTATGGGGCTTTCGACGTAATTACCACCGGTGGCAATTCCACCAAAATGCCAACTTGTTGGCGATAAGGTGGCAGAATTACCTCGAGCATTCGAGGTGGTGAAGTAATGCAGCGCTAACTCTGTTACTGTCGATTTTAGCCTGGATATCTGCAACGGCCCTTAAAAACAATCTACATTACTAGATGGAGTGTTTAAGAAAATAAACGATTCATACTTTGTCATTGTTGTGCCTATATTTGAAAAGGGTTCGAAAGAAGAGCAAAGCAATTATCAACCAATAGTCCTGAATGATGCTTGTTGTAAGGTTTACTCGGCACTGCCATTTAAAGAAATTCCTGGGGGGAGAAGGGGCACTTCTGAGCAGCAACTGATATGGCTGTTTAAGTGTGAGGCTCCTGCCCTAACGAAATCCTTTTCTACATTAATCCTGCATTCTGGCCGATATTTTACCATATTGAGGTGAGGACTACCGGCGGAGGTTGTGGGGCAAGCCTGGACCGGCTGCTGGAGGTGAAGGTGGCTGCAAACTCTAGATCCGTCCCTGGGCCTAGGCTGCAACACCCGTGCCATATACCCTGGCGGATGTGACTGCGGGTGTTAGGCAATGCTGCCGGAACCAAGCGAGGCCGGGTAAACCGTGCCCAATGGCAGCCAAGCAGGGGAGAAGGGTGAGCAACAGCCCAACTATTTGGCAGCACACCCCCCTCTCCCCTCCACCACTTACCTGGCGACACGCAGTCGTCGGCCTGGGGAAAAGAAGTATGAAGGGCAAGGTGTTAAACAACACCTTGCCCTTCATCCCAAAGGAGGTGCTAACCACCCAGGCAGGACGGGAAGGAAACAGGCAGGGCACAACAAGAGGAAGCACCCCAAAGTGCGAATGCCATCGGCGCCAGCCGGGCGGGGGAGTGGGCAGCACAGCCCCCCATACAGGGACAAGGATCTAGGGCCAGCCCATGGGTCCAATATAAGGAGCTGACTTTCAGCTCACAAACCACAATCAGTTTGGGACCCTACACGGGGACCTAAACTATCCGAGTTCACTACGCACACATAGTCTCGCTTTTCAAGCCCGATATAAACGTCCCAAACAGAATAAGCAGGATGACGCGGATATACTAAAATACATTGCAAAAGTGTAAGTCTTTCAAATCCCTTGAACAAAGGGCACAAACATGAGGCAAATATACGCAAGGAACAGAGGATACGAACTTGGAGAACATAAGAAGTTCTTTTTGTGAAAAGGGGCCTGTTTTTAAGCAGCACAGCACTCAGAGCAGAAAAAGGCACCTGTGCAAAGTTTTTGGGATTTTCATTTGAATAATAAAACAGAACAACACGAAAACAGTGTAAAAGAAGCTGCAGCCACGAATTGGAAGCAGGACGACACATAGCAAAAGTTCTTTTTCCGATGACTCACAAAGCAGAGCCCTTAGCTAACTGGCTCAAATCACAGAAAACAAGCTTTCAAATAAGAACATCTTAAGCTCCTTCAGCAAAAAGCAGTACCCTAACCACAGAGCACAACCCAGAGGAGCAATGGCACCCAAGAAAATACCACAACAGAAAGCAAAATCACAGATGTTACGGCTAGCAGAGGAAGCAGCAGAACATCATGGTTGGGAATGGGTCAGGGAGAACATTTATGGAAAGACAGATGAAGAAGCTGACACAATAGAAGGGGAGGACACACCCCCACCAGCAAAGAAATCCAAGACACTGGAAGAGGGCAGAAAAAAGGTAAACAGGCGAAAACAATTGTCATTACTGTTTGATAACTGTGCAGATAAATACTTTACACAACAGAATACAAATATGGAAAAAATTGAACAAATGATGCTAGAGATCAGGGACAAACAGCAGGCACCCAAAGACCCAGGAGCGGCCATCAAAAATAATGTCCCCCTGGAGCCCACAGTGATTACTGAAAACAGCCCCAGAGCCACCAGGGACTGTAGAAACAGGGGTGGGGGCAGCAGGGCCACTTAAAGCATGGACTTCACCCAGCACAACATCAGTAGGGCCAACTGTATTCTGCAAAAAAGGGCAGGCAGGACCCACAGCAGTCATCCCAGCAACAGAGGCAACAATGATTACCAGTGCACAGTTAGATGAAAAGTTAAAAGCATTAGAAACAGAAATACTAAATAGATACAAAAAAATCACTTGCATGGAACATCGACCAAACAACAAAAGAGGCAATATGGGCTAAGGAGTACACAGAAGTGTTTTCACTTATTGAAGCACAGCCAAAGGGCGGGAAGCTTTCAAAGACCACCAAAGAAAAAATGAAAGAAAAAGCAATAGCTAGAAATGCGCATGTTATGAAGAATTGGGATAAATGGTTAAAGGGTTTCATCATACTAGCAACAGTTTTTCTGGAGAAAAAAAAAACAGGAGATGGGATCAAAACCTTAGCTTACAGAGACAAAATCCGAGAAGTCAAAATTGCATATGAAGGGAATGGTTGGATAGCACACAATGTAAGGTTCAGGAGAAACATGTCTGAAAGAACAACCATTGAATGGGATGAGGTCCAAAATGACTTATATCTGATGAACGGGAAGCCACAATCAGAGGATGAGATAGCCCAGGTATCCAATAAAACAAATAAGAACACCCAAGGGGGCAACAGGGCATCAGAAAATGAAAATAAACAGAAAGGGGGAAACAGCCCTTTCGAGAAAAAACAGCCATGGGGGGCTAGGTCAAATACCCACAGCCAGTCTAAAACACAAAACTCCAACAAAAGTATACCCACCTATTGGAATTACGGAAAAAAACCAATGCGCATGGGGAAAAGAGAGCAGGTATAAGCATAATTTCTCAAACTGCAGGGGTGACCACCCCAGCAGCAACTGCACCCCGCTACCAATCAAAAATGCTAAAAAAGAAGACCAGTAGTACAGGGCAGAAAATAAAACGGAAAACAGGTAGGACTCCCATTAATATTGAAGGTTTCAGAGATGCATTAGCTGCCTTCGGTGATGCTGGAAATTAATTGGAGGGACAGGGCCTCCCTGTCCTTGTGCTGTAGTCCTTTTTCATTTGTGTTCTGTATTGTTTTCTGCCAAGGAGTCCATGTGGGACTCCTGGCAGTGCAGCTCTTCCTGTTTTTGGTTTGGTGTACAGACCCACGGGATACCCTTATGGCACGCATGGGTCGGGGTACAATCTGTGCCCCTAGTATATGTTTTAGGCACCTGTGTGTGGCCTACAGAGCAGGTTATGGGCTGGTGGCAGCTCCATGCTGAATTTGACAGGTGCTCCGAGTATCCTCCATTTTGGGATACCCAGGCCCTGCCATTGGAATCAGTTGATTCCTGATAGGAAACAAGATGGCCCCTGTGGCCTCTTGCTTTCTATTGCCTGTTACCTTGTTTTCCCAAAGTCCTGGTAAGCCGTGACTCTGTCCCTTCCCCCTGACTGGCTGTTGGGTGGAAGTTCCATATATGGTGTTGTTGTGAAGTCCAGGCCAGACTAGCTGGAGCCTTCCCAGTGACTGTATATTGAGGGTACACCCTGTGGGTGGGACCTGGGTAAATGGAGTGTGTCACCAATATGCACTTCTTGTTGTGGATGTCTGGTATCTGGTGTTTGACACAATGACTGAAACAGCCCTACCCGAAACTGGTATGAATGCAGTGTGTAGTGTTGAATGGCTAGGTACTTGTCCCAATACACATTCCTTGTTGTGAGTGTCTGAGAGGGAGGAGAATGGCCTGAATGCACTGTATGCCCGATTGGCTGACTGCTGAATGCCTTTCTGAGTGATTGGTTGGTTGCCCGAGTGTGACCCAGCAGAATGAATGAGAGATCAACTAGTATATCTAGGGGCCTCCCACCATTTGTTCATAAACTGAAGTTCAAACTGACGCTTGATCTTGACAACCAAGCATGAAGAAGAAGGTTAACTGCTGTCTCCCTTCGCCGAAATCTGAAAGCCGCTGAGCAATCGAGACTGATCCAAGAGAGGACCTGGTTAGGCGTCCTCTTCCCGTGCTCTGAGGGACCATTGGAGCACCGCTAACCGTCGTCGAAGCACCCTGGAAGTCAGACCCTCGACAGGATGCCGACCGGAGAACGGGTCCGCCGAGGATAAGCACCAGACATTCCGCCCACCGTCGTTGACCAGGGTTCGCAGGTTTGCAATAACCGCTGGAGGCCCGTCAAAGCCGTGTTGCCCAGAAGGGGGGACCGCTTGATGCCGTGTCATCATTGACAGGTACCGCAACGCTCCTTGGCCTAAGACTTTTGATTCACAGATGCGCCCGCCTTATCCAGCTCGAGAAGGCCAGTACGTTGACTCGCCGAGGAGCATCCACCAGTGGGTTTCCGGCCACCCAACTACCGTAGATACGCACACGACTCGACACCCTTGCTGGGTCACAGTTCTTCACAAACTCTGCGGTCCTGAACTATCGACATCGAGGTGCCCCTCACGCCTCTTCCTTGCAGGATGTCTTCGCCCCATCGTCGGCGAGCACCGCTGGGACTGAAGCTGCCACCTCGACGCAGAGTACACTTTCTTTGAGGAATCTCGACGATCTGTGGCTCCTGCTTTAAAGGGAGCCGCTTAAGAGGGATCCGTCGACGACTCGTCGTCAAACTCTACTATTCCAGGTACATTGGGGTGGTAGAAACATTATAGAAGGAAAATAAGACGCATTGAACAATATATGGACTGGGCTTGTGGTATATCTTTATTTTACAGGTTGCTTAGGTGGGGGGGGGATCTCCACACAGAAATGTGTCTAGTGGTAGAGGCCAGTATTCTGCCAATTGTTCTAACCAACTGCTTTCCTCCTATGTCTATTGTTGGTTACCTTTATTAAGTGATTTGTGCGACATTTAACCAGAGTACAGTTGATGCACTTTAATGGAATCTGATAATAATTGTGGTACCAGTAGAACTGTATATATTTTCCATTGTAGCTTTACTGAGCACAAAGTGAGTTATTGTGATTGTGTATATAACCTTGAACCTTCATTATATAAAGACTGTGTTTTAACTAATACTGTGTGCGGACATTCCTTTGTGGGGGCTTGGGGACTACCCTGTACTTAAGAACCAGCCTGCATCACCTCCTGAGACGTTAGGCCTTGATTGCTCGACTACGTTACCAATAATAGAGACTCTTGGCTGGGGTCCTCCGTGCCTCTCCTCTGCCATGTAGAGAGCAGGAGCACAGACACCCCCTTCCAGTCTTTACACCTACCCAGACAGAGGATTCAAAAAGGGTTTCCTCATTCCATTCAAAGAAGAGGGATCACAAAAAATCCCCAAAAACTTGATCTCAGCAAGAGACAACCCAGGAATAATGAGAGCAGAAATTGGTAACGAACTAGAACAGGGTAGAATAGGGGGACCATGGGACAAAATGCCATTTAAACATTTCATAATATCTCCTTTAGGTTTGGTTCCAAAAAAGGAACCAGGGAAAATGGGGCTGATACACCATTTATCGTACCCCAAGGGGCAGTCACTTAATGACGGCATCCCTGAAATAGCATCAGCTGTGAACTACAGACATTTCCAAGAAACCTTGAGAATAATACAGAACTGCGGCAGGAAGGCACTGATGGCAAAACTGGACAGAGTCAGCTTTCAGATTGCTACCAGTCCACCCAAACTCGCAACAATGGTTAGGTTTCTCTTTTGACAAAAAATTGTACGTAGACAGATGCCTGGCCATGGGCTGTGCAGTATCATGTCCGGTATTTTGATCAGTTCAGTTCATTCTTCCAATGGGCTTTCCAGAAACAAGTGATGATTTCATGCTAGTAGGCCCAGCCGGCACAGGGGAATGCAAGAGAGCACTATCAGAAATGATAAAGATGGCAGCAGAGTGGGGCATACCGCTGGCAGCCGATAAAAACTACCAACCCAACAACTAACATCACTTTTCTAGGAATTTAAATAGATACCGTTGCAGGGATTTGCAAACTACCAAGAAAAAAGTAGAAGAGCTATTAGGCAAAATTCAAAAGATGGCTAAAAGGGAATAAAGCTCTGTCAGGGAGATACAATCACTGGCTGGTAGTTTGAATTTTGCAGCCAGGATACTACCACAAGGAAAGGTTTTCTCTAGAAGTTTGGAACTAAGAACAAAAGCATGCAACAAACCCGACTTACACGTCAGACTGGGGGAAAGCCTGGGAAGAGTTCCTCATCGACTTCAACGGGGCCGCACTTTGGCACACAGCATTGAATTCAGGGGACAAAAGGGTCCTTTTTACATATGCAGCAGGAAGCAAGGGTTTTGGGGCCATGCTAGAAGCAGAATGGGTGGCTGGTGAATGGCCTGAAGCATGGCATCCAGCAGGATGGACCAAAAACATTACCCTTTTAGAGATCATAACGATCTTGTTAGCTTTACGCATGGGGGGCAGGCATGGGGGGGGAGGCGCCTAGCAAACACTGAACTTACTGCATGGTCTGACAACATGGCAGTGGTGGGGATCATCAACAATAGAACAACCAAATGCCATTTGGTGCTGAAAGAGCCATCAAAAAAAAAATCACACTGTATGAGAACATCGTTGTCAGAACAAAACACATTGCAGGAACAGATAATAACATTGCAGATGCTTTACCTCGCTTTGAGTGGACAAAATTTCGAGAAATGGCACCTCACGCGTGGCAAGAAATGGCACAGAACCCAAAAGACTGCTGGGAGATTCTGGAAGAATAGAAAATTTGCGCCAATGCCGAACGGCCGGGGCGTGCAACCTCATTCAAGCATCTCAAACACGGGTCCATGCAGTGATATTCTGCCTACAGAAAATTTAGACCCGGGCATGGGGTTCCTCGTAGATATGGCCAAAAAAGCTTTGACAAGCAACACTACATCACAGTACAATAAGTGTCTACAAACGGTACTAAATGTGTCAAGGCAAAATCATGTAGAGTTGTTAACAACAAAGGACTGAGGTGGGTTTACAACCAGGGTTTTAAGAGAGATGGGGCAAAAAGACACCTCACTGCAGTATCCTATCTTTCAAAACTGCAAGGTGACTCAGATCCCACGCAGAGTTAATTAATCGCATATGCTCTAAAAGGCTGGGGCAAAGTAGAAGGGCTACAAAAAGACAAGCGACGCCCCTTGGATTTTCAAAAACTGATTAAAATAACAGGGTTATTAGACAGCATATGCTCACACCCCTATGAAACACAGTTGTTCAAAACGGCGTTCTCACTCTCATATTTTGGAGCATTTTGGGTATGCGAGCTCATAGCATCCAGCACATAGCATCCAGCACCAAAGCCAACAATGGCCTTGGAATGATGGATACAAGGGTGAGCTGGCTGCATCACCATTGATGTTCAAAAATCCAAAACAGGCGCAAAAAGAGAAATAAACATTTATTGTATTGATGATTTGACAACTGCCCCATGTGCATAACCAATCTTTACAGTTCGCAGTGCCCCCAGGTAGGGGGAAGATTTCTAATACACAGGGACTCCTCCGCCCTGAGCCACTACCAGTTTAAAGGGATTCTTTTGAAAGCCATAGGCAAAGCGGGTTGGGACCCAAAAGAGTTTGGCACCCATTCCTTCAGAATCGGTGCAGCAACCATGGCACGGCAGGGAGGTTTTGGGGCATAACAGGTGAAAACCATAGGAAGGTGGAAATCAGACTGTTTTAAGAACTACATAAGGCCTGAAAAGATATAGAATTTCTTCCACCCCCACCGCCACCGTAAACAGATCAGGATAAGCCTTTAAAATCTGCCAGCATAGCGAGGCACTCCTTTGTATTCAGAACCGGGCGATGGGCTGAAGAGACAAAATAAGGGTCAACTTTTAAGAACACGATTTCTTCATGATGGGGTTACAGAGGCCTCTGTTGGCCGGAAATCCATTACAAACTGGCTGATTTAGTTGCCTACAGGGACCCGCCCAAATTCTTATTCATTCTTCCAGGGGGAGAAAAAGATCGTACAAGGAAATATGCGCCTCATTGGCGGGCATCGACCACAATTGGAGGCACACAGACATTTTCTACTCCTCAATTTTACCCAGAAAAACCAGGCTGGGAGCAAACTGTTACAAATCTGTGGACACTGCTAGAAGAAAACTAAACAAGGGTGTAGAGAAATTCTGCACAGCCAGGGGGCTCGGTTTCATAAAACACAGCGCAATAACACTGGGCAACGCGGACCTGTTCCAAAAGGACGGGACACATCTATCAGGAATAGGAATGAAGCATTTTCACAGACAAATAACAGATACCCTAGCTAACAGAGGTTGTCTCTAACTAACTTTTGGGGGGAACCTGGACAGCTGGTAACCAGCCCAGGTGCGGCGGA
The DNA here is from genome assembly GCF_040938575.1 of Ambystoma mexicanum. NCBI lineage: Eukaryota > Metazoa > Chordata > Amphibia > Caudata > Ambystomatidae > Ambystoma > Ambystoma mexicanum. The sequence goes on along the minus strand of NC_090931.1, from coordinate 792,043,439 downwards.
ACGAGCCAGAGGGGGTAACCTCAGGATATGGTGCCAAAAAGTACAGCATCTTATGGTTATGTAATTATGATTATGTTTTGTTATGACGCTATCTGTGCAAATAAAAATTCCTCAGCCTTTTATTTGCCAACCCAAAGCAATGTGTTGTGTGCTACCTGGGGTAGGGGAGAAAGCCCAGGGACACCCAAGGTAGTCTTATGCATTTTATCTGTCTGTATATGGGTCCAGTGGTTACCGGCAGCCAGTGACACTTGGCTTCCCCGGCTCGGCGCCGGCACACTGATGGAAGACGGGAGGCGTGCTGCGCCATGGCAGGCTGGGCGATCGGCCGGGTGGTGAATACCCGGTGTGGAGGCAGCCGCTCCTGGGATGTTTTTGGCAGTGTGAGGTGGGCAACCGTGGTGCTCTGTTGTCCAGGCTGCTCCACAGGCGGATGGGAGGGCCCAGTGGATAAATCCTTCACCCGCTGTGGCGGTAGCGTAGCGTGCCGGAGGATCCCTGTGGCGCATGTCTATCAGGAAACTGAAGGCGACGTGGAGCGAGGTTAAGGGCAGTGTAATTGTGCTGTATTCCCTTCTGGAGGCCTGGGCCTGCGGCAGTCTACATTGAGTCCCTGATATACACATGCACCTCACTTTAAAGCACTGTCTCTGCGAACTGGAAGTCAGTGCCGTTATCATTTGGATTAACCCACCCATTTCTGGGCTCACCGTTATGCACATGCGGTGAGGGGGTGGAGAAGTGCTCCAATCATGCACTTTGGGTCTTTGGCTCGCTTACTAGTCCAGTTCAGTGCAGCACCTGTGGATGGTCCTGGTGGTGGGTGCCTAACTGGCTTGGAGGGTAACTAAATTGAATTGATATTTTATTTATATCGCTGTCGTACACAAGTGTTTCGCGACAAGGCAAGGGAGAGGAACAGGGGAGAACAAAACAACAATCTTACTAGGCCCAGTGACATTGAGAATGTGCAAGTGCATGGGAAAGGGAAAATGGGAAAAGTGCATGGAAAGGTTATGGGGTTAGTGGAAAGTGCAGAGCAGAGGAGAAACAAGATAAATAAGAATAAATAAATAAAATAAATAATACAGGCAATAAATGGTGGTAGTGCAGCCCGCAAGTGGCAAGTGCTGAGTTTAGCTGACAGGGTATGTCTGGTAAGTGCAGAAGAAAAGAAAGTGGGTAGGGGACTGTATGGGTACAGATACAGACCTCAGTTCAAGGCCCAGAGAATAGAGGGTGGCCAGGTGCACAGTACCGAGAGAAAAACAGATCAGCAGGGGATAAGGGGGCAAAGGCAGAAGCAGAGAGGAAGGTCTTCAGGTGTTTTCGGAACCGGAGATGGTTCTCCTCAAGTTTCAGAGTGGCAGTGAGGCTGTTCCAAAGGGAGGCCCCAGCCGAAGGCCGATCTACCCCCAGCACGGTTCTTTGAAAAATGTCTGACCCTGAGGGAGTTAGGTAGATGAGCGAAGAGCTTGAGAGGGGAGGTATTTACAGAGGGGTAGTTGAAGGTATTTCGGACCAACGCCCCAGAAAGCCTTGTGGACAATGCAGAGGGTTTTGAATGTAATCCTTGCTTCCACTGGGAGCCAATTAAGGGATTTCAGAGATGGAGAGATACGATCCCAGGGCTTCAGGCCAGGGACAAGTCTCGCAGTCCTGTTCTGGATTTATTGTAAGGGGCAGAGAGTAGAGGCAGGTAGGTTTAGAAAGAGGTTGTTACAATAGTCCAACTTAGAAAGAACCAGAGCTTGGGAGACAAGTGAGTTTCTGGGAGAAGGAGAGGAAGGGCAGAGTACCTCTGAGAAGGTGCAGTAGGAAGTTTGACTTTTTACAGACGTCAGAGATATGGGCAGAGAAGGAAAGTGTGGAGTCAAAGATGACCCTGAGATTCTTAGCCTCGCAGATAGGGGTAGGATGAGGGCCAAGGGAGGCCGGCTAGAGAGTAAGGAGAAAGGATGGTGATGGTGCACCGATGAGGAGGATCTCAGTATTTTCAGCATTTAGAGATTGTTGGTGGCACACCAATCTTGAATGGCAGTTAGGCAATCAGATGAGGGAAGGAGAGGAGGTGGCCGAGTGAGTGTCGTCAGCGTAGCACTGGAAATTTGAGCAAAAAATAGCAATGCAGTGGGCAAGAGTTGCCAGGTATTGGTTGAAAAGCCAGGGCGAGAAATTAGACCCCTGGGGAACATCACAGGTAGAGAGGGAGATAGATGTTATAGATGATAGGAAGGCCTCAAGTTGGACCTGGGAGGGTCGATCAGAGAGGAAAGAGGTCAGCCAGGCAAGAGCCTGATCGGTGATACCCAGGTTATCACAGAGACAGTTTAGCTGGGTGATATGGTTGACCGTGTCAAAGGCAGAAGTGAGATCGAGTAGGATGAGGACAGAGGGAGTGTTGGAGTCAAGGTTGGAGAGCAGATGATATAAGATCTGATAAGGTATTTATAACGCGCCTATACACAAGTGTTTCGAGGCGCGACGAGGCAAGGGAGGGGGAACAGAGGGAAGACAGATAACAATCTTACTAGGCCAGGTGTCATTCAGATCGCGCAAGTGCAGGGGGAAGGGGAAGGGGGAAAGTGCGAGGGGGAAGGGACGGTGGAAAGTGCAGTACATGGGGAAGGGGAAGTGCAGTACGTGGGGTAGTAGAATATTAGGATAAATAACGGCCGGATGGTGGCAAGTGCAAGGTAAGAACAGGCATAAGTGCTGGTGGGGGACTGTAGGGATACAGAATACAGTTCCCAAGTGCGAGGGTTGCCAGGGAGGCAGTGCAGGTGTGCAAATGGCGGGGCCTGGGCCCAAGGTCACAAAGGGCGGCCAGGTAGCCAGTGCAGATTCAGCCAAGAGTTTAGCAGGGGTGAGGGGGAGAAAAAGCAGAAGCAAAGAGGAAGGTTTTGAGGTGCTTCCGGAACCAGAGATGGTTCTCCTCAAGTTCCAGGGAGGCAGGAAGGCTGTTCCAGAGGGAGGCCCCTGCAGAGGAGAGAGATCTACCACCAGCTCGTTGCTTGGAGAAGCGACAGACCCTGAGGGAGTGCAGGCAGATGAGCGAAGAGCTCGAGAAGGAAGATATTTGGGAAGAGAGAGTTGAAGGTATTGAGGCCCCAGAAGGCCTTGTGGACAATGCAAAAGGGTTTTGAACTTAATCCTTGCAGCCACTGGGAGCCAGTGCAGAGATTTCAGTCCTGGAGAGATACGATCCCTGGGCTTGAGGCCAAGGACAAGTCTCGTCCTGTTCTGGATAAGTCGCAGAGGGCGGAGAGTGGAGGCAGGCAGATATAGATAGAGGCTGTTGTAATAGTCCAACCTAGAGCGAACCAGGGCTATGGAGACTGTGAGCTTCTGGGGGAAGGAAAGAAAGGGAAGAATACCTCTGAGGAGGCGCAGCTGGCAGTGTGACTTCTTAGTGACATCAGAGATGTGAGGGGAGAAGGAGAGTGTGGAGTCGAAGATGACCCCGAGGTTTTTAACCTTGCAGGTGGGTGCAGGAAGAGGGCCAAGAGAGGCCAGCCAGAGAGCTGCAGGGAAGGAGGGAGTGGGAGTGCCAATGAGTCAAATCTCAGTCTTACTGGCATTAAGGCAGACGCCACTGGCGGCACACCACTCACGGGACAGTCAGAGATGAGGGAAGGAGAGGAGGAGGCAGAGGGTAGCCTGAAAATGAGCCGAGAATCATCCGCATAGCACTGAAAGTTGGGGCAGAGAGCGGAGATGCAGTGGGCAAGGAGTGCTAGATATTGGTTGAAGAGTCAGGGAGAGAGGTTAGATCCATGGGTGACACCACAGGTAGAGAGAAAAAGATATCGGCGAGGAAGGACCCGAGTTGGACCTGGGAGGGTCGGTCGGAGAGGAAAGAGGTCAACCACGCCAGAACCGGACCAGTGATACCCAGGTTATCACGGAGACGGTTGAGCAGGATGGCATGGTTGACAGTGTCAAAGGCTGAGGAGAGATCAAGCAGGATAAGGACGCTTGCGGTGTTGGACTCGAGGTTGGAGAGCAGGTCTTCACGGATGTTCAGGAGAGCAGTTTCCGTGCTTCTGGCAGCTCTGAAGCCAGACTGATGGTCATGAAGACAACCAACAGATTCAGTGTAGAGATTAAGCTGCAAGATGGCCAGTTTCTCCAGGAGCTTGCCCAGGATGGGAGTGATGGAGATTGGGCGATAGTTAGCCGGGCAGGAGGGGTCGGCAGAGGGTTTCTTAAGAAGAGGGTGCACAAGGGAGTGCTTCAGGGGGAATCGGAAGGCTCCAGTGGCGAAGGAGTGATTGCAGAACTCTGCCAGGGCAGGAGCCAGGGAATCGATATGGTCCTTGATAGTTTTGGAGGAACAGGAGTGAACCTGTTTCGACGAGACTGTCATAGATCGGACTTGTCTAGAAACCTTGTCTGCAGAGAAAAAGGGAAAGGCAGAGAAGGCGGGAGGGGGGTGGCTGCAGGAGAGCCAGAGGAGGAGCAAGGAATGGGAGGAGGGAGGCGATAGGAGGAGAGTGAGGACAGGATGTCCTGAGTTTTAGAAATGAAGTGAGAAGCCAGTGCCGTGCAGAGGGCCTGCGAAGGAAAGGAGAGGTAGAGACTGCAGCAGGATTGGCCAGCTCCTTGCAGATTTTAAAGAGTTCAGCTGAGTTGTTAGATGCCGCAGAGACATGAGCTTGAATGTGGCCTCTTTTCTTGGTGGGGACAGAAAGTCGGTATTGCCTTTGGAGCAGGCGACAGGCCAGTTTGTCAGAGGATGAACAAGAAGCTCTCCATTTTCTCTCAGCCGCCCTACATTTACGTTTGAGTGTAGCTAGGTCGGAGTCATACCAGGAATTTCACTTGGCTTTGGACTTCAAACGGATCCTCATGAAAGTGGCAAGAGCATCAAGAGTATCAGGAATAGAAGAACAGAGCAGAGACAGGGCTGTGTCAGGATGTGAGTCAGCCAGAGGTGAAATAGGGGGAGAGAAGGTGGCGACGAAAGCCTATACTGACACACGCTTCATGGGCCGGATGTCTGAGAAGGTAGGTGGCAATGTTGGGGTAGGCTTAGCTTGGGGGGGGGGGGGGGAGATGAGAGGAGGCAGTGATCGCTCCAGGAGAGAGGAGTGGTCAGAGGAGATCAAGACATCAAATGTATGTCCTGTAGAGTGAGTCGGGCCAGAGGGGAGGATAGCAAGGGAGAGGGAATCGCAGAGGTTGAGAAAGAGTGTGGAAGAGGAACAGGGAGAATCGAGATGGATGTTGAGGTCACCAAGGAGAAGGAGTTGAGTGGTAGAAGCCAGGAGGGAGGAGGAGAGGTCAGTCCACTCAGAGAGAAATTATGTGATTTGACCAAGGGGCCGGTAGAGAGTATCAACAGTAAGAGAGTGGCTAGGAGAGAGAGCCTGCAGACAAGGCATTCGAAAGAGGAGTAAGTCTGAGTGGGGATGATAGATGAAGGAATCCACTCAGGAAAGATCAGGGCTACACCCCCTCCGGGCCGGGTGGTTCTGGGCGCAGAGAGGATCTTGTTGCCATCAGTGAGACGTGTGTCAAAGCTTGTGAAAGAGATGGCCGTGAACCATGTCTCCATCAGACCGAGGATATCAGGGTCAAGTTCTTCCAAGAGGTGGCAGATGTCAGAGGAGTGTTTGACAGCTTAGCGAGAGTGGCAAGATGAAGAAGGTTGTCAGCCTTAAAGATCTTCCGGGGAGGGGTACAAATCAGAGGTACGCCCTGCGGAGGTGTGGAGGGAGCCAGAGGTGGGACAGAGGAGGAGGGAAGTGAGGGCAAGGTAGCCAAGGGAGGAGAGAAGGGGACAGCCGGAGATGAAAGGAAGTTGATGAGGCGAGTGAACCGCCTATCAAAGAGGAAGAGATTGGCCTGAGGGCCTTGGACCATGACAGTGCAATTTGTAAAATCTTCACAGCTGGTCTTTTTGTAGGTGGATATACCTGCCGAGACACAGCAGGTATCAAGGGTGCAGCCAAAAAATGCAGCCCGATGGATCCCTTTGCCTGTAATCCTGGCAGAGCAACAAGTACTGCCCCTGCTGCGGAGACTGCTTCGGGAGGTGAGACAGTGGTGCCAGCCGGGATGGAATCCTGGATGGCAGCAATGCAGTCCGGATTTGCCTCAGTTAACACCAAGCTGGATGATAATGTAGCTAATATTAGCTCCCTGAAGGACAGGGTGGACAAAGAAAGGGGGCCTATCACCGAAACAAGAATTGGACAACTTAAAGATACAGTCCTATCGCACGATCAGATACTAAAGCGGGTCACGTGTCAGGACCTCGAGTCGTGCTGCCGTTGGAATAATATATGCATTGTGGGAGTGCCGGAGGTGGCAGTGAAAGGGCATATGGAGCAATTTGTGGAGTATCTACTGAGGTCTCTCTTTGTGGATATTAATTTCTCAGCACACTTCCTGGTGGAATGCGCACACCGAGCCCTGGTACCTGCTCCCAAGCTGGGTGCACCGCCGTGCACAATTATCGCGCAGCTGTTGAATTATCACGACAGGGATCACATACTTCATCTGTACAGGGAAAGGGGCTTGTTTCAGTTTGAGTCCAGTACTATACTTGTGTATCCAGACTGCCAGACTGCCATATGACCCGGTCAAGCGGCTGCTGTGGGAGCGGCAAGTCCAGTATGCCATCATTTTCCCATCAAAGCTCTGTATCTTACATGGTGGCAGGGCACATTTCTTTGAGACCCCAGGGGACACTTTGCAGTACATTGAAGCGTCTATCAGCCCCCCCACCCCCCGGGCGAAAGACCTAAACCAAAACACGACTGTGCATTATTTATGTTCTGTGAAATTTATTGGGGCGAGTTGCTCTCCAGTTGTTATATGCCTTCGTCGGTTGAGTTGTAATACTGCTCGCACGGTTTTACTTGAAGGTTCAATATGGGGTGGTTACGGGGTGACACTGTCTGGTTGAGGTCGACTGTGCAGGTGGGGAGGATGGTTGGGGTGTTAAAGTTAAACATTTGACAGACAGAGTAGCTATGATACTGTGGTGACATGGGGTGCTGGGATGGAGGGGGATGTGGTGAGGAGCGGGGGCATGGCGGGTCCTGACAGCAATAGGGTGGGGGAGCCAGTCACATTTTTCACATGAAATGTTAGGAGGGGTTCAGGGGTGGAGTGAACAACCCAATTAAGGTGAGGAAGCCATTGGCCTATATTGCCAGACATCAGTCCAAAGGTGCTTCTACTGACGGAGACGCATGCTTTGGGGAGCGCCCATGAGGCATTTGCTCCGAGATGGGGTAGTCAAAGGTATTATCCGACTTGCTCCTCACAGGTTAGGGACTTCCTCACCCTTGGTCATCGCTCAATCCCATTTCAGGTTAGGAGTAGTGTGATTGACCGAATGGGCCAATATGTGATAGTATGGAGTAAGATATATGGCAACGAGGTGGGTCCTCTTAACACCTATGGCCCCAATATTAAGGACCCAGTCTTCTACAACGCTATATTTGAGATACTCGCATGAGCCGCTGACACTCCCCTCATATTGGGCAGGGATATAAATACTATCCTTAATGATGCCCTCGACAGATCCACCGTGGCCCCTTCGTGCAGGGTCCACCACTGCATTGGCGTGTCTCCATATTATACACCAGTTACGGCTGGTTGATGTCTGGCACTGTCTTCATCCGAATGCTAGAGAGAATACCTACAATTCCACGGTACATGACATGATGCCCAGAATTGGTTACTGGTTACTGTCCACTGCGCTTGTCCCAAACGTACGGAGCGGTGAAATTCTACCATGTACGATGTCTGATCATTCCCCGGTTGTGATGTCTGTTCATTTGAACTCACAGCAGCGGCCTCGCCCTCTGTGGCGGATGTAATCTTCCATATTGCTCGCCATCCTTCAGGATAAGATTGATTACTTTTTTAGAATTAACATGCTTTCAGTGTCCCGGTGTTCCACTGTGTGGGAGACATTTAAGGTTTGGATACGGGGTGAATTGATATCGGCTTCTGTGGGTGCTCTCAAGTCGGCTAGGGTTGAATAGCAGCAGCGGGAAAACGAATATGGGTTGACCAAGGACAGATCACTACTGGGTGTGATTAAAGGGAACCTAGTGAAGTTTCAGGAGCTTGCTGAAAAAGAAGTTAGATACATGGCTAAACCTTTGAGGGCTAGAGCGTCTGGGGAATCAGAGACCTGGTAGGACATTGTCCCGGGCAGTTAGCGTGGAGAGGGAAATGCAGGCCATCACTGGTATTTGTGGTCGGTCTGGTCAGGTAGTTAGAACCAATGAGGGGTTTAACAGGGTGTTGAAGGACTACTACGCTGCGCTATATGCCAACACAGATGCGTGTACTGCTTCTGCCTTGCAGGGACACTTCGTTGCCATTGAGCTAGCAGAGCTCCCCCAGGAGGGCAGAATAGCCCTTGATAGACCAATAATGAGTTAGCAAGTGTTCAAGGTTATAGCTGAATTGGCTTCAGGTAAGGCACCTGGATCGGACGGGTTTGGCGTGGAATTATATAAGGAGTTCAGACAGACGCTGGCGCCCACATTGTTGAAGGTGTGGGAGGAGTCGTTTGAGGTCGGGGAGCTGCCGCCCTCCCTCCGGAGAGGCTATAATACTGTGCTACTGAATACCAATATACCAACGGCGGATGTGGCCTCCTATAGGCCACTGTCCTTTATAAACATAGATGCGAAAATATTCGCTAAGGTACTTTCCTCCTGGCTTATTCCATGCATGACGCACCTTGTGCACCCAGATCAGTCCGGGTTTATTCCTGGTATGTCCACGGCACTGAACCTCAGGTGACTATTTTGAATTATGTCCCAGATCAATCAGCAGGCCATGGAGATGGCAGCCTACCTGGATGCTGACAAAGCTTTTGACTCTGTCGTGAAGGTTTTTATTTCAGGTCCTAAGGCACTATCGGTTTGGGCATTACTTTGCTAATTGTGTGCACTTGCTTTATTCAGGGTCGGTAGCCAGGGTCCGCACTAATAACAATATTGGCCAGGGTCCACACTTATAACAATTTCTCACAGGTGTTTAACAACTGCCATGCATTTTTTGTATTTTTGTATCCTATGGCTTTGAACATTGTTTCAGCATCTTTTTTAAATATTGCTGCTTTGTATGCTGCTATTCAGTTGCAGTATTTCTGTTTTCTCTTTTTAATCAATTGTGTTCTCACGAGCAGCGGTGCGCTCTGCAAAGCTCCCACTTTTTTCTGCAGTAAACGCTTTGCTTATATACCATGCTATCAGAGCAATGTTTTGCTTTGAAAAGCAGTCTTAACTTTGATTGTTTTCTTTGAAACTGATCAGTACTTGTTCGTAATCCACTCAGGATTTGTTAAACTCTTGCCAATTGGAACTTTACAGTGAGGTTGTTGGCGTCTTGTGATTTAAATCAAAGCCAATTTCTTCCTGGTTCTAGTTCGACGGCATGAGGCCATTTCTTGCAGCCATTTTGCTAAACACGGAGCAAGTTAGAATAATGGGGTTGTGATCACTGACTGGCATAAGCAATACTCTCAGTAGAGTAGTTCGCTTTACATGTTGCTTGAAGCAAAAAAGTAGTCCCATGTTGAGCTCATTGTCCCATTTTTCCAAGTCTTGGCTCCTGGGAGGTCTCCTTCCAAGTTACTATTCAGCATGTGAATCTGTCTCACAGCAGACTCTTCCATCCATTTCTGTTACCAATGGTTTTTAGCATTCTTTTTGAGCGTTGTGGTGTTTTTCCTGTATGTTTGCAGTTTCAAAGTCAATATTTAGGTCGCCGCTGAGTATTAGGAAAGGCTCTGCAGTGTTGCATAGTTTTCATCAATCTGATTCATCACAGTGTCGACGAAGTCCACAGATTCGGAGCACTTTGCGCCCAGTATAGGTTAAATAGGACTAATGCACTTATTACTGGGTGATCTTTCATTGGGTTTTGTAATCAGAATCTGAATGAAGGGATTTAGTTGAATTTCCCTTTCTACTTCAAATTTTTGGTTATTTCTCACGAAGATTGTTAAGCCTGCAGTTGGCCTGCCGGCAGTTCCACAGACTGCTTTGTTGTGAGAAGTGGTAAACCCATCATCAGCCAGGTTTCTTGACGGCATAGTAGGCCTACATTTGCTAATGAGGGGGGCAGGCCTTGCAGGAGATGAGTGAATCCTCAGGTATTCCATGACTCGATCTCCAATGACCACGGTTCAACTTCCTTCTGGCTTTATGTCCGTGTGTGTATGGACAAAGCGCTTGTAAGCCAGTTCCACGATTAGTTATCATTGTTTGGAAGGGCTGTGGCATATATTTGACTAATAAAATGTGTTTCCGTCAGGACATTACGTCCGTTGATGGTAATTTTGAATACATTTGGGTCATTTGCTCGAAACGTCTTATTGTCATTTCCTTGGAAGGTTTCAGCCAAAGTGGTCAGTTGTGTGTCAGGTTTCTTCCTTAGGTTTGCAGGTTTTTTATTGGGCCTTTAAATTAAGGCAGATATGAGCTTCTCAAAATAATCCTATTGTGTCCCGTTTCTGGGACTTTAACCCTATTCTAATCAGACATAGAACAAAAAGGGTCCTCGCTAGAATGTCTCAACATAAATACAAACTTCTATCCAGAAATCCTATCCAAACCTAGTTTCTTTCCCTATCCATAGAAAGGTAAACCACAAAAAAAGCTAAGAAATTTTAGGGGAAATTTCCCAATTAAGGGGATGGCTGGTGCCTTCTGACCTCCAGCCCTTTTAGACTCGTTGCCATAGGCACTTGCTTAGTTTCACAGGTACAGTTTGTACAATTCAGGTCCTGCTGAAATGCCATCCCAGACGCCAATGATATCTCGATCTTCCTTGTCAAAAAGGTATCTGTCTCACAGTCTTTCTTCTTTGAGGAGATTGGGGCGGGAAGACAGTCTTTCTTGGTTCCTCAGTCTCAATTTCTCGCAGCCTCTTCCTCCCCACTTGGGGACTCTCTGTTTTCTGCCACTCTGGGGAGCTCCTGCTTGCCACTATCGACTCTGGGATTTCTTCCTTCTCGACCAACTGGTTTCGTTCTCCCACTACTCTAGGGTTTCTTCATTCTTCCCCCACACTGGGGTCGGTTTCTTTCTCTCTCTCCATGCTGCGGCTTCTTTGTGCATCCCCACCATGGGGCTTCTCTGTATTTTCCCCACCTTAGGGCTTCTTGGTGCTCTCCCCATCCTGGGTCAGCCTCTTCCTTTCTAGCCACTCTGGGGCTCCCCAGCGCCCTCTACACTCTAGGGTCCTCCCACCTCCTTGCTTTATCACCCGCCTACGGGCTCCCTTGAGGCACTGCATATCTTCTGCCGTGCAATGCTCCTAGGGAGGGGCATCAAGTTTGTCTGATGCAGAGCTCATTACGCGAGTCGTCAACTAGGATCCGCGCCAGCCGATGTGGCTTGGGAGTCTACTGTTTGCTTTGTGCGGATATGCAACTGTGGTTTCCCCTCGGGTTGTTTTGAGTTCTCCAAACCGGACCATTCTGGCTACTTGTTCGGTATGCACTGCTGCCCTCCCGTAGAGCAGACCACAGGTTGGTATGCCAAGTTTGCCGTGCTCCCTCTCTGCCCGACCACACCGCTTGCAGGCCTTCTGGCTCCCTTGAACTCTGCAGGCTTCTTCTAACTGTGGTTCCAATTGGTTCTTTAACTTGCGCTCCTCCAGGGGGCTAGTCCATTCGCTCCTCTGCTGTCTGCGTACTGGGGATAGTTGGAGTCAGAAACCAAACCAGTCAGTTCAGGAATATCAAACATCTCAGCTCCCACATATCCAATAAAGGTATTCGTACTTGGAGTGGTGTGGGGGTGAGGGGTTAAGTGTAGCAGGTTCACCTCCCTACTCCCAAGGGGGGGGGGGGGGTGGGTGACAATTTCCTTGGAACCGTCACACTATGTGGAGTACAGAGCACCAAAGGGAGATCAGTATTCTTAGTATTTAGAAAATCCCTGACATATTATTGTTTAGCCCATCCCTAGAACTTTGTCATGGAGGGTACCCTTTTCATGGATATAGGACTGTACCCCATTACCCATCCTGAGAAGAAAAGACATCACTTGTGCAGGCTGTTGGGCCACTGCACCTCGCTATGAATACAAGCATTCGGAATATATGATTTGTCCAAGATTACAATCTGCTACTTGCAGTAAAGAAGAGCCAACATTTGCTGACAACATTTACAAGGAAAACCTGTTATAATAGGCTTTAAATTAAATACCAAATGGCAATTTTTAATCTAAAAGGGAGTTGTGAAATCTGAGTACTGTACTTCTGTCTAGGACGGTTTATAATTGATGGTTTTATTTTGGGAGTTTTTAAAATGTAGGATTGCACTACATTACAGTTTAAATTAATCAATACATGCTCCGTGCCAACCTTGTAGTGTGCAGTTTCAGATTTAAAATACAAAGTAATATATTAATGTCTTTATTTTTTATTTAGCATTTGGTTAATTACAAACCTTTAGCCAATTTAATCACATAATCATAAAATAAAATCTTACACAATAAAAAAAAGGTTCTTACTAAAACATTAATAATACATTAATAAAACATGTTAAATTCATGAAATCACAGCCACCATTAACAAAGAACAAAGAAGGTCACTGTACCTCCGACTAACTACTTGAATTTAAAATTTGTTGCAAGGCCACCTTCCACACAAGTAATTAATTAACTTCTTGATTGATTGTTGTAAGTGGTGTCACAAAGTAGGGTCAACACAAAGCTGAAACAAAGAAGTGTGTTTAACCAAAAGTTTATAAGGGACTGAACAAGGTTGGGTCAAATTTTTAAAAAAAAACAAAAAAACTCAGCAATAACAGGATGCCTCCTCTTTGGGTAGAACCGCTTAAATCTTTTCAGTTTTGTGAAACTTAATCCGGGCCCAGTCCCCGGGGTGGATTGTCAATTCACAGTCATCCAAGAGCCTTTGCACATATTTGTTTCCTCAATTCAGTGACTCTAGCTTTCTGCTTCTCATAACCTGTTTTGGCAAGGCCATTTCACCTTGGGTCTCAAGGTCCAAAGTGTGTCCACAAGTTAGGCTTGAAGAAAAGAAGTAATAGGGTTTGATAGTGCAGAGAAAACCCCAAAGCTTTCCACCATGGCAGCAGTATAACTTCACCCGAAGACTTTGCCTCTCCATAAGGCACTGTCCTTGCCTTTTTCCTTGATGCATCACAACAATCATGTGCCTAAGGGGACCTCTCCTGCACCTCCTGCCTCGTCCTCTTCTCTTGGTCTCTCCTCCAGCACCACTTCACTGAGTTCCCAAAGGCTTGTACCTCCACCCTTTCCAAACTCTTCTTAGTCTTCCCCCTGGGCTTGTCCCCACCGTCTCCCTGGATGTACCTTTTAACCTCCTCCTGGTAGTTCCTTTCAGCTTTCATTCTCTTACTAGTGTCCCCTACAGCCTCCTTCTCCTTCTTTCCTTCCCTCTGTCTAATTCTGATGCCTCTTATCAACATCCTCATGATGTTTCTTTCCAAGTTCCTCGCTCTCACTGGTCTATTTTTCCATCCAACCTCGTCCTGATGTCTCTTTCCAACCTCCACTCTCCTTTTACCTCCATCCTTCTCTATCCACTTTCCTTCCACAACCTTGTTCCCATTCTCAACTGCTTCTGCCTCCACCTCTGCCTTCAGCAACCTCCTGTGCAACTAACTTATCAATTCCTTCCACTCACACCACCATAAAACAGCCTTTTCCTTTCATAGGCTCTTAGCCACGCTCCGTTAGGCTGCCCTGTGCAGGTTTGGATACACCTGGTGTTTCATGATTGGTATGATAACAGGATTAAAGCAATGAATTTTGAAAACCCAAAACACCTGAATACAACATTGTCCTCCTGTAGTATGCGGACCAAGAATATTTCAGTAACGTACTAGGCACGCATTGAAAGCTGGCAGACAGACCACACTTCCTCAGGCATCTCTCTGCCTGCTGCAGCGGGAAAGTCTCCTCAAAACTGCCTTGAGTAGTTAGCATTATAGTAAAAACAGGCTTCGACATTTTCACTACCCTTGGCACTTCTTAAAGGACAGACACCAAGTCATCTAAGCCCCACTGACCATCTTCTGCCTTATCTCTAGGGAAAGGTATTGTGGTCCTAGTGATTCTCTATGCACCTCCTCCAGGCCCTGCATCACACTGTGCTTGGTGGCACACCAGCTTCAGTCACCATCCTCTCTCCTACCTCCAGGCAGAGAAAGAGGGCTTTGTCACTGCAGACAGAGAAGTGGTTGGTGTCCTTGAAAGCCATATTGATGCACTGTTATTGGATTTTTAAAGATACAATTTAAGTACTGCTTACTTTGAGGAACATGTTTGTATCTTGCTTTTTAGTGATTTTGTTTCTTTTCAAGTATACAAATAAAAATGTACAGCATGAAGACGAGTCAACCTGTTTGGAGAACCTTCTTGCTTTGTTTGCTCTCTAAGATTTAGACATCAAAACAATCAGAAGCTGGCCACACTTCACTGTCAAGGCCAGTGACTTGTGGGGCCATAAATCATGCGCTGTTGGGCTGCACCTTTCGAACAGGCCACATGTTAAGCACGATTGAATTACACCATCTCCCAAAAACAATATGTAAGCATAAAGGTTCTCGTATGAAATAATACAGTGGTTTATTCACTACAATGTATCATTACATGTTGCAATTGAAAGTTATCAGATAAAAGGCAATGTGACTAATCCAGAGTTGTCACTTCTCCCTGGGGGGAGCCCCTTCCCATGAGGCCAGGATGGTGAGGCCGCTACTCAATAGTCCCCCATGGGGTGGTACTCAGCGGGAGGATCTCATGGAAAGAGACCTCCACTATGGGAACAAGGGAGAGCATCTGTGGAGAATGCGGTATACCCACCCTTCACCCATGCTCTATACAACCCTGCAGACATTAGACCCCATTTCCAACAGAAACTCCCATACTGAGAGTAGGCCCATGTACTTCTGTAACATATGTGATATTGACATAACCAAAAGTACTGTGACGTAGAATATCCTTGATAGCCCTGAGGGTTTGCCTGACCCAAGTAATGGGACGAAGTGGCCCATAGAAGGAAGGAGGACTGACATGGCAACTACCATTACAGGTGTTGACTTTGTCCCAGGGAGGAGCCTGCATAATCAAAGGAAAGCAGAAGGACTTTTTGTCTTCGGCCTGCGACAAACCCATGAGTATCGAATTGCGTCCAGAGTAGATCCAGGCAGAGTGACGGGTGCAGGCAAGCAGCTGTGGGAGCCCAGAAAAATCTAGCGAGAAGCAACCTCCCAGCAAGTCCTGATGAATCATGTGGTGACGTGGCCTTGAGCAGGTGGACCAGATGGTCTGCTGTCAGCGGTGAGACCGGGAAGCAGAGAAGCTGCCAACAAGTCGCCCGATCCCAGGAAGTACTGGAGAGCTACTCAATCCCAGTGGCAGGTACAGGGAAGTTCACAATGCCAAGTAGGGACGCAAGGCAGTTAGCGAGAGGGTTTTGCATAAGAGGAGCACTTCCTCGGCCCAGTGGCCTAACAAAAACCACTGACCACCAGAGAAGGGTCTGGGACCCAATCCAAGAAGCGAGGCATCTCCCTCGTAGCAGTACCTGGCGAGAGAGGAAGACAAGTGGGATGAACCGGAAAGTGAGAGAAACAGAGGTCGGGGACCTAGATCAAGAAGCAAGCCATCTTTCTTGTAGCAGTTCTTGGCAAAAGATGAAGCCAAGTGAGCTGCACCGATGAGCGAGAGAAACCGGGGTCTGGGACCCAAACCGGGAAGTGAAGTATCTTCCTCATGGTCATACTTGACAGGCGAGTGAACCAAGTGGCCCAAATCAAACACAGAGAAACCAGGGTATGGGACCCGAAATCAGAAAATAGCACAAGTCATCTTCCTCATCGCAGTACTTGGTATAGAGGGATACTAGACAAACAAAGAAGAGGAGAAGCCAGGGTGGTGCACCCTTTTAACATTTGAGGACTGCATATTTGAAGACATTTGAGATGTAGACCATGGAAAGGGAGTCATTCCCCCAGGTCATGTGAAATCTTGTAAAGAAGTGAAAGGGGAAGATGCCAGGTGAAGGGCGTCAACCTCCTAGTAACTAAAGCTACACAAACTCTAAAGCCATGATACCAGGAGAAGGGAGTCATTCTCGTGGTATCAGTCATGGCAAGTCATCCCCCTTGGTTGTGTTGAACTGTTAAATAGAGACACTAGGAGAAGCGGGTCATCCTCCTAGAGAACTAAAGTTGTCAAATCTTTTAGACGGTTAGAAGGTAGGCAGTATATCTGCCAAGGAGAACTGCTTGAACTTTGCCTTTTGTGTTTTGACTTGGGGAAGGTTGCCATTTCCACTAAGAAGCCACCAATACTTTGAAACAAACTTCTACCCGCTCCCCAGAAGAAGGGAGTTATTATTCGGGACCAAGAAGGTCTACTTTATCTTTAGTTTAGTATTAAGTGTAAGGGACAGAAGTAGGGTTTTGATACAGGACGGTGAACACTTGATTTACACAGACATTCTGACAGAATTATTAATCTTTTAGTTCAGGCAGGGAATCCCTGCTTAGAGTTAGGGAAAATTAGGTTTTCTCTTTATTTTCTTAAACAATAAAAGTCTGTAGCAACCACTATGCCACCTGTGTATCAGTCTCCTCCCCCAGCACCCTTACAGGAATTACACATTGAATAAACACTTTATCACAGAGCTGACTGACATAGTAACAATGACACCGACATGTTGTAACTTTCTAAAATGGCACTCATGAAAACATCACCTTAGTTAAGATGCTATTGCCCAATGAAATGCACTGTGCATCACAAAGCATCTAGTTCCTATGGATTGGGAAGCCTTAGTCATTAATTCTTTAAACACACTATAATGCAGCACAAATGAGTGCTAAAAAAATAAAAATCAATGCATCAGGAGGCATGGAAACAGAAGCTTTGAAACACATCATTTCACTATTGTATCCCCATTTTACATAGTTGTACTAGCTTGTATACATTGGACGATACTAGAACAGAGCTGCCATTGTGATGTACTCATTCCATAACAGCTAATTGACATCAAGTCATACATACAGCAAACCTAAAAAAAGTAGTGCAAAACCAACACCATTTGGTGAAGTTTTGGTTATCTTGAACTCTTTCCATTAGCTTGCCGACAGTAAATGCATTTAAACTAAGGCATAAACAAAATGTTCAGCTTTAAGCAAGTAAGGGTAGAAACATACAAATGGAGGGAACAATGATACCAATAATGCAGATATATTTTCATATTAATGTACCATCTATCATGTTTAATACCAATAGTTTATGCTCGAATATGTACCACTAAAACATCACCTATGAGTCAGAACCTAAACATGGTCATAAAAAGATATTGAAAGCAAGTAGGTCCCGTGATTCATCACAAAGGAAAAGATGCGTTTTGTGTTTGCAAGCCGACGTTCCCCACTGTAACCCACAATCTACGCGCAAAAATACTTCTGAGATTCATGAAAATGTAAGGATACACTTTTAGGTTTCCATCATACGGCCACACCATCCCTGCAATTTAGAATATTTGACACCGGCCACAAATTGTAGTGCACAGTTCCCCCTTAAGCACAATGTACACATTTGCACCAGGAAAAATGCATGCTCAATGTAGTCCATACCTTTTCCTTTTTAATCCAGGGAGAAAGTATCAATAAAAAGAGAAAGGAAATCAATCAGTATAGAGCAAGCAAATGTTGGCAAGCATGAACCCCAGAATCATACAACATGAAGAAATCATTATCATCTTCGATTTGTTGTCCTTCCATATTACACAGGATTTTTACCATTTTACCAAAGAGGAGGATCCCTTTGGTGAACTAACATTCGAATCTGGATGGCAGACACTGCTGTAGGTCTTCCATACACAGAGCTGAATGATCTTTACTGTCCAAGGCCAAATAAACATTGTTAAGCGATATCCCAAAGAAATAAAGATATACAGATCTGTGCACATTAAGTATAGTGCAAGCATAAGCATAGTCATTTATTTATTGTACATGGCGCCTATACACAAGTGTTTTTCCAGGTGCCACAAGCCAATAGGGGATGGCGGGGGGGTGGGGGGGAGGGTTAGGGTGGGTCGACAGAGGAGAAAAACAATGACAGTAAAAACAGTCCTGTTAGGCCTTATGACATTCATATTGTGCAAGAGCAGTGACAATAAGTGTAGTTGGGAGGGGTCTGGTCTGGTAGGAAGGGTTGGGATGAGAGGAGGGGGAGAGGGGAGGGAAGTGCAAGAAGGCATGGGCAGTCCAGGAGGGCAAGTGCCAGGGGGAGACAGGGGTAAGGGATAGATAGTGCAGAGACTGGGTGGACCATATTCAGTAAAACTGAGTATTCAATGACAACTTCTTGGGTTGCTGGGCCAACTACCCTCTCTAAAATAGGCAAGCTTGTCAATTGCTATACCATTACACATACATGCAACATTCAGACAGTTACTTGTTGTGAAGCAACCGTCATTTTTCATTGGAATTCAAATGCATTTGTTGCAATTTCATTTTATTTATTTATTTCTTAATCGTCGAAAGCCTGCAGGCATCAGGGTGCTACACAGAAACAAAGACGTAAGGCAAACAAAACAAAAACAAAATCAGATATTCATAATAAAGTAAGTTATTTACAACAAGAATGTAATCTTGGATCTAGTGAACTGTAAGATTCGAGTCAAAGAACCCTTAGGGCGATACCGACAACTACTTAAAAAGTATGGCAATTTGCTGGACCCACATCCTACCAAGACACAGCCCCTAGTTTTTCCTGGGCATACCAATTGTCTATCTCCAATCTACATAGAAGCTTCAGGTCAGACCTTCTAACCACTCACGGTCCGGTCCTTTGGCAAAGCCATGCCAATACTTTATTATGTAGTGCCTCTTGCGATTCTTTCCCAAATGGTTTCTCAACGTTGGTAATAACAAAGAATTTCTGTGATCCATGACAGTCTTTTAATGTTTTAACCACCGGCGCTGGCATTTGTGATTTCCTTATTCGCAGACTAGAAAAAGATGGGAGGGTTCCTCACTTTACAGAATGACAGGCAAAAGCTGGTTTAGATTTACCTACCTACACCAGAGCAAGGAATTTAACAGGCGGCAGTTGTATATTTAGTTCCATAGGCAGAGAGGATGTGGCAACAGGGGGGTAAAGTGGACATTTCAAGGCCCGGAAAATCTGATTTTTCCTGTGTGGCTTGTGAAATGTTGTCTATGTTTTTCCAATAGACAATCTGGCTGGCAAGAGTTACCCACTTTACCCACATGTTGAGTTGTTAAGGATGGGGTGGATTTTCAGTTTGACAAGACCGATCCATCTTCGCCGGCTGAAATTTCTCAACACCATTTTCCAATAGGTCTGCCCATTTACAAAAATCTGAGAAATGATTACACATGTTCAGTTCTTTGGAGATATTAGTCTTAACTAGCATCCATTGATCAGGCGGGTAATGCTTCTGCAGACTTCCCAATGGCTGGGTATCGTTCTCAATAGCGCCTAAAGTAGCAAGATTGTTTACTTGAACAGAAGGCTCCTTAATATTATTCAGAACAGTGATCCTCCCAAAGGCCCCAATAGTATCATGAAACATGTCTGTTTTCCCCAAACATAATCTTTGCCTCCTATGAGCACTCAGTGCTAGGACCTCAGATAAACGGTCCGCACAGAGCAGAGGGGAGGCAGGGGAAACTGCCCCAAGGTTGGATACTGAGCCGTCAGAGGCATACATTGGAATGCTCAAGGCAGGGTCACTGACCATGGAGCGTGACAATGGCTTTTTTCATGACAAGCGTTACTTCATAGCAGACATAATACACGAACAGGCACAGACTCATTAACACATAGAAGTAGCAAAACCATAGGACTCCATTACTCGAGGGGAGAAAGACAGGGTACCTGAAAAGCCAGTCACTTCCAAATTCAAAAGTTACTGCAGTCCAATAGCAAGTACCCCATCAATGCACAAGACACACCGGCAGCAGCGTCCAAGGCCCCAGCGCACAGAGCACGGTGCAAGCAAACTGGAACGCATGTTTCTTTGTGGTGCTTGCTAGAGCTAACATTGTCTGGTATTGTGTCAGTACCGCATGCTGTTACGTAACACAGAGAGACAGTTTTATAGCCATATTGCGAAGAGTGGTAGTTGCGAGCAGACGAGCCTGTTAAAATTTCTCTCAGGACAGTGTTGTGCAGCACGCGAGATTTCATCGATTTTGACCCTTACTGGTTGCTTTGATCTCGTCATAGATTGCTTGCGTTCTCCCCTGGCAAGGTGGCGACCAAGTGCGTTTGATCTCCTTCACATTTTCGAAACTCTGACTCCTTGTACAGTGGGATCCTCCACAACCACAGGTAACTCCTGGAAGAATGCACGATTTGTCCATTGGCATAAGAAAGCTCAACATTTTCCAGAAGAGCACTTTCTATGGCATCTGAAGAAATATGATATGGGGATCTGCATTTATCTGTATTTATCTCGGTTCACACTTATCTCAGTTTGCTTAAGTGTAACACTTTATGTCTTATGTATGTGTACCAATTCTTTGCAAACTGTGCAAATCTCATCTCTATGTACTGCTGTACATTTAAGAAATTACTTTTTCACCCTATGTATGATAGAGATAGCTCAGTGAATTAAGTGTATGTCGCCAGTAACTAGGCTCTTTTTGCATCCAGTCACAAAATAAACAAATATATATACTCGTTTTACCAAACAGGTTTCGATAACGATCTTTTATTTTTTCAGGATGCTCCAGAATGTGGTTTGGTGCTTTGAGCATTTGCTTTTTTTTAAACACAAACAGGTTCTGCTCAGGAAAGAACAATGCAGAAATCTTAGTCTGTGGGTATAAAACAAGATGGGATGGTAGGAAATGCTGTCTACAGTGTAAACGGGAGACAGTGAAACAGGTCATCTCTGCACAGCACAAATCCAAGGTTCTCCACTTGACCAGCAAGAGTGATGCTAGGCAAATCAATTTACCACACCGGGCCTAATTTACCTGCACTTCTCAAACGGAGATTACATACAAGTGACAGTTCAGTTTGCATTATTTAAAAAAAATGGAATAATTTATGAGAATTCTTAGGCGATTGAGGTTGCTCTTGGCATATGATCACAGAACGTGGGCTTGTGAGGCTGAAGCTTCCATATGACGACTACATACCCTGCTTTATTTATTTTTTCATTTGTAAATCGCCCAAACCCTGAGGCACCAGGGCGCTGTTGCGAACCAGTTACATGATACATAAGCTTCCCCCGGCAGTGTATGAGCACGCCAGGAACATGCAGACAAAGAAACAGTGAGTGTAGGTAACAAAACAGCAATAGTCTGCTTTTTATGGCAGGTGAAGGAAGGGCAAATAAGCAGCTTTTTAGTGTCTTGTGGAAGGACCTGTAGGAGTTCTCGGCTCTCAGAACTAGGCAGAGGGCGTGCCATTGTTTAGCTGCTACAGTTGGGAAGCTCACCCTCCACCTGCCTCCTTTGGCTTTTCTAACTTTTGGTAGGGTTAGCCGATGGGCATAGAGAGATCTGACCGATCTGATGGACTTGGCTCTTAATTTTCTAGGACAAGTATTGCGGGCTGTGTTGCTCAAACATTTGTGGGTAGTGGACAGAGTTTTGAAAATAATCCTTTCCTGGATAGGTAGCCAGTGCACCTTTTCCTGGCGGCTGAGATGTGGTATCTTTGGGGGATGTTTAGCGCTGCTCGGAGGGCATAGTTTTGGATAATCTGTAGTTTAATATTCTGTTCGGATGTCCCAGCAAAGAGGACAATACAATAATCCATTTTAGCCCCAGTGGTAACTCTGGCAGCTCCCTGGAGTCAGGAACTGTCTTGCTGCATTGACGAATTTAGCGGTGTATGGTGCCGATGAGGCCACCGCGCTCACTTGTTTGGTGAGAGAGAGGGAGGCGTCGATGTTTTTACGGCAGCTGAAATGAGGATCTGGAACCTATCTATCTTGGAGGAGGTGCGATGTGGGTTACGTTTCTGCAGCATGGAGGGTGAGCCTACCAGCAAGATCTCGGTCTTGTCATCGTTCAGACACAGGTAGTTTGTGGCCATCCAGGTTTGAATTGTGGATTACATTTTGTCGAGCGTGCTTGAGTCTTCTTTGTAGGAACCTGACAAGGGAAGGAGGATTTGGGTGTCATCGGCTGGACAGGAATGTGGCCCATCAGATACCATCTGCCACACTTAAACAGATTAACTTAAATCCTAAAAATGAACTCTTATTAATTAAAAAAAGAAATGCATACACCATAGCGAAGTTACTCACTGACTGGGGATTGGAAAAAGAAAAGAAATTAATATTGGTACTGGATGACTAACGCAAAAATTATAATTACATCTATGCCATTAATATAGTACAACGTAAAGGTCATAATAGTTCAATGGACAGTCGACAGAGCAGGGATGAGGACAAAATATGACCACGTTGTCACAGTTGACCTAACAAATCAGACCGATTGGATAACATGGAATGCACCTAAGCTCTGTAAAGCTAATGACTATATTCAGTTTTGGGGGTCAGGAATGGTTGAGCCATGACGGTATAAACATTGATGGTACTGTGACGAATCTGGACTATTCGTCCCTTCTCCCCAGAGGGGAGGCACCACCTTTGAGGCTAGGGATGCGAGCCTACTAATCCAGACCCTCCCTAGGGGTCTGGGAAAGTGGGACCTCAATGGCAGTGACTCCTCTTGGTGACAAGGCCTACCATTTCTGTAAGGAACTCCCTGTCCAGAGTACATTGTCTTCCTACATGGGAATCTAAAAGTCTTGTTACTTCAGTTTTAGACTCTTGTGATCATGACATTTCTTCAATCTTTTTGGCTTCTGGCAATGCTGGATCTCACCTGAACTCCACTGTCAAAGAGCAGAGACACACCCCTTTTGTTTGTGATGATGTACATAAACAAAAAGGAACTTGGAATGGAGGACGGAGAATCTTACGCAGAGGTGAACCTCTGACGGGAAGCCGTCCTGGAGGGGCAGAGCCACGCTATGCTGCAGAGGTGGCGGTAGAGTAAGGAGCGAGCTGATCGCTAGAAAAATGATGGAAGGCTGGCATCCTAGACGGCAACAAAGTCAAGAGAGGCGGTGAAGAGACTGTCTTGCCTGGTGGCGCAACTACACTGAAGCTGTGGTGGGCCTGGCACCTGTTAACTGATGAGACCAGACCGCAGTTGTGGGATTAGATCCCTGATCTCTGCAAGATATTTACACCAGCTGCAGAACAGGGCCAAGCATGGGAAGCAAACGCTCCTGAAGAGGTAACGCTGCTGCGAAAGGGGCGAACAGCTGTGTCGAAGGCTGGGAAAGCCTAAAAGGTTCCGGTAGCCGGGAAAACACAAAAGGGCAGATGCCCAACCGAAGCACCGCTAAAGTAAGCCGACCAGAGGGTGTTAGGGTGAGTTCTCATAAATGGCTAATTTCCCTTACCTACTGAGTCCCTCAGCTTTGCTTAAGAGTGCAAGCCTTTTTCCCCACTCTTACATGTGTTTTGCTATGTGTATTTCTACTTTGTGAGTGATCTTGGGCACTGGAGCCTCACCTACTCCATGGCACCATATTTCTATATGTGTTACACAGCACCTTCAGTGCAGTGACACAGGGTTGTCTTTTGACTTCCCACTGATGCCATTTTCTGGGGCTGACTACTGTCCCCCAGAAAAGATAAATTTGCCATTAACTTTATTTTATTCACTTTAACCACAGAACCAGTACACCCCATCTTACATGAAGTATTGGAAAGGGTTAATTCTTATCCCTTTTTGTCTGTGTCTCTTGGAGCATTGTTTTGCGCCCTTTACACTAACACTTGGCTGGTGGCAGTGGTATCTACCCTATTTTTTATACCGCGGTTATCTTAAATACCCATGGTAGTGTTTTAGGCTATTATATTAGCCTCAAACATAAACCCGCTTAACCATATATGTTTTATCACGGTTCCGGCTGGGTTTATTCGCCATTTCTTTTTGTAAATGTCTTTCTCATGTTTTACTCTGCGCGCCAAACCAGGTTTGGTCCCTTTGTTCACCGTCTTTTCGCAGACTTCTGCCCAGAAGCTCTCCTTAAGGTGCCTGAAAGTCTGAGTAGGCAGGATGTGAGGGAGGGGATTTAGGACCCCTGCCATGGGTTCCCTTGGTAACCCAAGTTGCACTCCTGTTTGATTGGCTGGGTGACTGTCCTTGCCAGGACAGCCACCCTGCTGTGTGATTGATATCCAGGCTGTATGAATGGGGGAAAACTGCATAAAAAGCAGGTCTCAGACTGGAAGAGCAGAGTCGCCAATGGAACGAAAGAACCTGCGAGGAGCAGATGGAAGAGGACCCCTACGACGACTGAACCGCCCGGTGAAGCCCTGCTGCAGGTCCGAATCTTCAGAATCCGATGACAGAGAAGATCCTCCAGGAAACATCTTCCCTTGAGGTGGTAGGACCAACCAGTTCGCCCAAACTGCAAGCCAGGACCCCTCCTCTGGTCGAATTCGCTGTACAGAGCTACAGTGGGCCGGATAGCCAGGAAGGTCGGACCCTGCTTGGGTTTTAAGGAGCGCACCTTTTATTTGTTGCTTTGCTCTGCTGCTGCTGGTTTCTTCTCTGGGTAGTGCAGGACCCTCCAGTCTTCCTACTTCTGATCAGTCCGACAGTCGCTTCAGGAACCGTGAGCCTGCAGGAACTACCAGGAACTTCTGCCTCAGCTACAGCTCCCTCTCCGTTTTAAGGTACTGTGCAAATCTGGTTGTTCGTTTCGTCCAGCCACGGTGAAAATGTTTCAAATTTGTCTCCAATCCGAGGGCTTGTCATTCTCTTCTCTTTGAACTAACTTTTCTACCAACCAACCTCGTTCGGAATCCGTGGCACGAACTTTACCACGAACTACAATTAACTGTATTATCTTGAGCAAAAGACTTTTGAACCATTGACTTTGGCCCTAAGCCTTTTCTATCTGATTTTATCATTGTAGTCCCTCTTGTTCAATTGCCCGGAGTACTTACCTGTTGGTGTGATTTAATTTCTGTTAACTGCTGTCTTTCCCTCCCTTTTAAATTGCTGGAGTGCCATTTTGCTCATTTTGTGAGTTCAACTTGTCTGGAATTTAAGGGAAGTGGTGTGGTGTATTAAGAGTGTGATTTTTAAATTGATTATAATAGTGTAATGTTATACAACTGAAGAGTGAAATAAATGTATATTCTTTTACTTGAAAGCCTTGAGTCAGTGTTTGCCTGAATCATAGTAATTGCTGTTCTTTGTGTAACTATTTGATACCGCTCACTTACTATTGAGATAGGTCTGGCTGCTCAGCCACTGCTACCACTTTAACTGTGTAGTACAGGCTTGTACCAAAGGTGAAATTGTACTGTCACTTGTAGTCTTAATTGTGTGTGGTGTTCCCAAAGTGTACTGCATATAATTCTGCCTAACAGAGGGCAAGATGGCTTTGGGGGAGCCCTGGAAATGGAGACCTTGTTATCCAAGGCTGGGAAAGCCTAAAAGCTTATGGGAGCCAGGAATCCCTGAACGGGCAAACGCCCAATCGAGGCCCCGCTAAAGCAGGCCTTTTGAGGAGCAAAGGGCTTTGGGGAGCTCTATAGAGATAATGCATATAAAGCAAGACTGGGTACAGAGAGGACCAGGAAGGTTCACGTACCCAAACCAGAGAAAGTAACATTTTCCAACATCAAGAAGAAAATGGTGGCATTGCATTAAATAGACCTTCCATGCTGAAAAGGAGGGAATGTGGTGGAACTGTATACAAATGTAAGACTGGCTGTTCAAAGCCTGTAGAGAGGTTGGAAGACCGCATTAGAACCAATTGAAGAACTTTTAAAACCATCTCTTGGGAAGCGATCCCAGGCTAGAGGCTATTTTCTCTTGTGCATATTTTTGTTTTGTTTTCCTGTTAGGGCTAGATAGTATGTGGGTTTGGACTACGGAATATTTCTTTTGGACACTTGATGAGCACATTAGTATTTTATTTGTTTGTTAGGCAGGGAATTTCCCTCATAGCGGCAGCGCTAGATATGAGTTTTCCTTATTTAAATATACACTCTTGAACATGTCACATCTTAGTCCGACTCCTTCTAGTTCGCCACAATACACAGATACACATGATATTGATTGACATAAGAAAAGCATTAATCAATATGAATTTCTACTTAAGCAGCTCATCAATCTAATTGAGGTGATGAGGTATATAATAAAGTGACGTATATGCTTGGTAGAAATGGCTTTGCTCCCAAGATGCAATTCGCAAAGAAAGCTTTAAAGAAATATCTGCAAAAGAAAATTAGGATAACAACGATACAAATACTAAGATTATGCTGCTTAATCAGAGACGGGCAAGACATAAAAAATGGTTGAAATTACATCAGATCCTGCGAAGGATCGAAAGGTGGGCATCACTCATTGAGGCTATGAAGCTTGATAAAACATGCACATTTTGGGCCTAGGAAAATTGAGATAAGACAGGCAATAGGCTTATTCAGGGGGGCTCATGTACAGGCTGGGGTTGTCACATTAAAAAAAAAATATTAAAAACACCATTGGCATTCAACCTGTAACTAAGTGGGGACCTGATTTGGATGGCACTAGGTGGATATACAATAGGAGTGTGGCAGCCATTAGCAAAATCATCATTAGTTAGTAACTTCAGAGCACCGGGCCCGGTTGGTGTATGTAACCACGGTACGATGTTCTTTCATCGCAGGATGTTTTTTCACAGGTTTTTTTACCACACATTTTTTGCCGAAAAAACTCTGGGGGGGGGTTTGAAGACACATCCTGCGATGAAATGACATGAAACAGTAACCACCTATTAAAGGAGAACATTGAGATCCGGGGAGAGACACATTCAATTATGTGATGAATCTGAGCAATTCAACCCTTCTCCCCAGGGCGGAGCCACCCCGTTTGAGGCTAGGGAGGTGAGCCCACTATGCAAACCTCTCCCCTAGGGGTCTGGGCAAGTGGGACCTCACTGGGACAAGGACTTGTATAATATACCCTGGGAATTGCTGGACGCCTTGGGAACCAAGTCGACCTGTGATAACTGAAGGGGGCAGTACTGATGACTCTCTCCCCTACATATATCCTAGACTATGACCTCTTGAATCAGGGGGCTACACCCTTGCACACTCATACCAGCGTTTTGTCCCTCCAAGTCAGATACTAGTGTTTACATCACCGGTGCCTGCAATTCACTCACTCTGCGAGCGGTTGTAACCGCAACCAAGAACATCGTCTTGAAAGACAACAGTCTCAAAAGGACAAGCGTGCAAAGGTTAAAATTGAGCACCCATCAGGAATTTCAAGACCAAATTCAGATCCCAAACCGGCACCTGAAACGGGGATGGCAGGAACACATTAGTGAGCCCTTTTAGAAATTAGGAAATTAAAGGAATCTTAAAACAAGAGCATTCTTTAGACGAGCGCTTCAAGATAGACAGCGCCGCCAGGTAACCTTTAATCGTACCTACTTGAAGACCCCTGTGGGTCAAAGAAAGCAAGAAAGACAGAACCATGGGAATGGAACACTGAAAAGGATCGACATTGTGTCCTCTGCACCAGTCACAAAACTTACGCTAACGGTACAGGGATTTTTTGCCGGCCGCATGACCGAAAGCAACACCTCCATCACGTCATCCGGGAGTTCCCAATCCTTATATCTCAACCTTTCAGATACCAAGCGTGCAGGTTGAGAGTCTTGACCTCTGGATGGCGACCCCCCCTCTCGCGAGAGAAGATCCTCTCGGAAGGGAAGATGGCGTGGAGGGTAGATAGACATTTCTAGAAGGTCCAGGTACCACGCACTCCTGGCCCAATCCGGAGCAATGAGGATCATGTGGGATCCGAACCTCTGCAACCTCCTTAACACTTGAGGAATGACGGGGACCGGACGAAACATGTACAGAAGTGGAAATTACCAATCCACGACGAATGCATCTCCTAAGGCTCCTCTCAGAGGATATTCCCTTGAGCAGAATCTTTTGCACTTCCGGTAGGCACAGGTCGCGAAGAGATCCACTTGTGGGGTTCCCCAAAAATCAAAGATCTCCAGAAGAACTTCCTGAGCCAGCGCCCCCTCGTCAGAGACCGTGCTCTGCCTGCTCAGAGCATCCGCCGCTGCATTCTCCTCTCCGGCCAGATGTACTTCCGAGAGTGATATTCCTTGCTGTATTGCCCAGAACCAGAGCTGAATCGCCTCTCTTGACAATGGGAGTGACCCTACCCCCCCCCCCTTTTTTGTTGAGGTAATGCATGGCCACTGTTGATCAGGACACTCTTCCCCCGCACAGACGGCAGAAAAGCCTTCAGGGCCAGCCTGATGGCCCTCAGCTCTAACAGGTTGATGTGGAGTTTGGACTCTGACGGAGACCAACGACCGCTGGCGGTCAGATCATCAGCATGAGCTCCCCATCCTGTGAGGGAAGCGTTCGTCACAACTGTCACCTCTGGCCACGGTTGCCAAAACAGCTCCCCCCTTCATCAGATTCCCCTAGTTGGCCCACCACAGAAGATCCTGCAAGACCAAGAGTGGAATCTGAACGGGATCCAACCTCTTGCTTGAGAATTGTGACCACTGCATCTTGAAGACCCACTGCAGGGATCTCATCCTCAGTTTGGCCTCTGGCACCAGAAAAATGCAGGATGCCATGAGGCCGAGCAACCTTAAGAATTCGAAAGCCGGAAGACGCTGGGCATGTTGAAATTTGTCCACCATCTGCACAATGTGATTAGCCCTCACCTTTCCCAAGGACGTGTCCAACACAGCCCCGATGCACTGGAGCTGTTGAGAAGGTGTCAGAGGCGACTTCTTGAAATTGAGGGAGAAGCGGTTTGTGGAGGGAGCGGCAGGTGTGGCCGAGATGATCCTGAGCTTGCTCGGGAGAACATGCTCGGATCAGCCAGTCGTCCAGGTAGGGGTAGACGTGAATACACCCCTTGCCAGAAATACGCTGCCGCCACCACCACCATTAGCTTGGTGAAGACCCTCGGGCGGAGGTCAATCCGAATGGCAGGACCCGAAACTGAAAGTGCGAGCTGCCAGCCGCAAACCTCAGGTACTTTCTGTGCTTTGGATGAATCGGCACATGAAAGTAAGCCTCCTGTAGATCCAGAGACACCAACCAATCCTGAAGTCGAAGGGCCTGAGAAAGAGTGACCATCTTGAACTTGTTGTTCCTGAGGAAATTGTTCAACCAACGCAAGTCCAAGATGGGTCTCAGTCCCCAGTCTTTCTTTGGAATCACAAAATATGTGGAATACCATTCCTTGTTCCTCTCCGTTATAGGCACTAGTTCTATAGCACTGTTCTCCAGCACGGTCAAGATTTCCTGCACAAGGAGCAGACCCGGAAGCTTCAAAGAGAGACTCCCTGGTGCATTGTTGCGAGGCCGCTTTAGGAAGGGAAGGCAGTAGCAGTGGGCTATTGTATCCAGAACCCACGCATTCGAAGTAATAGCTCGCCATTCTTCGAAATGCTGAGACAGTCTTCCCCCAACCGGCGAACAAACAATGGAACATGGCTCATAGCTGTTTTGGAGCGGCTGCGGCAGCGCCTGAAGGCAACGAGGCAGTTGCCTGAGCGGCTTTGGCACCTCTATTTCCCCGACCACCACAGGTACTTTTACGTTGACCCCTTTGACTAGCGGCTCCTCGCGTCCTACCAAAAGAGGAGTAGTAACGAAATGAACCTCCCCTCCACTGCTGTCCCCTAAGACGAAAAGGCAGAGGTTGATGCACAGCTGCCCTCAAGGATTTAGCAGCAGGTTTTGAGGTCTGAAACCTCTCAAGGCTCTCGACAGCCTTGCTGCCAAACAAATGCAAGCCATCAAAGGGCATGTTCAGAAGATGGGCTTGTACATCCGGGGCAAAACCAGACTTCCGCAACCACGCAAACCTGCGTATAAAGGTGCTTCCAGCTATGGACCGGCTACCACTGTCGGCCATGTCCAACCCCGACTGAAGGGATTCACACATGGCATCCTTGCCATCTTGGTTGAGAGCAAGGAACCCATCCCTTTCTTCCCCCTCGGGAATATGCTTAACTGCTAGAGAAACACAATTCCACAGAGTGTGTGAAAATCTTGCCAAGGCACAAGTGGAGTTGGCTGACATCAGTGCCATACTCCCTGCAGAAAATACCTTGCGTGCCCAACCATCAAAGCGGTTGTTTTCCCTATCAGGAGGGATGGTAGGGCACGCCGCCTGCCTCGAGGTGACTATAGCCGCCTGAACCACCAAACTCTTGGGAGTGGGGTGAGAGGAAAGGTAGATGAGGGTCGCAAATGAAAGGGTGGCATTTTTTAGTTAACGATTTTTTAACTGCTAGAAGAGACTCCGGGGTCTGCCAAGTAGCCGCCACCCTTTTTTGCAAAGTCAAATGAAATGGCAACACAGGGTCAGTGGACGGACCTTGATCCAAAATATCAGTGAGGTCATCCTGAACGAATGCCACTGAAGGACTGGACCAACCAAGATACTCAGTAACTCTAGCCATCAATCTCCTATAGGAGGATTCCGCATGAGCCCCAGGCTCAGGCCTGCCAAACTCCACCTCTGGAGAAGTGTTCAGACCACTGGCATCATGCAACGACTGACGTAACTCCTCCAACTGATTGACCCTGTTGAACCTGATGAGGCTCCTGTCTTTTCCGGAGACAAACTCTAAATCCGACCTCTCCTCATCCTCAGATATCATCCAGAGGCTGAAAGAACTCCTGCCTAGGAACAGGAGTGGGCCTGGAGTTGACAAAATGCTGTCCTGTTTTGGCTTTAGCCTTTCTTGGAGGATCCACATTACCAGGGACCTCCCCAGGCAAATTCCAGCCAAATGGCCCCGAAGGCGTCAAGGGCGCCGACGGCTTCGTTGTCAACGTCGACAATGGCGCTGACGGCACTGAGGGCTGGACTGAAGGCAAAGCACCGACAGCCATACTCGACGGACACAGCGCCGACGAAGTCGATGCCGACCTCGAGCTCTTACCAGACTTCTGCGGTTTCGCGGGGGACGAAAACCGAGACCTGGACCCTAGCACATCTCTGGCGATCAACTGGACCTCGTCGGTTCCCGAGGTTTATCGCGCCGAGGACCCGGGCCCAAAGGCGCGCGAGCATCGGACCGAGACCGTTCCCTGCCGGCTTCTTCCAAAGGCGTGGATGGAACTGTGCCCTGGGATTGAAAAATCGCCAGCATCTGCTCCCGGAAGGCCTCCCATTCCTCGGGAGTCTGGACTTAGTGGGACAAGCCACTTTCCTCGCGGTACCATCCCCCAACGAGGACTGGAAAGGCGACCGGTGATGCCACTTCCGGGAGTGACAAGGACGAGTGGCGGGACCCACTCCGGGATCGAGATACCCGGGGCCTCCTTCCGACTAGGAGAGTCACCCCTCGAATCGTTGGTGGACATCCCTTTCGCAGCTTTTCTGGACTTACTGGGTTTAGTACCCCAACCTACCTGTAACTTCCCCTTATGCTCCTGCAAGGCCTTTGCAGTCAGCGACTGGCATTTCGAACAGTCATCGGTGTCATGACTCTCGCCCAGACACCACAAACAAATGCAGTGCGGGTCCGTAATCGACATCTTAGACTTACAGTCCCGGCAAGTCTTAAAGCCAGACCGCGGAGTTGGAGGGGTAGATGAAGACATTCACAAAGAATACACGAGCTGCGCCAAGTTCTCGAAGCAAACACGTTTGCGGAAAAAACAGAACTGAGGCTACAGGCGCCATGCGTCCCATTTATAACATCCGGTGACGTCGCCCTCGACGGAGGCCTTCAAGGGACATCAACCCGACGCCATCAACGCAGGACCCCCTCGGCCGAAAAATTTCCGAATTAGCACAGCTGTGGACATTACATGTCAAAGATGTGGAATACGTTGGAGGATACAATCCATTCGAAGAAGCATTATTAATACACAGATAATGGGGGGAGACAACCAACGATGTGCTCTTTTGGGAGTGGTACACAGATTGGTGAGAATACTTGTATTCATCTGCGATGATGGGTGAACTCGCGTTTATAAGTTGGAATGTGCAGGGGCTTGGGAACGCAGTTAATCGGCAGATGATTATGCTTCATGTGGAATGCCATAAAGTCAAAATATAATTTTTGAAGGAGACCCATTCCCTAACAGCAGGAATGCGAGGGGTTTGCCAGGAATTGGGTCACAAATTGGTTTTATACCACGCACTTGTCGCAATCTAGGGGTGTGATCTTGCTTCACAATTCCCTGCTCTTTTAGGCATAAAAAAGATTGTGTAGATCCCCAGGGGCGGTATGTTTTGGCCTATGGGGTGCTGGCGGGAAGGGAGGTGAAATTGCTGAATGTGTATGGTCCCAATGTGAATCATCCGGTGTTCTAAACCAGAATCACTGTCAACCTGGCCCTCTATCCTCTGGTTACCATGTTGGGGGAGGTGACTTCAATACCATTTTAGACGTGAACCTGGATATAATTGGCCGGACCAACAGGGCACTCTTAGCTTAGAAAACATTTATTTGACAAAAAGTCATCAGGATGGAACACATCACAAAATGCAAGGTGTTAATATAATAAAAAACCTATACAAATAAGCTTTAAAAGAAGGGTTCATTCTTATCTGTAGTTATTACATCAAGTTCTATGTTAAGAAACATTTGAAGCCACAATCACAAGGTGCAAGTGCAAATATTGCATAAACCATCATCACCCTCAGCCAAATAGGAGAACACATGCTAAGTCTAAAAAGCGGTTTTAAAAGTAACATTATAATTCTTGGAGAGCTATGATAGCAGCCTAAAACACTATTCATTTTGGCAAAATAATACGAAATTGGCAAAGACATCATCACTTTGTCAGTGCCCTCCTCAGCAGCCAAGCTCTATGGATGTAACGAGCCACAGCAAACACTACTGAAGGAAGGGAACGATGGGTTAGAAAGAGCAGTGCGAGACTAAGCAAATAAATGCCAGCCTCCGGCAGAATAGGTCTCAAATACAGACGTCAATAGGATCGACCCACAAAAAAAAAAAAGAAAATGTGAGTGTCTCCTTAGCAGCTCCACACATTGGGCACTTATCAGAAACAGAGCCCTTCCATGCATGCATAAAAAAAGCAAAGGGCAAAATACCCAGCATAAGCCACGTGTACAACAATCTCTCATACGCAGGCATGATTAAATCCAGGTATGCTTAAAAGCCAACCCCCTGCCCGTGTTCCAGAAACTCAGAGCCCAACTTTAATTTGGAGGCGATAAACAAGAGAAGGTCCCATGCTCTCTGCTTAGAAAATTGCTTGAACCTACTCAAGCTCAAAGCATAGAGGCTCTGTGGGTTTTCCCAAAACTCACTCACATTTAAGTTGGTCAATACGTCTTTCACATGGGCAATTCATTTCGAGCTTTTTTCACCATCAAATGACCTGATATGTAGCAGTGCATCCCTGCACTGCCCAAGTCACGGTTGGGTCCACACTCTTACCCAAAGGGATACTGGCCTAAACACCATTTCTACACCCAATGGGGTAGTGCCATATTTTAAATGGACTACAGCCGACGGTGCACTTACAGGTAATAGCAATAACTTCTTCATAAAATTATTTTCCCTAACAAGCAACTTTTCAACCTTTGCATACCCCCACAGTTCTGCCCCATAAAGAGCTGCTGCCAAAGCCTGCTTCTGGTCTAATTCCAGTGCCAGCGATATATGACCGCTACCATGATGGGTAAAGAAAGACAGAATTGGACTGCTAAATTTTTCCAACGTGGTAGCAGCCCTTTTGGTCTGCGACACCCATCCTGGACTTTCCTGGAATCTTACTTCAAGGTAATCGAAACTATTGACCTGTTCTATTTTGTCACCCACAGGGCACTCAGTAAGGCTGCACAAATCATACGGGACAATATGGCTGATCTGTGTGTGGTTGAGCCGTGGCGGGCCCTCAATCCCAGGGGCAACACCTACTCATTCTACTCCTCGGTTCACGATTCATTCTCCAATATTGACCTCTGGCTGGTCCTTCTCGCCAGGGTTACCTGGGCAAGTATATTACCCAGAACCTACTCAGACCATTCTCCGGTTTTGAGCACTCTGAACCTCTACAAGCTCCCTACATACCGTATTAATTGGCGATTTAAGTGTCAGGCACAGACAGATGTTGCATTTGAAACCAACCTTAGTTAACATGATGAATTCTACTTCGAGACAAATGTGGGTTCGGTCTCCTCGGTGGGTACCATGTGGGAGGCCTTCAAAGCTTATATTTGGTGTATCGCAATGGCCACAGAGCTTGGGGTCCTCAAAACCATCAGGCTGGACATTAGAAATAGTGAAGAAAACCTCTTCCGCTGGGAGCAGCGGCAGTCGGCTCACCCCTCGCCGCCACACCCCATCTACCACGCTCTCGCAGGTCAAGGAAGCAGCAGACCACTTCAGAGACAGCACAACGAGGGAGCAGACGTTTTCTGAAACGCCGGTGGTGGCGAGGAGGTATGGTGAGGGTGAGCAACCGGGCAGACTGCTCGCTCGTGCAGTTCGCCAGGTGGGCAGCCGTCACTACATCCGCTTATTAGGAACAAATCTGGCACCTTAGTCCATACGTTAGCGATGGGTAATAAGGTATTTGAAGCTTTTTATTCTGAGCTATACATGAACAAAGATACCTGTTCTGACGCCGACATCAGCAGTTCCATGCAGAGTCTCGCACTCGCACAATCAATCATCACCAGAGGCCAGTGCTCAACTAGATCTCCCCATTTTTGCAAGAGGACATTTCTTGGGCAATTGATTCTCTTCCTTGGGAAAGCGAGGTGGCCAGATGGCCTTCCCGCCAGATAAACACGTCAACTCTTCCCTGGCACCCCATCTCCATAAGGTGTGGGTGTGAGCTCTTGAATCCCACACGCTTCCCAGCACTTTGAGGTCATCACAGTACTGCTGAAGCCTGATAAAGCACCTGAACACTGCGAATTATAACGACCTCTCTCTCCCTGATAAACTCCGATTTTAAGATTTTCGCTACTTGCCTCACACCTTACATGCCTCACATCATTAATTTGGACCAAACTGGCGTTATACCCGGGCGCTCTACTGCACTCAATCTGCGTCATCTTTTCAATATACTGGGTCAAATTGCTCAGGAGGCTCAGGCCGTAGCTGGCACGCTACACATATAAAAGGCCATGTATTCAGCTGGCGAGAGCGATATCAGATCCTTGGTGGTGCCCCCTCCGTTTGCTGACTCCGGCCCAGTTGAACCCGCGAGCGTAACTGCTCTGACCTGGTGTAAGATATGGAAACTAGTGAGGGTCACTCATCCTTATCATGGAAATATCCCGTTATGGAACGGTATCCCTGATTTCCCTAAGGTAGATGTAGTTAATGATTGATTTATTATATATTATGCGCCTATACAAAAGTGTTTCAAGGTGCCACCAGGCAAGGGATTTAGAACAAGGGGAAGACAAGACAGGCTATCTTATTAGGCCTAGTATCATTTAGATCGTGCAAGTGCGCAACAGGAAGTGCTGGGGAGAGGGTACAAGGGGAAGTGCAACCAGCGAAGCAGGGATCTGAGTTAAGTGCAAGGAAGGCTGGGGCTAAAGTGAGCAACCCAGCCAGGTAGTGCAAGGTAGGCCAGGTGGCAATCCAAGGTGGGCCAGACGGCAAGTGCAGGGGGACTGGCCGGGGGGGGCCTGGTGCCCTGTAAGACTCAGAGGACACCAAGCAGCCAGTCAGCAGATGGATGAATGAGCAAGGTTAGGTTAGCAGGGGAGAGGGAGCGAGAAAGAGGAGGAGTAAAGCAAGGTCTTGAGGAGCTTCCGGAACTTAAGGGGATCCGGCTCAAGGCGGAGAGAGGCAGGGAGGCCATTCCAGAGGGAGGCACCTGTAGAGGAGAAAGATCTACCCCCATTTCATTTTCTGCTTGGAGAAGCGACTGACCTGCACAGTATTAGAGGTAGACGAGCAGAGGACTCTAAAAGAAAGATATTTAGGAAAAGATAGTTGAAGATAGTGAGAGCCATGGCCCCAAAAAGCCTTGTGGACAATGCAGAGGGTCTTGAACTTGATCCTTGCAGCCGCAGGTAGCCAGTGGAGGGATTTCAGGGCCAGAGAGATGCAGTCCCTGGGCTTGAGGCCAAGGATACGTCTTGTGGTCCTGTTCAGGATGAGTTGAAGAGGGCGAAGAGTAGGGTTGGGCAGATTGAGAAAAAGGCTGTTGCAATAGTCCAGCCTAGAGAGAACCAGAGCTCTGGAGACAGTGAGCTTCTTCTTGAAATGGGTCTTCTTGGCAAGGTCCGTGATGTGGGGAGAGAAGGAGAGAGTGGAGTTGAAGCTGGACCCAAGGATTATTGCCTCACAAGAGAGTGAGGGGAGAGGGGCCAAGGAGGGCAGCCAGAGTGAGGGAAGAAAAGCAGGAACAGGGGGGTCCCAATGAGAAGGATCTCAGTTTTACTGGCATTAAGGCAGAGATCGTTAGAGGCGCACTGTGACTGGACAGTCAGTCTAGGATGAGAGAGGAGGAGGGTAGCCTGAAAGAGAGCAGCATGTCACCCACATAGCACTGAAAGTTAGAGGAAAAAGTATAGATCAGGAGGGCCAAAGGGGCCAGGTAGACATTGAAGAACCAGGGTGAGAGGATAGAGCCCTAGGGAACACCACACGCTGAGAGAGTGGTGGTGGAGAATAAGGACCGAAGCTGAACCTGGGAGGGTTGGTTTAGGAGGAAGGAGGTCAGTCACGCCAGGGCCTGATCCGTGATGGCCACGGTCTCACGGAGGCGATTAATTAAGATGCTGTGGTTGACCATGTCAAATGCAGAAGAAAGGACAAGGAGAATGAAGACATAGGGAGAGCTGGAGTCAAGGATAGAGAGCAGTTCTTCACAGGTGTTCAGGAGAGCAGTTACCATGCCTCTGGCTGCTCTGAAGCCAGACTGATGGTCACGGAGACAACCAACAGATTCAGTGAGGAGGGTTAGCTGGGAGTTAAGAACTTCTCCAGGAGATTTCCCAGGAAAGAGGTGATAGAGATCGGGCGATAGTTTACCGGAATGGCGAGGTCGGCAGAAGGCTTTTTTAATAGAGGGTGTACAAGGGAGTGCTTGAGAAGAGAGGGGAAAGAACCAGTGGCAAAGGAGTGATTACAGAAATCAGCCCAGGCTGGAGCGACGATCTTAGAATGGATTTAGCACACTATGGAGCATGTTTGACGTAAATTTCATTTCTGCAGATGACATTCCTGCCCTCATACAACACAAATCTTCACAATTGCTTCGGTATATCAGCATTCATAGAGTGTTTAGAGGGCGGTGTACGGGCTTCCCCGTTGAACCAGAGGATGACTCCTTACTGGAGTACGTTATGGATGCTCATGGTTCCCAGGGCATGGTTTCTTTTTCATATAATCTTATCCAAGGCCAAGTGTTGTCACCCTTAACCAAGCTCCGCTCCAAATGGGCACTAGACCT
The DNA here is from genome assembly GCF_040938575.1 of Ambystoma mexicanum. Lineage (NCBI taxonomy): Eukaryota > Metazoa > Chordata > Amphibia > Caudata > Ambystomatidae > Ambystoma > Ambystoma mexicanum. The sequence continues at coordinate 792,005,966 of NC_090931.1, read as the reverse complement.
GAATCTTGATACTACGGATGAGGTCTGGGGTGATGTGTGCACAGACCCGGGAGGTCTCTTACAACTCCCGGTTTCACCTCCCTACACAGATACCACTATACTTCAGCCCGTTTAAAACTCTTTACCTAAACAAGTGTGGGTTGCTGTCCTAGGTGTGGGGAGGATGACGTTTGGTATTTTCACATGGTGTGGAGCTTCTCTAAACTTGATGGATACTGGAAAGATGTCTGCACTGTACTTGCCGATATGACGGGTGGCAGTCTTGATGCTACCCCCATGCAATGCCTTTTTCATGTATTTGATGATCAGGTGGGGCGGGTGCGCAAACTGGTGAATTCATGTCCGATACTTGCAATGTGATGTCTACTGTTGCACTAATCAAGGCCCACTATACGATCGACCAACCAATGGCTGCGTGCCGTTGTCTGGGCCAGTGACACTGAAGAACAATGGGCCACAATGCAGCCAGTGGCAAACCACCCGAAAGACATATGGCAACCCTTTAAAACCTACCTGGCACCCAATCAGGGAAAACCTTCTATGGACTAAATAAGACTTCTGGTTGTGCTCCCCACCGCAATACTTATTCCCCCCCCTTCACCTGGAGCTCTGCCTTTGGTTATACAAGTCAACAGTTGCACAACTCCTTGTTGTCCTCCTACCACATTGTATAAATGAAAATATGCCCTTGAATATGTTAATTGCTTCCATGTAATCTTCATCATGCTTATGTACCTTTTTGTTCCGAGTGTTTTAATAAAGAACGTTTTTTTTATTTAAATTTTTTTTAAACAAAAACAACCGCAGGGAGTAAAACGCGCCCACATCAAAATCTTATCCGGAGCACTACCTGGATGTTTCGTTCATTCTGGAATACTGAACCGCAACCACTGACATTTCAGAATCCAATAGAAAGCGTAACCTGAACAGTATACTTTGTGGAACTGGTGACTCTAGAGTGCAGGGCCCCTATTCATATCAGGGCTGAATTTACTAAGAGTTACAGGTCTAATTCTAAGATTGCTCATAATTGTTATACTATATTTTTCTACCTGATTACTTATCTGTTTTTCTAACTCAGCACTGGAATTTCTATAAACAGTCATTGAAAATATGGCTTATGATTAGATTCATTCTTGCTTAATTGTCCGAAAGGTAAAGTGTAAAAGTTCTGTGCAGAAACTCCCCCTCCCTACCAATGATGAATGTATATATGTATACGTGTGATTAGACTTACCTGAGGTTTTCATTGCTCAGAGTGTACCTTAATGGGCAAAAAATCATTGTATATGTTTACACTTCTCTGTCTAACTGGAGTGCTTTGTGTGTCTCATTGTAGCCCTGGACCACTTTCACACCCCTCCTGATTCTGAGCCTTACTGCTCTGCTACACTACCCTGATTGGGTTTGGCTAGTGTCTTTGCTGTTCACCATAATAGATTGGTCTCTCAGAATCCACCCCCAGAATGGATTTTGAAAATCCATCTTAACAAAGTCAGTTGATCAGGCCGCAGAGGGGGCCGAGGGATCAGCATGCATATCTGCTAAGAACCTGCAAAGAGTCTGCAGGGCTGATGTGACGCTCCACTGCCGGCCATTCCCCAGCCTGAGGGGGAACCAAGGGAACCCTTCTCACAGCTAGGGCAACAGGAGGGACGTTGTCACACCACCCAGTCGCTTTGGAAACACTGGGAAGTTCAGTATTAAAAAAAGTAACTGAAACAAGCACAATGTGGAAAGAAATGGACAACGCCAAAAAACGATAAACTTACCAAAAATTAAGGCCAGTCCATGTGACGTTCCCACAGCTATTAGATTTGATACAGCCTAGGAAGATGAAGAAAGTTGGACATAAAAACGTGTTCCACTTAATATTTATAGATAGATCATTAAAATCTAAATCACAAAACTATATGTGGATCATTACACATGTACAGCAAAAGGGTCATACATACAATGATGCATGTATATACTATTAGTCCTCCTGCAGAGTCTACTGAGCAGTAATATCAAATCTATCATGTGACAGTGAGATATCAACAAAAGGCCCATCACTCGGTTACTGTGAGCTGCTTGCAAAAAAATTAAGTGTTACTCACCCGAGTGACTAACGTACTCCTAGTCCATAGTCCCCTTTTCTCCATTCTGTATGGGCGTCCCACATGAGGGACGGGAACAGAATCTCTTTTCCACCAGAAAAAGACACTTCCCCTTTAAATGTACTGTCATGCAGGGGCACAGGGTCCCTTAATCCCACCGACCGGCGCAACACCTCAGTCCCCTTTTGATGCATCAGCTGTATTACATGTTAAGAACCTCACTGGTCTTATTATAGGGGGAAGGATGGTGGGAAGTATGGAAGAAAGGGGACTATGGACTAGGAGTACATTAGTCACTCCAGTGAGTAACAATTACTCCTACGCCCCACCCCCTTTCCTCCAAACTGTATGGGTGATTATAACTTTAGCAAAAAGAAGCAACAATCGCTAAGGCTATTAGGTCACATTCCCAACATCTAGTTATACAAAACTGGTACCCCAGATTGTCTATTTTTTATCAAAACGTCTGTTTTTTTATTTTGTACCAGGAGAACACATTTTTCTTTAAAAACAATTCATTTATACACATTCATTAATTAAGAGGGGCCTTCATACAATGTTTAAACAACCAAAAACATATATCCCTTACAGACACAAATAGAACCAATGTTTACAGTTCTGATCTATGAACCCCATAGATCCCTCTTTCAATGTACAATTACCAGACCCTGGTCATCTCCAGGCTCGTTTCTCAATTTGCTTTTTTCTTAATATTTAACCTGTCCTAACTGGTACAGTGTTGATGGTTGCTGATCTAAGGTCGACACAGTGTGTTTCGGCCATTTCTTCCACAAACTGCAGTGTCAATATTTTGCGGCCTTCATCAGGACAAAAGGTTTAAAAATTGTGTGAAGGCCCATCTTGGCAAATGAATGAGTAGAAATGAATTGTTTTTAAAGAAAAATATGTGTTATCCTGATACAAAACAAAAAAACAGATGTTTTGATAAAAAATAGACAATCTGGGATACCGGTTTTGTATAACTAGATGTTGGGAGTGTGACATAATAGCCTTGGCAATTGTTGCTTCTTTTTGCTAATACTTTACCTGGATTACCAAGGTTTACCAGGAACCTTGAAATTAAAATCTGGGGGATTACAAGTGACAACACCCTGGGGAGGAAATACTGACCGTCTAGGCAAATAGATTATGCAGCACCGCTTGGCTGAATGCTGCATCTGCCTTGGCACTGGTATCCAAGCAGTAGTGTTTGCAAAAGTCTGAAGGGGTGGCCCATGTTGCCACCCTACTGATCACCTGCAAGGGAAAGTGGTGCTGGAATGCGACTGGGGTAACCTTGGCTCTTACTGCATGCGCATATATGCCCTGCGGCGGAAAACGTTGCACCTTGTGTGCCTCCTGGATCTCTTCTGTCATCCATCAAGCTATGGATGCTATAGGGACTTGCTGCCCATGCCTGGAGCCTCCAGATGTTACAGTGTGTGTCTTGCGGATGCCCTTCGTTCTGTCTAGACAGAATTTCAATGCTCTACTGACATCCAGACAGTGGAGTGTTTTCTCTGCGTCTTCTTTGGGGTCCGGGAAGAATGTGGGGAACACAATCTCCTCGTTGATATGAAAGGATGGCACAACCTTGTCTTTGTGAAATTAAGTGTATGGTTCTGAGGCGACTAACGCCTGGATCTGACTCATTCTGCAAGCTGACGTAAGACCAACCAGAAGGGCTGTTGTAACCAACTTAATGTCTGCTGTAGCCATGGGTTCAAATGGTTTGTAGGCTATAGCACTTAGCACCACATTGAGGTCTGAAGTGGGATGCAGGCGTTTGACCGGGGGATACAGCCCGATAGGGCCCGTCAGGTGTTTTTTTACTACAGGATTGGCCGAAGACAGGGTGAGAGAGTCTGAGTTCCTGTATGCAGCAATAGCGGCCAGGTATGTCCAGCAGGTATCCACCTGGACACCCTATCTGGCAAGATATGTTACGCTCACCTGGCTCCCACAGGGGCGTCGATCTGAACTGGACAGCTGGGGTCTCCACCAATGTGACGCGTAGTGCCGAGATGACAGACTGGACTGGCCCACCTAGCTTCGTTTGCTAGGCCCTTAGGAGTATTCTTCTGCAAATGGAGAAAGGGAATTAACCACCCGTGGAGTTGAGTGTTAACCCCCACCTCCGCTGTTCTCCCCACTGATCACCTTTAATGTCCCCTCTTATAGTCTCACCTGATGGTTTGGAAAGATGAGCTCTCCATCCTGCATTGAGCGCAGGGGCGCGTAGATAACCAGTTGCTTCACTGGTTCGAAGGAATTGTTGAGTTCCAGAACAATATTGACTCTGAGATTTCCAGCGAGACACCGTAAGTATATAGTTCGTAAGAGTTCAAATGTCTGACTTTCACTCTTGTCCGATTCCTTGCAGGTTGCAGCTTGACCCTAGCGAAGAGTTCCTCGTGGCAACCGGTAACATTCAGGTAAGGATTTGTATTATCAAACACAGTTCGATAAAATAATGTCAGTATGTAACCTGTGGCTTTCTCCCTTATTCAGGTGCTGAGAGAAATTATGAAGTCTCGGGGAAAAATGCCTCCGGCGGTAAAATTAGGTAAGTCTATTGTGGTGAGAAGGATTCCCCTTGTTTGTCCTTTTGTTTCACCTTGCTGTCCTTTTGTTCCCCTTAGGGGCCGGGGTGCGGCGAAGATGCGGTGGAGGCTGCGTCGACCCGTGAAGAGGAATAGTACTCCCGGCGGTAAAATCAGGTAAGTCTATGGGGGGGTAACTAATATTTCCTCCGTTTATTTCCTTGGCTCACCTTGCTGTTCTTGTGTTCCCCTTAGTTGCTGGAGTGTGGCGGGAACATGCAGAAGGATGCAGTGGATAGTGAAGATGCTGCGAAGGCCGGTGAGTTCAGCGCGGCGCTGCAGCAGGCGAGGCGACGCGCATAAAATAACTTCTTTTTTCCAGCTCGAAGGCGCGGTGGATCAGGAATTCAGGTAAGGATCAAAAGGTATTGCTCTTGTTCTAACCTTTTCTCCTTCTTTCTCCCTCTTTCTAGGAGCTCCAGACTCGAGGCGGGCGTGGCAGACGACTGGATGCAGACTTGCAGGCACGGTGAGCGTTACGCTGCTGGATGCAGAATAACGCGAAGCGTGTGCTGCTCTTCGGGCGTGGTTTAAATAGCCTCCAAAGTAGTCCCAGGTAAGTATTCCTCCTCGACCCCACCCAAGTAAAAAAATAGTCCCTAGGTAAAGTAGTCCCTTCCAAGCCTCTTTTGGCTTGGAGCTCTTGCAGCATGGTATGCATCAGATAAGTTTGCAGCATGGTCTGCATCAGGTAAGTTTTAATCTATGAGCCTGGCTCTCCATATGAGCCTGGTGCCATAGACGCCAGGACTGCACCCAAATAGCCCCTAGCAGGGGTTGTTGGGCTTGCTTGGAATAACTTGATGCCTGCTTCCGGGGTTGCTGGACTTGATCTGGATCCCCGGGGGTAGGCATCATGACAGATAAGCCGGGAATGATGAGACTTGGTCCAGGGTGCACGTCAGCGGATTCATCCCCTTTTCCTTAGCCCAAAAGCAGAATCTTGTCCACTTGCTTTTGCACTGCTTGCCAGTAGCCTGACTTCTGGCACTTTGGATGATCTCCAGATTGTCGCTAGACAACTGACGGTACTGGAGCGTTAGCTGCTCAGGAACCAAGCCGCTAGGGCTAGTCTCTCCGGGAAGGGATGTAGCAATGCGCCGCCCTGCTGCGCTAGTAGAGGGCCTTTCCTGAGGGGCAGCACCATCTCCAGCTGGGTTGACAGCTGCCACAGGTCCGAGAACTAGGGAGGATTATCTTCAAGTTGCTGGAGTTCCTGATCTTGCTCACCACCTTGTGAACTAGCGGTGTGGGTGGGAATGCATTCGCCCACATTCCGTCTCAGGGTATCTGGAAAGCGTCCCCTAAAGAGTTGCATTCCCTCCCTCCCCAGGACACGAATTGCTGAGACGTCCGGTTGTGTACTGTCACAAATAGGTCTGTGGTGGGGTGGCCCCATTTGTTGAACACTCCCTGGGGCACTTTCCCATTCAGCTGCCACTCGTAATTGTCAGCAGACAGACAACTGAGTCTGGCTGCTTCAGGTTGTATTCTCCCGGAAGGTGAGCCGCTGAGATTCACACCTCCTGACTGATGACTCATTGCCAGGTCTCCAGGGTCAACAAGCACAGCTGCAGGGATCTGGTGCCCCCCCGTTTGTTGATATAGTACATGCAGGTTGTGTTGGCTGTCTGATTGCACACAGACCTGCTCTTGAGGGTAGGGAGAAAGGACTCGAGGGCCAACCAGACTGGCATAAGTTCCAGCCAGCTGATGTGATTCGGTCAGTCTGGGTCCAAAGCCCATGCATCGAGTGCGTTCCCAGAGTAGCTCCCCACCCATTTAGGGAGGAATCCGTAGTAATGGTGTACTCTATGGTGGGTGGACGGAACGGCCTGCCCACCAAGATGTTCTCCTCCTGCTGCCACCATTTGAGATCGTGGTCCAGATGTTGCGGGATAGAGACCTGGGCCCCCTGATAGCCCGACTCCTGATCCCAGGAAACTGCAAAATGCAACTGATGCCCCCTCATGCAGAGTCTGTTGTACGGGATCGCCAGGAGGCATGTTGCCATAATGCCCAGAAGGTGTTGATACCACGAGGCCGTGGTGATTGACCTGCTGCGTAAATGGGAGAAGGCAGTCTGAATTGCTGTAACCTTGTCCACTGTGGGGAATACCAACTGCTGCTGTATGTCCCACAACCAGCCCAGAAACACTAGCGTCTGAGTAGGGATGAGCTGAGATTTGTGGTAGTTGATTGAAAACCCCAGGTCGAATAGGGTGGAGATGAGCCTGTCTGCTAAGGCTCGAACCTGCTCCGGAGACGCGGCCCTGACTAAACAGTCGTCGAGATACGGATAGACATGCAGCCCCTCTCACGTGAGGAGAGCTGCTACCACATTCATGAGTCTCATGAAGACTCTCAGAGCTGAATTTAACCTAAAGGACAGAACCTTGTACTGGAAATGCAGGCCCATGACCCGGATCATGAGGAAGGCCCAGTGAGGCTACACAATAGGAACGTGCCCTTCAGGTCCAGGGAGCACGTCCAGTCTCCCCAACACAGTGTCTTGGCTATTATGAGCACTGGCATCACAGTCTTATACTTCTGCAGGAGTAGGTAAAGATAAGATTCAGTGAAGACGAATCCAACACCACTGGCAGGCCTGCCTGGTTCTTCTTTTGAATAGCAAAGATTTAAGAGTAAAAGCCCGGGGGCGGGGGGCTCCTCTACCGCCTCGCTCTCTACAAGAGAGCGAATCTCTGCTACCAGCGATGGTGTAGCGATCTGTGGGAGAGGAGAACTCAGGAGAAGGAAGAGGTAACCAGAAGCCCCCGGACACCACTGAGATGACCAATGCGTATGCCAAGTCTGATTGTGCAGCCCGCAACTGGGTGCTGTGGACCTGAAAAGAATTGTCATTGTTTCTTCTGGTCAGAGGCTGATGAGTAGGAGGGGGACTGGAAGAACCCCTTATTTGAGGCACTGTGGTGTTTTTGCCTGTGCCGACTGGGAAACCTATCGGGCTGCATGGGTTTGCGGTCCTGGAACCAGAAGAAACCACCAAAAGATCACCCATTGTCTGAGCGAGACTGTTCATGTGAGAAAGGCTTTGCTGCTGGCGACTTGGGTGTCTGGGAGCTGCTCTTCTTCTTGTCCAGCTCTTCATCAGTTGTGGAGTGGAAAAGATCACCCCCTTCGAAGGGAAGGTCCAGGATTCTATCCCAGACATCCGGGTTGAAACTGGTAGCCTTAAGCCAGGCCATGCGCCTCATGTCCATTGGCAAACAGATCGCTCTGTTAGCCATGTTGATGTGGCCTATCATGGCCTCCATAATATTCTGTGCTACGAGTTTCGCCTCAGCTACTGCCGCTTTGAATGAGGCTTGCTTTTCTCTTTGGGATGTCAAGCAGGAAGTATTTTCCCTCCACACACGATTAGCCGCAGCCAACATGGCGTCTGCATTGGCGGGCCTGAGGTGTACCAGCATTAGAGTAGACCACCTTGCCATATGATTCAAGAGTCTTTACTTCCTTGTTTAAGAGGGCTGTCATGGGAGGACTCCTGGGGCTTGGCATACATGAATGCGGCAGCGATAACCGATAGAGGTTGCGGGTGTGTCGAGAGCAGCATGCTGTTCCCTTCGGCCTGCCTGAATTTAGCATCCAGCTTTTTGTTAACGGGTTGCGTGGAGTGTGGCGTGAGCCACCCCTTCTTGGCCAAGGCCTGCACATCCTTCTGTAGGGGGATGCCAGACCTCGCCTCTGCCCCGATGCTTAGGACCTCCACCAGAACTCCTGCCTCAGGAAGCTCCTTCTGGGGCTGGTTAATGCCCAGGTATTCCGACAGGCCAGCAATCCTGTCATGGAAGGCTTTTGCTGAGGAAGAGGTGTCTTGCTCCTCCTCGTCTTTGTCCTGCTGGTCATCTTTCCTCCAGGGGGCCGGGGCGTGACGCCAGCATCCTTTCGCAGTGCTTCCGTTGTGGTGTTTTTGCACCTGCACCGGGGCTGCTGGAGCCTCCGTAATGGGCTGCTGTGGAGGTGGAGTTAGAGGCGAGAGCATAGGCTGTGTTGCGGTGTGCTGCGCGGGCAAAGCCGGGGGCAACATATTCTTGATAATGAGTCAGGCCCTTTCGTGTTCGAGAGGGCCGCAGCCACCAGCTCGATTGTCGAGGACGACTTTGCCTGGACCACCTGGGCCTTCAAGCATAGGTTGGACCTCTTACCCTGCGACTTGGTCTTCTGTGGCTTTTCCTGCAGCTTCCATGGGTTAGCCGATTTCCTGTTTGAGGAGAAGCTGGAGCGATGACTTGAGATGGAGGCAGACAGTGAAGATGAGCGCGCCCTACTGGTTGCGGGTCCCGCTTGCGTGGCGACCCTGACGGAAACAGCCATGCGGTACTTGGCCTAGTCTTGGGCCCAACGGATGGAGCGCCCTCAAAAGACTTAGAAGGCCGCTTCTCAGACCGGCCGGTACTGGGTGAGGCATGCTCCTGTTTGCCACATGAGGTAGAGGGCTTGGCGTTGAGCCACGCTGCCAATCTACTGTGCTGATTCTTGACGGTGTGCTTAGTGAAACCCAGGCAGATCTCATAATCCGCTTCCTTGTGATTCAGGTGGAGACAGAGGCACTGGGAGCGTTTGTCCTCCACAAACACATTCCGCAATCTGCAGCTGGAGCAGAGCTTAAAGAGGGAACCTCTGCCTTTCTTTTCCTCTGACATGGTCTGTCGTGCGGTGTAGGCCTGGTGGCCTTCTGGAATCTTCGATGAAACTCAACGATTCTTGCCCTTGGGGGGTGCTGAAAGACGCCAACAACTGATCCCTGTTTGCCAGTCAAAGAAACGAAGAGCACACATGCTCTATTTGACAAAAATAGGAACTTTTTAACGAAAAAAAGAGTGAAAAGGTAGAAAAGCTGTCGGAGCAAAACACAAGGTCTCCCAATACTTGAACGTGCAGTAAAAATCTGAAGATGGCTGCCAGAGGAGGGGGTTAGGGAGAGGGCATTCATTGGCTGGGGGCAGTATGACCCAGAGCTCAGTGATTGGTTTAAAGGAGAAAGACAGTTTTTAAGTGAAAGTGAAACTTTTTTCTTTTATTGAGGATTCCCAGCCTGACGATGGGGAATATTCACGAATATGTGAATGCATGCCAGACCACATGCTGGAGAAGGACGTCTTCTGTCCGTCTGTATTGGATAATCAGGTAAAATTGCATTTCAAATTGCAGTTTCAAAAGGATGCATAGAAAATGAATGCAATAGAAGGGGACTAGATTTCACATTCCTGTCATTTTCCCCTACGTACTGGAGCTCCTAGACACAAAAAAACAGTCTCAGACCATCTTTACACCATTAAAATGGCAAGCATGGGGGGGGGGGGACCGTTCCTTTTTTTCTAGTCAAGTACATTTTTGCCTCCAATAGTTTAGAGCCCTTCATGAAACGATATATAGGTGAGCACTGCAACCATCAGGCCCTGCCCACCCACACTCCAACGAGGACTAATTACCAAAATTAAGTTATCATTCCTGCCCAAAATGTGCCAGGGTCCGCCTCAAAAGCCTTTGCAACTCCAATTTGCATTGCAAGATCAAAAACAAAGGCAGAAGGGAGGGAGTCTGAGGGATGTACCAGGACAGGGGGAAGTATTTTGCACTATGGCACTACCAGACTCTAAGCAGTTATGTTTTACCAAATGGGCACACTCCCACCACCATGAAAGCGGTCGTAGCGCACCACCTGTATTTCAGAGCGCCACAATTTCCTCTGGAGGAGTTGTCTGCAGCGAGTTTGAGCAAATCCAAATGCATGCCGGAATCCTTATGGAGATGGTCTGTTTGGTCACAGCCAGCCCCCTGGATGGAGACCATAGTCCACAAACAACTGTCTGTCCAAAGGGTGGTACTCTGAACTAGATATGTACTGGTTAATTGCCCTTTTTAGATCAAGTCAATGTGTAACCTCTCCTTTGCCTTGGACAGGCAAAGGTGTGGAAAGAAAGCTGGAAACTGTATTGATTGGGTAAGGTGAAATTCACAGATCACCTTGGGTAGGAAAGACTGCTTCACTAGAAGCGTCACTTTAGGTTTTGGAAAAATCATGCAGGGCCCGTCAGCTGTTCAGTCTTGCGAAGGCCGTATTGTTTTGTGGAGTGAGGTTGGTCCTCTAAGTTCGCTATAGGCGATGCTTGAAGGATTTGAGAGCTTTGAGGGAAGGGATGTACCACTTGGGGTGTGGACTTGATCACTGGGAGGTATGAAGGTCACAGCTTTGGCAAGCCATTGGTCCAAGAGGTCAATGGAGGGGTGCCCTTCCTTGCAAAAAAGATAATGGATTGCGAGTAGTAGGGAATTGGCCAGGTCTGGGTGGATAATGATGATTTTATTCCAGAGAGAGAGGGTGGAGGGGCCGGGGGAGGAGTTGAAGAGAAGTGGGGTGGGGGAGTGGTGCCGAACCGAGAAGAGTATAGCGTGGTGATCAGTCCAGATGAGGGGGTGAGGCAGGAGTGCTGAGACTAGGTCCAATGTGCAGAATAGTGCATTGAGGGTGTACCCTGCAATGTAGGTAGGGTCGGAAATCAGTTGTGTTAGGCCGAGAGCTTCCAGACTGGCAGTGAGGGAGCGGGTCAAGGGGTTGGCAGGAACGACAAAGCAAATGTTGAAATCTCCTAGTAGAGTGAGCGAGGGGTACTGGATCAGTGTGGCTGAGAGGGAGTCTGAAATTC